>NC_083223.1:231191435-232568935 GCF_032191835.1 Heteronotia binoei
CGAGCTCACTCATGCTGAGGAGGTGAGGAGTGGCAGGGGCACCTAGCCTGGGGCGCCAGCCTTGTGCTGGCTCCCCAGCACTGGTGCTGCTTATGAAGGCTGCAATCTTAAAAACTAAGACTACTGAATAAAATGGCCATTATGGACCTTCTTAGTGCTGTTCCACTAGTACAAACTGACATTAAATTGAATTTATGAATAAAGATTGCCCTGGTGTAATCCTGACATTTCTGGGTTGCTCTGAAAGTGACATCATTGCACAGTGACACAGATTTATGCCCCCCTCCACAGTAGGTACTTGCCTCCCCCCCCCCCATCTCCCATTGGATGCGAGGCCAGGCCTGTCAAGCTTTACTAGGAAAATTTCTGAACAGGAGTGCATGCTGTGTGCTGCAGCTTACAATCGCTTTTCTGCATCTTTTTTCCATTTGACATTGCCAATCAACATATGCCCAATGATAAAACACTGCAATTGATGTGATCCTAATGACTTCATCAGGATTCTTTGGCACTGGTTTCCAAATTTGTAAAAGGGCAAAAACATATAATTTCAGAGATTGTTTAAAAAGACTCAATGCTTTCCATCTGAATGAAAAGCAATGAGTGTGGCTCTTCCACCAAATTGTAGTTTAACATTTTATGCCAGTTTTACTCCTATAATTTTAACTTGGGAGCAGGGATATATTTATTTACTGCCTTTCAATTCAGTGATATCTAAGGTAACTCACAGCATAAACCAAGAAAAGTAAATTCAGCTCAATAATCATGAACAGCAGCACAAATAGTATAGCAATAAATTAAAACAACATAATTTAAAACCAGTTGAGCAGGGAGATAAAATCACAAGTTATTTGTGGCAGATGGTTAGCCATATAAAAATAACAGGAGAGACCCATAAAAACCATCAAAATAAAATATAGCAGCATATTAAAAATGGCAGAAAACTGCTCATAACAAAGGCATGTAACAAAGGTGATATATAAAATAGCAGGATGGACAGCCACAGCTCTCGCAACAGAACAGAAATAAAAACTGCATCCTAAAAAATCACCATATAGCTGTCTAGTTAAACTAAGCAAGGGTCTGTATAAATAAAAGCATCTTCACCTGGTGCCTAGAAGTATAAAGACTAGGCAGCAGGGAATATCTTTGTGATGAGAGTATTCCATAATGGAGGTACGAACACTAAGCAAGTCTGTTTGGTTAGCCATCCACCTAGGATTGCCAAACATGTGTCTGAAACCCCCAGGACATTTGGGGACTGGGGAATGGAGAAAAGGATGCTGACAATGCACTGTCACTTCTGGCTGCAATCTGGAGGTGGCATTACCAACGTTCTGGAGTTCCAAATAGGGTTGCCAGGATCCCACAGGCAGTCAGAGATCTCCTAAACTCTGCTTTTGTTGTTTGCTGCCACTCAGTTGGGCAGCAGGAGAAAATTCCCCAGGGCAATGGGAGAACTCCATAGGCATCTCTGGGACTGTGGTGTCTCTTCTAACATGAGCTAAAAGTGACATCATCATGTCTCACTAGAATCACTAGAATTTGTCCAGACCTCTTATGATTAAACTCTAGAATTTTTGGACAAATCCTTAGAGCATCACCCCTGGCACAATAATGTCAATTCCAGGTTGCGCCAGAAGTAATGTCGTTACTTTGGGAGTTGCCAACGGAGCCCCTTTAAATAGTAACTCCCTGCCTCACCCATCTCCTATGGCAATCCTAATTTCAACCAATTTTGATGGTAAAAAAGCAATCAGGAAGATGTCTATAGCTATCAATTGAGCAGAAATAGGGATCGAGGAATATTGATGGGAGTTTGTCTGCCAAAGGTGGGCAAGTGGCAGCCAGTCACCCACTTAAGTTCAGAAGGTGGGGGGGGGGCAGTTATACAGGGCAAGTCCCAAAGTGCAGGTCTAAGTTGGCCAGAAGAATGACCTGGGGAAAGGCAGTCCTTCAAGTACCTTGGCCCAAGACTTTACAGGCAAGAACCAGCTTTTTGAATTAGGCTCAGAATTTAGCTTGAAAAATAATTTTAAGACTGATATAATGTGTTTTCTGTAGTTTATGGGTGGAATCATATTGGGAATTTAGAATGGCAGTATCCTGGCTTTGAAAAAGTTGGTGCTCTTGTATGCATGCCAAGGCAATCACATAGCCCTGCCTTGCTGCTGAGAGAGGCATGGGCTGTACACGCGCAAGAGGAGCATTCAGACTGACCTGCATGTGTGGGACAGGTGCATTGCATACCCTGGCCATTCAGACAGCCAGGAACTGTGCCCTGCATACGCTTTAGAGATTTGTTACTGGGAAGTTCCCAGTAGCTATTTAATCCAGTCCCAGCCTGTCCTAAAACAAGGTAAATACAGGTGGGATTCGGAGAGAGGAAGATGTGTATGTGATTGTGCACATTAAATCTGGAGGGGAGGCCTGGCTAGGTCAGGCCAAATTTCTCATGTTATTTCACCCAATGTCAAATGACAATTTGTCTGCACCATTAGAAAGTTTTGACTCTCCAAAGGCACATCATGGAGTAATTTAATCTAGATGTGATCAAAGAAGGATAGTCACAGCCAAGTCTTTCTTCTCAAGGAGATTCCAGAACCAAAGTTACCAACCTAATTTGGCTACTGCAGAGGAAATCCAAATGTCTGTCTGTAGTTTTGCCTCTTTGTAGTATCCCAAAGCTGAAAACCTGCTCCTTCAAGAAAAATTCTGTGCCATTCACAAACATCTGCTTCCTTATGCCCTGAGAGTGTGGGATGCACTATTTTTAGAAATTCTTAGAAGGCACTTTTGAGGCTGCTTTATTCACTAGGGCTTTCAAAGAGATTTAATTAATTAATTTTAGTGGGATGCAATTAATCCCCCTTAAGGAGTGATGTTTTATTGTATTGTGTTTTAAAATTTGGGATTGTAAACTACCTTGAGCCACAAGTGAGGTTTGGAGTATAAACTTTGTAATAAATTAATAGATTCTGTGATTGATGAACAGCGCCTTAGTCTTAGGGAGATGGAGCTTCAGTTGACTGGCTCTTATTCAGCCCAGTTTCCATAAATTCTTTCTTTCTTTCTTTCTTTCTTTCTTTCTTTCTTTCTTTCTTTCTTTCTTTCTTTCTTTCTTTCTTTCTTTCTTTCTTTCTTTCTTTCTTTCTTTCTTTCTTTCTTTCTTTCTTTCTTTCTTTCTCACCCTTCCCCAGAATAGGCTCAGGCCGAACATCGTATTAAATAACAGTTCAGATTATACAATTAAAAATAGATAAAATACAGTTAAAGATAAAAATATATATACTACATTGTGGATGGTGGTGTGGTTAAATACATTTGCAACATGCTAAGTCTGTGACTGTAATTAAAATAAATGATGATAACATAGCAGTACCGTATATGGTTTTATGACCGTTAGGTTGCCAGCCTCCAGGTGGGGCCTGAAGTTCTTAATTTACAATTGATTTCCAAATGACACAGATCAGTTCCCCTGGAGAAAATTGGCAGCTTCAGGGGATGGACCCTCACATACCAGCTAAGCCCCCTTCCCTCCCCCCCCCAAATCTCCAGGAATTTTCCAAACCAGAGTTGGCAGCTCTATATGTTAAATGGTATTTCTTTCCTTCTGTAACATATCAAACACATTAATTGTAAGAAAATACCCCTAATATTCAGAACATCGTCGTCACCCACCTGGTTACCAGAGTGCCTGGAGAATGAACTCATACACATCTGCTAGGACGTGGGTTTGTCTGCCAGACTGAAAAGGACTTATGAGTACTAACAGCCATAATGCTAAAGCAATGCTCCGTGTTTCCTGAGGAGCGCTAGCAAGGAGAACGAATGGTTTCCAGTCGCTTTGAGCGAACACCGTCTCTATCATTGGAGCAGTAGAAGGTGTGCCACTAGGGCTATCCAGGCCATGCAGTTTTCAGCCTTGACCATAGAATCCACTTTGGGAGGCTAACACCAGCTATCTTCCAGCAGTGCCAAGACTCCATTTCAGCAAAGCGGGAGGCTCACGTACTCAACAGATGTCACCCATCCATGAGGCCATCAAGCTTAGGCGTGGACCCTGCCGGAACGCCTAAACCTTTTGTCCAATGGAACTGAGGACAAAGACTGGTGTCAAGAAGAACACTGAAGAAGAGAAAGACCATCTTCAGCCAGAGCCAAGTTTTTTTGTATAAACCGGGTGTTACCTAGGTAGCAATTTGGCCATTTATTGTCGTCTTTTTAGATAAGTTTAATAGTCCTAAGCACCCCTCCACCCAGTGATTTCCCCCATTCTTCTCCCCAACGTTCATCCTGGAGCATCTTCACCTTGGTCCATTGTTACCTGAAGGTCCAAGCAGGTAACCAGGACTCAAGCTTGTTCATTGGTCAGTTATGGGCACCCAATTAGGTGCCACCAATTAACTTGCTATTGGCTACTGCAGAAGTCCAGCCCTTATGATCACTGCAGAGCCTCCCCTTTTTCCACCCCTGTACCTCCCATCCCCTGAGGGTCCAAGGTAGTCTATATAACCTGTGACCCAACTGCACTCATGTGTACATCTAGCAATACCCTAGTTCCGCTGTCTAGATCCATCCCCGATTCCTGATCAGTTTTGGATCCATTTCCCCCATCATCGCCATTGGAGCCTTCTTGAAGACTACGATCGGTAATTATCACCCTGTTTGTCTATCCATATGTTGTCTCTATATCTCTCTCTATTTTTCCTAGGACTGTATGTATGTTTCATGAGCACATTGCCTTGTATGTATGCCTATATTTTTCTGGAATAAATTTTAATTGTTTTACTTAATTAGAGTCCTTGATAAATTTAAGCATTAATTTCTGGACGTGGATCCTGTATACACAGATAAAAGATCCTTATTAAGCCAGGTGCCCACCTGACAATTCCCCATCCTCGTTTTGAGGGCATTTTGGTTTACATAATCATTGCATTATTTTAAGTCATCAACCTAACAAAAGAACAATCTGTCAAAACAGCTCTAGGCTAAAGACACAACTCCAGTCCTACAGACACTCTCACCTAAAGAATTTACAACAAACCTTTTTGGAATTAAAGTATCCACCTGATGAAGTCAAGAAGCAGATTAACAAAGTCAGAATGTTACCCAGAGAAAACCTGTTGCAAGACTGGTCCAAAAGAGACAATAACAGAACAACACTAGAAGTCACATACAGTTCTAAAGTCAAAACAGTTCAATGCATCATCAGTCACTTAAAACCTCTATTGGATAATGATAATTTCTTTCTTTCATTAGACTTCTAGCTTGTCCTCCCTAGCACTGTAAGGCAGATAGAGAGCTTGTGCTATTTTATGGACAAATGTAACTAGTCCCAAACATTCCTGCTCAGCCCCAAAGCAACAGGCTAATCCCATCCTGTACACTAAAGAGAGGACTGGTAAGAAAGCTCTGGGTCTTCTGACATCCTTCTGATTGGCTGGGCAGCAAACAGCTGTTCAGTCCACCCAGTGATCTTATGCCTTCCCTTTGAAAATAGAGGAGGTACCTAGGTTGGGTCTAGACTGGCATTTTAAACCGTCACAGGGATGGCTCACAGATGGATTAAAAAATCAAGTCCAAACGTTCACATCTGCCTCCCATCCTGCTGCCATACTCACCCCATTCTCCAGCATCTCTGAGGTGGCTCAAAAAGGATTGAGTGGTAGCAAATCCTTCTGCCACATGCCATCCATTTTTCTGGACATCTCAATGTGGGAGCATGCAAGCAAGGCAGATTGGCTTTGTGAACCCACCAAAACACTCTAGGCAGTCACTGGTATATTTTTTTTTTAAAAAAAGAAACCCAAACCACGCCAAGAGGATAGTGCACAACAGCTGTCTGACTGTGCCAAAGCACCTCCTGCGTGGGGAACAGGCAACTTGTATGGGAGTGTCTGATCAGGATTTGGCCACCCCATTTTGAACCAGCCTGATTTGAGATGCCTCTTGTATGCCCAAAGCTGCTGATCTGGACACAAATGGTTTCATCACAGGGTGGGAATTAATCATGCATTGATTCCACTTCGAAAGCAAAGCCAATTAATGTGGAACTCCAAAATCTGAGAAGAAATTTCTGAAGCATCCCTAAAATATATTTATCTGTTATCTTCACACAGAACGCATTGTATGCAGAGCTATACATAATTTCCACATCGAAAAAACCTAGCTGAAAGCTCGTTTATTTGGAGACATGAAGAATAACACAGTTCGGTTGACTCATCATTCCACTAAAGGCTCTTACTAGATGTTGCCTTCTCTGCAGCTTCCACAGTTCACAGCTTGCCAACACTTTTCTCCCTTTCAGAATAGCTGTTTTAGATATTTTTAACACTTTCCATGGGGCTTTACAGTCACATCCTGTACAATTGGCCACTTGCTGCTAATGTCAGATTCTTCTGGAGCCGTTTCCCATCTTTCATCAATCCCACTTTGAAGATGACGAGTGTGAAGAGAACGGTACGTCTAAGAGTTTTTGAGGTATGGAAAGATTGTTGCAAGGTGGAAAAAGAAGACAGAAAGCTTGTTCTACTCTTCCAAGCCTGGTGTCAACTGAAATCATGCTTGCAAGCAGTAGCAGGTTAGATCTCACATTTATAATTCCAAGAGCAGAAGCTCTGTGCGCTCTCAGTGGCCATGTTCCTGACCTTGGCCATTTCCTACTAGTTTATTTTAGAAGCTTTGTCTCTGAGTAGCCAGGATGATTTCGCTTCTGATTAAATAGTTAAATAACTAAATCTAAAATTTTAAGCTAATTCTCACATTCTTTAAAAAAGGTGCGTGTGTTTTTTCCTACAAGAAAACAAGCAGTTTTCTGTAACTGCTGAGGCTATTCAGCTAGAGTTAAATCCAACCTCAAAGGGCTAAATGAATATTTGAAATTAAATTAGTATTTGAAGGAAAAGGCAGTCTGAGGAGTGGAGCTGAGCAGCTCCATTTCAACACAACCTACACTTAAACAACCAGAGACTGATTCACTTATCCTCCTTTATTGTTTAGCTTCCTGGGCAGGCAGGGAGGGGGGCTGTTGGTAGTTGGTGATTCAATCCATAGGCATGTAGATAGATGGGTAGCAAACCCATGTACTGACTGTGTTGTTATTTGCCTGCCTGGTTCAAAGGTTACACATGGTCTAGATAGGCTGACAGACAGTGCTGGGGAGAAGCCAGTGGTTATGGTACATGTTGGTACCAACAATGTGGGGAAATGCCAACAGGGCATATGTGCAGTTTGTAGTTGTGTAGACCATTTGTGTGGTCCTGGAGGAAAATTTAGGTTACTAGGCAGGAGACTCAAGGCCAAGACCTCCAAGGTAGCCTTCTCATAACTACTGCTTGTTCCACATTCAGGGTCAGCTAGACCGGCACAAATCATGAGTCACAATGGTTGATGGTGTAAGGATGGAAAACCATAAGGATCTTTTAAATTAAAAATTTAAAACCTTCTTTGGGGACTGTAATTCAGATTCCATAAATCCAATCATCACCAATTATGGCCGGCACATAGACATGATCAGCCAGATCTCCTGCAAATTTGGTGTCTCTAGCATCAGGGGTGGGGCCGTTTTACCAGGTCGCATACTTCACAAACCAAACCAGTTCATTTGATGCCTAAAAATTAGTGACTGTCCATAGTCCATAGTAAACTGGGTACGCCATAAACCACAAACCAAACTGAACCCTGACACATCAGAGTTTTCTGGAGGATGCTTCCGTTCTCGACCCCCATCAGTCCAACTTTCGTCCGGGTTACGGGATGGAGACAGTGCTGGTCACTCTGATGGATGATCTCCAGCAGCATCTGGATCGAGGCGGCTGGGCAGTGCTGATGTTGTTAGACCTATCAGCAGCGTTTGATATGGTCGACCATCGGCTGCTGACTAGCCATCTTGCCAACGTGGGGATTCAGGGATTGGCCTTACAATGGCTCTCCTCGTTCCTTGATGGTCAGGGACAAAGGGTGGCAATTGGGGGTGAGTTGTCCCAGAGGCCCACGCTTGATTGCGGGGTGCCTCAGGGGGCAGTTCTTTCCCCAATGTTGTTTAACATCTACATGCGCCCCCCTGCCCAGATTGCCTGGAGGTATGGGCTGGGTTGCCATCAGTATGCTGATGACACCCAGCTCTATCTACTCATGGACGGCTGGCCTGACTGTGTCCCAGAAAACTTGGACCTGGCTAGGTGGCTAAGGCTGAGTAGGTTGAAACTAAATCCAGCGAAGACAGAGGTCCTTTGCTTGGGTCGCCGTGGTCCGGGAGGGGAAATTCCCCTACCAGCTCTTGATGGTGTGCCACTGACAATGGCGCACAGGGTCAAGAGCTTGGGGATTCTACTTGAGCCTGCCTTAACCATGGAGGCCCAAGTAGCAGCCACTGCTAAGTCTGCATTTTTTCATCTTAGGCGGGCAAGGCAGTTGGCTCCTTTCCTGGAGCAGGACGATCTGGCAACAGTGATCCATGCAACGGTCACCTCAAGGTTGGATTACTGTAATGCCCTCTACATGGGGCTGCCCCTGTGCCGAACCCTGAAGTTGCAGCTAGTGCAGAACGCCACCACTCGGCTGTTATTAGAGCTCCCTAGATGGGAGCACATTCAGCTGGGCCTCCGGGGACTGCACTGGCTGCCAATAATATACCGAGTCCAGTACAAGGGGCTGGTTATTACCTTTAAAGCTCTATATGGCCTAGGACCTGCCTACCTTAGGGACCGTCTCTTCCCATATGCCCCCCAGAGAGTGCTGCGATCCGGCTCTAGAAATCTGCTTGTAATCCCCAGGCCAAAGGAGGCCCAGTTGAAATCAACTAGGGACAGGGCCTTCTTGATCACAGCCCCTTGCTGGTGGAACCAGTTACCAGAAGAGGTCAGGGCCCTGCGGGACATTGGACAGTTCCTCAGGGCCTGTAAGACATTCCTCTTCCAGTTGGCTTATAATTGACTGGCATTGAAACATTGAAATATTCTGACGGAAGACTATAAGATAGCACACTGAAACTGATTGATGTATTGATATATTAGTTGTTTCAATTATGTAAATTATTATTATATTTTAATTCTTGAATTTTATTGTTAGAATTTTTATGTTGTGAGCTGCCCTAAGCCCGCCTTGGAGGGGTAGGACGAGATATAAATCAAATAAAATGAAATGAAAAATGAAAAACCCCATTTTTCTCTGTCCATGTCCATGTCTACCCATTATGGGGTGGGGGTGGGAACAAAACAGAAGCTTAGGACACTGTAAAACCAGTAGAGGAGCAACTCAGGGGCAAGACAAAATTTATTGTGGATATCTAATTCTAAAAATATGAAATCTGAGCATCAGATGTGTTTTCATATGCTGATAGAGTGTCAGTTTCTACTAGGAAAGCTTATGCAATCCTATCTACCCAAATTTCCTGTGTATTTGGAGGATTCATATTACTAGAAATAAAAATCAGTAAAGTTACTCTCCTGGAATGCAAACATTCTGAAAAGGAATTCAGCCTCTGATACCTCCATTGGGATGAGAGAATGTCTCTGGTTCCAGCCATTTATTGTTCCCAATTTTTGTACACACTGAGTTCCACTGATGCACAATTCTGGTTTGTTTATGTATATATTTTTCATTTGCATTATATATGTATATATTTTTCATTTGCATTTTCATTTATAGCTACCTCTCTCATTTAGATTCAAGGTGGATTACAGTGTAAATCATTGCAATCAGTAGGGTGTGGAATCTAATAAGTAATGTAATATAATAAGGATTAATCTGAAACAAACCATAAAGTATTAGACATAAGCAGAAAATGATGCAGTGAGAGCAAGATAATATGTATGGCAAACAGATAATATATAATATATGGAGTAGTATACTGCACAGGCCTTCCTATTCTCTTTATTACACTACCTTCATGAACCATTCAATAATAAAATTGGTAGCCATGTTAGTCTGTCTGCAGTAGTAGAAAGCAGCAAGAGTCCAGTAGCACCTTAAAAACTGACAAAATTTGTGGCTTGGGATGAGCTTTTCTGAATCACTGTGACTCATGAAAGCTCATACATTGCCACAAATTCTGTTAGTCTGAGATGCTACTTTGCTCTTACTCTTTTCTACTATTCCATAGTAATACGGTCCTATTACTTTTATCAAAATGCCCTGCAGAACAATTGTGCTTTACACAGTTTGCACAATGATGGAAGTGTGGGAGCCTTCCTTTTTTATTTCTTTCTTTCAAAAAGAAAAAGAAAAAAAGAGGGGGACTCAAAAATCAGCACCTAAATGAAATAAAAAGAGCCCTCAACAGAGAATATATGTGGGAAAGTTCTAGACCTACTGGGGATATTAAAAACCAATATGACTCTGGGTCCTGATGGCATACACCTGAGAGTTCTTGTGGAACCCAGATGTGTAATTATTGATTTAGTAACTAGTTTGTGTAACTTCTTACTAAAATCAGCCACTGTATCAGAGGACTGGAGAGTAGCAACCTTTAGACCAATTTTTAAAAAAGGGGTCCAGAAGGGAGCAATGAAAGTATAGATTAGTTAGCATAACATCTGCCCCAGTCAAATTAAACTAATCAAAGAGAAAATTATTAGGCACACAGAGAAACAAATACTGCTGAGGGAAAATCAGCATAGCTTCTGAAAAGGGAAGTCCTGCTTAACAAACCTTTGGAGTTTTTCAGAAAGTATACTTGAAATTTCAAAAACAAAACCCCAAAACCTTTTGATAAGGTTCCTTACGAAAGACTCCTGAGTAAGTTTAGCAGTCACTGGATAAGAGGATGGGTCCACATATGGATTCAAAACTGATTAAATGACAGAAAACACAGGTTAGAAATCAAGGAATAAATGCCATATAGAGGACAAGTTTGCGGATGGCAAATCAAGTTTGACTGTGAAGAGCTCAAGGAGTATTCCCACAAATTGGATGAGTGGACAACAATGTGGCAAATAGTTTCAGGAGGGTAGCCATGTTGGTCTACAGTAGAAGAGTTAGATTTGAGTTAAGTAGCAGAAAAATTTTTGACATATAAACTTTCAAGAGCCAAAGCTCCCTTTGTCAGATATAATAATCAGTGTAGGTAAGTGTAAGGTGATTTACAATGGAACAAAAAAATTTCCAACTTTAAGTACATGTTAGGGTCTGGACTTGCTGAGACTGAAAGAGACTGTTATAGAGGATAGATCAATAAAGATGACAAGCCACTGTGCTACAGAGTTTGCAGGGCTCTTATTACAGGACCTACTGCAAGCTCTTGGAGGATTGGCTACATCAGGGGTGTGTGGCCCAATATGCAAAGGAGTTCCTGCTACAAAAAAAGCCCTGGCTACAGTAGTGAAAAAGGACCAAAAATAAGACAGCCAATCCTTTAGATCAGGGGTGTCAAACATGCAGTCTGGGGGCCGAATCAAGCCCCTGGAGGGCTCTTATCAGGCCTCTGAGCAACCGGCTGTCATCTGTTTCTGTCTCCCTCTCTCTTGCTTCCTTCTGCAAAACAGCTTGCTTTGCAAGGCTTGCTCAATTGCACAGGAGCTACAGAGCAAAACCTCCATTTTTTCATTGGCTGAGGCTCCTCCCTTGGGGAGGAAGGGGGTGGGGGAGGCAGAGTTTGTTTTTCCAGACTCTCTCAATTGCACAGCAGAGCTATTGAGCCAAATGTCTTTCTTTCTGTTGGCTGAGGCTCCCCCCCCAGTCCCCTGGGGAAGGAAAGCAAGAGCCAGAGCTACCTTTGCCCAGTTCCCTGGATGCCATGGGAGAAATACAAAGAAAGCACCTTTAAGATCAATGAGTACTAATGTTTCAATTGTGTTTGTCTGTGTTCTTTATAAAGTTTATATCTTAGCTACATAATTTTAAATAGGTACACACATGGCCTGGCCTGACGTGGCCCAATCCAACATGGCCTGGCCCAACCCTGCATGGCCTGGCTAACAAGGACTCATTTATGTCAGATCTGGCCGTCATTACAAATGAGTTTGACACCCCTGCTTTAGATAATAAAAGCCCATGGTGGCAAATCTGATTTTCTTTGGTTAGTTGTAGGCTACACAGGATTGGCTTGCATTCTGTCTCTGGTGTGCCATTGGCTGATTCTGCTCTCCCCCCCACCACTGGTCCCATTAGGCAAGAACCCCACCAGATGGCCATTGACCTCTGACAGAGACAGTTCTCTGCTGACAGGTTCTCCTGGGGGCTTACTGATCACTACTGCCTCTCCTCAAGGCAGTTGTAGGAAGTCCAGGACAGCCTGTCTCCCCCTCCACCCACAAACAATGCCGCTGCGAAGCAAACAGTGAAGCAAACAGTAAACATGTTCATGAGATAAACAGTAAAAATGTTCATGAGACAAACAGTATCATTTACTTCTCTTCAACTGACACAAAAGGAATGTTCATTCACAGCAGGGAGTGGCCAGTTCAACAGCAGAAGATAAGCAGACTGACACTATACAATGTATCAAGTCCCCTTTCCACCTGCAAATACTCGTCACTCTTTCTATTCAAATTAGGCTACAGTGGGCTCATGTGATAGAATGGACTCTATTCTGTCCTATGGGTTCATAGGACACAATGGACTCCATTCTATACTATGAGTCCATTGGACAGAATGGACTCCATTGTATCCTATGGGCCCATAGGATGGAATGGACTTTGTTCTGTCCTCTGGGCTCATGGGATACAATGCAGACCATTCTGTCCTATGGGCTGATAGCATAGAATGGAGTCTCCCCACATTTCCTGGGACTTACCTTCCCGCAAAACTCTATGGTTCAGTACTTTTCAAGTTTAACAATAACATCTTAATGCAGAGCATTTATGCTGGCCAGATTCAATATATTTCCTTGGGTCGTGGTCACAGGCAGATACAAGAGTATCCCCTATGAGGAAAGATTCTGCAGATGTCTCTGTAAAGAACCCGACTCTGTTCAGCATATCAAACTGCCCATTGTTTACTCAGCTACATTTACACATGATTAGCCCTCTTGCACTCTCTAAGGCTGCAACCAATAGAGGTATTGAATTCTTGGTAGCAGACAAAACCCCCGAAGTTACTGAGTGGGTGGCAGAATTCCTGACAAATGTACTCAGAGGCCAAGAAAAAGAGGAAAGAAAAGTGGGAAGAGGAAAAGGGGGAAGAGTGAGTGAGAGAAATAAGGTGTATCTATGATTCCTCTTCAAATAGTTAAGCTTTTTACTGTAACCATTTTAATTACTGTAATACTTGAGATTACTGCTCCAAACTTTTATTATTTCATCCTATTATTATTACTATATAAAATATTACAAATCATTGTACTTTGATTGTTTCTCCTTGTTGGCATATGGGCTGATTTGTACAGCTATTTTTTTTAAGTTATTGTTATGTCAATAAAGGTTTTTGGATTGGAATGGAGTCCATTCTGTCCTATGGGCCCATAAGATACAATGTCCACTCTGTCCTATGGCACCATGAGATGGAATGGACTCCCTTCTGCTTTCCCACCGCCTGCAAGCGGGAGGGAGTGAAAGTGAGGTTTCAATGGCTCCCTGCCTCTTACAACCACCAGCAGAGCGGGCCCATCTATCAGCTGCTTGCTTTAAGAGGCAGGCTTCTAATGGCGTCCTTCCTTCCTTCCTCTCATTCTTTCTGTCTTTCTGTCTTTTTCATTCGATCTTCCTTCTCATTTTTATTTCTCACTTTTCTTCCCCTCTTTTTTACCTCTCCCTTCTTTTCTTCTCTCATTCTTTCTCTGTACCTGTCTTTCTGTCTTTTTATTTCAATATATCTTCCTTCCTTCCATTTTTCTTTCTCCCACTCCTTTCTCCCCATCTTTTCTCTACTAATCTTTCTCTCATTCTCTTTTTTTCTTTCATTCTGTTTATCTTCCTTCCTTTCTGCCACCTACACATTCATCACCCCCCCAAAAAATATTTTTCTAGGGCTCATTGTATTTCTTCCTACAACAGGCTTTACTTCTAGTACTAGGGGTGGAATTCTAGCAGGTGTTCCTTTGCATATTAGGCCACACACCCCAGATGTAGCCAATCCTCCAAGAGCTTACAAGGCTTTTTTGTAAGCTCTTGGAGGATTGGCTATGTCAGGGGGTGTGGCCCAATATGCAAAGGAGCTTCTGCTAGAATCCCACCCCTGACTAGTACTATAATAATACCCTTGTATAGAGCTATGGTGCAATATTTAGGGGCTTTCCCACCGCTTCATATGAAGCCTGCTGTGCCTTGAATCAGTCACAGTTCTCTCAGAACTCTCTCAGCCCCTCATACTTCCCAAAGTGACTGTTGTGGGGACAGGAAGGGAAAGGAGATTATAACACACCTTGAGACTCCTTAGGGCAGAGAAAAGTGAGGTATAAAAACCAACTCTTCTTCTCCTGATTGCCATTGGAGATTTGATGGGCTTGCAATTTTTTTTAAAAAAGTTGCTTTGGTAGCAGCTGTCACTACAGCACAGGGATCTTCATTATGTGTCTTAAAGACAAGCTACAGCAGCTATTTTGTGCTGGCTCGGTCTCCTACAGCAGGCAATTTGTGGCTGCATCCGCCATAATATGTCACAATTCCAAATGTGCCCACAGATTCAAAAATGTGGCCTTTTTCTACACAGGTTCAAAAAGGCAACCTCTCCACTAGATACTAGCATAGGAAAACCTTTAATACTTGTGGCCATGAACTGTGAACATTCCTTAATTTATTTTAACCTTTAGTAGACAAAAGGCTTTGTGTTGATACTTCTAAAGTTAAAATTTAAAGGCTATTGTATTTTTTTCAATAATGAATTAAAAATGCACTTGGAAATGTTTGTGTTAGATTTCTATAATTAGCCTCCCAAATAAAACTGCATTATTAAAGATATGCTTGGAAGGAGGGAAACAAAAGGCCTCCTTTTTGCACAGTAAGAGAAGTTTATAGTTTTCCATAAACATCTAAATTGCTTCTTTATGGACATTCTGCATGCTAATTTCTTCTTTAATGTTTACATTTCTATGCAACAGTGTACAAAATTCCATTTTGTGTTGGTGCCTTCTTTAGTTTCATTTGTTTGGATTAAAATGTGGCCTCTTTCTACAAGGCAGAGCCCATTAGGCCACCATGCTTGTGGCACAATAATTTCTGTAATTCACTCAGCACAGCAGGAATTCGATCAACAAGTCCTGCATCCACCATCGTATCATGTCAACGTATTAAGTGAATTCACCCCTCACCCTTCCCTCCAGTCAATGTTCTACACTTCAATGCCAACATCTTCAGGCAGAAGCCTTTCCCATCCTTGATGCTGGAGAAACTTCTACAATTCTCCTCATCCTTACATTTTGGAGTTTCAAATTATCTCATCTTGCTTATGGTAAAACTAACATATTAGGAATTCCTCACTGTTCTGTTTTTTAAAAAAATCAAAAACAATGTTATACAAAGAACTTTGCACATCCCATTTTCTGCATCCTTCAGTTCTCCCTTCCCCTTTTGTTTTATGGACATGCATGATGGTTTGTACTTAAAACATTATTATTCTTTCTGGCACTGTGGAAGGAGGCTATTACCCCCACCACTGCCCACTTTCACTGACTACCTTCAAAGCTACTTTCAGCCCAAAGTAGAGAAAAGGTCATGAATGGTCTCTTTTGTTGTCTTTTCACTGTACTGAGGCTAAGCAACCTGGGGCAGAGGAAAGAATTACACACACCCCTTTGGCAGCACCAGGGCCCCAATCAATACAAGGGGATCCATGTGGGGGTGGGATCTTGATTCACAAGTCATTCTTTCAGGCATCAATCTTTTAAATGATTCTTAAAGTCATTTTCTCAGGCATCAATCTTAAATAAGACTGATGCCTCAAAAAATGACTTGTGAATCACTATGCCTCACCATGGATCCCCCTGTATGGATGTTAACAACCTCCAGGTGGGGCCAAGAGATCTGCTATTATACCTGATCTCCAGACTATAGAGTTTTCCTGGAGAAAATGGCTGCTTTGGAAGGTAGACTCTATGGCATTGTATCCTGCTGAAGTCCCTCCTCTCTCTAAAACCCACCCTCCCCAGACTCCACCCCTAAACATCTCAGTTATTCCTCAGTGCTTAGAATTGCACTGCATGACCACTGCTTCTATGATCTTCATGCCGAGAAGAGGCATACAAATCAAAGGTGAACTATGATCAACGTCTTATGTTCCTTTAGCATTTACAGATTAGGGAAATGTGATCTGTTTTCCCTGCAAGTCAGGTTTTTGCTCTGAAGGTCACACGTTGGAGATGGCTGTGTTCAAAAAGACATCCATTGCAGCAGTGGGAGCAACTGATTTCAGGGTGCTATGCTATCACATAAAAGGTAGTGGCACTCTACTCCATGAGACTAAACAAACACACACAAATTGTTACATGGATTGCCTGGGTCTGATTACAGATGTGCTGGACAATATACATGTACAATGGTGCATTTAAGGGTCAGATTATGAGAATGAAAGAAAGAGATCTTTAATTTAATAAATGGAGCTTTATTGTGGATAAATGTATAATCAATCACTCAAGCAAAATAACAACCATAGCTCAACACACACAGACCCAAGAAACAGAGAGGTGATGGATACATGGCTGAAAGAATCGCCGTAACCATGGACTTTCACTTCATGGCTTCATAAGGTTTTCCTCGGACATCCATTATCAAGATACATACTATGTATTGAATGAGAGGACTGTGTGTTTGGGACACTTTGTTACTGTATTTATTAGTATTATTTGTTATGCAATAAGTCATTTATATAAAATTTTCATAATTGAGGTTGGTTCTGCGTGGATGCCTTTGAGCTTCATTCCTACTACACCACCTGGAGGTTGGCAACCCTAATTTAGAGGATCCAGTGTTGAAATCATGGAAGAGATGGCAAATATCCAACCATTAATAAGACTGTAAAAACAGAGGAAATTTCTAGACATCAATTATTGTGCCCCTGAACAGTTAAGGAGCTAAACTGAGGGGAATATAGGAATTGTGTAGGAAGATCAAAGTTGACTACTTGACTTTTCCACGTTACTCTGTGTTTCTCTAACCTCCAGGTAGCAGCTGGAGATTTTCTGTAATTACAACTGATCTCCAGGTGAGAGAGATCAGTTCCTCTGGGGGAAAAAATGGCTTGGAGGTTGGAATCTATGGCATTATACCCTGCTGAGGTCCTCCTCTCCAATTCCCACCCTCCCCAGTCTTTACCCCCAAATCTCCAAGTATTTCTGAAGCAGGGGTTGACAACCCAGTCTTCCACTCTTAGGGCACCCTCAGAGTCAGGGCCGGCACGTGGGAGTCTAGGGCGCCGGCTCCCACATGGGCATCTCCCTTCCTCTGGCATGATCGGCTGTGCCCCTTGGCCCCTCCCCCACCCTCCTCCTACCCTCCATGGCTCTGGAAGCCAGCTCCGCACTCCACTCACACTCTGCTCTGCCTAGGCTGGTCCTTATCAGCTTCAATATGGCTGCATGCGGCTTCTAAGCCTTTGAAGGGACTGCGATAGGAGAGTTCACTCCCCCGCACTTCCGGTTCCACTGCGCCCGGTGTCTTCCCGCTCTTGCTGAGGCTTTGCAAGCCTCGACAAGCTGGGGGGTGCCTCTCTCCTGCTTCAAAGTGGGAGAGGGCTGAGAATAGGGGGACCAGCACGTGCCATGCATAGCCTGATAACATCATCATGACGTTGTCAGGCTGTGTGTGCTATGTGCACGCAAGTTTGTGAAAAACAAAAAAAGGAGGGGGCAGGGGGCAAATTTTGGCCTGGGGCACTGGAAACCTCAGCACAGGTCCTGCTCAGAGCTTTGGTTGGGGGGGAGCTATAGTGCACTCCAAGCACTGTTACTATTCAGATCTGGTATCTCCCCCAACAGTGATTCCACAGAGGATTCTACTTCCCCCATACATTCTAATTTGTTTAACTCTATCACTTCTTTCAGGAGAGAGCAAAAACCTCCTTAAAAATACTGTCATATTCAAAAATAGATTTTGAAATTTGTGGCTGATTCCTTCCAGAAAGAAAAACAAAACAAAACAAAAAACTTTCCTATGCTGCTCATGAATTTCAAGCTTTCACTTTCCTTTGTAGTATAGTAAACAGAGATGCAATCTGGTCATGGTGACTATAGCAAATCAGCAGATATTTTCTACCCCCCCTCCATGTTCTTGGCTTATCAAATCTATCTTCATCTTCTGTTTCCTTTTGTCCTAAAGCATCTTGAAAAGGCGTCATTACTAGAGAACTGCCTTTGATGTCTTGAATCAGACTTAAATAATATTTTTTTCCAGTGAAACAGGCAGACATTACTTCATGCCTCAATGAAGTAAGTAATGGGTTGACATTTAAATTTTGTCTTGACATAGTCTTGAGATACCCTTCCAAGCTGAAAGGGTGATGTCACAGTTTCATAAAAATGGTCCATGGAAATTTATTTTCTGTTTCTTTTTTTAATTAGTTGAACGGCATAACCCATCTGTTCAAAATCACAAAATTCAGCTACTAATTCATTTGTATTGTAAGATATACTTTAAAAAAAAATAAAATGTCAGTTTTAAGGGGGGCTAAAGCTCAGTTTTGAATCAGTAAAGGAAAGCAAGTGTTAGAGAATTAAAAAAAAAAAACACTTGAAAACACCCTGAGCTGAAACTAGGACCCTAATGTAGTGAATTAGCTGCATTGCAGCTTGTTTGAGTTTGCTCCTAAAGTTATGGTGGTTGGTCTACAGCTACATTAAAGCCTAATTTAGTTAATCCTGACCAAGATATAGAGATGGCAGGGAGATGTCTACCAGTATATGGATTACTACAATAAGGCATTCTGTAGAAGCATGTGGTTTGGAGTAAGAGAGTGATTCTTGATTTGAAGAACAGTATATTTACAAAGAAAAAGAGCATCTGGAGTCCAGACTGTTGTACAATCAAATCTCATTTTCATATTCTGGTGGTGGCAGTAATAAACAGTCCTATAGGTATTGGGTGATGTTGGAATAAAGCTGGAGAAGTGAGTTCCACATTGAAGTCCAGAAGCTTGAAACCTGGACCAGCTGAGTAAATGCCATATCCTCCATGGTAGAATGTCATCCCTGGAGAATGTATTTCACTGCAAACATCAACCAACCACTGAGTCATCAACTTATCTAAACAGTGAACAGTTGCATTGGGGGAGAAGCTACTTTTAATGTCAAAACTCAGCAAAACAGGCATCAATGCTGATGTCGGTGTTCCTATCAAATTCCATCTGTTTGACAAACCAGATTGTGTTTCAGTGCTTCATTTAGGGGTCCACAAACATTCACCAGTTCAGCTCATGTCCTGTTTGTTGGTCACTAACAAGAGCTGATTGCTTGATGATCGGTTGATTAGTCAGTCCTTTGTGCCTTTTCAACAGGTTGCTTCATTCAGCAGGTTGCTTCATTTGTGTCTGTTCAGCGGGTTGCTTTATATTCCTTCCAGATTGTGGAGAAATGTGACTGGTCTGGTCTGCAGGCACTATTCCACCCTGCCCTCCTAGGGGTTCCCAATTCCCTGGCCAGCCTTTTCTTCACTCTCAAGTAGCTCTCCATCACCACCTGATCATTGTTAGGCCTTCCCACTGGGAGGATCTGGACTCTCAGCTTCCCTTCTCTGTTCAAGGCCTTGACCCTCTGTCTCCCACAGCCCAGCACCTGGCCATTGTGCAGACAGATTAATGCCTTGGGTACTGTTTGAGGAATAGCTGCTTTCTACCTGCCTGCCTTCCCCCTGACTCCCCTCTTCAGATAGTGTGTATGAAATAGTGGTGGTCTATGTGGTATAGACAACTGCTCCCAGGATCAAAAGTTATATTTATTAAAAAAATGTTTACAAGAATACCTTTAGCACAGTACCAGATTTGAGTAAGGAACAAGAATGGAATTCTAGAAGGAGCTTCTTTGCTTATTAGGCCACACTCTCCTGATGTAGCCAATCCTCTAAGAGCTCACAAGGCTCTTTTTTGTAAGCTCTTGGAGGATTGGCTACATCAGGGGTGTGTGACCTAATATGAAAAGGAGCTCTGGCTAGAATTCCACCCCTGGCAAGGAATACAAAAGAAATTGGTAAAAATGCAAATCATCTGTTCCTTTCTCTATATATGCCCTATCAGCTGTTAAAATGTAGGTACAAAGTTAACATTGCCTTGAAGATCTTTCCAGCTCTTTAGGTGAGCAAATGATCAAAATGGCTGCTTCATGAATTAAGAGCTCTGTGTTCTCTCTTGGAATCAGCATCTGAAACAAAGAGAGTTACTTCCTGCAGCAGGGAGTTTTTATCACCTCTGTTCCTCCTCCCACTTGACCCAGTCAGGCCAGGTCAGAAAAGTGTTTCCTCCAGCTCCTTCCTGGAGATGATCCCTGAAGCTGTTCTAGCCTAAAGTCTTCCATACTCTGTTCCCTGCCTGAAAAAGGGAGGGGGAGGCTTGGCCATCCCATTGTCTCTAGCTATACCTGTTCGCATTTTAAAGAACTTGTGGACACTCAATGAAATTGCTGAGCAGTTGGGTTAGAATGGATAAAAGAAAGAGTGATTAACACATGGAATTCAAAGAGTGATTAACACATGGAATTCACTGCCACAGTAGGTGATGGCAGCTACAAGCATAGATGGCTTCAAGAGGGAATTGGATAAACATATGGAGCAGAGGTTCATCAGTGGCTATTAGCCACAGGATATAGATGGAACTCTCTGTCTGGGGCAGTGATGCTCTGTATTATTGGTGCTTTGGGGGGGGGGGGGGCTGTCGATCCGCTTAGAGTCCAAGAGGGTGATTCTTAGCGACGCAAGAATGAAGGCTGTACACAGTAGCTGTAAAACCACTATATACATTTATTTACAACACCACTCACTCTTCTGACTGACAATATGCTCCGCTGCAACTCCAACTCCATTAACCCACAATCACCACAGTTACTCTGTACATTTATACATTGGACAGCCAATCAGCAACTTGCTGTGTCATGCTGACTCTGCTGGCTGATGCAATACCTCTGGCAGCCAGCCACCTGCCGTCATGTAGATCATCTAAGCCTCTAGATCTACTTTCTGTTCTGCAGCACATGCTATAAGTTGTCTCTTTACATATAATAGTGACAGGGGCAACATGATAGGGCGTCTAATGTCTTGACCCCACTAATGGACCTCCAGGTTGCACCTGTTTTTTTGGCCACTTGTGTGACAGAGTGTTGGAGTGGATGGGCCATTGGCCTGATCCAACATGACTTCTCTTATGTTCTTAAGAGGTGAACCTGGAAAACCACTGATAGACTTACTCCTTCCCAGCCTGTTCTCTGCCCAGAGGGGGAAATACCCTTTTAAAATGCCAAGTGGAGGCTTTGCTCTTTTCCAACCTCTCCGGAGAAAATGCATGTATTTACACAGATTATGTAGTAAAGTGCAATTTTTTTAGCATGTCTCATTGTGTTCTACCACCCCTTCCCTAGTTATAATAACTGTTCAGTAATTAAATACATCAAAATAATATAAAACAGACATAAATAAACACTGTGTTTTAATAAAACCATGTCTTTCAATTAGGGTTGCCAGCTTTCAGTTGGGAAATACCTGGAGATTTGAGGGATAGACCTTGGAAAGGATGGGGTTTGGGAGTGGGAGAGACCTGATCAGGGTATAATGCCCTAGAATCCACTCTTCAAAGCAGGGGAGTTGATATTGGTCATCTGGAGGTCAGTTGCATAGAATCACAGAGTTGGAAGAGACCTCCAGAGTAATCTAGTCCAACCCCCTGTAAAATGCAGGAAATACACAAGTACCTCCCCCCCACACACACCCTCAGTGACCCTTGTCCCATGCCCAGAAGATGGCAAAAAAAAAAAATCCTCTCCAGGATCCCTGGCAAAAATGGACTGGAGAAAAAATTGCTGCCTGACCCCAAAGTGCAAATCAGCATTTCCCTGGATATGTAAGAAGGTGCCACAAGAATTAAGCACTGATGCACCTCTTCCTGCCCTCCTTCTATTGATCTGCCTAAATTCACAGGATTTTCATTGCTGTCAGATGGCCATCTAGCCTCTGTTTAAAAACCTCCAAAGGAGAGCCCACCATCTCCTGAGGAAGCCTGTTCCACTAAGGAACTACTCTGTCAGGAAGTCTTTCTAATGTTTAGTCAAAAACTCTTTTGATTTAATTTCAACCTGTTGGTTCTGGTCCAACCTTCTGGGACAACAGAAAATAACTGTGCACCATCCTCTATAGAACAGCCCTTTAAGTATTTGAAGATGGTGATCATATCACTGCTCAGTTGTCTCCTCTCCAGGCTAACGTATCCAACTCCTTCAGCCTTTCCTCATAGGACTTGGTCTCCAGACCCCACATCATCTTCGTTGCCTTTCTCTGGACATGTTCCAACTTCTCTATATCCTTCTTAAATTGTGGTGCCCAAAACAGAACACAATACTCTAGGTCTAGCTAGAGCAGAATAAAGCGATACTGTCACTTTGCGTGAATTGGATGATATACTTCAGTTGATACAGCCCAAAATAGCATTGTATTTTTAAATTACTGCATCACACTTCTGACTCATGTTCAGTGTATGATCCACTAAGTTTAGTTAGTTTAGTTTATTTGATTTATAGCCAGTCCTCCCTGCCGAAGCTGGCTCAGGGTGGCTAGGGTCCCTAGATCTTTTTTGCACAAACTACTGCCAAGACAAGACTCCCCCACCCTATAATTACGCATTTGATTTTTCCTACCTAACTGCAGAATTTTACATTTCTCCCTCATTAAATTCATTTATCCCTCGTTAAAATTCATTTTATTGGTTTTAGCTCAGTTTTCCAACCTGTCAAGATGATTCTGTATCCTGACTCTTTCTTCTTCTGTATTTGTGACCCCTTCTAATTTAGCATCATCTGCAATAATAAGTATTCACTCTATTCCTTCTTCCAAATGATTTATAAAGATGTTGAATGAAACAGGTCCTAGGACAGATCTTTGAGGCACTCTACTTATCACTCCTCTCCAAGAGGATGAGGAACTATTAACAAGCACTCTGTAGGTGCCACCTGTCAATGAGTTACAGATCAACTAACAGTAATAGGATCCAAACCACATTTTACCAAATTGTCAACAATATGTGGAACATATTTTGCACTAAGGAGTTTCTTCATTAAGTATATATGGGAGCCCACACTCTCACTGACATAGAGAGACCTTAAAGCGTCCCAACAAGACTTTGCACTGCTGGAGGACTTTATGTGGATAAGCTGGCTGTCTTCCAAAGTTAGACCAATTAGTGCGCAAGCTTTATCCTCATTGCTCCTGTGTTTTGCTATAACAGCTGCGTCATCAGCAGCGTCTAACACAGCTATATTAGGTGGACTTGTCACGTACTCCCACAAACCATGATATTTGAGGATCATTGTGACCTTCTCAGACCAGGTGCAGTAATTCTCCCCGTTCAGCCTCTTGATGAGGAATCCGGAGACTTGGATACTGGACTCCATTCTGCCTGTGTAAAAATACAAAAAACTGCCACGCCCAAAAATGGCTGTTACTCACGAGTAGACCTCGAGTAGACCACAGGAACTGATGGCACGTAGCG
Organism: Heteronotia binoei; assembly: GCF_032191835.1. Taxonomy (NCBI): domain Eukaryota; kingdom Metazoa; phylum Chordata; class Lepidosauria; order Squamata; family Gekkonidae; genus Heteronotia; species Heteronotia binoei. The sequence goes on from NC_083223.1 coordinate 231,214,986, forward strand.
CTCTTACTCTCCAGGAGACCTACGCTCTGGGCCCATAACCGATGACAGAGTTTGAATGCGTAGGAAGGTGTGGTCCCCTGAGTGAGTAGATAGTTGGGTGCACTCCAGAACACTGTGGTAAAAACAAAGACTCCACAACAGCCAGTTAACAGATATATTTTGGGTTAAATGTAAGAGGCAGTCAAAACAGGCAATGGTCATACACAGAATAGCAGTCCTCCAATATGCAGCACCAAATCACAGTCCAATAGAGAAGTCAAAAGTCAGTCCAATACATTACATGAATCCAGCAAATCAGTCAGTTAGTCACTCCTTCCAAGAAACAGTTCAACAGAGTTTCTCCTTCACATATGTCATTCATCCAGCATCGCCCAAGGCCAAGGCACGGCATGTAACCAAGGCGAAGTGCTGTGGGTAATGCTACCACAGATATAGTGCAGCCACCCAATCCTAAGCCTGATTGGTAACATGAGCTACACCTGTGCTTCTCGTGACTTCTATCACAGCTGTATAGTTTTAGTTGCATAACCTTGACTCAGCAGTTTAGTTCTTAAAGGAACTCAAACACTGACATGCACACCAAGTTTAAGTGTGAACCCTGAGCTACTGGCCACAAGTTAGATAAAATATAACAGAGTTGAAGCACTCAACTACCCAAATACACACCACACATTCACACTTGTCAAAGTGAAAATTGTAAACAGTGCCATAGCACAGAGCCTGAAGTACTTTTTAGAACTTTAGAAAAGGGAGAGAGGTCTTGGCATAGAAACTATGAAACCATACAACACCTGTATGATTTTACAGCAGTTATACTTACTGCTGCTTCCCACACTCACTCAGATTTGGCATCAGATGTCATCTTATACTGAAATCTCATTGACTATATGGAATCAAAGTCCTTGATAAAGAAAAAAAAGTGAAGTAAAGAAAAAATGGCATCTAGTAATTGCTGGTAAGCAGTTTGAATATTTTAGGAGCCTTCCCCAATCCACTAAAAGTCTCCTGTAATCAGAATAACAGAGTTGGAAGGCTTTTCTCAGCTCACCAACAATAATACTATCTTTGCATTGTTCGAAATTACAAGATAATTTTCAATCCTCAGGGATTAGTAGTTGACAATATACTTGTATATTAGTTGACAAGAAGGCATTATCTCTGGGAGGCAAATGGAAAGAAATGCAGCAGACAGGAGGAACCCCACCCCCTACAACATGAATCTATCAGCTGGTATTATTATTTCCCCAAAATACGTTTTAGCTGACAGCTCCTTTCATGCACATTGAATAATATGGGTCATGACATTTGCCAGCAACTGACTGGAGAAACATTTCATTAGCAACATGTCTCTGCTTAACAAAATGCTATGGGCTAGATAGCAGCTCTATAGCACTGTTGCAATCATTGGGTAGAGGGAAAGGGGCTGGGAATAGTCTAGGGGGATTCCTGGACTTTGGAAAAAGCAAGCACATTGTATGAATCTGGCTATGATATGCAAAACATATCTTGCCTGACAGCATGGCTGCCTCCCTTGGGTAGTTCTTGTATAAGAAAGTGGAGAATTTTGATCCAGAATGACTGATAGAATATTGGAAAGATAACTCCTAAGGCCTTGGTTTCAGCCGGTATGTTTGGACCAAGAATTTGGTTGTCCCAAAAGTTAAGACATGTCACAATTTTGTTTTTTAAAAGGGAAATGTGTGTGTGTGGGGGGGGGGGCAAGGAAGAGAGAAAGAGGAAGCTGAGAACTTGCAACCATTAAAAATGGGTTACAGCCATAATTTCCAAGAAAATAATGGAAGTGCTTAATTTTAATTAAACAAGCAAAGAAATCAATTTTTTGCCCATGCCCTAACAGGAAGATGCATATATCTATTTATACTCTGCATTTCCTCAATGTCCAAGGTAGCGACAATACAAGACTCATGACAAGGGCTAAAGTATGAACATTAACAGCTGAAGTGTACCGTGTACTGGCATCTATCCCACCACCCATGCATGAAAGATTCATGGAGTCTTCCAGGGCTTCTGTCTATTCCCAAAGCCCCTTCTGAGCCTCAGAAAAAGGATTGTTGAGGTTCCTGAAGTTGTTCCTGCACGGGGAAAAAGATGCACAAATTGAGGTGCTGCAGTAATGAGCTTGTCAAGAGGAGCTCTGCTGGTAGAAGACATAGGACAGGTGGTTTCAGCCCCTTTCCCCTTTGCACTCCAACCATTCCTCACCTCATACTGCTCTCCTCTCCATGGTCCTGCAACATTTTCATGGATCAGAAGGAGCTGCAGGAACTGGGAACTGGAAATTAATGTCCCATGCATGGATAGCCACTAACTCTTTCCCTTCCTTTGGAGAAGATACCATATGGGCTGCCCTGTGGGGCAGCCAGTGCTTGGGCAACCCCACCCTGGGTCCAACCTGCTGCTGCTGTATGTGTTTCGTTACATACACATCAGCAAGTGCCAAGAGATACTGCTCATAAAAACCACCCCTCTGCTCTAGCCAGCACAAGAGTTCCAACCAACACCAAAAAAGTTCTTTTCCTAGGGCCCTGATCCCATCAGTCTTGAAGTATCCCCTCCATCCCAAGACCTGGCTACAGAAATCCATGCAACGGTCACTTCCAGGTTGAACTACTGTAACTCACTCTATGCTGGCTTGCCCTTGAAGCTGATCTGGAAACTGCAGTGGGTGCAGAACGTAGCAGCTCACCTGCTGACTGCATCACCTGTACAGGTGAGCATATGGCTGGTACTCCGTGGCCTGCACTGGCTGCCCGTAGAATACTGGGTCTTCAAGGTGTTAGTCTTGATTTTAAAGCCTTGCACGGCTTGGGACCAGCATACCTGCGGGACTGTCTCTCCCCATATGTGCCCTGGAGGTCTCATCGTTCGGCATCCCAAGATCTTTTGACTACCCCAGCCCAAGAGATGCCCGCCTTGCCTCTACCGGGGCCAGGAGCTTCTCAGTCCTGGCCCTGACCTGGTGGAATCAGCTCCCTATGGAGATCTGGGCTCTATATGGCTTGTTAGTCCTGATTTCTTGGTTGCAGTCTCCCTTTCGGTAGGTGAGGAAGCAAAGGAATACGAAATCTTGAACTATTTCAATTTCTTCTTCATCAGCTTTTACTTAGGATCAATCCAAGCTCATGAAGACCAGCCCAATTTGGCAAAGCATTCTTCTTTTCCATGAGCAGCATGAAGCAGATAACAAAAGTAATTTATCTGAGCCAAACAAAAGACACCACGGTGACCAGATGGCCATGTATTTAATCTTGAAGGACTGAGAAGCTTCTTTTTAAAAAATCTCGTGTAAAAGCATGGGGCTCCCAAGTCGTAGGAAATTCCTGGATTATTTTATTTTGCTCAAGACCATGGTTATCATTCAGAAAGTGGAAGAAGGTGATCTGCTTTTAAAAATGATTTCTGGTAATGAACATTGTATTTTAAATTTGAATTCATTCCTGCTATGCTGAAGTCCTCTTTTGCTTTTTTTTGGGGGGGGGGGGAGGATTGTTGATGTTTATTCCTTCCTGGAGGCATTCTTGGAAAGTATTGACTCAATTCCTTTAATGAAAACAAAATATCAAATGCTGCACAATGATGGCTCTAATTTGTGCATTTTTTTAAAAAAAATGAATTTTATGCATATATTAAATGATTCTTTCTGGAGGTGCTGACAGAATAGCTCTTGAATAGCAGGCATTCTTGTAAAGCTCTCTAATCTAACAAGCAGAAGAGGGAAAAATAAATTTGACAAAGTGTTCTAAATTAAATGCAGGAGCTACTTGGAGTGGTTCCTGGATGATTCATGATGTGAATCATGGATATCTGATTACTGACACAGGACTAGTACATGGTGGACCACTTGTTTGATGTAGTGGTGAGGAATGACTAATTTGTTTAACCCTGCTCCTAGAAGGGCCAAATGGAAACCATGGAGCCTGTGCCACCCAAAGGCAGACTGAGACTTATGAAGCTGACCAGTGATCCACTTTCTTTCATGTTATCTACAGTTACTACCAGTAACCACTCAAGGTTCGTTGGTTGGTTGGTTGGTTGGTTGGTTATTTATTTATTTGTTTGTTTGTTTGTTTGTTTGTTTGTTTGTTTCCATTCATATCCTGCCCTCCCTGCTGAAGCAGGCTCAGGGTGGCAAACAAGGCCAACAGGCATAACTAAAACATTAAAACCACTTATAAACATTAAAACTGCTATATTGATGATGGCAATGCAGCAAATCTTCATATCTTAAACATTCCTGTTCTTCTGATGCTGATTGAATCTAAGGTCCAGGCTCCATGATGACCAGTTTGATTTGGGCCAGGCAGTAATTTCTAGAATTAACAGCCAAAGGCTTGGTAGAAGAGCTCCATCTTACAGTCCTGTGGAATTGTGATTTGATTTATTTGAATTCTAGCCCACCCTTCCCGCATATGGGCTCTGGGCAGGTTACAACATAATCATAAACAATAACGATCACATTTAAATACATCTTAAACCACTCCATTTAAAACTACTAATCTACAACAAAACAATGGCATCCAGACTAATTTCATTATATTTCAGGTGATCCAGTAAATTATAAACTTCTCAGCAGATTGCCTCCAGCTCTTGAACGACCAAGAGTGATCTTCTATGAACCTAAACTTTGTCAAGAGGCCACACACTATTACCAAACCAAATATTTAAAACTTGAAATTTGGTGATTTTATATATAGAGATAATTAAGTAAACTGGTAGGCAGGAAACAAACAGAGCAAGATGAAAGGGCCAAGGCAAGAACTAAAGCTAGAGGCTAGAGACCTTTATCTGCCCTGAGCCCGCCTGGGAAAGAGCGGAATATAAATTAACCAAATAAATAAATTACAAGAGGCAGATAGGCAAGTTGGCCCTAGAAGGCTAAAGCTTAGCAATCAGCTACTCTCAAGGCAAAAGCTGGTTTAAAGAAGATATTGAAGCAGCAAAAGCTGGGATTCAACTGCAGAATTATACAGGGAACTGAGAACCCCTCTCTTTGTGGATCCAAGCTAGGGCTTGGATCCACAAAGCACTTGTGTGGCATCTGAGGTGTTATGTCTTGAAACCTTAGTCTATGTACCGCGCGGTGAATGCTAAAATGGCGCCCAGTGGAAACCCACTAGTCCCCGGATGTAGCTCGCTAAGACGCTCCGCCCATCAAGATCTGGGGCGAGAAGTTTAACTGGCCAGGATTGGACCTGGCCTGACTGATGGTTGTTTTGGGGAATATATGTAAGCGGGGCCCGGCCCAAGTGTTCTCTCTCTTGTAATGTACCTCCGAATAAAGTATGTTGCCTTCAACACATCTCGTCACTCAGTACATTACAGTGGCGATGAAGGTGGGATTCTAGCCAGGTAACTCCTGAAGAGGGACTTCGCGGACCTGGCCAGAGACGAGGAAGGCACACCGTCTAGGGAGACGGAAGCACCCACCACCGCAGTCACCATGGCTAACCCGGGTGGAACGACGGGTCATCTCGAAGAGTTCAACCCCGCTAAACCAGAAAGGTGGGAGACCTACACGGAGCGGGTCGATTGCTACCTTCGAGCGAACATGATCACAGACGACAGCCAAAAGAGGGACATGCTCCTGAGTGTCTGCAGGGAGGCCACATTTGAGATCACCAAGGGTCTCTCGGCCCCCGCGAGGATCACTGAGAAGACATACGAGGAGATAGTCAGACTCCTTACTGGGCACTTCTTGCCCCAACCATCTCATCGGCCACTGATTCTTCTTCCACAAGAGGGACCAAGAGGCGGGAGAGTCGGCTGCCGAATACCTGGCTGCTCTCCGCCAAATTGCGGGAAACTGCAGCTTCGAAAAGCTAGAGGAAGCCCTGAGGGACCAATTCACCTGGGGCCTCAGGGACGAACAACTACAACAAAAGTTCTTAGTGAGGGAAGAACTCACCCTCCAAAGCGCCTTCAACGAGGCCACCACGTTCGAGAGAGTCACGAAAGCTTTCCACAACCCACGGGCAGAAGCCGTCCACCTAGAGGAGATGGTGCAGAGCAACCCAGAGGATGAGGAGACACACCAGCTACGTCGCCAACCAGGCACGGGGCCAAGAGTGACCCAGCAACCACGAGCGACCGAAAGACCGTCCACCACCAAGTGCACCAGCTGCGGGGACCCACACGAGCGTCAGGACTGCCCCTACCGCAACGTGGACGGCAGGAACTGTGGAAAAATGGGCCACATCGCGCGAGCTTGCTGGACCAAGGCCGCCCACAGATGCCAGTCCACCAACCAGGACTCGACCAAGGACTTCTCGACCGCATCAACTAGCCTACAGGTAATGAACTTGCCCAGCAATACCCCTGACAAGGTCAAGGTATCGATCCGGATCGAGGGCAGCCCCTGCCTGATGGAACTGGACTCGGGCTCCACCATCTCCATAATTTCGGAGGAGTCTCTAAGAAAACTTTGCCCATGTGGCCGGCCCAGGCTGTGACCGGCTGGTTTCATACTACGGGACTTCCAAAAGAACCCCTTTCAGATTTTGGGATGGGCAACGGTGAGGGTGGAGTTTAAGAGCTTTAGGGGAAAACTTGATATACTTGTGGTCAAACGCCAGCTTACTACACTGCTGGGCCTGGCCTGGTTTCGACCGCTGGAAATTCAGATGGTGAGGGTGCAGCAGCTGGGGACGCAGGGGTTCGAGCACGTGTGCCGGGAATTCCCAGAGGTGTTTGATGGGGCTAAGGGTGCTACAAAGGCTCTCCCATATCCTTACCTCTTGACCCCCACATGCAACAGATAAGGCTGAAGGCCAGGTGAGTTCCGTTCACTCTCAAGCCCAAAATAGAAGCAGAGCTGGACAGTTTTCACCGCTCAGGGAGTGCTAGAACCAGTTTCCTACGCTGCATGGGAAATGCCTATAGTAGCCCCGGTGAAGCCGAATGGGGAGGTGCGCATATGCGCCGATTAGAAGTGCACCATAAACAAAGCACTACAAGACAACCCCTACCCTGTCCCCATAGTCAGTCACGTTTTGGCAGCACTAGCGGGTTCTAAAATATTTGGGAAGCTGGACTTGGCCCAGGCATAGGGCCAGACTTCGCCCAGCAGCTCCCCGTGGACGTCGAGACAGCAGAAGCCCAGACCATTGTGACCCACAGGAGAGCTTTTAGGGTGCAGCGGTTGCAATTTGGGGTGAGTGTGGCTCCGGGGGTCTTTCAGAGCCTAATGGATTCTCTCCTCAAAGGGATCCCCAGGGTGCAACCATTTTTCGATGACGTTTTGCTCGCTGCCCCGGACGCTGAGGAGTTCAGCAACCACCTGCGAGAGGTACTCCGCCGATTCCAGGCGGCGGGGCTTAAAATCAAGCAGGAAAAGTGTTCCCTTGGGGTGCCGAGGGTGGAGTTCTTGGGCTTTGCAGTTGACGCCACAGGAATCCACACTACAACCGACAAGACCAAGGCTATTGTGGAGGCCCCGGCCCCCACGTGCAAGGCGGAGCTACAAAGCTTATTGGGGTTATTTAATTTCTATCATTCATTTTTGCCCCACAAAGTGGCCATCGCAGAACCCCTCCATAGGCTTCTAGACAAAAACGGCCCCTGGGTGTGGGGAAAGAAGCAGGCCGCCGCTTTTCAGGCAGTCAAGGAGCTCCTAGTATCCAATAATGTGCTCCACCATTTTGATGAAGCCCTGCCGATGATCTTGGCTTGCGATGCATCCTTATATGGGGTGGGCGCCATCCTGGGTCACCAACTCCCGGACGGGAGGGAGGTCTCGATAGCCTATTACTCCAGGACCCTGACCCCCGCAGAGCGCAACTATGCCCAGATAGATAAGGAGGCATTGGCAATTGTGGTGGGGGTGCATAAATTTAACGACTACCTGTATGGTAGGCATTTTATGATCATCAAGGATCATAAGCCGCTCCTGGGACTCCTCGCCCTGGACCGCCAGATGCCACAGATTTTGTCACAGTGCATCCTGCGGTGGAATCACTTCCTCAATTCCTATACATATGCCCTGGTCCACCGTCCGGGCAAAGCCATGGGGCACACGGACGCCCTTAGTTGCTTGCCGCTGCCCTCCATGGACCCAGCCCTGGCCCCCGCCCATCATGTGTTGCTCATCGAGATGCTACCGGAAAGACCCCTCCACACCGCAGAGGTAGCGAAGGCCACGGGGCGGGACAGGATACTTGCCAGAGTTCTCGACTGGGTGGGAAGGGGATGGCCCGAGGGAAAACAAACCGCTGAATTCAAGGCATCCGCAGCCTGCAGGGAAGAACTGTCCACTCACAAGGGGTGCCTTCTTTGGGGAAGCAGGGTGGTGGTTCCCCCCGCATTGCAGAAACAAGTGCTGGAGGCCCTACATGAAACACATCCAGGGATTGTACGGATGATGGCCCTAGTGCGCAGCTATGTATGATGGCCGGGGATGGACGAAGAGATTGAAGGGTGTGTTCGAAGGTGCCAGCCCTGCCAGGAGTCTCGGCCCAAGCCGCCAAGTGCCCCTGTACACTGCTGGGAATCCCATAGGAGGCCATGGTCCAGGTTACACCTAGACTTTGCAGGGCCATATAAGGGCCAAACCTTCTTCATTCTGGTGGATGCATACACCAAGTGGTTGGAAGTTATTCCCATAGCTTCAACCTCCACGGCGGTGGCAGTCCGGGTGTTGCGCAGGGTCTTCTGCATGCACGGGATCCCCGACACCCTCGTCACAGAAAATGGGACCGCTTTCACCTCCCGGGAATTCCGGGAGTTCTTGCAGAGATACCTAATAAAACACATACGGTCCGCCCCTTTCCACCCGGCTACCAACGGCCAAGCGGAGCGGATGGTGCGCACCACAAAAGAGGCCCTAGGACGCATTGTACAAGGGGACTGGGACCACCGCCTGGCCGCTTTCTTATTTGATAACAGAATCACCCCCAACCCAGTCACCAGGGTGAGCCCGGCTGAATTGTTAATGGGAAGGAAACTGATCACAAGGCTTGACTGGTTGCATCCCGACCGGGCCACTGACCTCCGCAGTTCCCCCAAAATCAGGGACGCCGCTAGGGGGTTCTTTCCAGGGGATCCGGTGTATGTGAGGAACTACGCAAGCAGCCCCGAGTGGGTAGCGGGCCGGGTGCTGCGCGTGACCGGGTCCCGCCACTACGACGTCTCAACAGAGGGGGGCCAAATCCTGCAGAGGCATATAGATCAGATGTGCTGCCACACCTTGCTGGAAGAGCCAGCAGCAGTAAGGGGCAGGGAAGAACCGACAGCAGCACCCACACCGAGAGCTACCCCGCCCAGGCCAACTGCATGGGCGGAAGAGCAGCACCACGGCGGGAGCAACCCCCCAGGAGTAGGGACTCCAGAAGAGCAACAGTGGGCGGACAGCCCTATGCTGGCGTTACCCCCACACGGGGAAACCGCTGCGCCATCCACTGCGGCAGCCGTGACCCCATCAGCCACGGTGGCCGCTCCTACTCCCCAAATAACCCCAAGAAGGTCGACTAGGAAACACAAGGCCCCAGCATACTTGAAAGACTATGTGTCCTGAACAAGGGGGGAGGAGTGTTATATCTTGAAACCTTAGTCTATGTACCGTGCGGCGAACACTACAATGGCACCCAGTGGAAACCAACTGGTCCCCGGATGTAGCTCGCTAAGACGCTCCGCCCATCAAGATCTGTGGCAGGAAATGTAACTGGCCAGGATTGGACCTGGCCTGACTGAGAGTTGTTCCGGGGAATGTATATAAGCAGGGCCCGGCCCGCATGTTCTCTCTCTTGTAATGTACCTCCGAATAAAGTATGTTGCCTTCAACACGTCTTGTCACTCAGTACATTACATGAGGGATCTAACTAATTTATATACTTATTTATTTATATTCTACTTTCCTCCTTAATGGGACCCAAAGCAGGATACAACATTGTTCTCCCCTTCTCTGCTTCAGCCTCACAATAACAACCTTGTGAGGTAGGCTAGACTGAAAGGGAGTCATTATATTACACTGTTAGGAAAGAATGCAGTGACACCATTTGACAACGAGCCACAAATGAGTTGACAATAGCCAAACCATTGTTGCAAAATCTGTTCCCTGTGTGTGATTGCCAAACCTGTGGGTGTTCCTAGAGTTGCCAGTGCTGGCTTGGGAACTCCCTGGAGATTTGAAGATGGTGCCTAAGTAGGGCGGGGTTTGGGGGAGATATTCAGCAAGGATGTGATCGCATACAATCCACCTTCTGAAACTGCCATTTCCTGTTGCATTCGAGGGCAAGCCTGTTGTTTATGGAACACAAGTCCCTGGAATGCACACAAAGTTATAATCAAGCACAGAAATGTCACATCCAGGGCAGAGCCTGATACCTTTTACTCTACCTGGGGTTTCCAGGAGACACAAATGCAAATACAACAATTCAAAATGAGAGCTAAGAGCAGGTCAACAAACCAGCACAGAGTCAGAAAGCTGAAGGTTCTGTCCACAGATCTGGGGAAACAGGGAAGTTCAGGGATTCAAGGTAGAAGGTAGGGTCTGGGTTCCTAACTGAAAAGCAAACACAAGTTAGCAGAACAGGATTCAAGGTGGCAAGCAGCGTGGTAAGCAGAGTTGCTTCCATGCCAAGCTTTGGTCAGAGTCTTTCTTTTACCAGCCTAATTAGCTGGCTCATCCCCAAAGCACAAGTGTCACTTCTGTAAGCCAAAACGCCCTCAAAATGAGGTTGGGGAATAGTCAGGTGGGCACCTGGCTCACTAGGGATCTTTTACCTATGTATACAAGATTAACCATCCAGAAAGGTAATGCTTAAGAATATAGGGACTCTAATTAAGTAAAATCAGTTAAAATTTATTGGAAAAAATATAGGCTTCCATACAAGATAAAATACTCATAAAAACACACATTCAGTCCTAGGAAACATAGATAGATAGGGGAACACATGGGTAGACAAACAGGGTGATATTTACCTATTTTAGTCTTCAAGGAAGGCTCCAATGGCAACAAGCGAGGAAGTGGGAGAAGGGACCCGAAACTGATTAGGAATCGGGGATGGATCTATGCAGCGGAAGTTGGGATACTGATAGAAGCACACCTGTGGGTAGCTAGTCCACAGATTATAAGGACTCTCTTGAGCCCTTAGGGAATGGGAGGTACGAGGGAGGAGAAAGGTGGTCAGCTGGTGCGTGACCTCATGAAAAGGGAAGGTTTTGCAGTGACCATAAGGGCTGGACTACTGCGACAACCAATAGAAAGTGCATTGGTGACACCTAATTGGGTGCTTGCTTTTGACCAATGGACTTGCCTGGATCCTGGATACCTGAGAGAACTTTTAGGTTGAAACGGACCAGGGGGCAGCTCCAAAGTGACAGCTGGAAAGAAGAATTGAAGTGACTACTGGGTGGGGAACACTCAAGATTAGGGAACTTATCTGAAAAGGTGACAATAGAAAGTCAAATTGTGGCCTAGGTAACACCCAGTACATACAAAGGAATTTGGCATAGGCTGAAGATGGTCTTCCTCTTCTTCTGTCTTCTTCTGGGCACCAGTCTTTGTCTAGAGTTCCGTTAAACAAAGAAAGTGGAAGATTAACCACTCTGGAGTGGATAGGTTGCTTGTAGGCCAAAGGTGACATCTGGTGTGTATGTGAGCCTTCTGCTGGGATGAACTGGAGTCAAGCCTGGCGGGAAGATGGCTACGTGTGGTGTTAGCCCTCCACGGTGGATTCCATGGTCAGCGCTTCATAACCGTTCATCTGGATAGCTCCTAGTGGCACAGTCTCTTCCGCTCCATGGCTGGTATACGAAACGACGGGAAGACGTTCGTGCTGCTGGTAGGCACTCTTGTATTGGTCTAGAGTGCCTATGTAGCTTATGGCTGCTTGTACATCATAAGTCCCTTTTGCCTCTGGATAGACATGTGTGAGTCACTTCTCCAGGTGCTCTGACAACCAAACTGGTAACTACGATGTTCTTTAAGGGGGCTTTTCCTCACAATTCTCACTGATTTGTGCTTCTGTAATAATTCTGCTTCAAAAACTAGTGCTGACCACCATTGAGCAATTAGATGGGCTCTCCTTCATGTAGCCTTAGCTAAATGTCAAACATTTCTGACATCTCCTGCACTCAGTTGGTTTGGAAAATGCAGACAAAAACTGGCAGTCTGACCTTTGTCCCATTTTTTTTGTCCCCAGCCAGAACCTGCTGTGGCTTTCCTGGCCTGCCAGTTGTTCAGGAAGGCATTCCACTGGTGCAGGGCCTGACTCTTCCATTTCCTCATCCTTGGAAAAGGAAGTAGCTGACTCGTTCATGACATATTCCCTGGGGAACTGGTCTCTGTAGACTGGAGATCAACTGTAACTCTAGGAGAGCTCCAAGCCCAACCTTGAGACTGATAACCCTATCCAGTATCCCTAAGCCCCTTCTAAGTGTGCCCAGTTTGTTTGGGAATAGAGGGAAGGACTGCCAGCTGCTCTAGATCCTGAGCAGAGGTGGGACAGGCAGTCAGAACACTTGGGGCTCTTCAGCTTGGAGAAATGTCGACTTAGGGGTGACATGATAGAGGTTTACAAGATTATGCATGAGATAGAGAAGGTAGAGAAAGAAGTACTTTCCTCTCTTTCTCACAATATGAGAACTCATGGACATTCCATTAAATTGCTGAGCAGTCGGGTTAGAGCGGACACAAGGAAGTACCTCTTCACCCAAAGAGTGATTAACACATGGAATTCACTGCCACAGAAGGTGGTGGTGGCTGCAAGCATAGACAGCTTCAAGAGGGGATTGGATAAACATATGGAGCAGAGGTCCATCAGTGGCTATTAGCCACAGCGTATTGTTGGAACTCTCTGTCTGGGGCATGTGATACTCTGTATTCTTTGTGCTTGGGGGGGGGCACAGTGGGAGGACTTCTAGTGTCCTGGCCCCACTGATGGACCTCCTGATGGCACCTGGTGTTTTTGACCACTGTGTGACACAGAGTGTTGGAGTGGATGGGCCATTGGCCTGATCCAACATGACTTCTCTTATGTTCTTACATCAGAGATGTGGCCTCAGGTAGCACCCCTTTTCAACCACTGCTGCATATCTGAACCTTTCACACAACCTCCCTCTCCCTTTTAAGTGGAACAAATAGTAGTTCTTGGAGAGGCTTGACATTGGAAAAATGACTCTAGACTAGTTGAATCAAAATGGGTCCTCCATGATTTTTAAATAAAAAACTTGGCAAATGGATGAGGAAGCTTCCAGAAACTTTTCTTCTTTGTCCATCTGCAGCAAAGGGTACTGTGCGGGTGAGCTGAGAAGAAGGAAATTATAATTGTTGTCAAAGTCCGTGGCCCATTTTTTTTACCTTTGTAAAAAGGCTTTTCTTCTTATTGCAACTAAGCTATCTTTGCAGATGTATTTGGCTAAAAATTGAAATAAGTTCTCCATTGCATACAGTGTAATTGTACAAAAGTGTGATCAGAATGACCTCCGTATTCATTTCCAGAGCCTGCCCCTCAATTTCAAAGCCAAGCATTGGATAATTATCATGGGTAAATGTAAAAAAAGGAACAAATGATGTAGGTTTAAATCCACTCCTCTGATATTCAGTAAAAGCCATTTCCTTTCTACAGTGATTCCATGCTGGCTAAAGATTCACTTATATTTTTATAGGAAAAAGGCATGAGTCATATATTAGGTTCTACACAGTAGGGACACTCTCCGCTCATTCTTACAGTGTGGCAATTAATGCTTATTTGGGCCATAGCAGTTCAGTTGCTTCCTCCCTGTGGCTCCACACCACAATTATCAAGTGATATAGCCATTGAGTTTCACATTAATAATTGTATGTCAACATCTGAAGCTGGTTTGAGGTCAGAACTACCATCCTTCTTCCTACATGATCTCACTCTTATGTGGTTTATTGATTCCCACATGACCAGAGTGGCAACTCCAGGATCCCCATTATGAAAGAATTGTTCTTTTGACATTCCCATATTAGTGCCTGTAGAGAAGGGGTAGCCAAACATTCTTAACTTAAGAACCTCATAGAATGAACATGAGATGTTTGAGAGGCACAAGACATGAACAAATGTTATACACAAGTCTTTATTAAAACCCTTAATACTTTCTATGCAAGAAAGATAAAATGCATACATATGCAGTTCACAAGTCAACCATGCTAGGATACTTTTTTTAAAAAAAGCTGGCAATAACAATCCCCATAAGACCAGCATAGGGAAAGGTTAGGGAATTATTTTTTGGCACAAGTGGCAAATGAATAAAGAAATGCACATGTACCATATAAATAATTGACCACTATTTGCATCACTGTGCATCTCTCTTTGCCTTGACACCAAGGTTAGTAAATACAGCTCCTACAAGAGCCATGAAATTAAGGGGGAACCCTGTGCCACCCTCTTTAATTCCACCCCTCCTTCCAGTGGTTCCCTCAGCTTTTACATGCTCTTTCCTAACTCTAGGTCTCTGGGCAACTTCTGTGGTCAAGGAGAAGAGCTTGCAGGCCTATCTATTTTCCCCTCCTTCCCCAGTCCCCATAAGGCAGAAATAGTCACCTACCTGTGAATCAGTGCTCAGAGTCTGACTGAGGTCCTGATGCTAAGCATGCATACTTGAAAGGAACCCTAGAACCACTCCTAACTACCTTTTTCCTGTAGGCTGCCACCACTCAGATTCTTGTGTGCACCTCTAAACTCTTCCAATGGTCTGATTCATTGAAAGTGGGGTTTCTGTGTATGCGCACACAACTACTCTCTGCCCTCCCAGCCCTGGCTCATCTCTCTAGGTTGGGTTGATCCTTGGTAGCTCAGTGTGGGTGAGCACCTAAGTCCTTGGGTGAGGTTTCAGGCAGCCTGAGCTCTTTACAACAGAATATATATACGTGCTACAGACTAATAGCATAGAGCATGGGGATATGGACACAGTATAAGTGAAACAGAGGACTAGCAAAACAAAAAGTTAAAAAGCATACTAAGTGAATTACTGAGTCACCTTGACATTCCTCTCTGAGAAATAGATGCAAGCCAGCAGGAACAATAAACAAAATGATGGTCTTGGCATTTGGGAGACTTCCTTCTGCTATACACACACACACACACACACACACACACTGTGGCTAATAGCCACTGATGGACCTCTGCTCCATATTTTTATCTAACCCCCTCTTGAAGGTGGCCATGCTTGTGGCTGCCACCACCTCCTGTGGCAGTGAATTCCACATGTTAATCACCCTTTGGGTGAAGAAGTACTTCCTTTTATCCGTTTTAACCTGTCTGCTCAGCAATTTCATCGAATGCCCACGAGTTCTTGTATTGTGAGAAAGGGAGAAAAGTACTTCTTTCTCTACTTTCTCCATCCCATGCATTATCTTGTAAACCTCTATCATGTCACCCCTCAGTCGACATTTCTCCAAGCTAAAGAGCCCTAAGCGTTTCAACCTTTCTTTATAGGGAAGGTGTTCCAGCCCTTTAATCATTCTAGTTGCCCTTTTCTGAACTTTCTCCAATGCTATAATATCCTTTTTTAGGTGCAGTGACCAGAACTGCACACAGTACTCCAAATGAGACCGCACCATTGATTTATACAGGGGCATTATGATACTGGCTGATTTGTTTTCAATTCCCTTCCTAATAGTTCCCAGCATGGCGTTGGCCTTTTTTATTGCAAACACACACTGTCTTGACATTTTCAGTGAATTATCTACCACGACCCCAAGATCTCTCTCATGGTCAGTCTCTGCCAGTTCACACCCCATCAACTTGTATTTGTAGCTGGGATTCTTGGCCCCAATGTGCATTACTTTGCACTTGGTCACATTGAACCGCATCTGCCACGTTGACGCCCACTCACCCAGCCTCAACAGATCCCTTTGGAGTTCCTCACAATCCTCTCTGGTTCTCACCACCCTGAACAATTTAGTGTCATCCACAAATTTGGCCACTTCACTGCTCACTCCCAACTCTAAATCATTTATGAACAAGTTAAAGAGCATGGGACCCAGTACCGAGCCCTGCGGCACCCCACTGCTTACCGTCTTCCTTTGTGAAAATTGCCCATTTATACTCACTCTCTGCTTCCTATTACTCAGCCAGTTTTTGATCCACAAGAGGACCTGTCCTTTTACTCCATGACTCTCAAGCTTTCTAAGGAGCCTTTGATGAGGAACTTTATCAAAAGCTTTCTGGAAGTCAAGGTAAACAACATCTATCGGGTCTCCTTTGTCCACATGTTTGTTCACCCCCTCAAAGAAATGTAACAGGTTAGTGAGGCAAGATCTTCCCCTACAGAACCCATGCTGAGTCTTCCTCAATAACCCGTGTTCATCAATGTGCCTACTCATTCTGTCCATGATAATGGTTTCTACCACCTTTCCCGGTATTGAAGTCAGACTGACTGGCCTGTAATTTCCCGGGTCTCCTCTGGAACCCTTTTTAAAGATGGGGGTGACATTTGCTACCTTCCAGTCCTCAGGAACAGAGGCAGATTTCAATGAAAGATTACAGATTTTTGTTAGAAGATCCACAAGTTCAACTTTGAATTCTTTCAGAACTCTCGGATGTATGCCATCCGGACCCGGTGACTTATTAGTTTTTAATTTGTCTATTAGTTGTAGGACCTCCTCTTTTGTCACCTCAATCTGACTCAGGTCTTTCAACACCCCTTCCAATATTAGTGGTTCTGGGGCAGGCAAACACTTCTCATCTTCCACGGTGAAGACAGAGGCAAAAAATGCATTCAGCTTCTCAGCCATTTCCCCATCCTCCTTCAGTAATCCTTTTACCCCATGGTCATCCAAGGGCCCCACTGCTTCCCTGGCTGGTTTCCTACTTCTAATATATTTGAAGAAATTTTTATTGTTGGTCTTTATGTTGTTTGCAATATGCTCCTCATAGTCCCTTTTTGCCTGTCTGATCACAGTCTTGCATTTGATTTGCCACTGCCTGTGTTCCCTTTTATTAATCTCACTTGGACTGGCTTTCCACCGCTTAAAGGAGTCCTTCTTACCTTTTATAGCTTCCATTACTTTGTTTGTTAACCATGCTGTCCTCTTCTTATACCTGTTTGTGCCTTTCCTAACTTGTTGTATGTATTTTATCTGGGCTTCTAGGATTATAGTTTTAAATAGTCTCCAAGCTTCCCCAAGGGTTTTGACCGTATTTACCTTTCCTTTCAGTTTCCTCCTCACATGCCTCCTCATCTCAGAGAATTTACCCCTTTAAATGTGGTTGTGGCGGTCTTTTGGGGCAACTCCCTATTTATACAAACAGTGAAATCAATAACATTATGGTCACTGTTCCCAAGCGGCGCAATCACTTTTACATCTCTCACCAAGTCTTGGGCATTACTTAGGACCAGATCCAGGATCGCTCCACCCCTGGTAGGTTCTGAGACCATCTGCTCCATAGCACAGTCATTGAGAGCATCAAGAAACTCAATCTCTTTCTCTCGACCAGAACACATATTGACCCAATCAATCTGCGGGTAGTTAAAATCACCTATTACGACACAGTTTTTACATTTAGCCGCTATCTTTAATCACTCCAGGCTAAACAGTTTAGTTCCCTGGAGAAAATGGCT
Source organism: Heteronotia binoei (assembly GCF_032191835.1). Classification (NCBI taxonomy): domain Eukaryota; kingdom Metazoa; phylum Chordata; class Lepidosauria; order Squamata; family Gekkonidae; genus Heteronotia; species Heteronotia binoei. The sequence goes on from NC_083223.1 coordinate 231,232,533, forward strand.
TCTTTGGAGGGTGAACTCTCTGATCCTACTTGTTAGAGAGCCAGTTTGGTGCTGTTGTTAAGTGCATGGACTCTAATATGAAAGAACTCAGTTTGATACCCCATTCCTCATGCATCTTGGGTCAGCCACAGTTCTTGCAGCACTGTTTTCTCAAGAGCAGTTCTCTGAGAGCTCTCTAAGCCCCACATACCTCATAGAATGTTTTAGAAAGAGGAAGGGAAAGAGATTGTAAGGCACTCTGAGTATAAATGCAACCTCCTTCTCCTCTTCTAGATAGTTTCAGATTGATTCAGTTAGTTTCAGACTGATGTTGACATGGTCCACTACTAGGGCTGCCATGTCCTCCCTGATAACTGGGAAGGGGGCCTTGCCAGCAGCAAATTGTGCTAGTGACACAGTGACATCATTTCTGGAATGTGCCAGAACTGACATCATCACATCACCGGTTCTACAGCGATGATCTGATATTTAGGCAAAAACTATGGCAGAAGTCATTTTTACTATAGAGTTTTTGCCCAAATACCAGAGCATCCCTGTATTGCTGATGAAATGATGAAGTAACTTTGGTTGCAGACCAGAAGTGACATCACCATGTTGCCAGCAACGCTGGCCTAGGCTTTTATTTGCTGCTAGTAAGTCCCTCCACCAGTCAACTGATTGGCACTGGGGGTGGGGTATCAAGGCAAGTGATCCCCTGCCCCCAGCAGGGGCCTAGTAAACCTAGCCACCACCTGTACTCTTGACATATGCCCATCCTGTCTTTTAAAACCTTGCTGAGAAAAGGTATTGCAGTCATTAGTGGAAATCTTCAGCTACTTATTGATTGAGGAGACTTTTCCTAGGTTTTACAATTTGCTTTCAGAGCTGAGTGTAATACTGAGACAGGTTTAGTTTCACTGACGGACAATCTTCATTTAAACTTGGACAGGGGACAATCTTCTCTGTTTGGTATTGTTGGAACTCTCAGCAGTTGACAACTCCATTCTCATTCATCAACTTGAATAAAGAGTTGGTATTAAGGGCGCAGCACTTTGGTAGGTTCACTCTTTTTTTCTTGACTAGATACAAAGATGCTCTACTGGAGGTGCAGAATCAACTGGGTGGAATTCATTTTATTGAGTGCCATGATGTTCTATTCTCTCATCTATTCTCTTTATGAGGCTGCTGAATGAGATTGTCCATAGCTTTGGGGTTTGGTGTCATGTATATGCAGCTGACACCTAGCTCATTATCCAAGTCACCAGATGTGTCTGCCTTTATTCTGAACCAGTGCTTTGTCACTGTGGTCAGGTGGCTAAGGCATAATATACTGAATCTGAATCCAGAGAAGACAGAAGTAATGCAGAGAGCCAGAATGGTGTAGTGGTTAAGGCAGTAGACTCTTATCTAGAAAACTGGGTATCATTCCCCACTCCTCTGCATGAAGCCTAGGGTGGCCATAATATCTGCAGGCCAGCCAGGGACACCTTGAGGGGGAAAGGAATGTGTGTGTGTGTGCGCGCGGAGCGTGCATGCCGCCGGAAACAGGAAGTGACGTCACTTCCGGTGACGTCACTTCCGGTGATGTCATGCCACCGGTGGAAACAGGAAGTGACATCACTTCCTGTGACATCATTTCCCCCCCGCGCCACCTGCCGGAAGCAGGAAGTGATTTCCCCCAAATGACATCATTTTCCCCAAATGCCACTGCCGGAAACAGGAAGTGACTTCACAGCACTTCCTGTGACGTCCCCAAAAATCCCCCAAATATCACCGCCGGAAACACCAAGATTATTTATAGAGAGGGAAAGGGGGAAATAAAGTTAAATAAAACTCTTTTTTTACTTTTTTCAAAGTGAGAAGACTAGAGAGAACGGGTTCCACGCTGAGAAGCCAGTCAGATTCCAGTGAGATTCCAGTGAGATTGTGCTGCATAATGCAGCCTATTTATTTTGTCCTGTTTGCTCTGTTGGCTCTATCTGCGCCACCTTCATCACTTTCGGGGTGTGGATCCCCCAGTGGGGTGGTCTCCCGACTCCCTCCGCCGGGTGCCACCCTCCCGCCGGGAGATGCCGCAAAATGAGCCCCCTTGAGGCTTATGGCGGCAGGGCTCGGGGGAAGCGAGCTAGACTGCTGTTCTTTTGAGGGGTTATAGAGTGTTTCGAGCCCGTCCCTGTGGCATCGGTCCCATCGTTGTGGGACCCAGGGGGCCGGCACAGCGGCCCGCCGAAGCAGCCTGTCACTAATAACACAGGTCGAGATGCAGGACAGGAACCCGGAAGTGACCGGCAGGCTGCTTCAGCGGGCCGCTGCGCCGGCCCCCTGGGTCCCACAATGGGGGCTCATTTTGCGGCATCTCCCGGCGGGAGGGTGGCACCCGCACGGGACACATATCAAATGAAAGAGGGGGCGCAGGGCTATCAGAAACAGCCGACGGAGGGAGTCGGGAGACCACCCCACTGGGGGATCCACACCCCGAAAGTGATGACGGTGGCACAGATAGAGCCAACAGAGCAAACAGGACAAAATAAATAGGCTGCATTATGCAGCACAGTTGAGAAAGTGCCTTATCCCATATACTGATGAAGTAAATACAGGATTTGAGAACAAAATTGCACCAGAAGACACAAACACAAAGCTCCCTTACACTGAATCAGTGCTTGGGTCCACCAAAGTCAGTATTGTCTACTCCAGGGGTGGCCAGAGTTGCTTAACAAAAGAGCAACACAGAATAAAGGTCAGATGTTTGAGAGCTGCAAGACATGAACATCGGATATTTGAGAGCCACGGAAGGAAGGAAGGAAGGAAGGAAGGAAGGAAGGAAGGAAGGAAGGAAGGAAGGAAGGAAGGAGGGAGGGAGGGAGGGAGGAAGGAGGGAGGGAGGGAAGGAAGGGAGGAGGAAGGGAGGGAAGGAGGGAAGGAAGGAAGAATGGAAGAAAGGAAGGAAGGAGGGAGGGAAGGAAGGAAGGGAGGAGGGAGGGAGGGAGGGAAGGAGGGAAGGAAGGAAGAATGGAAGAAAGGAAGGAGGGAGGGAGGGAGGAAGGAAGGAGGGAGGGAGGGAAGGAAGGGAGGAGGGAGGGAAGGAAGGGAGGAGGGAGGGAGGGAAGGAGGGAAGGAAGGAAGAAAGGAAGGAAGGAAGGAGGGAGGGAGGGAGGGAAGGAAGGGAGGAGGGAGGGAAGGAAGGAAGAAAGGAAAGAAGGAGGGAGGAAGGAAGGAAGGAAGGAAGGAGGGAGGGAGGGAAGGAAGGGAGGAGGGAGGGAGGGAGGGAAGGAGGGAAGGAAGGAAGGAAGAAAGGAAGGAAGGAGGGAGGGAGGAAGGAGGGAGGGAGGGAAGGAAGGGAGGAGGGAGGGAAGGAGGGAAGGAAGGAAGAAAGGAAGAAAGGAAGGAAGGAAGGAAGGAGGGAGGGAGGGAGGAAGGAAGGAGGGAGGGAAGGGAGGGAGGGAGGGAGGGAGGGAGGAAGGAAGGAAGGAAGGAAGGAAGGAAGGAAGGAAGGAAGGAAGGCCGCCCCCTCCCGCCAGCCGCCCCCCCGCTTTCGGACCCCTCCCTCCCTGCCTGCTTACCTTCTTCCAGGGCGGGTGGCGACCTCCCCTCCGGGCGGGCGGGCTGGCCAGGAGGCGCAGCGGCAGCTGGTGCTGCTGGCGGGGCTGGCAGCGGCTGAGGAGGAGGTGGCCGAGCCCACCGACCCGGGGCCTCCCGCTCCGGCCGCCGCCGCCTCCTCCCGCGGGCCTCCAGCGACCAGCGCCGGCCTCTCCGCCGCCTCCCTGGCCTCCGCCACCGCCACCGGGCCGCGCGTGCAGCCCGGTGGCGGAGGCTGGGGAGGCGGCGGAGAGGCCGGCGCTGGTCGCTGGAGGCCCTCCAGCGACGGCCTCTCCGCCGCCTCCCGCGCACCCGCCGGTGCTGGTCGCTGGAGGCCCGCACTGGTCCGCTGGTTGCTGGAGGCCTGTGCCGCGCTGGTCCGCTGGAGGCCCGCACCGGCGCTGGTCGCTGGAGGCCCGTGCGCGCGGCCCGGCGGCGGTGGCGGAGGCCGGGGAGGCGGCGGAGAGGCCGGCGCTGGTCGCTGGAGGCCCTCCAGCGACGGCCTCTCCGCCGCCTCCCGCGCACCCGCCGGTGCTGGTCGCTGGAGGCCCGCACTGGTCCGCTGGTTGCTGGAGGCCCGTGCCGCGCTGGTCCGCTGGAGGCCCGCACCGGCGCTGGTCGCTGGAGGCCCGTGCGCGCGGCCCGGCGGCGGTGGCGGAGGCCGGGGAGGCGGCGGAGAGGCCGGCGCTGGTCGCTGGAGGCCCTCCAGCGACCAGCGCTGGCCTCTCCGCCGCCTCCCCAGCCTCCGCCACCGCCACCGGGCCGCGCGCGCGGGCCTCCAGTGACCAGCGCCGGCCTCTCCGCCACCTCCCCGGCCTCCGCCACCGCCGCCGGGCCGCGCGTGCGGGCCTCCATCGACTAGCGCCGGTGCGGGCCTCCAGCAACCAGCGGACCAGCGTGGCGCGGCCTCCAGCGACCAGCGCTGCCCTCTCCGCCGCCTCTGCAGCCTCCGCCACCGGGCCGCGCGCGTGGGCCTCCAGTGACCAGCGCCGGCCTCTCCGCCACCTCCCTGGCCTCCGCCACCGCTGCCGGGCCCTACGCACGGGCGGGGAAGGCTGTGAGTGAGGGAGCCAGCGTCCCTGCACGTGCGCACGGCGTTGTGGCGGGCCCCGCACATGTGCAGAGCCCGCCACACCGCCGTGCGAACGCGCAGGGACGCTGGCTCCCTCACTTGCTGCCTTCCCCGCCCGCGCGCGCGGCCCGCCGGCTCCCTGCTGGCTAAACCGGGACTTCTAATGGTCCCGGTATAGCCAGCCCGGGAGGCGGGAATTGGGGGCCAGAACCGGGACTTTCCCGGGTGACTGGGACGGTCTGGCCACCCAAGCCTGCTGGGTAAACTTGAGCCAGTCACAGTTCTCTCAGAACCCCCTCAGCCCCACTTACATAAGAGAAGACATGTTGGATCAGGGCAATGACCCATCCAGTCCAACACTCTGTTACACAGTGGCCAGAAAACCAGGTTCCATCAGAAGATCCACCAGTGGGGCCAGGACACTAGAAGCCCTCCCACTGTTGCCCCTTGCAAGCAGCAAGAATACAGAGCATCACTTGCCCCAGACAGAGAGTTCCATTTATACCTTGTGGCTAATAGCCACCAATGGACCTCTGCTCCATATGGTTATCCAATCCCCTCTTGAAGTCATCTCTGCTTGTAGCTGCCACCACCTCCCGTGGCAATGAAACTTACTTCACAAGGTGCCTGTTGTGGGGAGAAGAAGGCATTGCAAGATGTTTTGAGTCTCCTTAAATTAGAAAAAAGGTATAAAAAACTACTACTCTTCTTGGTTGAGAAGGCTGATATTCTAGAGAGACTGAATCTATTTGTCCTAAATGGAATAATATTTACTTTTTCAGAGCAAGTTAAGAGCTTGGGGATGCTCATGGAACTTGCCTTCTTGTTTGAAACACAGGTTGGCATAGTAGCCAGGAGACCTTTTATAAGCTTCATCTGATTTGCCAGCTTTTTTTATTACCTGGATTCTGCTGATATGGCCACACTGATCCAAGATTTATGTAACCTATGGTTAGATTACTGCAATGCTTTCTACATGGGGCTGCCCTTGAAGACAGGCTTAGAATGTGGCACCCTGACTCCTATCAATGGCTAGCTACCAGGTAGATATATTGCCCATTGGCAGCCAGTCTGTTTCTGAGTTCAGTTCAAGCTTATGACCTTTAAAGCCTTTCACAACCTGAGACTCACATATCCAAAGGACTATCTCCTTCCATATGTCCCTGTGCACCAACTACAATTATCAGGCAGCCATCTGTTGGCTATCCCAGTCTGGCATCAACCAAAGCGCAGGACTTTTCCATCTGGCACTGTGGAATGGGAACCCTGATAAGGTTAGACATGCCTCCTCTTTGGAGATTTTCAAAAGGCACTGCCTGTTTGCCAAGGCATTTGATGGAGTTTAAATATCAGGGATCTTTTAAGAAAGAAAGAGATTTGGGATTTGCTATTTAATTTTTGGTTTTAGCTGGGGATGTTTTAAATTATGGTTGTAAACTGCTGTGAACCACAAGGAAAAAGTGGGATATAAATATTTTAATAAATAAATAAAAAGCCCTCCCCTTCTTCAACTTCTCTTTCTCAGGCTTCAACCCCAAATTGCCAGGAATTCAGATCCAGACTTGGCAACTGTACTGCCTTTGAACAATCCTGCCATGATACAAAGTGTTAGGGTTTTTTGGGTCCAGGCCAAAACATTAAAAGTAACCATCTTCCCACTTCCTGAGAACGTGGCAAATGGCCCCTGACTCTTCCCTTCATTGATTGCCGTAACTGGGGTTGCTTCTTTTCCTAGGGTTGCCAGGTCCAACTCAGAAAATACCTGGGAACTTTGGGGGTGGAGCCAGGAGACTTTCCCATTCCCTAAAAGAAATAAAAATACAGCAGTGCAGTTTTCAATTACAGTCTTCATTTCCTTGTCCCCATCAGCTGCACTTCCACTAAATAAAAATGAACAAACACATACACATATACACACACTCTCACAAAGCCAAAATAAACACAGTTTGCAAATGTACAGTTTTGTGATCTCACTGGGGCAATTTACTCATGGGAGTTGCTGAATGTAACCATCTGCTGTATTTCTACCAACTTCTTCAAGCTAACTCAGGAAATGAAAGGTTTTAGTTTACTCTATGTAAATAACTTCTGAAAAGAAATGTAAAATAAATGGAGGGACTGTGCTGGCTTATCTTCCTTTCTCATAGCTTCACGTGCTCACTGGGAACAGCCATGTAGCTCTGCTGGCTCACCCTGCCCCCATTCAGCTTTGCTTCCACTAAGATTTAAAGGCATACACACCTTTGAAGCTTCCAAGCTTCTTCTAGGCCTTCTGAGGTGGAAAGGCACATTTTGGATGTTGGGGCAGGGATTCCCCATGCTAGCCAGCTGGCTGGAAGCAGGGAGGAGCCTGCAAAACCAGGGGATCCCCTGCCTGGACCTGGGGACTGGCAAGCCTATCTTTTTTTCTGAGATAACACAAGGATTTTATTACCTAGTTTCCATATGAGGGTGTGAGTTCTCTGAAGCTGATGGCCACTCTATAAAAAAGGTGTGTGTGTGATTTGGGACATCCCATATTCTGCTGTTTTTGCAGTCCCCAATTTCCCTTTCCCCAGCAGTTTCATCCTAGCCTAGGAAGGTTGAACCCCAGAATCCTGGGCCATATATAGAGTAATAGCCAAATGGATCAGTGGGCTGCATTGACGGCAAAGAAGGGGGTGAAATTGTTCCCTGCAGTGAAATCAGTTTCTTGTATTCATCTGAATTGGAAGCAACTAGAAAGACCAAACTTGATCCTGAATGTAAGAATGGCCACATTGAGTAGGAAATCAATACTTGACCACTGGAGCCTTGGGCTTCTGCCAGAAGTAGAGATTTTGCTGTCCCTTAGAGACCTGATTCCACCAGTGTTCAGCCTGCCTTGCTCTACTCCAGCTATGGATTCCAATTATATACGTACTAAGGCTAAAACTACCAAAAATAATCCTCACTTTCAAATTATAGTTATTTAGAGATCCACACTGCTATAAAGCCTGGCACACTGAAAGCATGTGAAAGCAGTTCTGAACAGCAAATCCTCTCTAAAAGAAAATAATTAGAGTGTTACATCTCATCCCTATTAGTCACACCAGCAGACCCCAAAAGCAGCAGAAACGTACAGCACCAGAGACTGACAGAAGAAGAGAGAAAGGGTTTGTCAGAAAAACAGGTGGCCCGGCTGTTCTTTGCTTTCTAATCAGGTGTCCCATACAATGAAATGCATCCGAAGTGACATTTCTTCATTCATTGAAGGCTTTCAGCAAGAAACATGGGGGGGGGGAGGGGGTTCAGCAAATAGCAGGAAAAGCAGATCCGCTTAGCCCATGTCAGCTTCACTGTGCAGGTGCTTCAGTGAGCTCAGAAACAACTGACATTAAACTGAAATCCATGAAATGCTGGTCTTGCAGAGGGAAGCCTTTTTCAGATCACTGGCTCCTGGTAAAGCCTGCCTGCATCTACTGAAGCTGATGATTAGTGAATCAGACACTGCAAGTGTTGGCTTACTATGACACCCTCCCCATTTCTGCTCTCACTTCAGTTGCAATTGCAGCAACAGGGAGATAATAGATAACTATACCAGAGCCCTGTGGGCCAAATGTTGCCAGGTTATTACAAATCATTATATGAACTTACTCCTTCTGCAGTGCTGCAGCTCTTGGACATGTACACCACTTCCTGTCTACTATTGCTACTTTGGAAAATTGCCCATTGGGTGAATGGTTCAGTTCCAATTCTAATGGGCAAGCATTTTTTCTCCACCTCTACATATCGTTATGGTGCTTTCATGCAATTTAGTACTGAGATCCCTTAAAGATGATGCCTGATTCGACTGATTGCATTTACTTTGGGTGCAGGCCTTTATGGATTGCAGCACCTAGAATATGTACTACCATGTCCAACCATGGTGATATTGATAGGGTATTTATATTTTTTATATATAGAGAGAGAGATGCACATATATGATATGTCTGTCTGTCTGTCTGTCTGTCTGTCTGTCTGTCTGTCTGTCTGTCTGTCTATCTATCTATCTATCTATCTATCTATCTATCTATCTATCTATCTATCTATCTATCTATCTATCTATCTACACACACACAGGGCTTTTTTCAAGAAAAAGATGTGCTGGAATGCTCAAGAGGGAAGTGAAGGAGAAAAACACAGATGCCCCCATGAACTTTTAAACCTTTTTTGATAACTTTGTTTCCACAAAGAGGTTCTGGGAGTCAGTTACACCACTTTCCCCCCCTGAAAAAAGCCATACACACACATGCACATGCCCACACATGCACAGAATAAGGTCCATTGTGAGGGAAAATACACTACCACTTACCCCCAACCACCTCTTCTCTTCAGCTACCCCTGCACACTTGGCATTCCACTACTCCTCCACCAGTAACATCCACTCACCCCTACTATTGTTGTCTTCCCACTTTTGACTGTTTGGATCATGAAAAGCTTTGGTTGGTTCTAACAGGAGCACCACCGACATGGTATTTGTTCTCAGGCAGCTCCAAGAGAAATGCAGGGAACAGAACAAGGGTCTATATGTGACTTTTGTCGACCTTACCAAAGCTTTCGATACCGTTAGCAGGAAAGGCCTGTGGCAAATCTTGGAACGTTTAGGATGTCCCCCAAGGTTCCTCAGCATGATCATCCAGCTACATGAAGACCAGCGAGGCCAAGTCAGACACTGCAACGACCTCTCGGAGCCCTTCCCAATAGGCACAGGTGTAAAGCAAGGCTGCGTTCTCGCGCCAACTCTCTTTATGATCTTCTTTAGCATGATGCTTCAAAGAGCCGCAGTAGATCTAGATGATGACAATGGTGTCTACATCCGCTATCGCACTGATGGCAGCCTGTTCAACCTGAGGCGACTAAAGGCTCACTCCAAGACAATGGAAAAACTTATCCGAGAGCTACTGTTTGCTGATGATGCTGCACTCATCTCCCACTCGGTATCAGCTCTGCAGCATATGACATCCTGCTTTGCAGAGGCTGCCAAGCTATTCGGCCTAGAAGTTAGTCTGAAGAAAACAGAAGTTCTCCACCAGCCTGCACCCCAGGAAGATTATCACCCTCCATGCGTCACTGTGGTTGAATCAGTTCTGAAGACAGTCCAGCAGTTCAGCTACCTGGGGTGCATCATCTCCTCAGATGCCAAGATCGACAAGGAGATTGACAACAGGCTGGCAAAGGCAAACCGTGCATTTGGCCAACTGCACAAAAGAGTGTGGAGCAACAAGCATCTGAAAAAAGGCACAAAGATCAATGTTTACAAAGCGGTTGTGATGACAACCCTCATCTACGGCTCCGAATCGTGGGTTTTATACCGTCATCACCTGCGACTCCTTGAGCGCTTTCATCAGCGCTGCCTTCGCACCATCCTCAACATCCACTGGAGTGACTTTGTGACCAACACTGAAGTCCTCAAGAGGGCGGAGGTTACAAGCATCGAGGCACTGCTGTTGAAGATGCAGCTGCGCTGGGCAGGGCATATTTCTAGGATGGAAAACCACCGCCTTCCCAAGATTGCTCTGTATGGCAAACTTTCCACTGGCCATCGAAATAGAGGGGCACCAAGAAGAGGTACAAGGACTCCTTGAAGAAATCCCTTGGCACCTGTCTCATCAACCATCACCAGTGGTCTGACCTAGCCTCAGATCGCAAAGCATGGAGGCATACCATCCACCAGGCTGTCTCTTCCTTTGAGAACGCACGCATAGCTGGTTTTGAGGACAAAAGGAGATTGAGGAAGAATCACACTGCTACAGCACCAACCCCAAATCAGACTTTTCCCTGCAGCCACTGTGGCCGGATCTGCCTGTCCCGCATTGGTCTTGTCAGCCACCAGCGAGCCTGCAGCAGACGTGGACTACTGCACCCTTCTTAAATCTTCGTTCGCGAAGTCAAGCCAAGAGAGAGAGAGAATAGAAATGAGTGTGCCACAGCATCTGATTGTTTAAATTCATAACCTATGCTTCAGTAAAAAGCCACTGTTAGGACAGAAGACATAGAAACAGAATGGTTTCCAACTGGCAAAGGTGTCAGTTTGTTCAACATGTTCAGTCTGTATGCAGACTGTATGCACCATTTCTTTTTAGGTATTCCAAGATTCATTATAACTTCATAGTTATGCTTATACCTTGTCCTTTTCCCCATTGTTGTTGTTATGTAATTATTCAGGATGTTACATTTTTGCAGACCAAATTGGATCATATTTCAACACTAGCTTTTGTACATCAATGATAAGTATGGTATGGATATTGTATATATTGTTATCTGCAAGAACTATACTTACCTGTCATTTGTAAGATCTTTTTAATTTCAATAAAGGTGGAATAAAACTTGTGGGGAAAAACATTAACAATTTGAGATTTGCAGAAGATAGGCAAGATTTGAAACAACTACTGATGAAGGATAAAGCACAAAGTGTCAAAACATGGTTGCAGCTGAACAACAACAGGAAAAAAATAATGACTACTGCAGAATTATAAAACTTTAAGATCAACAATGAAGAAATTAATTTCCTATTCCTTGGCTTTATCATCAACCAAAAGGGATACTGCAACCAAGAAATCACAAGAAAACTGAGACTGGGAAGTGCAGCCATGAAGGACCTAGAAAAGATTCTTAAGGATAAGGATGTGTCACTGGTGACCAAGAGCAAGATAATTCATGTCATAGTATTCCCCATTACTACATATAGGTGTGGAAATTGGACAATGAAGAAAGCTGACAGGAAGAAAGCTGATTCATTTGAAATGTGGTGTGGGAGGCATTATGAATACTGCTGCCAAAAAGTCCAGTGTGTTCTTGACCAAATCAAGCCTGAACTATTCCTAGAAGCCTGCTTCGGCAGGGAGGACGGGATATAAATTAAAAATTATTATTAAATTTATTATTATTAAATTTTATTATTAAATTTATTATTTATTAGAAGCAGTTTACTAAACTGAAACTATAGTGTGTTAGTCACATTATGAGAAACAGGAGTTACTGGAAAAGACAATAATATAAGGAAAAGTTGAAGGCAGCAGAAAAAGAAGATTCAACATGCAATGGATTGAATCGCTTGGAGGAAAGATGGGAAACAAACATAATAAATAAAATAAATAATATATAAAGTAAATAAATGAAGCCAGGGCCCTCAGTTTGCAAGATCTGATAGGACATGGAGGTCATTAATTCATATGTTTGCCATAGTTCAGAAGCAACTTGATGGCACTTAACATACTAGGGTTGCAGGTCCAACTCAGGAAATATCTGGGGACGTTTGGGGGTGGAGCTGAAAGTCTTTCCCATTCCGTAAAAATAAATAAATAAAATACAGCAGTAGAGTTCCCCTGAATAGTCTTCATTTCCTTCTCCTTGTTTTTGCATTCAAATAGTTCCACAGCAGCTGCACTTTCACAAAAATGAAAGTGAACTCACACACACATACTCACAAATAGGGTTGCCAAGTCCCCAGCTTCCCACAGCAGGGGACTCTCTCTCATGCGTGGAACGTGCGTGCACTGCAATGATGTCACCCAGAAGTGACATCATCAAAATGGCGGCACCCATGTGGCATTGCTCTAGACATTTCCAGGAAAACTCTATGGTTTTCCCCGGATGCTCTAACCATTTGGGAGGTTAAAAGTCTATGGTACCTGTGCACCATAGAGTTTTTACCTCCCAAATAGCTAGAGCGTCTGGGAAAACCATAGAGTTTTCCTGGAAATGCCTAGAGCTTCCCTGCATGGGCACTGCCATTTTTATGATGTCACTTCCGGGTGACGTCATTGCGCAAGTGACATTGGGGGAGGTTCCCAATGTGGGCCGGCGGGTTGGAAACCTCCTGGGCAGGAGAATCCCCGCCCGGACCTGGGGATTGGCAGCCCTACTCACAAAGCAGCCAAAATAAACAGTTTGCATGTCTACACTTTTGTGATCTCCCTTGGGCAATGGTATAGATAGCTTTACTCACAGGAGTTGCTGAATGTAACATTCTGCTATATTTCAAACAACTTACCAAGAGAGAGGTCTAGGGCAGGGGTGTCAAACATGCGGCCTGGGGGCCGAATCAAACCCCTGGAGGGCTCCTATCAGGCCCCCGAGCAACTGGCTCTTGTCTGCTTCCTTCTCCCCCCCTCTTGCTCCCTTCTGCATCTAAGCTTGCTTTGCAAGGCTTGCTCAATTGCACAGAACCTACAGAGCTAAACCTCTATTTTCTCCATTGGTTGAGGTTTCTCCCCTCCTGGTCCCTTGGGGAAGGAGGGAAAGAGCTAGAGTTTCCTTCGCCCAGTTCCTTGGATTCCATGGAAGAAATACAAAGAAAGCACCTTTAAGACCAATGAGTTTTAAGCAAGTTTTATTTAAGTTTTTAAAAAATCTTTAATAGTGTTTGTCTGTGTCCTTTAAAAAGTTTATATATCTGCTACCTAATCTTAAATAGGTACACACATGTCTCAGCCCAACATGGCCTGGCCCAACAAGGTCACATTTATGTCAGATCCAGCCCTCATAACAAATGATTTCGACACCCCTGGTCTAGGGGATGGGGTTTTCCTCTATCCCGTACTCAGTTTCTGGTTAACTCTTTACTATCTCTGTTATTATGCAAACAGCTTCTGAAAGGAATGCAAAATGAACAAAGCTTCCTCTTTCACACACAAATGGCTCTTCCTGCTCACCCCCCCTCCACAGCTTCAGTCTCACTGAGATTTAAAGGCATATACACACCCCTTCCAAAGCAGAAGCAGTTGTAAGCTTCTGAATCTTCCTGAGATCTAAAGGCATATTGTGGCTGTTGTGGTGGAGCTCTCCCTTGCTGGCCAGCTGGCTGGCAGCAGGGAGGAGCCTGCAAAACCAGTGGACCACCTGGACCTGGGGACTGGCAAGCCTATAACAAACACACAAATATATAAACATATACACACAGGTATATTTACTAAGAAATACTGTGTTTTAAAGACTTCTGCAGATGACTAATCAAAATGCTTGGTCTATATGATTTTTTAATTTGAATTCCTTCTTACTTGAGATCCTGTCTATTTCATTGAACAACAATTATTTTTCTAGACTTATATATGTTTTGGTAATAGATTTTTTTTTACTTACTCCTCAATCTCCTTTGTTTTATTGTTTGGAGTATTGATTGCAGGTTTATTGCCTGCCCACTTTTTGATTGCTTTTGTATACCTTCCAGGTTTCCCTTGCCTTTTCTGCAATCTTTCCTAAACTTGCTTTGCTGTGATCTTTTCGGAAGGCTCAAAACAAAGCTGTGTGTGTGGGGGGGGTGCTGTATGGATGGGGAAGTCAGTATCTTTCACCATCCTGTCCACATTGGCACAGTTCTCCATGCCCAAGTCCCCTTTAGTGGCTCTTTCACCAAGCCATTTTTGGTAATTGTTTAGAATGCATCGACAGAGGTAATAATCTCTGAAATCCAGAGCTGAGAGACAACATGGGAGGGGAGCAGTGGCTATGCCCTGTTCATTGGCCCTTATTGAATGCAAGTCAAAATTTTCTTTCTTGCAAGGGATCTTAGTTATGAGATTAATGTTAGGATAAAATTCAGATTTTGAATCTATAAAACAAGCCCACATTTGTTGTTTGAACTATAATCTTTCTGATATTTCATATTGTTGTTTTGAAAGATTAAAAATAAACACACTGGTAATTGAAGGTGATGGAAATAAAACAGCAAAAAATATAGTAAATGACGATAACAGTTCCTACAACATTGGAATTGTGTCATGCTGTGAGGAGAACATAACTTAGTGCCAAAGAAGGTTGAATTTTTAGTTTGGCTCTCATTAATTGGAACGGATGTTCAGTGTAAGGGTAGGGATAGAAAAGAGGGAAGCTGTATTTGAGATAATGAGAACATAAAGTATTCCTCACGTTAAAAAAACAAGTTTTGTTTTACATTACAAAAAATTATTTGGTATATATCTGGAAAGAGAGAAAAAGAAATATAGAGCTATTATTGTTTAGGATTATATTCTTTTGAAGGGTTTTTTTTTGGGGGGGGGGTGTAAAACACCAGCTGGTTAATGACCCTGAAAGATTTTAAGTGACCTTCAAAAATAAAATAGATTTCCAAACAATGAGGGGGAAGATAGTGATTTGAGGATGGTGAGGCAAAATGAATCCATGAAGCAAAATAATTCTGAAGAATCTGACCCCCTCCCAGCCATGCCGGGTGTAGTGTATCGGCAGCCATACGCGCCATGCGCAGAGGCGACTGCGCGGTCCCAGGTGCCTCCAGCGCGGGGCGCGAAATCCCCGCCAATCACCAGCTGTGGCGGGAAGTTTAACAGGTCAGGATTGGCCTGACCTGTCCAGTAGGCTGTACCGGGGATTGTACATAAGCGGGACCCGGCCCGTGTGTTTCCACCTTGCAACGTGCTCCGAATAAAGAATGTTGCCCTGCTCACGTCTCCAGACTGAGTACGTTACACTGGCGACAAAGATGGGATTCTAGCCTCACCGGCTACGTCGGAGACCAAGGGCACCACCGACCACGACCGCCGCCGCAGCCACCATGGCCAACCAGGGCGGAACCACCGGTCACATTGAGCCGTTCGACCCAGCGAATCCAGAGGCCTGGGAGTCCTACTTGGAAAGGGTCGAATGCTACCTGAGGGCCAACAAGGTCACGGAGGACAGCATGAAGAGGGACGTTCTCCTGAGCGTCTGCGGGGCGGCCACATTCGAGATCGCCAAGGGTCTCTCGGCCCCCGCCCGCCTCACGGAGAAGTCCTTCGCCGAGGTCAGCAGACTCCTCACCGGCCACTTCTTACCTCAGCCTTCACGGGTGGCCCGCCGGTTCCTGTTCCACAGAAGGGACCAGGCTGCCGGAGAATCGGCCGCTGACTACTTAGCGGCCCTCCGCAGGATCGCCGGGAACTGCAACTTCCCCCAGCTGGAAGACACCCTGGCCGATCGCTTCACGTGGGGCCTCCGCGACGAGAGGCTCCAGCAGAAGCTCTTCGCCAAGGAAGAGCTCACCCTCCAGAGCGCTTTCAACGAAGCAGTGGCATTCGAGAGGACCTCCAGGACCTTTCCCAAGGCCCGGACAGAGGCCGCCCACCATGAGGAGCTGGACCACGACCGCCCAGAGGAGGGAAAAGCCTACCAGCTGCGTCGCCCCGCCGGGCCACCCAACAGAGCAGCCCAACGTCCCCGAGCGCCCGATCGACCACCAGCGTCGGAGAGGGTTCCTGCCACCAAGTGCGCAAGCTGCGGTGACCCCCACGACCAGAGAGACTTCCAGTACCAGACCTGGGACTGCCGGAGCTGCGGGAAGACCGGCCACATAGCCCAACCGCCGGAGGCCGACCACACATCACGAGTCGGCGGAGTTCCACTCCACAGACTCCATGTCCCTTCAGGTACTGAACTTGCCCCTCGCCACCCCCGACAAAATTAAAATGGCGGTCCTCATCGAAGGGAACCCCTGCCAAATGGAGGTGGACTCAGGTTCCTCCATTTCCATTACAGCGGAGGAAATCCTGAGGAAACTGTGCCCCCGCCAGCGTCTTCAAGTATGGCCGGCGGACTTCATACTCCGGGACTTTCAGAAGAACCCGGTGCAAATCGCGGGGTGGGCGCGGGTGCAAGTCGAGCGGGGGTCCTTCTACAGCCCGCTGGACATCCTGGTGGTAAAGTGCCAGCTTACCACCCTGCTAGGACTGGCGTGGTTCAAACCCTTGGGGATCCGCTTGGAGGGGGTGGGGCAAACCCTAACGCCCAGAGGGTTTGGGGAGATATGCCAAGAGTTCCCTGACGTATTCGATGGGTCCCTAGGGAGCTACAAAGGGCCGGCCATCTCCCTACCACTAGACCCCACGGTCAGGCTGATTCGGCTCAAGACAAGGAGGATCCCGTTCGCCTTGAAGCCAAAAATAGAGGCCGAACTAGACCGCCTCACAGCCCAGGGAGTCCTGGAGCCAGTGGGCTACGCCACCTGGGAGACCCCCATCGTAACCCCAATCAAGCCAAACGGGGAGGTGCGGATCTGTGCAGACTATAAATGCACGATAAACAGGGCACTGCAGGATAACCCCTACCCAGTGCCAGTGGTGAGCCACATCCTGGCTGCCCTCGCGGGGTCTAAAATCTTCGGGAAGCTGGATCTGGCACAGGCCTACCAACAGCTCCCAGTAGACAATAAGACGGCCGAGGCCCAAACGATCGTGACACACAGGGGGGCCTTCCGGGTGAGGAGGCTACAGTTCGGGGTAAGCATTGCTCCGGGGATCTTCCAGAGTATAATGGACGCTCTCCTTAAAGGGATCCCCAGAGTCCAGCCGTTCTTCGATGACGTTTTAGTCGCCGCCCCGGACCCCGAAGAGTTCGGCAACTGCCTACGAGAGGTGCTCTGCCGGTTCCAGGCAGCGGGGCTCAAGGTTAAGAGGGAGAAATGCTTGCTGGGGGTCCCACGGGTGGAGTTCCTGGGGTTCGCCGTAGATGCAGCGGGAATCCACCCAACGGAAGAAAAGACCCGAGCCATCGTGCAAGCCCCGGCCCCCACCTGCAAAGCGGAGCTACAAAGCTTCTTGGGGGTGCTTAACTTCTACCATTCATTCCTCCCCCACAAGGCAGCCCTTGCAGAGCCCCTTCACCGGCTGTTGGACAAAAAAGCCCCTTGGGTTTGGGGCAAACGACAAGCCGCCGCGTTTCAGGCGGTCAAGGACGTCCTGGTGTCCAATGCGGTGCTCCACCATTTTGACGAGGGCCTCCCCGTCATCCTGGCCTGTGATGCATCGCCTTATGGGTTGGGAGCAGTCCTGGGGCACCAACTCCCGGACGGGAGGGAGGTACCGGTAGCGTACTACTCCCGCACACTGACTCCGGCCAAGCGCAACTACGCGCAGATAGACAAGGAGGCTCTGGCAATCGTGGCGGGGGTCCGCAAGTTCCATGAATATCTGTACGGGCGGAGGTTCACTATTCCTATGGACCACAAGCCCCTCCTAGGTCTGTTAGCCCCAGACCAACAAACCCCCCAAATTCTATCACAGCGGGTGTTGAGGTGGAACCAATTCCTCAACTCATACCCTTACACACTGGTCCACCGAGCCGGCAAAGCTATGGGTCACGCGGACACACTCAGCCAGCTGCCACTTCCTGAAGTAGGTCCAGACCCCGCCCCCGCACACCAGGTAATGCTAGTGGAGAGCGTCCCGGAGCAGCCCCTCCATGCAGCGGAGGTCGCCAGGGCCACCCAGAAACACAAGACACTGGCACGGGTGCTCGACTGGGTGGTGAGGGGTTGGCCAGAAGGGAACATGGGGGAAGAATTCAAGCCGTATAAAACCAGGAGGGAGGAACTAGCAGCCCACAAAGGGTGCCTATTATGGGGAAGTAGGGTGGTGGTCCCCCCCCCCCCCCCGCTGCAAAAGCGTGTTCTGGAATCCCTACACGAGACCCACCCCGGCATAGTCTGCATGAAGGCCTTAGCCAGGAGCTACGTTTGGTGGCCGGGGATGGATGGGGAGATCGAGAGCTGGGTCCGGAGGTGCCAGATATGTCAGGAGTCGCGGCCCGAACCTCCCAGCGCCCCTGCCACACGGTGGGAGTCAACCAGGAAGCCGTGGTCGAGACTCCACCTGGATTTCGCGGGGCCATTCCAGGGGCAGGTCTTCCTGATAATCGTGGACTCCTACACCAAATGGTTAGAGGTCATTCCCGTAGGGTCCACCTCGTCCGCAGCCGCGATCAGAGCGCTGCACAGGGTCTTATGCACACACGGTATCCCGGACACCATAGTCTCTGATAACGGGACCGCGTTCACCTCAGCCGACTTCCAGGCGTTCCTCCAGAGATATCTGATTAGGCACATAAGGTCTGCCCCCTTCCACCCGGCCATCAACGGCCAGGCAGAGCGGATGGTCCGCACAACAAAAGAAGCCCTGAGCCAAATCGTGCAGGGCGACTGGGACCACAGGTTGGCCGCGTTCCTTTTCGATAATAGGGTCACCCCCAACCCGGTCACAGGGGTTAGTCCAGCCGAGCTCCTCATGGGGCGCAAGCTCATAACCCGACTGGACAGACTACACCCTGACAGGGCTTCGGAGACCCGCGGAAGTCCCGAGGTCCGGGACGCGGCCAGGGGTTTCTTTGCGGGCGACCCAGTATACGCCCGGAACTATGCGAGGGGGCTTGAGTGGGTGGCAGGCAGAGTGCTACGAGTAACGGGGTCCCGCCACTACGATATATCAACCGAGGGGGGCCAGGTATTATGGCGGCACATAGACCAGCTACACCGCCGCATCCTACCGGAGGAACCTGCGGATACAGAAGGGGCGAGATCCGGGGAGGAGCCAACCGAGGCCCGTCCAGAGGACGCGGCCCCAACACCGGCAACACTGCCGCACGAAGCGCTGGGACCGACAGAGCCCGAGAGACCGACGGAACCAGACCCGCCGCCTCCGGCCACACCACGGCCCACCGATGCACCAGCGGCGGAAGCCGCGCCGCCTACACCGGACCTCGCAAGAAGGTCCACCAGGGAGCGCCGACCTCCCGCATACCTTAAGGACTATGTTCATTAACCAGGGGAGGAGGGGTGTAGTGTATCGGCAGCCATTCGCGCCATGCGCAGAGGCGACTGGGCGGTCCCAGGCGCCTCCAGCGCGGGGCGCGAAATCCCTGTCAATCACCAGCTGTGGCGGGAAGTTTAACAGGTCAGGATTGGCCTGACCTGTCCAGTAGGCTGTACCGGGGATTGTACATATGCGGGACCCGGCCCGCGTGTTTCCGCCTTGCAACGTGCTCCGAATAAAGAATGTTGCCCTGCTCACGTCTCCAGACTGAGTACATTACACCGACAATGTTGGCTAAAGGCCAGGAGCAGCCTTTGCCTGCCTGGAAGTGATCGGAGGCTGGCAAGCCTTCCCAGTCATTCCGGGAACTGCTGTGGGCGGCGCTTCAGGGGCTATATTAGCCCTGTCTCCACCCAAATCCACGCAGTTCTTTTGGGCTTTCGGCTGGGAAGGACGCACATTGGGTGTTCCTTCTTCTAGCCAAGAACCCAGGGAGCCATTGAGCGGTGGAGCGGCAGCCACGGCTTAGGGAGAGGCCAGGTTGCGTGCAGTGGAGGAGGAGCGGCAGAGGAGCTCCAGGCCCAGAGCTAGCTGTGGTTGCCCCCCCTGGTTGGGTTGCGACGCTCACCCCCCCTCCGAGGTTTGTGGGTAAGGCGCGGGCTGCTTTGGGATGAAGTGAGGCCCGTTTGAAGCAGCGCCGCAGTGGTTTTTCCAGCGGTGTTCAGCCTCAAGGGGCGGCAGGGTGGGAGGTTCTCCCCTGCAGTGGGTGGTGGAGTGGTCCACAGCCCGTGGTTACCCCCCCATTTTTTTCTCTGGCCACAAGGATGTTAGTGGGGGTTGGGGCTCCTGCCGGCTTTTGCCTTCTCTCCCCCCCACCGCCATTTATACCCTTCCTGCTTTTGTGGCGCCAGCCTTTGCCTTTTGGCCTGTGGTTGGCTTTATGGCCATGGGGCCAAAGAAGGGCCAGGGACCCCCCTCCCCAGGAGAAACAACCTGCTAGGCCCTCAAGAAAGAGGGGGCAACTTGATAGCTCACCTGGTGAACAGGTAGATGAGGCTCAGCTAAGGCAGGTTATCATAGGACAACTGGAGGCCCTGGAGCAGCAATGGGGCACAACAGGAGGGCCCACCTGGGGGGGCCCATAGGTCATCCAGTAAGTCTTCTAAATTAACCTTTGAGAAGGAAGTACTGGCCCACATTTCTGCTTTGCAGGGGGGGAATTGAGCGAGAGGATGACAGGTGTGATCCTGACCAAGACACGGGTGAAGGTGATGGTGGAGCACCTGATGCTAAGCCGGAGGTCCAGGAGGAGACTTCGGAGCAGGAGCAACCTGCCCAGACTGCAGTGGTAGCAGTGGCAGTAACACCATTGGGGAGTGGAGATAGGCTCCCGATGCCACAACATGCACAGGTCTGGCCATGGGGCCCTTGGGGCCACCCTCAGTCATCAATGCCAGTAGCCACGGTCAAAATGGTGGCTCCAATGGCAGGGCATGGGGGGCCTTGGGAACACCATAGCCAGCTGGGACCTTCATGGGCCCAGACTGTGACCTATCCTCAATTACAGGGCTCTCCCCCTATAGTGCAGGTGCCAGCCCCTGCAGCAGTCCTGGCGACGTCACCCTGCACCTCTACCTCACAGACACCACTGGGAGTGCTCCCTTGGAGGGGGGCGGCAACAGCAGCTGGCCCATTTAGGTGGGTGGCAAGGGCCTCAGTGGAGTGCTTGGAGTTACCCACCTAACCCCTATGGGTCGGTGCCTTTTCGGGTCCTTCCATTTGGTGACACTGCATTGCCCTTTCCGTGGCAACTAGGGAAAAGATACTATGGGGAGATTACGTGGATGTTTTCAGCCTCCTTTACAGGGAGCTGGGGGAAAAACAGATAAGGATGACTTGGATGAGAAGGAGAAAGAAAAATTGAAGCGCAGGAAGGTGAACAGGACCTGGGCCAATTGGCTACCGGGTTTCCTGATTTATGCTGGGGTGATAGCGAGGGCACAGCCTTTATGGGTGGCCCCGCTGTTCCAGTATTGTGACATAGTGTACAGGGCATATACAGACTTTGTTGGGGCAGCTTGGCTGCAATACGACAAAGCATTCCGTATGAGGGCCGCTGTGAACCCTGGTCTCCTTTGGGACTAGATAAACCAGCAGCTGGGGCTGCAGTTGATGTCCCCAATGAAACTCAATGCGGGAGACAGGGTGGATAGTGGGCACCTGCAGGCCAGTTGGTTCAACCTCGACTACTGTGCTGGGAATATACATCACAGGGTGTGTGTGTTCCAGGAAAGCATGCAAGTTCAGGCACGAGTGCCTGTTATGCGGGGGGTCACACACTTTCTCTGACAGTAGCAAAGCTAAGCCAAAAGGCAACATCAAGCCCCCCAGGGGCGGGGGTAACCACCCGCCAGCTGGAAAAGGGTCCCAACCCCATACGGCTAAGGGCTCTTAGGCATTGGTTAGCAGACTACTCAGTGCTGGCTGACAGAGTTTATTTGGAAGAGGGTTTTACCTTCAGTTTCCAGATTCCATACCAGGGACCTTGGGTCCCTAATATGGCATCCAACCTGCAGTCGGTTAAAGCAATGGAGCATGTGGTATGGGCAAAAATAGCTAAGGAGTGCCTAGAAGGTTGCGTCCTCAGCCCCTTTGAGTCCCCCCTGCTGCCCAGTCTTCAGGTTTCCCCTTTGGGTGTGGTACCTAAGAAAGCCCCTGGGGAATACCACCTGATTCACCACCTCACCTACCCGAAGGGGGGCTCGGTGAATGATGCCATTCCCGACCACCTTTGTTCAGTCAGATACACTTCCAGACGGTCAAGGTAGCGAGGGACTGCGGTTTGGGCACTGAAATGGCAAAATGCAACATTAAGTTGGCATTTCGCCTCTTGCCAGTGCATCCCAGGTATTTCGAATTGTTGGGCTTCACTTTTGAGGGGAAATACTATATGGACAGGGCCTTACCAATGGGTTGCTCAATTTCGTGTGCAGCATTTGAGCGGTTCAGCTCCTTTTTGGAGTGGACACTATAGATCAAGTTGGGCTTAATGAACACTGTTCATTATCTCGACATTTCTTTTCATGGGCCCTGCGGGCTCCGGGCACTGTGACAGTCTTTTATTGGCTTGGCTGTGGAGTTGGGGGTACCACTGGCTCACATTTTTGGGTATCAAGCTGGACATTACGCAGCAAGCTTCACCGCTGCCTGCGGACAAGGTAACAGGCCTCAGGGGGCGGATTGCAGCACTCAAGGGGTGATGCAAGGTGATGTTACTCAAGCTGCAACAGCTTATGGGGCACCTCAACTTTGCCTGCAAAGTTGACACCCCAGGGAGGGCCTTTTTATGGTGTTTTTGTGACGCCATGGGGGCCCTTCGTCTCCTTCATCATAGGGTGCAGATCACTGCAGGCATAAGTAAAGACCTGGAGGTTTGGGAGGAATTTTTGGGTTCATTTAATGGGATCTCCTTTTAGAGGGAGGACCTAAGGATTGAGGCTGACCTCCAGATTTCTTCCGATGCCGCAGGAGCCATAGGCTTCGGGGTATATTTCCAGGGTCACTGGTGTGTGAAACAATGGCCCTTATGGTAGTGGGAATGATAAAGAAATTCTTTCAGGTAGAGCCGAGAATTAACTTTGAACTAATGCAGATGAGTTTATTAGGGAATGAAAAAATAGGGAAGAACAATCAAGATTTACTAAAAGCAATGATATCAGCGGGTAAAGCAGTAATAGCGGCAGGATGGAAGGATAAAAGTAAATGGAAGGAAAGAACTTGGCATAACTACCTCTTTGATTTTGTCCAGTCAGATATAGCTGCTATAATGTCGCAAGAAGAATCATGGGAAGAAAAGAGATCAAGAATTAAAGAAAAGTGGCGGACCTATCTGAAATGGGCGAAGGAAGAAAGGAGAGTGGACATTCAGTGGAAGCTTCAAGTCCTTTGTCCCTGGCTGGAAGAAGAAAAGGATGTATAGACTATGGGGGGTGGGTTGGGGGAAAATGTAAAATGGATATCAGAAACCATGAAAAGAAATGGATAATGTATAATAACAATAAAAATATACAGAGAGAAACAATGGCCCGAGGCATGGTTGGCGAACGGTCTCTGCTGTGACCTTACCTTTCTGGAGTTTTTCCCCATTGTAGTAGCGGTTTGGCTATGGGGGGAGCAGCTTGCCAACCATGTGGTTCATTTTTTGTGTGACAATATGGCAATGGTACATGTTGTCAACTCCATGTCCTCCAAATCCACAGTAGTGATGAACCTTTACATTACGTTGCCTTAACTTTTTATGCTAATCTTGCTAATCTTGCTAATTAGCAAGAATTTGCTAATCTTGGCGAAACATGTTCCTGGAGTTAGTAATGGGGTGGTGGACACCCTCACCAACAGAATGAGCTTTTCTGCCAGCTAGCTCCAGAAGCTGACCCTTGGCCAGTGCAGATGCCCCAGGACCTGTGGCAGCTTGGTGGGCTGAAGCCGATAGGGCAATCCTGTTAGCATTAGTCCCGAGTATCAGGCAAGCATATGATAGGGCTGCTTTGCAGTTCCGGGTTTTTAAGTTAAGATCGGGACTGCACGAGAGTTGGCCCATTCCGGTGGTGCATCTTATGCAGTTTTGCGTGCACCAGAAAGATAGAGGGCTAGGGATAAAATCAATACGTGGACAGCTGGCGGTGTTAGCATTTGTCAGTAAAGCTCAGGGTTACACTGAGGCCACAGGAGACTTCCAGATTAGGAAAATGTTGGAGGGCTGGGCTCGTGAATGGGGGCCCCAGCCCGACACGCAACAGCCCATTACACCAGTGATACTTCAGAGACTATGACAAGTGTGGCCCGAAGTGTGCTCATCTTCAGTTGAGGCCACACTTTTTCATGCTGCCTCACTGATGGTTTTTTTTGGAGCACTCAGGGTTAGTGAGTTGGTCAGGCAATCACATAAGGATCTTACTGACCGCACGCTGAGGGCCAGGGATGTTAAGTTCATAGCAGATCAGATCAGTCTGACAGTTAGAAGATCTAAGACTGACCAGCAGCCGAGGGGGGCGGTGGTCACGCTTAGCCCGTGTGACTTGCCAGACCTGTGCCCAGTAAAGACCCTTCAATGGTTTGTGGCAATCAGTGGTGAGGCAGACAATCCATTATTTTGTCACAAAGATGGATCCCCCCTCACAAAATATCAGTTTTGGATGGTGGCCAACAGGGCATTGGCTAGGCTGGGAAGCATAAGATTTGGTACCCATTTGTTTAGGATTGGAGCTGCTTCCATGATGGCAGCGATGGGTTATGCGCCGCCAGTCATACAACGAATGGATTGCTGGCGCTCAGCGGCCTACAAATCTTACGTCCATCCATTAGCGTTTATCTGAGCCCCTGGAGTTGGGGTTGGTTTGTTCCTGGTTGTCCCTGTTGGGCATGTTCAGTTCTTGTTTGTTACTGTTCTTTGTTTTTTCAGGTGCTGTGACTCACCAGGAGAGGTGTCGGATCCTCATCTTCGGGCACAGCATGATTTTCTGGGCTGCCCACCAAGCCAGGAGGTCGCCAGTTGGAACACAACTGGGTCTCAGTGAATGGGCTGTAGTGGAGTGGCTGGGGCGACATGGCTGGTGATGGCCTGGGCTCCTGCCACTCCTCTTTAGAGGGAGGGTTGCTTTCCCTCCACACACCTCGGTGGGAATGACCTTGAGCAGATGAAGGGGAAGGCCCTGTCCCTGAAGGCGCAGGCAGACCTCGAGGTCATCTTGCATAGGTGGCCTGGAGTTGTCTTAGTGTGGTCTGCCATACTGCAATGCAGAGTATGGCAGAATGCCCTGTCCTCTGCTGGGGTTGAGTGTGCTAGGTACAAAGCCCACCAAGCCTTGCAGAAGGCCATGGAGGGGGTGGGTGGGTTGGGTATTTTCCTTCTGCATCTGACCATATGGGCCAAATGCACCGACCTGTATAGGTCAGATGGGGTGCATTTATCTGAGGTGGGTAACCGGGCCTTTTTACAGGACTTATGGCAAGGACTGTGGTCAGCTCTAGGCCATTCGGTTGGCATGAATGCCTAAGCAGAGGTTTGGCATTGGCGGTGGCAGTAGGAGTAATGGGCTATAGTAGTTTCCGGTGAGCACCTACTGCGCCGCACCAGTTTGGGTGCATGTGGTCTGTATGAACAGCAGATGGGCTTTACGGCTCAATGCTGCAAATGCAGATCACAACGAAGCCTTACCCGGGAGGATGTTTTTTGATGGACTGATGCCTGCTCCAGTAAAGGTGGAGTTGTTTGGCCGGCCGGCCCAGCACCAGCCATAATGACTGGGCTCGTGCTGGGGGTTTGGGTGGCTCCCCTGATGCAGGACAAGGAGGGCTCAGGTGCTGACCCCAGAGCTTGTCCTGTTAGGCCTATAGCTCTTGCCAGTCCAATTTGTATTCTGTTATGTTTAATAAAGTGGTCCAGTTACCCAACCTATTGTGTCAGCCTCTTTATTCCGACTGGGTGGGCAATTGAATTAAAGTTCAGGTACCTGTGTGACCCCCTTTTGCCTTCTAAATGCTACATCATCCTTATAAGGTTTCAAAATCGTTACTACAGCTAAATACTGAAGTTAGCTTATCTGAAGTTGTTTTTAATTTGAATGCTAACACAACTTAAAGGAGTTTTAGAGTTTCAAATCTCTCAATTGATTACAGTTTTATTTCCCTTCCCTTCATCTGTGGAGCTCAGGATATCCACAGTTCTCCATTTTATCTTTACAACAATGCTATGTTAGACTAGTCTGAAGAATGATTGGCCATAGGTTAACCAGTGACCATAATGGAAAATTAAGCATTTGAACCCTGATTTGTCCAGTTCTAATCACTAACCACTGAACCATAGTGGCTTGGGGCTTTCTTTATACAAATTTAAAATGTCTCTTTAAATCTCCCACAATAAAGTCCTATACAAATACAAAATGGAGGCCCTTGCCATGGACCTGATTTTTAAGTTGAGATAGGCTTGTTTTCTTTATATGAGCTTAAAAACATCACATTATTCTAAAGGGAATGGAAAACATAACATGTTTAATGTTTTTCCCCTTCATAATTGTTACTATATTGCCCCCTTTTTTGCTGATTTTGTGACCCATTCAAATATCTCCATGAGCAGCAATTCCTGTTTCCCTCTCAGCCTGTATCGATTCCTGGGGAATACTATTCCTAAATGCATTTTGAATACTGTGTAATAAAACATGACTGGGGAAAAATGTTGCAGGAGCTTGACAAACCAGCTGACATGTGGTGTATGCTATGGAGAAAACAACCAAGCGGCCTGCTTTACAGTAGGTCAACTGCATCGCGAAAAACCACATCTGACAAGTGAGTTGCTAATGCTGAGCCAAGAAATGGAAATATGCAGGGCTTGCTTCACTTCTCATAGACCAATGACCTTTCTAAAGCCCAATACAAAATTTGATGCATTGATATGAGGAGATGAGTGTTTGGGGATTGCTAAGTATAACAAACCTGTAGAATATGGGGAGGGATGTAGTCTGCAAAGAACATTGTTACTGATTTCTGTTGCTGAGGTTAATCATGAGGAAAAACCAATTTTTGCCAGAGAGATATATTATCAATTCACCAATACCTCAAAACAAATTGTAAGTGGGGGTGGGGGTGGGACGCAATCTGTAATGAATCTGAATTTGCCTCAACCTTCAAATTAAAGGTTAGATACAAGCAGGGCTTTTTTTTTAGCGGGAACGCACAGGAATGTGGTTCTGGCTGGCTTGATGTCAGGGGGCGTGGCCTAATATGCAAATAAGTCCATGCTGGGCTTTTTCTATAAAAAGCCCCATGCAAAACAATGGTGATGTCAGAGGGTGTGACCTAATATGCAAACGAGTTCCTGCTGGACTTTTTTAACCCAAAAAGCCCTGGATGTAAGGCAAAAAGCTGACCTTTCTCTCAAGTTAATCTGATATTATACTTATTCAAACATCTAGCTTCTTTTGCTTCCAATGGAAAAAGAGAAGCAAAATTACATTGAATGGCTTATAAAGGAACATTTGGTGTTCCAAAAGCAAACTTTCACAGTGTAAATTCCACAGAAAAGGCAAATTTGGCAGATAAGCAGGATACATTTTGTCAAAGGATTGTAGAATTCATTCTAGTAGAATGCCTTGCTTGTGGTCTGCTACCAGCACTCCCTAGATTTAAAGTTTGTCTCCTCCCCATCCTCAGTAACATCAGAAGGAAAAGAAGCCAATGAAATACTGTGAATCAAAAGGACAAAGTTCAGGTTTAAATGCTAAAATGTGCTCACCATCTCCACTTGATCTAGTTGTTGCTTGGTTGTACCACTTCAAACTGTAGGTGGTAGACTGAATATTTAAGTGACCCATATAAAATGATCTCCCCTGTTTTCTGATGATGATTTCTTTTTTAAAAAATAATAATAATGTTGCTGCTGTAAGGGGAGGTTTTCTTTTGATGTGAATTGCTCTGCTGATTTACTCAGTTGCAATGCTGGTTTAATTGATGTTCGTTTTAGCTTGTATTTTATGTATTTTTTTTTATTATTAAGACTGCCAACACAGATTGGAGAGACATGTCAGAGAGAAAGTTCTGTTCTGGACTCCTTACCCCCATGAACTAATGCTGAAAACTCAAGAGCACTGTGGGCTTCCCTAACTTCCTTTCATGTGGATTTGTGGGAAACCATAGCTGGTAACTACCATTTAAATAAATAAATAAGCAAGCAAATAAATATTTATAACTCACAAATGTGTTTTTTACTCTTCTCTATGAACAAGGTTTCCAAACCAGGACAACAGTGAAGAATTCAAATGATAGCTTGTGGACTGAATGCAACTGTTAGCCTAGAATCTGAGAATCTTTAGTTAGATCGCCAGTGTCTGTTATGTTGGGAAAATTAACACATAAACCTGGGATTCCCCTGACTCATTCACATCCCATTTCTAGGATGCAAATAAGCGTTTGCATGGTGGAAAGATGACAGAAAGCCTTCAGGATGTGATTTTCTTACCTTTCCCCTCCTGCATGCATGGGAATGCCCATGAATGCATTTCCAAAAGTTCCCCTGTCCCCACAAAGGAAAAAGCAGCTTTGGAGGCTACTGTCAAGTTCTGTGTAATCATCCAGTCCTTCCTTTGATTTGAATCAAATAAGGCTTTTATTGGAAATGATAGACATGATCACAGCAAAGATGGTCTTTGCCAAAACTGGTTGACACTGGTCAAGACACACCTTTGTAATTGGTCAAAGAGCCGTTAATTACGCAGTGAACAAGGCATGCAAATTCTGGCAAACAGTTAGGGTCAAGGGTCTATATGTGACTTTTGTCGACCTTACCAAAGCTTTCGATACCGTTAGCAGGAAAGGCCTGTGGCAAATCTTGGAACGTTTAGGATGTCCCCCAAGGTTCCTCAGCATGATCATCCAGCTACACGAAGACCAGCGAGGCCAAGTCAGACACTGCAACGACCTCTCGGAGACCTTCCCAATAGGCACAGGTGTAAAGCAAGGCTGCGTTCTCGCGCCAACTCTCTTTACGATCTTCTTTAGCATGATGCTTCAAAGAGCCGCAGTAGATCTAGATGATGACGATGGTGTCTACATCCAAGTTTCATAATAATTTGTAATTCAGCAATTTCTCTCTCCACTCTGTTCTTGAAATTCCTTTGCAATAAAACAGCTACCTTGAGGTCACCCACTGCTTTGGAAGGTTAAAGTGTTATCTCCCACAGATTTCTCAGTTCTGTGATTCCTAATGTGTCCATTTATCCTTTGGCATAGGGTTTGGCATAAGGACAGATAAGAAGTCAGCAAAGCATTTGCAAGCACAAAGCATGGGAACCAGGGCAGGCCGAGAAGCCTGCACTGACATGGCAAGACACAATTCTTGACCGCTACAGAGGGTGGATGCTCTAAGATTTTTTCTTCTCCTATGGTATACCATAGAGACTCTTTGGTATACTAGACTACAAGAAACTGATTGACTGTCACCTGCAAAGAACCTAAAGGTTAGCAGCAGATAGAAAGAGGGGTGAGTTTGTTGCCCAATGTCCTCCTATAGAACTTAAGGGCAGATTTTGGTTCTTGATACTTTGAGAAACCTGAAGAGAATTTTTAGAGTTCCTTTAGTTTGAATGGAGCATAACTTCATAGCAGCCAGTTATAGCAGCACAGCTATTTAGGGCAAGTTCAACATACAGACCACAGGCATACAGAAGCCTATGTAAAGTATCAAGAAAATGGCAAGAGAAAGTGCTAGAAGACAATTTTTTTTTTTGTGAGAGGAAGTGACCTTACAGGAAGAGAAAGAGTGGGAGGAACTGAACTTGACCTAGATGTGACTTCATAGGATGAGATATCAAATCCCACTGAATCTTTCCCCCTCGCCAAACTCTATGCTCCCTATGTCCCCAGTCTCCAAGAATTTCCCAAACTGGAGTTTGAACCCCCAAACTATCAAGGATGTGGCCAGTGATCAGAGCCAGATTAAGGAATCCTGAGGTCCTAAACCACATCATATTTAAGATGCCTAATAAACACTGCCCCGAAGTAATAATTTAATGATTTTTAGGGTTTTTTTAATATTTAGAGGATCTTGGTAATCTGTGACTTTAAACTGTAGCTAGGATTACCAGATCCTTCCTGGTAACCACCATGGGATGGGGATGGGGTTTATGAGGAGAAAGAAGAAGGCTCATGCTACATTGCTGGCATCACATAGGAAGTGATATCTTCACATCAGCAATGTCTAGGCGATGATCAAGTATTTAGGCAACAACTCTAGTATTTAGGCAAAAACAGCTTCTACCATAGAATTTTTGCCCAAATACCAGAGTATCTCCCAAAGAGCTGATTTGGTGTAGTGGTTGTGTGCAGATTCTTATCTGGGAGAACCAGGTTTGAATCCCCACTCCTCCACTTGCAGCTGTTGGAATGGCCTTGGGTCAGCCATAGCTCTCGCAGAGTTGTCCTTGAAAGGAGAACTTCTGGGAGAGCTCTCTCAGCCCCACCTACCTCACAGGGTGTCTGTTGTGGGGGAAGAAGATAAAAGAGATTGTAAGTTGCTCTGAGACTCTGATTCAGAGAGAAGGGCAGGGTATAAATCTATGGTGGTCTTCTTCTTCTTCTTCTAATATCATTGTTGTGATTATGTCACTTCCTTTGTGATGCCAACAATGTAGCCTGGGCCTTCCTCTTTCTCCTGGTAAGGCCCCCCATTAGCCAACTGATCGATGGCGGGGGGGGGGGGGGGTAGGACCTGGTGGCAGATGACCCCCACCTCCACCAGGGGGGTCTGGCAACCCTAACTGTAGTTTACTTACATAATTATTTGGCTTAATTATGTAGTTTATGCATAAATCCAAATCTGCCAGTTAGTTTGTCACATATGGAGAAGGCCTATTCTTAGCTTTCCCATATTTCATATAAGCAGACAATGTAAACTAAAACCAAAGAATTCCGCTGGACATTTCCTAACAATGAGGGTCCGCATAATTTTTACATAATCTTATGTGTTAAATGGAGGCAACCTGTAGGAACTGGAAGATATCCCACAGACAGGGCAACTGTGTCCATTAGGCAACTTGAGGCAGCTGCCTGGAGCGGAGCCCTGGGGGGAAGGCAGCAATTTTGGCCCTCCCACCCACCCTCACCTCCAAGGTGAGGGAAATAGTGAGCTTGGCAGCTGCCGCTGAGGAGCTTCCAGCCTAAGTGCATACGCATACCACTTGCTCACCGTTATTCCACCCCTTGCATCTGTGCTTCCAAGTACAGATGTGAGGGGTGGTGTGATGGCATGTGCATGTATGTGCATGCTGAGGCTGGAAGCTCCACAGCAGCCACTGTCAAGGTTGCCCTTGCAGAGGAGGTGAGGGGCAGCGGGGGCACCTGGCCTGGGGTGTTGGCCTTGCGCCGGCTCCCCAGCACCGGCGCTGCCTGCAGAAACTTAGCCACATGAATTCAGATAGGATTTGCAGGTTTTGTGCGCTGCTCCAGGTACTTTCTAAGACTGCTCCTTGTACTGCTTGCAGAGGAGACAGGAGGAAGCAGTCCTGATGACACACTCATTCTTACCCTCCACCTTCTATCATCTGTCTGTTGCTGCTTTCGTGACATGCCAAATATAAAACACAGACAGCTAAAGGCCTCTCTAATTAACTAAATCTTGCTGAAGACTTTTAACGCCACAAAGTTAAATTATCTTCAAGCAGTGCCGTGCCTTTTGTCAGCAAAATGGCCTAATTGTTAATTACAGCAAAACTAAAGTAATAGTGTTTGGGAAGAAATTAGAAATGCACAATGGTACATGGATAGCTATAATGTAGAACAGATTAATAGTTTTCAATATCTGAGTGCTCTGTTTAGTCAGCAATTGTCCCAGCAAAGGAATAAAGAAACTGTGAGATTAATTGTTTCCCAATTAACATGATAGCCAGCAATTCTGAATTTTACACAAGGCAAAGACTAGAATCTGGTAGCCCTTACAGTTGGTTAAGGTCATTGAGAAAATAAAATAGTGGGCAGTATTATGAAGCCAGAATTACTTAAATTGCTTGGAAAAAATCTATAATCAAGTTTTTTTATGTCTGTCTATTATGAGGAGCCCTGTGGCACAGAGTGGTAAAGCTGCACTACTGCAGTCTCAGCTCTCTGCTCACAACCTGAGTTCGATCCTGGTGGAAGCTGGGTTATGGTAGCTGGCTCAAGGTTGACTCAGTCTTCCATCCTTCTGAGGTTGGTAAAATGAGTACCCAGCTTGCTGGGGGAAAGAGTAGATAACTGGGGAAGGCAATGATAAACCACCCTGTAAAAAGTCTGCCACGAAAACGTTGTGATGTGATGTCACCCCAAAGTCGGAAACGACTGGTGCTTGTACAGGGGGCTATCTTTACCTTTTTATTATGAGGAGAGCTCAGATTCCTATATATAGAATCATAGAGTTGGAAGGGACCTCCAGGGTCATCTAGTCCAACCTCCTGCACAATGCAGGAAACTCACAAATACCTCCCGCTAAATTCACAGGATATTCCTTGCTGTCAGATGGCCATCTAGCCTCTGTTTAAAAATCTCCAAGGAAGGAGAGCCCACCACCTCCCGAGGAAGCCTGTTCCACTGAGGAATCACTCTAACAGCCAGGAAGCTCTTCCTAATGTTGAGCTGGAAACTCTTTTGATTTAATTTCAACCCATTGGTACTGGTCCTACTTTCTCGGGCTACAGAAAACAATTCCACACCATCCTCTATATGACAGCCCTTCAAGTACTTGAAGATAGTGATCCTATCACCTCTCAGCCGCCTCCTCTCCAGGCTAAACATCTCCAGTTCTTTCAACCTTTCCTCATAGGACTTGGTCTCCAGACCCCTCTTCGCTGCCCTCCTCTGGACCCATTCCAGCTTGTCTATATCTTTCTTAAAATGTGGTGCCCAAAACTGAACACAGTACTCCAGGTGAGGTCTTACCAGAGCAGTGTAAAGCAATACCATCACATCATGTGATCTGGACACTATACTTCTGTTGATACAGCCCAAAATGGCATTTGCCTTTTTAGCCACCGCATCACACTGTTGACTCATGTTCAGCATATGATCCACTAAGACCCCTAGATCCTTTTCACATATACTACTGTTAAGACAAGTCTCCCCCATCCTATAACTATGCATGGGATTTTTCCTTCCTAAATGCAGAACTTTACATTTATCCCCATTAAAATTAATTTTATTGATTTTAGCCCAGTTTTCCAGCCTGTCAAGGTCATCCTGTATCCTGTTTCTGTCCTCTACTGTATTTGCAACTCCTCCCAATTTAGTATCATTGGCAAATTTAATAAGCATTCCCTTTATTCCTTCATCCAAATCATTGATAAAGATGTTGAACAAAACAGGTCCCAGGACAAATCCTTGAGGCATTCCACTTGTCACTCCTCTCCAAGAGGATGAGGAACCATTCACAAGCATTCTTTGGGTGCGATCTGTCAACCAGTAGTAGTAGTAGTAGTAATCATCAACATCCTCCTCATCCAAAAAAGGTTATGGATCCAGCATACTTCTGCTACGATGCAGCTATGTGTATTAGCTTGGAAGCATCAAAGCAGAATATTTCAACCCATTTCAAGTTACCACAAAGTATCTCTCTAGACCTGCAGAAATGCAGACAGCAGAGAAATCTTCCCTATCACTTTCAGTCTGATGAGATAGAGAGAAGCATGTACATCAGCTGAAAGAAGAACCTTCAAAAAGTGCATGCCAGACAGAGGTCATGTCTATAGTAGTAGTAGTAATAATAATAATAATAATAATAATAATAATAATAATAATAAATTTTATTTGTATCCCGCCCTCCCCGCCTAGGCGGCTCAGGGCGGCTAACAACATTTCATACATTTACATAGATAGTAAAACTTTAAATTTAACAATTAAAAAATTAAACATATAAAAACCAGTCAGTAGAATTAAAATACATAATTTAAGTTAAGTTAAATGTATCTGGCAGCAATGAAAATATTCTGGCGCTGGTTCTGCCAGTTTAAATATTCCATAATAATATTATAGATGGCGATTCCTTTATTCCTAGCAACTCAGCATTCGATATCAATGTAAGCTTGTCTGAAGAGGACGGTCTTGCAGGCCCTGCGGAACTGGTCAAGGTTCCGCAGGGCCCGCACTTCCTCCGGAAGGTGGTTCCACAGTGCAGGGGCCGCAGCTGAAAAGGCTCATGCTCTGGTGTTTTGGAGCTTGACCTCTCTCGGCCCGGGGGTGGTCATTTTATTTTTTCCCATTGACCTCAGTGCCCTCTGGGGTTCATATGGGGAGAGACGGTCCCTTAGGTAGGCTGGTCCTCAGCCATATAGGGCTTTAAAGGTAATGACCAACACTTTGTACTGGACTCGGTAGATAATTGGCAGCCAGTGCAGTCCGCGCAGCCCGCGCAGCCCCGGCCGTATGTGCTCCCGTTTTGAGAGCCCCAATAGTAGCCTGGCCGACGCGTTCTGCACCAGCTGCAGCTTCCGGGTCCGGCACAGAGGTAGCCCCAAGTAGAGGGCATTACAGTAGTCCAATCTTGAGGTGACCGTTGCATGGATCACTGTTGCGAGGTCGCGACGCTCCAGGAAGGGGGCCAACTGCCTTGCCCGCTTCAGGTGGAAGAATGCTGACTTGACAGTGGCTGCTATCTGGGCCTCCATTGATAATGAAGGCTCCAGTAAAACACCCAAGCTCTTTACCTGGCGTGCTGATTTCAATGGTGCGCCTTCGAAGGTTGGGAGAGCTATTTCCCCTCCTAGGGCGCCGCGACCCACACAAAGGACCTCTGTCTTCGCTGGGTTCAGCTTCAGCCCGCTCAGTCTGAGCCACGTCGCTACAGCCTGCAAGGCCCGATCTAAGTTCCCCGGGGCGGAGCCGGGCTGGCCGTCCATTAGTAGATAGAGCTGCGGACAAACCTCCGGACAATCTGGGCAAGGGGGCGCATATAAATGTTAAACAGCATTGGGGAGAGAACTGCTCTCTGAGGCACTCCACAATCAAGTGTGTGCCTCTGGGATCACTCACCCCCAATAGTCACCCTTTGTCCCCGACCGGAGAGGAAGGAGGAAAGCCATTGCAAGGCCAACCCCCCAACCCCTATGTCGGCGAGGCGGCGCTTTAGCAACTGATGGTCGACTGTGTCAAATGCCGCCAACAGGTCTAGTAGCATCAGTACCGCGGCGCCGCCCCGATCCAGTTGCCGCTGAAGGTCATCCACCAAGGCGACCAGCACTGTCTCTGTCCCATGGCCCGGTCGGAAACCAGACTGGCACGGGTCAAGAACGGAAGCATCATCTAGGAACCTCTGTAGCTGCAGCGCCACTGCCCTCTCAATGATTTTACCTAAAAATGGTAAATTAGACACCGGATGGTAATTCGCCAATTCGGCCGGGTCTGCTGTACATTTTTTTAAGAGAGGGCGAACCAATGCCTCTTTCAGGGGTGTTAGGAAATGCCCCTCTGTGAGGGATCTATTTATGATGTCCCGTAAAGGACATCTGAGCTCCCTCTGGCAAGATTTAATCAGCCAAGAGGGGCAAGGATCCAGATCGCATGTTGTTGGGCGAGCAGCGGAGAGGATCCCATCGACTTCCTCCAGATTGAGCGGGTTGAAGTGATCCAGCACCAAACCCGAAGACAGGCACGGAGCCTCAATTTCGCTCACTGTTTCCAAGGTGGTAGGCAGGTCTTGGCGGAGCAATGAGATTTTATCCGCAAAGTATTTCGCGAATGCCTCACAGGCAATCTCCAATTCTCTAATGTTTGGTTTGCCTTGTGGCAATGTTATAAGGTCTCCAATTATTCTAAACAATTGTGCTGGGCGCGAATTTGCAGATGCAATCTTGGTTGCAAAGTAGTTTTTCTTTGCAGCCTTGACTGCCATCTCATAAGACTTCATAAACGTTCTGTAGGATGTTCTCATTGCTTCGTCCCGAGTATGTCTCCACTGCCTCTCTAGTCGTCTGAGCCCTTGTTTCAGCTGGCGCTATTCCAAGGTGTACCATGGGGCCAGCCTCATACGAGGGCGCAGAGGGTGCCGGGGTGCTATTTCGTCGATGGCCCTGGTTAGCCGGTCTTGCCAGGTCTCTACAAGGCCATCGAGGGAATTGCTAGTGGGCCAAGGGTCCCTCAGGGCCGTTTGGAACCGTTCCGGGTCCATCAGGCCCCGGGGGCGAGCCAAAATAGGCTCTCCACCCATACAGGGTTGGGGTGGCATCCCCACACAGGCCTTAAGGGCTAGGTGATCCGACCATGGTACCGCTTCTACAGCGATATCGTTCACCAAAATCCCGGATGCAAAGATCAGGTCTAGTGTGTGCCCGGCCTGATGCGTGGGAGTCGTAACAAATTGAGAGAGCCCCAGTGTCGCCATGGAAGACACTAGGTCCATTGCCTGAGTGGAGGCCGTGTCGTCAGCATGGACGTTGAAGTCACCCAGGACCATAAGCCCCGGGAACCTCAACGCCCAGCCTGCCACTGCCTCCAATAGTGATGGTAAGGTGCTGGTTGGTGCGTTAGGTGGACGGTACACCAACCAAACTGCCAACCCCTCTCCGACATCCCACGCCAGACCGGTACATTCAATGCCATCAATCTTTGGGTCCGGGAGGCTCATGGAAATGATGCAGCTCAGAATGGAGCAGCTACCGAGTCAGCATTACAATCCATAAATCAGGGTTGGCAACGGTAGCTCTCCAGATGTTTTTTGCCTACAACTTCCATCAGCCCCAGCCAGCATGGTCAATGGCTGGGTCTGATGGGAGTTATAGGCAAAAAACATCTGGAGAGCTACCATTGGCCACCCCTGCCATAAGTGAACTGTCAAAACCCTCCCTCTCACAAGTTCCAAAATTAAATGGTCAGAATGACCTAATATGGAAGTTGGATGGGATGTGGCTTGGGAATTCAGGAAGTTACACATCTCATTGAACACAATCCTCTCCAAGGTGCAGGAGAGCAAGGAAGATTTTAAAAGGATGATATGAAAGCACATTTTGTAATTCCACTCCTCTGGTAGCTAGCTGTAAAACTGCCAAAGAGATCTGGGCCAAACTGGAACGGAAAAATGCAAAATGCACAGACAAACCTGCAGTTTTTAAGAAGAAAATTGTATAATGTGAGGCTACATGAAGGAGGTGATGTATGTGAACCCCTAGAAAAGGGTTAAGACATAGGGCCAAAATCTGGGACCCACTCTTATGGACTGCCTGAAGAGATGTTAAACTCAGCAGACTTAAGAAAACCAAGACACTGTTGTGTTCTACTGATTTCCTAGGAGACATGGATGTTACTCAAAATACTTGATTCCTGCTTTTGTATAGTTTTATTCATGGGTGGACCACTCTCAGAAGAGCTGTTTCAAAGAACAGAACACAAAAGTGCCCACCGTATAGCCTATTTGGGGATTCCGGCATCCTAAAGTTTATGCACTGGCTGTGGTCAAAATATAATTTCTGAGTTATGGCCTGTTGCCCAAACAAATGAAAATTACAGCTGGTTATAGATATTATTCATTTACTGGCTTTTCTGCCCTCTGTAAAGTTCCCAGAGGTGGGTGTGGCAGGCTTTCTTAATAGTCTGCCCAGGTTTATGGACCCTCAAAAAATCTATTATTTGCTGCTTGATTTACATAAATCTGTTAATTTTAATGTAGTCTTGTTCACAGGTACTATCAATCACAATGCCCAGTACAAGTCATTACCAACACTTATTACTATGCCTGTTCACCATGATGTTCTGGCTTTCTTTAAAATTGTGGCTTCCAAGAAAGCCTGATTATTTGTGGTTGGGCAGGTCAGATGAGCTCAGATCATTGAAATACTTTTTGTTTGTTTGTTTTGGCCTGTTTGCTGTAGGGTTGCCAGGTCTCCCATGGCCACAAGCCGGGGATAGGGTTGGGTTAGAGTTGCAAGCTCCAGGTTGGGAAACTCCTAGATATTTGGCTGGGGAGTACAGGGACCTCAGTGAGGCATAATGTCATAGAGTCCACCCTTCAAAGCATTCATTTTCTCCAGGGGAACTGAACTCTGTTGTTTGAAGATGAACTGTAATTTTGGGGGTTCCCCAGATCCCACCTGGAGGCTGGCATCCCTAGACTTTTCTTGACCTTTGCCTTTAAGCAAATAAGTGATAATGGAGAAGATGCCTTTGTTATGAAATCTTTTTATAACACCTAATAATGTAGTTTTAAAGTGTTTATATGTGTTTTATTCTTTTATAATTTTATTACATTGTTTTATCATGATTGTTAGCCACCCAGAGTCTGCTAGCGAAGTGGGCGGCATATAGATCTAAAGTAAATAAATAAATTAAAATAAATAATTAAATTATCAACAAGTTAAATCTAATCCCCTGACACCTTGTTCTTCCTAACATACAACCATGGCTATAATTAGGAGAACTCTAACCGGGGGGGGGGGGGGTTGAGCAGGAATGCACAGGAACACAGTTCTGGCTGGCTTGGTGTCAGGGGTGTGTGGCCTAATATGCAAATGAGTTCCTGCTGGGCTTTTCCTATGGAAAAAACCCAGACTCTAACAAAATTTAATAAGTAAAATACAGGTCTGGATTTTTTTAGGCAACAATGTCCATGCTAGAAGAAGTTTCTCATGGGGGCGACCAAAGCACTTTCAGATGCTCATTCATAGACATCTTGGGAAAGCTGGGCCAGGCCAGGCTGGAGCTACTTCTGAGTGGATAGCCCAGATCCAGGAAAAAAACTGCTCAGGCTCAAGAGCTATACAATCAAAGTGAAGAAGCAGCATTCAGGCCAAAATAAGATGGATTGGCTATGTACCTCTGGACTGTTCATACTTCTTTGGAGAAAAGCATTTTGTTTCATTTTACTTCCTGTGTTTGCTTGCCAAATAATGACATGGCCTTGCTGGTTCTATCATTTTTGCTGTGTCACACTGATGTGGAATTGAGCTGCAGCACCATCAAGTGCCTACAAGGCATAAACTCTGCTTTTGCTTACTGCCAAGGAAGGAGTAAATTTGTCACTTTATGTCAGTGCTTAGGAATGGTATCAGATGGATCATGTGAGTTTCTCTTCTCATCCTTGTTAGGCAGAGCATATAGGCCTAATGAGCTTTGCAATGCAACATTTACCCTGGAAGCAAAAGGCCTCAGTTGTGACTCTCTAGCTGAGGAGAAAACAGGTTACCTGAGATTGTGGTAGCTGGTCTGTTGCTAAGGTGATGCATTGCCTGGCTGTATCTTCATTATTGACCTTTCTTATCTACTGTACAGAAGATAATCACCAGCTTTGCATATCTGGGTTACAGTGATTTTTTGTGCTCAAAGTGTGTGAAAATGACTCCTATTGTAGCTCTCAAAACTGCCTTTGATTTGTTGCTCTGTTTCTAAGATGTTTGGTTTTCAAGACAGGGAGAGAAATGGTCTGCAACAATGGGAAGCAGCAGGGAAGTGAAAAAAAAATTGCTTTTTCAAGTCCAGTCCAAAGAAAGCAGAGTAGAGCTGGATGGGACCTGTATTGTCTACAGTGAATGCTAAAGCAAGATAAGCTCCCCCACTGAGAGAAGAATATGATGTGACTTGGTTTCTGGTGATTGTTATTGTGCCATAGCTAGGGTTGACAGGTCATCCCTGACCACTGACAGGGAATGGGGTGGTAGGGTTGCAGATCCAGGTTGAGATACTCCTGGAGATTTGGGGATGGAGCATGGAGAAGACAGGGACCCTGGGTGTGTGTGTGTGGGGGGGGAATAATGCCACAGAGTCTACCTTCCAAAGCATCCATTTTTTCCAGGGGAACTGGTTTTTGTAGCTTGGAGATGAAATGCAATTCCAAGGGATCCCCAGGTTTCCACCTGGAGACTGGCATCACTAGCCGTAACACAATTTTCCATGGCATGCTTTGTAACAGAATATTTCATGCCAGCACTACTGACTTGAAGCAGCTTTACAGCTGTTTTGCAGCACTGTCATTCAACAATATGCATACTGCTGTCAGGCAACAGATATTGCTACAATCAGCTCAGGGACTGATCCACCCCCCCATACAAAAAACATCCAAGATGAGATGAGACTAAGGGTTTATTATTATCAATTATTATTATTATTATTATTATTATTATTATTATTATTATTATTATTGTAAGAGAGCAATCCTAAGAAGGTCTACTCAGAATCCTACTCAGATCTAGTCAAATATTCCAAGGAATGTTTCTTTAACTGTTATGCTCTAGATTGTCTGAGTATTTTTTTCAACAGAGGTGTCTCAGACTTGCTTCTGAGTGAATGTACATAGAATTACAACTTTCAAAGAATGTCTGCTGTTCTGACAACAAAAGGATTTCCTGGTTCCTCCTGGCAACCAGCAGGGGGTGGGGGAAAATTACCAGAAGTGGGAAGGAGGCCCAGATGATGTTGCCAGCAATGCGGCTACATCAGTTCCACTTCCATCAAGTACCAGAAGTGATATCACTGTGCTGTTACATCACAGCAACTCTCTGGTATTTGGGTAAAAACTCTATGATAAAATAGCTTCTACCATAGTTTTTGAACAAATACCAAAGAATCACCCAGACATTGTTAACATGATGACATCACGTCCGGTGCACACTGGAAGTCATGTTGTCACAATATTAGCTGCTTGCTTGGACTTCTTTCTCTTCAGGTAAGTCCTCCCAGTACCCAAATAATCAGTAGAAGGGGGTGGGGCCTGGAGATGGGGAATCCCTACCTCCACTTGGGGACATGGCAACCTTACATGACACCATCATCAGTTGAGCAAGCAAGACATAATAGCAGGTTCTTCAAGGAAAAGTTTATTGCAAGTGTTGAATACACATTTCAGCCCCAACCACCATGCCCCCGTTTGCTAACCCATGTGTCTGTGGAGAAGTTTTAAAAACAGTATGATAGCATTTCCAAAAAGTTAGAGGTCAGAAGTTAAAAAAATGCTTGAAAATAAATATATTAAGAACATTATATAAGGTGCATATCTTAAATTTATGGAGCCCATAAAAATCCATTTAAGGCCTGGATGTTTCATAGTGATCAACGTGTTGCAATGGAATCTTAAACCCTGATTGGTAGACCTTAAGCAAGATCAGACAAATGCTGAGAGATTTAAGATACTGCTGGATGCCACAGCTGCTTTAAACACTAGGAAGCTATTGATATTCCAGGAAAGATTGAGCTGCTGTGAAAATATTACTTTCTGAGACAGAACTGCTGACTGGTGGATGCTGTGTAGTCATGCCTGGAATTAAATACCACCTGTGAGAGGTGGCACTTACAGGAAGGAGTCACAGCCTGGCAGCTTAGAACACCCGTTTTTTGTAATTACTGGGGAGAAGGGCATACAAGGCAATGAAAGAGCAGTCTGATGCTGCCCGACTTGTACCACCAGATCTGATGGCAATGAATGACTGGCTAAAAAGAACAGATGAATCACCTATCAGCACAGAGATGCCTGGTGCTGCATCAAAGTCACCCATCCCACACCTAGCCAATCAGATCCTTATATCTCCATAAACAATGATTAGATGGATTGAAACTCTATTCTGTAATGAAGATGCTAGCACCATTAATCTGTATCTGCCAACTTGGTGTGTATGAAGATGGGAGAGGATTACCAGCATCATGGCAATCCACAGTGACCATCAAGACTATTCTTTCTAAGAAATAATACCTTAATTCCTTCTTTATTTCATGGAGGGGGGGTGCAGCTAGTATATGTTCCTTTCCAAATATCCCATAATTGCTGACAAGAAATTATAGCTAGGAAGATGGAGGCTTTATAGCCAGTTAAGAAAAAGCCCCGTAATGAGCCTCCCAGGTGTCTAAACAGCACTCCCCACAAGATGTTATCCCCTGCCTTTCCCCAAAGAAAGGTTTTGTTGCTCAGGAAGAGGGGAAACTGACAGGAGGGGCTGGCAAGTGGTGCAGGGGAAAGGAGGCTAGGAGGAAGACACTAAAGCCTTTAACACTGTGACTTTGCAAAACCTGGATAGCATCAACAGATTATCCCTCACAAAGACATAAAGCCTGAGTATCAATACATGCCCATGCCAGGGCTTCAGCCTGCCCCAAACAGTGTCCAACTGTCCAAGAGCTAGTTGTTTTTGCTGCTGCTGCTTCTCCATTGCCACTGCTCTATAGTCTAGCCAGGAGAACAATGCGGAGCAGGGCTGCAGCCCACTGGAGTGCTGCTGTGGCTGCTGCTGCTAGAGCTAGCAAGGAAAAACAGCTATGGAACAAAAGAAGTGCTTAGGACAGCAGAAGCCATAGTGGCAACACCAGCACCCAGTCTTCTCTTAGGACCCACAAGAGGACAAGAAGGAAGAGGCAGCAGCTGGAAGAGAAGCAGCAGCATATCTCCCAGAGATGAGTAGGCACACCCTGTTGCCCTCTCCTCTTCCCTCTCCTGTCCTCCTTGGCCCCTATTTTTGCCATGTTGAGAGGCAATGCCTCATTGTCACCTCAGGAGGAATGGCCTCATGATAGGACTCCCAGCTGCCTGCTGGGATGGAAATTCTCCCAACAATGTGGCCCTCTTCCCACACATCTACCATTAGGATTGTCAGGCACGCCCTTGTAACTGGCAAGAGATGGGGAAGGTAGGAACTTCACTAACATAGGGATCATGATTGTTTCCCCAGCATGATGACATCACTTCTGGTGTGACCTGTAAGTGATGGCATCATGTGGAGGTGAGATTCTAGTATTCTCCTGAACCTCTGTGTTTTAACTATAGCACTCACTGGCTGATTGCTAAAGTGCCATCTGGCTTGATGACATCACTTGCAGCTTCTCCCTTATGCCAGTGGAAAGCTGGCAACCCTGCCTCCAGGAGGAATATATTACTTGGGATTATATTCACAGATGTGCAGTAGTTGGAGGTAGATGTTCTAGTTCTACTCTCATTGGTACTATTGATAGGAGGGATGAAAAGCTAGAGCCATCACTATACATGTGCAGACACTCTCAATGACCAGCTTCTTTATGCCTACATGGTCCACCCTAGGCGATCAGTAGCATTGACCATAGACCTATGATGCCCACACTCAGAGAAGAGACCCAGTGTGCCTCTATATATATAATTCCTTGCTTCCACAGTGGGGACTGATCACTCAAGTGTTCTTCATGCAGGGTGGTAGCAGTTTTCTCTAGCCTCCAAGGAGGCTTTGCATTGCATTTCTGCATGAGTTACTGTTCCGGGCTTGCCTCCACCCCGTACAGTGACTCAGGAACACAACAGGGGGCTCTTCAGCAAACAGAGAGCATTTACTCTTATTAGGGTTGCCAAGTCCAATTCAAGAAATATCTGGGGACTTTGGGGGCGGAGCCAGGATACTTTGGGGGTGGAGCCAGGAGACATTGGGGGTGGAGCCAGGAACAAGGGTGTGACAAGCATAATTGAACTCCAAAGGAGCTCTGACCATCACATTTAAAGGGACAGCACACCTTTTTAAATGTCTTTCTTCCATAGGAAATAATGAAGGATAGGGGTACCATCTTTTGGGGCTCATAGAATTGGACCCCCTGGTCCAATCGTTTTAAAACTTGGGGGGTATTTTAGGGAGAGGCACTAGATGCTATACTAAAAATTTGGTGCCTCTGCCTCAAAACATAGCCCCCCCAGAGCCCCCAATACCCGTGGATCAATTTTCCATTATTCCCTATGGGAATCGTTCTCCATAGGGAATAATAGAATGCCCAGTAGACATTTCCCTCCCCCCCCTCCAGCTTTCTAAAGCAGGGGGGGGGCTCCAAACCAGGGAATCCCCTGCCCCCTCCCTCTCTCACACACACAAATACTTACTGGGTCTTGTTCCTGCAAAACTTTCCTTGATCTGAAAACGAAAGCAAAACAAAGGGAGGGGCTGTTCTCTGAAGCCCTTCTTGTTTCCTGCTTCCTGCTCAGCCTTAAAGGCACATATTTTAAAAATGGACCTGCAGGAGCTCTAAAACTACATGGTGATTGTGGGGGGGCGGGGAGAAGCCTGTAAAAATGGGGGATCCCCCGCTGGGACCTGGGGACTGGGAAGCCTAACTCTTACAAAAGCTATACCTTTTAATGGCATAGGAATAATGTGTATTTCCTGATTTAACTGAAACAACCCCCTCCCAAACATCTTAGCCATGAAAAGCTTCAGAAACATTGCTGAAGCATTCTGGCACAGCAATTTCTAGAATTAAACAGTGTAACAGTGTACTACTAATGCATCTGCAGACTTTCCATGACTCTTTATTGTTGATGGGCCACCCAGACAAGCAATTAATTTAAATTAGCCTATATGGGGACCATGTAGCAAAATACTTGCTCACTCGTTAATTTGGAACTAGCACAAAAGACATCTAGTTAGGTTTGTTCTAATTTGCGCAGGACAGTTGCACTAAAATGTAGCTGGAAAAGAAACTGAAATTTGGAAAGGCTCGGGGGTTGATATTTTCAGATTACCAAGGCCAAGTTATCCTTTTAAAAACTTTGACTGAGATCCAAAAGGCCACACAGGGAGGCCTCTTATTGCTACTAATGGATTTATTCTGAAATATTTCATTCGTGAATCACAGCCCTGGAGAACACTCAAAAGTTGTTTTCTTACAGCTGCTCAGACATTCGGGTTTTTTTCTAAAGGGTTTAAAGATTAAGAATTTCCTGTACCACTAACTTTAAACTCCCTGAGCAATCAGAACCAGGTCTACTTAGATTTCTACTTATATCTCTTCATTGGGCCTTAGTCCAAGGATAATATGCTTAGAATTGCATTTAAGAGTGCTGTCCTAAACAAAGTTATACCTCCTAATTAGGGTTGCCAAGTCCAATTCAAGAAACCTCTGGGGACTTTGGGGGTGGAGCCAGGAGACTTTGGGGGTGGAGCTAGGAGCAAGGGTGTGACAAGCATCACTGAACGCCAACGGGAGTTTAGGCCATCGCATTTCAAGGGACGGCACCCCTTTTTAAATGTCTTCCTTCCCTCCTGGCTCCGCGTGCCGCAGCCTAGGCGGACCGAACTTCTTTTTCCTCCTCCTCCACCTGGCCGGAAGTGAGGTTGCTCTAGGCCCGCCTCCATGGCGCGGGGGAAGCAGAAACGGGCTGGGCGTTGCCGTGGCAACCAGCGGTGGCATTATCTGGGCCGGCCGGGAGGCTGAGGAGCCATGGAGGAGGCGGCCCCAGTCTCCGCCTCGGAGGGCACCTTCTGCCTCCAGCTTATCCTTCCCTTCAC
Organism: Heteronotia binoei; assembly: GCF_032191835.1. Lineage (NCBI taxonomy): Eukaryota > Metazoa > Chordata > Lepidosauria > Squamata > Gekkonidae > Heteronotia > Heteronotia binoei. The sequence continues at coordinate 231,277,397 of NC_083223.1, forward strand.
TCAGGCTGAGTCTATCTCGGAGGAGCAGCTACGGTGAAGCGGAGAAGAGGCGGCAGCGCAGCGGCGTTGCCCGCTCTGCCTCTGAGGTGAAATCAGAGAAGGGGAGGGTGGAGGCAGGCCAGGAGCATGGCAAGCCGTGAGTCCAGGTCCTAGAAGGACCCAGATTCGCAGCTCGCCACGCTCCTGGCCTGCCTCCACCCTCCCCTTCTCTGATTTCACCTCAGAGGTGGAGCGCAGCGGGCGATGCCGCTGTGCTGCTGCTGCCTCTTCTCCGTTTCACCTTAGCTGCTCCTCCGAGATGGGGCGGCTTGCCACGCTCCTTGGTGCCATTTCCCCCCTCCCCCCGCTTCCTTTTTTTGGAGAGCGGGGAAAGAGGCTGTAAATCCTGGGGTCCCCCGCCAGGGCGGGAGGGTTGGGAAGCCTACTCTTAATGGGTTTAGAAGTGTGTAACTCAGGGATGTCAAACTCATTTGTTATGAGGGCCAGATCTGACATAAATAAGATCTTGTCAGGGCAGGCCGTGTTGGGCTGGGCCATGTGTGCACCTATTTAAGATTAGGTAGCAGAGATACAAACTTTTTAAAGGACACACACAAACATGATTTTTAGCAAAAAGTGCTAATGTTTTAAGCATGTTTTATTTCAATATATATATATATATAAAAACCTTGGAATAAAACATGCTTAAAACATTAGCACTTTTTGGTCTTAAAGATTCTTACTTTGCATTTCTCCCATGGGATCCAGGGAACCGGACAAAGGAAACTCTGGCTTTTTCCCTCCCTCCCTAGGGGACCAGGAGGGGGAAGAGCCTCAGCTGATGGAAAAAATGGAGGCTTTGTTCTTGTGCCCCTTTCTGGCCCAGTGAAGGGGAAATGGGGGTGCTCAGTATTTCACAACACCATGACATCCCTTCTATTGTGATCCAAAAGGGATGTCATCATGTTGGGACAATGCTCTAACATTCATCCAAAAGTCTTTGGACAAACGTCAGAAAATGTGATGATATCACTCCTGGGTCACAATGGAAGGGATGACATGGTATCAGCATAACACCAAAAATAAGTCTTCATGCCTTCAGTATTCTGTCAGTTGCCAGCCACCGGCTAACAACTCTAGTCAATCTTATTGTTTCATATCTGAGCACCCCCGCCCCGATCTTTTAAAAACTAAACTATATTTATTATTTATTTATTATGTTAGATTTATATCCCGCCCATTCAACAAAGACTCAAGGCAGCTAAAATCATAAAATAAACAAAGGCAACATTAGTAAACAGTATTAAAACAATAAAAATCAAATAAAATCACAATGGTGCTACATCTATTATAGGCTGGATCATATAGTATCTTCCTCTCTCCAAAGCCATAGAATCCTAGGCAGTTGGTACTAATACAGGATATGTCCAGGTCTGCCAGGGCTGCCATCAAGAAGATATGTCTTCTTGATGGCAGCCCTCTCTCATTTAGATATCATATGCCATCTGGAACAATTCAGTCTTACAGGCCCTGTGGAACTGTGATAAATCCCGCAGGGCCCTGATGGCTTTTGAGAGGGTGTTCCAGATTACTGGGGCTGCCATTAAGAAGGCTCTGGCTCTGGTGGAATTTAGCCTAGTCTCTTTTGGCCCAGGGATAATCAGAAGATTTTGGGAACTTGATCAAAGTGCTCTCTGGGGAACAATTGGGGGCAAGGTGGTTCCACAGATAGATAGGCCCTAGGCCATATAGGGCTTTGAAGGTTAATACCAGCTCCTTGAAATGGATTTGGTATGCAACAGGCAGCCAGTGCAGTGCCCTCAGCACAGGCTGAATGTGCTCCTGCCGAGGGAGCCCCATTAGTAGCCTGGCTGCAGTGTTCTGCACCAGTTGCAGCTTCCGAATCTGAGTCAAGGGCAGCCCCATGTAGAGGGTGTTACAATAATAGAGATGACCAAGGCATGGGTTACCATTGCTAAGTCACCATGGTCAAGGTGGGGGACCAACTGCCATATTCACCAAAGATGGTAAAAGGAGGATCTGGCAGTGGCTGCTACCTGGGCCTCCATAGTTAAGGACTCCAGGAGCACTCTCAAGCTCTTAACCCTCAGTGCTGGCATCAGCAGTGCCCCATTGGAGATTGGTAAAAGGGATTGCCCTTCCCAGGTCACTGCGACTTAGATGGAGAACCTCCATCTTCATCGGATTTGTCGGATATTTGACCTCATAACTTAGTACAGCCCTATATTACAATTTTTTTAATCAAAACTGAAAGATGGAGAGGGAAGAAAACTTACTGGATTCACCTCTTTCTGCAATTTGGATCTTCATATTAGCAATTCTTATTAGTAGGATTATGAAACCAAAATTGCCAGTACTGTCCAGTAGGAGCTTCATTTGAGCTGACAAGTATTGCAATCCCTCCTGTCAGGCAGTACCCCAAAACTCTTGAGGGACAGCCTGTGGGAGAGGAGAAGTGAAAGAATTAATGATGTTAAGCAAATTGCCCTAGAAATAGGGTTTTGGGGAATTTAGATTGGTGGGCAATCTGCCTTTTAGCGAGCTCAAAAAACCTATTTATACAGAAGGCATCTTCTTTGAGAGTTACCCTCTCAATAACGAGGAGATTTGATCTAATAATAATAATAGGGGGGGTTATTATAAAATACAAGCAAACATACAAGAGTGTAAAATCATACAACATACATACAGGTCTAGGGAAAACAGGTTTGAAATAGACAGGGGTAAACACATGGGTAGACAAACAGGGTGATAATTACCTATTGTAGTATTCGAGGAAGGCTCCAATGGCGATGAAATAGGGAATGGGGGAGGTGGCCCTCAACTGATCAGGTATCGGGGGTGTATCTATACAGCAGGATAGGGGTACTGTCAGAGACGCACGTGTGGGGAGTTGTATCAGAGGTTATAAGGACTACCTTGAACCCTTAGGGGGTAGGAGGTTCAGGGGGTTATAACACTGAGTCAGATGGGACATGCTGCTTTACCACATGGTACATTACCTCAGAAAAGGGGAGGCTCCAGAAGTGACAGTTTGGGCAAGGAATGGGTGAGTCCTGGGTGGAGGGGATTAATATAATCTACTCAAATTTAACTAAAAAGGGGCAATAGAGAGTCGAATTGAAACCTAAGGTGACACCTGATCTATACAATAACTCTGGTCTTGGAATACAGCTTCTCTTCCTCTTCTTTCTCCACTGGATGGTACCTTTCTTTGTCAAGAGTTCTGGGCGATTTGACAGGATGCACACCCAAGATAAGTTTGATTGTCTTATGCAGATGTTTGCAACAGCTGTGGTGTATGTGGGCCTCTCGCTTCTCAATCATGGAGTCTGGCAGTGCAGGAAAATGGTCACTGGTGATGTTAGCCTACCGACATGGCTTTCATGGAAATGGATGCAAACAGCTTGCCTGGGCAGTTCCTGACAGCGCGACTTCTTCCACTGCAACGGCCGAGATGGTGCATGCATGGAGTGGCTGGAAGCTGGTCTCCACTCTTGGCTAGCACTCTTCCAGAGATATAGAGTGCTGATATAACACTGAGGCTGTTAGTATCCATATAAGTCTCTTAGGAAACATTGGTACACCCATGTTTCAGAGCAGATGTGTGAGAGTTGTATCTCCAGGCATCCTGGCAACCAAACCACTGATCACGATGTCCATATTAATGAGCTATGCGTTGAGCTATGCATTGAATAAGTTTGTAAGCAAAAACAGCACAGTAATAGACTCCACTACCAAAGGTAGTAACCTAGAAAAATTATTCCTTGGGATTATATTTTTTTTCATGGACCTTTGTTTTGGAGCTTTTCCACATGCCGGCGCTTTCTTATGGAATAATAATTGTCACTGCAGCTGCCAATGCAGGCAGATGAGTTCTCCCTGCATTTTCCCTGCATTGGTCCCCAAGACAGTCCCCTTCCCCATGCTGCAGTGGGCTTTTCCCCCTGAGTTTATGAAAACTGGCATGGATATACTGATATACCATGATGTTGATATATCAATTGCCTTTTTTTTTAAAAAAAAATCCTTTTAAACCCTCTTTGGTTGTTTTGTAGGAGAGGAAATAGGTGCTGTGGGGACTGGGATAGCAAAAAATGTGGGCAGAACTTGAAAAATCCAGACTATTTTAGGCACACAAGAGCCATCCCATTTTTGCTGCTATATTTTCAAAAGACTGTTACAAAGCAGGTTTGGGAAGGATCACAGAACAATTAAGGGACACCTGAGTGCTATGATGTTGTAGGGAAACAGGAAAAACATCCACATCCTGACAGCACTGAACCTGGGGCGAAAACCTGTGGGGAGAGGCCTTGGTCAAGGAAGGAGAAGTTGCTGATAATTTCAGACACTTAAAACATAGAACTATGTGTTGATGTGATGCCCTCCATGTATGAGGTACAGAACAATTGCCCCCACTCTTGAAAAACATGGCTTGCATATGCAGTTCTTACACCAAGGCAGGGGTAGAATTAAACATGGACACCTTAAAAAATTCCAGATGAGTCTACTTTGACATATGTCTCCAGGTTTAATATCCTTGATAATACAGGAACATTTCCAATGTCTTCCCATTAATTAAAAGAATATTGCTCATTAGAGCAAGGAAAGGAAAGGTCCCCTTTGCAAGCACGAGTCGTTTCCGACTCTGGGGTGACATTGCTTTCACAACATTTTCACAGCAGATTTTTTTTTTTTTATGGGGTGGTTTGCCATTGCCCTCCCCAGTCTTTTACACTTTCCCTCCAGCAAGCTGGGTACTCATTTTACTGACCTCAGAAGGATGGAAGGCTGAGTCAACCTTGGGCCGGCTACCCGAATCCAGCTTTCGCCGGAATCAAACTCAGGTCATGAGCAGAGAGTTCAGACCACAGTACTGCCGCATTATCATTCTGCACCACGGGGCCACTCATTAGAGCTAAGCCCACCTTTAAAAAAGGATAAGAACCAATGGCAGAAGAAATGATGCAGGTGAATATGCCATATGATTCAACAAACATTCTGTGTAATTTATGACCCAATATTATAGCTAGATCCCATCTTCATTTATACACTCTTGCAACCAGGAATGTGAGCAGAATTTCTGCAGAGCAAACACAGAAAGCTTTAAGAGCAAACTTTAAGAAGTTAGCTGCATAAGATATGGCAATGTGGCCACTGGCCTTGCTTTTTTAAATTCATGGATGTGGTGAAACAGGTCTGCAGGCCCTGTTCCATCCTGCCCTCCAAGGTTTTCCCAACACCTGGAGAGGTTTATCTCTCTCTTTGGTAACACACCACTACCATCTGACATAAGAACATAAGAGAAGCCATGTTAGATCAGGCCAGTGGCCCATCCAGTCCAACACTCTGTGTCACACAGTGGCAAAAAAATTATATATATATACACACACACACTGTGGCTAATAGCCACTGATGGACCTCTGCTCCATATTTTTATCTAAACCCCTCTTGAAGGTGGCTATGCTTGTAGCCGCCACCACCTCCTGTGGCAGTGAATTCCACATGGTAATCACCCTTTGGGTGAAGTACTTTTTTTTATCCGTTTTAACCTGTCTGCTCAGCAATTTCATCGAATGCCCACGAGTTCTTGTATTGTGAGAAAGGGAGAAAAGTACTTCTTTCTCCACTTTCTCCATCCCATGCATTATCTTGTAAACCTCTATCATGTCACCCCACAGTCAACGTTTCTCCAAGCTAAAGAGTCCCAAGCGTTTCAACCTTTCTTCATAGGGAAAGTGTTCCAGCCCTTTAATCATTCCAATTGCCCCTTTCTGGACTTTCTCCAATGCTATAATATCCTTTTTGAGGTGCGGCAACCAGAACTGCACACAGAACTCCAAATGAGACTGCACCATCGATTTATACAGGGGCATTATTATACTGGCTGATTTGTTTTCAATTCCCTTCCTAATAATTCCCAGCATGGTGTTGGCCTTTTTTATTGCAAACACACACTGTCTTGACATTTTCAGTGAGTTATCTACCACGACCCCAAGATCTCTCTCTTGGTCAGTCTCTGCCAGTTCACACCCCATCAACTTGTATTTGTAGCTGGGATTCTTGGCCCCAATCTGCATTACTTTGCACTTGGCCACATTGAACCGCATCTGCCATGTTGACGCCCACTCACCCAGCCTCAACAGATCCCTTTGGAGTTCCTCACAATCCTCTCTGGTTCTCACTACCCTGAACAATTTAGTGTCATCCGCAAACTTGGCCACTTCACTGCTCACTCCCAACTCTAAATCATTTATGAACAAGTTAAAGAGCATGAGACCCAGTACCGAGCCCTGTGGCACCCTACTGCTTACCGTCCTCCACTGCGAAGACTGCCCATTTATACTCACTCTCTGCTTCCTATTACTCAGCCAGTTTTTGATCCACAAGAGGACCTGTCCTTTTACTCCATGACTCTCAAGCTTTCTAACGAGCCTTTGATGAGGAACTTTATCAAAAGCTTTCTGGAAGTCAAGGTAAACAACATCTATCGGGTCTCCTTTGTCCACATGTTTGTTCACCCCCTTAAAGAAATGTAACAGGTTAGTGAGGCAAGATCTTCCCTTACAGAACCCATGCTGAGTCTTCCTCAATAACCCGTGTTCATCAATGTGCCTACTCATTCTGTCCTTGATAATGGTTTCTACCAACTTTCCCGGTATTGAAGTCAGACTGACTGGCCTGTAATTTCCCGGATCTCCTCTGGAACCCTTTTTAAAGATGGGGGTGACATTTGCTACCTTCCAGTCCTCAGAAACGGAGGCAGATTTCAGTGAAAGGTTACAGATTTTTGTTAGAAGATCCACAAGTTCAACTTTGAGTTCTTTCAGAACTCTCGGATGTATGCCATTCGGACCTGGTGACTTATTAGTTTTTAATTTGTCTATCAGTTGTAGGACCTCCTCTTTTGTCACCTCAATCTGACCTTTGTAGGTATTGCCCGCTGGGAGGGTCAGTACTCCCAGCTTCCCTTCCAAGTTCCGAGGCCTTGCCTCTGTGTCTTCTGCTACCCATGGGGACTGTTTACTCTCTTGTGCACCACTGGGGGAAATAACCACTTGCCAACTGATGCCCCCACTTTCTCCTGGTACTCCTTTTAACATAGTGTGCCCAAGACAGTGGAGGTCTATGTGGTACAGAGCCACTACTAGCTCAAGTTATAAAGTATGTGTTAAAAAGAAAATGTTCACAAGCATACTTTTAGCACAGTACTAGATTGAAAAAGGGATTCAAAAGAAATAGGTAAAACACCATTCCTCTGTCCCTCTCTCATGCCCTATTAGATGTTAGAATATAGGACAGACTCCTTAGCTTAGAATGTTAAAGATCTCTACAGAGTTTCAAGTACTTTGCAACTTCCTTTAGCTGTCCAGGCTAGCACATGGCTATTGCTACCTCCTCCAGACCTCAGTTAAGAGTTCTGTCTGCTCTGATGGACTCAGCACAAAAGAGCCTTTCTTCCTTGCTTCCAAGAGTTTTATCTTCTCTCTATTCCCCACCCACTGACCAGGTTAGGTTGAGTCAATGAAGCTTTCCTGGGAGATTCTAGTCCTTCCTGAAGTCTCTCATCTTCAAGTCCTCCAAAACACTATTCCCTACTTGGTGGTGGGGTGGGGTGGAGGGTGAGACTGGACCATCCTATTGTCTCTAGTGAGACCTATTCACATTTCTTAAGAGCTAGCTGAGGTGCGGTTGAAAAGCCATTGAACTGACTTTCATGTTTCTGCCTGTTCTCAGCCCAGAGAGAAAAACTTTTAAAACCTCCTGGTAAAGGTTTTACTCAATCAGACCTCTATCCAAAAACCACATTTTTTCACAATGGAAAATAGGTATATCAGGCTATGTGACCTGATAGGTTCAGAAGCAGAGTTCTGGGGAAAACTCATGCTGGAGACTTACCATTGGTGGTAGAAAGTGCTGTCAAGCTGCAACCAACTTATGGCAAACTGTAGAGATTTCAACGCAAGAGATGTTCAGAGGTGGTTTTCCATTTCCTGCCCTCATGTAGCAACCCTGGACTTTTTTATGGTTCCCACCCAAATACTAAGCAGGGCAGACTCTGCTTAGCTTCCAAGATCTGCCAGGTTTGGAGTAGTCTGGGCCATCCAAGTCAGGGGGACTTATTATTATAGATGGCTGTTGTCTTCAAGTCCTACTTGTGGCCTTCCCACATGCACCCACATTCTCACAGTATGAGGCTGGACTTGATGGATTCTTGTTTCGGTCCAGCAGAGTCTTTCCTATGATCTTGTGTTTATTTCTAGCTCTTCTAAAGTGAAACTTTCATAGCCAATATATCAGGCAACATTCAATTCCTGACAATTAGATTGCTGGAACAGCCCCAATTTTTATCAGGCCCCAGTCAATTCCTGATTTTAAAAGTTTCACTTATTTATTTATTGCTTTGCACGCTATAGGTGGCTCTGCCAGCTTGTTTTTAAAAATAGGGATGGACCATAATCTGTGCAGCATCAGACAATAGAGGCAAAGCACCTAGAGAAGACAGGGTGGGCAAGGCAGGGCCAATGAGGCAACTCATCACCCCCCCAGGGCTGCACCCTAGGCAGCCCCAAGGGCTGCCTAATGGACGGGACAGCCCTGCATCACCCACCCGTGGCCAGGGGGAACCTGGCAATCCTAAACTACAGTCCTGCCCACTTATGCACAGTTGCACCCCTATTTCCATCTGTGAGGTGTTTGAGGATACAAGTTTCTGCTTAGGATAATGGTTCTTCTGGCTTCCCTTCATATTCAGCTTAACTCTGATTCTAACACAGCACCAGAGGTTTCTCCTGAGTGGAAATGCATAACAACAAAGGCACAGCACATACACACCCAAAATGGAAGGCTTTGATTTCTTTGCTGGCAGACAGTGAATCAAGCAAACCACTGAACCAGCTATATTGCTAGCACTTCACAGAAAAATAGCAGAAGGCAGAGAGGGCAGGGAAAGACGGAGCCTTGATAGATGCAGACTCGCTGCAGGCCACCAACAGAGCAGTCTCAACACAGAGGAGTCACAATGAAGGAGCTGTTTTCTGAGCACTGAGGTGGGGGGGGGGAATTTCCCTTAAAGGCACAGAGGTAGCCAAAACATAACAAAGAGAGGTTGGCAGCAGGGTGCTTCTTCCTCCTAACACTCTCCAGGTGTTTGCATTTGGCTTGACAAATGAGCTTTAGACAGATTTTACCACTTATGTATAGCATCAGAGAATGTTACAAAAGAAAAACCGAGGGAGGAATTCTGAGTCAATTTTTTCCAAAAAAAGGAATTACCTCAGGAGACAAGTATGAATAGATTGTCATCTGGCCTACCTCCACATCAGAGAGAGAGAGAAAGAGAGAGAGAGAGAGAGATCTAGGAAGTTTCCCCCCCCCCCCCTTATGTTGGATACATATTTCACTGGGGAGCTTAAGCAATGCACATAGAATAAAAAAGAAAAGAAAAGAAAGAAAACAGCAAGAGAAATGAAGGGTATTCTGAAAAGACAGAAGGAAGATAGCGGGGAAAAGAAAAGAACAGCCAAGGTGCACATGGGTTGCAACAGAAGCACTGACCCTGGGAAAGACAGTTTCAGAAAAGATTCCAAAGAGAAGGAAATTTAATAGAAGAGGTTAAACAAAACCCTGGGAAGGGGGGGGGGGGGCGAACTAAGATAGAACAGATAGTAAATGGAAATAGCACTTGTATTGATAGAGAATGTAGACCTCTGAAGAATATTTCATCTTTTGATGAAATATTTGATTAGGAAACATCCATGTATGCAGTAAAGAGCACATGAATGCAATGCACTGAGGTTATCTACTCTTTCAAGGGCCCTTCAACGTGAGTTGCATCAAAGTCTGTCTTTTAAAAATAACTCTTCAAGTGGGAATAAGACAAGGGGATAGGAAGTATAACACTTAGTAGGTTTGGAGATCTTAGCACAGTGATACCATATAAGCCACAAAACACATAGGCAAACCGGTGTTAGGTTTTTTTTTTAAATTATTTGTTTAGTTATTATTTAATTGTTAAAATACTTGTGGCCTGCCTTTCCTACCATTCAAAGTGGCCCAAGGAGGGTGATGAAGTGTAACTACAATAACCAGTCCCAGTTTCAATAAATGGTAGGATATATAGGGTACTATGGATAATTCATATATAGGATACTATGGGATATCTTTCCAATCAGACCTGTGATACTTTACTAAGGTTCCTGCCTTTCCAGTGAGGAGAGAACACTAGGTGAGGTGCAAAAGCTGATCAGATACAAATCATGTGGAGAAACAAGTGCTACAACCCATGGTTGATCATCTCTTCATATACGATGAGAATTCAAGCTGGGTCTGAGTCTCCACTCTGTGTCAGATGTGAGACAATCACACAAGAATTCTGGGCTCTCAGTTCATGCACAATACAGTATCTGGGGAGGGTGCTATTGGGCCTGTTCAGGGAAACCTATGTATATTCCAGGGAACACATTCATTTCCCCAAATAGTGCCTTCTGGGATGGGAAAATGCTGATGGTGGGGATGCTGAATCCTCTTCACTGGAATCCTGATTTTAACCAGGTGCAACAAGTGCAGGAACTACTCAACGCATCTATGACTTTATCATCTGCCACAGGGTGGGGACCCTCACCCAACCTATGTACTCCATAATGCATGAAGAAGCATTTAGAGAACTCTCCTTTCCTTCAGAGAAGTAATTAACCCAATTAAAACCATTAATAGCTGCAATCCTGTATTCCTTTTCAAATATCCAACCACAAGCTTTCCTCCAGCCTAAACTGTCCTCCTCCAATTTAAGTAGTTCTTCTATGGGATGAAGACTCCTCAGGCTGGGGGAAAGCTTCAAACTTTGCTCTGTGAAGTGGTAGGATACAGGCCAACAGACCTTATTTCCAAGAAAATGTGCACATTATGTGTTATGTTGTGCTTTCTCCAAGAACCTCAGCACACAATTCTAGCTTTATCCTGTCAGGTTAGAAAGTTGAGAGGTAGTGACTGGTTCCTTAAATATGAGCAGGAATGTGGATCTGGGGCTTTTCTGCACCAAGTTTTCAATTCAGCTTGGCTTCTTAACTACATCATTTCCCCCCTCTCCTTTGCACACAGTGTCACTTGCTGGTTGTTCTCTGGGCTTTTTTCTTTCTGCAGTTTTTTTCAGAGTGGTCTGGAAAACAAGGGGGAAACTCAAAGGAAAATGGGGGAGAGCAAATGACACTATGTGTGTGTGGGGGGAGGGAAGTAGTTTTCAAGCCTAACTGCCATAAAAACCTAGTGCAGAAAAGACCCAGTTCTCTTGCCTTCAAGCCCACCCTCTGCTCACTCTGTGACACATACTTTTAACCTCCACTTTGAGGTTAGTTTGCAAAAGAGACTAATATAATGGACATTGCTGAAACTCTAGGACATTCTCCCAGAGGAATTGCTGCAATATTACAGTTTCTGATGAGTAAAAAAGGGATCAGCATAACCTAGACCTATCCATGCTATTTTAGTCAAGGCAGCAGCCCTAGTCTGTATAGTGACGAATGAGCCTGCAAGCCTTTGAATAGGATTTTGGCAAGATAGCATAGCTTGGGATGAAGACTCATTTATCAAAACTAGTTCCGGCATTTGCCAACATCACAGGCAGCCACTTGTTCATGTTACACTAAATTTGTGAAATTTCTTCGGCCATGAAATTGCAGGAATTAAGCAAGTCTCTCCCTGATTCATGAAACTGGCAAGTCCATTGCTTAATTCATGAAATATGTCTACTAGAGTGCTTCCAACTGTAAAAAAACTTTGCTTGTTTCATGACCCAGGAAAAAGAAGCATCATTCAGGGTTTCTTGATAAAAGGCAGGATACTAGAATGTAAGAAGAGAGCTAAGGCACTGAGAAAGTCACCCTTCTCTAACACCATATAGAGTATAGACACATAGCAGGCATGTGGGACATCCTCCAGGCTAGACTACTGTAACTCACTCTATGCTGGCCTGCCCTTGAGACTGACCAATCTCCATAGGTATAATGGGAAATTGATCTGTGGGTATCTGGCACTCTGGGGGGCTAGTTTTTGAGGTAGAAGCACCAAATTCTCAGCATAGCATCTGGTGGGTCTCCTCAAAACATCCCCTAAGTTTCTAAAAGATTGGACTAGGGAGTCCAATTCTATGAATCCCAAAAGAAGGTGTCCCTTTCCTCCATTATTTCCAATTAGGGTTGCCAGGTCCAATTCAAGAAATATCTGGGGACTTTGGGGGTGGAGCCAGGAAACTTTGGGGGTGGAGTCAGAAGACATTGGGTGGAGCCAGGACCAATGCTATGACAAGAATAAGTGAACTCAAAAGGGAGTTCTGACCATCAAATTTAAGGGATCACATACCTTTTAAATACCTTCCCTCCACTGGAATATGCAAAGGAGTTCCTACTACAAAAAAGCCCTGAAAAACCTTCAATAAACTGCATATATTTGTTCTTTGACCAGGTTCCTCCAAGTTCTAGGGAGAGAGGAAAACTCTCCTAGCCCGCTCTTTTCATAACCACTCAGAATTCTATGAACCCATCCCTAAAGTGACTGAAGAAACTTCTGTACTTGGAAGCCCCAGATACTTTACCCATTCTTCATCACAAGCACCTTGATCATCCTGGCTGCTTTTTTCTGTTGTATTTTTTTTTTTTTTTGCTGTGCAGTGATATCCCATTTGAAATGGAGCAATGGGAATTAAACATATTATTCCAAATGCAGCCAAACTATAGATCACACAAAGGCGATAATACAGTTTCATTTTCAGTCCAGTTCCTAATATCTGTCAATATGTACATAGTTTATATGCCAGCTTTCCATAAAGCATCCATGGAACTGCAAGATATCTTTGGAACCTCAAGTAATCTTTCCTCGTTAGTCACAGGAAATTCAGAACTCATTAGCATACATATTACATTTTTCTCCCCCCCCCCTCCAAGTCTGTCTTACTAACTTGCATTTAATTTCATTTTGTGGCAAATTTAGCCAGTATATAGAAATGATCTCATCACTGCATAGGGATGAGTCAACACAAACTGGAGCCTAAGATTGCCAGCCTCCAGATGGGACCTGGAGATCTCTTGGAATTGCAACTGATCTACAGACTACAGTTCTCCCAAGAAAATGGCATCTTTGGAGGGTAGATTCTATGGCATCACATCTCTGCTGAGCTCCTTCCCATCTAGGCTTCCCAATCCCCAGGTCCCAGCAGGGGATCCCCTGGTTTTACAGGCTTCCCCCCATCCCCAACCAGCTGGCCAGCGGGGGGAAGCCCCGCCCCCACAGCCACCAGTACCTCTAGATCTCCCGCAGATTTAGAAATAAGTCTGGTTTTAAAATGTGTGTGTGTGTGCGCTTTTAAAGTTGAGCAGGAAGCAGGAAGTACTTCATGGGGAAGGATCAGTAGCAGCCTCTGGGAACACAGTCACTCCGTTAGTTTTGCTTTTGTTTCAGAACAAGAGAGAGAGAGTGAGTGTGTATGTGTGTGTGTGTGTGTGTGTGTGAGAGAGAGAGAGAGCAGCGTAGCCCCTGTAATTTTCAGGTGTTCCCAGTGAGAGAGAGAGAGAGAGAGAGAGAGAGAGAGAGAGAGAGAGAGAGAGAGAGAGAGAGCGTGTACTTTTCAGAAGTCTTTGTAGGGAAGGCAGTAATAGTGTGTGTCTGCCTCTGTGCTTGTTTTGCATTGTTTTCATAGTCTTTGTATAGGAGCCTGTTCATGGGATGGAGGAAAACTCCACTTCTCTGTCTTTTTATTTGCCTGTGTTAGCCTGAAGAACAGCAGTTCCCGTGAGTAAAGCCCCAGGGAGATCACAAAAGTGTGAGCTTGCAAACTCTGTGCATTTTGGCTGCTTTTTGTGTGTTTACACTTTCATTTACTAGAATTGCAGCTATTGGGGGATGAGGAAATGATGACTATGCAGGTGAACTGCGCTAGTGTATTTTTATGCATTTATTTTGGAAATGGGAAAGTCTGGCTCCACCTCAAAGTCTCCTGGTTCCACCCCCAAAGTCCCCAGATATTTTCTGAATTAGACTTGGCAACCCTATTCCCATCCCCAAAGTCCACCCTTCCCAGTCTCCATCCCCACAACTCCAGGGATTTCCTAACACAGAGATGGCAAGCCTGCCCCAGCTCTTTACCCAAAAATTAATTTTAAAAACACTACTTTGTAAAATCCTAAAAAAACTCAAACAAACCAAAAACAAACCCTCACTGCCAAACCTTACTGTCATTTTAACAGGGTTTTTTTTAACTTCGTAACCCACTTTGTCTGTTCTACTACATCATGCTCTTCAACAACTTCTTTGCATTATTTTCCAGTTTTGTAATCCTAGTCCTATAGCATTGGTTACTGGGTATGCTGTTTGAGAGAATTATTTTTATGTTTTGTGTTTCTGTGAGAAAGGTGGGCTGTAAATGAAATAAATAAAATGGAACACCATGCCCCTTCACAAGTCTCTTTAGACCACAACACTGGCTCATCCACAGCTGAGGCAGCCCATAGTGTTCCCTACCAAGGCCTATGCTAAGGGTTTAGTTTCAGGTATCTCATGCAAGTAGGGATAACAGTGACTGAAATATGATTGGTTAACAGATAAAAATGGAGTCTGCATTTTTAAAACAACTTTTTGTGTGCTGTTTTATTTCCTGCTTTGTGGGATGTTTGACAAAAAGTAGGATAGAATTTTTTAATAAAGTAAAATAAGCAGGAGAGGCCAGTTGCCTTTATGCTCTCCTTATAGGATTTGTGAAAACGTGATCATTTGAATGAGCACCAACCATCAGTAGAGACAGCTGTATGTCCACTTCAGACTCCCAAATGTCTTTGATCAACCATGGGTGGAAAGAAGGTACTGAACTAGATGTACTTTTAAATCCACCAGAGATCTATTCCGAACCACATGGGAGAGCAATCACCGCCACCCTACCTTCTAACCAGTGCTTCTGTCAGGCACATCACCAAAAACAGCAAATGATGCAGAATAAAATTCAAATGTTTTGTATTTCACAAACTTTTTGTGATACCATTTTTATCCCTAATGGCAGGTTTTGTAATAATGTTTTTTTTTTAAAGTGGTCTTACGTTGTTTGCCTTGGAGACGAATGTTTTTAAAAAGCAGAAGGAAAAAAAAAACAGTATGCTGTTCAGAAAGTTATAAACTTTGACAGTGAACAAAAATGCCTGAAATAACTGATATCAACAGAAGAAGGAAACATAAACCCCAGAGATGATAGCAGAAGGTCAAGCAGAATAAATGGTGTAGGAGCAGTTAGTGAATCATAGACAAAGCCTACAATTGTACATTTAATGGATCCCCAATGGTCAACAAAAGCCTTAAATGGAAGTAGATGGATGTTGTGTTGCCATTGACTGGTGAGGGAGAGTTTTTTAAAAAGTCAGGGGTTGATGGGAAATGTCACCAACATGTTTTGTAACCTCAACAATCAATTGGGCAATTAGCTTATTAGAAGTAGAAAAAAAATGACCCAGATGCTTATGGGGGGGGGGGTCACCAAAATACCAGAGATCATGCAAGAAAAGAATTATGCCATGCCAATAAGTATTGCATGCCCTTCCTAATTTAATACAAAAGGTCACAAACTCTTCATTTAAAGATTCAGCATCTGTGTTTTGGAATACTTCCTCATCAAATTTCCATTCTTATGTATGAGAATGCAACACTGGAACAAAATTTCCCTTTAGACTTATTTGAACATATTTTGAGTACAACACATGTCTAAGAGGTCCCATTACATTTTTATCCTATCCTTTCTCCAAAAAGCTAAAGGTGGCTTAAGAGATTCTGTTCTCCATTTTATCCTCACTGAATCCTGTAAGTCAGGTTAGGCTGATAGAGAGTAACGGGTTCAGGGTTACCTGAAGAGCTTCATGGCAGAATGGGGTCCCTGTCCTCCCAAACTCTTAACCCAACCCTTTAACTGCTACACTGCAGGGCTTTTCAAAAATCACTGTAAGTAAACATCTGAGCAAAACTGTCTAGCCTTCAACAAGTGTCTCCCCATCTGAGATAAACAAATAATATATACTGGAAGGAAAAATGAACTGTAAACCACCCACATCCACTGCTGTTGTTCAGTCACGCAGTCAAGTCCGACTCTTTGTGACCCCATAGACCAAGTCACGCCACTGTGGAGAGATTGAAACAGTTTGTGAGAAAGTGCTTTTCATTGTAGGATCTGAAGTAATTTCAGGTTCCCTGTGCCATCCATTTCTGTTTCAGAGGGATACATCTCAGTGTAAGGATGCTTTATGCTACTTGTGTGAGCAAGGGTCCCCTTTTATTTTATAAGTGGACATTGTGATCTCTGGTTTAGTAAGCAGGGTGCCTTAAGACAAGCAGAACTCTCAAACATCTGCTGCTGCTATAGGCCTTGCTTATACCAACTACTTCTAATGTTGCTATCACTCAAGCAATGATCACACAGCTTGGATACCAAACACAGCACCACAGACTCCTCAGCCAACATCTCTTCAACTCCCAGCTACGGTGCAGAGGGAAGGCGTGCCGGCCATGAGCTGTCCAGCCTCACAGTTCCAGCTTTCTGATGCAAGGGAAGCCATTGCTCAAGCCAACAACAGAAGCTGTCACCCTCTTGTTTCTTGAGAGCCATAGGAGAGAAGCGGGAGGATCATGTACACAGTGTGCTCCTCGGACTTTGCATAAGCCCATCAAGTCTGTTATAAACTGCATCCTGCCAGACGTCCCCAACCAGACACCAAACAAAGGACTGCAAATACCAGATGTGTTAAGGACAAAAGGAGTTCCAGAGGAGGAGACCATCACCATTGGGTTAGTTGGGTGTCCCTTTAGGATAACAATTCGGCCCTATATTGACTCTTTTAGATAACCTTATTTAGAATAGTTAATCCCATCTCCCTTAGCAAGCTTTCCCAACGTCATCCTGGAGCATCCCACTTTCCTTATGTCACAACCCATGTGACCCCGTATAATACCCCACCTGACTAAGCATCATAGCCCAACTGACACAGTGTCACAGATCATCTGACCTACGGATCACAGACCCCATGATCTCATCCCCTGAGGATACAAATCAGGTAATATACGGCCAAGCACATGGCAGGCCAGGGTGTCTTGTCTTGTCTCCCCATCCCACAGACATGCACCCCCAAACTCTGTTTGCGCCACTTTCCACGTTACTGTCTTCTGCTTCAAAGGATCCATGGACCAGGTTGTATCAACCCCCCTCCCCCGCAATATTCTTCAATGCTCTTATATGTTTCATCTCTATTTTTCCTTAGTTCTGATGTGTATGAATGTTTGATTGTATTTGTGTTTTTATATATATTTTTCTATAGTAAACATTTTCATTTTAAAATATATTTGACTGTTGGAGTTTCATTCTGAAAGCTGCACCTCCATATTATAGGTAAAAAGATCTGTTCCTAAGCTCTGCTTGCCAGGGTCTCCTGCTAATTCCCCCATCTAAAAAGGAGATCCACAGCAATTTCCCTAACACTTGGACCCCTCCAGCTGCTCAATTCTTAGTTCCTTTCCAATGATGGGAATTACTTAGAATTGCTCTGAGACATTATCTTAATTTGTCTTTACCTAATTTCTCCCTGAAATACAACAATCCATTTCTTTTCCTATTTTTAAAAATCTAGAGTCAGTTTCTGATCAATTCTGTTTTGATCAAAGAGACATCTGAAGTAGGGCTGGCAATCCCCAGGTGGGGGCAGGGGATTCCCCAGTTTGGAAGCCCTATCCCTGCTTCAGGGTCATCAGACAGCGGGGAGGGGGGGGTGCATCTGCTGGGCACATCATTATTCCCTATGGAGACAGATTCTGATAGGGTATAATGGAGAATTGATCCACGGGTATCTGGGGCTCTGTTTTTTTGAGGTAGATGCACCATATTTTCAGCATAGCATCCAGTGCCACTCCTCAGAATACCCTCCAAGTTTCAAAAAGATTGGACCAGGGGGTCCAATTCTACGAAGTTGCCCCTATCCTTCATTATGCCCATTATCCATTAGATGGATGTTGTGTTGCCAATGAAGGCATAAAAGGTGTGTGGTCCCTTTAAATGTGATGGCCAGAACTCCCTTTGGAGTTCAATTATGCTTGTCACAACCTTCCTCCTGGTTCCATCCCCAATGTCTCCTGGCTCTACCCCCAATGTCCCCAGATATTTCTTGAATTGGACTTGGCAACCCTACTCTGAAGAGAAGGGAGGTTCTGAATGTTTCCAAATTTCATTTTGCAAATGCTCATAGGAAAGCAATGTCAACACAAAGCTTCCTATCCTCCTGATAGAGTACTACCCTGTGGTATATAACTCCACCCTGCAAAGGTTGGAGTTACAAAAACATTCATTGTTTTTTTTACAAAGGGAAATCAAAGAGAAATCCCCCATTTAAGATAGGAGGGAGGTAAATAAGAGGAATCAATTGTTGTATCTTAAAAAGTGAATTTTTGAAACAGACATTCCCTTCTCTATAATGCTAGACTGTGGGAGCTCCAACAGGATTCAGGGATATCCAGCTGTCCATATGAAGAAAAATCCTGATGTGGAAGCACTGAAGCCTAGTTTGTTCTTGAACTTGTTTGAGGATGGACCAGCATCTTGTATAAAGGGGCTTCTGTCTCACAGATTCTGTAGCTGCCTCAAACCATGGAATGATCTTATGGTGTCTAGGAGTCTGCCACTTGACACCAGTGCTACTGAAGACAGGACTGCTTGGCTTGAATGTTGAACTGCTCCTTTCCCACACAAGGAGCAAGCTCAGCAATGAGTGAGGGAAGCGCTCTAAACCCTTCTGTGCCTGCAGGCAGATCAGGAATGGCAAGCTACAAAGAAAATGGAAGTATAAAGAAGCTGAACTACAAAGGCAACATTTGATCTCTTGCTAATGGGGATCTGTCTACCAACGGCAGGTTCAAGACCCATCATTTTTTTTTTCCTGGGTACATTTGTCATATCTTCCAATAAAGGAACACTAGACTGAAATTGTTGTTCTCTTGACATCTGTCTTACCTTTACAATTCCGCAAGCAGAGAAATTCTGCAAGCTTCCTGCTGTTATGCCTGATGGGGAGTGAAGAAAAGGAGGGCTGTCAAACATCCACATTATTTGTTTGGCGGGCTGCCTTTCTTTGACTGAGTCAGTTACAAAGTGAGCAGGCTTCTTATTCAGTAAAAGCTGGATTATGTCTGGTTGATATTATACTCCTTAAATCTTGGTTTTGGCACATTAAGGCAGGTCACATTTGGCACATTAAGGGGGCCAATGTGGGGATAATATCAATGAAACACATTCATAGGGCTTCTGGACATTCTACTGGGAGAAGAATCATTCTATTTCCTGTCTCCTACTTTTCATTTTGATACTAAAATCTGGGGGAAAGGAAAGACAACATTTGACACGGGCAATTGGGGACAGGTCGCCAAGATTGCTGCTTGATATAATAAAGTGGAGATTGCAAGGACTGGTCCTGGGACCTTCTGCCTACAAAACATGTGCTCTGACCTGTGGCCCCCGTCATGTCCCAGAGCACTTTGGCTCTAAGAAATAACAGCCAGCAGGGCTTGAGACATCTAAAGAAAAGGCACACAGTGTCTATACATTGCACAGAAAGACAAACCTCTTGATTCTTCATTCCAGGATGCCTTTTGTTTTGCTAATTCTTTATTAAAACTTTATTATTTATAATAAACTGCCCAGGCCTCTCTTTGAGTTTTATCTTTGACTTAGATTAAATATTCCACTTAGCCCAAGGAAGAAAAGACAGATCAGCATTCAGACGGCTAAGCAAGTAGTGAATTTTTTTGGTCTGAAAACAAGCGTCTGAAGCCCTCGAGCTCCATGCCCCACCATCATCTTATATCCAGCTTTGAGATGAAGGTTTCTAAAGTCTCAATTAACTGCAATTTGTAGAGATGTCCCAAGCTAGACTGTACTCTTGCCCTTCATAGCTGTTGGTGTCCAGCTGGGATGGCTAAAAGAAGATAGGGAGATGGCAGAGAAGCTCAATGTCTTTTTTGCTTTTAGGTTCTCAAAAGTGAGGTGCTTCTCTCACACTGTCTAGCCAGCCAGCCTCGCCACTTAAGATCCTTTGCCTGCAGAAGTGAGGCAGGTGATGACCTTTTTCCAGTGGTGGTACCTCACTTTTGAGAAGCCCTCCCCTTGAGACTCACTCATCTGAATTCTTTTTATGCACTAGGCCAAAATATTTCTTTTTCCCCAGGCTTTTTTCATGGTACTGACTAGTGTGTTTTATGGTATTTGCATTCCTTTTCTGGGGTTTATTTTTATTTTTATACAGTTTTATTAATTTATTCTATTTTACTTTGTGAGCAATCTCAACTAGATCTCCAGAGAGGCAAAATATAAATTTTCTAAATACATAATTGGGTTAAGTGACAAACTGGTTTGTTGACTTGCTTACAAAACTGGTTTTCAGATTCCTGGTTTAAATCTAGTTTGTTAAGGTGTCCAGTTGTGGCCTCAGCAACCTGAAGTTTACAAAAAAAAAAAAGAAGTGCTAAGGTGGCCTGGAGAAATTCTTGCCTTGGCACGTGTTTTATCATTTCTTATTTTTTTCTTAGGATGGAGAATTTTTTTAGGCATAGCCCACTCTGTCACACATTCTCAGGCTCTTTCCCCAAAATAAATTTAGTGAAAGCAACTCAGATATTCTTATTTGACCCAATACTGGATGATCTCTTTGTCAGTTGAAGCTCTGCTTGAAGTTGAACATTTTATTGCAGGATAGCTAACGCTGCATCAGTGCTTTCAATATAAAGAGTGTTTTACTTGACTTTACAACTTTTGCTATAAAACATCAAAAGCTTGATGGCCAGCAAAGATCTAAGCCTGAAAATATATTTTAGGAAGATGGACAAAAATTGACATGTTTGACTAGTTCCAAAATATAGGCAGTACAAAAAAGTTAAGATATTGCCATTCATGTTACTATTGCCTTTTTCTTATGCTTGCAATACCATTTATTTTGACTTGAAATACATTCTGGGTATTATCAGGTCAATCTTGATAAATTCAAAATAATCAAATTTTACGGGAATGAAACAGAGAACATTAAAAATGAAGTAAATTCTCCTCAAACAAGGATAGAACACAAAACACCCATAGATAACAAGAAATAAACCTGTGTCTTTCCCCTAAAATCCCCTAATCCATACTTATTATTACAAATAGATAATATTAGATTTCCCACCAAATTCCACCCAAAATAACACTGCACAGCTTGACTGAAACTTCTAATGAATTCTGGAGGAAATACATCAAACTTCCACTAATATTAGCAATATTTCTTAAGGAGTCCACCCATATCTAGGCTGCCATGAGATTTTATCTAAAATGGAGCTAAAACAAATGTTGCCTCTCGAAATTGTGTCAATAACTACCACTGGACTCATGTTTTATTATTTTGTGATTGTTGTTGCTATCCTGCTTTCCAAACAAAAATACATTCCCAAAATAGCTCATGGGGCCAAAATCAAATGAAATGACTATTAAAGTTCAACACAAAACATGCCTCATGGAGAGCATTGCATGTTGATCTATGTCAATGTATGATAACAGTGCTCCTGGTTGCCTCCAGAATCCCTCTAATTGGGGGGAGGGATGTTGTAGTAAAAGCCCAGTATGAACTCATTTGCATAATAGCCACACTACCTGATGCCAAGCCAGCCGGAACTGTGTTCCTGTGTGCTCCTGCTCAAAAAAAAACCCGGCCTCCAATGGTCCTAACAATAGCTAGAGGAAGTGGAAGGTGGGAGTCTCTCTGCTAGAGTGCGAACCAGGAGTGATATAGATGTTTCTGAGACTTCTTACCCTTCCTCTGATGGACCCATTTATATCAATTAGAATCTGGAGGAATGAGATGATTCAGTTAAAGCCTCCAAACACAGGATGGCCTGATTTCCTAAGGTGTTACTACTTATAGTTACATATATAAAACCTCTTTCTCCTGCACCAGTTTTTTTTTAGGAGAAATTCTTTGGATTTCTGTTTTCAAGGAATGTGACTGTTCAACTGGCATTCTATTGATACTTGCTGGTCAGCATTAGTATTTGACATCCAGCATCTGATATGCAATAGAAGTCAAAATCGCTGCTTTGGGGTGTGGACTCTATGACACTATGCTAGGGTTGCCAGGTTCAACTCAGGAAATATCTGGGGACTTTGGGGCTGGAGCCAGGAACAAGGTTGTGACAAGTACAAATGATCTCCAAAGGGAGTACTGGCCATTGTATTTAAAGGAACCACACTCCTTTTGAATGCTTTCCTTCCACTGGAAATAGCAGAGGATAGGTGCACCTTCTTTTGGGGACTTATAGAATTAGACCCCATGGTCCAATCTTTTTGAAACTTGGCAGGAGGTTGAAGAGAGTAACCAGATGCTATACTGCAAATTTGGTGGTTCTACCTCAAAAAAATACCCCCAGAGCCCCAGATACCCACAGATTGATTCTCTATCATACCCTAAAGAGATTGGTCCCCATTCCACACACACACACCCTGCTTTCTGCTAACCCTGAAGTAGGGGGAGGGCCTCCAAACCAGGGGATCTCCTGCCCCCAATAGAGAATTGGCAGCCCTAAACCCTACACTATGCCCCACTAAGGTCCACAGTCCAAGCAGTCATTTTCTCCAGTCTGGAGAACCCTGTAGTCTGGAGATCAGTTGCAATTCTGAGAGACCTTCAGGCTAGAGGATGTCAACCCTATTAAGAAACACAGCTTTTTAATGTCCATACTGGGAAAATGCTACTTGTAAAAACTGGAGAGAGAGGGAAGGAGAGAGAGTGAAACAATGAAACAAAACCTGAACAAAAGAAAAGGAGGTGTTCTTTTCATTTTTGGTTGTTTAGATGACTGTGGGAGAATTTTTCTATTTCTATATTTCATAAGCCCTTCCTATAACCACAATTTCCCAAGCAATATGGCTTTTCCGCTGGCCCCAATGGGGAATTTTGTTGTTGTCATATTAATTGCTATAATTACAAACATCACATTTTTGTAATTATTGTTTAATGACAAAATAAATGCTCAAATCCATCGCCTGTTCTCCAAATTCTAAAGGGTCAGCAAAATTGGAGACCCCTGCCATATATAAACAGTAATTTCTTTGGCAAAAAAATTTCTGCCAGTTTCCAGATCTGCCCACTGTTGAGAAATCAAAATGCCTAATTAGATGGGCTTTTTTAGTGAGCCAACAAGGATTTTATGTTCCTCTGAGTAGAGCAGTGGAAAAGAGCTTTTTGGTGACATTAATGTAAGATTGGTAATATCAAAACTGGTTGTAAATCAAACTGGATGAAGACAAGCAAAAACTAGGAATTTAAGTGACCCACCAAATAGTGGTGCTTACAATGGTACATAATAACTGCTTTAACTCTTCCTTAAAACTGATTCTATTTAATTTACTTTTCATTGTGGGATACAGAAACGTGGCTAGATACAGAAACTCTTATGCAAACTAGGTGAAAATGAAACATACAACAAATGCGATTAGGAATCAGAAACTTGGATTAGGGATGAGATTAATTTCTAAACACTTTTTAAAATCCAAAAATGTCACATTAATTCCCTGTGTTAGAATAAAAAAAACCAAGTAGGAATAGTAATGAATTAATTAGTCCCATTCTTTTGCAGTTTGATTTAAAAAATTGAGGCATTCAGGAAGGGAAGAGAGTCAGAAAGGATCAGAAGATATGAAATTGGGTAAAATGAGCTAGATTCAGTAGAAGGTTAGACACCAAAAAGATTTTGGGGGCATCAGCTTTCAAAGGGAGCTTTGACTGTTGAATCTTTAAACTCTTAACATCTTACTGGTCTTTAAGGTGCTCCTGGACTTCAACCTAGTACTTCTACTAGCAGCAGACCAGAAGAGCTAGGCTCTAAAACTATTTTCATGAATGAGAAGATGAATCTAAGATTACCAATCAGCAAAGCCAAACCTATGCTGAAACAGAAAAGGTTCAAGAGAAGGCCCGTAGTCACAGGAGGGCCTGTGGGGGCTCTGCCCCCTGCCTCCCAGGAAGCCCTCCATGGCACAGCCTGCTTTTTTTCTTTTTGCCATGGCTGAGCTGGCAAAGGGTAATCAGTGGCAGCCCAAGCCAGGAGACCTGAGCAGGGCACATGCACTACAGTGGAAAAAGCAGCTGGAGGAGTGAGGGGGAGGAGTGGGACGCGGAGGAAGCCACATGGAATGCACCAGGAAGGGGGGACAGATGGAGCTGCTGGCTGCAATTTACAGGGATGAGGAAGAGGGAGGTGGAAGAAAATCCCCTGCTTGCATGCAAAGTTCAGTTCCTTCTTGACTCCAGAGTTTTAGGGTTGGCTGCCTCGACTTGGACACATTCAGAGCCTCCAGCTTGTGCCCCCACCCCAAAAAACTTCCGGGAAGTGGCAAGCCCTGCAGTGAATGGGAAAGGGTGCCGTCTGACTTTTTAAAAAGCTCCTTGACATTTAAAATCCTGGCTACAGCCCTGTTCAAGAGGATGTTGAAGTACAAAACAATAAAGTTTATTTTATTTATTAACAAGATTTTAACCCACTTTTCTACCTTTATGGGACCACCAAATTGAGAAGCTGCAGGAGATGTGAAACTGATGTTTACTGTGTTCAACCGGTAAGTAGTGCCACTAATGACATGTAATTAATGCAACTAGAGCTGTTAAATATGAGCGAAACTTAATGCACACCTTCAAGTAACAATGCTTTGCTGGTGGCTAGCACTTCCAGGATGACCTTTGGGAGTGTTTTATGCCTATCAGTTTGTGAGCTCCTCTAGCTGTGTATCAAGGCCAGGTAGCCAAATAAAATAGATGGTGGTATAATTGACAGCAGGAGCATGCGCTGAGTGCAGGTAGACCAAAGCAGTAACTTGCCTTAGCACTAGGAACGTCGATATAAGGAGCCAAGACACCAGTTTGGTAGTATAACAAACGGTGTATTATACAGATATTTACAGCGAAGATATATACAATTACAGTCCAGTGTAGCAAAGTGCTTCGCCAGTAACCCATAAACATAGAGGCCGTTTTCGCACTCACGTTTTACTGGCGCCACGACCCTCCTGACGCCGGCGAATCTGCATGGATTTCACACCAGAAGCGCCGGCGCACCCAGAAGCGCCGGCTACTTCCGTCGCTAAACCAGCGCAAACGCAAATCGCAAAGATGCAGGAAAACGTTTGCGCTGGCTTAGCGACGGAAGTAGCCGGTGCTTCTGGGTGCGCCGGCGCTTCTGGTGTGAAATCCATGCAGATTCGCCGGCGTCAGGAGGGTCGTGGCACCAGTAAAACGTGAGTGCGAAAACACCCAGAGTGAAAAACAGCTCTGTTACTCTGCTGCTTATATAGGACAGCCCACCAATCAGCTAACTGCTGACTCATGCTGACTCCTCTGAACAGATCCAGATATTACCAGTCCTTACATCAGCCAGGTTAATTAGTCCTGTGACTCTTGCCATGTGATTAGCTGTCACTTTGACAGTTCTTGATCTAGCATGCTTCATAGCAGGCTACATAATACTAACAATACTAACAATATTACAAATGCATTTTGTATGCAAAATGGCAATGCATAAACTACCACTGCAAGTGTACCTCTCCCCCTAAAACTAATTGGTTTAGCCCAGTAAAGGTGGAGGAAATGACTGGAAGCTAGCAGCAGAGGAATAGTCAGTTTGCTGGGAAGCTGTATAAAATTATTTGCTGTTATCGCCTCATATAAGGTAATCGACTTTTTTGTCTGTGAAATGTTAATTGGAAAGGGATACATTTTGTAAAGCTGGTATTATTGTTATTTGAAGGTAAGGTTGCCAGGTCCATTTGAGACACAGGCAGGGGGATTTGGGAATGTTCCAGGAACTGGAAGTGTTGTTTCCCAGCATGCTGATATCACCAGGTTGCATGCTGTTGCTAGGGTGGCCAGACCGTCCCGGTCTCCCGGGACTTTCCCGGTTCTGGCCCCCAATTCCCGGCTCCCGGGCTGGGTATACCGGGACCATTAGAAGTCCCGGTTTAGCTAGCCAGAGAGCCGGGGGCCGCGCGCGCGGGCGGGGAAGGCGGCGAGGGAGGGAGGGAGCGACCCTGCGCGTGCGCAGATCGCCCTGCGCACGCGCAGGGACGCTCCCTCCCTTACTCGCTGCCTTCCCCGCCCGCGCACGGGGCCCGGCGGTGGCGGCGGAGGCCCGGGAGGGCGTCGGAAAGGCCCGCGCTGGTCGCTGGAGGGCCTCCAGCGACCACCGCGGGCCTTTCCGACGCCCTCCCGGCCTCTACCACCACCCCCCGGTGCTCCTCCGCCCGGGAGGGCGTCGGAAAGGCCCGCGCTGGTCGCTGGAGGGCCTCCAGCGACCACCGCGGGCCTTTCCGAGGCTTCCCCGGCCTCTACCACCCCCCCGATGCTCCTCCGCCCGGGAGGGCGTCGGAAAGGCCCGCGCTGGTCGCTGGAGGGCCTCCAGCGACCACCGCGGGCCTTTCCGACGCCCTCCCGGCCTCTACCACCCCCTGGTGCTCCTCCGCCCGGGAGGGCGTCGGAAAGGCCCACGCTGGTCGCTGGAGGGCCTCCAGCGACCACCGCGGGCCTTTCCGAGGCTTCCCCGGCCTCTACCACCCCCCCGATGCTCCTCCGCCCGGGAGGGCGTCGGAAAGGCCCGCGCTGGTCGCTGGAGGGCCTCCAGCGACCACCGCGGGCCTTTCCAACGCCCTCCCGGCCTCTACCACCCCCCCGGTGCTCCTCCACCCGGGAGAGTGTCGGAAAGGCCCGCGCTGGTCGCTGGAGGGCCTCCAGCGACCACCGCGGGCCTTTCCGAGGCTTCCCCGGCCTCTACCACCCCCCCGGTGCTCCTCCGCCCGGGAGGGCGTCGGAAAGGCCCGCGCTGGTCGCTGGAGGGCCTCCAGCGACCACCGCGGGCCTTTCCGAGGCTTCCCCGGCCTCTACCACCCCCCCCGGTGCTCCTCCGCCCGGGAGGGCGTCGGAAAGGCCCGCGCTGGTCGCTGGAGGGCCTCCAGCGACCACCGCGGGCCTTTCCGAGGCTTCCCCGGCCTCTACCCCCCCCCCCCCCCGGTGCTCCTCCGCCCGGGAGGGCGTCGGAAAGGCCCGCGCTGGTCGCTGGAGGGCCTCCAGCGACCACCGCGGGCCTTTCCGAGGCTTCCCCGGCCTCTACCACCCCCCCCGGTGCTGGCGGAGGCCCGGGAGGGCGTCGGAAAGGCCTCTCCGCTGCCGCCGGACTCGCCGCCACCGCTGGACTCGCCGCCGCCGTAGGTAAGGGGGCCGAAAGCGGGGGGGGGCTGGCGGGAGGGGGGGGCCTTCGTTCCCTCCCTCCTTCCTTCCTGCCTTCCCTCCTTCCTTCCTCCCTCCCTCCTCCCTTCCTTCCTTCCTTCCTTCCTTCCTTCCTTCCTTCCTTCCTTCCTTCCTCCCTCCCTCCCTCCCTCCCTCCCTCCTCCCTTCCTTCCTTCCTTCCTTCCTTCCTTCCTTCCTTCCTTCCTTCCTTCCTTCCTTCCTCCCTCCCCTCCCTCCCTCCCTCCCCTCCCTCCCTCCTTCCTTTCTTCCCTTCTTCCCTCCCTTCTTCCCTTCCTTCCTTCCTTCCTTCCCTCCCTCCCTCCCTCCTTATGTTCTTATGTGACCCAGAGTGTTGGACTGGATGGGCCACTGGCCTGATCCAACAGGGCTTCTCTTATGTTCTTATGTGACGCAGAGTGTTGGACTGGATGGGCCACTGGCCTGATCCAACAGGGCTTCTCTTATGTTGTTATGTGACGCAGAGTGTTGGACTGGATGGGCCACTGGCCTGATCCAACAGGGCTTCTCTTATGTTCTTATGTGACGCAGAGTGTTGGACTGGATGGGCCACTGGCCTGATCCAACAGGGCTTCTCTTATGTTCTTATGTGACGCAGAGTGTTGGACTGGATGGGCCACTGGCCTGATCCAACAGGGCTTCTCTTATGTTGTTATGTGACGCAGAGTTTTGGACTGGATGGGCCACTGGCCTGATCCAACAGGGCTTCTCTTATGTTCTTATGTGACGCAGAGTGTAGGACTGGATGGGCCACTGGCCTGATCCAACAGGGCTTCTCTTATGTGACAATACTGACTTTGGTGGACCCAAGCACTGATTCAGTGTAAGGGAGCTTTGTGTTTGTGACTGGAGTAGACAATACTGACTTTGGTGGACCCAAGCACTGATTCAGTGTAAGGGAGCTTTGTGTTTGTGTCTTCTAGTGCAATTTTGTTCTCAGATCCTGTATTTACTTCATCAGTATATGGGATAAGGCACTTTCTCAACTGTGCTGCATAATGCAGCCTATTTATTTTGTCCTGTTGGCTCTGTTGGCTCTATCTGCGCCACCTTCATCACTTTCGGGGTGTGGATCCCCCAGTGGAGTGGTCTCCCGACTCCCTCCGCCAGCTGTTTCTGATAGCCCTGCGCCCCCTCTTTCATTTGATATGTGTCCCGTGCGGGTGCCACCCTCCCGCCGGGAGATGCCGCAAAATGAGCCCCCTTGAGGCTTATGGCGGCAGGGCTCGGGGGAAGCGAGCTAGACTGCTGTTCTTTTGAGGGGTTATAGAGTGTTTCGAGCCCGTCCCTGTGGCATTGGTCCCATCATTGTGGGGCCCAGGGGCCGGCGCAGCGGCACGCTGAAGCAGCCTGTCGGTCATTTCCGGGTTCCTGTCCTGCATCTCGACCGGTGTTATTAGTGACAGGCTGCTTCGGCGTGCCGCTGCGCCGGCCCCCTGGGTCCCACAACGATGGGACCGATGCCACAGGGATGGGCTCGAAACACTCTATAACCCCTCAAAAGAACAGCAGTCTAGCTCGCTTCCCCCGAACCCTGCCGCCATAAGCCTCAAGGGGGCTCATTTTGCGGCATTTCCCGGCGGGAGGGTGGCACCCGCACGGGACACATATCAAATGAAAGAGGGGGCGCAGGGCTATCAGAAACAGTCAGCGGAGGGAGTCGGGAGACCACCCCACTGGGGGATCCACACCCCGAAAGTGATGAAGGTGGCGCAGATAGAGCCAACAGAGCCAACAGGACAAAATAAATAGGCTGCATTATGCAGCACAGTTGAGAAAGTGCCTTATCCCATATACTGATGAAGTATATACAGGATTTGAGAACAAAATTGTTTCCGGCGGTGATATTTGGGGGATTTTTGGGGACGTCACAGGAAGTGCTGTGAAGTCACTTCCTGTTTCCGGCAGTGGCATTTGGGGGAAATGATGTCATTTGGGAGAAATGATGTCACAGGAAGTGATGTCACTTCCCGTTTCCGGCAGGTGACGCGGGGGAAATGATGTCACAGGAAGTGATGCCACTTCCTGTTTCCGGTGGTGGCATGACGTCACTTCCTGTTTCCGGCGGCCCGGACGCGCTTCGCGCGCGCGCACCCCTACCTCCCCCCCCCCAGTGTCCCTGGCTGGCCTTCAGACATTATGGTCACCCTAGCTGTTGCTATGTCACCCATGATGTAGGCACGGTGGGGGGGGAGGGGATGCTCTGGTTTTTGGGCAAAACTCTATAGTAAAATTGCCCTTAAACCATAGAGTTTTGCCCAAAAACCAGACCCTGGCATGACCACATCACTTCCAAGTGACATAGGCACATCATGTGATGTTGCTGTTGGGTGGGAAATTTCCTCCCACCAGTCAACTGGTCAACAGTAAGCAAGAGCCTACAAAACTGGGGATCCCCCACCCCAATTGGGGAATGGCAAGCCTGAAATAGGACTATAATTATTAAACTGAAGATGTAACCTGGATTCTGTGATGTCCATTGTTCCTTTTTTAATGCAAGAAGAGTTCACTACAAGAATCTGTCATGTGGATTTAAGGTTGCCAGCTTCAGTTTGAGAAATTCCTAAAGCTATGGGGGGTGATGCCTTGAGAAAGCAGAGGGTTTTTTTTTTTTGGGGGGGGGGGGGGGGTAGGAGCTTGGCAGGGTGGTGATACCACAGACCCTACACTCTTAACCTGTTATTTCCCCCAGGGTAATTGAGATGAGTGGTAATTCCAGAACAACTCCAAGCCCCACCTGGAAATTTGGACTAGAGGGGCTGGATATGGCTCACCAAGATATTTCAGGCAAGAACAAATTGCATTCTTGAATTCTTAGAGATCTGATTGTTGTTACACCTCTGTGTTTAACCATATACATTTTTGCAATGTTCTACATGATGGAGGGTTTTAAAGTTAAAGAATCTCATTAAATTTAAATTTGTCTTACAAATTCTGCTCTGGGGTTAGCCCCACAGAACTATAAGCACAATGGAATCCATCAGCAGAAGACACTGATGGCTGGGAATCATTTTTGTGTTTGTCTACCTGTGGTAGACCCATCCAGCCCTAGGAAACTTTATTATTGTAGTTACAGTTGTGTGGACTAATAAACATGCAGGTTGCGAAACTGCAGTGTGGAGAGGAAGGGGCAAAACTGCACTATCCTTTAACTTTTATCAGCACCACAACATGAAGGATCCCTGTTCTCTGCTGCAACAAATTGTTGGATCCAACCTATTAGATTTATGGTTGAAAAATTCCTAGAGATTTGGGGGTGGAGCCTGGAGAGGGCAGTCTTTGGGGAAGGGAGGGCCTTCAGTGGGGTATAATGCCATATAAAGTCCTCCATCCAAAGCAACCATTTCCTCCAGGGGAAATGATCTCTGTAATCTGGGGACTGGTTGTAATTCAGAGAAATCTCTAGGTCTCACTTGGAGACCAGCAACTCTAAGGATTGTACAATTTTATTTTCAGTGAAGAAAAACAAAAACCCTGTGCAGAATTTCTTTGCAAAGGGAAGGATATCCAAGGCTCTCCACA
Organism: Heteronotia binoei; assembly: GCF_032191835.1. Taxonomy (NCBI): domain Eukaryota; kingdom Metazoa; phylum Chordata; class Lepidosauria; order Squamata; family Gekkonidae; genus Heteronotia; species Heteronotia binoei. The sequence continues at coordinate 231,308,233 of NC_083223.1, forward strand.
GACTTCTCATGAACATCAATATGTATGGGGTGATAACGGTAGAAAACTGGGGAACTAAAGGGACAGATTTTGTACATCTCTGGAGTAGGGTTGCCAAGTCCAATTCAAGAAATATCTGGGGACTTTGGGGGTGGAGCCAGGAGACTTTGGGGGTGGAGCCAGGAGACATTGGGGGCGGAGCCAGGAACAAGGGTATGACAAGCATAATTGAACTCCAAGATGGACAATTATGCCACTGATGGACCTCTGCTCCATATTTTTATCCAATCCCCTCTTAAAGCTGGTGATAAGTCCTCAAGTGACATGTGGATCCACCCGCCAATGCAAATCTGCATTCTGCCATGGTCCTGCATCTGGCTGAAATCCCAAAGGCTTTGATGACCAACCCTTTCCTATTGGCAGCTCTTTACTCAAAGGCTGCCGGGGGGGGGGGGGGGAGCCTGCAATTTGCGGACGCTAAAGCGGGGAAGCCAAAGCCCAGCGACTGGCGCCCTAGAAAAAGGCTGATGTTTCCCCAGGAGCAGGCATTGCTAAGCGGCAGGCGAGCGGAAAAGGCCGGCGCGTTGAAGGGAGCCAGGCCTGGGAGTGGGAGGGAAGCTGAGGAGAAGCTGCCGGCGATTCTGGCCGGGCGAAAGCAGGCGGGCGCGTGTGAGTGGCAGAAGCGAGGAGGGAGGCGCTAGCGGGAGAGCCGAGCGAAGAGCCCTCGAGCCAATCCGGCCTGTCTGGAGCACCAGCCAGCACGAGAGGGAACGGGGCAGGGAGAAAAGTTGGGCCCTCTTGGCCTCCCTTTGGGCGCCGCCGGGGGTTCCTTCTCCTCTTCCTCAGCCAGGCCTTCTCCCTTCGCTTCCTCCTTCCCCACCTCATCACGCGATCCCCCCTTCCCTGTCGCCGCTCAGCGCCCGCTCTGCCAGGGGTTTCCTGAAGTGGCTCTGCTGCAGCCCCTGGTAGGAAGCGAGGGCACAGGGGGTGGTAATGCGGCTGGAGCCGTCGATGCCTGCGGAGTGGCTGCGGGCGCCAAGCGCGGCCAGCAGCAACGGAGCAGGGGCTTCCCCCTCTGGTCAGCTGACGCGGGCGGCGGCGCGGGAAGCAGTTCCCCCCACCCCCGCCTCCAAATGTTGGTGCGGCCCTGGTGTTGCTGCGGCGGCGGCGGCCCGGCGCTGTGAGGGGGAAGCATCGTCCCCCCTCCCGCTTCCGAATATTTGCAGACCGGGGGAGGAGGCTCAAAATCCAGTGTTCTCCCGCCAGGGCGGGAGATTTGGGACGCCTACTCTGGAGGGGCGGGAGCTCTCCTTGCTGTTGAGGAAACAAGCAGAATAAAATGACTTTAAAGTCTTCTAGATAATTCATCACTGGATGTTTTAAAAACAAATGGTCCTCCTTGTATCCCAAATAGCTTTGCAGTAGAAGTACTTTACATTCCAGGCAAGTTCCAGCCTAAGGGGTGGGGAGGAATTGGGGGGGGGGGGGTGGAATACCATGCTGCATTGATCTCTTGCTGGTTTGGTAATGTTGTTATTTTCCTGAAAGTAAGTTCAATTTAGGCAAATAGAATCTATGTGGTAAATATTTTCTCAAGGTAAATAAGGCCTGTGCAGTGGGGGAGGGGGTGGGGAGATAAAGAATGTTTGCTCGATTCTTTTATTCTTCTTGTTTGCATTTTTTGCAGTGTAAAGAATGACAAGTTCATTTAGATGCCATTCACCCTCCTTAGAGTTGCAATGGAAGGAAGTTGCTAGCTGGTTCATGTTAGCAAGTGCATGAATTTAACTAGGCAGGGTATGGTTTAAAGCAGATTTCCAAGTAAGAATGAAAAAACACAGTGTGAATTGGTAGTAGGTGATCTGATATGATCTGACACTTTAGAAATATATAGTACACTTCGTGGGGGGGGGGGGGGAGATAAGCCTACTATTACAACTCTAAAATAACCATATTTCTGATTTGCCTTGTTTTAACTGAGGTTTACCTTGCCCTAATGACAAATCTGTATCAAGGCCATAGGTGAGGAGGGCTCAAGAGATGGAATGCAGCCCCAAGAAAACGGATTTCTTCACATAGAAAACTAACATTGGGGGAGGGGAGCTAGGCTAGAACTCTTGGAACTGAGAGGAATTTTTCTCTGCAAAAGGATTTTATATATATATATATATATATATATATATATATATATAAATGGAGATGCATCTCACCATGTAAGTCCCACAACACAATCTGAATTGGTAGTGTTCAGACACAGATTTACCACTTTAGTGAAAAATAGGGAGCTTGGGAAATTCCCCTCATTTCAGTTGCAAGCTGCAGCCAACTGGCTACACAGAGTGAACTGTAGACAATTTAAGAGTAAAGAAAAGGACCAGTGGGAGTTCTGAATTCATTTGGAAACAGGATCAGGTATTTCAGAACTCTAAAAATTCAGGCAGTGGAGAATTTTCTGATGTGGAGAAATTTTCTGAAGAACCCTTGTTCAGATGTAGACTATTAAGGGTTTTTTTTGTGTGTAAACATATACAACATTGAGCAGTGGGTTGGACTAGATAACCTGTATGTCCTCTTCGAACTCTGATTCTATGAGCAATCGAAATAGAACAAATACAGTACACCAGCTAATAAGAAACATTTTAAAAGTAAATACCAAAGTCAACACATGCATCAATATCTAACAAGACAAAAGGAAGTACTTCTTCACACAGCACATTGTTGAATAGTGGAACTTGTTGCCACAGTATGTGATCATGGCTGCCATCCTAGAAGGCTTTAAAAGGGGAATGCAGAAATCCATGTCTATCAATAGCTACTAGTTATGCTAGATATCTACTCTGTCCACCAAAGGCAGTTGCTAGGGAACAAAGGCAGGAAGATGCAGTTGCAGTCATCCTGTTTGTGGGCTTCTGGGCGACAGCTACTTAGACACTGTGTGAGATGGGATGCTAAACTAGAGGAGCCTTTGGTCTGATCCAGCATGGCTTTTCTTATGTCCTTATGTCCACACCATCCAAGAGATAACAACATCCTTCTTTACTTCACACAGCCACTACCCAATAAGACCTGGAAAAAGAAGTCCTACTTTAAATCTGGATTTTCAATGGTATTTGACCAATTTAGGTTCAATGGTATCTGACCAACTTCAAACATGGTATCTGACCAACTTAGGATCATGGAGTAAATCCAGTCATTCTGCTCAGAAAAGTCTGAAGCCTACCTCCATCCTTGGGAGCCTTCTTCCAACTTGCTGAGCAGAGTGGCTAGATCTATACTCATGACTCAGTTTGTAGCAATCCATTTTTAGTAATCTGGGAACATAGTTGCCTATATGGAACAAAAGAAGACCTCCTGATGGCACCTGGTGTTTGGCCACTGTGTGACACAGAGTTTTGGATTATGTGGGCCATTGGTCTGATTCAACATGGCTTTTCTTATATTCTTCTTATGAATAGAGTGTTGGACTTGAACAAAGAAGACTGGGGTTGCATCTCTTGCTCAGCTCTGAAGCTCACTGATGATCTTGGCCCAGTCACTCTTAATTATTAAACTACATCTCAGGATTGCTGTGAGGATAACATGAAGTTATCTCCATGTATTTTGCTCCATTCTCTTTGGGACAGTGATGTCATTTTAAAGCTTGTATTCCTAGGATACAAACTTTTAAAATTTTGACTACTGTGAGCCAATCTAGAGCAAAGTTTTATCTCTTCTACCTTGTGGTATCAAGGAAGAAGCAAACAACACATGGTTTGATGATGTTATTCCGGAGATATATTCTCATATTTTTGATTGCATACAAGTATGAGATGGTGGGGCTCACAATTATTCAGCATCTTAAGTGAAACTAGAAAATGTTAATGAGGCAGTTTAAATACTTGCAGCTTCTCAGTTATGTCCCTCTGGGACTATTTATCTGTTGATAACCATGTTTACAGCAATAAAATAGTGATTAAACATAGAGATTGCCAAGAGTAGGCTCTCATATTGACCATTACTTTAACAATGTTGGGAGATAAATACAAGATACAGGAAGAAAAAAGAAAAGATAGCATAGCATGGACAGATGAAGAATGGCAGAACCTCATCAAATCACTAGGGCAAGATTAACATCATAGGTGAGTTACAGATGTGAGAGTAATGATGAAGCGAAGGGGAAAAAAAACAGCCAATGGATAAAAGGCAAGAAGACACATGCTGAGGCATAAATCTTTGGCCAGAAGCAAGTTGGACTTTGTAGAAAAGAGGATGTGTCCTTTTGTGCCCCTTAGCCAAACTGTGTCAGTTGTATTTGCATGACCAAACAGAATTAAGGTAAAACCAGCCTTGGAGGGACCAGCTGGATGTGATACCTCTTATTAGAACCAACCAAAATGACATAAACCAATACACAAGCTTTCTAGTTCTTCAGGACATTATCAGACTGGATGTTAAAATCAAAACAAAAAGGAGGAGGAGAGGAAAAGACACTTTTTGGTGTATGGTATTGAGGTATGTTTGTCAGCATGCTGTTTAGTTGACTTCAGTGGGATCCAACCTGATGAGGAGTTCTAAAAAACTCAAGCGGTTGAATAATGCTTTGTGCGATGTTGGTGGGTCCTAATAAAATTCCACCCAGGTGGAGGCCAAGGCTCTCCTTTCCTCTAGTCCTCCTTTGTAATGTAGGAAGGGGCAGGCAGCAGTGGCTGATGCATACAGCTGGCCACTGTTTGCTCACCTATCTAAACAGTGGATGGTTGCTGTCACACAGAGGGAAAGGATAGATGAATGAACAGCTATTGGTGCTCATTTGCTTGAGTAGGTGAACAATAGCAAGCAGGAGCAGCAACAGCTCTTTGCCTGCCGGCCCTTTCAATCTGCATTGTTCACCAGTACCAGATTTCAGTGGAGGCTATGAGACAACATCCTGCCAAGACCCAAAACCCAGCTCTGAAAGCACATATGTTCTGTTGTTGAATTTCAGGAAGAAATTATGTAAATTGGGGATTAAGATAATTTATACTAACCCTATCCCACCTCCCACCCCCTTTAGGATTAAGTACCACGCACAGAAATCCCAAGGCATGTTTAACTGCCAAGACACACAGCAGCCTCATGGGAGACACATGGACTTCATAATATGCACACTGACCTTGGTTCCTCTCTTAGACATGCATTAAAAGTGTCAGCTATATTTCCAGGGGATAAGCCTCATTGCTCCCCTATTCATATGCTCTTTGTGGACAGGAATACAGTTCCCCACAAGAAGAGCCTCATGGTTTAAAATCATGCGCTGATTTTTCATAGCCATTCACTCTATAGAAGAAACTGTCGTCTTGCCATAGTAGCAAAAGTATCTTAGTACAGGTGATATACCCAGAAACAGTCAATTAAGGAGTGAGGATACAAATTCTTCTTTCAAAGGCATATTGTATCTCCCTTCTTGTTTTAGTGCTTCAAACGAATATTGTATCTCCCTTCTTGTTTTAATGCCTCTTTCAATGTAAATAGAACAGGAATTAAAGTGTAATGTTTCTAACAAACAAGATAATGTTCATGTATATGTAGTATAACACAAAGAGGGATTTAATAGGTTATTTAGGTTGAAAATATTTGTTTGTTCATTATTTTGAAATTTAGAAGTACCACTTAGACTTACTAGTAGAAATCCTAATATATTATCTAATTACATTCAAACTTGATTGCAAATCCAGACACATACACAATACGAGGTTCAGAATTTCGCTGATCACAGGATGGCCAGCTCTGTGTTGAGAGCTTAGGGAGAGTAGGTTTTAGGGAGAGGAGGGACCTCAGCAGAATATAATGCCATAGAGTGCACCCTCCCAAGCAACCATTTTCTTCAGAGGAATTGATCTCTCTAATCTGGAGATCAAATGTTGCAGCAGGGGATCTCTAGGTACCACCTGCAGGTTACACCCCCCCCCCCACCTTTTTACATGGAAGTACATCTTGCTGTGTTCAGTGAGACTTACTTCCATATCTCCCTGTCTATGGTCCATTGGACTCACTAAGGCTTACATTTGGGTAAACAAGCATTGAATCAGGGTGAAGGGCTGGGATCTTAACCACACTTACATACATATCTGTCAAGCATGCATATTTCTGAGTGCCATTATGGTTCCTTAGACAAAGAGCAGGATACCAAGTTCTCCTGCTCCCCCCTCTTTTACAACCTTGGGGCAATAATAAATCCATCTGGCTCAAGGATGTTTAGGTTAGCCTGGCTGATAACAGTGAGATGTGCCTCTCCTCCAGATTCACACGGACAGGTCTTATCTACTTGCAGAGAAAGTGTGAGAAAGGGAGATGTTTCTATTAACTTACATTCCTTAGTAATAAAAGAGATACTTTGTAGTAACCTTTGAACCCATGGCTCAAACTGCAGATGTATGTTATCTTTTGAAGCTATCCTATAAAGTAACTATCTAAGTCTGTACACGTCATTACTTCCAAGGATATATTGGAGTTTCTACAATAAAGCAACTTTTGATTCAATAACAAAAGACTGATTATTGGGAAATATCGATGCTTGACATTTTGGAAGTAATCTTACTGAGGGACGTAACCGAACTGGGAATTTTTTAACCATATAGCGGAGAAAGCTCCAGACAATGGAGACGTTCCAAACACTTTAAAGTGGTCACTAGAAAAAGAGTGAGGAGAAGGTGCCAACCCGCAAATTCCTCCATGGCACATCCTCGATGCTAGGAGAGTGGCATGGAGAGGATCTCCACTGCATATCCAGCAGTTGTTCATCACTCCCAAAGTGTAAGTTTCTTGAAAGTTCACCACCCTAATGGACAGAGCACCAGCTCAGAAAGAAGCGATCGTGGCACTACCCTCCGCATGTTCAAGAATGGGAGAAGATAGCAATCAGGGCACTTCAGAGGCGAGCGGGGGAGATGGCCAAAATGACAGAGATCGGCCATGTCCTGACCCGGACCCAGATGAGGAGGAAGAGGAAAAGCAAAACCCCGACACCCAGGATTTCCTCCAAACAATGAGATTAGAGATGGCAGAGATTTCCAAGGGGCTGCGAAATGAAATGCAAACCAATGCTACCTTCATGTTCCAAGAGGTGAGAAGGCAATTGGAAAGAGCACGGCAACCACCGGATCCAAGAGGAGGACCGCCTCCTCCCCCACCTCCCCCAGTCGCGCCACAACCTCAACCATCACCACTGTTGCTGCTACCATGTGACTACGGGAGGGGCTGAGACCTGGATGCCACCTTTGACGGGGACCCCGAAGAGGTGGAGTATTTCTCAATACAAGCGAATAGCTTCACGTATTACTGGGAGAACACCTTCCCCGATGAGTTCAGCAGAGTAGACTATTTGGGGTCAAAGCTGAAGGGGCAGCCAAATGGTGGTACATGAGCCTGTACGAGACCAGGAGCCCCGAGCTGGATAACGTTGCGGCATTCCTGAGAGCCATACTGACCCAGTACGAGGACCCTCTGCAAGAAACAAGAGCCCTCACCATATTGAGAGACCTACAACAAGGGTCCAAAACGGTAAGAGAATACGCAGCCGAATTCAGAGCCAATGCAGCAAAAGTATGATGGTGGAGTGAGCAAATGAAGATAGAGCAATTCCAGCAAGGCCTAAACTCGAGTGTACTGGATCGAGCCCTTCAGCAAGCCAGCCCTATCACGTTGGTAGGGTGGGTGCAACTAGCAGGTGAAGTCGAAACTAACATGAAGCGAGTGGCAGCAAGGGAGTAAGGGGGAACTTGAGTCTTGGTCAGGGGCAAAACCTGAAGGGAAGAAAGCAAGCCAGACTGGGGGAGCTGCCAAACCAGCTTCCCCCCGACACTGCTTTCTATGTGGCGACCAAAACCATCTGGCGGCTGATTGCCCAGAACGACCTCAAAGCCCCCCCCCCCCTGCTCCAAAGGCCAGCATATCCAAGGCGAAGAAGACGAAAGGGCAAGCTAAAGAGTTTGCGAAAGGGAGCTCTGCGTCGGTGGCTCCGCGAGAGGAGGAGATTATCGTGGTGGATGAGATGGGAGAAGACGACTGGGCGAACGAACCGGTGGGAAACGGGGATGACCTGCACTGAGAGGTGCCAAGCAGCAGGTCGCAGAATTAATGGCACCGTTGCAGGTGAGAATAATGGGAACTTTGTTTTTCATCCCATTGACTTTGTTAAACCCCAGTCTGAAACGTTTTATACATGCTCGAGCCTTGCTCGATTCAGAGTGCACTAAAGACATAATCACACCCAAGTTGGTGGAAGCACTGGGACTCCCTAAGAGTCCACTACCGCACCCCATACAGTTTGAGCAAATGGATGGAACAGTAATGAGAGGGGAGCCCTGTACCGAACAAACCCAAGCTGTACCGATGGGAATAGAAGACCATTGGGACACTGAACTATTTGTAATAGCCCCATCATCATCCTTTGACATTGTTTTGGGGATCAGTTGGTTAGCAAAGCATGAACCTGACATAAGATGTGGAGATCATATAATAGATTTTAGAGACAGGAGGTGTGAGCATAACCACTGGAACAGATTGGGATCCAGAGCCACCCTCAGTAAACGAAAAACAGTGTCTGATCATAGAAGAAGTAAAACCGATCCCTAAGGAGTATAGAGACCTAAAATAGGTGTTTAGTGAAGAAGAAGCCAATGAGCTCCCACCCCATAGAGATACTGACTATGCAATTGAACTAATCCCTGGGCAGGACCTCCCAAGAGCCAAGCTATACTCTATGCGGCGGGCTGAAAAAGCAGTACTATGCAAATTTCTGGAGAAAAATTTGAAGCGTGGGTTCATAAGGCCAGCCACGGCCCCCCATGCCACCCGAGTATTTTTCAGAAAAAAGAAAGACGGGGGGCCTAGACTTTGCATGGATTTTTAATGTGATTTCGACCTCCAATGCATACTCCATACCCCTAATAAAAGACAGTTCTGTATCAGAAGGAAAAATTTTCACGAAATTGGACTTACGAGATGCTTATTTCCGGGTACGCATAAAAAAGGGAGACGAATGGAAGACAGCATTTAACATGCTGATGGGACAGTTTGAATATTTAGTCATGCCTTTCAGATTATAAGGGGCCCCAGGAATTTTCATGAACTTCATAAATGAAATACTACAGAAGTACTTGTATAAAGGAGTAGTGGTGTACCTAGAAGATATCATTATCTATTCAGAAGATCTACCATCTCATGTGAGATTGGTTAGAGAAGTCCTAAAGACCCTCTATGAAAACCAACTGTATGCCAAATATCCAAATGTGAATTCCATAAAACACAACTGGATTACCGAGTATCCGGGAAAGGGTTAGCCATAGACCCAGCCAAAATATAGACAGTAGTAGAGTGGGAATCTCCGAGGACACGTAGACAGCTCCAATCCTTCATTGGATTCTCGAATTTTTATCGTAATTTTATACAGGGATTTGCCCACACCATGCTTCCATTTAGCAGACCTCCTGAAAACAAAAGGGAAAGGTCCAGAGGCCAAACAACCGGGGGCAAAATTAGAATGGACCGCCCAATGCCAAGAAGCGTTCAATAAACTTAAAAGATTGTTTACTAGTGAACCCATTCTGATCCACTCCAATGAACTAAAACCCTTCGTGGTTCAATGTGACACCAGCAATGTTGCTGTGGGGGCAATTCTGGGGCCCTTAAACCCTGTGCTTACATTTCCAAGAAATTCTCCCATGAACAGAGGAACTGGTCAGTCTGGGACAAAGAGGCTTTCGCAGTGACTTTTGCGCTAAAAACTTGGAGATCTTGGTTGGAAGGGGCAAGAGTACCATTTGAAATATGGGCAGAGCATAAAAACCTGGAAGCCTTAACTGGGCACAGGAAACTAACTGAAAAACAGATCTGGTGGGCGGGTTTTTTTGCCAAATTCGATTTTACGTTGAAACATATCCTGAGGTCGAAGAACTTCCTAGCTGATGCCTTGCCGAGACTCCCTCAGCACAACAGCCAAAGGGAGGAGGCGATTGACTCTATCATATCTCCAAGTCAGCTGGGGGGAGCTGTAACTACGCGTTCGAAGACAAAGTGCAAGAAATTCGCAGAAAGATGGGGGGGGGGAGATAAACTAATTGAAGAAGTAGAGAAAGAAGGAGAGGCAAGACCTGAAGGAGTGGTGAAGGGTGAAGGAGGATTCTGGTATAAGGACGGTAAACTGTACGTGCCAGAAAGTCTCAGAAAAGAAGTGCTCCAATTTTATCACGACAGCAAAATCTCAGGGCACTTCGGCTACGTTAAAACCCTGCGCTTAGTAAATAGACAATTTTTGTGGCCATTCATGAAAAGAGATATTTCAAATTAGGTTGCCTCTTGCCCAATATGTATAATGGCTAAAAGAAGGGGGGGAAACCTCCCGGACTATAACAACCTTTAGAAACAGCCTCCAGACCATGGTCGGTGGTCTCACTGAATTTTATTGTGGAACTACCTCCCTCACAGGGAAAAACCGTAATACTACTAGTAGTGGACACCTTTTCTAAACAAGCTCATTTTATCCCATGTACACAAATACCAACGGCTAAAGAAATGGCGGTTATTTTTTCAACACGTGGTGAAATTACACTCGTTCCTGGATAAGCTAATTAGTGACTGAGGCTCACAGTTCATTGCCACTTTCTGGCGGGAGTTTTGTAAACTAACTAGAATTGAACAGGGATTGAGCTCTGTTTACCATCCCCAGACAGATGGAAAGAGTGAACGCTCTATTAGAGCAATATTTAAGATGCTTTGTGAATTACCAACAATCAAATTGGGCAGATCTCCTCCCCTTTGCTGAGTATGGATATAATAACAACAAATAACAAGCCTTTATTGGCATAAAACAGATTTAGCAGTAAAATAGCAATATAAATAATATAAAATTCTAGATTATAGAGTACATAGGGAGCTAAAATACATAAAATAAGTAAAATATATATCATTCGAGTTTAGCCAAATTAAATAATTAAAACAAATAAAATGTGATCATTCTAGAACCATTCTCTGTCGTATTTCCATGGCCTGTTGGAGAAATCTAGCCACCATTAAAGTTACCTCAGCGCAAGTGTCATTTAAAAGTTTGTGGACTTTGCCTGAATCAGCACAGCCCAACATATCTGCTAAGATATCTTTCAAGTATATACAACGAATATCATCATAAAGAGGACAGTTCAGTAATACATGGGAAATAGTTTCAATACACTTGGAATTACAAAGACAGTGTCTATTAGAGTACTCAATCCTGTTAAATCTACCAAATAGGATAACAGATGGTAATGCATTACATCTCGTTAACGAGAACACACGCCGTTGCTGTGGAGCTTGCAGAGAGCAGAAATACGACGCTAATTTCCCTACTGAGAGAGCAGGACTTGTCGGCCAGGCTATATAACGTTTGCATTTCAATATCTAGAATTTAAAAAAAAAGCGTCTTTTAAGGATAGCATAAGAAGTGAATCTAAATCAATGCCCATAGATTTTATTTTCCTCTCAATAAATAGTAGCCAATTTGACAAATTAGATTCTGAGAGCAGTTGATATAAAAGGCTCTCTGAGTCAGAGTGGAAATGTAGCCATAGCCAGTATTTAAGTGACATTAGCCATGCTTGTGCTTCCACAAGATTCGTCCCTGTTTCTAAACACAAAACTGCATATGGTACGGATTTTGGAAATCCCAGAATTTTCCATAGGAATTTTGATTGGACACCTTCAATGTTATTATCCAAGGCTGTGATCCACACTGGGACCCCATATAAAAGCTGCGGTATCACTTTAGCCTTAAAGATTTTTAGCGCGGCTGGGATAAACTGATTGCCTCTGCTGTAAAAGAAGCGCTGGATAGCTGCAACGCTAACATTGACTGACTTAATTATACAGTTACAATGATTAGCCCAAAGTGTGTTATATTGAAAATGAATTCCTAGGTATTTGCAGTATTTTACTTGTTCTATCTCTTTGCCGCCTATTGACCATTTAGTTTGTTTCCAAGATTTGGAAAAAACAACAATTTTAGATTTGTCATAGTTCAATAGGAGCTTATTGTTGTTAAGGAAGGTGATACAGCAAACAAGCAAACGCTTTAATCCAATTCTGGAACAAGATAGTAAGACTGTATCGTCCGCATATAACAGTAAGGGAAGATGTCTGGCACCAAGTTTTGGACTATGATGGTCAGTATCTGACAAAAAGGGAGCAAGATCATTAAGAAAGAGGTTAAACAAAAAGGGGGCCAAAACATAACCTTGTTTAACCCCTTTTCTTAACGGGATTTTTGACATAAGATTGCCTGATAAAGAGCATTTGACTTGACAAAAGTTGAAGGTATATAATTTTTTAATGAGCATAAGAAGTCTTTTATCAATACTTGTTTGTTCCAGTTTATCCCACAACAGGTCTCTTGTCAATTGAATCAAATGCTCCCTTTAAGTCTAAAAAGGCTACATACAATTTCATCTTTTTCCCAATAGTGTATTTGGAAATTAGATGGGACAAAGTATTACAATGATCGAGAGTAGTTTTGCCTTTACAAAAACCCAGCTGTTCTGGACCAATAATTTTTTCTCGTGTCATCCATTGTTCAAGTTTCCTCAGCAGATACTTAAAATATAATTTACCAATGGTGGATAGGAGACTAATCAGCCTGTAATTATTTGGAATGGCGGGATCTCCTTTTTTATAAATTGGAACCACTATTGAATTAAGCCAGGCTTTAGGAATTATGCCAGTTCTGTCAATACTAGTAAAAAGAGATGCAAGCGAAGTAGCCCACCAATCTGGATCTAACTTTAGGATTTCAGAGGGAATAGCATCTGATCCTGCTGCTTTACCTGATTTCAATTGCAAAATTAGATCTTTAACTTCATCAGAAGTCACAGAGGGCCACTCCGGAAGATCTACCTGAGAAAGTTCGAAAGGTCTAGAAGTGTATAGTTTACTTTGGGAGAACATAGAGAAGAAATATTGCTACCAGACATTGGGGAAAATGGCAGACATAGAAGGGGCATCAAATCTATGGGCACCTGATACAATAGACCAGAATTTTTTAGAGTTCTTTAAGATTATGGCCTGGTATAGCTCCTCCCATTAAAGTTTAGCATAATCATTTTTTTTGCTTATAATAACCTGGGACAGCTGATTTTTAAGATCAAAGTACTCTGATGGTAAAGACAAAGCCCCAGAATCGCGGTAACATCTGTAGGTGTTACGCAACAGAGATTTAACGGCTCTACATTCTTCATCAAACCAGGGCTGCAGAAATTTTATGTTTTTTCCCTTTTTTACATTTTTAGGTTTAACATTTAGTGAACTAAGAATGTTAGATACTAGAGAATCATAGGCTATTATTAGCACTGAAGAATTCGTTGCGGTGGTTAAAACCCTTCTAAGATTCAAAAGGGAATGAGAATTTAAAAGTAACTGAGCTGCTTGTTTAGTCTGACTATTCCAGCAGATTTTTGGTAAGGACGTAAACTCCAACAAGTGTATGGAGGGATTAAGAAGAGTCTGGGGAAGACTCTGTATGAAGGGTCAAGATAAGTGGAAGGTGATCACTAATAATGAGATCACCTATACAGAAATCTTTTATGTAAAATTCTAGTGAGAAAGGGACAGTAATATAATCAATTATACTGCAACCTTTCTTAGAAATTAATGTAAAATCCCCTGAATGAGAAAATCTTTCCAAACCATTTAACCAGACCCTATTGTGTTGGATACAAAAATTAGCAAAGCAAATGCCTGCCAAATTTGAATAGCTATCTTTAGATTGCCTCCTATAGGAAAAAAAAAGGTGGTAAGGTATCATCTAGATTGAGGTTAAGGGCCTTAGAAAAGATTTTATCATCATTGCCCACTCTTGCATTAAAATCTCCTGCTATTATTATTTCAAAAGAGGGAAATTTGGTTTCCAATTCACTCACAATTACATTCAAACGTTCCCAATGATGTAAAAGGGCTGATTTATCTAGGGCAGGAGGGATATATATGTTTACCAAAATCATAGAAAAATTCCCATAAACAAGCTTGATAGCTTGTTCCTTAACACTTCCAGCCTGTAGGAGGATGCCTACAGAATTATGAAGAAGAGATACAAATATAGACAAACCCATTTGAAAACGGCCTCTTGAGTTGGTTCTAAAGGCTGGGAACGAATAGGACTTATAACCTTCAAGATGAATAGGACTTTGGGACCAAGTCTCTTGGAGTAAGATGACATCAAAGTTCTTAAGGTAACTAATAAATTCAGCATCTTTGGATTTATTCCACCAACCAGCCACATTCCACGAGATGATCTTAATGTCCGATAATGGAGAAGTATTTGGAACTGAAGACAATGAAGGGGATCTCAGTCAGTCATCTTGGAAAAATTGGTTTGGCAAGCAGGAAGAAACAAAAGTCATACCTTCATTTTCGAGGCCCCTAGAAATATTTTTGCTAAGTTCACAAAGGCTTGGCCAGATGAAATTATCCTTAGGATTGATGGAATTGTCCATGGACGTGGTGGGTGCTGGATGGATTTCAGCAACGACCAGCCTTTCCGAAGGCCGCCTGATTTCAGGTTAGGGGTAAGTGGTTAGTGAAATCTCAGATGGGAAAGTAGATATCGTATTATCCACATTCGAGTTTGTTAAAGGAGGGCAAATGGAAATTGAAGAGTGAGGAGGATCTTGTTGATCTAGGTCAATCAAAGGCACATCTTGAAGCTCTCTCAACTCGATAGAAGAAGACCCAGGAGAGCTCTTTTGCTGCTCACTCTGCTTCAATAAGAGGCTTTCTTTCAACAAGTCTAGTCTTTTTAAAATGTCTTGTTGATCATAAGACTGAAGGGATTGGAACTGATCTCTAATATTGTCTTCCAAGATGTTGGTTGCAGAAAGAATCCCCATAGATTCATTAAGAGGTTAAGATTGAGGTGACAAGTTTGCTGTGGTGGATGAAGTGTTTGCATTCAAGATGTCACCTGATCTATCTGCAACTATTGAAGAGTTATCCTGTAGGTCTCGATATTTCTTTTGATGAATCAGGGGTAGAATGATTTCATTCTTGAAGACGCGCATAGGGAAGATTCCTTTGGATGAGATATATATATATATATATATTTAATGCAACAGAAACTGAGGAATCTGCGCTGACCTGAAAGATAAAAGCACCCTCTGTGACTGGAAACAAGCATCAAAGAAATCTATCTCATGTAGATCAATCCAAGCCGTTTCCCCTGGGAATAAAGTTCTTAGATGTCTTTTGGATAGTTGCATAGAGTTCCCCTTGTAGTTGCAGGTGGTTAAACAGATTTTGTTTGGGGTGAGGATGAGTTTATAAAGTTGCTCTCGGTCATCAGATGAAGATTTTAATTTGTAACCTGTTGTTGACTTTGTTACTTGCTTTGGAAAGGCAGTCTTAGGATAACTATCCAAAAAGGGGCTTTTTGGAGATTCCATCTCTCCCAGTTCCTGGAGTCTCTTTCCAAAGTAAGAGATCTGCTTACTGGCATGATCAATTTTACTATGCAGCAGTTTTAGTTGATTATAGATATGCTCAAGTGTTATAGCAACAAGGCTGATCAAATCAGATGGGTCATTAGAATTGTTGCACTCAGTGCTGCTTAGAGGACTCTGCACTGCCCCCCCCCCCCCCCGGCTTACAGCTGTTATTAATACTGGGTGTGAATCACCAACTTTTTGTTTGGTTAAGGCTGATTCATTTAAAGCTGGTTTATTTAAATCATCATTATAGTCAGCCAGAATCTCAAAACAATTGGAGGTTGGAATTTGTACAGAGTAAAAGTCTCCAATTCTCTTTTGCTTAGGAGGAGGTAATATTATTAGTCTCAAAATGTAATAGCAAAAAGTAACTGCTTTATTTCCTTGGCTCAGGCTGATAATAAACCACAGGGATGCATCACCAAACACAGCCTCTTTCAGCCAGGGCAAAATTTAGCAACTTCTCAAATTGCAAGCAATTACATGCTATTCCTCTAAAAACATCAGCTGGGAAACAAGCCAGTAAATACCTAGTGACCAGCTATTTATAAAACAAAGAGATAAAGTTAATAAGTTAAGATATATAAGGTTAGAGAAATGGAATTGAAATTTTTCACCAAATGGTATAGAACTCCGGCCACTTTAGCCAATATGTTTCCTGGGTTGAGCCCTAAGTGTTGGCACTGTAAGAAAGAGAAAGGATGGTATTCCCACATGTGGTGGGAGTGTCCTGAGGCCAAGAAACTATGGGATATGGTAGTGGAAATGATAAAGAAATTCTTTCAGGTAGAGCCGAGAATTAACTTTGAACTAATGCAGATGAGTTTATTAGGGAATGAAAAAATAGGGAAGAACAATCAAGATTTACTAAAAGCAATGATATCAGCGGGTAAAGCAGTAATAGCTGCAGGATGGAAGGATAAAAGTAAATGGAAGGAAAGAACTTGGCATAACTACCTCTTTGATTTTGTCCAGTCAGATATAGCTGCTACAATGCCGCAAGAAAAATCATGGGAAGAAAGGAGATCAAGAATTAAAGAAAAGTGGCAGACCTATCTGAAATGGGCAAAGGAAGAAAGGAGAGTGGACATTCAGTGGAAGCTTAAAGCCCTTTGCCCCTGGCTGGAAGAAGAAAAGGATGTATAGACTAAGGGGGGTGGGTTGGGGGAAAATGTATTATGGATATCAGAAACCATGAAAAGAAACGGATAATGTATAATAACAATAAAAATATACATAGAGAAAAATAAAACAAAGAGATAAAAGTCAGCCAGGAAGAGTTAACTATGTTGCTGTTAGGCTGCTTCAAACAATTAACATCCTAAAGGAACAGAAAAAAAGTAAATGCTGTTTAAAAGGTTAATAAAAACAACTTAGCGTTTTTGGAGCTTCGGCGGCAGCTGCCTGCATTCATCGCCCTGAAACCGGAACTGACACAATTGCTCGGATATAATGACAGTGTGCACAGTTCCACAAAGACTTCTCCTTTTTTTAGTAGTGAATGGTTATGAAAGAAAGCCCTTCCCCCTCCTGCCTGGGGAGGAACTGCCTGAAATACCTTCGTCTTTTAAATAATGGTGGGGAAAGCTAGGGAAAAATATCCAAGAGAAAAATATCCAAGAGAACCTGGAAATGGCAAAAGAAATTTGCAAAAAATATTATGATAAGAGCCATACACCAGCATGGGACTTTAAGGTGGGCGAGACAGTATTTCTATCGATCAAGAACTTACCATTACTCCAACCTTCTAAAAAACTGGCCTACACTTTTTGGGACCATTAAATGTGTAATCAATAGAGTGACAGTAGAACTTGATTTACCTAAGATGGTTATTAAGATACACCCCATCTTTCATTGCAGTTTACTCTGGAGGGACCCTGGAGCTACGCCTTGGCACCCTCAACCCCAAGTTCCAGAACCTATCCCAGTTGGGGATCAGAATCATCATGAAGTAAAAGAGATTCTAGATGCAAAACTGAAGCGGGGTGTATTGTATTTTCTGATTAGATGGAAACACTTTTCTGTAGCACACGATGAGTGGGTCGAGTGCTCAAATGTAAAAGCACCAGAATTAATTAAGAAATTCTATGCTAAACACCCCACCAAACCCCGATGAGAGTTTTAGGGGGAAGGAAGTATGTCAAGCATGCATATTTATGAGTGCCATTATGGTTCCTCAGACAAAGAGCAGGATACCAAGCTCTCCTGCTCCCCCCTCTTTTACAACTTATGGGCAATAATAAATCCATCTGGCTCAAGGATGTTTAGGTTACCCTGGCTGGTAACTGTGCGATGTGCCTCTCCCCCAGATTCACACAGACAGGTCTTATCTACTCGCAGAGAAAGTGTGAGAAAGGGAGATGTTTTTATTAACTTACATTCCTTAGTAATAAAAGAGATACTTTGTAGTAACTTTTGAACCCGTGACTCAACTTGCATCTGTATGTTATTTTTTGAAGCTATCCTATAAAGTAACTATATAAGTCTGTACACATCATTACTTCCAAGGATTCTGTCTTTGGCAAAGCTATGGAGTTTCTACAGTAAAGCAACTTTTGATTCAATAACAAAAGACTGATTATTGGGAAATATCAATGCTTGACAATATCAGTCCTATTGGTCTAGGAAAGATTTTGCAAAATACAAGACTCTGTTTGGGCCAAAAAAAGAAAAAAAAATGGTTAGTACAACAGACTTCATTACATAGATCATAAAAGTTGTTTGAGCAGTAGACACAAAAAAAAAGTGGCAGGAGGCAATGAAAGATTCTCAAATTAGACAGAAAAATGACATGTACTTTGAATACAACAGTCAATAATACAAGGGTTCTATTTATTTCCTTAAAAAATGTAAAGGAAGTAAATTTTTCCTTTGCAGGTTTGCCTTAGAGTCTAACTAGAAAAGAAGTTGACAGGTGATAATGAGAACAGCAGGCTTGTTTTAATCTGCCTGTATCTTGTACATTGAGCTCTACATTCAGTGAATCAACAAACAATATCATACAAGCAATGAAGGAACACTGAGGTGTCATATACCAACTCTGATGTACCATGCATGCCAAACTTGTCAATTTTAGTCCATGATGGAGCACAGCAATTTTTAAAAAAAAAATCTGGAAGAAGGGACGGTGACATTTTCCAAGACCAAATAAATGGACAGATCCGCTCGTAGGAACATTTATTTATTAGTGCTAAGCTCTGACACATCAAAAACTGCAACATCAATACTATTAGTGCTAATAATACCTTTGCTCATGCCAGAACTAAGAATGCTCTTTTCTCTATCATAATCTTTAATGACATATAAAGATGAGGGCAAGCAGTTTCTCCAAAACTATAGGCAAGGGTTGATCAAATATACTGATGAAGATTTGACCTAAACAGTGCCAGCTTGTAAAAATTCTGAATATGGAATGCTTTCTGACACTGGAGAGTGGTTTGACTCCTTTTTGATCTGACCCTTGTTTTTGGTTTATTTTCCCAGGTAGCAAGAGATTTTTTTTAAAAAAAGAATAAGTGACAGCAGCATTAATATATGACAGGGATGTTGCACCATCAGCAACCAAATAAGACACTGTACAACCTAATACTAATATGACCATTCCATTTGGACACAATGAACCTTTGTACCAGCTTTTTGGGGGGTGGGGGGTATCTTTAAAGTTGATTGATTATAGCATCAATGCAGTTTCCTTTTGGATCTACTACAGCTTGTACAGCTGATTGATGCTTGTGTTTTCATACAGCAGTTTGGGGCTAGCTTTGCTACAGACAAAGTCGTGTGCCTATGTGTGATTGGTTGATTGTTAGTATGTGTGGGAGAGATCAGATTGCTCTCATTGTGACATTTTTCTTGTCTCTCCATGTCCTTCATGCTTTATTACCAATAGTAGACATTCAATATAGTTTGTTTAGTTTACAGATTTTAGTGGCTTTTTTATGCCTGCTCCATGCTAGTCTAACACCTGTTTTATGACTATTCATCTTCCAAATGACAAATGGTGTGAGATTTGCCCCTTTATTTGCTATTGCTCTTATCTAATTACTCTTATTGTTCAAAGCTCTGAATCATTTCAGTGATTACACTGGTTATTAGAAGATCAATTCATACTTTTCCAGCTGTGTTTTGTTTTTGCTTTTAGCAAGTTCCTTGTGAAGGAGGGAGAGCATGGTAGCCATATCCCCTTTTTGTATCATTTGGTTTATTTACAAATATACCTTAGGGCATGACTCACAACCATCTCTCTTGCTCTTTTTTGTGAGTTTCAAAATATGCTTGCCACTGTGCTCAGAATATACTCAGCCTCTCAGCTAAGAGGTGTCACTTTTCCCATGAAATTTTCCAGGATACATTATTTATTTATTTGGATTTATATCCCACCCTCCCCACCGAAGCAGGCTCAAGGCGGCTCACAACAGTAAAAACATTTACAGATATTAAACATTAACTAATTAAAACCTTAAACAATATAACAATTAAAACATTTTAAAAACAATTTGGTGCTAATAATACATTCCAGTAATTTCATTAGCCAATCATTCTGGGTCATCAGAATAATGAAGTAATTAATATTCAACCATACCTGCAGGATTATGTAGGGAAAGATTTTAACTGCCATACCCTGAACAACAAGCACCATTACTGTCATCAATGTCACATGCATCCCAAGTGACAAGGATGCATTACACTAAGCAGCCTCTTGTCAAGTCCTGTTGCTGTGGATGCTGCTTATTTACACCCTTCACTTAGCATGCAGTTGAGGACATGAGAATTCTCCTCAGACTTGACTCAGGGTTCTCCAGTAGCTTATTGTATAGAAATTTACATGGTACCTTTTATTATATGGAAGCTGTAACTTACTTGGATGACATGTCAGGTTACAAAGTTCCTACACATTTCTTAAATTTACCTAAGCTTTTATAATCAGCGGATGCAACTCTAAATCAGGCATGATAATGATTAGATGATAAAACATTGAGCTGAAGTGTTTAACTGTCCTGTAACTGTGTCATTTACATCTGTGTCTGAAGTCGTATTTTTATTTGGAACGGCATAAATCTGCAAGATGTGATGGCAATGTTATTATCTCTGTTTTGTCATATTGTTGTTCCATTACTAGAAAGATAACCAGCACAGGTTATTTTGTAGAAAAATAGGTGATGGAGCTAATCCAGGGACTGTTATGCAGCTGCATCTACTATTCAATGGACAAGGTAGGTAGGTGGGGAGGAGGAGGGGGAACCCTCAGAAAGGTCCAGGAGCTGTGCTCCTGTGAACTCCTGCTGAATTCAAGGCCTGATAACAACCTTCTGATATTTCCGCCATGGCCCTTTAGGAACTGAGAGATATTATTATGCTCATATTTGTAACAATGTTGTATTTGACCACACATTTCTGGCATGAAACAGTGCATTAAAAATAATTTCTCATAAATATGTCCCTTTTTCATGGTCATATCTGAACATGAGAGAGAAAAAATCCCTGCACTACTCTGGCAAATTAAAACAAACAGACTAAGTCATCTGTGTCAGCAGACTTCCCCCCCCACTCATTTGTTTTAATCACAAAAGCCCACAGAAGATAGAGAAAGAAGCATGATTACCATGTTTGGTATAATTGTTTTTTAAAAATTCATGACTGTGTTTGCATACAAGCAGGATGTGGAAGATGGAAAATCAATAGGGGAAGATTTGACCATTAGGGGCATGAGAGGAAGACAAATACCAGGATCAAAAGAGCTTTTTTTATGTATGCCCAAGGTGGGATTTGTTGATTCATCCCTGTTTTGAACAGATGGCCTCCATACTGCATCACAGCAAAGTTGCAGTGTTTTTTTTTTTAATTATTATTCAAGGAACTATTCATATTCACAAATACCTGGATATATCTAGTCCAAATATACAGTATATCAGCTATAATCAGGTATTCAGAGTGTTATTTAGAATTCTCAGGCATACTGGTATGCTGGTTCCACATGTTTAAGGAAATATTTGGAAATGTCCAAAACCAGAATTTCCAGAATCCCAGGCCTGCCCCCCCCCACCTTTAACCAGTTTCCTGGGCAATGGAAGGGAGTTGAAAGGAGGCATTTCTCCCAGGCCCAGCGAAAGTGGTTTCTGGCTGGCGCAAGTCTCATCCAGCCTGGGGAAAGCAGTTCCTGATCAGCACAAGCCAGGCATATGGCCTGGCAGAGGTACAGGTCCAGCTGGCTTCTCCTTCTCTCCTTTCCTCCCTCCTTATGGAAGTAGGTATTTTATCTAGGGCCTTTCCCCCCTCCCAATCTGCACCCCTCCATGTAGGATGGCTACAGATGCCTTGTTCTTGGGCCCATGGAACTGGTCCAATTCAATTATAACTTGGAGTTCTTTAGCAGACAGGTAGCACTGGGTCCCCTGCAATTTTGGTGTCATGTGGTTGAAAATTCAGGCCCCAAGACCGCACCCTGCCTCGGAGGCCTAGGGCCCGCTGCATTTGCCTCCCTGGAAGGATGGGAGGCTTACAAGCTTTCCCACCCATCCGGGGAGCTGGGAGGGGGCGGAGCATTGGGGCTTATATAGCCCTGGCCCCGCTCTGAACAGACACAGCTCCACTCAGGTTTTTGGTCAGGGAGGACACGAGGCCGGAAGCTGCGTTTAGGTGGCGGCAGGACCTCAGGGAAGCAAGCGGAGGCTGTGTGCACTGATCAGGTCAGCCCGGGGCCTTCAAGCGGAGACTGCATTGGAGGTGGGCAGTGGTCCGGGGCAGCGGCGATCCCCGTGGTCCACTGAGGCGTGCAGAGGCGGACGTCTGGGCGCAGGACAGGTGGCTTTGCCCCACTGGGGGCCAGGTTTGTGGCAGCGGCCTACTGAATCACCATTTTTGGTAGGCCAGTTTGCAGCCACCATTTTAGGCTTCCCAGCCAGCCCCAGTTGTAAGCTCCACTGCCAGCCACAGCCCCAGCCAATTTCAGCCGGTTTTAGGCTTTGCTCTATGGGGGGGTTGTGGCGGCGGCCTTCTGAGCCACCATTTCGGATCGGGTGCTTCTCGGCCACCATTTTGGGGGCTTCAACCCACCCCCCCAGCCATTCCAGGCATTTTCTAGCCCAGTAGAAGAGTCCACCTTCCCATGTTAAGGGGGCAGGGCCTTAGATGCTGAGGACCAGGAGGCTTTTTGGTGTGGTTATGGGCCCCCCAAAAGGTCAGGGCACGCCAAAGGGCAAGCAGCCCCTTCGGAAGCCAGACAAAAGACCGGCTACACCGGCCCAGGGGGAGGAGGAGCAGTTGCTTATCAGGCAGGCTATCATCGACCAGTTGGGAGCGCTTGAGAAACAACAGGGCCTTGGCCCAGGGCCCTCAGAGCAGGGACAGGGTAGGAAGGCAGCCCGGTCATTCACCAGGGCTTTTGAGAAAAAGGTACTGGCGCAGCTTTCTGCCCTACAGGCTACACCGGACCAGCAGGTGCTGGCTGAGGAGGAGGACCTGGTGTCGGAGGGAGAGGAAGAGGATCACGGTGCTTGTCCTTGGGACCAAATCAATCAGCAGCTGTGGCTGCAGTTGATGTCCCCCACAAAGCCCAATAGTGGGGACGGGTCCCACAGCAGCCATTTGGTGGTCAAGCAGGCTAGCGCTTCTAGTTCCCACGTGGTAGCGGGTCAGTCGGTTCAACCCCAGCTGCTGTGTTGGGAATATACTTCCCAGGGGGTTTGCAATAGGAAGACCTGTAAGTACAAACATGAGTGCCTATTATGCAGAGGGTCCCATGCCTTCTCCACTTGTATGAAATCCAGGCCTAAAGCGGGCCTCAAGCATTCGGAGGGCGGGGGCCCCTCCTAGGCACCTGGCAAAGGGCCCCAGCCCCATCTAGCTGATGATACTTAGGGACCTTTTGTCTAGGTACCCCAACTTAGCTGATAAGGCATACTTATGGGAAGGCTATCAGTATGGATTCCATATTCCTTTTCAGGGCCTCAGGGGCCTTGTGATGGGTAAGAATTTTCGATCAGTTGTGGGGATGGAGCATATCCTAAGGGACAAGAATGCCAAGGAGTGTAACGAGGGTAGAGTTCTTGGCCCTCTGCTGCCCCCATTGCTAATTTGCGGGTGCCTCCTTTGGGAGTAGTTCCCAAAAAGGCTGCCGGTGAATTTCGCTTGATTTACCATCTTTCTTATCCCAAAGGTGGGTCAGTGAATGATGCCATTCCCGAGCTCCTGTGCTCCATACGATACACATCATTTGACCAGGCGGTCAAAGTGGTGCATCAGTGCGGGATGGGGGCGGAATTGGCAATATGTGACATTAATCAGCCTTTTGCCTTCTCCCAATTCACCCAAAAGACTTTGAGCTTTTGGGATTTGCGTTCAAGGGAAATTTCTATATGGATAGAGCTCTACCAATGGGGTGTTCCATATCTTGTTTGGACTTCGAATGGTTCAGCACATTTTTAGAGTGGGCCCTCCAGTGCAGGGCAGGTTCTACCAACACGGTTCATTACTTAGATGATTTTTTGGTCGTGGGCCCTGCAGGAACAGGTCAGTGCGCATGGCTCCTGGAAGCCTTCATGGGGCTGGCTGGGGACTTGGGTGTCCCTTTGGCTCAGGAGAAGACAGAGGGCCGGGCTTCTGTGCTGACCTTCATGGGTATTGAACTGAATACCATGCAGCAAGCTTCACGGCTGCCTGCGGATAAGGTTCTTGGTCTAAGGGCAAGATTGGCAGCACTAAAGGGAAAGTGGAAAGTTTCCCTTTTGGAGCTACAGCAAATTTTGGGTCACCTTAACTTTGCGTGCAAGGTGGTGACCCCAGGGAGAGCCTTCCTGCAGTGGTTATGTGACGCTATGGGGGCTCTGCGCCTCCCCCACCACAGAGTTCGGTTGAATCGGGGCATGCGAGGGGACTTGGAGGTCTGGGAGAGCTTCCTCACTTCTTTCAATGGCATCTTCTTCTGGAGGGACGACATACAGATTGAGGCAGACCTTCAAGTCACTTCTGATGCTGCTGGTTCAATTGGCTTTGGTTTCTAATTCCACAGGCACTGGTCTGCGGAGGAGTGGCCTTTGGAGTGGCTCAGTAGTGATCTCTGCCGTAACGTAACCTTTTTGGAATTTTTTCCAATAGTCGTGGCTGTTCAGCTGTGGGGGGCCGAGCTAGCCGATCATGTTGTCCATTTTTGGTGCGACAACCAGGCAGTGGGTCACATCATTAATAATCTGTCCTCAAAGTCTGAGCTAGTAATGAACCTAGTGAGAGCATTCACGCTTAGCTGCATGCACTTGAACATTTTGTTCCTCGCTAAACATGTGCCAGGGGTTAGTAACGGTGTGGCGGATGCCCTGTCTCATCGACAGATGAAGCGGTTTCATCAACTCGCACCGGAAGCCAATCTTCGGCCGGCATGGATGCCCCCAAACATGTGGCAGCTTGGCGGGCTGAGGGTCTCAGGGCAATGAAGCTAGCTCTGGCCCCCAGTACCAGGAGAGCATATGACCACATGGTGTGTCAGTTTTATTCCTTTAGGGGCCAGGTGGGGCTGCGCAACCTATGGCCTATTCCAGCCACGCAACTTATGTGATTTTGCATTCACCTGAAAGGTAAGGGCCTGGTAATTAAGTCCATAAGGGCTCATTTGGCAATCGCGTCCCAGCTGGGGCTCAGTGAGTGGGCGGTGGTGGAATTTCTTCCGCACCCCGCCATTAGGGTCGAGCAGGCCGACCTGTACAAGTCTGACAGGGACCACCTGTAACAGGGCCTTCTTAGAGGGTAACAGGGCCTTCTTAGAGGATCTCCGGCTGGGGTTAAGTGCGGCTCTGGGCCACCCAGTGGATGCGAGTGCCTAAGCAGAGGCTTGGCATTGGCGGTGGCTGGAGTTGGCTAGGGCTTTGGTGAGCACCTGTGGTTTACCCAGTTTTCACGGGAAAGTGGCAGGCTGAAACTGCAGCTAGGCTATACAGCTCTCTGCAGTGAGAGCCTGCCACATGATACACTCCTATGTGGCACTAGTTCTGTTAAGGTTGTGCATGCACTAGGAGGGCAATTTAAGCCAGGCCGACCCGGCAGTAGCCATAGTCCATGGCTCATGTTGGTTGGGGGCAGGGTGCTTCACCAGTACAGGACAGGGAAGGGTCAGGGGTTTCCCTTTGCCTGCCCTGTTAGTTCTGTTTGCCCCATGCCAGTTGATGCAAGTTAATAAAGTGGCCCTGTTTACACCCAACTATGCTTGTTGCCTCGTTATTCTGACTGGGGGGGGGGGGAAATAACCACTCCAGCCCTACCCCTCAAGTTCCTTCCCTGATAAGAAATAATAGAACCAAATAATTCTGCAATCCCAGATAAAACCAAGCCCAAATCAGGAAACACTAGTGGAGGATCAGAATACAACTGAATACCAGAAAGTACTCCCTTCCAAAAATTCAAATTCCCAAAATACAATTTTTGCCAGTTTTGCCAAGTCCATTAGTACCTTAGAGACTAACCACAGCTTCAGACTATAAGCTTAAGGGTCAAAGCTCCCTTCATCAGACATGAGTAGGATTTGAATCTAACTATTCTACTGTAGACAATTACAGCTACCCTCTGAAACATATCCCCCCACCACCAAATCATGTGCCCTTTACTAGTCACAAATTACAACCCTGTTGAGTGCATGGAATTAGCTGCAAAGTTCTTTGGGGAAAGCTGCAAAAAGACCACAAATAGTTTGCAGGAGAAGCCTAAAACTTATAATCTTTGATGGAAGATTAAACATTTATAATTAGTGAAATGACAAAGGAGCATTTAATTGGTGGAATTCAGATGTGGCCCCTAGATTCTCTTCATATGATTGTCCCATGGTTTATGGATTTCCAAATTACCTGAATTGTTGCATTGGGAATTCTCCATTTTTCCATGTTGTATTTCTGAATTTTCTACACACCATGGTGTATGCACAGTTCCTTCTCCTTTTTTATTGTTGTACATATTAATAAAATAATGTGTGATTATACCAAGCTTATTTTCCTGTGATGTTTTTCCAGTGTGAGTCAACATTTGTTTCCATCAGTAAAGAGCAGATGAAAAGATTCTTCATGCAATCATATGTACACTCACACTAAGGTTGCTTTTTTGCACTTTTTTGTACCAATATACATTTCTGCTACCAGTTTCTTAGAGAGGAAAAAATGGAAACAAGATCAGAAGAGTCCTGCTGGATCAGAACCAGTGGTCCATCTAATCCATCATTTTATCTTATATAGTGACCAATTAGTTACTCTAGAGGGCCAACAATAGGACAAAGTCCTTCTCCAAATCCTGCCTCATAACACTGCTATTCAGAGGTTTATTGTCTTTGAATGTGGAGGTTTCCTTTAGTTACCATGGCTAGTAGCCACTGATAGACCTCTTTCCTTCATGAATCTGTCTAATCCCCTTTTAATGCTATCCATGTCTGTGGCCATCACTACATCCTCTGGCACATTTAATCCACATTTTAATCACTCACTGTGTAAACAAGTATTTTCTTTTAGTGAAAATCAGGACAGGATTTTCACTATTTAGTGAAAATCAGGACAGATATATATTCTTGCAAAGTGAACAATCAAATGCTGGAAATCTGTTCATTTATAGTGAAATTCTGTTTAATCAGATATTTAAAACTGGAATGTTAACTGGTTGTTTTTTATATCCACTATCCATTGGAACTTTTCAGATTCATATCCCTCAATGATGAATAAAAAACATGGAAATCTCAATCCATTCAAAAGATGAATTAATATATCTCTCTGTGTGTGTGTGTGTGTGTAAAGGTGTTCAACAGCATTTATGAATCAATCAATGACACAGCTCCAGGTTTATAAATCTAGTTGTACCAAAACCTCCTACTACTGCTCTGTCAATCTCACACAATGATTCACTTCTAATGGTTTTCTCTCACAGAACTACTTATGACTCAAAACCTTTGCTTGTTCTATGCTAAATTAGCCCCATGGCACCCCAATAAGGACATGATGATCCTGAGAAGGGTAAATGATTCTTCATGAAAGAATAAAGATGGCTGTATATTCCTATCATCAAAAACTATGTGAGTGCTCGGAGTCCTTTAATCTACACAGAAAGCACATACTACAATCATCTCCAATTTGAAAACATGATACAAATGTTTAACAAGTACTGATTTTATTGCAACAATGATCATTTACATCAGAGAGCTTCACTTTATGGTCTTACCCTTGACAAACATATTTATCATCTGCACGCTTGTTGAAAAAAAGTTTGGGGTATGCTCTTTAAATCAATATCCTCATTACTTTTAATTAAAATGGAATGAAGACACATGGGAACTAATTTGAATAGCATCTCCATCTCAGATTAAAGATTCACAAGCGGTTCACAGTGCTTGCAGTAGTAGAAACCCCAAGCAGTATTTTCTAATCAGAATAAATACTCATACATATGTGGATGTGTAAAAAATACCAATGTACTTAGGAAAGATAATTAAAGCCAGTTTGCACAACCAATTTTGATTACATGATAATTACATCTGTCACTTGATGGTGATGGTTTGGTTAAACTGAAATACATGCTGTGTCAACTAAAACTCTTTAATAGTACCTTTCAGTATAGAAGAACTTGCAATAATTGGCCCAATCAAGACAGCTATTGAAATGTGTTTGAGAATTCAACTATTATCAGTAAATTCTCCTTTAATACCTGCTTGAGGGTCACAACATTTTTTGCGAGGGAAGGGGTCAGTCCTGGCACTGTCTTCCTTGCATATTTGCTTAGTCAAATTGGTCATTGCTTTCATATTCCTAGTAAGTTTGTATCAATTTAGTCAAAAGTTAAACTTCTTACTTGATAGATTTCTGTGAAGTATCAGACTCTGGATATGGTGCATCTCCAGGGAAGAATAGACACTAAGAATGCTTATGTATGTGCCATTGTTGGATGAGCTAACAGCACAGATGGTACAACCAAGTCTTTTCAGCAGAAATCAGAACACAACGGTAAGAGTTTTTAAGCTCCCCAAGATACCAATAACCTCTGAGGTTATCTTACTAACTGAAATTTTTCTGTATGCCTCAACATACTTCAGATTTTTCTCCTGAGCAGGAATATACAAAGTAAACACAAGAGATCAGTAGCAAGTCTACTCCCAGGATTTAAAAGATTTGGAGAGTTTGTTCATAACTTGACCATCACTGCTGGTGAGAGGCAGCAGACACATCTACAGCACAACTTGATATAGTTATGTGGAACCCTCTGAGAAATGTAACTAATCTTAACAGCAGTCTCTGCCGGAGAGGACAAATGCAGAAGACAAAACTCCCTTGTGATTTGCTTCCAGAACCCTATGCTTGGTATTTCCTTGTTAGGTTCTGGTAACCACTGGGATCTGCTTTACAGGGGTAAGCTCCTCCAGGGCTTGATTTCTCTCAAAGAGTTTGCACTATAGCCAAAGACTCAGAAAACAGGAGGAGAAAGATTTCAAACATCTATTTCCCTCCCTCCCATCCACTGGCTCTTCTCCTGGATCAGTTCCCATTTCTCTTGGATTCTGCCACTGAGCCCTAGCAGAGTCACATGCTTTTCCTCCCCAGCCTTGTGCTTTTCCTTGCTTAAATCAAGAGCCCTTGGCCACCTCCACCCTACTGCAGCCAACCCGTTCCCTTCCTCAAAAGGTAGGAAGTGGACTTCCTTGGGGATGTCCAATCATCATCATGTTGACTCGTCCCACCCCCTCGCTGCAACCTTGGTGTTGGATGTGGCTGGCATTTTACCTGGCCTTGTCTCCCTTTGTTGCCAACAAGAGGTCTCTGCATGCCATCCTTACTGCACTCCCACGCTCCTCTCCTGCCAGCTCCAGGGGTTCTCAGCCACAGGTCTGCCCTCTGAACACCCAATGCTGTCCTTCTCTATGCCTCTGTTCTCTCCTGACCTCTCCAGCTCCCAGGCCAAATCGTCTTTCATCCTTTACCTTGGTGAGCAATGCAACTTCACTGCTGGTGACTTTTCCCACTTCCTCCCCGGTAAGTTGAAGACCCCTGCTGGGTTGAAGCCACTCACTGTTGGGACATCGAGCCCCAGACATTGGGTGTTTTTACATTCAGTTTGATCCAGAGGTTTAGTCTTCAAATCATCTGCCACCGTTCTGCTTCAATTATTTCCTTTTTACATTTGTGGACTTGCTCTGCTCATTTTGCACAGCCAAACTTTTATATTGCCTGCTGAAAGCATTTCAATTGGGGGGGGGGGTCTCTGATCAGAGGGCAGCTGGAATACCAGTGCTTAATTAAATGTATACGATTGCTTGGAAATCATGTCAACACTGCAAAAACAATACAAATTTAAATTACAGGATGAGGCAAGCAATGATATGTAAAAATTTCGAGTGCTGTCAGTTCCCATGCAAATTACTGCACCTTGTGGCTTTTGGAGGAGTCTTTTAAAATGCATGAAAACTTCTACAATACAAGTTTGAAACACCTGTAGAGAAATTACCAGATCAAATATAGTTTCAAGAAAAATGTTGCAGCAGCAGCACCAGAACCCATCTCATCAAAACAAATGTAGATGCTTCGGGCAGCAATGATGCAAAACAGTTGTGAGAATGTTAGGTAATGTAAAAGGTGAGTTTCCAATGCAGTGATAGAGAGTCACAAACTGTCAGTGTAAAAACACCCATTACTATATTAAACTTCTGACCAGTGTTGAAGGATAGCCATACTCAGAGTTCATTGCAGTAATGAAATCTGAAGGATTCAAGAACTACTCACAAAGTTAGAATGCTAAGTTAGTATGCTATTCACTAAGTTAAAATCTATCCCATATGTCTGTGGCCTTAGCAGAGAACCTGAGAAGCTGGTTAAATGATGAAAGTGATGAAAAGCGCTTTGGCTGTCATTGCAACTTAAGTGTCCAGTCCAGCCACAGTAATGCATTTAGGAGAACTATCTTGTAATTTTATACATGAAAATTGTGCATTGCTTTAATGACTAATGGATAAACAATTAATGCAGTAGGTTGCAAGCTTGCCACATGTATTCTTTGTCTCTTTAATAAGCTTTTTACCTTGTATATCAGTGATCTTTAAGCACTAATAAATTATTTTTATTGTTATTATTATTTAATAAACTGAGCCAGTGAACATGGTTAAGCAGGGGAGACAGATCCCCATACATTATCACCATCTCTTTAGTCTCCTCCTCCCCACAACATCCCATCCCCAGGCCCACTTCAATCATGGTTGAATATCAATTACATCAATCTTAGCTGAATTTCAATGGACTCGGCTGCCAATTCTCATGAATTATTTTCATCCCTTTTCTTTTTCTTTCTGTTAAGTAGTCCTAGAGGTCGTTCTGAAGCTGAATATAGGGGAGGGGGCTGAAACTCAGATACAATGTGTTCACTAAAATATTAATACCAATCTCAGCACTTCACCAAGTTTATCATCATGTGAGCATAAATCTTGTACATTTTATTTGACAGAAGAACTGGGTATGACAAGAATGAATTCTTGGATGAAGGTAGTTTGTTGGAAATGAGTTCTGTAAGAAGGCAAGTCACAGGCTGCATATACCATCTCAGAAATGTAGATTTTGTAGTACCTCCATATTGCATAACAGAATCCTTCCTTCAGTTTGTCTGGGATGAGGCAGTCTGCATGCATACGTTAAGAGGATTTGACAGAAAGACCATCACTATATCACAATAGGGGTAGTTGATCATAACTTGTCAACACAAGCATTTGTCCTCGGCAAAACACAGACTTCTAAATCATAGATATGGAAACACGCTTATCACACATGCCTGCCTTCAAGCAGTCATTTTAAAACAATGTTAAAATTTATTGTTTTAGACTCAGTCACAGATTTTTGAAAAGCTTGTATGCATATTGTATCCGCTTGCAGTATAATTTCACTAGAGATTATTTCAATTTTTTCCATTCCTTTGTTGTTTCAGAATTTGTCTCTGTACTAAGAAAATTTCCAGAATTATTTCCAGAACAGTTTATTTCATGAACAGTTTGCTGAAACTTTCACTTCATTTTCATCCACCTTCCCCCATGCTACTAATATATACATTATAAAACATTGGAAAAAGCAGCCTGATAAGTGCTTGTTGAGTGGTAAAAGACCACACAAACAGGATCTTGGTAAAGCTGCTGTTACAACCACATCAGGATTCCCTTTTCTGCAGTGTTTGACATGTGCACATATGCTCATCAGTAACTGTTATGTATGTGAGTCAATATGGATAACAATGATGTTCCTGCCTGGCTCATTGGAGCCTGAAGGACTGAGCTTGGGGACTTGGGAACAATGGGCAGTAGGATCCAAATCCATACTGCCCTGCTCCAATCATGGGCCCCCTGCTGGTTTGAATGACCCAATAACATGCTTGTGCAGGAAAACAGAGCAGTATATAGTTGGCCCAGCGGGCCCAGTTCTCCAGTCTTTGTAGAGCAGCCACTTACCATGCTGTATCTAATAAAGACCTGAGTATCACTACCACCTCTCCTCTTCAATGCACTGGACCCACTGTATTATAGTAACATAGAGGGGAAGACAGATGGAAATGGACTGAAGCAGCTGTAAGTTGCAGCCTACTCCCATGTATGCCTGTCCGGACAATATATATATCTTTATAAGTTCTACATTGCATCCCCTCCTCCATCTTCTAAGGCAGGTGGTCATGTAGGGCCTTTTTTGAGCCTTTTTTGGTTATACAATATGCTTCCTCTTTCCGTTCTCTTAGTATTGTATTTGGCTGTTTTACAACAACTGGTTAAGACCTGTTTTATCTGAGCAAACTTTTAATTGGGGGTAGAATTACATCTATGATTATCTATCTCCATGGCACCGGTGTCTTACTGATTTATAAGGTCCCCCCATTTCATTGTTTTAACACTGTTTCTATTGTCTTCAAGGTGAATTTTAGATTTTTTAAAAGGTTATCCTGGTTGCCTTATGAGCCATTAGGCAAGAACATGGGGGCAATAAAATCTAAATAAATAAGGGAACAAAATAAATGTAACATTGTGATAAAATGGGCACAAAAGCTCTCTTGGTAAGATTTGGATATCACAAATGGTACACTGGAAAATTCTAATTTATCATATCCAGTTCAGAATCAAAATGAGAAAATTTAGAACTTCAAAATCTGGGGAGAAAACTGGAGGCAGAAAGTTTCTAAAGCATCTCTACTCTGACCTGCCAAGATTTTGCCCTGGCTCCATCCCTTCCCTGCCAGATTACATTCTGGCTATACATTCTCCTTCAGAGTTTGCCCTTCCTCTGTGTTTCCAGGATACATCCACTTACTCCATCTAGGATGCCCAAACCAATGGTTCATAAACTTGGTCTTGATTAAATTAAGCATTTCTTGTGTTTCTCTAGTTCTGGGTTGGCAATGGGAAGGGAAAAGTTATGTCCTTATACCACTGCAGAGACTATTCCCTCCCAACCTGGATGGTGCAAATTAGTGTACTCTCATCAGATCTTGGAAGCTAAGCAGCGTCAGTCTTGGTTAATACTTAGATGGGAGACTACCAAGGAAGTCCAGGGTTACTACTCAGAAGGAAGCAATGGCAAAGCACCTCTGAATGTCTCTTGCCTTGGAAATCTCATAATTTAGCTGTGACTTGAAAGCACTTTACACATGCACACACAAACACCACTGCAAGGATCTATTGAGGCTCTGTGTTTCCCAATGCAATATAACATACAAATTTGGCTCCTGTTTGACTCACTCTCCCCACTCAGGCAGCTAGTTAACTAATGTCAGTAAACTCTGATTAAAAATGCATTTTCCCCCCTTCTTCCTTTTTCCATAACAACAAAATGGATTTATTCCATCCTGCTGTGAAACCTTTATGCTTGGTTAAAATTGTATCTTCGTTTTGAACACAGAAAACGCAGGAATTGCCATATCAGATCAGCCCAGTGATCCATCTCAGCCAGGATTTTGCCTCTAGCCATGGCCTCTACCTGAAGGGAGCATAATGAAGCTGTTCTTAAAAGGCAGCTTGCTAACACCGTGCACAGTATGTCCAATATGCCATTACCAAGAAAGCAAGCTGGCCCTTAATCTTATTCAAATTAAAGGAGATTGGGAGCTGTTTGTTAGAAACTGCTCAAGCTGTCAGGAGGAAGGAATCAGATTAAGTTCTTATTCCCACCCAGTTTTTCCCATTTCCCATTCTCCTCATTTTCTTGTGCTTTTCATTTCCTGGGAGGTCTCAGCACTAACTTGCCTTAATTGTAAGAGGGAGTGAGGCAAAAGTTAACCCTACTGCTTCCAGGCTGGAAATGATTAATATCAAATACCCTCATAGGTCCAGGCCTAGTGTGCTGTTGTAATGTGGGGAAGCGGTTTGGAATAGGACCTAGGAGACTTGGTTTGAATCCCCAGTCTTCCATGGAAGCTCAGTCTTGGTTGAACAGTCACACACTCTCAGCCTAACCTCTCAGAAGGTTGCTATGAGGAAAAAATGAAGAAAGGAAAAATAGTGTAAACCAATGGGTCCCCACTGAGGAAAAAAAAATAGGGTACAAATAAAACAAATAATCCACATTGGTATGCTTCTGCCATCTCCAACCATCGCAACCATCTCCAGCATTGTCAATGAACTGGGTGAGAAAGCAAATTCGGCCTCCACCATTGGACTTGCAACAATGACTGAACCAGTTCATAGTCTTGGCATAGTGGGGAGAGAGAAAGAGAAGAACCACCTTGATAGGTCACCTCAGACCACTATTGCCATTTACACTGAAAAGGAGAGAAGTATCAACCCTTTCATCCTGTTTGAAGAGAGTGGTATTTGAGTACTAGTGTGTTGCCAGTGTGGCACAAAGCTGGTGAAAAGTTTGCTAAACACATTCTGAGGTTGGGAACCAAAATGGTACAGTATTCAGAGCATTGGCCTCAGACTAAGGAGATCTGAGATCAAACAAAATGAATTTCATTGAGTTACCTTGGGCCAGTCATTCTCTTTCAGCGACCACACCACACAGCGACCACTGACCACACAGGTTGTTACAGAGGTGAGGTGAAGGAGGGCAGAAATATATATGCTACTCTGAGTTGGACTAGATGGTCTGTATCGCCCCTTCTAACTCTATGATTCTATGATCCTATTCCTTTTCCCCTTGTCCCTGGATCTCATGGGAGAGACACAAAAAAACACCTTTAAGACTGAGTGCTAATGTTTTAAGCATGTTTCATTAAGGTTTTTTTAAAAATAAATAAATAAATCTTTAATTGTGTTTTTCTGTGTCCTTTATAAAGTTTATGTCTCTGTTGCCTAATCTAAAATAGGTCCACACACAGCCTGGCCCAACATGGCTCGGCCCGACAAGGTCTCATTTATATCAGATCCATCCTTCATAAGAAATGAGTTTGACACCCCTGATTTGTAGAATGTACTTCAGAAATCTCCTCACTAATTCTCCTTCTAAGCTGTGGAGTCTTGTAAGCAAAAATTTTATTTCATGAGCTACTGGCATTGCAGTTGTCAGCAACAGATTTGGCTACTGTATAAATTTGTTTTCTCTGGGGCCATCTTCCCTGAACTAAGACAACAATGTGTGAGCTGGAGGCTAATAAACTGTGAGTTAGCTTATTTTATTTTATCAAATTTATATCCCACCCCACCCCCAATGGGCTCAGAGTGGCTTACACTATCTCAGCTTAGAGGGAACACTGCTCCTCACCAGTAATAATGCTTCCAAAATTCTTCTCATCAGGATTTTGATTTTAAATTGACTTGTCTTCTTTCTGAACTAATACATTAGGAATTCTATTGTTCTACTTTGTGTTGCTGAATTTTGTTGTGTATGCAATTTGCAACTTCCTTCAGTTCTCATGTCTTCTCTCCCCCGATGTTACTACTGTGCATCTGTATATTGATAAATCATAACAATCTCAATACAATTGTGAATATAACTTCATCAAGGGTGTGGGTTTTTTGTAATGTTTTATGTGTGTGTGGGCCCAATGCCCTCAAATCAGTGTTGATTGTATCCTGCATGCAATTACATCTAGGTTTTGGGGGGTTTTTTGCAGTGCTGTATTATTGCACAGCTGTGCCTCTGTGCGCTGTTAACATATGAAGAGGGAAAGATGGACATTAACAGACAGACTTGTGATTAACTATACATTCTCCTGTCCCAAAATTAATTTTATAAATTCTCCTAGTTTAACTGGAGTAGGATGACTTGCAGAAAGAAACTGTGGAACAGTAAAGGCCCAGACCAATGTACTGCTGCTTTCCCAAGATACTCACCTGACACTTTCTGTATTGTCCTTTAGGTGCCAGGTGAAGACCACGTAATTTTCCTCAGCTTAATTGACTGGACTATGTATTCTACCTTCTGGTCTCTGCATGCTGTTGTTGTTCTCACTGCAGCTTGTTGGATTGATTTAGATGTTAGCTTTTATGGCTGATGTTATAAGATTTTATTTTTTATCCACCTTGAGAGTTCTCTGTCTGAGCTAAATTAGATTAGATGACTACTTTCAGCGAAGCAATTAAACCCAGTCACCCAGTCTAATTTTGAAGGTGCCATTGGCATTTGGGTGTTTGGGTTTTGGAACAAATGAATATACAGGATGTGGTAGAATGGGCTTGCTCCAGCCTGCCACCCTATTCTACTCTACCCTCCAAGGTTTCTGCAATACATGGAGAGGCTTTTCTTTTTCTCTTGGGTAACCTGCCACTACTACTTGACCTTTGTAAGGAACTGCCTGCTGAGAGGGTCAGGACTCCCAGCTACCCTTCCAAGTTCTGAGGTCTTGCATCTGTATCTCTCCCTGTCCAGCATCTGATTATCAGGGGACAGTTCACTGCCTTGTGTACTCCCAGAGGAATAGCCACTTGTCAACTGTCTGCCTTCCCCCGGCACTCCTTTTAAAGTAGCATGCCCAAGACGGTGGGGGTCTATGTGGTTCAGAGAACCACTCTCAGCATCAAAAGTTACAAAGTGTTTATTAAAAATAAAATGTTCACAAACATACTTTTAGCACAGTGCCAGATTGAGCAAGGGATTTAAAAGAAATGACTAAAATGCAATTCCGCTGTCCCTCTGTCTACACATGCCCTATCAGATGTTAAAATACAGGACAGGCTCCTTAGCATGGGAAGTTACAGATCTCTACAGAGTTTTCATTACCTTGAAGCTTTCTCCAGCTCTTCCAGGCCAGTACATGGTCAATGGCTACTGTAAAAGTTCTGTCTGCTCTGATGGACTCAGCACCCTGACAAAGAGAACTTCCTCCTTGCTCCCCTGAGTTTTATCACCTCTCTTTTTCCCACTCACTGACCAGATCAGGCCATTCAGAAAAGCTTTTCCTGAAGCCTCCAGAATTCTCCTTCCTGAAGTCTCTCTAACATATAATTCTTCCATATCTCTATCCCCTAATTGGAGGGGGTGGGACTGGACCCTGCTATTCTCTCTAGCTAGATCTATTAGCATTTCTTAAGAGGTAGCTGAGGTGAATCTGGAAAGCAATTGAATGAACTTCTCCCCTTCCTGCCTATTCTCTTCCCAGAGGGGAAAAAACTTTAAAAACTCAGTGAAGGTTTTGTTCATTTCAAACCGCTAAAGAAAAACTGCATTTCTTCACACAGAATTTAACAGTTAAGACTGTTGTAACTTTTGATGTAACTGGCAGATGTTGTCCATTTTGCAGTAGCTCTTGAACTTCTCTTTTCCCACAAGCTGAAAGCAGCAGGCAATTAGTCCCTCAGAGTCTCCGTGTGGCCTGCTGCTTATGCAGGCCATCCTGTAATCAGTTAGTTACTCCATGGCAAGCTGGTGAGCTGCTGCAGATTGAAGGATGAATATAGGTGA
This sequence comes from Heteronotia binoei, assembly GCF_032191835.1. Lineage (NCBI taxonomy): Eukaryota > Metazoa > Chordata > Lepidosauria > Squamata > Gekkonidae > Heteronotia > Heteronotia binoei. The sequence continues at coordinate 231,345,479 of NC_083223.1, forward strand.
ATCTACCTGTCTATTTCATTTCTGTCAAACAAGTTTCTTTCTGCAGGAGATCATCATCACCAGCTTGCTTCAAGTACATTTCCTTTTAGGATTTCCCAATTACAGAAGGGAAAAATCAAAATCTTGAATTGGAACACAAAGCCTATTCTCATTCCCCAGTATTTTTAGGAATCTGGAGTCCTGACTAGGGATGTGCATTCGGTTCGGCCGAACCATATTTATAGCCGAAACAGCACTGATTCGGCTGTATACGGAATAGGCTGCAGCCGATCCCCATAGGCGCCCATTACACGGCAGCCGAAAACGGCTCGCTGTATACTCCCGAATAGCTATTCGGAAGAATACGGCTGTCAATTCAAAAGGCGGGAAAATAGCTTCTGCAGCCTCAAAGGAGCTGCTTGCCTACTTTCCCGCCTTTAGTTGCCTTTTCCCGCCTCTCCCATAGCCTCCCTGGGATCAGGGAGGGGGGGAGGGGGAAGAGGAGCCCCAGCAGCCAATCCAAAGCATGCATTTGCAAAATGCACTGCAAATGCATGCTTTGCAGGGCTTTTTAAGGAGTCTTCCTGGCTGGACTCCTCCATTGCTGCTGTGTTGGTTGGTGTGAGAGATTGTGCTGCTGCTGGCTGGCCCTTGGCTTCAGCTGCTGCCTGCTGCTCTCTCACGCAGCCTTACCAGACTTCCCTGGACTATAGAAGACAAGGTAAGACAGTCTTGGGGTTCTTGTTTTTATTTATTGTTGGTAAAAGACTTTTTAAGACTCAGAGTCCCTTTACTTATCCAGATTTGGGTGGTGGTGGTGGTGGGGTAGCTTATTTGGGGTTGGGGGTTAGGGGTTTCTGCTTGGGGAGGGGGCCTGGGGTGGGTTTTTTTTTTTTGCCAATTTGCCCATATCTTAATTTAGTGAGAGGACTTTTAAAAGTGCAGTGTCCTTTTACTTCTCCTGATTTGGGTGGCTTGGATTTCTTGGGGTTAGGGTGAGGGGGTTTTTTTTGGGGGGAGGGGTTGGCAAAGTTCCTATATTGTTGAAAGTTAATTTTTTTACTGTTTTAAAAGTATTCAGTGTTTGATTTGTTGCTGCTGTGTTGTGCTGTGTTGTGCTGCTGCTGTTATTAATTTCCATTGTTTAAAAGGCCACTTTTGTCCCCCTTTTCCTGGTTCTGGTTTTAGTGTGTGGGGGGGGTGTTGTTGACTGATTTGGCCTGAGCTTTCTTATTGGTGAAAAGGCCATTTTTTAACACTTGAGTTGCTTGGCCTTTTCTCCTGTTGTCCCTTTTCCTGGTTTGGGGGTGGGGGTGTTGTTGACTTATTTGGCCTGAGCTTTCTTGTTGGTGAAAAGGCCACATTTTTAACACTTGGCCTTTTGTGATTCTGCTGGTTTTGTTTTGTTTTTTCTAAATTACCTCTGGTTGGTGTGGGGGTTGGCGAGGGTGTGTGTGGGCTAGGTCACTTTCTTGTTTTTATAGAGTAGATTGTGTGTTCTGTGGCAGGGAAGCTGGCACCTGGGTGAGAGATCCAGAACCAGCAGGCTTGTTGTGGTTGGCCAGCTCTCCCCGTGTTGTTTGGGGCAGGGCTGGAGAGCTGGCATCTGGGTTTGCTGCAGCCAGGTCTGCAGAGCAGACCTTGAGCAGATTGTGTTTTGTGTGGCAGTGACGTTGGCAACTGGGTTTATATTGGTTCCAGGCCTGCAGGGTTCATAGAGTAGATAGAGGGATGTAGTGCATTTGGGTCCTATAGAGATTCTCTGATGTGAAGTTAGGTTTGGCTTTGGGTGCCCCAGGAATTGGACCCCCTGGTCCAATTTTTTTTGGCCTTATGGGTTTTGTGTGGGACAGTGCCCTGAAGCTGCACAGCAGTTTGGGGGGCTCTCCTCAAAACCCCCTGCTCCCCAGAGCCACTTTTCCCACAACAATTACAGTGAGGAAGTGGCTAATTGGGCTTTCCCCATCATTGTTGGCAATGGGCCTTTTGGGGAGCCCAAAGACAGGGACCCCCTGGCCCAATCTTTTTGGGACTTGCGGGGGTTGGAGGGGAGAGTCCCTTGCAGGTCCCCTGCAAATTTGGGGGCTCTCCCTCAAACCCCCTGCCCCCGAGTAGCCTCTAATTATGCCCTATGTTGCCATTGATTTCAATGGCCCATAGGGTATAATGACGGAATAGGGGCACCCTATTTGGGTGCCCCTGGAATTGGACCCCTTGGCCCAATCTTTTTGGGACTTGGGGGGTTTGTAGGGGAGAGTCCCCTGCAGGTCCTCTGCAGATTTGGGGGCTCTCCCTCAACCCCCTCCCCTCCAGGCGGCTTCAAATATACCCTATTTGCCATTGATTTCAATGGCCCATAGGGTATAATAGGGCCGTATATTCGGGAATAGCCGTGCATCTACCGTATATGCGGCTATTCCGAATGCGGTATTCAGGAGTATACGGGAATTCCGAATCCCCCCCCCCCGTATACTTCTGAATCCGTGTAAATCTGAATTTTTTTTTTTTTTTTGCACATCCCTAGTCCTGACCTGGATAGTCCAGGCTAGCCTGATCTTATAAGTTATTGAAAGCTAGGCACAGTTGGTCCTGGTTAGTATTTGGATGGGAGACCAGCAAAGATGCTCAGGGTTGTGTGACATAGAAGCAGGCAAGGGCAAACCACCTCTGAACATCTCTTGCCTTGAAAACCCCATGGGCTTGCCATAAATCAGATGACTTGAGCCCCCCCCCCCAAAAAAAAGGGTAAACAAGTCTAGTTCTGAAAGGAGGAACAGCAAACCACTTGCCCAGAGGTAGCAAAGAGTCATCCCATCCCTTTAATTTAAATTCCTTCTGCCACATAGAATTCCAGGGAATTGAAGTGGCAACCTTTATGGCCTTATCACCTGATGCTCAGTTAATTACAACAAGGCAAACATCTTCCTCTATTTGTTTCTTTTTTGAAATAGGTGCAGTTAAGAGGAATAATTGAAAAGAACAGAATCTCAGCCATGCTGAAAAGAAGTCCATAGACAGTCTCAGAAGCAATCCAGATAGTATCATTCAAGAGGCAGACAAACGTGAAGTGATTGTCATCATGAATAGATCAGACAACATCCAGGGGTCTCAGAGACAACTCTCAAATACTGCTTTTTACAAACAACTGGACTCAGGTCCCATACAGGAATACAAAAAAGAACTAAACAAGATTATGAAAGAATTACCCCTGCACATTCAGGAACAAATCCTTTCAGATACACCACGGAAACCTCAACCAGGTATCTTTTATCTTCAAATACAAAAACCTGGCAACCCAATATGCTCTGCTGTCACAAGCATAGGCACTATCACCATTGGAGTAACTGGACATATGGGCTCTGTACTAAGACCCTATGCCAACGATGCTCCTAGTTATGTGTGCAACACCACAGACTTTCTAAGAAAACAGTCTTCTGGAGAATATGGTTTTACCCACTATGGATATGGAATTTCTGTATACCAGCATCCCACAAAAAGATAGATTACAAACCATAAGGAACATGATTTCTGACAACTTCACAGCTGACCTTACAACCAAACTGTGCCATTTGGTTCTTACCCATAACCACTTCAAATTTGGTGACAACTTGTTATTTCAGATCAATGCTACTGGTATGGGCACCTGCATGGTCCCACAGTATGCTGACATCTTTATGGTTGACTTGGAGTAATGCTTCCTAAACTCCTACCCATTCAAACCTCTCTTATACCGGTGATACACTTATGATATTTTTATTGCCTGGATACATGGCAAAGAAGCTCTGTCTGGACTTATTCCACCAGGCATTCAATGACTTTCACCCTACCATCAACCTGACAATGAACCAATCTATGCAACAAATGCATTTTCTGAACCTTCTGTAAAAATATACAATGGACACATAGACACCCCTTTATACCAGAAACCCACTGACTGACAAACATTATCTATATGCCTCCGGCTCCCATCCCAAGAATACCAAACATTCATTGTATACAGGCAGGATCTACACTACAGCTGCATCTGCTCCGATTCTACAGACAGAAATTCTCATCTGAGGGATCCATGTATCTGAAGAAATGTCCATGCACATGAAAGTTTATACTCAGAATTACACTTCATTGGCCTTAAAGGTACCACTAGACTCAAACTTTGTTCTGTTGCTTCAAACCAACATGGCTGAAATGATCTATGTGGTAAATGTTTAATAATAGTGTGATTAAAAACACTTAAGCATTACACAAGACTTTACCTTATGTTTGTCTCAGTGATAACTCATTGCCTTAATTGGTGTAATTTCACCCTTCTATCTCTTTGCTATAATACAATGCAACTAATAATTTATTCATAATGGTTAGAAAAAAATATATATTTCTAACCATTATGAATAAATTATTACACACATACAGAAAATATACACACACACAGAAAAACAGAATGAGTTTGAGGGGAAATCACTTGATGGTGATAGTGGCTTGGAGAACCGCACAGAAAGAGACCGGGGAGGCTGTAGGCAGCCCACGGGCCACAGGTTGGCGAGCCCTGCTCTAGGTTGATCCTGCATTGAGCAGGGGGTGGGACTAGATGGCCTCTATGGGCCCTTCCATCTCTGGGATTAAGAACATAAGAGAAGCCATGTTGGATCAGGCCAATGGCCCATCCAGTCCAACACTCTGTGTCACACAGTGGCCAATATATGTGTGTGTGTGTACACACACATACACACACACACACATATATATACTGTGGCTAATAGCCACTGATGGACCTCTGCTCCATATTTTTATCCAATCCCCTCTTAAAACTGGCTATGTTTGTAGCCACCACCACCAACTGTGGCAGTGAATTCCACATGTTAATCACCCTTTGGGTGAAGAAGTACTTCCTTTTATCTGTTTTAACCTGACTGCTCAGCAATTTCATTGAATGCCCATGAGTTCTTGTGAGAAAGGGAGAAAAGTACTTCTTTCTCTACTTTCTCCATCCCATGCATAATCTTGTAAACAGGGGCATTATGATACTGGCTGATTTGTTTTCAATTCCCTTCCTAATAATTCCCAGCATGGTGTTGGCCTTTTTTATTGCAATCACACACTGTCTTGACATTTTCAGTGACTTATCTACCACGACCCCAAGATCTCTCTCTTGGTCAGTCTCTGCCAGTTCACAACCCATCAACTTGCATTTATAGCTAGGATTTTTGGCCCCAATGTGCATTACTTTGCACTTGGCCACATTGAACGCCACTGCTCAGCTGTTATTAGGGCTCCCTAGATGGAAGCACATTCAGCCAAGGCTCCGGGGACTGCACTGGCTGCCAATAATTTACCGAGTGCGGTACAAGGTGCTGGTTATTACCTTTAAAGCCCTATATGGCCTAGGACCTGCCTACCTTAAGGACCGTCTCTTCCCATATGATCCCCAGAGAGTGCTGCGATCCGGCTCTCGAAATCTGCTTGTAATCCCTGGGCCAAAGGAGGCCCGGCTGAAGTCAACTAGGGACAGGGCCTTCTCAATCACAGCCCCTTGCTGGTGGAACCAGCTACAGGAAGAGGTCAGGGCCCTGCGGGAATTTGAACAGTTCCACAGGGCCTGTAAGACAGTCCTCTTCCGGTTGTCTTATAACTGACGGGCATTGAAATATTCTGAAGGAAGACAATAAGATAGCATACTGATATTGATTGATACATTGATACTGGTTGTTTAAATTATTTAAATTGAACATATGAACATATGAAGCTGCCTTATACTGAATCAGACCCTTGGTCCATCAAAGTCAGTATTGTCTTCTCAGACTGGCAGCGGCTCTCCAGGGTCTCAAGCTGAGGTTTTTCATGCCTATTTGCCTGGACCCTTTTTTGGAGATGCCAGGGATTGAACCTGGGACCTTCTGCTTCCCAAGCAGATGCTCTACCACTGAGCCACCGTCCCTCCCCGATACAATTATTATTGTATTTTAATTTTTAAACCTTATTGTTAGAATTATTATGTTGTGAGCCGCCCTGAGCCTGCCTCGGTGGGGTAGGGCGGGATATAAATCAAATAAAATGAAAAAATGAAAATGAAACGTCATCTGCTACGTTGATACCCACTCACCCAACCTCAATGGATCCCTTTGGAGTGCCTCACAATCCTCTCTGGTTCTCACCACCCTGAACTATTTAGTATCATCTGCAAACTTGGCCACTTCACTGCTTACTCCCAACTCCAGATCATTGAGGAACAAGTTAAAGACATGGGACCCAGTACTGAGCCCTGCAGCACCCCACTGCTTACCATCCTCCATTGTGAAGGATGCCCATTTATACTCACTCTCTGCTTCCTATTAATTAGCCAGTTTTTAATCCAGAAGAGGACCTGTCGTTTTACTCCATGATTCTCGAGCTTACTAAGGAGCCTTTGATGAGGAACTTTATCAAAAGCTTTCTGGAAGTTAAGGTAAACAACATCTATTGGGTCCCCTTTGTCCACATGCTTGTTCACCCCCACAAAGAAATGTAACAGGTTAGTGAGGCAAGATCTTCCCTTACAGAACCCATGCTGAGTCTTCCTCAATAACTTGTGCTCATCAATGTGCCTACTCATCCTGTCCTTGATAATAGTTTGTACCAACTTTCCCGGTATTGTAGTCAAACTGATTGGCCTGTAATTTCCTGGATCTCCTCTGGAACCCTTTTTAAAGATGTGGGTGACATTTGCTACCTTCCAGTCCTCAGGAACGGGGCAGATTTCAATGAAAGATTACATATTTTTGTCAGGAGATCCACAAGTTCAAGTTTGAGCTCTTTCAGAACTCTTGGATGTATGACATCCAGAACTGGTGACTTATTAGTTTTTAATTTGTCGATCAGTTGTAAGACCTCCTCTCTTGTCACCTCAATTTGACTTAGGCCTTTCAACACACCTTCCAAAATTCGTGGTTCTGGAGTGGGCAAACACTTCTCATCTTCCACAGTGACGACGGAGGCAAAAAATGCATTCAGCTTCTCAGCCATTTCCCTATCCTCCTTCAGTAATCCTTCGACCCCTTGGTCATCCAAGGGCCCCAATGCCTCCCTGGCTGGTTTCCTGATTCTAATATATTTGAAGAAATTTTTATTGTTGGTTCTTATGTTTTTTGCAATATGCTCCCCATAGTCCCTTTTTGCCTGCCTGATCACAACATTGCATTTTATTTGCCACAGCCTGTGTTCCCTTTTATTACCCTAACATACAGAGCCACCCCACCTCCAACTCTTCCCTCCCTATCCTTTCGATATACCATATCCAGGAATCACCATGTCCCACTGATTCTCCTCATTCCACCAAGTTTCTGAAATTCCCACAATGTCTATGTTTTCCCCCAAAACTAAACATTTCAACTCACCACATTTACTTCAAACACTTCTAGCATTTGTATACAAACATCTATAATTTCCCAGGCAAGTTAGGCCTGCAACCTTCCTCCTGCTGCCTTGAGACTTTGGCAGACACTCCATATTGTTTGTCACGATCTCAGTGGACAACTTTGATTCATTACCCGGTAGAAAAGTAACAGCTAACCCTTCATCTCTTTGAGACGAGCCCTCCTGAACCAGAGACATTTAATCTCCTGTCGGCTTTCCCCCAAGATTTAGTTTAAAATTGCTCTGCCACCTTTTTTATTTTAAGCACCAGCAGCTTGGTTCCATCTGGGGACAAGTGAAGACCATCTCTTTTGTACAGCTCCCGCTTGTTTCAGAAAGCATCCCAGTGCCTAACAAACTTAAACCCTTCCTCCTTACACCATCGTCTCATCCACACTTTGAGACTTCTAATTTGTGCCTGTCTCTCCAGCCCTGCACGTGGAAGAGGTAGCACTTCTGAGAAGGCTACCTTGGAGATCCTGGCCTTAAGTCTCCTGCCTAGCAGCCTAAATTTTTCCTCCAGGACCTCACGATTGCATTTCCCCACATCGTTGGTGCCAACATGCACCATGACCACTGGCTCCTCCCCAGCACTTTCTATCAGCCTATCTACAACACGCATAACGTCCGCTACCTTCGCATCAGGCAGTCAAGTCACCATACGGTCAGTACACAGTTTTGCCACCCAGCTGTCTACTTGCCTAAGGATTGAATCACTAGCTACCAAGACCCTCTCTCTCTCCCTGCCCAGGGATGGTTCCTTGGTGCAAAAGGATACAAGCTCACCAACTGAAAAAGAGGCCCCTACTGAGGGCACATTCCCCTGTTCCCTCTTGACCCTCATGCTCCCTGGCAGCAATAGGGCTGCCACGATCAGAGTGGGGCTCATCTAATACGTCCCCGAGAGTCTTCTCAAAGTGCCTAACTGACTGTCTCTGCTTCTTTTGGTCAGTCACCTTGGCCTCAAGAGTACGAACTCGTTCTCTGAGGACCAGGAGCTCCTTGCATCAAGCACACACCCAAGACTTCAGTCCTGTGGGCAGATAGTCATACATGTGACAGTGCAAAACACTGGAAAGCCACCACCCGCCTGCTGGCATTCTACCTTCATGATAGCTTTTTAAAAATATACAGTCTCCTTTTAAACTCTGTTTGTTTATGTGGCTCTCCTTCTGGAGGGTCTACTTACCTTATTGGGAACACAAGGAAAATAGGGATCTGGGTTCCTGGTCCTTACACAGCCCCCAGGCCATGAACCACAGGCCAAGAGCCCTTTAGCTCTCACTCTTTGGCTCACGCCAAAGGCTCGCGCCTCTAGCAAGGCACAGCTTAATAATGCAAAGAGGGTGGGGTCTCAGTCTGCCCCAGGAACACAGCCACTCCTAATCAATCAGCAGCAATCACCTTCAGCCCACTCAAACCAAACAAACAGCAGTTCCTCAGCAACCACAAACTCAGAATTTTCAGCAATCACACAGTCACACAAACTCAGAAATTCTCAGCAACTCCCCCAGCTGTTTAGAAAGCCAAAACTCACCCTTACAGCACTTCTTATCTGCTCTCTCTCAGAGCTCTCTGAAATGTGCTCAGCCTCTGGCAAGGCGTAGCTTAATAATGCAAAGAGGGTGGGGTCTCAGTCTGCCCTAGGAACACAGCCACTCCTAATCAATCAGCAGCAATCACCTTCAGCCCACTCAAACCAAACAAACAGCAGTTCCCCAGCAACCACAAACTCAGAATTTTCAGCAATCACACAGTCACACAAACTCAGAAATTCTCAGCAACTCCCCCAGCTGTATAGAAAGCCAATCCTCACCCTTATAGCACTTCCTATCTGCTCTCTCTCAGAGCTCTCTGAAATGTGCCATTCGAGGATTCTATGAGACCCTGGAGAGCGGCTGCCAGTTTTAGAGGGCAATTATTGACTTTGATAGACCGATGGTTTGATTCAGTTGAAGGCCTCTTCATTTGTGTTGAAATGTGAGCGGCTGAAACTTTGCAGGCAAATTTCTTTCCTCGAGCTCCAGAATTTAACTGAAGATCGTTGAGGTTTCTGGGTTATGTTGCCTTGAGCTCAGCAGCGGTCCGCAGATTGTCCTTTCTGCAGCCCCTCTGAATCAGGTGGGTGGAGGGAGACCTTGAAGGGGTTTTCTTTCAACATGGGACTTTTACAGGAAGCCAAGGGCTCAGTGGCGGCTGTTCCTGTTCTTCTTGTATGCCCCGAGGCTCCTCCGCCATGATAGCTAACTCAGCAGGAAGAGGTGAATATTTGACTGCTTGCCTTTCTTTCTTTCAATAAGCTTCTGATGTATAGCTTCTCTACCTCAAGCATGGCAATTCTACTTGGCAAGTAAGTGTGCTTTCAATACCACTGGCTAATGGGTTGTTTTACATAACAACAAGCGGGTCAGTTCAAAGAAAGGGAAAGAGGTCGATTCCATCTCCACTTTCCCTGTGAATGAGGCTTCGAAAAGTTAAAAACCATTTTAAAGTATTGGAAATAATCTGAATTAGACTGAATATGTATACCTAAATTGACCCGAACTACAATTGGATATGTGTTAAAGAGGCTATTATCTGGGTGCAATATGGTCTGAACAAAAATGAGATATATTCTAGAAAGATTTCTCTTTGTCATCTGATAGCAACTGAAATGGTAACATTTAAACTCACAGCTGGAGAAGATTTGGAAAGGCAGACTAACTAAGTCTCTGAGCTACTTTTCAACTTAGATCAATAGACTGAGGTTGTTGACAGAGAAAAATGGCATTGCCAAGTGAAATGTTTTATAAAAAAGACATATTATGTAACATAAATTCTCTGAAGCAGGATCTTGGTTCATTAACAGAGTTGATTAAGAAACAAATGGGAACTTTTGTGCTGAAAGCTAGCGAAATCTCAAATCTACATGAACAGAGTGTTAAAGAGATCCTGGTGATGCCTGTGGAATTGGAATGGGAGACTGAACTGCTGGGAAACGTACAAAAAAACCCCAAAATGTAACCTTATGATGCAGTTAAAAAGAAAGACTGGAAATCGAAACTGATTGAAATTTTGTCGAGAAGAACAAATGGCGTGGAATTCTTCCTACTTGTACTGAGAGGGATAACTGCATTAAGGAGAGAGAAGGTGCATCTCAGCCAAAAAATCAAGATGTGGAAATTTTTCAGAAAGAAGGGTTTTTGAATTGTCTCTGTCTCTCTCTCTGGATAGTCGGATATGGAACTCTCAATAAGAATTGACATGCGATTTTAAAACGCTAAGTGAGATTTTAGGGTTATAGTGAGTTGTTTCTCCTAGAGTGATATAGACATAAGAGCTAAAAGAATGAAATGTTTTGAAAATAATTTTATGTAAAAATATAGTTAACATTTATGTAAAAATATAGTTAACATGGATTAATTTTTAAGAAGTCAGAGAACATAATTATCTTGTAATTTGGTAGATTTACTCTTAATAGATAAAGATATTTGTTTCTTAGGCTCATATTAATGATGATATTGTTAAGCTAATAAACTAGTCTGTATTTTTAATATGGTTGAGTTAAGCAGCAAAAAATCAAGACGTGGAAAACTTTCAGGAAGAAGGATTTTTGAACTGTTGTCCTCTCTGTGGGTAATTAGATATGGAATTTTTAATAAGAATTGATATGTGATTTTAAAAGGACAAGTGAGATCTCAAGGATGGAAAAGTTTTACAAAATGTTATATAAATAAATTGTTAATTTGGCTTAATTTTTTTTTCAAATTATAAATCAAATTTTATTATAGACTCATTATAATTCATACCTATTCCAACAGAAAAGTGTACAACAATAACAAATCAAAAACAACACAACTTAATAACATCTCACCTGAGTTAACATAAAGTTGATCTATCTCTTTGGAGATTAATTCATGTGTTCCCATTCCACACTTCTTAATATGTATATATGTATGTCTATTTATATTTATTATTATTATTTTAGTAGAGGAATAATTAAGCTTAACAATACTATCTTCCCTAACACATTTTTAAAGTTTAATACCACAAGCATTCAATATTTCCTTCTATAACTTCATTATTCTTTCTACTCTCAAAAAATAACCCCCCCAAAATCATTAAGAATAAATTCTAACAAAATATCTCAGTCCCTGGAGACCTCAAGAGTTAAGGTCTAGAAGAGATACTTCCCTCTTTCCACCTGGACTGAATTAGCTATGGAGGGATATTACCCAATTGCTCGCACCAGCTGACCCCACCCAACCATAAATCCCAAAAGGAAAGTCTTTAGATATAAATTACAAATTTCGTCAACTTTTCCATTTTCTTGTTGCTTCAGTTTCTTTTTAGATAGAATCCATACTTTCTTCCAAGTTTACATGATCTTCCTCAATACAAGCACGAGTTGTCCTTAAAGAGACGAGAGGAGAGCATTCCTTTCTCTTGTTTACTCTCGATGCAGGGGAGGAGGGAGTTAACTTGGAGAGTAATAATTCACCCGAGGCTGTGTTGTATGCTGTATATGAAGTGGAGACTTTTTGGACATATAATTTGCCTGATTGTAGCCATTTATATTTAATTTTTAAGTCCCGCAGTTTGGCAGTTGTATCCTTGAGGTCTCTTCTGATTCTTAAAAATTCGGGAGATCTGGAAAGACCTGAATCTTTAATCCCTGATAGTCAAAGCCTCCCCTCTCCCTGGCCTCTGCAAAGACTCTTTGCCTCATTCGATAGTCCTTAAACTGCACCAAAATATCTCTAGTATAAGACAAATTGTCTTCACATACCTTGCTGACACGATATACTTCTTGAATGAGTGGGAGAACTTCGGCCTCCAGGTGAGTTGCTTCAGCAAGTCAATTTGCCATAAATACATATAAGTCCATTTCAGCTTCCACATCAGATTTAAAACCTCTAAACTTTAAACACAGCTCCCGGTTACGAAAGTCCATTATTAAAACCCGTTCCCTTGTCCATGCATCTGCTGTTTTTTTCAGATATTCTCCCTTCTCACTCTTGAGCTCTTTTTAAAGCTTCTTGTGCTGTCTGGGTAACTTGTTTATAAGAATCCTCTAGTTCATCCAGACGTTGACACAACGGTTGTAACAAAGAGGTTATGCCCTCTTGTATTTCTTGTCTTAACTTAGACATTGCCTGCGTCAATAAATTCAATGTGAGAGGACATTCTCCAGCTGGTTCCTCGTATCTCTCCAACCTTGTGTGGGAGGTGGATGGCAATTCCAAGAAGTCAGTTAAAAGCTGAACACTTTTTTCCTTCTGTTTACACTTTTTCACCCCTTTAGGAGACATCTCTCAAAGATTCAAAAAATATAGTTTAAAGGGGTAAAAAGAATATAACTTTGGAGCCAGCTGAGCGAGCGTTAGGCAAAGGCTCTTGACCGGATATTGGTCAAAGCCACTCCCCGGCTTAATTGTTAAGAAGGCAGACAACACAATTATTTTGTAATTTGGTAGATCTGCTCTTATTACGTTTGCCTGCAGAAACTGTCTATATTGAGATAGATAAACTATTATGCTTTATTTTTAGCCTGTTAAGGATAAAGATATTTGTTTTAGACTATGTTAAGGAGAGAGAAGGTGCATCTTAGTCAAAAATCAAGATGTGGAATTTTTCAGGAAGAAGGGTTTTTGAATTGTTTCTCTCTCTGTGGGTAGTTGGATATGGAACTCTTAATAAGAACTGACATGCGATTTTTAAAGACTAAGTGGGATTTTTGGGTTATATTGTTTTTCCTAGAGTAATATGGATATAAGAGCTAAAGGACTGAAAAGTTTTGAAAATAATTTTATGTAAATAAATAGTTAATTTGGATTAATTTTTAAGAAGGCAGACAACATAATTATCTTGTAATTTGGTAGATTTGCTCTTAATAGATAAAGATATTTGTTTCTTAGGCTCATATTAATGACGATATTGTTAAACTAATAAACTAGTCTGTATTTTTAATATGGTTGAGTTGAGCAGCAAAAAATCAAGATGTGGAAACCTTACAGGAAGATGCATTTTTAAACTGTTGCTCCTTCTGTTTGTAATTAGATATGGAATTTTTAATAAGAACTGATATGTGGTTTTAAAAGGTCAAGTGAGATCTTTGGAAAAGTTTTACAAAAAATTTTTATATAAATAAATAGGTAATTTGGATCAATTGTTAAGAAGGCTGACATTACAACTATTCTGTAATCTGGCAGATCTGCTCTTAGTATGTTTGTTTGGAGAAACTGTTTATACTGAGACAAACTATTATGTTTTATTTTTAGCTTGTTAAGGATAAAGATATTGGTTTTATAGGCTTATTTTGATATTGTTAAACTAACAAGTTAGTCTGTGCTTTCAATATGGTTAAACCTAACCAGCCAGTTCTGTGTTGAGACTGCATTGACTTTTTTATACTTATATGTGTTGAAGAATTGTTTAGACTTACATTTCAAGTAATAGTTTAGTAAAAACTCTATAATGAAAGAAAGATGGTAAACTATATGGGGAGAACCTCATACTTGCAGGTAGAAAGAACGGGGTTTTTTATTTGGAGATAGAATTGTAATTGATATATTTGCATTCTTCTTTGTTTCTGTTTTTCCCACTTTGTATCCACCCCTCCCCCTCTTTAATGTATCTATTCTTTTGCCTTTTCTTTTTGTAGTTAAAATCATTAAAAATTATAAAAACTAAAATTTAAACCAGGAGCTGGAAAATCTCCAGGCATACTTCAAAGGACCCTCAAAGGAGGGGGTGAGGAATGCCAGCCAACACATAAACTATCATAAATGTCTACATTCCCACAATGTTATCAGTGTCTTGTCCTTGCTTTCCCAGATGGCTTTCACTCCCATGTAGGAATGTATGGGAAGGTGTTCATTTTTCTTCTCCCACTGTTAGTTTCGTTTCTCATTATTCTACTACACAAAGCAATAAAGCAGGAAAGGGGGGGGGGCAAGAATAACAGAGCCATACTACACCAACCCTCCATGATGTTTCACAGACCAGCTTTATGGAGGGCCCTAAAACCATAGATTACCATTGAGCTTTTACCATGCTTGACATACTGCTTCCCCCTTTACTCAATGTCGGGGTTTATGTGGAAACGCTTTGTAAAATTTGGTAATTAAATCAGGGGCCAATACATTTTGCTCTGCCACCCATTCATTTTGACTGGCAGGGAAGTGTTTCCACTTGATGAAATAATACAACACTCCACATTTAACTTTAGCATTTAAAATTTCTTGCACTTCATGATGACTCTGATTCCCAATCTGGATAGGTTGTGGAGCTGGCGGTTGAGGGTGCCGTGGGGTACCACCCGGGTCTCTGCGCAGAAGACTGCAATGAAAGACAGGGTGTATTTTACTAAACAGTTTGGGTAACTCCAGTTTCACAGTCACCTTATTGATTACCTGTTTGATTTTGAATGGCCCCAAAAACCGGTAAGCCAGCTTCTTAGAAGGCTAATTCAGTGGTAAGTTTTTGGTTGATATGAACACTGTATCCCCCACCTTGAAATCCCACATTGCAATGTGTGATTTGTCATACTGTCTTTTATAAGCTTTCTTGGCTACTTCTAAATTCTCCTGTATGAGCTTCCAACTCTTTCCTAATTTTCCCCACCATTGTTCAAAAGTCGTGGGGGCTCCAGGCTCTTTCCCCCCTGGCAATAATGGGATGGGCTTGCCCTCGTACCCATTCACTATCTGGAAAGGCGAAGCCTTGGTTGAGCTGTGAACACAATTGTTATACCCGTACTCAGCGAACGGCAGCAGATCGACCCAGTTGAATTGTTGGTGATTCATGTAACACCGTAAATACTGCTCTATACTACACTGACCCTCCATGATGTTTCACAGACCAGCTTTATGGAGGGCCCTAAAACCATAGATTACCATTGAGCTTTTACCATGCTTGACAGTCAGCCCTGTTAGCTGAAGGGGGCCTCCAGGTTCAGACAGCCCCAGTGCTAAGGGTTCTGCTCCCAAACTCCATTGTTAAAATAATCACACACATGCAAAGCGCGTGTGCAGTGTTATGATGTCAGTAAAAGTGACATAATCGCACAAGATGGGCAGGGGAGCGACGAGCAGCACATGAGAGTGCCGCTGCACCACCGCTTCTCCCTACAGACAGTATGCTCTTCAGAGGCTTCCTTGGAAACCTCTGAAGAGCACACTGTTTTAGCACTGCCTGGCCACTTTCAGATTGAAAGCTGCCAAGTAGCACCTTCGCATTGCATCCCATTCCCATTCCAAGGAAGCCTCCGAAGAATGTACTGCTGTGTGTAGCACTTCACCAAGCCTGCCTTCAAGGCAGGCTTGGAGGAGTGCTCTGCAGGGGCAAGGGGGAGTAAGAGGATGCCTGACGGCACCCCTAGGGCAGGGTGGCACTCTAGGCAGCCACCAACCCTGCTTATTCCTACGTGCTGGCCCTGGGTTCAGAGGCAAAAAGCCTCTAATTGTCAGATGACAAGGAGCAGTCAGCAGGTGAGGGTTGTTGGTTTGTTGCCATCTAATTGGCCACTGTTGAAAACATAATGCTGGAGTAAATGGCCATTTATCTAGTAGGGCTACTCATTTGAGTAAGAACACAAACATTGTTTCCTTTGGGTGAAGGAAAGGAAAGGTCCCCTGTGCAAACACCAGTCATTTTCAACGCTGGGGTGACGTGGCTTTCACATTTTCACGGCAGACTTTTTTACAGGGTGGTTTGCCATTGCCTTCCCCCCCACCAAGATTGGTACTCATTTTACTGACCTCGGAAGGATGGAAGTCTAAGTCAACCTCGAGCCAGCTACCTGAAAACCCAGCTTCCACTGGGGATTGAACTCAGGTCGTGAGCAGAGTTTAGGATTGCAGTACTGCAGCTTTAACACTCTGTGCTACTGGGCAAAGCAAACAGTAAAATAGACAAAGGGTGCTTTTACACAGCAACTGTTTGTAAGTGAATTTTGCCATTCTTACACACTCAAAGTGTTAACAAATGTAATCAAAATAAGATCATAAAGCTAAAAGGTTATTGAGCTCAGAAAGCAACACAGACTGAAGAAAGACCTGAGATAGTAACATATTGTGACAGTTTCACTGATCTTAAAAGACTTAATAGGAGATGCATACAAGGTAGCTGGGAAGCAGATCACAGCAGATAATGCCTCATAGGAATATAGAAAAGGACCCCATGGTTCGATGAATATTAGAATTCTTGGAAATTCTTTGGTTCCCTGACATGCTGATCCTAAATGGTTTTCTTGAAAACAATGCTGGTTGAAATCAGTGAAAATTGCTTCCAAATAGTATCCTGGCAGAAGCTGGGTTCAGGTAGCTGGCTCAAGGTTGACTCAGCCTTCCATCCTACTGAAGTTGATAAAACAAGTACCCTGCTTGCTGGAGGTAAAGTGTAGATGACTGGGGAAGGCAATGGCAAACCACCCTGTAAAAAGTCTGCTGTGAAAACGTTATGTGATATCACCCCAGTGTTGGAAATAACTGGTGCTTGCACAGGGGACTACCTTTACCTTTTTAGTATGCTTAAGATCATAGCTACATCTAACACCATTTTAAGAGCTGCCACATGAAAAGCAAGATTCAGCAGTGATCAAAATAGAAGCCTATGTACTGGGGTCATTGAGATGAGCTACTGGAGGTCATGGATGCTCTGGATTTTATCATGAGGGTGTTCAACAGCCATGTGTACTATGTTTGAACATTTCAGTCAGAAATAAGCTGATGATCACTGGTCAGTTCCATTTGTGCTGAACAATTAGATTTTTGCAAAACTGTGCATGTGCAAAGAGGATGCTGATTTAAACTGGCATTCATTGGTTTCATTAAAACAAAACATTTATTGATGACTGAATTATTTGATTTGTGACGGATTTGTCTATTTAAACAAATGTCTGCAGAGATGAGCAGTTATGTGGCAAGGACAGGGAATGTAGAACTTTTGTGAGAATTCATAATAACCTCAAAAATCTTGCTGTGTTTTACTTCATGGTTAGGAAAAAATGCAGTGAACCAACTTCATGAAAAGCCAGAATGGGTCAACTAATTGTCAAGGAAAAGGAAAGGTCCCCTGTGCAAGCACCAGTTTTTTTCAACTCTGGGGTGATGTCACATCATGTTTTCACGGCAGAGTTTTTATGGGGTGGTTTGCCATTGCCTTTCCCAGTCATCCACACTTTCCCCCCAGCAAGCTGGGTACTCATTTTACCGACCTCGGAAAGATGGAAGGCTGAGTCAACCTTGAACCAGCTACCTGAATCCAGCTTCCACTGGAATCGAACTCAGGTCGTGAGCAGAAAGTTCAGATTGCAGTACTGCAGCTTTACCACTCTGTGCCATGGGGCTCACTAATGATCAAACTGACCATCAAAAACCAGCTCCCTATTTGCAATCAGCAAACACGACATGAGACTGTTAGCAGTAAGAACCTTCTTGCAGAAAGCAATCTGGGACCAGACACTCCTATTTAATTTCTCCCCAAAAAATCATGTGTGGACTGTACAGCCTGGCCTAGAAGTTGAATCCAAATGGAGTTGGTGCAAACAAAATGGAAGCTGGCCAGAGACAAGCCTGGGAAAATATTTTGGAAGGTGAACCAGGAGAGCTGACTTGCTAATAGCTCTTTTCTCCACCCTAAAAGAGATACTTAAGGTGCGAACACATGAGCAGTTTGGCCTGACATAGCCACCCCTTCCCTTCAGATCAAATGGGCATGATCCAAAGTGCACATCTGGCTCCCATCCCCCACTTGTCCCTATCTCGCACTAAAACAACTCCCACATAAATTAAATAGCCACTGGCAAATTCTGGTGGCTACCTGAGTGAAGAACTTCCATGGTAGGTTTCTGGCTTCCTGATCACCTGGTTGCACCATGGAAATGCATGAACAGTGAAATCATTCCACTCCATTTCTGTCCTGACCTGTTTTTTCAACCCCACTTCAGTGCCCCCATAGAATGTGGCCAGGAGCATGTGTGCACTTGTCTGTTTCTGTGCACATTTAGCAGGACTTAGGGGTGAAAAACCCTGGTTGTGGCACGTTACCAATGTGGACTACAAACCACAGGCTCATGACACTATGATACTGGCTGACAGGGCACTGTCTGAGCAACAAAAACCACCTCGAACTCAAGTGACTTATTTAAAGCCTAGGTACTGCCACAGCAACCTGCTCATCTGACCATACCCTTAATCTCACCCTGTCCACACTTTGTCATGCTTCCCCTCATGCACTTACCCTAATTAATGGGCTATTCATCTAACCTGATAGCCTCTCCCATCCTCAAGGGTCATCAGAGAACATTACCATCTTTAGTTTACATCATACAGTCTCATCAAGGAACATTGGCCCAATTCATGCAAATTGTTACAAGTTTTCCCAGGTCTTTGTCCACCATGGGAAATACAGTCAAGGTATTTTTTAATGGACACACATGTCAGACCAGGGTTAATTTTTCCTATAACTGGACACATTCTGCTCTGAGGCAGTTGTGAACTCTCTTGGTGCCAAACATCACACCCCTGCTCAATCATGGATTTCCTCCTTCTCTCTGGGAAAAGCTGGTCATTTTTCTTGCTACATTCTATGGATCTTGCTTCTCTAAGACTTGATAAATATCATATTCCCTGAATCACTTTCCCCACTGCACCCTTTTATTTTTCCTCTCAGATAGTTTGTGTGTTCCTCATGTGCTTTGTGTGTATGTTTTGCTCTTTCTTTAATATTAAAAAACCCTTTCTATTGTACTTTGCCTAGTTTGCAGCTCCAGCACCAATGGGAGGGGCAGAGGTGGGCACCCTGAAACAAGTCCTATATAACTACAAATTCTAGCTTAATATACATATCTGAGTTGAAATAATACACAAAACACAGCATTTCAGAAAAATAGAATAAAATTGGCCACAACTTTTATTGGTTACAGCTGTAAGAAGCCTTGGTATAGCATGGAGTAAGGATCCTGTCCATCAACTACTACTCCAGCCAGTCAATGGTAAGCTGGTTGCCTTGGAGTGGCAGGTTTTTGGATCCCACTAGGTGGTCTCCCCAGCCACCAGAGCTGAGGGTGATCCCCGGACATGCCCCCGGGCTGGGCTCCTCAGCTGCCCCTCATGCCAAGATCCCTTATTGGGATTGCCACACTCAGGAAATGAGCACACAGATCGATTTTCCTGAGAATGGATCCAGCCCCACGCTGACACTGCCAAGTTGTGACGAGAAGAAACATATGAAACATAAACCGCATGCAATCCCTAAAACACTTACATAAAGGGTGGGTCGGTGAGCCAAGAGATCAGGTGGCTAAAAAGGGAGGACAGCAGGGCTTGGCACCCTAAGTAAATGCAGCACCCCCTGCCATCTGCCCTCCCCCAGAGCGACCCCATAAGTCTGAGAGGGGCTAGGTGGGAACCCAGCTTCCCATGTTAGGCTCCCTAGCACACCCATTCCGTTTCCCCTGCAATGAAGCAATAATGTCTGCCCCAATCTCCGCCCTCCCCACAGAGCTGCAAATAGGATCTGGATAAGTCCAGATCCCAGTTTATTAGAGAGTTCTCAAGGAATAATCCCTGTAAATATTGGTAGAGATCCCCCAGTTACCCCCTCTTGCTTGTCTCCAATTATTTTATTTATTTAATCGCATTTCTAGCCTGCCCTTCTCTGCATAGCAAGGCTCAGGGTAGGTTACAACATTAAATGTCTACACAGTCAGTACAATATTTAAGAACATACATAGCATCGAATAGTACCTAAGATGACAATCAGGGACAATTAGTAAGTGGCCCCAGACAACTTTCAGTATGAATGCCCATAGATGGAACCAGGTATTGGGCCGATGTCAGAGAACAGCAAACATACAGCACCACATAAATGGTACAAAAGTGGGGTGGGGAGGCCAGTGGAATTGGAGCTCCACTGCCTCAACCATAGACCTGGTAGAGCATCTCCATTTTACAGGTTGTGTGAAATTGCAGCATGTCCAGCAGAGCCCTGATCTTGCTAAGGAGAGTGTTTCACCAGGCTGAAGCCAGAACCAAAAAAGATTCTTCCTCTGGTAAAGGCTAAGCAGATCTCCTATTGACTGGGGACCATCAGCAGATGTTGATCTGCAGAGTGTAAAGCTCTGGGGAAAGATGGTCCTGCAGATATGTTGGTCCCAGACCACACAGAGGTCTAAAGGTTAATACCATAACTTTGAACTTGATCCAGTATTCAACTGCAAGCCAGTACAGCTGGCGGAGCACTGGTTGTCTGTGCACTGTTAAAGGTGTCCAGGTAAGGACATGCACCACTGCATTTTGGATCAGCTGAAGTTTCCAGGTCAAACTAAAGGTCAACCCTATGTATAGCGAGTTTAGGGTTGCCAAGTCTAACTTAGAAATATCTGGGGACTTTGGGGGTGGAGCCAGGACACTTTCCCATTCCCTAAAATAAATAAACAAAATGCAGCAGTGCAGTTTCCCTGAATACAGTCTTCATTTCTTCATCCCCCAGCATCTTCACATTCACTAAATGAAAGTAAACACACACACTCACTCACAAAGCAGCCAAAATAAAGTTTGCTGGGTCACACTTTTGTGGTCTCACTGGAGCAATTTACTCGTGTGGTTGAATGCAACCATCTGCTGTATAGTCAACCAAGTTATTCAGACTAACACAGGGAAACCAAAGGTTCTAGTTTACCCTTTACTATACAAATGACTTCTGAAATGATTGTAAAACAAACAGAGGGTCTGTCCTTTCTTACAGCTTCACAGCTTACTGGGAACAGTCATGTTGTTCTGCTGGCTCACCCCATCCCCATTCAGACTGACTCCTATAGATTTAAAGGCACACACACACCTTCTAAAAAGCTGCCAGCCAGCTGACTGGGGGTGGGAAGGAGCCTGTAAATCCAGGGGACTGAGACCTAGGGACTGGCAAGCCTAAGTGAGTTGCAGTAATTTAGTCTGGAGGTGACCATTGCATGGATCACTGTGGCTAAATCACGGGGAGGGAGACAGGGAATTATGCTAATTCCCTCAATTAGGAGTCTACCAATTTGGGTAACAAGCCAAACTGGTGGATTTTGATCATCTCTATTTGGGGCCACAGAGCTGAGAAAGAAATGCCAATATTGTTCACTCAGGACACGTCTCTAGCTTCATTCTTTCAGTTAGGATTGCCATATCTAGGTTGGGCCTGGAGATGTTCCAGAATTACAGCTGATCTCCAGACTACACAGATCAGTTCTCCTGAAGGTAATAGCTTCCGTCCCTCAAAACCACCCTCCCCAGGCTCCATCCTCAAATCTCCATGAATTTCCCAAACTGAAGTTGGCAACACTGGCCCTGCTTGACTATTATGTGCCTGGATTTTTGGATGGATTATTTTGTGGATTTTTAAAGAAAAAAAAATTGCAAGCACCAGTGCTGTATCCTCCTCTATCTCCCTCTCTGGTCCCCTCCTAACCTGCCAACTTCTCATCTGCCTGCCTGCCTTTCTGTCTACTATCTGACTTTCATTTCTTTCCAGTCTCTTTGTTCACTGACTTCTTTAATTCTTGGCCTATCCTAAATGGTGGACCTGCCCACGTATTCCATTCAAATTGGATCCCAAATCTGCTCGTATTTCCAGCTTCTTTCTTTCTCAGCTATCAGTGGCTCAATATTGAAAAATGTTCAGAAGAACATTCTAAAAATCCATGCAGCGTTTACCTGTTGAAGAAGGCAAATTTAACCTGGGATAATTAGTAAATAATGGTACATGAAAAATATACAGAAATTGTCAGTATAGCTCAACACTGCCATAAAAATTGTTCAGGACCACAGTAAGATGCCCTGGAGTATGAAGAACATAACCACTTGGAGAGTTTAAATAAAGGTTCCTTCAGCATTGAAGTTTTATGAAAAGAATATTCTGCCGAAATCCAGAACATTGGGCTGGATGTCCCATGGGGTTCCTTGCAATATTCTTTGATTCTTTCATTCTATTTCCCATGATGCAAATGAAGCATATGCCAGTCATATTGAAAATCCTTGCTGTGAACAGCTGCATATACACAGGACTGTTTGTACTCTGCTCTTCAAAAGAAATGAAAATTCTATACCAAGCTAATACAAATGCTGTGCCAAGAAAAGCTGATAGTGTGGGAAAACTAGGATTTCCAGGATGCAACCTCGAGAGTCACTCTATGCCTTTCCAATAAGTGATAAAACAGGAGATAAAGCAGCAGTTCCCTTTGTTGGGCTTTTCACACATATTCCTCTCCCCCTCCTGGATGACACATCTGAAGTCCTGCTTACAGCAGCAGGAGGTGACCAAAAAAACAAAAAAGGAAAGTGTGAGAGGAACCACTGAACAGAATCCCCTAAAAAGTTTTGGAGTTGAGATATGTTGCCATTGCCATGATGATTGTCTGCATTTGATGGGCCTCTTTCTGTGCTCCCCCTCCCCACTCCTGGGTCTGTGACCAGCTTGTACTTGCACTCACCAAAGCTGAGCAGAAGTAATTTGGAACAGTTAAAAAGAGGTGAGATGGCAAGAAACACCCAGGCATGGAGACCTCTGCTCCTGGTTGTGTTAAAGCCATATGACACAATGGCAAGCCTAAGAGAGCCATTCACTGGTAGCGTGATAAAATGAGAAAAGTAGTAACTGGCACAATGCAGTTCAGAGAGAAATTGATCCCCTCTGACATTGAAAGCATTTATATATGTAGTGTATCACCATAACATTATACAGTAACAACGCTATTGCATGTAACCAAGCTATACGCGCCCATGCGCAGAGGAGACTGGGCTGCCCCCAGATGACTCCGCACAGGGCGCGAAACACCCCGCCCATCACAGGCTGTGGCGGGAAGTTTAACTGGCCAGGATTGGGCTGGCCAGCCAGGGGGGTTGTTCCGGGATATTGTATATAAGTGGGGCCCAGCCCACGTGTTCGCGCTCTTGTAACGTGCCTCCATTAAAGCATGTTGCCCTACCAACGTTGTTAGGGAAACTGCTCTCAAATTGAGATTGGGGAATTAGGCTGAGAGACAGTTAGCCCCAAAAAGGAATCTTTGTTATCAATTGTATACCAGGCTCAACCGTTCAGAGAGTCAATGCTCAATAAGAGACTCTAATTTAGTAAAAATCAATTGTAATTTATTTAGAATAATATTTCTTTCATACAAGATAAAAATACAAAACACTCACACATTCATACAGGTCTAGGAAAAATAGATAGATTGATAGGGGAACACATAGGATGGACATACAGGGTTATAATTACCATCGTAGGCTTCCAGGAAGGTTCCAATGGCGACTTAAGAGGACAGGGGAGATGGACCCAACACTGTGGCCAGAATTGGGGATGGATCTAGACAGCGGGTAATAGGGGTTGCTGACTAGAAAGCACACATGAGTGGAGTTGGGTCAGAGGTTAAATAGGCTTCCTCAGACCCTTGGGACTGGGAGGTCCAAGGGAGGAGAGATGGGAGGTTCAAGAGGGCTGGACATTCCTTACTGACACCTAATTGGATGCCTGCTTTGGCCAATGAACTTCACCTTAGTCCAGTGGACCTGGAAATTTCCAAGCTGCAATATTGCCTGGGTTGGCCCCAGGGTACTTAGGCTGGAGTGAGAATGGGAATGGCTGGGTACTTAAGTTTAAATGGGATTAACTAGGAGGGTGACAATAGGGAATAAAATACATGGCCTAGGTACCACCCGGTGTAGACAAAAGACTTGATGAAGACAGGAGATGTCCTTCCTCTTTTCTCATCTTCTGCTGGGCAAGAGTAATTGTTCTGGTATTGCTGAGCAATTAGGATCAACAGTTGAGCTATTAATCCATTCATGAGTTAATGGGTTGCTTGCAGGCTAGGGTGTGACTTTCCCACTAAGGAGGAATGGAGTCTCTAGCCTGGCAGGGTGTGCTTGGACAAGCTTGATTGCCTTATGCAAAAGCTGAAGCAGATGCTTGAGATGGAATCAGGAAAGCAAGATGGATTCTGCTTGTTGTTAGCCTTAGATTCATGAAGGCAGGCTGGAAACATGGTGGCCTTGCTTCTTCCACGGCAGTGGCCAAGACTGGGCACACAAGGAGCAGCTGGAGCATGTCTTCAGAGACGTAGAATGCAAAGCTGAGGCTTATGGTATCCACATAAGCCAGAAACTGCAAGCAAAGTCCACTTCTTAGAGCAGAGGTGTGAGAGTCAAATCTCCAGGCACCCTGGCAACCATGCTGGTGATCATGATGTTCACATGTATGAAAAGTAGGGGGCTTTTCCTCACAGTTCCCCCCCTCAAGACCTATGTCACCATCTGGTGGCGAGGTCTTGCAATAACACAATGTCCATATCTGTAGTTGACAGGCGGCGAGTCCACGTAGCTTCAATTGTCTACCGGGGTGTACCGTCTATCTAAAAAGGTTGGAGCCACTATCTGAACTACTCAAAAATCAATTTGGAAAAATATTCCAATAGGCCAAAGGTTCCTTCCTTTGAATACTACGATGCAGGGATAACAGGCATTGGCAACATTGTAGGGCATACAGTATTAAAACACAGGGTTACAACCATTGAAATAAAAGTTGAGTACATAAAATCATTACTGCCATTTAAACCAGATAAATAACAAGAACTGATCTATAAAGCACACACAATCATGACAATAATTGATTAGAAAAACACAGGTACATTAGAATTCGTGGTTACAAGTGAATCCATATCTTAATCTTGAGTCTTCTTTTCTTCTTCTCCCCCCCTTGATAAGCTTCTTATACTGGGGTTTGAAGAGGATCTTCTTCCAGGTACCTATTGGGTATGTGAAAGTCCTAGTGGAGGGTGAACTAAAGAGTCTTCCCACCCCCCCTAGCACCCAGCGAAATCTGTCTTTATTGTTGCTAAAAGGGAGTCTTCCTGTAACCCAGCATGTAATTGGCAATGGTGCTTTTCTGCCTGTATCACTGATGGTCCATAGAGCAACAGTGGGCTTTGAGGAAAGAACCAAAAAGGAACCAAAAACATTCACACATGACAACATGGAGATGATTCTGTACCATTGTAGGGAGCAGTGAAAGCAGATCAAAAACGCATACATTCAACCATGAAGAAAGGAGTCTTAAAAAGCTATTAGTGAAGTGTCCTCCTGTCCAGAGTATGGTGACCAGTGAGCTTTTACATCACAAGCTTACATATGTCATGTTAGGGGCCTGCATTGGGCAGGTTTGCCTATTACACTAATCATTCAGGACTTTAGGAGGCTTTTTCCTTGTCAAGGAAGGGAAGTAAGATACACAATACAGAAAACACAACCCAAAATATTCTTTGTTGCAACATAAAACTTAAAATAAAACATTGTGCACAAGGTTGGAGCTCCAGGAAACTGACCATAGTTTGGGGCGTCCCCCATATGATGAAAATAGTTCCACAAAGAAGAGACAAAAGAAAACCTTTGCTATAGCTTTGGAATATAATAAATTGTCAAAACAATATAAAAACTTCAAAAACAAAACCTGAGGCCTCAATAGAACAATGCTAGCTAGCTTTATATGAGAGGGATCATACCCAAAATGACAGGTGAGCTAGAGCAGAGAAATTAAAAACCTGGACATAAGTGAGGTGATCAGGTCCCACTAAATCCAGTTTTTCTCTAGGCTAGTTCAGCTAAAATGATCTCACATGTGAGCACAGATTTCAACAAAAACTTAACAAAACAAGAATTCTGAAAAGCAACATAATGGTTACACATACATAAAACAATTCTTAACAGGACTATCAACAACTCTTAGAACTACTGAGCATGCATTAGACTTGACTTGCAGGTCCAGATTCCCTGCACATCTATATTGAAAGAAAAGATGAGCAAACTTAACAAAACAGTTACAACATCCTAGAAATCAAATTCTGGTTAATTCACCTTGACAAACACACTAAAACAATTCATAAAAAAAGAAAAGATGTGGCAAGGCATCTGTAGTACCACGAGAAAAATGCTTAGTTGTTGCAAGGGCAAGTCAAAAGAAAGACTTGAAGCACGAAAGCATATCCCTTGAAGAAGAAACCTTTTATGGAGTAAAAGGCAAAACTAAGATGATGGCACAATGCTCCAGGTTTAAGGCTTGTGCCAGAGAATGATTTTCCTCTGTGCATACACAGAGTGCAAAGAATGTGTTGCTGGAAGGCAACATGCTGTCAGGAATACCAAGTAGACCAACATTTGAACATGATACAACAAGACTTGAATTGGGGAGCATTAATAGGCTCAGCCAACTGGTTATAGATGCAGAAATAACACAAAAGACATTTAGTAGCAAGAAGAAAATCATGATTAGAAATGAACCCTGAGGAATCTATGTTAAGAATCTAACAGGTTATTGCTCATTTCCTTGAGAACATGGGAAAATAGAAAAGGGTTTTCACTCAGAAAAAGTCTAGTTCTAACAAGATATAGGTGGAGGCAGAACCATTCAGTGGTCATTATATTGCTTAAAACCAAACAAAGATACTGAGCCCACAAGTTGGGGCCTTTTAAGAACATGTGGATACCTCTTTCCACAGGCAGACAGGATTAAATTAAGAGTTAAAACTCAAGATTCACCAAATAGCTAAAAGGGAAGATTGATGATGCAAATGGCATTCAGAGAGAAAATGAAGATATCAATAGTTGAAGTACATTTGAGGAATCCAAATTTCTAATGGAGACCAAGAACTTTCAGGAATTCTGCCAAAACAAGAGTATTAATTCTTGAGGCTTGAGAGAGAAAAAGCACAGGGAGAGGGTAATTTTACCCCAAGGAAGTGTACAGATGTCCTACACTTCTTGTAGGAACCAAAATTTTGTGAGGTAAAGTTTTCTTAGCTCTAATGTTTAGCAAAGGGCCTATAGATTGCAAAGCAAAGCACTGGGAATGCCCAATAGACTTTGAGGAGCAATTTCTTAAAAGTGTTTCCCTTAAAATTAAAAGCTACAAAACCTGAGTATAGGGGAGATTGGTACCAGTCACTAGAAAAAAAAATATTTTAAGACTTAAAAGGTAAAGCAAAAATAAGTAACAGAAAGAAAGCTTCTAATCTAGGAGAACTCTTAGTATTAGGGCAGTTTACAGGCAGAGGATTTCCTCTAGCAGAGAAGGATTGGCTGTAAGCAGAGCTTTGGGATGCCAGCTCCAGGCTGGAGATTTCTAGAAATTTGGGTCAAATTTGGAGATCACAAGGCATGCAGTCCATGTCCTTGGACACTTACTTCCTCCAGAGGCACTAGCCTCAATGTACTGGGGGAAAGGCTATGATTTTGGGAGAGACCTCCAGGTCCCACCTGGAGACAGGCAACCTTACAAAAAAACAAAGCAGTATGCACATCTTCCATCCAGGTATTTCTCTGGGTGGGAAGAGGCTGTCTCTGTGAGAGACTGCAATATTTAAAAAGTTTGTTAATGAAAAACTTTTGAAATTATATCTTTTTAGACCCAAAATCAGAAGATGAGAATTCAAAATAGCACAAAAATACCTCAACTGTATTTCCACACTATTTCCACCCTCCCCCCCTAGATGTGAAAGGAGGGGAAGGTTTGAACAGACAAACCAAAATTCCTTCCCTCTTGGATTTAAATGAATGCTTACCTTAACAAAAGGCTAAAACAGACACAATGGATTTGGCCAGTACTCTCTTATCTGACCCTGATAAGTTTTTACAAAGAAAGGTGGAGGAGGAAAATAATGAGCTTTCTGCCTGGGTGGGGCTCAAAATTGTAACTCTTTCCAGTTTCTTTAACTCAAGCTGAATTTGGCTGAGTTTATTTCAAGAGGGTCTGCATGAGATTTGCCAATCAGTACTACATTAGTTGTTGCTGCTCCTGCAGCTGGAGGTTCCACTTCCTGTACTTTCAGCTTTAAATTACAAACTTGCCCATTTGAGGTTAGCTGTCTTGTTACTGTGACCTTTGAGAAGGAGAGGCAACACCTCTTATAAGACAATGAGGCTCTCTCTCTCTCAAAGACACTGAGTTGCTTGTACCTTAGGGAGACCCGAGATAAACAAAAATTTAATTTCTCAGGGCAATGCATTTAAAATTCTATCCCTTTGCTTAGTTGCTTATCAAATCTTTACTGCTACAGATTTCCATTGAGCAAGAGGGAGAACAATTAGCATTTCTTCCTGATGGCAGGAGTGCTGAGCATTTGCAATACTTTAGCCAGTTCTATTTGGGCCAATCTGCAGGCACTCTGTACAAGCTCAGAGGCTATACCATTTAACATTCATAGAACTGAGGAAATAAATATTTTTTTTTGACTTTATAAGCAAGAGAGAGAAAGATGAACTTGGGAGTTTCACAGATTTTCATTCAGCCAATTTGAAAGTTAAAACAGTTTCTTACATCTTGCTCTGAAAGCTTTGAATTAACAAAAAACTAGTTCAGTCTCTCTTTCTCAGGTACTTGATGCTGGCATTTTTAAAGGGTTAGACTAAATACATACTACATCAAGCTCCCATTACCCTGCAGAGAAACTAACTGCAGGCTGGAACCCTTGCTGGGATTCCAGGAGATCTCCAGGCCTCACCTGGAGAAATGGCCTGGTC
The DNA here is from genome assembly GCF_032191835.1 of Heteronotia binoei. Lineage (NCBI taxonomy): Eukaryota > Metazoa > Chordata > Lepidosauria > Squamata > Gekkonidae > Heteronotia > Heteronotia binoei. Next base: position 231,374,374 of record NC_083223.1, read on the forward strand.
TAATTGTAGTCCAAGTCATTGCTTGTATGTTTTCTTGTTTAGTCAAGGGAAAAGGCGCCCTTGTTACCTTTAAACCTTACGAAGCCAGAACTCTCTGTTTTAAGAGACATTCAAGTCTAGATGTTAGATTTTCCTTTGGGTGGGGGGAGGTTCAGAGACAAAGGAACCTTGCCTGCCCATGTGGGATTACCATTCTCTGAAGTTCCACAGAATTCTGGCTTTCAAATTCCCCAAATGGGATGAGATAAAGACAGTAAATTTCTAGCCAGAAGGGCTGAGACTTGCTCATGTAGGAGGGTCTGGAGCAAGTCCTTGCTAAAATGAATACCTTGTGCCATGATTGTGGAACTCTGCATAGGCTCAGAGACCACATTTCCTTCATGATTCTGGGGTAAGAGAACTGAAATAGGGACTGTTCTCTCATTTTCATGGGGGAAAGAAGTCTGGGGCTGCACAGCTGGGTTTGCCCCACCACATTTCCTTTTATCCTGCACTTCCAGAATTTCCAGTCTCCTCTCTGTGGCCCTGCAAGACTCCAGGACATGTTGCAGGAGACTGGCAGTTTCCTTTTCTTTTCTACTAGCTTCTAACTTTTGCTGAAGTTCCTGATTTTTCTCAGCAAGCTTTTGGATTTCTAAATCTTTTTCCTGAGTAGGATTTGTAATTTTCCCTACCATTTCCTTATTAGGGAAATCTTTCACAGCAGTAGCTTTGGGGAAGCTATCTCCATTTTCTGCAGACCCTGTGGCATTGGGAACCATGTGCCCTGGTGGCTTCATGGCTTCTGAAAGGGCAGCAAGTAACATATGTGTGGGCTGCTTATCAAATTGCTTCATGTCTGCTCCAGTGGCTCTAAGCTGGGACCAAGCTGCCATTCTGACTTTGTCTCGAGGAGTCCGCTGAGGCCAGGGTTGCCCAGAGGCTGACTGTGTCTGCCTAGGAGCATAAGCCTGCTTGTGAAGGGGAACCTTTGGGGCAAGCTGGGGATGGCAAGAAGAGCTGGAACCAAGGCCATTGTTTTGGAACTTCCAGTTCTGGCTCTCTTTTCCATGCCCACCCTGCTCTTGATTATATTGTGCCTGAGTGAGCTGTGTTTCTAAAACAGCAACTCTTTGTTCAGAGACTTGGGCATGCTTTAAAGCATTCTCCAGTCTCCATTTGACCTCATGGAGAGAGTGGGTTAAATTTGCTATCTCCTTCTCATGCGCACTTAATCTAGCTGTGTAGTCTTCATGAACTATTTCCCTTTTTGCATAGTCAGCTTTCATTCTACTCTCTCTTTCCATAAAATTGCCAACTCTGTCAAGATTAGCCTCTAGATCTTTCCAGGTGGTGTTTACCAGGGCTGTTATGCCATAACACCTCAAGGTGGGTATATTGAGACCTCTGATCACATCGGATATGAAATTTTGATTCTCATAATCTGGTTCCCCATTGTCTTTGGGTGATACTACCTTAGCTGCTTCTGCTAGGAATTTCTTCCTTATTAGATAGCTCACTGGACGCTCATCATGACCTTGTAAGGTCTGATGGTAGAGATCTTTTATATCCTCTCCATCCCAGGTGGCAAATAGTACCTCAGCCATCCATTCTAAGATGGTGGCATTAGACAGGTTCAGGCGATACATTACATTTCTTACTTTGTCTAGTTCAGGGCCTGAGGCGCATAATCTCAGCACATGGTTTAATTCAGTTAAGGAGGCTTCTTTGTAGTGAATTCTAGCGCTGGCCATCCACAACACTGAGGTGTCTATGTTATAGGGGCCAAGGAAGCTGGCAGCCATTTTAATGTCCTCTGCTCCCCAAGATCTGGTTTCCTTCACTACTTTTACAGATTCAGCTCCATTCTGTTTTCCGGCTGTGGTCTTTTTAGTGACCACAGGACGGACTGGGGCTGACCTGCTTTTATTTCCTTCTACCACCTGTACTGTCTCCTTGCCGTTCCCATGTCTGGTGGTGGTCTGTCGAGTGATTACCGGACATACCAGGGCGGGGGCAGTTCCACTAACTTTGGTTACCTCCTCATCCTCACTTTCCTCATCTGATGTGAAATCATAGAGGTCAGGGGCCGAAACAGTGGCTATGAAAGTTTTCTTAAGGTCTAATTTCTTTCGTAGGGCCGCTATCTCCCTTTTACATGCCTCATGGCTGGCTGCGTCTCTCGCCCTTCGGCTCTTTTCTGAGGCATATTCTATGGCATGTTGCAGTTTTTCATTTCGGGCTTTTGTTTGTTCCAGCTCTTTGTCCAATGCTTTTAACTGCACTTGGGCCTTTTTCAGAGCGGACATGGTGTCTTGATGCACTAAGTTTAAGGTGTGTTTCTCTGCCTTAATCTCCTCTATGGTTCGACTTGCATGTTGCCAGTCGAGGTCCAAGCAATTGTTTTCCGCCGCCAGTCTATTTACCTCTGCGGCATGTTTTCTATGCAATTCTGCTTTTTCAGCCTCATGGGTCTGGAGTATGAGTTCCTTTTCCTCTATCTGCTGATCCTTCTGGGTTAGCTGTTCCTTGAGTTGTTTAATCAAGGTTGAGCTATCCCGCAAGGCTTCAAACAAGCCCCATGTGGCAAAAAGGTCTCTTTTGCCCGAACTTATTGTTTTGTTGCTACAGTTCTCCTCAAATATATCTCTAAAGGACTGAAGGGGATCAGAGCCTTGGTTAAAGATTCCCTTGTTCCAGGGGTTGTCCCCTTTCTTTATTAACCATTTCTCCAACTTGGGGAGTTCTCCCTTTTTGGCAAAGATTTCCATAGCTTACAATTTAGTTCCTTTCAAAGTTCTAACTTTACTTGCAGGGCTGGTTTTCCCACACTGTTAGGTGCCTAACCACAGGCCACCAAAGTTAACTGATGCAGGAGCCTTCCCTGGCACTTTTCCTGCTTATTGGGGAGCAAAGAACTTGCAGGACACCTCTGTGTGCCTCACAAGTAAAGGAGGGAGTTGCAGGACCTTCCTTAGTTCTCTGCAACACTAACAAATGTTTGTGGCATGGGCTCATGGCCTTGCACACATTGTTGAGCTCCTCAGGAGGGGCTTTTCTCTAGCCTCTGCCTCCAAACAAATCAAAAGTTTTAAAAGTCTCAGAGCCTGAGCTTTTCCTCTGTTGGCCCTAAGCAAAAGGGAAATTTTTCGGCTGGGAAGATTGCCTATCTCCTCAGACCCGGGACAAATTTTTAACCCTAAAGGAGAGCTTCTTGCTCCTTCCAGTAAATTCTCTTAAAGGCACAGCCAAGTGAAAGAACTAGCAGCATATTTCCAGATGCTTTCTGGCTCCTATGTGCTATTTTAACACTTGGGTTGGTTTCTTAAGTTCCCTTTTTGTTTTGCCTACTGCCAACCTCCGGTGGTGCTTCAGCTAAGGTTACGGGGCACCGAGCCGACCCAACGATCGCGTCTCGGGTGAAAAAAAGGGGAGCCACGGGCCGACCCAACGATCGCGTCTCCGGGCGGAGTTTTAGGCAATGAGCCAATCCTATGATTGCGTCTCAGCCAAAGGGAAAATCCACGAGCCGACCCAACGATCGCGTCTCGGGTGAAAAAGGGGAGCCACGGGCCGACCCAACGATCGCGTCTCCGGGCAGAGTTTTAGGCAATGAGCCAATCCTATGATTGCGTCTCAGCCAAAGGGAAAATCCACGAGCCGACCCAACGATCGCGTCTCGGGTGAAAAAGGGGAGCCACGGGCCGACCCAACGATCGCGTCTCCGGGCAGAGTTTTAGGCAATGAGCCAATCCTATGATTGCGTCTCAGCCAAAGGGAAAATCCACGAGCCGACCCAACGATCGCGTCTCGGGTGAAAAAGGGAGCCACGGGCCGACCCAACGATCGCGTCTCCGGGCAAACAAAAACAAAATAAAAGTTGCCCAGCAGTCAGATTGCAACGGTCCTGTGACCCGCTTGCCTTCTTGACTGTCGGGTGCCTTAGACTAGCCTTGGCCTAGACTCGTGTAAGGACTTGGGTGTGTGTGTAGGTGTCTGAGTGTGTATGTAGTGTGTGTGCGTGTGTGCACTAAGCTCTAAAGAAAAGGGAGAAGGGAAGGGTGCTCTATCCAGATCTTAACAGCTCTGACCTATCCTGACATTCCCTCCCACGATAGACGCGTTTAGAAAGGCCTCGGGACGGCGGCCAGGCTTCACGGGACTTCCCCCTTGCGTTCGATCGGGCTCAGTCCTCTTGCGAGGTGTCTGGCCTCCTCGGGGCGGCTGAGAAGTCCAACGCTGAATGATAGAAATGGGAGTAGCCCAACCCACAATTATATAGAGATGCTCGCTAGAGCCGTTCACACAGAACTCATTCACTCAATCGCTCACGCAATAGCCTCGCTAGCAAGACTTTCTGAACGGTGCAACCTTACGTCTGTCTGTATGAAGACACGCGTGTGTTCACACAAACAGGATAATGCCAACGCTTTCTCCACCAATTTCTGTTAGGGAAACTGCTCTCAAATTGAGATTGGGGAATTAGGCTGAGAGACAGTTAGCCCCAAAAAGGAATCTTTGTTATCAATTGTATACCAGGCTCAACCGTTCAGAGAGTCAATGCTCAATAAGAGACTCTAATTTAGTAAAAATCAATTGTAATTTATTTAGAATAATATTTCTTTCATACAAGATAAAAATACAAAACACTCACACATTCATACAGGTCTAGGAAAAATAGATAGATTGATAGGGGAACACATAGGATGGACATACAGGGTTATAATTACCATCGTAGGCTTCCAGGAAGGTTCCAATGGCGACTTAAGAGGACAGGGGAGATGGACCCAACACTGTGGCCAGAATTGGGGATGGATCTAGACAGCGGGTAATAGGGGTTGCTGACTAGAAAGCACACATGAGTGGAGTTGGGTCAGAGGTTAAATAGGCTTCCTCAGACCCTTGGGACTGGGAGGTCCAAGGGAGGAGAGATGGGAGGTTCAAGAGGGCTGGACATTCCTTACTGACACCTAATTGGATGCCTGCTTTGGCCAATGAACTTCACCTTAGTCCAGTGGACCTGGAAATTTCCAAGCTGCAATATTGCCTGGGTTGGCCCCAGGGTACTTAGGCTGGAGTGAGAATGGGAATGGCTGGGTACTTAAGTTTAAATGGGATTAACTAGGAGGGTGACAATAGGGAATAAAATACATGGCCTAGGTACCACCCGGTGTAGACAAAAGACTTGATGAAGACAGGAGATGTCCTTCCTCTTTTCTCATCTTCTGCTGGGCAAGAGTAATTGTTCTGGTATTGCTGAGCAATTAGGATCAACAGTTGAGCTATTAATCCATTCATGAGTTAATGGGTTGCTTGCAGGCTAGGGTGTGACTTTCCCACTAAGGAGGAATGGAGTCTCTAGCCTGGCAGGGTGTGCTTGGACAAGCTTGATTGCCTTATGCAAAAGCTGAAGCAGATGCTTGAGATGGAATCAGGAAAGCAAGATGGATTCTGCTTGTTGTTAGCCTTAGATTCATGAAGGCAGGCTGGAAACATGGTGGCCTTGCTTCTTCCACGGCAGTGGCCAAGACTGGGCACACAAGGAGCAGCTGGAGCATGTCTTCAGAGACGTAGAATGCAAAGCTGAGGCTTATGGTATCCACATAAGCCAGAAACTGCAAGCAAAGTCCACTTCTTAGAGCAGAGGTGTGAGAGTCAAATCTCCAGGCACCCTGGCAACCATGCTGGTGATCATGATGTTCACATGTATGAAAAGTAGGGGGCTTTTCCTCACAACGTCTCCTGTCTCAGTACATTACAGTGGCGACGAAGGTGGGATCCTAGCCACGTCGGCTACAGCGGAGACAGGGCAACCCACAGGCCGCGACCGCCGCTGCCATCAGCATGGCTCAACAGAGCGGAACCACCGGTCACATCGAGCCATTCAACCCCGCGAATCCCGAAGCCTGGAAGTCCTACTCGGAGCGGGTGGAATGCTACCTGAGGGCCAACAAGGTCACCGAGGACAGCATGAAGAGGGACGTTCTCCTGAGCGTCTGCGGGGCGGCCACATTCGAGATCGCCAAGGGTCTCTCGGCCCCCGCCCGCCTCACGGAGAAGTCCTACGCGGACATCACCCGCCTCCTCACCGGCCATTTCTTGCCACAGCCTTCACGGGTGGCCCGCCGGTTCCTTTTCCACAGAAGGGACCAGGCTGCAGGGGAATCGGCTGCCGACTACTTGGCGGCCCTACGCAGGATTGCAGGGAACTGCAACTTTCCTCAGCTAGAGGAGACCCTGGCCGATCGCTTCATGTGGGGCTTCCGCGACGAGAGGCTCCAGCAGAAGCTCTTCGCCAAGGAAGAGCTCACCCTCCAGAGCGCCTTCAGCGAGGCCGTGGTGTTCGAGAGGACCGCGAGGACTTTTCCCAAGGTCCGGACCGACGCCGTCCACCACGAGGAGCTGGACCACGACCGCCCGGAAGAGGGAGAAGCCTACCAGCTGCGCCACCCAGCCGGGCCACCCAACCGAGCACCCCAGCGCCCCCAAGCGCCCGAGCATTCCCCAGCGGCGGAGAGACAACCGGCCCCCAAGTGCGCCAGCTGCGGCGACCCCCACGACAGAAGGGACTGCCAGTACCGGACCTGCGACTTCCGGAGCTGCGGAAAGACCGGCCACATTGCAAGGGCTTGCCGAGCCAAGCCCAACCGCCGGAGGCCGACCACGCACCACGAGGCGGCAGAGTTCCACTCCACAGCCTCCACTACCCTACAGGTACTGAACTTGCCCCTCGCCACCCCCGATAAGATCAAAATGGCGGTCCTCATCGAAGGGAACCCCTGCCAAATGGAGGTGGACTCAGGTTCCTCCATTTCCATTATAGCAGAGGAGACCCTGAGGAAACTGTGCCCCCGCCAGCGGCTTCAATTAAGGCCGGCGGACTTCATACTCCGGGACTTCCAGAAGAACCCGGTGCAAATCGTGGGGTGGGCCCGGGTGCAAGTCGAGCGGGGGTCCTTCTACGGCCCGCTGGACATCCTGGTGGTAAAGCGCCAGCTCACCACACTGCTAGGTCTGGCGTGGTTCAAGCCCCTGGGGATCCGCTTGGAGGGGGTGGGACAAACCCTAACACCCAGGGGGTTCGGGGAGATTTGCCAAGAGTTCCCCGCCATATTTGACGGCTCCCTGGGCAGCTACAAGGGGCCAGCCATCTCCCTACCACTTGACCCGACGGCCAGACCGATCAGGCTCAAGGCGAGGCGGGTCCCGTTCGCCTTGAAACCTAAAATAGAGGCTGAACTAGACCGCCTCACTGCCCAAGGGGTCCTGGAACCGGTGGACTACGCCACCTGGGAGACTCCCATAGTCACTCCGCTCAAGCCAAACGGGGAGGTGCGGATCTGTGCCGACTACAAGTGCACAATAAATAAGGCACTGCAGGAAAACCCCTACCCAGTGCCGGTGGTGAGCCACGTCCTGGCTGCCCTAGCGGGGTCTAAGATCTTCGGGAAGCTGGATCTGGCACAGGCCTACCAACAGCTCCCGGTAGACACTAAAACGGCGGAGGCCCAAACCATTGTAACCCACAGGGGGGCCTTCAGAGTGCGGAGACTACAGTTTGGGGTTAGCGTGGCATCTTCCAAAGCATAATGGACGCTCTCCTTAAAGGGATCCCCGGAGTCCAGCCGTTCTTCGATGACGTTTTAATCGCCGCCCCGGACCCCGAAGAATTCGCCAACCGCCTGAGAGAGGTGCTCCGCAGATTCCAGGCAGCGGGGCTCAAAGTCAAAAGGGAAAAATGCTTGCTGGGGGTCCCACGGGTGGAATTCCTGGGTTTCGCCGTAGACGCAGCCGACATCCACCCAACGGAAGAAAAGACCCGAGCCATCATGCAAGCCCCGGCCCCCACCTGCAAAGCGGAGCTACAAAGCTTCTTGGGGGTGCTTAATTTTTACCACTCGTTCCTACCCCACAAGGCAGCCCTAGCAGAACCCCTACACCGGCTGCTGGACAAAAAAATTCCTTGGGTTTGGGGCAAACAACAAGCCGCCGCGTTTCAGGCGGTCAAGGATGTCCTGGTGTCCAACGCGGTGCTCCACCATTTTGACGAGGGTCTCCCCATCATCCTGGTTTGTGATGCGTCGCCTTATGGGGTGGGGGCAGTCCTGGGGCACCAACTCCCAGACGGGAGGGAGGTACCGGTTGCATACTACTCCCGCACACTGACACCAGCCGAGCACAATTATGCGCAGATAGATAAGGAGGCTCTGGCGATTGTGGTGGGGGTCTGGAAGTTCCACGATTATCTGTACAGGCGGAGGTTCACTATAGCCACAGACCACAAGCCGCTCTTAGGTTTGCTGGCCCCGGACCGACAAACCCCCCAAATACTTTCACAGCGCGTGTTGAGGTGGAACCAATTCCTCAACTCATACACATACACACTGGTCCACCGAGCTGGCAAAGCCATGGGCCACGTGGACGCGCTCAGCCGATTGCCTCTCCCAGTCACCGAACCTGACCCAGCCCCCGCACACCTGGTCATGCTGGTCGAATCCCTCCCGGAGCAACCCCTCCATGCCGCAGAGGTCGCCAGGGCTACAGGGAAGAACAAAACACTAGCAAGGGTTCTCGACTGGGTGGTGAGAGGGTGGCCAGATGGGAACATGGGGGAAGAATTTAAGCCCTACAAAATGAGAAGAGAGGAGCTAGCAGCACACAAAGGGTGCATCCTATGGGGAAGCAGGGTGGTGGTTCCCCCCCTGCTGCAAAAGCGAGTCCTAGAGTCACTCCACGAGACCCACCCCGGTATAGTCAGGATGAAGGCTCTAGCCAGGAGCTATGTCTGGTGGCTGGGGATGGATGAGGAGATCGAGAACTGGGTGTGGAGGTGCAGCATATGTCAAGAGTCACGCCCCGAGCCACCAAGCGCCCCGGTCACACGGTGGGAAACCACCCGGAAACCTTGGTCCAGGCTACACCTAGACTTCGCGAGGCCCTTCCAGGGACAGATCTTTCTGATCATGGTGGACGCCTACACCAAATGGCTGGAGGTCATTCCAGTAGCGTCCACTTCATCAGCCGCCGCAATACGGACACTGTGGCGGGCACTTAGCACCCACGGCATTCCGGACACTATAGTCACTGACAACGGGGCGGCCTTCACCTCGGGGGAATTTCAGGCATTCCTGCAGAGGTACCTGATCAGGCACATAAGGTCAGCCCCGTTCCACCCAGCCACCAACGGACAGGCAGAGCGAATGGTCCGAACAACCAAGGAAGCCCTGGGCCGGATTGTACAGGGCGACTGGGATCACAGACTAGCCGCCTTCCTGTTCGACAACAGGATAACCCCCAACCTGGTCATGGGGGTAAGTCCGGCAGAGCTCCTCATGGGGCGCAACTTATCACCAGACTAGACAGGCTACACCCCAACCGAGCTTCAGACATTCGCGGGAACCCCGAGGTCAGGGACGCAACCAGGGGGTTCTTTGCGGGTGACCCCATTTACGCCCGGAACTATGCCAGAGGACCCGAATGGGTAGCGGGCCGGGTGCTGCGGGTAACAGGGTCCCGCCACTACGATGTATCGACAGAAGGGGGCCAGGTCTTACGGCGGCACATAGACCAACTGCGCCGCCACACTCTCCCGGAAGAGCCTGCGGACACAGAAGAGGCAAGACCCGGGGAAGAGCCAACCAGGGGCCGGCCGGAGGACGTGGCCCCAACACCGATTCTACCGACGCGAGAACCGCCCGGGCCAGCAGACCCCGAGAGACCAGCTGAGCCAGCCCAGCAGCCCCCGGTCGCACCGTCGCCCACCGACGCACCAGCAGCAGAAACCGCGCCTCCTTCACAAGACACCTTGAGACGGTCAACCAGGGAGCGCCGGCCTCCCGCATACCTCAGGGACTATGTACAATGACCAGGGGGGGGAGGGGTGTAGTGTATCACCATAACATTATACAGTAACAATGCTATTGCATGTAACCAAGCTATACGCGCCCATGCGCAGAGGCGACTGGGCTGCCCCCAGGCGACTCCGCACAGGGCGCGAAACACCCCGCCCATCACAGGCTGTGGCGGGAAGTTTAACTGGCCAGGATTGGGCTGGCCAGCCAGGGGGGTTGTTCCGGGATATTGTATATAAGTGGGGCCCGGCCCGCGTGTTCGCGCTCTTGTAACGTGCCTCCATTAAAGCATGTTGCCCTACCAACGTCTCCTGTCTCAGTACGTTACAATATACTTCTTCAAAGTATTTTGGTTCCATCAAGGTGGTATGGAAACAATACCCTACTCACCTTACTGCACTCCTTCTTTCTAGTCCCAATTCATTCCTGTTGATTTTATATGTTGCACAAGTGTGTATGGGTTCTATCTGCGTTTACTGTGGGCATTCTAGTGTTTAGTATTATAACAGTACTTTAAGATTACTCTGCTTTGAAAATGAATATGCCATTGAGTTTCAACCAACTCATGGCAACTCAAATCCATAGGGCATTTGAGGCAAGAGATGAGCAGGGGTGGTTTGCCATTGATTTCCTCCACATAGGTCCCCCTTCCAAGTTCTGTCCATGGCTGACCATGCTTCACTTCTAGGTTCTGATGAGCCCAGGCTCAGCTGGACTCTCGAGGCTACTTTAATATCTGCTTAATATATTTTAATTCCATGGAAATAAACTCTCTCTATTTTCCAGTGCATCCAGTTCTCAGTTTCCCTTCCAAACTTGCTTGGGGGGGGGGGGGTGTCTCTGTCATCACTTTGTAACATATCCCTAAAATAAAGTTCACATTTGAACACATTTCTCTAGCCAAGTGTTAAACCCTGCCAATGGGGAGAGTAAATGATGGAAGAAGAAAGATTTGTTTATTGTGCTTGGCTATCTTGTGGGGCACCAGAAATCTTGTTTAGGAATTGCCCACCAAGGTCGGAATAACGAGTCGGACACAATGCATTGGATTAAAATTGGGCCACTTTATTAACTTACAACATGAACAGCAAGGGAACCCCACCAGCGGCCTGGCCAGGGCTAGGGGTCACCGCGACCGCTCCCCTGCCATTAACGGGCGAGGACCCAGCCCCCCTTCCGGAGCTGAGCTGCTCAGCTCCCTCCAGGCAGGCCCAGCAGGGAGGCCCGCACCAGAGGGCCCAAACCCAGACGCACGTCTCGGCGGAAAGGCACCCTCTAGCCGAGCCTCCTGGACAGTCTGCATTCTCCAACCCGGGTCTCCAAACCCCAAGGCCGATCATGCCAGACCCCAAAATTTCCCCCAAAGTGGGGGATGCTTCACAGTCCTCCCCTAGCCGCATAGTGTCCTAAACCCCTAAAACCTGCCAACTAAAGTGACCACCTATTTAAAGGCACCATCCCAGAGCCAATTCCACAATCCACTGCACTGCTATGCAGGGTTGGCGAAAAACACACCCCAGCACCAGCCAATCAGCTGGGGCGTAAAAAATTCCTACCCGGCTCCCCGAATGAGGCAACCAGCAATGCCCACATAGCAGACAGGGCGGGTGGGAGGGCCGATCGTCGCAGGACTGAAGAGAGGGACGGGGAGCCAGCCGTTGAAGCGGCTAAACCCCGCCCCCTTGTAAAGCGCGCCCAAACAGCGCGCGGACCAACTCTCCCGCCCTGGAGGGCAAAAGGATCTAAGCAGCCTAGCAGCTACGCTGCAGGCTGCAAGATTACAATTGCCCACCAAGGTCGGAATAACGAGTCGGACACAATGCATTGGATTAAAATTGGGCCACTTTATTAACTTACAACATGAACAGCAAGGGAACCCCACCAGCGGCCTGGCCAGGGCTAGGGGTCACCGCGACCGCTCCCCTGCCATTAACGGGCGAGGACCCAGCCCCCCTTCCGGAGCTGAGCTGCTCAGCTCCCTCCAGGCAGGCCCAGCAGGGAGGCCCGCACCAGAGGGCCCAAACCCAGACGCACGTCTCGGCGGAAAGGCACCCTCTAGCCGAGCCTCCTGGACAGTCTGCATTCTCCAACCCGGGTCTCCAAACCCCAAGGCCGATCATGCCAGACCCCAAAATTTCCCCCAAAGTGGGGGATGCTTCACAGTCCTCCCCTAGCCGCATAGTGTCCTAAACCCCTAAAACCTGCCACTAATAAGGCCAAGTCTCTACTTAGGGCTTAGTACCCACCGGGAGGCCCAAAGCCACCCGCAACCCTTGCTGCAAATCTCTCAGAAAAAGCACGTTACCCTTTTCCGAGAGATGCACCCTATCCCCTCTGTAGAGGTCAGGACATCTCGCTGAAATATCCGGATGGGGTAAATAGTGGCCCAAACCCTTTTCGAGTAATTTTTTAATTTCTTTATTGGCTTTATGCCTAGCTCTTTCTAAGGCTGCAGGGTCCACAGCATGACGCCACACTTGGCGGGGCAGCATGGCTGACCAAACTATCGTGGTCTCCGGCCATCGCTCCCTAATGCGCTGGAAGTCATCCCGGGCTTGCCACACCAAGGCCTTACCCTTCAATAACCCCAGATCATTACCTCCCAGGTGAACCATTAAGACCTGTGGAGGAGGACCCGCTCTATCTTTGAATAACAACGGCAGCAAGCCTGGCCACTGGAGGCCCCGGCGCCCCTGCCATTCGATAAACGCATGCTGGCTGAGTCCCAGCTGAGAGCCGACCGCAGTTCTCCGTGCTTGAAGACCAGCCCAAAAGACGTAGCTATGGCCGCAGATGAGAACTCGGCACCGGCTCCTCTGGCCAGGAACAGCAGCATCTAAAAAGAGAAAAACCGTTAAACACAAACGGAACCAACTTATGCACACAATCCAATGCACTCATTGCCCGCAAAAGGGGCGGATGTATGCCTTATAGGCAGATGAACGCCAACGCCCCAGCCTCTGAATAGAGGTGGAAGGCAACCCCATAGCAGCCGCTGTGGAGGCCGCCCCAATTCTAAAGGAGTGGGTACCAAACCGCACCCCCGATAACCCTAACTCACCCAGCGCCCTAGACGTAACCGCCCAGAACTGGTGCTTCGTTAATGGCTTACCATCCATGTGTATAAACAAAAATCCGTCCTTGGGCCCGCGCACTGCCAAATAAGCAGCCAACGCATTAACTGGACACAACTCGAGCTCCGAACAACTACCCAGCTCAAGCACAGTGCCCCTCTGCAACTGATCCGTCTTCGAGCGACGGACAGTAACAACCACCTTAGGCCCCAACAACCTCAGGTCCCTCAGCTGCAAAGCCCTACCAGAAACATCGTTTCTAGACTGAGCAACCAGCTCACTCACTCTAAGCGCCCCAAAAAAGGCCAACAAGGACGCGGCATGAAATAAACATGCCTCAAAAGGCGAGGCACACACCACGCCCCATACCCTCTTCAACCCCTGTAGAATCGAGGGAGACACCGGATTCCGCGTATCAGCCCTGGGTCCGGCTTCTCTAGCCCACCCCTCCAGCATCTTTCGAAGACGAAAATCTGCTGTATCTTCCCTATAACCGAGTGCCTTACTTGCAAAAGCCAATGCAGAAAGGCACCCCCTAATAGATCGCACGGCCAACCCCTTACCTCGTAAAGACACACAGTAATGGAGCAATTCCTCCACCGGGAGGGGCCAAACCCTGCGATACCCTACCTCAGCCCGAAAGTCTTCAAACTGCCGCACGGCCCGCTCATAAGACTTCCGAGTGCTGGGCGCAATGGCTAGGCCTATCGCTCTGCAGGCTTCGGCTCTCCAATCTGCCATAGCTCCTGGGGCATTGGCACCGGTTCCCCGTCTGCTTCCGGGGCCAGCTGACGAAACCTCTCCATCTGTTTACGAGATAGAGCATCAGCCACCCCGTTGCTCACCCCAGGAACATGCCTGGCTAAAAACAATATATTAAGCCGCAAGCAGCGCAGAGTGAAGGCCCTCACCAACCTCATTACCCTCCGCGATTTGGATGAAAGGGAATTAATGACGTGGACTACTGCCATGTTATCACACCAGAAATGAACAGTGTGATTGGCCATATCCTTCCCCCACAGCCAAACCGCAACTAAAATGGGAAAAAACTCGAGAAACGTAAGATCTCGGTTCACCCCTACCTGCGTCCAGGAATCAGGCCAAACATCCGCGCACCAATGTCCGCGAAAATAAACACCAAAGCCTAAAGATCCTGCAGCATCAGACATGACCTGTAGTTCGGCCTCAAGCATCAAGTCGTCCCTCCAAAAGGAGACCCCGTTAAACGACTCCAAAAATTCCAGCCAAACCCTCAAATCATCCCTCATGCTGCAGGTAACCCTAGTTCTATGCTGGGGCAAGCGTAACCCTGCCATAGCATCACACAGTCTTCTAAGGAAAGCCCTTCCAGGAGCAACCACTTTGCAAGCAAAGTTGAGGTGCCCCACCAACTGCTGCAATTCCAGCAGAGTGACCTTCCTCCTATGAAGAAATGCATTAATTCTGTCCCTCAACTCACCCAATTTCTGCAAAGGCACCCTAGACAACTGATCAATCGTGTCAATCTCAATCCCCAGGAAGGTCAACCTCTGGGTTGGGCCTTCCGTTTTTTCCGGTGCTAAGGGTACCCCAAGTTCAGTAGTGAGCTCGGCAAAACCAGCCAGCAGCTGGCCACACTGCCCTGTCCCTACGGGCCCCACAAACAGGTAGTCGTCCAAATAATGAACAACGTCCTGCAACCCCACTTTCTTTCGCACAGCCCATTCTAAAAACGTGCTAAGACGCTCGAAAGCGGAACATGACACAGAGCAGCCCATTGGCAATGCTCTATCCATGTAGAAATGGCCCTCAAAAGAAAAACCTAAGAGATCAAAGTCACCGGGGTGGACGGGCAAAAGGCGGAACGCAGACTTAATATCGCATTTTGCCAACTCAGCCCCCACCCCGCAATGCCTCACCACGGCGATAGCCTGGTCGAAGCTGGTGTACCTGACAGAGCATAAATGCTCTGGGATCCCATCATTCACTGACTGCCCCCTAGGAAAAGACAAATGGTGAATCAAACGAAATTCACCAGGCGTCTTTTTGGGCACCACACCTAACGGCGAGACCCTCAAATTAGGAACTGGAGGCTGTGAAAAAGGACCAAGGATCCTTCCCTCTGCCAACTCCTTAGCGATCTTGTCTCTAACGACCTGTTCCAAACCTTTAACAGACTTAAGATTCCTAGACATAAACGCAACTCGAGGCCCCTGAAAAGGGATCCTAAACCCAAACTTAAAACCCTCTAACAGGTACAAAGCGTCCGCCCTCCTAGGATACTTAGCTAGCCATCGCTTAAGCGGTCCCACCCTTATCGGGCTGGGGCCCTTTCTTGGCTGGAAAAGCTCCTCCGCCCCCGCCAGGCTTCTTTTGATTCCTGCGCCCCCGGGCTCTGGGGCAGCTGTCAAAGGCGTGGGATCCACCACACAAGGGGCAGGCGTGCTTGAACTGGCACGCCTTCCTATTACACACCCCCAGGGATCCAAAGTCCCAGCAGAGCAAGCGGGGTTGAACCGCCTGCCCCGCTGTACCGCGGGGAGAGCTCGACAAAGTGGATGAGGACGCCCTACTCACTAAGTGACCACTATCTGATCGGTCACCCAGGTTAGGCCTAGCCGGAGACATAACCTGCAGCCAAAGCTGCTGGTGAATCCGATCCCACTGGATGGACGGATATAGGGCCGCCCGCATTCTGAATTCCTGGTCATACTGTAACCAGGCTGATCCACTAAAGGCAGTATAACCTTTATAAATAATGTCCAAATATTGGAACAATGATGCCGCCCGCCACGGCTGCGCCCTGGCAATTACCCCAGCATAAATGCAGAACCCAGGCAACCAATTAGCCCATGTTCTGTCAACCTTTCTCTTCCGCAGCTTCTCCTTTTCCTTTTCATCTAATTCCTCCTTGTCTTTCTTTTCCATTTCTCGATAAAGAAGGGAAAATATGTCCACATACTCTCCCTTCAAAATCTTTTCCCTTGTAGCAGGAAGCAAATGGTCCCCGAGAGGCAAAGCAACTTCACCAAAAGGCAAGTCTGTAAAAGGCACCATCCCATACTGCGATGGTGCGCCCAAAATGGGACCAGACCAACTCAGCTGCCCTGTACCCTGATGAACACAAGGTGTGCCCTGCCCCCCTGGCCAAGCCCAATTCTGCACCAGCCCAGCCCCAGCAGGAGTAGGCACACCTAATCCTATCCCTGAGGTGCCAAGCCCGGCTACTGTGGCAGGTCCCCATGTTCCCTATGGCCACACCTGCCCATACCCAACTTGCAAACCATCACTGGACCTACCTCCAAGTCCAGCCGGCACCACCGGCAAACCGATGCCCGACGTCTGCGCCTCCTCCACCGCACCTGCATCAGGGCCACTGGAACCAGCATCCTTGCCGGGCAGGACTCCACCAGACCTGCCCTCAAGAATGGACAACCTGGTGAGAATGTTAGCCTGCCTTGCCTTTTTGGATTGCCTAACCTCGCCCCCTTTACTCAAGGAAGGAACCCCCGCCGCCTGTTCCAAGGCCTGCAGCCTACTTAAAATACTATAATCCACCATCCCTTCACCCTCCTCATCCGAAGAGGATGACGGAGGTGGTGGCCTCCTGGCAGGAGCTTTAGATGGTCTGGGTGCAGGCCTCTTGCCCTTAGACTTGCCTGAACCTTTACCCCCAGACATTTTGTCCACCTGCTTTATAAAAGGGGGACCTAAAATGGCCGCTCAATCTGCCCGGCAACAGCCCCAACTACCAGCACCACAAAATGGCCGCCCAACTGTCTTTTGCCCCTCTCTCAAGGAACCCACAAAATGGCCGTCCAAACTGCCTAGCAACAGCCCCGGCTACCACAACCCAATGCTACTCCACTGTAACCAAGGGTGGTGCGGGGTTTTTTAACTGACTCCACCCCCGTGAAGACCAATGCAACCTAAAGCCCCCCACCTGGCCCAAGCTTCCGCCAGGATCCAACTCCAAATTTGAGTAGCTCAAACTGCAGTACTGCAGCTTTAACACTCTGGGCCCCCAAGCTCGTGTAGCATATAATTACCAAACACAAAATGAAGTAGAAAGGGAGCAACTCAGCTAACCCAGATAGACACCCACAACTCCACCAGGCTGGCTAATCCCAACACAAAATGAAGTAGAAAGGGAGCAACTTAGCTAACCCAGATAGACACCCACAACTCCACCAGGCTGGCTAATCCCAATGCTAACCAGAGCCAACCCCTGCTAAGCTCCTGCGATCTAAGGGAACCCAGCTATTCCGTGCCACCCCTTCAGGGCCCGTAAACCAAAAAGCCCCCAGAGCAACTCAGCCTGCCGCCGCCGCTCCGATCCACGACTCAGACGCCGCCACGCCTCCCGAGGAGCACCAAGCCGACCCGCTCTCTCCCGACAGCAGCCGACTAGATCTCCCCCAAATCAGCCGCCGCCGCGCCTCAGAAGGCGCTCCCGAAGCCGCCTACACGACCACCGACGAAAACGGCCTCCAGCCCTGCTCCGATCGTCGCAGGACTGAAGAGAGGGACGGGGAGCCAGCCGTTGAAGCGGCTAAACCCCGCCCCCTTGTAAAGCGTGCCCAAACAGCGCGCGGACCAACTCTCCCGCCCTGGAGGGCAAAAGGATCTAAGCAGCCTAGCAGCTACGCTGCAGGCTGCAAGATTACAAGTCCATTCACACAGAACATGTACCTAACATATATCTACATGGTGAATATTGGCTTGGATTCAGGCTGATGTTAAAAGAAGGAAAGAATCAGACTGTTCTATCTGGTTAATTATTTACTTAAGAATTGGGTTGATTTTATTTGTTTCCAACACTACCCCAAGTGCAAAGAGATGTTATTATAAAATAATGAAAAATAGCCATGAACGAAGCCTTCTGGACTCTGCTGAGGATCTGTATTTACACATTTTTTTCACTGAGAGTAGAGGGGGAAAATCTGTATATTTCTGTGAATGGCCCCCTTTACAGATCATGATGTTTGTCTATAATAATAATAAATTTTTATTTATACCCCGCCCTCCTGTCTCTGAAATGAACATATTCAGGAATTAGAGATGAGTTTTGATCTGGATGATGCACAGCATCCATACCAAATTTTTCCAAAAATCAATCAAGCAAACTCTTTCAAATGGAGTATTCACTTATTTAGAAAATGCATATGCCACCTCTCCAGAGACCTTCTTAATGCAGCTTACAACTAAGATAATCAAACCATGGCATTAGAAGACAACAATTAAAAATAAGGCCATTAAAACACAACCTTTAACAAAAGACCAATATCATTCAACTAACACACTAAAAACAGGTGGCTGCCATAAAACAAGCCAGAGCGTAGCAATAGCATAAAGTACACACTGAACAGCCTATAATGATGGAGATATTCACCAAACAAAAGGTTGCTTGGTTAGATGGCAGTCACATCATTCACAAAAATCAGTGAGAATCATACCAATGCGCCAATGGTGGCCAGCCTCCAAGTGGAGACTGGAGTTCTGCAATCACATCTGACATCAGATGTGACTACAGATATCAATTCCCTCTAGAGAAAATTGGCTGCCTTGGAGAGTAGACTATATGGTATTATACCCTGCTGAGCTCCCTCCCCTCCTCAAATCCTAGCCTTCCCAGGCTCCGCCCCCAAATTTCAGGAATTTCCTGATTCAGAATTGATAACTTTAGATGTAGAACTTTTCTGCATATGCCTACAAAGAACCCAGGTCAGCCTGAATGCATACAACAGAGGATTTTGGTTCAAATAGCAAACACACACTAAAGATAAAAGGGGGAAAAAACAGCTGAGAGAGAAAAGAGAGTTTAGAAAAAATATTCCTTTATTGACCAAAAAAGATCTTATCTGCTCTGCTATCATCTCCTTCAACTGATACCACCTGACTGAGCACTCAAACAGATGTCCTTTACCTAGAATGTCAGAAGTGGAATGTGGAAACTTATGTATGTGTTGTACCACTGAAGCATAATTCTTCCTTATTGTATGATGGACTAAAGCTTTGCCAGCACCTGAAATCTGAAACTGGCCTGAAACATAGTGCCACAGAACCCTCTGGATAGCAGCAGAGAAGACAAAGGGAACTTCTAGCCACCAAATCATCCTTGTGGATCTTCCTTGGATCCACTGTTGCTGGATCTGACCAAAGATTTATGTTTCCAAAAGTCTTTAGGTGAATAAGTCTAATTAAAAATGTTTATTCTAGAGAGAAAGTATATCCATTAATTTATTTCTTCCTTCCTTCCACCCATTCAGAATGCTTCTATCTGTTCCCACTTTGCTTCTTTAGTTGAGGACTTGACTTAACCCAATGAATTTCTTTACTCTGCTCAGCCACTGATGTACAAAGTCTTTTTATTGATCAATGGGGCTGCACGTCAAAGTCATAACATCATCTTGAAAACAAAATGTGCTCCCTGTTCTTTGGTAGGAATTCTGTGTAGTCATGAAAGGCTGAATGCTGAGAATAAAATCTGACCTGGCATGAGACCAACTAGTCATGTGACAATCCTTGCAAATGAAGTGTTAGAAAATTGAAATTAACCTTTTTCTCAGTGCTCATTATGTTTCAAGTTGAACATCCCATACACTTGCATTGATGATTTATTTGCAATTGAAATCTGGCAGCATGATAGTGTGTATAGGACAAACGTGCTATATGCTGTCCTCCCAGTCCAGAGGAATACATTCCAGTTTCTACTATTCATTATGTTACATTGCAATCAACTATTATAATATATTATTCCAAAGAAGAGATAAAATAAAATGGTCTTCTGGGTATTGGTGAGAACACAGATGTAAGGGCTGAATGAGGTTATCATATGTAGTGAGATAAGAAACCAGTATCCCTGTTCACTCCTGGGGATTCCATTGTTCTGAGTACTCATGAATAGTAGAAATTGAAATGTATTTCTCTGGTCTGGGGACAAGGGAGATAAATCTGCACATCCAATCACTCCACTTCAAAGAAGAAGATGCTGTAAAATTGCCTCCATGCTTGAGAGGAGAGGGATGTCAGAGTCTCAGTTATTTACTCTTGGCATTCTACAGTTAAGGATATCAATCTCCAATTTTGACATATTTATTTTCTTCTCTGTTTTTACCCCAGAATTGAACTGAAATATATGGTTACCATATAAATTAAGATTATTATTACTATTTGATCTTTGAATCTGTTAAACATCTTCATTATGCTGTTTGATAATTTACAGCCCACCCCTCTACCAATATGTATGGACTGGTAATTTCCCATTTTGTTTCTGTCTCTGTCTTGACTCTAATTGGCCCTTCTTGGCAACTACACCCCTTTCTTTCTGTTTGTAATGGTTCAGGAAAAAGTGTGTTTGCACACAAAAACTTACACTTTAAATAAAGCTTTGTTGGTCTTAAAGGTCTCACTGGACTCCAACTTTGTTCTGCTACTTCAGACCAACATGGCCTGAATGGATTTTACATTCTGCCTGAATGGATTTAGGATGGGTTAATAAACCAGCCCTTCCAGGTCAATAAAGTATGTGGCCAGGAATACTACCTGCACTACTATATCGTGTTTAAACTTATATTGTGAGGGCCAATGTCCACGTACAATAAATCTTTTCTACTTTTCTACTTGGGTCTTGCCTGGTGAATGCCTCCCAAGCCTTCTGAGGCCCCACTACGCTGCAGGTAAGCCACAAGGCATCTGGATGTGTGACAAGTGTATTCACAAAACTTGGTACCATTCTCAAAGAAACTATGGTTCCACTCCTGAATTCTCAGTTTATCACCTTAAACTCATAATAGATCACACACAAAAATTCTATATAGATACTAGGAATAAAGGAGGGGAGTCATTACTTCTGTGTGCAAGCATTAAACCGTAGCTATGTGACAGTTTTTATACCTGTTGTGAGAAGACATTTTTGTGGTGCTAATGAAGCCAATTAAATCCAGCAGAGGGCAACAAAAAAGTTGACCTAGCAATAGCAAATGAATGCCTGTTGAGCTACAATTCAGTAGCAAAACAATGCTCACCCATAAAGAAGAAACTTGTCAGCTCAGCTTATGCTGAGAAGGTCAGGCAGTTTTCATAGCTGGGTTTTGACCTCTTTCTGCTGTTGTTGTTTTGTTTTGAGTTGGGGATGCCTTCCGTTCATTAGAAAACAAACTACTGGAAACCATCATTTGGAAAAGGAATAAGTAGTCGATCTACAAGACCCATAGGGAATGCTCTGCTCTGCATCCTGACCTTTTCAGAACTGGGAACTATTAAGGCACTGAACACTGTGGTGGCACCTTGGGATTCCCTCCCTAAAAAGGCTTGTTTGATTCCCAGCCTTCCACTGCTAGCAGCTTGGCTCCCAATTTTAAAAATGGCTCTTTTCAAAGAGTATTTCCCTCCGGCAAACAGCATGTAGTAGGAGCTGCTTATTTGTTTCAGTTTGTTTTTAGTCACTAGCTATTCTGTTAAAAAACAAAACAATAGTCCAGAATCACCAAAAATAGGTTGAAAACAAATTAATATGTAGCAATTTATTTTTAAAAACTACATAACCTCCAAGTTCCACCCCTCGCATTGCCTTGAAGTTTTGTAAACATTTAGACTGATCAAAGACAGTCTGTCTGGAAATGTATCCGTTAACAACTGACATGAACAGCTGGAAAGTTCATGCCCGTTGACTTGCAACGAACTTGACAAAACACAAACTGGCCAAAATTAATCACGAACTCTAGTTTGTGAACTGGTTTGTGCCCATCCCTAGCTATGAATCTAATCAAATCGTGCCTCCTCCTTCTTCCACTTAGCATTGCAAGCTTCCAGATGGTGGCTGGAAATCTCTTGGGATTACAACATCTTAAGGCAACAGAAATCAACTCACTTAGAAAAAATTGACACTTTGGAAGGTAGATACTATGGCATTATACCCAATTTAAGCCCCTCCCCTCCCCAAACTGTGCCCTCAGGCTTCACCCACAAAACCTCCAGGTGTTTTCCAATCTGGAGTTAACAACCCTAGTGTTGCTTCTGCCAGTCGTAAGACATTTGGGTGGCAAAAGCAGGAGGGAGAGACTTTGATATAGCACCTCATGCTATGTAACTTTCTGTCCACTGGGCTTTCCTTTTCTCAATTATGCTTTTTCAGAAGTCACAAGTGCCTGTTGTGGGAAGCAAAATGCAGGGAAGATTTGCCTGCATGCATTCTTCATACTTGCACATGATAGGATTCAACCCCCGTAGCATTATTTCTTATTTTAAAAAAAGCAGGGGGAGGGGGTTAGCTCATAATGCTAGGTAATCTGTTCTCTGTTCTAATGGGAGTAGGAAGCATGTATGAAATATGAAATATAAGAAATGGAGTTTGAGGCTCTCCTGGGGCAGTGCTGGGTCAGGTATTTCATGTATCCTGAACTAAAGGGAATATACTTCTTTTCTTGAAATTTTTTTAGTTGTTGAGTCACTCTACTTATATTTTAAATAGCCACTGTTTTTGCTGCTTATGGTTTAGTGCATCCTATCCAATGTTACACGAATCTAAGTCAATTGAATTCAGTGGGTTTTGGATTGGAATAACTCTGCACAGGATTATACTGTTGTTTACTATTTTTTTATATAAAATGGAAATGATTGTGTTTTATCCTATAGTTTAATTTTCAATTGTATACTTAATTTTAATTTTACTTGTACAATTTAGAAATTTTATATGTGAAAAGGGGGTACTAATTCAAATATGTAAACTGAACCCTACTAAATGCAGGTTTAAAAGTATCAGTGTTAATGTTAGCAACAGTTCTTACACAAATTGCAAAGTGTGCACCAGCATTTTAAGGAATCAAGTAAATGCTTTTAAAATAGCCAAAGAGATTTCACAGACTGCAGTTCATGTTTATCTCATGGTCTTCTTTTCTTTTTGGTTTTGTTTTATTTATCTAATTGTGCAGGCATATTGGGCAAAACACATGGTTCTTTCTGTAGAAAATATACATTTTTTTGCTGAAAAATAAAAATCCTAACAACACTTTCCTGACAGTGTAAGCCCCACTGAACTGACCAAAGTATACCTCCTTCAGAGGTCAATTCATATTCCCTGCACTGTTTCCTCTTTCTCTTCTCCTGATAGTCTCCATGTTCTGCCCCCTTCCTTCTCTCTTCCCCACTCACCAAGCAACATTTCTTTTATCAGTCCCCCAATCTTTAGTTTTGTGTGATATTTATTTACTTTATACCCCACTTTTCTCCTCCTTGGGAACCCAAAGCATCTTACATAATTTTATTCTCCTCTGTTCTACCTTGTGAGGTGGACTGGGCTGAGAGAAAGTGACTGGCAAGCCTGGATAAAAATATGGAGCAGAGGTCCATCAGTGGCTATTAGTCACAGTATATTATTGGAACTGTCTGGGGGCAGTGATGCTCTATATTCTTGGTGCTGGGGCGGCAAAGTGGAAGGGCTTCTAAACCCACTTGTGAACCTTCTGATGGCACTTGGGTTTGGTTTTTTTGCCACTGTGTGACATAGAGTGTTGGACTGGATGGGCCATTGGCCTCATCCAACATGGCTTCTCTTATGTTCTTATGTTCCAGATCCAACTGATATTTTAAACACTATATCACACTGTCAATCCTACCCCTGTTTGCTCAGTAAACAACCCATTGGGTTCAAAATGGTTCAGTCTATTAAAGCATCAGGATAGTGACTCAGCATTTGACTTGAGATTGCAAAAAGCCCGTGAAAGCAAAAGCTCTCTTGTCACCCTCCTGGTTCCCATAGTTTCCATTCGCACAGTCCCAGGCAGGTACAATGTCATTGATAACACAAAGCTAAACACTTTGGTTCTCAAGGTACCTCTCTTTCGACTAGTCAAAACATTCCTGCAAGCATGCAAACAGGCAGCACTAAGCAAACAATAGGTGGGAAAACATGGCAATACAGTGAAAGCAATTATGTTAACCCATGATGGCAAGGGTACTTGACACACACACGGGCTCTCAGCTCTCCCCCCCCCCTCTCCAGCTACCTCTCCCTGGGGAGAATTTGGCCAAATTGCAAAAAGTTATATAATAGGCAGTTTCCCAGTTGAGTCATGTGGAGGTCACTGCTGGGCCCATCCAAGTAACCTAAGTTGTGTGGAGGCTGCTGCCAGGTCAAGGTAAGTTCTGTGGAATCAAGTCATAAACATTGCTGCACCTGGTTGAGTTTTACAAATTGCACAGTAACAGTTTGCTCAGTGGTTGTGGCTGGCCTTGATTCTGATGAGTCTTCCCTCCATGGTAGAAGGAAGAGGAGCAGGGATAGATTGGAAGCCAAAATATCTGTGGAAAGCACCCCCCCCCCCCATGCCTTTTCTTGACAGAAACCATGGTTTGAAGGCTTGCAATGTTGTTGTGGTTGCCAGGCAACCCACATATTAGTCACTGATCTCTTTTCTTAAAGGTACAGGTTCTGTTTCTATTATTTGAATGTGTTTAAGCCTCATTTTTTATTTTTAGATTTCAGGGTGTTTTGTTTTGTTTGCAAATCTTGGTCTTTTCTCAGGTTTGTAAAAAGATCTGTCTTATCTGTTCATGGTCCCACTCTCTGGATTTAAGTATCCACAGATGGGGTCACATTGTGAATGATATATATTGATGTGTTTAGCTGCTACTTTCACAAGGCTACAACCAAATTTGATACTAATCCTCTATAAAACACAGAGGAAAGGGACAAGTTTGCCTCAAGCAACACATATTCTTTGATAATAATTTCAAAACGTTTTTATGCCCATCAGCATAAGGGAACTGTAAAGTCCCATGTGTACAGTTTTCTAATCTTTTTTTTTTTAATAGTTTTATCTGCACAAACATCACTTAGTACTTTATCTTATCCTGACAAGGTAAGGGTAAAATTTTATATATTTGTCTTATTCTGAACAGCCAGTTCCCTCCAGTACTCCAGTTCTAATAGTGTTTGTCCTTTCATCTCCCACCCTGCCTTTTTTTTACAGTGCTCTAATGATATGTCTATCAGTGCAAAAGACTCCCTCTGTGCTTTTGTTTAAAAACTGTAATTAGCACCAAAATGGAAAGGCTTGTTCCAGCAGGTCAAAATGTTGGATGATTTTATTTTTAACATGTGAAATGTTAAAAATTAATCTTGCCATTTTCTGGTTTTGAATTAAGGGGGAGGGGGCAGAAACCAGGGAAGAAGTAATGACGTTTTAGAGCCAGGGGGACAAGAGCTTGGAAATGAACTCTTCCAGCTCAGAGAAAGCCAGGCCAATTATAAGCCAAGTCAAACTCCCTTTGAGCTCATTAAATAACTACTTCGACTCAGTGGCAGCTGTCCCCAGCCTTCCCTGCTGCTGATTTCCCTCTTCCTCCAGTCCTTTCCCAAACTTACTGTGCAAGGGAGAGAGGGCAATTGGCATCTCAAAGGATAGTGTTATCACTGTGTCTCTGCCAATGGAGTGGCAGCTCTTTTGTGCATGCTCAGAAATCTTCCTTCACTGATAAATTGATTGATCAGTGGTTCTATATAATTCCTTGAAAATCAATAGACTGAAGCAGATGACATTCAGTTTTACAGGGAATTGCTAGATGAGAACATTTTTCAATGTTAGGTTATGAACAACAGAAACAAGGCAAAGAGATATACCAAAGTTTTGTTCTTGCTACTGTTGAAATAACATGAACAATTTTCATTTGTCCAAATTTGACTATATAACAAGCAAATATAACACAAGAAATGGGGCATTAATGGCACTAAGAAATTCCCAAAAACGAAATCTGCTAAAAAAAAATTGTATTTGTTTCTGTGGATTTAATTTATTTAAATTCACTTGTTTTCTTAAAAATAAAATACTCATATGAGTTGAAAATAACATGCCTAGATTCACACCAATATGTTCCTAATGCAAAATATTTAATGTACCTTATAAGGATAAAGGAATGCATTTGCTCAGAAATATGATGTCAATGTCTTATTTATGAAACAATACACTTTAGATATAGAAAAAAATTATATTCTTTTTTTGTTCCCATCATAAGAGTGAACAATCTGCTTCAAAACCTCAATTTTAATTTGGCCCCCACCTTTGTTTTTTTGTTTGAAATCTTTTTTTTCCTGTTATGTTGATGCTGAACTTAGTGTCTAGCACCCCAGTGGTGTTCAGGCCATTCAATAGGCACTGTTTGTCTAGAAGAGGCTTAGGCAATTGTGAATAGTGAAGGGATTGTAAATTAAGAGATGCATACACATACACAATACTAGACTTCAGGAATCCATCACTAAAATGGTATGTTTGAAGCAGGTTTTAGAAAAACAACAACACTCCTCATACATAATTACCTAATTCATTGCCACAAGTTGTTTTGATGATGGTTCAGAAACCTCTCTTTACAGGAGCAGTATACCACTGAACACCTTCACACCCTGGATATGAGCTTCCTGAAGATATCTGGACAGCCCCCTGCTAAAAACAGAATGCTTCTGGGTATACAAGACTCACACATAGGACATGGTGCTGATGTCTCTGCCTTATTGTTTGTTCCTAGTATCTGCTATCCAGAAGCACTCGATTCCTGCACATGGGGGTCTTTTGACTAATAGACCTCATGAATATGTCTAAATATTTTTAAAGCCATCCAAAAGTACCTCCTTTATCCGTTCTAACCCGACTGCTCAGCAATTTCATTGAATGCCCACAAGTTCTTGTATTGTGAGAAAGGGAGAAAAGTACTTCTTTCTCTACCTTCTCCATCCCATGCATAATCTTGTAAACCTCTATCATGTCACCCCACAGTCGACAATTCTCCAAGCTAAAGAGCCCCAAGCGTTTTAACCTTTCTTCATAGGGAAAGTGTTCCAAGCCTGTAATCATTCTAGTTGCCCTTTTCTGCACTTTTTCCAATGCTATAATATCCTTTTTGAGGTGCGGTGACCAGAATTGCACACAGTATTCCAAATGGCCATGGTTGAATTTTGGAATGCATTACTTTTGTGCTTCCATTGAGTTGCTGTTTTCCTTTGCTTCTTTCAGGTGGTCAGTATATTATTTAAACACCCATCTCTTTTTCCTGCTATTTTCCTCACAGGTTTTCAAACACTTAAGTATCTACTGAGCTTAAGCAAATGAAATCTTGGACCTTCATCTCTCACCTTTCAGTTCTTTCTGCTTTAGGACAAGACATCAGAACAAACATTTGGCTTGGTGTAGTGGTTAAGTATGTGAACTCTTATCTGGGAGATCCGGGTTTGATTCCCCACTCCTCCACTTACAGCTGCTGGAATGGCCTTGGGTTAGCCATAGCTATCACAGGAGTTGCCCCCCCAGTCGGAAGAACGAGACAACACGGTGTGTGGGTGTAAAACAGGGCAACTTTATTAACCAAACAGCATGGGGCAACCTAACTAACCGGACCGGTGAAGGGTACTCCAAAACCTTTCCCGGACCCGGTGGGCGAGCCACCCAGCCCCCAGCAGCAGCCGGGAGAACAAGCTGCTGCCAGGCCGGCCTGGTCGGGTGTAACCACCAAATGACGCAGCCGCCCTTCCCGGAACGGCTCGCCAAAGGGGTACCCCTGTGGCGAGAAGGACAGCAGAGGGCCGTTTTAACCCAGCTGCCGTCCCTCACACGCCACTTCCCTTACGGGGAAAACCATGGGTGGTCACCAAAACAAACCTACCTTCAAAACCCGCCAAATAAAGTTACCTAACAATAAGCCCAACCTCAAAACAACAGTACAAGGTAGGCGAAAAACATCCCAACCCAGGCCAATCGGGTGGGATGAAAAAATTCCTACCTGGCCCCGAAACAACGGCGACCGGAGGAGCCTGTACTATTGCAGGGTGGGAGGGTGGGCCGACAACGGCCAGCAAAGTGCGTGGCCGGAGGCGCGGTCAGCTATTAAGCCCTGCGACCACGCCTCCTAAACATCCCCGGATGACGGGGCCGTTTGCCTCGCTCCATCCGGGGAGGCAAACGCGGCCCCCGCCCTAAAGCCGGCTGACGCAGGCACGGGCGGGAAGGGGCCGGATTGCCCCCCCAGTCGGAAGAACGAGACAACACGGTGTGTGGGTGTAAAACAGGGCAACTTTATTAACCAAACAGCATGGGGCAACCTAACTAACCGGACCGGCGAAGGGTACTCCAAAACCCTTCCCGGACCCGGTGGGCGAGCCACCCAGCCCCCAGCAGCAGCCGGGAGAACAAGCTGCTGCCAGGCCGGCCTGGTCGGGTGTAACCACCAAATGACGCAGCCGCCCTTCCCGGAACGGCTCGCCAAAGGGGTACCCCTGTGGCGAGAAGGACAGCAGAGGGCCGTTTTAACCCAGCTGCCGTCCCTCACACGCCACTTCCCTTACGGGGAAAACCATGGGTGGTCACCAAAACAAACCTACCTTCAAAACCCGCCACCACAATGCCAAGCCTCAGCTTAGGCACTTGGGCCCACCGGCAGGCCTAAAGCCAGCCGAAGCCCCAGCTGAAGGTCCCGGAGAAAGGCCCTGTTGCCAGCCGCGGACAGGTGGACACCGTCTGGTCGATACAAGTCCGCCATATACGACCTAATGCCCGGGTGTGGAAGGTAAATACCAAGGCCCCCGGCGAGCGCCCTCCGCATCGCCCTGTTAGCCTTGCGCCGAGCCCTCTCGACGCCGGCCGGGTTCAAAGCCGACCTCCACACCCGCCGCGGGAGGATGGCGGACCACAATATCAACACATCGGGCCACCTGCTCCACACCACCTGGAGGTCCTCGATCGCCTGGCGGGACAGGGCCCTCCCCTGCACCAGGCCCAGATCGTTGCCACCAAGGTGAATCACCAGTACCTGAGGCGAGGGGCCAACCCTCCCCCGGAACAAAAGCGGCAGGAGGCCGTCCCAACGCAGGCCCCGTCGCCCCTGCCATTCCAAGACTGCCCGCTCGCTGAGGCCCAGCTGAGAACCAAAGGGCGACCGCCGAGCAAAATGGGCAGCCCAAAATATCATGCTGTGGCCGGCGATCAAGATCCTTATCCTCTCGCCCCTCGCCACAGCACCTGAAACAAGAGAAATAACAATGTGAGAAAAAACAACCAACCCCTCAATGGGTAATGGGGCGAACATAACCCTTGTAAGCCATGGACCTCCACCGTCCCACTTTCTGGATAACCGGCCCGGGATAGCCCATGGCTGCGGCCGTTGACGCCGCCCCGATGCGGAAGGAATGAGTCCCGAAATGGACCCCACCAAGGCCGAGCTTATCCAAGGCCCGGCTGGTTATGGACCAAAACTGAAATTTGGTCAAAGGAGCCCCGTCCTTGTGCTGAAACAGGGGCCCAGCATCATTGCCCCGAACAGCAATATAGTCCCTGAAGGCGACCACTGGACAGATCTCCGAATCCTCACACCCGCCCAGGGTGATGCACGTGCCACGTTGTTTTTGGTCCGTCTTAGACCTGCGTAGTGAAATAACCACACAGTCTCCCTGTACTTTTACATCGCCCAATTGTAGGGCCCGCTGAGAGCGGTCCTGCCGGGAGCTGACCACCAGCTCGCTCACTCTGAGCGCACCAAAAAATGCAATCATGGACGCTGCATGGAACAGGGCCGCCTCAAAACTGGAAAAACAAACTGCAGGCCAAACTGACCTGAGTCCCTTCAAAACCCCAGGAGAAAAGGGTTGCCTGTTATCGGGTCGCGGACCTTGCTCCCGCGCCCAGCCCTCAAGCATTTTCCGCAATCTGAAATCGTCCGTGCGGTCAGGTAAACCCTTGCATTTCGCATGGAAAGCGAGGGCGGCCAACTTAGCCCTGATCATTTTTACAACAAGCCCCTTACCTCTCAGGTGCACACAAAACTGCATGAGGTGGGCCACCGGGACAGGCCACCGGTTGGCTAACCCGACCTGCTCCCTAAATGAACGAAACTGGTATACAGACAGATCGTAGGCCTTCCGGGTAGAAGGCGCCAGTGCCAGCATCATAGCTCGGTTAGCCTCGCGTCTCCAAGCCGCCACATCTCTGGGGGCATCCGAGCCGGCAGGAGATCGGCCTCTGGTGCAAGAAGGCGGAAACGCTCCATCTGCCGACGAGACAGCGCATCCGCAACTCCATTGCAAACTCCGGGCACATGCTTGGCACAAAACAACACATTTAACTGTAAACAGCTTAACACAAAGGCCCGGGCTAGGCGCATAACTGGGGCCGACTTGGACGACAACGTGTTGATCACGTGGACCACGGCCAAATTGTCACACCAAAAGTGGACAACCCGGTTGGACAAAGCGGGGCCCCATAACCTGATTGCAACTACTATAGGAAAGAATTCCAAGAAAGTTAAATTCCGGCAAAGACCGCTGGCCAGCCACTCCTCGGGCCACACCTCGGCGCACCAATGGCCCCGAAAGTAAACACCGAAGCCAACCGACCCGGCGGCATCAGATGTGACTTGGAGCTCGGCTTCCAGCTTCAACTCCTCACGCCAGAAGGACACCCCGTTGAAATTGGCTAAAAAACGCTCCCAGACCTCCAAATCTAGCCGCATACCATGAGTGACCCTCACTCGATGATGGGGGCGGCGCAAGCCCGACATGGCGTCGCAGAGACGCCGTAAAAAGGCTCTCCCAGGGGCGACCACCTTGCAGGCGAAGTTGAGATGGCCCACAAGTGTCTGGAGCTCCAGGCAACCTGGAGGCCTGGTCAACCGTATCCAACTCAATGCCCAAGAAAGTTAACCTGGATGCCGGGCCTTCAGTCTTCTCATGGGCAAGCGGCAGGCCCAACTCCGCCGCTAAACCCAGGAAGGACTGAAGCAAGTGGGCGCATTGGCCCGTCCCACGGCGGCCTACAAACAAAAAATCGTCCAGGTAATGGACCGTAAAGGCGGAACCGGACCGAACTCGCAAGGCCCATTCCAGGAAAGTGCTAAAACGCTCAAAAGCTGAGCAAGAGATAGCACATCCCATTGGAAGGGCTCGATCCATATAAAACTTCCCTTCGAAGGTGAAACCCAGGAGCTCGAAGTCCTGCGGGTGGACAGGCAAAAGGCGAAATGCTGACTTAATGTCGCACTTCGCCATTTCTGCCCCCAGTCCGCAGCTCCGTACAATCCTAACGGCCTGATCAAATGAAGTATACCTCACAGTGCAGAGGGAGTCAGGTATGGCATCATTAACTGACCCACCCTTAGGATAGGAAAGGTGGTGTATCAACCGAAACTCCCCAGGAGCCTTCTTAGGCACTACCCCCAACGGGGATACCCTTAAATTGGGAACTGGGGGGGCATCGAAAGGGCCTAAAACACGGCCCTCTCTGCATTCCTTCAGAATCTTCTCACGCACCACCGTTTCCATGCCCTTAACAGACTGTAGGTTCCTGGCCGTGCTGGGGCCCCTGGGGCCCTGAAAAGGGATCCGGAACCCATAACGAAAACCATCCAACAAGTAAACTCGGTCGCGAGAGCGCGGGTAATCAACTAACAACTTTTTAAGGACCGTCACCTTGATGGGGCTGGGGCCCTTTTCCAACCGCCTGGGAGCCGCCACCGGCCCCGGAACGCTTAGCCCCCGCTCGAGGCTTCGTTTTGTTACACGAGGCCAGGGAATGGGACCCGCCGCACAGGGGGCACTCGTGCCTGTATTTGCACGGCTTCCTGCTACAACCCGCTTGGGACGAATAATCCCAACACACCAGCCGGGGTTGAACCGGCTGACCCGCAGACGCGCGGGTACCAGATGCCGATGCATGCCTGTTAACGAGGTGGCCACTGTCCGACCTATCACCGGAGTTGGGCTTGGCAGGTGACATAAGCTGGAGCCACAGCTGCTGGTGAATGTGGTCCCATGGGATGGTGGGGTTCAATGCCGCCCTCATCCGGAACTCCTCGTCATACTGCAACCAAGCAGCGCCGGAGAAGTCCGTGTAGGCCTTAAGGATTATATCCAGGTATTGAAAAAGAGGTGCGGCCCGAGAGGGCTGCGCCCGGGCAATAACCCCAGCATAAATTAAGAAGCCGGGCAACCAATTGGCCCAGTTACGCTCCACCTTGCGGCGTTTGATCTTCTCTTTGTCCTTCTCATCGAGATCCTCCTTTTCTTTCTTTTCTAACTCCCGATAAAGAAGGCCAAAGACATCCACATATTCACCCCGGAGAATTTTATCCCGGGTGGCCGGCGTGAGGTGATCCCCTAAAGGCATAGCAGTGTCGCCAAAAGGGCGGCAGTGGAAGGGCACTGATCCCATCAAATTTGTTGGGCAGCACCACCCTCCCCACTGAGGAACCGTCCAACCCAGTGACGGGAGGCTGCTCCATTGAAGCCCCCAGGGCAAAGAACCCGAAGGGGGCTGTTGCCCACCGGAGCTCGGAGGGGCTGAAGGAGCAGGCACTGACCCGGGACCTTGAGGGGGGGCCCAAGGCAAAATCTGTCCCTGACCCGCTGACCCCGCTAGAGCTGCAGCATTGTAAGCAAACATGTGGCCCGCAGGGGACCCCTGGCTAAGGTTGGTCATTGGGGCAGACGAATTTGTCGGGCCCCAAGGGTTCACGCCCCCCCACGGCCAAGAGCCAGGAAAGCACGGGAGGCTTTGCTTACTGTCCGGCACCACACCTGCAGGCGCCCCGGCTGGAATGGCACCACCAACATCGTCAGGGCGGGCAGGGACGTCAGGAGGATTACCATCGTCTGCATCCGAATTGTCGTCCTGAGGCTCTGGACCTGCTCCACCAGATGGCCCAGGCAGGGCAGCCATCTCCTGTAAAGACGAGAGACGAGCCAGGACCTCCTGCTCGAAGGCCCTGGTGGACGTCCTAGCTGCCTTGCGACCCCGCCCCGGAAGGGAGGATTGAATATCCACTCCATGGTGCCTTTCCAAGACCTCTAAACTGGCTACAATAGCCTGCCTAGTTTGCGCCTCCTGCTCAGCCCCTGGAGGCCCGCTGGGAATGGGCCTTTTCTGGCCAGCCTTTAAGGGCTGCTTGCCCTTAGATTTGCCTTGCCCCTTGGGCATACTGAGACCCCGGGCTCTGTACGGAAGCCACAAAGCAGGACCCTCAAGGCACCAATTGGCAGGAAATTATGAGGAGGGGGGGGGAGGGAAGAACAAAGCCCACAAACACCCCCAAAAGCACCTTGCCAAGACCTACTATCAAACTTCCCCCTAAAACCACCCCTATGTGAAGTCCAACCGTTGAATCCAGAGAAGAAAACCGGGGGGAGGGAGAAACGAAACCTGGCGCGGCCGATAGCCGCGCTTGACGACGCCGACCCTCAGCTGTCCGTCGGGAAGCGAGCCGGCGCACGCTCCGCCCGCGCCGCTTAGGGAGCAGACCAGAGGAGCCCAAGGCAGCAGTAGCGGCCCTCAAGCCCCCGCAGGCGACGCTGCAAGGCCCAGTCGCCTGGCGCAGCCGATAGCCGCGCGCGACCCGTCCGCCCGTCAGCTGTTCCGCGGCGCGATCAAAGACAAGCCGGCCGACACGGAGAAGACACACGCGCCGACGCTGCAGGCCCAGCCGAGCCCGAACAGGAGGTAAGGCAGCACGCTGCTCTCCTCCCGACAACGGCCAGCAAAGTGCGTGGCCGGAGGCGCGGTCAGCTATTAAGCCCTGCGACCACGCCTCCTAAACATCCCCGGATGACGGGGCCGTTTGCCTCGCTCCATCCGGGGAGGCAAACGCGGCCCCCGCCCTAAAGCCGGCTGACGCAGGCACGGGCGGGAAGGGGCCGGATTGTCCTTGAAAGGGTGGCTGCTGTGAGAGCCCTCTCAGCCCCACCCACCTCACAGGGTGTCTGTTGTGGGGGGAGAAGATATAGGAGATTGTAAGCCGCTCTGAGTCTCTGATTCAGAGAGAAGGGCAGGGTATAAATCTACAGTTTTTTTCTTCTTTATTGATGGTCAGCTTGTGATTATTAAAAACTCTCCCAATCTCTTTCCTTTTTGCTTTCTTTGATGAGATATTTCATTGCAAAAGGATGAGCTTAACCGATGTAATACATTTTAATTTGCTAACTTGTTAGGGTTGTCAGCCTCCAGATGGAGTTTGGAAATCCCCTGGAATTACATGCAATCTTTCAGACCACAAATCAGTTCCCCAGATGGAAAAATGGCTGCTTTAATGGGTGGGCTCTATAGTATTATGACCTGCTAAGGTCGTTCCCCAGGCTCTACCCCCAAATCTCCAGGAACTTCCCAACCCAGAGTTTGCAAATCCAGGGCTTGTCAAAGACAGAAAAACAAGTTAATTTTGAAATCTGACATGTGCTACATTAATAGAAATGATTGCTGCATTGACTGATTTATTGTTCCTTCTAGGGTGTGCTGTTGACTCATCATGCCTTGTGTGCTGTTGACTCTTCAAAGGCCTTGTGGGTAGGTCAGATTTTGTCATTTCCTTGGCTAAAATGCCACTTTTCCTCCCCACCCCCACCCTTATCCCCCATTGAATGGCTGCTGAAATCAAATGGGATGGATTTCTTTCCCCCATTGCAGTATTTTGGGATGTTATTCTCCTTCCCAGGAAAGACACTGGTCAGGTATGAAGAGCTGTTAACTGTGTTTATTAGTTAAAATATAAGGCTCAGATGGCTCTAACCACTAAAACACAGGCTGCCATTGCAGAACAGGCACCAGCAGGAAACAAATGGGTCTCCTGCAACATTAACTCTTCCCAAACCCATACAATTTTATATAGATTTTATTATGTTCCCATGACACCTAAGTACTAGGATTGTAAAGTTTTTAATTCAATAAAACCTGGCAACACTGAGCTTGTGCATGCATGGGCAGCCAGGGAGATATAACCAAAACACTTGAGAGCGTCTGGCTGAAATTGGCTTGTCACGGAAGGTAGCTTCATTGTTTTGCAATATTAATTTATTTAAATGATTTTAATCCCACCTTTTTACCTAATTAGGGCCCTCAAGGCAATGAATAGTTTATTTTATTTCTTTATTTATTCTTTGCATTTATATCCCGCCCTCCCTGCCGAAACAGGCTCAGGGTGGCTAACAACAATTAAACACCGAACAATAAAACAGTGAACAAACAATTAAAATTGACAATCAATTACCAGTTAAACAATTAAAACAGTTTAAAACAGTTTAAATTAATTAAAACAATTTTTGGTGCTAGAGTTTGTACCATACATTCAGCGATGTTGGGCATCTACTTATACTGTAGTTCAACTTAAGGCAAGTTGAAATAGAGCTGTTTTTCAGGCCTTGCGGAACTGGGCAAGGTCTCGCAAGGCCCTTACATCTTCTGGGAGTTGGTTCCATCAGTGGGGGGCAGCAATTGAGAAAGCTCTTTCTTTGGTAGCCTTCAGTCTCGCCTCCCTTGGCCCGGGGATTAACAGTAGATTCTGCGATCCAGATCTAAGTACCCTCTGGGGAACATGTGGGGAGAGATGATCCCTAAGGTAGACAGGTCCTCGGCCCTATAGGGCTTTAAAGGTGATAACCAGCACCTTGTGTAAGCCAAAATGCCCTCAAAACAAGGTTGGGGAATTGTCAGGTGGGCACCTGGCTTAATCAGGATCTTTTAGCTTTGCATACAGGATTCCACGTCCAGAAATTAATGCTTAAAAAATATTAGGGACTCTAATTAAGTAAAACAATTCAAATTTATTCCAGAAAAATATAGTCTTCCATACAAGATAAAATACTCATAAAATCATACATACAGTCCTAAGAAAAATAAAGAGAGAGAGAGAGAGAGAGAGAGAGAGAGAGAGACAACATATGGGCCTGCCTGGCAGGAGCTGAGTCACACAGCTCCAGCTGGGTGACCCGTAGCCCTAGCCAGGCCGCTGGTTGGGTGCCCTTGCCCTTGCCGTTTATTATGGTATTTAATAAAGTGGCCCAATTATTATACCAATGCATTGTGTCTGACTCTTTATTCCGACCTTGGGGGGGAATAGTTCTCCTAAAAAAATGGATGATTTGGAAGGTGGACTGTATGGCATTGTACCCTATTAAGGTCCATGTCCTCCCTAGGCTCCATCCTCGATCCTCCAGGAGTTTCCCAATCTGGAGTTTAGAAACCCTACCCCCCACAACCCCTGCCAGTGGCGGGGTGGGGTGGGGGGCTGGCAATCTATATCAGTAAGGGTATCCAAAAAATTATAATAATAAAAGTCATTACTCACAGGCAGAAGACAATGAATCTCCCAGGAGAAGGAATTCAACAGATTTAGTGCCACAGCTAAAAAGACCTTTTCTCACATTGCCTCTAATTAGGGATGCAAGGCCACTGCTTAGCAAACACAGTAGGATTTTGGGGGTGGAGACGGGCAGAAGTAACATCATGAAGTCAGTGGGTGATGCTGTAGGACAGGGGTGGCCAACGGTAGCTCTCCAGATGTTTTTTTGCCTACAACTCCCATCAGCCCCAGTCAGCATGGCCAATGGCTAGGGCTGATGGGAGTTGTAGGCAAAAAACATCTGGAGAGCTACCATTGGCCACCCTTGCTGTAGGATTTGCCTGAACTCTGTGTGTTCGAGCAATTCCTACAGTGCCCTCCACGTCATGATGTTGCTTGCTGTTTTTCACCGGAAGTAATGTTGCACAATGGCATGATTCAGGCATCCCCCACCTCATTCCCCCCCACTAGCCTTTGAGGCACTGGTGGGCAATGGGCTGGGGGATTCCTGGGAGTATCCCACCATAATTGGAAACTTGGCACTCCTACCATCTATCTAGCCTCACACACACAAACTTTATCCTCAAAAGGGATGGGCAGCTCTTTTGCCTGTCTTTTCCTTTTTAGAACCAGGGTATCAGTTTTAATTAGTAAAATCACTCAGGGGAGAGAGTTAACCCACTTTCTTCTGTGCTCTTGATCCAAGTCAGATCTCTGCATGGC
This sequence comes from Heteronotia binoei, assembly GCF_032191835.1. Lineage (NCBI taxonomy): Eukaryota > Metazoa > Chordata > Lepidosauria > Squamata > Gekkonidae > Heteronotia > Heteronotia binoei. Next base: position 231,411,062 of record NC_083223.1, read on the forward strand.
TGAGACTAGCACTTTTAAAATTCCAGGAAAATTCAGTCATGGGTCTTCCAGCATTTCACCGTTTTGATTTAAATGAATACATGGAATTCCTCAGAGAAATTTCACCAGCCTTTCTGAAAGCCCCCCTGCCCCCCCCCATCCACTTCCATCAAAATGTCTCAGAGCAAGACTCTCCAATTCATCTTGCAATTTCATATCTTTAGTCAAAATTGCAGTTTTAGCTTTCTCTTTACTGGGTTCAGCAACACAAACACTTGCACCAAAAGAAAAACCTGTCAGGCTAGAAATGAGATTAGATTTCAACATGATGCTGGCTGAGGAATAGTCACTTTTTTTGTGAGACTTTGGACTCACATAGCCACTCATTTGAACCAGGTTGTGAACTATGCAAGGCAGCTGTGTGCATTTCCCTTGGCCAGGAGCATATCCAAATGAGTCTTCAACTGGTCAGTTGGCAGCCCTAAGATTTAACACATGTTGCTTTTATTCAGGACCTTCAAGGAGCAAATAAAAAAGCCAAACAGAAATTGCCCCCCAAGTCGGAATAAAGAGGCGGACACAAATGAGTCGGTAAAACTATGGGCCACTTTATTAAATAAACACAACAACGGCAAGGGCAACCAGGGGTCTCAACAGACCATTCCCCTGCCTTTTTTTGCAGGTGAGAGACCTGGCCCCCCAGCTGGAGCTGTGTGTCACAGCTCCCGTTAGGCAGGCCCAGCAGGGAGGCATGCACTGGAGGGCCCAGTCACCAGACGCGCGTCTCAGCGAAAGGCACCCATCCAATCGAGTCTCCAGGACAGTCTGCATTCACACACCTCAGGCCACCAATACCCAAAGGTTGATCCTGCCAGACCCCTAACTCCCCAAAAGGGGGAGGCTTACCAGTCCTCCCTAGGCCACATGGCACCATAAACCCAGTAAAACCTGCCCTCAAAAGTGACCAACCTATAAAAAGGCACTGTCCCGAAGCCAATTCCACAATCCACTGATATGCTATGCAGGGTAGGCAAAAAACACACCCCAGTCAGAAGCCAAACAGCTGGGGAGTAAAAAGTTTCTACCCAGCCCCTCACTAAATGAGGCGACCAGCACTTGCCTACATAACAAACAGGGTGGGCGGGAGGGCCGAGCATCGCAGAAGGACTGAAGAGAGGGGGCGGAGGATGCCCAGGGCACGTTAAAGCCTCACCCCCACAAAAATGCACCTAAACGCGCACACAAATGCCCGCTCTCCCTCCAGGAAGGCAAAAGTTCCCCGGCAGCCAAGCTGCAAGGCGGCAGGCTGCCGGAGATTCCATTCCTTAAATAAAATGGGATTTCAGGCAGTAATGGGCAGGAGATGTTCCAAGCGATTTCAGTAACAAGTGAGAGGTAAGTGCTATCAGTCCGACCACCCATGGGACATGTGTAGGGTTGCCAACTCAAGGTTGGGAAATACCTGGAGATTTTTGAGGTGGAACCTCAAGAGGGTGGGGTTTGAAGAGGGGAGGGACTTTGATGAGATACAATGCCATAGAGTCTGTCTTCCAAAGCAGCCATTTTCTCCAGGGCAATAACAGAAAAAAACACCAGAAGCAATGAAATTTACATGGAAACGTGTATAAATATGTTTTAGTGCAAGCTTAAATGAAACTTTAACAAAAGAAAACTAAGGAACACTGAGCTTTCAACATATGAATTTTCCCACACAGTCTTTCAGTAGCCTTGTAAATCGGCTTCCTTCGAGTAGACTCAGTTTTGGGTGAACGCTTTTTTCCTCAGTGCCCGACTCCTAACAATGCGGAGAGAGTAAGGAAGGAACTGCTTATGAAAGGACTCCTCACAATTTTGATCACTTAATCAGCCTCCTTCTCCTGACATTACATGGAGCCTCAGCTCAATTTTTTCAACATGGGTCTATGCATGCTCTCATCAGTTGCTGCCGGCTCTTCTGCTGGCTCTCCTGCCAGCAACAACTGATGAGAGCATGTGTAGACCTATGTTGAAAAAATTGAGCTGAGGCTCCATGTAACATCGGGACAAGGAGGTTGACAGAGTGATCAAAACTGTGAGAAGTCCTTTCATAAGCAGTTCCTTCCTTACTCTCTCCTCATTGTTAGGAGTTGGGCACTGAGGAAAAAAGCATTCACCCACAACTTAATCTACTCGAAGGAAGCTGATTTACAGGGCTACTGAAAGACTGTGGGAAAATTCATATGTTGAAAGCTCAGTGTTCCTTAGTTTTGTTTTGTTTAAGTTTCATTTAAGCTTGCACTAAAAAGTATTTATACATGTTTCCATGTAAATTTCATTGCTTCTGGTGGTTTTTCTGTTATTTCCATTGATTACACTGGTTCCATTTGTTTTGATCATTTTCTCTGGGGGAGCTGATCTCTGTCACCTGCAGATCAGTTGTAATTGCAGGAAATCTCCAGCCATCGCCAGGAGGCTGGCAACACTAGACCTGTATCAAGACTTTTTAATGAGGAACCTTTTCTCCCCTCTTGGGGGACATTGTTTTATCTCCTTTTGTTTTATTTTATCTCCTTTACCCCCTCTGTTCTAGAATAAGTCTCTTTTTTAAAAAAAAAAATTATCTCCGAGCAAAATGGCTTATGCTACAGAACCCTGGTTCTCAAAGCATTGATCATTTTTCAGACTGTTATTTGACATTTCATATTTTCCAGGGAGAAATGCCAAGCCCTATTCTGTGTTGCACCAGCAAAAATCTGGTGTAATTCAACTTGACCTTTCAGGAGATACACAAGGTTTAACATTAGTCAAGGCACACCTATGATTTTTAATTAATCTGAAGCTTTCCTCTCTTGAACATTCTTGTCTCTCCCCAGTCTCTTGATACAGAAAGGCTGTCAAACTGGGGAGAAGAAATCAGATTAATGAATTAATTTAAGAAATCCTAAACACTTTGGGTGATTACATCATGCTCAGTCAACCAGTTGATTTTTTTTTTTGAAAGAGTGGACACATTCTTGAAATAGCTGCACTGTGCATTTAGAATTGATTATAAACATCAATCTTATCATAAGATTTCAGGATCCACAGTAGCTATTGTTTCTTTCATTTCAGAATATGTGTAGGATTATAGGGCTGCTAACCTCCAGGTGGCACCTGGATATCTCCCGCTATTACAATTGATCCAGACAACCAAGATCAGTTCCTCTGAAGAAAACTGGTACTTTGGAAGGTGGACTCTATGGCATTATACCCTGCTGAAATCCCTCCCTGCACTCCCCAGGCTCCATCCCTAAAATATCCAGGTGTTTTCTAACCCAGAACTGGCAGCCCTACTGGAATAGCTAGATTCTGAAATAAAATGAAACATCTTGAGTTCTAACAATGACCAGCTAGCAATGTGACTCACTGGCTTAAAGAAACCATAGATGAAAGTGTCTATTTTTTTTTTGTAAAATTATAATTATAGGCACCATGTCTTCTTTGCTGCCCATAATTCTTTCCTGAATTGTGGTGGTGAGATCAGACTCTTCAGCACTGCCTCTTTCAATATACCTCTGGAAGAGTGTTATGCTGCAGTAATAAGAACCTCCTGGTGGTCCCTGGCCTGAGAGAGATGTGGCTGTCCTCAACAGCCCCCCCCCCGGTGAAACTCTCTGCCAGAGAACTTCAGTGCCCTAGGAAATTTATTACCTTTCCATAGGGCATGCAAGGTAGAGATGTTCCACCAGGCATTTGGTAGAGAACAGTAATGGTCTGGCACTCTCATATTGCTGTCTTCCACCTTTCTTCCATATCCCTACACTACCACTTCTGGGATGCTGGGGTAACACTCTGGTATTTTACATAAAAAGGTAAAGGTAGTCCCCTGTGCAAGCACCAGTCGTTTTTGACTCTGGGGTGACATCACATCACAACGTTTTCACGGCAGACTTTTTTACAGGGTGGTTTGCCATTGCCTTCCCCAGTCATCTACACTTTCTCCCCAGCAAGCTGGGTACTCATTTTACCAACCTCGGAAGGATGGAAGACTGAGTCAACCCTGAGTCAGCTACCTGAACACAGCTTCCACCGGGATCAAACTCAGGTCATGAGCAGAGAGTTTGGACTGCAATACTGCAGCTTTACCACTCTGCGCCATGGGGCTGGTGGCATTTTACATATATGTGTGTAATATACCATTTTTGAGAATATTTTTGAGAGTAGTGTGTGAGGAGGGTGGCATTTGAGAAGGATGTGATATTACATCTGGATGAATCTCTTGAAATGTTCCCTAATTTCTATAGAAGACCAGAAGGACATGGGGACATTCTTAGAGTATCACTATGAAGGTCATTTTCCATACATTTTTCTCCTGTTTCTTGGTCTCTTGAGGGCAAGAGATTGGGACTGGGGAGTATGCTGTGTGGGCAGGCAAAATGGCAGACCTATCTTCTCCCATCTCTCATTCTTTCAGAAAAGTGTGGCACTTTGGCTTATGTGGCTATTTCTGTAACTTTTGATTGCTCTCTTGCACCAGATAGGATGATATTCATGAGATATTCATGGTGGTGACTATCATATTTTTTTAAAAAAATCCTTGCCTTTATTTAAACTATACCATGTCACCTGCAAAACCAAATGCAGACTGAAAGCCAAAAGTTTAATTTTCTCTCTCTCTCTCTCTCTCTCTCTCTCTCTCTCTCTCTCTCTCTCTCTCTCATACATACACTCACACATCCCTACAGTGATGTTTTTACAGTAAACAGTTTTTAGGAGCTCATTTTGAACTGTTCTATATGTTCAAGGTTGGTGTATTCAAATTTGGTGGTTAGCAAGTTTTACAATTTTGAACTGAAAGAACAGAGTAGAATAGATGAGATCTGTAAAACCTGCTTGTAGATGTTAAAAAAGAACAATTAAATTCATGGAGTGATTTTTCCTTTTAAAAAAGGCTTTATGTCATCTCTTTTTTTAAAAAAAAAATGACAATACAGATGGAAAGAAAAGTCAGAGTGTGTTATAAATAAAGAACCAGTATTGGGACAGCTGATAAAATATGAATAGTATTCCAGAGAGCTTAATGTGTCAGCTCTTTATAACAGAGAAAAGGATGGAATGTGTATGTGCTCCTGCTGCTTAACAGTAGGTTTGAAAGAGGCTGTTGCAGTAGCACAAGTGGGAAATTTCCCTCTTTTGGCATGTTTCCAAGGCATCAATTCAACTTATGAAAAATGTGATGTTTCATTTGATATCAAGTACATGAAGTATGTGTGTCCATCCGTGCGAGAGAGCATGCCCATGCGCATGTGGAATGAATCACTGGTTTGTCATCTTCTACCTCGTCCTGCCCTCCCCTTGCAGAAATTTTAACACCAAAAATAAGAAAATTACTTTGCCAATCTAGATGATAACTTATTCATAAAGAATTGTCCAACAGCCAGTCAGGATGGCACAAGGGGGGGAAAAGTATGGAGTTCACTGTCATTTGTCTCAAATATGAAGAATATCTTTTTAGACAAAGACAGAATGTGTGATATGCTGTAGTAATCCAGCCAATTTCCACACCCCCAAGGGAATTAATGCATTAAATTCACTTTCAAGGACTGACACTGGGGTCATATTAGCATTTGCACTCTGGTCATCAGAACATTTCCAGACCATTAATATTATTCCAAGACTCTATTGTTGAGAATTAAACATTAATGGAATATTTAGCAAGAATCTGTTAGAAAGAATAAAAGGCCAAGAGGTACCACAAGGAGAACTGTATTACCTTTGTTTGGATCTTAGGAAGGTGTTCATATAACATTCTCTTTGACCCATACAATGAATACTGAGAATGTACAGAACCAATGTGGTAAATGTGTTACTGTGGAATTTCATCAGCCCTGTGGACAGAGTCTCAGTTTTTGTCACAGCAAGAATAACCATGAAACTGTGGACAAGTTACCCTAAGTAGACTAAGTAGGTACCAAGGCTGACTAACTCACACTAACTCAGCTTAGAGGAAACACTGAACCACATTCTCACCCATTTTGCCTAAAGCACAATTCAAAGTGAGCTTGGAGATTCTTCCAAGACAATTGGTTGGAAGGATTTCAGTGAAAGGTATGTAGTGGGTGCATTCACACTACACTAAATAATGCATTTTGCAACTGTATTTTTGCTATTCTTATACTGTAAAAATCCAGTTGCAAAATGCATTATTTAGTATAGTATTTCTTAGGGGAATTCTGCCCCTATGTACTTACCATGAGATTTAGCCCAATATGAAATTAGACACAAACTTGGAAGATCCATGCCAGGTGTGAGTTTCATGAAGTTTCAGTAGAATTTGAAAAAAATATAAGTAAGACATTCTCAAAATGTATAACAGGTGTCTTGCACATCTCCAAGTTGTCAAAGAGATAAGCCAATAGACTTTGAATTTCCAGTTCCTGTAAGTAGCCTCTTGTAAAGTGCAGTGAAGTGAGGAAACACAGGACATTATCACTCACTAATAGGGGAGGTTTTACTTTCCATGGGGTTTTCTTGGCAAGGATACTGGAGTGGGTTGCCATTTCCTTCTCCAGGGAATGCCAAAGTTGGAAGTCAAAAGGTAACCGGAACAACTGACAAGTTTGGCCTTGGAGAACAAAATGAAGCTGGGCAAAGGCTAATAGAGTTTTGTCAAGAGAACAAGCTGGTCATAGTGAACACCCTCTTCCAACAACCTAAAAGGCGACTCTATACATGGAAATCACCTGATGGGCAACACAGAAATCAGATTGATTATATATACTCTGCAGTCAAAGATGGAGAAGCTCCTTACAGTCAGCAAAAACAAGACCTGGAGCTGACTGTGGCTCAGATCATGAGCTACACATTGCAAAATTCAGGCTTAAACTTAAGAAAACTGGGGAAGCCATTAGGAGTCCCTTGACCTTGATCACATCCCTTATGAATACATAGTGGAGGTGAAGAATAGGTTTAAGGGACTATAGTTGATAGAGTGCCTGAAGAACTATGGATGGAGGTTTGTGATACTGTACAGAAGGCAGCAATCAGCACCATCCCAAAGAAAAAGAAATGCAAGAAAGCAAAGTGGCTGTCTGATGAGGCTTTACAAATAGCTGAGGAAAGAAGGAAAGCAAAAGGCAAAGGTGAAAAGGAAAGATTCACCCAAATGAATGCAGATTTCCAGAGAACAGCAAGGAGAGATAAGGAGGCCTTCCTGAAGGAACAATGCAAAGCAATAGGGGAAAATAATAGAATTGGAAGGACAAGAGATCTCTTCAATAAAATTGGAGAAATCAAGGAAACGTTTCGTGCAAAGATGGCCATGATAAAGGACAAAAATGGTAGGGACCTAACAGAAGCAGAAGAGATCAGGAACAGAATACACAGAAGAATTATACAAGAAGAATCTCAATGTCCTTGACAACCATGACAGTAAAATCACTGACCTTTAGCCAGACATCCTGGAGTGTGAAAACAAATGGGCCTCAGAAAGCATTACTAACAACAAAGTGAGTGGAGATGACGGTATCCCTGTTGAGCTATTCAAACTCCTAAAAGATGATGCTGTTAAAGTGATGCACACATTATGTCAACAAATCTGGAAAATGCAACAGTGGCCACAGGATTGGAAAAGATCAGTTTATATTCCAATCCCAAAGAAGAGTAATGCCAAGGAATGTTCAAACTATCGCACCACTGCACTCATTTCACATGCCAGCAAGGTCATGTTAAAGATCCTACAAGCTAGGCTTCAGCAGTATGTCAATCGGGAACTACCAGAAGTTCATGCTGGGTTTCGGAGAGGTAGAGGAACTAGAGATCAAATTGCCAACATTCGCTGGATTATGGAAAAAGCATGGGAGTATCAGGAAAACGTCTATTTCTTTTTCATTCACTACGCTAAAGCCTTTGATTGTGTGGATCACAACAAACTGTGGCAAGTCCTTAAAGAGATGGGAGTACCAGCCCATCTCACATGTCTCCTGAGAAACCTGTATAAGGGTCAAGAAGCAACGTTCAGTATGAGATATTGAACAACTGATTGGTTTATAATAGGAAAAGTAGTTTGACAAGGATGTATATTGTCACCCTGCTTATTTAATTTATATGTAGAGTACATCATGCGGAATGCTGGCCTGGAGGAAGCACAAACCAGAATTAAAATTGTCAGGAAAAACATCAGCAACCTCAGATATGCAGATGACACCATTCTAATGGCAGAAAGTGAGGAGGACCTAAAGAACCTCTTGTTGAGGGTGAAAGAGGAGAGCACAAAAGTAGGCTTGAAACTCAACATCAAAAAAACTAAGATCATGGCATCCGGTTCCATCACACCTTGGCAAATAGAAGGGGAAGACATGGAAGTAGTGACAGACTTCACATTTCTGGGATCCAAGGTCACTGTAGATGGTGACTGTAGTCATGGAATTAAAAGATGTTTGCTCCTTGGGAGGACAGCTATGGCAAACCTGGGCAGTATAACAAAAAGTAGAGACATCACCCTGCCAACAAAAGTCCGTACAGTCAAAGTGATGGCATTCCCAGTAGTAATGTATGGCTGTGAGAGCTGGACCATAAGGAGGGCCGAGCGCAGAAGAATAGATGCTTTTGAGCTGTGGTGCTGGAGAAGAATCTTGAGAGTCCCTTGGACTGCAAGAAGATCAAATCAGTCAGTCCTAAGGGAAATCAACCCAGACTGTTCCCTGGAAGGTCAGATGCTGAAGCGGAAGCTGAAATACTTTGGCCACCAAATGAGAAGGGAGCACTCACTGGAGAACATCCTGATGCTGGAAAAGACAGAAGGCAAAAGAAAAAGAGGATGGCAAAAGATGAGATGGCTGGACAGCGTTACTGATGTAACAAACACAAATTTGAGCAGACTTCAGAGGATGATGGAAGACAGGAGGGCCTGGCTTGACTTTGTCCATGGGGTCGCAAAGAGTTAGACCCGACTGCGACTGAACAACAACAACAATAGGGGAGGAGACAAGGAAAAGAACTAGGGCTGAAATTTGTGGCAATAACCATCTGCCTCTTGTAATGCCCAGTTAAAACAGTCAAGCAAAAACACTTGGGATGTTTATTCATATTTCTGGCCTCCATTGCCTCTAATTGATCCTGCATTTTCTCCAATGAAGTAGCCCTTGCACAGGTTTGCTTGTGATCTGACATTTAAAAACACTGAAAATTTTGATCTCACCAATTTCAAATTTGACTATCAAGTTCAAAAGATTAGAGCTTGCTTTTTACAACAAGCCTAATTTTGCCATCCTCAGAGCTTCCGAGACCGAAATATTAATTTTTAAAGTTTTTAAATCCTTCAAAATGGAGGTTGTGACTTATTGCTTCTCCCTAATTTTTTTCTTTTTTCTTTTAAAGGCTTCTAAAGTCCATTATAAACAATATGTCCAATAGTATTTATCTTCTTATCATCACCTCAATTATTTCCAACAATTTTTAATGTCCTGAACACTTTAAAAATATTATTTTAATTTTAACCTCCTTACAATGGCCGTCGATGTTTCTCTATGGTATTATAGTCCTAGAGTAGGCTTTTCATCTGCTACTTCCTGCTTTACTTGCCACCAAATCTCATTTTCGCTGGTTAAGAGATCTCATGATACTTGACATACTTCCTGTGTTGATTGTATATGCTGCAGGTCTGTGATGATGGTGCTCTTTTTTCAAAACCGCAAGTAGACCAAACAATAAATTTCTTCCCACTTTTTAGCACTGTCCTTTAAATTTACAAAGTCCAAATTTCACCTCTTCCCCCCTTCTTCTTCCAAGCTTTCTAAATTTCCATTTCCCACCTTCTGTATTTATTCTGTTTAACTGTAAATAGTCCTGGAATGAAAGATAGTAATCTGTACCTTTTCTGCCAATTATCCAGATCCACACCGGTCTTGTATAGCTTTAGATGTTTAGCAATGTACAAGAAGGTTAGGATTCTGTTGAGCTTATGTCAAATAAATGACTCTGAGAACTTCTGCCGATGATGAAAATGCAACTCTTCTCCGGAGACCCCTCAAAGGAGCCCCCCCTGGGACTCCCTTTTAGCCAAGGTAAATCTCCTCAAAGTTTTCTGTGCATATCTTGGACTAATCTCTATCTGAGAAAAGTAGGCAGTAGGCATTAATTTGCCTTCCACTACCCCGAACAGAAGTTCCAGCCTGCTCCCGTTATGAGAAGCAGCTCAGGTCGGCATTTTCCTCCCCCGGAAGTCCAAAAAAACCTCTTCTGTTTCTGATCACATTTGAATTGTCTTTGAAGCCACCAAAATGGTTTTAGCAGATCTTGGGAGAAAAATAACCTCAGCATTGTCCTCACTGAGCAATACTACAATGATGAGGTTTTAAATGCTATGTTAACAGAAGTATGTACTGCATTACTGGAAGCCAATGTCAACATTAAGGCTGTGAAACAACTGAAAGAAAATGTCAAATCTGCTCTTGATCTTGAAGAGATGGTTTCTGGTCTCAACAAGAAGAAAATGATTCTGTATGCTGTCTTTAAAGGTCTGGTTAATCTTGTAGACCCAGGAGTCAAAGCCTGGACACAAACAAAAAGAAAACAATGTAATAAAATTTGTAGAGCTTCAGGGAAGTGGCAAAATTTTATGCTCAAAGTTGGCAGACATGTTTGATTTGTGCAGACACTTACAGAGCAGGTGCTTTTGTCCAGTTAAAACAGAATGCAACAGCAAGGATTCTGTTTTATGGGGGTTACTATTCCCACTCAGAGGTTAGCCAGAAGCTGAGCCCCACTGCAAGTAGGTGATCAACACCGCTATGCCAGTCACTTAGACTCAAATCATTTTATTTAATTCTAAACAAAGAACAGAAAAGGCTAATAAAGAAGTTTGGAAGGCTCACTGGCTACTGGAAAGGAAGCTACATCTAACCAATAAGTAAGGTATCTCTTCAACAACTGATTTGTTTTCTTGCACTAATACAAACTGTTTGCTATGTTTTACTGTATACTCTGCTGGGGCAGCACAATTAAACAGAGATGGGTTCTGACGTTGTTGCATCAGAAGGTATAGACAAATTTAAGAATTGTAAGTTTTGATATAATAATTTTTGATACAAGCAGGAAGATTTTTTTAAAGAAATGTTGTAAATGATATTGTCTATGTGATGGATGTCTCTATTGGTTAGCTCTCTGAAACTCGAGCAAAAATGTAATAAGGATATCTTGTAGCCCATCCTGAGCAAACCAAAATACAGCATTGTCTCTCTGTTTCTTCAGAAGCACCACAAAGCAACTGAGATTAGTGTTGCTGCATACCATATGTCTTTCGCTTATACATTCTGTGTCCATTTACACAATAAGCAAGATAACAGTAACAATTCTTAGCAGAAAAATTAAGCAAATGTGATTTGATTAAGTAATATAACAAATCCGTCAGATTTGATCATTGTTACTTATGAACAGTGTTTATTTTATTTAATACCTTTATTAGTAGCTTTTCAACTGTAAATGTTCCCAAAGCAACTTGCAAAATGAAAATATTAGCTAGTGTGACTGCCCTTAACAGTCTCTGGTACAATGACTGTTGCAGAGGGAGACTAACGGAGTGATCCTGGCAAGAGAATTGGAATAGGGAGCTGACTAACTCCTATTTGAGCTTGATTTGGATTATGCCAGTGTAAAGGGCATATAACCCCCCCCCCCCCTCTCTCTCTCTCTCATGGAGCACTTCAACTGGAGCAGCTGCACCTCTGCCACATGCTGGCAGAATGATGCATGAACCCTTGCACTGGCAGAAATGTGGGTGTGCCGGGGCATGGAACCAGCCAGTCAGCTCCCAAAGCAATTTCTGTGAGGAAATGACCCCCAGAATAAGTACAATATTGCACTAGCAAAAATGCTGGCACAGCCTATTGGTGGCCATGGTAACTCTCAAGTGCCTGCCCAATCAGCACCCCCCATGCCAGTCCTACCCTTCCCTGACACCCAATAATAGACCTCTCTACCCTACAAATGCATCCTACTATATTGGACTCTCAGCCTTACTTGCATCCAATCAATTACATGGGCACCAACCTAATAGGGACATTTCACTCTGTGTGGGGCCAAGCAGCAAGCACTCCAACCAAGCTAAGGAAAGCTTCCTGCCTGTTCCTGACATTGCTGTCACTGTGCATCCCCCTGCATACAAGAAATCCAGATCAGGCTTCCCCAAGAAGCTGCCAAGCCACACAGAACACAGCTGCTCTCCTGTCAACTGAAGACAGTGCCCAAGAGCAGCCTTCACCAGAAGCCATGATGGAAGGGATCCTGGATCCATCTTGGTTTTGCCCAGTGCTATAAGGGCAAAGCAAGAGCATCACATACTCTGGGTGTGTTAACACAGATGCAAATGGAGTAGCCAGCAGTTAACAATATAGCTTGCTGACATGCCTGCACATAACGAAGGACTGTTCCTGTGGACCATTTAGAAGTATACCAAATACAAAAGGAGAAGCTCAAGGAAACAACCCTTGCTAAAGACTTAATCCTATCCCCCAGACCACCCCATTTTGTTAGCTATGATGTTACAGTTAGCTATGATGTTACTATCCCCCAGACCACCCCATTTTGTTAGCTATGATGTTACAATGTTGCTCTAAATTGACCAGTTCTTTTTCTTTGTTTAAGGTGGTTTACATTAGGTAACCCCATCATGACTCACTAATCTTATTAAACTTCTGGGAGCCTCCCCCTTCTGCCCCTTCTGTGACATCAGAAGACACATGTAGTAGTGTCATAAGTCACCTGACATCTATGTCATGGGTCACCTGATACCATTGCCTGGGGACAAATTTGGTACTATAAGGCCATGTGGTTGGCCAGTTCAGTGTTTCTTGACTTACCCTACCACAGACTTGCACCCCGAAACTCTGTTTTGGCTACTTTCCACATTCATATCTTCTGCTTCATGGATCCTTAGACCACACCTGGAAAGGTAAATATCACCTCTGCAATAATTCCTAAAAATCTCTATTCCTCACCCTTTATTTCTTAGCCTCTTGTTTATGAGTGTTTGATTGCATATGTGTGATTGTATTTGTTACATATTTTATAGTAAACATTATTTATTCTGGAGTCTTCTTTCTGAAACTGGACCTTTGTATCATAGGAAAAAGATCCCTACTTGCTCTGCTTATGGTCTACCTCTTGCTAATTCTCCCATAAAAGAGAAAACCCCTACCCCTTCCCTTGCAGGTGCAGAATGCCCAGATGGTGCTGACAGTGCACCTCCAGATACATGGAAGTTCCGAAAGGATGCTGAATGAGGTGTGGATGGTCTTGATTCTGCTACCCGGGGGTCCCCCTTGCAGCATTGTAGTGCCAGCATAGAAGTGAAGGCTTCTAACTGTGATGGCCAAATGCCTGACAAACTGCCAAAATGGAACATGGTTGGCTGCTCCATCATGTCTTGCCCCATACACAGGCACCGATCCAACAGGAACAGCTGTTACCTTATCCGTGGAGGCAAAACTCTCCTTTCATTCCCTTCTCTGTGAATTTAAATAAACCAGTTATATATACTCTTGCCTGGTCTGCGAACTACAAATAACACAGAAAATAGTGTGAATATGCTTATAGAGCCTGTTGTTCATGTCCTGAATGAATAGCCTGATTTATACTAGACTTTAATTAGATAAATATGAGTATGTAACCCAGTCTTATAGAAAAAGTTGTCCATGTAACTTGTGTGCTTAAGAACCTAGACTGGCTTTTACCTCTTTGAAAAGCAACAAAAAGTAAATCTGCACATACATGTTTACAGCTGATGACTACAAACCATATAATGACTGTAAACATACGGAGGGGGGGGGGACAATATGATATTTACTGCCCTTTATCTCAACCTCTTCTGATTCAGAATGGAAGAACCCTCTGTACATATTAGTTGTATAAAGGTAGATTGTCTTCATATGACTGCGAATTGTGCAATAGCAGGATTCCTAAACATGTGTAGGCTCTGTTCAGACTTTCCACTGGTGACGTGGAGTTTAGGGATGCACCCTGAGAGGCAATCCCATTTCCTCATGAACATAAGAACATAAGAGAAGCCATGTTGGATCAGGCCAGTGGCCCATCCAGTCCAACACTCTGTATCACACACTGGCCAAAAATTTACACACACACACACACACACATATATATATACACACTGTGGCTAATAGCCACTGATGGACCTCTGCTCCATATTTTTATCTAACCCCCTCTTGAAGCTGGCTATGCTTGTAGCCGCCACCACCTCCTGTGGCAGTGAATTCCACATGTTAATCACCCTTTGGGTGTAGAAGTACTTCCTTTTATCCGTTCTAACCCGACTGCTCAGCAATTTCATTGAATGCCCACGAGTTCTTGTATTGTGAGAAAGGGACAAAAGTACTTATTTCTCTACCTTCTCCATCCCATGCATAATCTTGTAAACCTCTATCATGTCACCCCGCAGTCGACCTTTCCTCCAGCTAAGGACCCCCAACCGTTTTAACCTTTCTTCATAGGGAAAGTGTTCCAAACCTGTAATCATTCTAGTTGCCCTTTTCTGCACTTTTTCCAATGCTATAATATCCTTTTTGAGGTGCAGTGACCAGAATTGCACACAGTATTCCAAATGAGACCGCACCATCGACTTATACAGGGGCATTATGATACTGGCTGATTTGTTTTCAATTCCCTTCCTAATAATACCCAGCATGGCGTTGGTCTTTTTTATTGCAATCGCACACTGTCTTGACATTTTCAGTGAGTTATCTACCACGACCCCAAGATCTCTCTCTTGGTCAGTCTCTGCCAGTTCACACCCCATCAACTTGTATTTGCAGCTGGGATTCTTGGCCCCAATGTGCATTACTTTGCACTTGGCCACATTGAACCTTATCTGCCACATTGACGCCCACTCACCCAGCCTCAACAGATCCCTTTGGAGTTCCTCACAATCCTCTCTGGTTCTCACCACCCTGAACAATTTAGTGTCATCCGCAAACTTGGCCACTTCACTGCTTACTCTCAACTCCAAATCATTTATGAACAAGTTAAAGAGCATGGGACCCAGTACTGAGCCCTGCGGCACTCCACTGCTTACCGTCCTCCACTGCGAAGACTGTCCATTTATACTCACTCTCTGCTTCCTATTACTCAGCCAGTTTTTGATCCACAAGAGGACCTGTCCTTTTATTCCATGACTCTCGAGCTTACTAAGGAGCCTTTGATGAGGAACTTTATGTTCAGTGAATATATGGAGGGAACTGCTACTGTCATAGCAATACTAGGAGCAACTGCAGTGCAGACCAGTGTTCCCTCTGAGCTAAGTTAGCGTGAGCTAGCGCACAGATTTTTAGCCTCCAGCTCACACATTTTTGTGTTAGTTTAGGAAAGATGATCGCAATAGCTCACAAATTTAATGCCAGTAGCTCACAACTTAATACCAGTAGCTCACAAAGGAGAATTTTTGCTCACAAGATTCTGCAGCTTAGAGAGAACATTGGTGCAAACTATTATTCTTTTATATGACACTTAGACATATTGACCCTAACCTTGAAGGTTTCCTGCTTCTCTCACAGATCTGGGTAAAGATGTTTGCTTCTTGACTGTACTTTTGATGTGTGTAGGAAAATATTTATTTAACTCGGAGCTCTTCTTCCACAAGGATCAGAGTACAATAGTGTTGTTGTTGCTGTTGTTTTGTCTAAGTGGACCAGACAGAAGCAGCTCAAGACAAGCCAAACACTCAGCTCAACTGGGCTTATGGAATTATGTTTACTGGTGATTGTACACAGTGGGGAAGAAAATGAAATATCCAAGTTAAGATCACTTACAAGTTGCAACTGCTGCATGGTTTGTCCCTTTTTTGAAGAGCAGAGTTAAAGCACTTGCTGTATTGGCAGGGGGGAGGTGGGGAGGATCTTTTTTTTTTTTTTTAAATTAAGAGTAGATGGCTAGTTCCAAGTTAGGGTAGTTAGGTCCGTATACTAAACATTACCTGTATTTCTAAAGCTTGCTTAATAAGGACAATTTCACTAGGCATACCTTTTCTCATTAAAATGCTCTGCTAATAGGAAAAGTCATAGAATCATAGAATTGAAAGGGACCTCCAAGGTCATCTAGTCCAAAGCCTTGAACAATGCTAGAGATTCACAAATGCCTCCCCCGCCCCTGGTTATCATTGCTCCATGCCCAGAAGATGGCGGGAAAAAAAAATCTCCAGGATTCCTGGAGAGAATTGCTTCCTGACCCCAAAGTGATTACCACCAGTTCCTTGGGCATGTAAGAAAGGGCCACAAGAATTAAGCACTGATGCAACCCTTTCTGCCCTCCCTCTCATGATCTGCCTAACTTAATGGAATTGGCATTGCAAGTCAGGCACTGAAGATCTTTAGTGTGCCTTGTTCTAATATTCCACCATAAGACAGCCAGTCTGGTGTAGTGTTTAAGAGCAGTGGACTTGAATCTGGAGAAATGGGTTTGATTTCCTACTCCTCCACATTCAGCCATCTCTGTGACCTTGGGTCAGTCACAGTTCTCTCAGAGCTGTTCCTCTCAAGAACAGTTCTGGGACAGCTCTCTCAGTCCCACCTACCTCACAGGGTGTCTGTTGTAGAGAGTGGAAGGGAAGGAGATTGTAAATTGCTCTGAGACTTTGAGTTAAGGGGGGTATACATCCAATCTCCTCCTCAATATTGCATCCACCTAATGTATTATTGCAGGAATTTATTTGGAATTCTAAATCTGATAGAAGGGAGTATGTTTTGTCTAATCCGTTTCTTAAACACACACTGCAACTATGGGATCAATGGAGAAATACCCTCTCTCCTGCATCCTCACCACTGATGGTGTTTCTGGGCCAGTTGTGGTTTCCCCCAGGTCAGAACATAAATCACTTCAAGGTGTGGAAGGATAATAATATTTTCAGACTGATAGATGTCACAACCAATGGCAAACTGAGTACCCATGGTCAGTTGGAGCACAAATTCAAAATTTCTATCCCTTGGTACCAATATACCCAAATTCACCATGCTCTGCATCAAATTGTTCCAATTGTCATGGCCAATAGAGCTCTTAATCCTCTGGAGAAATTATTTCACAAAGGCAGTACTTCGGTTAGGGGGGGCGTAATCTCCATTATCTATACCCTTTTAAATCAACCAGTGTAGTCAAGTAAATCAACCCAGCAAACTGCTTGGCAGAAAGATTGCCATGCTGTAATAAATGAGGACCAATGGGAACAAATTTGGGTATCACTTTTTAAATCCAAATCTTATTATTTTCGGTTGCAAAACTACAAAATCTTCGCAAGGTGGTATTTGACTCCCTATAGGCTTTTTAAAGGAAAAGCGAAAGAAAATCCAAATTGCTGGAAGGGTTGTGGTCAATCGGGCACGTTCATTCATTGTTGGTGGGAGTGCCCAGAGATCAATGTTTTCTGGAAAGAAGTGCTGGAAAAAATAACAGAAATAACTGGGATTATAATTCCATCTATACCTGATTCTGTTTTATTAAATTTGTGGCCAAATGCTGAATGGTCTGTTTTGAAAAAAGAACCACTATCCCTGTTATTGTTAGCAGGAAAAATAGTTATTGCCAGTTGCTGGAAAAAACTGAATGTGCCTAAGTTAAATTGTTGGTTCAACAAAGTTTGGGATATATTAATTCAGGATAAGTTAGCTACTAATATATCGTTGCAAGAAAATACTAAAGCTGGGGATTGGTTCCTTGAAAAGTAGTTCCTCTTTTTTGAGTATATAGCTAAAAATGAGATGATTGTTGGAAAAATACCTTCTAAATATTTGAATATTATGATTTATTAACTCTACAATGGAATTTCAAGTAAGACTTAGCCTAGGAGCTAAGGAAGGGATAATTCTTTGTATAGTAAAAGCTTTTTTGCACTTGCTATGGGATAACTGCGGTATGTATCCTGTAAGTCACTGATCTTTCTTACGTTGATTGTTTGCATGTTGTTTATATTTTTTTTGTTTGTAAAGAGGAAATTGCTATAATTTTTTTTTGTGCTATTCTAATGTGTGAAAAGATGGATGTTTGTATGTCGCTTAAACATAAAAAATTCAATTGGAAAAAAAAAGCCATTTTTCAAACGGGTGTCAAAAAAAGGCTTTTGTTGACTGCTCCAAGATTTAGCCACCACTTGGCATGGGGGTCTTGCTTATAGAAGTTTTCATTTAACAGCTAGGGCAGCAAAAAGGAGCAGAATATTTGGAATGGTTAATCCACTACATCTCCTCCCAAGCAGAAGCTAGCAGGCAGCTTGTGTTGTTCTAGGCAAACTGTCCTGCTTGGTGATAGGGACAAGAGTGTCTGAAAGAGCTTATAATTTTCTCTCCCTTATCCTTGGAGGAATTGATTTCTACTGAATGGCACTGTGAAGAATAGCTGTCTTATGCATCAGCCACCTCAATTAGAACTGCATTATGCCTGTTTAGGGACAGCATTTCATTTGGGCTAGCTTAAAGGTCTGCCAAATCTTTACCCCATTTTCAGTTTTTAAGACCAAAGCAGAATTTGCTATATGTGAGTATTTGTGTAGGTTACAGCCATGCTGATTTTTTTTTTTTGTGGCAATTCCCTCTGACTACTTGAATGTTATATACAGGGGTCATTTTGTAGAAAAATGGGTGGTGGAGCTCATCCAGGGATTGTTATGCAGCTGCACATACTATTCAATGGACAAGGAGGTGGAACTCTCAGAAGGAGATAGAACTCTCAGAAAGGTTCAGGAGCTGCGCTCCTTTGATCTCCCACTGAATCTGAGGTCTAGTTATATATATGAATGGAATGGAATATGGTTGCAGCTCCAACCAAGTTAGTCCTTGTGAAAATATCACAGAATGTGGATGAACCCAGGTGGAAGCCTGTAGCTGTTACTTGTGTCATCCTACACAATTCAGGAGCATGGACAATAGTATGTAGCCAGTCAGATGGGGTTATGTGTGGATGTCACAGAAGGCATGAAGCAGCTTTTCACCTTCAATGTGTAAAAGGATTTGTCCTGTTGTGACAAGGAAACTGCTTCAGTAACCACCCCTCTAAAAAAATCACATCTGTTTGCTTCGGTCATCAAAACTTTCCCTCAGAAAATGGCACAGTAGGCACTGGTAAAGATTTAAACAAATTTTGGTTTATTTAAACACACAGGCAGGGAAGGGAATTGATATGTACATAAATGTAGGGGTTTTGGATTATGTAGGCAGAAATTTAAATATGAACACAGAACTGCATTTGAGGTTACTGTCTTCACCAGAGATAGACTGTTTTCACACACAGCTTACCACGCGGTGACGTTCCTGTTCTCTCCCAGCATCTGTCGGATTTCCCATTATCTGCACCGGAGTTACAGGAAGTGCCGCGGCTTTTGTGTAGCAAATGTAAACTGGGTTTTAGCAGTTTACGTTTGCTACGCAAAAGCCGCGGCACTTCCTGTAACTTCGGCGCAGATAATGGGAAATCCGACGGACGCTGCAGAGAGAACAGGAACGTGACCCCGTGGTAAGCTGTGTGCGAAAACGGTCATAGTTTTAGATATAAAGCTGTTTGGCTTCCCTTACAGGTATTACAGATATTAAAAGATTTTGTCTTAGAGGTTACTTAATCTAGATGTTCTGTTTCCCTTTATAATCACAGTCTTGTGTGTACTCCATTTTGTCCCCTTTGTTAAGACTAAAGTGTCTCTACTAGACCTCTTTTCCACTTTTCTCATTAAGAGCAATAACTCAGTCCTTTGGCATGTTTAAGGTCTTTCAAGGCCACCTCTAAACCCTTTACCAAATTCTTCTCTTCCAGATTAACAATCTTTGTACACTGAACCTTAACCTTAGAACTGGAGAACTTCAATTCCCTTTCAAGATGTGTTTCTTTGTTTTTCACACAGAGACTGTTTAACTTGTTGAGAATAGTCTCCAACCAGAGCCTCTTCTAGGTTCAAAGTCACACCACTCTGGCTCTGAACTAGACTCTGCTTCAGGAGTAGGCTCTCCTCATATTAGAGAGACTCTCAAAAGCAACCACTCCCTGATCCATATACTCTCCAACTGCTCCACTCTCTAAGTGCTTCTCCAACTGCCTAACCAAACCCCTTTCTTGACAGCTGCAATTACCCAATCAGAGTGAGTTCCATTAGCTGTCAATCATGCCATCTCATTTGTCTCATTCAAGCAACATTGCCTCTAAGCATGCAATTTCCTGCTCTCTGTCACACCTGTTCCAATACATTCTTTACAAAGTACCATCCTAAATATAATTGCTATTTTTTTTAAATTAACTTAATTATTTACCTAATTATTTAAACATATAACTAGCCCTCTTATTTCACAGCCTTAAGCATTTATAAACATTTTATTTATTTTTAAAAACTGGAGAAAGATCTAAAATTCAAATATCACCCCAAACTGATGTGCAGTCAAAGTACCATGGTGAAGAACAAAGAATGTGCTTCTAAGTGGAGCTGTTTAGTGGGAGAAAAAGTTATGCTGAAATCATACCCTTCTAACTTCTAAGTCTATTGGTTTAGAAGGATGTAACTCCTAAACAGAGTTATACCCTTCTAATCTAAACCCATTGATCCAGTTTTAGATTATTAGTCATGGCTTGTATTTTACCACTCTGCTCAGCCAAGTTAGAAGAGCCACTTTTATCCAAGGAAGGTTGCTTAGACTAGAGAAAGGTTTTAACAGTATCTTCCTAAAAAGATTTACACCTCTCTAAACCCACTGTAGTCAATTAGAAGAGTGAAACTCTATTTCGGATGTCACTGTAAATGTGGTAGGATACAGCCCTTCATTTCCAAGGCTGAACCAATGCATTGAGAATCTTCTATTGATCCTTTTTTATTTTCTGAATTTTGTACAGAACACTGTGCATACACAGTGGGTTGGATCTAGGGTTGCCAACTCTGTGTTGGGAAATTCCTGAAGATTTAGGGGTGGAGCCTTGGAAGGTCAGTGTTTGAGGAGATGAAGAACCTCAGCAAGGTATAATCTCATGAAGTCCATTTTCAAAGCAGCTGTTTTATCCAGAGGAGCTGATATGTGTAGCCTGGAGATCAGTAATTCTGGGAGATCACCAGTTTCCTCCTGGAAGCTGGCAGCTTTAGCTGGATCCAGCCAACTTTTTTTTTGCTTAAGCTTGTCCAGTTCCTCTTCTCACCACAAGCCCCCAATTCACATGGCTTTTGTCCATGTAGGTCTTATAATTCCCAGCACAGATGTTGGGGGTAGTCAAATGCAAGCTTGCTCTCCTTCAGGAAAAAAACCTGATCATATCCAACACTGTGGCTTTTAGTGTCATTTATTAACTCACATTTTTCTTTCTTCTTCTCTCCACTATTTACTATGACCCCACAAGGCATAATCAGATGTGTAGCAACCCTGGCTTCCTTGGTGGTCTTCCATCCAATTACTAACAATTGCCAACCCTGCTTCCAGAAGCTGATGAGACTGGACTAGCCTGGGCTATTCAGGTTAAGGCAGTGGTACCAGTATGTACATTTACAAAACACAACAGAATAGAAGATTCCCTAAGGGTCTTGCTGCCCAGAGAAAGAGTCTCCAAGCAGTGGAAGATTCTTCCATTAGCAGAAGATAAGTTTAGATGACAAGGAATACCATCTAGTCTTAAAAGCAGGAAATTTGATCAAGAATGAATGACTCTTAATAGCATGTTTTTAAATATAAATCAGTAAAGATGAAGTGTTTTTTTTTATTTCAGATAGATTTAACTCTAATGATGGACCTTGTAGATTGCATCTTGTATATCTTGCTAGCTTGCAAGGGTTTTTATCATAAAAACCCCCCAAAAGTTCAGTGAATCGACCACTAAGCGTGCACTTAACATTTTGCTGTTTTTCTGCCTGCAACATGAAATTAAATCCAGGAAGCTTCTACACACAAAAGAGGAAAGCCCTAGTCATAGCTGGAAAGTGGGGGATAACTGCCTCAAAGGCAGTTTCTCCATCAGACAGTCTTTGACATAATAGCAAAGGGGAAACTGAACATGAGTCAGCAATATGAAACTCTACTTTTAATGTTCTTTGCTATTCTAGGAGGCCTGAAAAGAAATAGAACATTCACAGCTGGGCACAATAGAAATAGACTACAGCCAAAACTCCCCAGATTTGAGTTTGAAGTTACCATAAAGGGCAGTTGCTGGAAAAGAAAAAATGTTTTTATGGGCTTCTTCAAGCCTGCGTTGTGAGAAGGGTGGGATATAAGTCAAATATAAATGGAATAAAATTGCATAAATTCATACCTGTATAATTCATAGCACATCTGCATCAATGTCATACTTATGTAGACTGATAATTATTCATATTTTTTTTCATTTATTTATCATATTTCTAGGTCAGGGATGGGTGCTGTGTCTTTCTTGCCCCACTCCTGTGGATCTTCTAATAACATTTCTGGTATGTGAGAGCATGAACCCACATCAAAGGCTCTCATGTTAGGTTTGTAATGCTGAATCAGCCTTAAGAAGGACAAAATGGAGTGATCATATAATTCAAATAAAACTGAACAAGCAGTTTCAGCAAAGAGGACTGTGATACAGGTTCTGCAAGCAGAAGCTTATCTACATTTTGGAACAGTGCTGCTTTATAAATCCCCTTTTTATGGGGGCAATCACCATTGTGCATGCCCCAATTTTGAAATCGAATATAGGGTTCAGATTGCTTTAACTTCTTACAGCCCAGCCAATTAGTTGAGGCTTTGTGATGCGGTGTTGATTTTGTCTCTGCCTTTCTGGAGCAGGCATTCAACGTGTGTACAAATGTGCACATACTCAAATGTATGTATACAACTGTACAACTCTACCACATGGAAGTAGTGTCCAACTGTACCACATGGGAGGCGCCTACAGTACACAGACTCAGCTGTAAGAGAGCACTGTGTATTGATCACTTTACATGTCACATTCTCTTGTTCTGTATGTGCTGATGCATGCATTGTATGAATTAGCCCTCACCCTCCAGCTTTGCAAATTACCACTCCCATAGCCATCAAATGGCATCATTTTCTCACTGGATACTAGAAATGCTTGAAATGGTGGCATACTTCCAAAGTGAAAAAGCATTCATAATATTTTTTTTTTAAAAAGTAGTATGTTAATGTCTTTGGAAGAAAGGACTGTAATTTAACTTTCTCTCTCAGCTGAATTTTTGTGAAGCGATGTCAGGAAATTTCACAATCTTTTTTTTTATACAGTTCTATTATCGGAAGAATAATAATCAGAGGTAATGAGAAATTTATGCACTGAAAAACCCAGGAAATTCATGTGGAATGCTTCAGGAAATTACTGATGAAAGATTTTTTTCTAGCAGCTGAACTTACTCTAAGAAAACTTCAGTTGGGACCAAACTAAGTTCTCCAATTGTTAGAGAAGGGACAAAACCTTTATATAATCTTTGCACATCTTTATACTATCTAACCATCACCTGATGCAGAGTTTGACATATTTCAGCTATTCAAATTCATGAAATTAAAAATGCCTAACTCCACTGGGATTCAGGATTCTGAATGATTTGGGGCTATTCATAATCTCTATGCCTTAACTCTCAATTCATTACATGACAGACATAGATGTGAACTTTAGTTATACAGAATGCTGCTAAGTTCTCTTATTTCTACTTGCCCTGCTCTTGTGTCATTAGTCCATATATTTCCAAGCCTCTGTCAGCCAGTGTGTGTTAGCCAGCATCCATGCCACCCACAGTGACTTTTGACAGAGAAGCATGAGCCTTGAAGATAGAACCCGTAATTTACAGAACAATACTAAATAGGGATGTCATGAATTGCACAGTGAACCTGTTCAGCAGTCAGTAGGGATCAGCACGAACCTAAAAACTGCAGCGGTTCGGTGCAGCTCCTGAACTGAACCCTGAAACTAACTGAGCCAAAAATGCCCCAAACTGGTGAGTTCAGGGATTGCCTGGGAATGGTTAAATGGCTAGCAGCCATATTAATCTGTCTATTTAACTTCCCCCACTTTGAAGCAGGAAGGAGTGAAACTGATGGGTTTAATGGCTCACAGCCAATTAAACATAAAGGCTGATGGGTGGACCCAGCCTGCTGTTAGTTTTAAGAGGCTGGCAACCATTTCACCAGTCAATTTTGCTCCCCCCTGCTTCCAAGTGTGGGGAAGCAAAACTGACAGGTGAAATGGCCGCCAGCCATTTCAGCCTAACAGCTGGGTTAGACTGAAATAGCTGAAAGCCATTAAACCCATCAGTTTTGCTCCCTCCCCCCGCCCCACACACACACTTGGACTCTTTCTTCAGGACCTTGTCCTTGAGTTTTGGTGTTCTTTCTGTTTCCCTCTCTTTTCCTCTTCATCTGTTTAGTCCCTTTGGGCCCTGACTCTGAGCAACCTCCCATCATGACTCTTATCAACCAGCCAACCCTGCCATTCACAGGTGGGGCCATTACCAGGCTTGCAGTATCAGTTGGCTAGCAAGTACACATGGTGCATGTAAGAGACTCTTCATTCCCTGGGCTTTGGCCAACCCCTTTCACACTCCCAACTGGCATGGCAGCCATTCAGTCACTCACACAGGCAGGGGCAAGGGCTTTGTTTTGGAGCATGCTAGAAGCTGTTGTTTTGTTTGTATGGGGGTGGGGCTCTACAGCTGCTGCAAGTTTGATGCCCCCCTTCTATGCCCTATCACATAAGGTCCATCCTGTCCATTCTATGACTCAGAACCCACACTTGACAGCACTTTTCTGGGGATGCCTTCTTTGGCCAGCTGTAATTCAGACCTCTCAAGTCAGGACTTGTAGGAGGGCATTCCAGGGAGGTCACTATGATGATACTAAATTGGGAGGAGTTGCAAATACAGTAGAAGACAGAAACCGGATCCAGGATGACCTTGACAGGCTAGAAAACTGGGCTAAAACCAATAAATGATTTTTAACAGGGTAAAGTTCTGCATTTAGGTAGGAAAAATCCAATGCATGGTTATAGGATGGGGGAGACTTGTCTTAGCAGTAGTATGTGCGAAAAGCATCTCAGGGCCTTAGTGGACTATACGCTGAACATGATGTGATGTGGTGGCTAAAAAGGCAAATACAATTTTGGGCTGTATCAACAGAAGTATAGTGTCCGGATCATGTGAAGTGATGGTATCTCTTTGCTCTGGTAAGACCTCACCTGGAGTACTGTGGGCACCACATTTTAAGGATATAGGGAAGCTGGAACGGGTCCAAAGGAGGGCAACAAAGATGGTGAGGGGTCTGGAGACCAAGTCCTATGAAGAAAGGTTGAAGGAGCTAGGCATATTTACCCTGGAGAGGAGATGGCTGAGAGGTGATATGATCACCATCTTCAAGTACTTGAAGGGCTGTCATCTAAAGGATGGTGTGGAATTGTTTTCTGTGGCCCCAGAAGGTAGAACCAGAACCAATGGGTTGAAATTAAAAGAGTTTCCGGCTCAACATTAGGAAGAACTTCCTGACTGTTAGAGCGGTTCCTCAGTGGAACAGGCTTCCTCAGGAGGTGGTAGGCTCTCCTTCCATGGAGGGTTTTAAACAGAGGCTAGATGGTCATCTGACAGCAATGAACATCCTGTGAATGTAGGGGGAGGTATTTGTGAATTTCCTGCATTGTGCAGGGGGTTGGACTGGATGACCCTGGAGGTCCCTTCCAACTCTATGATTCTATGAGTTTGATGCCTCCAGCATGCACAGGGCTTGTTCTATACTGTCCTGAACCCATGCCTGACTTCCCCCTGAAAAGCACTTTCCTGGGGGCACTGTGTTTGGGTACTTCCAAGTCCAATCTGCTTGTAACTTGTATGGCATATGGGGAGCATCCCAGGGAGGTCTGCCATGAGTTTGATGCTTCGGTCTTGCATACGGTCCATTCTATACACTCCAGAACCTGCACTCAACATCTCCCTGAAAAATGCTTTCCTGGAGGCACCTTGTTCATGGGTCCATAATTCAGAACACCTCCAAGTCTAATCCACATTTAATTTGTAGGGCATGCAGGGGGGTATCCGGGGTTGGGGGGTGGTGGTCTGCTGTGAATTTGATGCCTCCAGTTTGCATAGGGTCTGTTCTGTAGACTCCAGAACCCATACCTGATATCTCCTTGAAAAGCATTTGCAGTCTAAGGTATGGTCTAAATCCATAATTTCACATATTTGGACTTTCAATGTCATTAAACATCTGTTCATTTCTTGTTATGTAATCAAATAAAGTCCTGGCACCAACCAACCAATGGACAATATCTCAATGAACCTGAATCAGCTCCATTAGCTCAAACTTGTAGCCTTGGGAAAGTCCACCAATATTAACTGACCATGAACACTGTAGACAGAACTGGACTCTGTGATCAGAGAAGCTCAAAGATCAGTCATGTATTTTGCTACAAAGCCCCAGTAGAACAGGAGAAGGCACAAAGCTCCCAGAACACCATTGGCTTTTCTGCACCAGAATTTTTGTTCCAACGTGGCTTCTTAACTGCATTGGTTTCCCCCTTCTCTCACACACAATATCATTTGCAGGTCCCCACCTCCAAGTTATTCCCATTATTTTTCAGACTACCGCACAAATGGTCTGGGGGAAAGCATACAAAAAAACTGGGACAATGCCCAGCAAATGACACTGTATGTTGGAGAGAAGGGAAACTGATGCAAGTATGAAGCCAAGCTGGAACAAAAACTTGGCATGGAAGAGCCCCATGTTCTTTTCACCCTTGCTAAAAGTTGGGCAGTTCTGTGGTGGGTAGCATTACTAACATTAAGCACTTTGTGTTAGTTCTTCAACATATATACATGTTTCTTTTATGCCTTACTGACAGATTAAGAAATTACCTAATTACCACACAGAATCCAATCATTTTGTAGTGGATTGGAAGCTTAAAATGAAAATTTTAGAGTTTTAATCATGTATATACTTATGGTTGTAGAGGTGTTAAAAATGTAATATCAGGCATGCTGAAGGAATGAAAATAATGAAGCACTTTTAAAGTAAAGCAAACTGTGATCAGATCAATGGTTTGAGTGCAGTTCCCTACTGGTAAACACAGAGGAATGGTTCTTATTAAAAGAAGGCTTAAACATGCATATTTTTGATTGTATTTTATTTGTTTAGAATGTTTAACTAGTTTATTTGCATGGCTGATCGACATCATAAGCTATTAGTATACTTAAGAGAAGGGACACACTAAGCAAATTACAGGTACAATAGCTGGGTAACTCTACCTTAGCTCCAAATTCAACTAGACATTTTTGCTATCTTTGCTTTTTGCTTTTATGTGAGCTGTGTTGAGACATGCCAAGGCTAAGCTCTTTGCCTAGTGTGCTGCACAGACACCTGATAGTATGGTTGATGCTGCTCAGCACCAAGGGCATTCACTCCAACCCATCATACAACAAAAACGTACGTGTTTGGAAACTATGGCACTCTCCTTCCATCCCACATGGTTATACCAGGAAGTGTATGAACTGCGAATTCCTCCCTGTCTTTGGTTGCAGTTCTCTGAGGTCCTGAGCCCACACGCAGGAAGGGAGGGACATAAATCTAACTAACTAACTAACTAAGCAGAGAACTTTCTCAGCAATGCTAGCCTGATCCCTCTAAAAGAGATTCTGGCTTGTGAATCTGAAATCTTCTGCATGCAAAGCATGTGATCTATCACTGAGCATTAAGGATGTGAAAAAACTTCCACAACACACTGGTATTTTGGGGGTTCAGGTATATCAAACAAGGATAATATTATTATTTTCTGATATTCCTGAATCCCAACACTGGTATTGGTATATGGATTTGGGATTTTTCAGAAAATGTTTTGCTCCATTATACCCTATGGGGACCATTATAGTCAATGGTCATTAGTCATTATACCCCCAAATTGATTTTCCATTATAGTCAATGGCCCCATAGGGTATAATTGAGAATCACATTTGGGGTTAACTGGGGCTCTGGTTTTGACATAGAGGTACCAAATATGCAGCATAATTCCTGGTGGCTCTCCTCAAAAACCCTACGTTTCAAAAAGTTTGAGCGAAGGAGTTCAATTCTATGGGACCCAAAAAAAAGGTGACCCCATCCATTGGCTTCAATGGAGGGGGAAAGGCATTTAAAGGGAACCCGGACCCTTTAAATGCCTTCTCCAAGCCATGACACTGTGAATGAACTACAAAGGCATTTAAAGGGCTCACAGCACCTTTAAACACCTTCTCCAACAGATGAGTTTACCTGGAAGAATGTTGAAGGGACTGGAATAGTTTTTAAATTTTAATTGTATTAATGTTTTATAGATTTTATTTATTGTTTTAAATCGTGTAAATGACTGTTGTAAGCCGCCCTGAGTCTGCTTGCGGAGAGGGCGGGATAAAAGTCTAATGTAAATAAAATAAATAAATAAGCCTTTTAACTTTAACTATCTGAAAATCCCAAATATTTTTGGGATTTTTTTTGGGGGGGGGGGGGTTGGCCATTTTGGATAACTGAAAAATAGCCCAATCTATATCTGGCTGAAAGACTATCCAGAAAATACCAATAAAGTATTTTTTGGAATTTTTTCCAGCTCGGATTTAGCCAAATGCACGCTGAAAGCCAGTTTGGTGTCGTGTTTAAGAGCAGGTTTGATTCTCCATTCCTCCACATAAAGCTAGCTTGCTGACCTTGCATCAGTCACAGTTTTCTCAGAACTCTTTCATCCCCACTTATATCACAGGGTGTCTGTTGTGGGAAGAGGAAGGGAAGGTGATCGTAAGCCACTCCAAGACTCTTCAGGTAGTGAAGGACAGGGTATAAAACCAACTCCTCCTCCTCCTCCTCTTCTTCTTCCCTGCTGAGCATGTGATTTAGCACTGACCCTCATCAAGAACTGTTCAGCAAATAGCATACAAACTGAAAAATCAGTCTTTTCAATAGATTTAGGATTTTTTAAAATATATGTTCTGCTCTTATTTTCTGGAGTTATTTCCTCCAGATGTTCCTATGTTATCAGCCAGACACAGACCATCCCTATAATGTGACCTCTGCAAGGAATACATTGAATATCCTCTTGGGTTTCTATCTCCATGTGTGCCTTGCTCATGTAGAGATAGATTAAGATTATCCATGTTAGTCTGCCTGTATTTTTCATTTGCACCTGCTGGAATGGCTTTGGGTTAGCCATAGCTATCACAGAGGTTGTCCTTGAAAGGGCAGCTGCTGTGAGAGTCCTCTCAGCCCCACCCACCTGCTCTGAGTCTCTGATTCAGAGAGAAGGGCAGGGTATACACCTGCAATTCTTCTATTCTTCTGTAGCAGCAGAAAAGAGTAAGCGTCCAATAGCACCTAAAGACTAACAAAACAAAATTGAGGCAGGATATGAGCTTTTGTGAATCACTGAAGAAGTGACCAGTGCCTCACAAAAGTTCATACTCTTCCAGAAATTCTGTTAGTCAAAGATGCTGCTGGACTCTTGCTCTTTTCTATTGCTGATGTGAGTAGCTATTTTTAAATAATAAAAATAGGATCACAGTGCTCAAGGACTAACGATGCCTACAGAAACATTCAAGTTGTTCCTAACAGTTATCCCCTTCCTAGAGCACAGCGACTTAGCAACGGTGATTCATGCAATGGTCACCTCGAGACTAGACTACTGTAATGCCCTCTACATGGGGCTACCCATGTCCCGGATCCGGAAACTGCAGCTGGTGCAGAATGTGGCAGCCAGGCTGTTACTGGGTTTCTCTATACAGGAGCACATACAGCCGGGGCTGTGGAGACTGCACTTGCTGCCAATAGTATTCCGAATTCACTACAAGGTGCTGGTTATCACTTTTAAAGCCCTATATGGCCAAGGACTTGTCTACCTTAGGGACCATCTCTTCCCACATGTTCCCCAGAGGGTACTTAGATCTGGATTGTAGAATCTATTGTCAATCCCTGGGCCGAGGGAGGTGAGACTTAAGGCTACCAGAGAAAGAGCTTTCTCAATTGCAGCCCCCCACTGGTGGAACCAACTCCCAGAAGATGTAAGGGCCTTGCGGGACCTTGCCCAGTTCTGCAAGGCCTGCAAAACAACTTTATTCCGACTGGCCTTTAGTTAAACTACATAGATGCCCAACATCACTGAATGTATTGTACCAACCTTATCACCAAAAATTGTTTTTAAAATTGTTTTAAATATTTTAAACTGTTTAAATTGTTTTAACTGCTTAATTGACAACTGATCATTATTGTAATTGCTTGCTTACTGTTTTTATTGTTTGATGTTAAAATGTTGTTAGCTGCCTTGAGCCTGCCTCAGCAGGGAGGGCGGGATATAAGTACAATAAATAAATAAATAATAAGAGAGTCCACAGTGTAGCCAGGAGGTGCTGTCTGCCTTTATGGGAGCACCCTGTAAACAGTGGGGTCGCCGTTTTCCTAATCTGAACTGTCAGAAACAGACCAAGGTAAACACTCTCTGAATGGACCAGAGAAACATGTCTGGGCTTGTTCTGATGATATAAGGATTACAACATCCTCCTGGTAGGCTCACCCCCCCCCCCCGCAATGGAATGTGTAAAGACAATTGGCTTCTCAGGTAAAGTATTTTGTATGTCTTAATTTCTGACTAGCACCAATGGCTAATCTTTCTTACCTTCCTGTTCCAACTCAGCATCCCCTTGTCTTACCTCTATGCTAATTCAGGCCACATTGCACAAATCTTTTTATTCCCTTCTAATTTACTCGAAACCAAATTATCAAAACCAAATTGATATCAACCATTAAGCCCATCATGGCCCTTCTTGACAAACCATCAAGGGCAAGGCTTTTTTTGAGCAAGAATGCGCAGGAACACAGTTTCAGCTGGTTTGGTGTCAGTGGTGTGGCCTAACATGAAAATGAGTTCCTGCTGGGCTTTTTCTACCAAAAAAAAGAGCCCTGAATCAGGATCATTCTCGTCCTTTGTCTTGAACCGGGAATCCATTTAGGCTCTCAGGAAAGACACATAAGTGGCCATTAAGGGTCATCATAGCTCTGGAAGGAGTCCTCATCTCTCCAAACACTCTATAAACTGAAAGTAAACCTCACCTCTCTGTTCAATCTGGGCACATATTGTCACCCCATAAAAATAGGAGACCCCCAGCAATTCTAGTAAGAACAGTATGTTCACCATATGATTCTGGATGGCCAGCCTCATAATGTGGACTTTCTAAAGAGCAAATTCAGTGAGCTCTAGAGACAATGCCATTCTAGAACATAGCTGAGATGTCTGAACAAAGTGCTTACAGTTTGCTAAAAGAAGATGCTTTTTATCTAAGAAAAAATAAATGTTAAAAATGAATAATTTGGGCTCAGTGCTGTTTTAATATACCAGATCATTCACATCCACTCTCAGCAACAAAACACCATTTCATTGTGCCTTCATAATCCCAGCCATTATTACTTCATTTACATCAGCCCACAATAAAGCTATATTATTCACTCTTGAGGGTAACAGTTTTTGAATTAAAAACATGGGGGTGGGGGGGAAGAATGTACAACCTGTCTACCAGCTCTTTCTGAGGCATCCATTCTTTTTATGAGAAGAATACTGACATGATAATAAATTCATCTAGAAAGTGCAAATTAACCCTCAAACAATTTTGGAAAGAAAAAAAAACCTTATAGAAATTGCATTTGGGGTGTAATTTCTACTCCTAAGCCAAATTCTATTGTAGAAAATGTCCCACATATCCATAAATGCTTGTGGTGACAGAAGTCATTAAATTTGATAATATCAAAACATCCAGAGCTTGAAAACACACTTTCACATGGGGCAGAAGCTTTTCTTTTGTGTATATGTACCCCTTTCTTTTTGCATATTTAATAACCCTCACCATTTTTGCTCCTTTATACTTTTTAATTTCAAACTGAGCAAACAAAAGCCTTATTTTAAACTTAGGTGTTAGAAAGTTAACACAAATGTCCTTCTATTTTAATTATAAACATCTAATATGAGTAAATTCTAATGTTGTTTGCATCTGAGCTATTTTATTACCCCAATACCATATCTTTCTGTGGTGAGAGATAGAGGCAAGCCCTTTGGCTTTGCCTGCAGGTTCTCATCATTGCTGCTATGAGCCTTGCTCATCTTTGGCATAGTCATTGAAAGCAGCTAATTTATCTACTGGTTAAGCTAAGGTTATCTAAGGTATGCTTCCAACTCCTCAGTATGAAGAGATTTCCACTCTTTGACATGGTTAGATTTGTTTTTGTTTCATTATTTGAATACATGCTCTCCCTCTGTTTGTTTCATAGATGCAGTAAATAATGCCTTCTGTAAGCACAGTGGCGTAAGGAGGGGGGGTGGATCGCCCCAGGTCTGGGGGGTCTGGGGCATTGCCAAGGGGCCCCTCAGAAGCCGGCTGCACTCACCGCCTTCCCCGCCCGCGCGCGGGGCCCGGCGGCGGTGGCGGAGGCCGGAGAAGCGGCAGAGAGGCCGGCGCTGGTCGCTGGAGGGCCTCCAGTGACCAGTGCCGGCATCTCCGACGCTTCCCCAGCTCCGCGACCGCCGCAGGGCCCCGCGCGCGGGCCTCCAGTGCAGGCGGAATTGGGGCCGGGGGGATGCCAGGGCAGCTGCGAAGGGATTCCCCTTCCTTCTTTCTGACGTCACTCCAAACAGAGCTCTCTCTCTCTCGGCCACCCCAGCCCAGGAGACTCCGCCTTCTGGGAAGGTTTGGGAGGCGGGACCCCCCCCTCCACCGGGCCGAAGGCGGGGGCGCCCTCGAGGAAGCCCCTCCCCGCCAGTCTCTCTCCCGCTCTCTCCGGACCAGGCACAGACCAGGCAGAGCCCAGAGGAGGAGGAGGACACGCGGCTGGGACGAGCCCCCTCCAACCTGCCGTCGGTGCCAGCCTCGCTCCCCTGCCTGCCCGCCATGCCAGGGCACTTCAGACAAGGCCGCCTGCGGCTCCCCTTGTTGCTGCTGCTGCTGCTCTCTGCCTGGGCACACGGGAAAGGCAAGGTAGGCGGCGCGCACACAGCCCTCGCGGCTCTCTTGGCCTAGAGGGGGCGGCCACAGGATCTGGGGGGGGAATGGACACCAAAGACCCCCGCACGAGCTTCTGGCTTCTTTTCGCGGCACTGGAAGGGGCCAATCAGGCCCTTCTTTCATTTGGAATTGCAGAACTAACCCTCGCGGTGAATCAGGAAACGCTGCTGCCCGCCGAGCCCCCACCGGAAGTGACGTCACTTCCTGTTTCCGGCGGCATGCACACACGTAGGGGGGCCCACATAAATCTTGGGCCCCGGGCCCCGAAAGCCCTAGCTACGCCCCTGTGTAAGCACTTGCTCAAAATTTTCCAACTCTGTATCTTTCTGGTCCTGATTGTTTGGCCCTAAATGTTCATGTGCAATGTCTCTGGCTGTTCAACTGTGAGCTGGCTGTGGAACTTTGGACCAGCTCCTTCCATTCCTGCCTCTCATGGCATCCATTTTATTTATTGGGTTTATTTCCCTCCCTATCCCAAGACAGGCTCAGGGTGGCTTATATAATCAGATATAACAATAACTAAGCTATGTGTTAAACCCAAGTTAAAACAATCAACAATCAGCAATAAACAGGATGGCAGTAAACCAGATAAGACTCTGAGGCAGTCTTTAATGCCCCCTGTGAGATGACTAGTCATGACATTTATGTGGAGTAATTCTATGGGCAGTAATTCTGTGGGTCAGGGGAGGCTGAGGTGGACTGAACTTTTCCAGAGGTTGCTCCTTATCTGGGGATGTACTTAAGCTTGAGGAATGATCAGAAAGAGCATAGTCTTCTGGCTCTGAATAGCTTTCTGTTTGTGCCATGTACTCTTCATTTTCAATTCCAGTATGATTGGTTTTGGAGTCACTGATCAAAACCATTTTGAGACCCTCTTCAGGACTCAAATGCGCATATTTGGTGGCACCTTCAACCTGTAATGCAAATATAATACAGCTATAGACTAGAATGGTGAGTGTTACTCAATCCCCACTTGTGTCATCACCACCCATCTCAAAAACAGTTACCCATTTTGAAATTATGCTGCTAGCACAAAAGCTGTGTGCATGCACACACACACAGAGCACCTACACACAAGTAGAGGATGGTTGTGAAAGAGATTGCATGAAGCAACTGGCTGGGCAACCTCCAAAAAGTGTCTTACAGATTTCCAAAAGAAGCCAAATAATAGAGAGAATACTATGTGGAAACACTGAGCAATCAGATATAAAATCTTTCCCTTCTTGATGAAATCATCACTGTCTTATTCTGCATGATCTAACAGAAGGGTTCTAACTGATATACGAGAAACTGTAAATTAAAGCCAATATGAAACTGTC
This sequence comes from Heteronotia binoei, assembly GCF_032191835.1. Taxonomy (NCBI): domain Eukaryota; kingdom Metazoa; phylum Chordata; class Lepidosauria; order Squamata; family Gekkonidae; genus Heteronotia; species Heteronotia binoei. The sequence continues at coordinate 231,445,280 of NC_083223.1, forward strand.
TTCTCCCTAATGAAAGTACATTCAAATGGACCTTATCTGCAGTTCATTGAGCTTAGCGCTGAAATGCTATTAGGTGAAAAGGTTCAGCAATCAGGGCCGGCGTGTGGGATTCTGCTGCCTGAAGCAGAACCCTAACATGCGCCCAACTCCCCTCCCCCAGAAAACTTTTTGTGTGTGTGCAGCATGCGGGCATGCAGGGGGGCATGATGACATCACAGAGAGGTGACATCATTACATCAGTTGCAAAAGCACCATTGTTTCTGGGCGCTGAGACGCTGAAGAGCCAGGGGAGTTCCTCCACAAGTTACTCCACTCATGGAGTAAAGGGACAGGTCCTCTTGTGGATCAAAAACTGGCTGAGTAATAGGAAGCAGAGAGTGAGTATAAATGGGCAGTCTTCGCAGTGGAGGACGGTAAGCAGTGGGGTGCCGCAGGGCTCGGTACTGGGTCCCATGCTCTTTAACTTGTTCATAAATGATTTAGAGTTGGGAGTGAGCAGTGAAGTGGCCAAGTTTGCGGATGACACTAAATTGTTCAGGGTGGTGAGAACCAGAGAGGATTGTGAGGAACTCCAAAGGGATCTGTTGAGGCTGGGTGAGTGGGCGTCAACGTGGCAGATGCGGTTCAATGTGGCCAAGTGCAAAGTAATGCACATTGGGGCCAAGAATCCCAGCTACAAATACAAGTTGATGGGTTGTGAACTGGCAGAGACGGACCAAGAGAGAGATCTTGGGGTCGTGGTAGATAACTCACTGAAAATGTCAAGACAGTGTGCGTTTGCAATAAAAAAGGCCAATGCCATGCTGGGAATTATTAGGAAGGGAATTGAAAACAAATCAGCCAGTATCATAATGCCTCTGTATAAATCGATGGTGCGGTCTCATTTGGAGTACTGTGTGCAGTTCTGTTCGCCGCACCTCAAAAAGGATATTATAGCATTGGAGAAAGTCCAGAGAAGGGCAACTAGAATGATTAGAGGGCTGGAGCACCTTCCCTATGAAGAAAGGTTGAAACGCTTGGGATTCTTTAGCTTGGAGAAACGTCGACTGCGGGGTGACATGATAGAGGTTTACAAGATAATGCATGGGATGGAGAAAGTAGAGAAAGAAGTACTTTTCTCCCTTTCTCACAATACAAGAACTCGTGGGCATTCGATGAAATTGCTGAGCAGAAAGGTTAAAACGGATAAAAGGAAGTACTTCTTCACCCAAAGGGGGATTAACATGTGGAATTCACTGCCACAGGAGGTGGTGGCGGCCACAAGTATAGCCACCTTCAAGAGGGGTTTAGATAAAAATATGGAGCAGAGGTCCATCAATGGCTATTAGCCACAGTGTATGTGTGTATATAAAATTTTTGGCCACTGTGTGACACAGAGTGTTGGACTGGATGGGCCGTTGGCCTGATCCAACATGTTCTTATGTTCACAACCCTCCGTGCCCAGAAACAATGCGGCGCTTTGAGTCCTCAGCACTTTCAGAGTTCAGAGAGTGTTGAGAACTGAAAGTGCTGCTGTTTTTCACCACTGAGGGGCCAGGAGAGTTCCTCTGAGCCCTCTGTGCTCAGAAACAATGTGCCCCCTCCCCGAGGGCCAGTGTGTCAGACCCAGAGCCAAGGAAAAGACAAGTAGAGTCCAAGATCTTTATTCCACCATCATGGGCATACACACGCGTTGTCGGAACTGACCTTCCTGCCAGTTCCTCCAGCTTATAAACCTTTGCCCTGACTGTTATAATTCAAGCCAAAGCGCATCAAGCTAAAGCAGAGGTTTTGCGCAGGGTTTCTATTAATCTCTCATCACCACAGGTGGTGTTATCAGTTTCTGGGTCACATCTCCTCCAGTTCTCGACCTTGGTTGCATAGTAACTAGCCAGTTCCCAGACATGCCACCATCCCTTCAGATAAGCAACAAGCAGCAATTCATATCAAAGGCACCATAACAAGCAAGCATAAGAATACTTGGATACATATGGAAAGAGGAACAAAATGGAGTGACTCTTGACACAGTGCCCAAGGCAATTGCCAAATGTTGCCTAATGGATGCACCGGCTCTGCTGGCAATCAAGGTAAGTTTTCCAAAGGCACTTTAAAATGGCTTTACTGGGACAGTGTATCAAGAAAAACTCATGCTGTATTTTTTTACCTCAGTAGGTTGCATGAGCTGTAGTGAAGACACTACCCCAATTGGAAAATGAATATATTTCTGCCATTGTTTTCCCTCAGTGTACCCTCTTATTTAGAGAAAGCAAAGTGTAAGTCAGCTGTATTTGGAGACACTGCTTACTGCTGGACAGGTGGCAGTGTTCTAATGTTCTGTTTTGCTACAAACAATGTTCTAAAAGGTGATAATGTTCCAAAAGGTGCATTCTGCCAAACCTCCCCCCCTCCAAAAAAGCAGGAAATTAAAATGCTTCTAAACTAGGGCTGCCAAGCCCCTGGTCCAGGTGCGGGTTCCCCCACCCAGGAGGTTCCAACCCGCCGGCCTACATTGGGCTGGTGGGGGGAATCTCCCCTATATCACTGGCATGATGATGTCACTCGGAAGTGATGTCATCACACCAGCAACATTGCGTGGCAACCACGCTAGGAGTTTCTGGGAAAACTGGTTTTTCCAGATGCTCTAAACATTTGGGAGGGAAAACTCTATGGTACAATAGGTACCATAGAGTTTTTTCCCTTCCAAATGGCTAGCGCATCCGGGAAAACCATAGAATTTTCCCAGAAATGCCTAGAGCAGCTACACGCAACATCACCAGTGTGATGATGTCACTGCCGGTTGATGTCATTGCATCGTGCACGAAGTGCGTGCACGAAAGTCCCCCACTGGAGAACGCAAGGGACTTGGCAACCCTATTCTAAACAACTGGCTATTTGGCAAACTACAGGTAGTGAGAGGTCTTTAGCATTCAATATGTTGGCCACCCACATTCTAAATACAGATTGACTAACAAAGATGAAGATGACTCAGAAATTCAGGAAGTGTTCCAATATTTTATTTGAGGGGGAGGCTGCATTTCAGAGGTGGAGCTCATGTTTTGCATGCAAAATATCCCTTGTTCAGTCTCTACAATCCTAGATAGCAAATGGTAAGGAAGACCTTTTTCTGTCTCAGATGCTGAAGAACCACTGTCAGTCAGAGTAGATAGTACTGAGCCAGATAAACCAATGTTTTGATATAAGGAAGCTTCCTGTGTTCAGGTACTACAACAAAACATATATCGTGTTGCTTCATGAAGGAAGTTTGAGGCTTTTCTGATGTTAAGTTCTAGAGCCCATTAAAACGATTTTGTAATCTCTAGTAAAATAGCTTTAAATCTGGCTGCCACTGTGCTGACCTGTGCTTTAAAAAGATTATGTGAGATATAGCCTAAACCGACTAGTTTTATGATTTCACTCTTCATTTTGCTAGAGTTGCTATATTGTGAAATCAGCATTGAGGCAGTAACTGCTTCTGTCATAGTGCAAGGTGGCAAGCCAGGCATAACCTAAAGTGTTTAATCATAAAAGCATGAGAAAAAGACATCACCTCAGCTGAACTCAAGCTAAAATGCTTAGAGATTCCAAGTTCTATTAATTCTTTACTTTTACTGTTTGTGATAAAGGGATATAAAGTAAAAGGTAAAGGTAGTCCCCTGTGCAAGCACCAGTTGTTTCCAACTCTGGAGTGATGTTACATCATGACGTTTTCATGGCAGACTTTTTATGATATGGTTTGCCATTGCCTTCCCCAGTCATCTACTCTTTACCCTCAGCAAACTGGGTACTCATTTTACCAACCTCAGAAGGATGGAAGGCTGAGTCAACCTTGAGCCAGCTACTTGAACCCAGCTTTTGCCAGGATCAAATTCAGGTCGTGAGCAGAGCTTGGACTACAGTACTGCAGCTTACCACTTTGGGTTATCAGCAGTAGTATGAGGGCCACTTCCCTGTGGTTTCCAAAGCTGCCTTGACAATGTTTGTATTAAGGAAAGCCAATGAACAAAGATGCTTCTATAATCCCATTTCCTCTCCAGATTTTATCTGTCAACTTTTTATGGTCCAACCACTAAAATGGATTAAATTACACATTTTTTACTTCCTTTGTTTTACTGCATCTGGAATTGTGAAGTAAAATATATATTCAAATATTTCTTTGGGAGAGAAACATAACAAAAATGATTTCTAAAGACTTCTAGAAGGCCTAAAGAATAGAAAATTTATGCATAAAACAGTGTCAAAATAGGGTCAATGGAATTTGTTTTTTTCTAGAGTTTTTCTCTATGGCTGTCGTCTTAAAGAGATTTTCCTTTGTGTAAGTCCCATTGAGTAACATGGAACTTATTTCTGAGCAAACCTGCTTAGGATTGCTCCTTAAGAGGCCTTTCCAAAATCTGGTATCTGACAAAAAGAACTTTGTCTCTCAAAAGCTTGCATTCTAAAGTGCTACTGGATCGGAATCTAGCTGTTCCCCTGCAGACCAGCATAGCTACCCTCTGAAACTTGCCAAAATGGAATGTTTTGTAGCTTTTAAACTTTTGCAGAATTTCATTTCCAGTTTACTTCAAAACAAGCCATTCATTTCTTGAAACCTGTGAATTGTTAAATTTAATTTTGTGACTTAGAGGGGAAAGAAAGCCCACACATCAGCAGAGATTCACTGAAATCTAGTTAATAAGGCATAACAATGAAATCCTTTTGTAGTAGCTGGGCTCATACTTCTAAAGTTGCTATGAAGTCACTTTGGGGCATGCCTGCCTTGTAAAATCACAGAGAAGCTGGTTTTATAACCCCAGTGGCCTCAGATCATATGGAAACTGGGCACTGCAAGCCTCTTGTTAATAGGATTGCCAACTCCAGGTACGAAATTAATGGCAATTTGGAACTGGAACCTGGGGAGGACAGGGTTGGGGGAGGGGAGGGATCTCAGTGGTGTATAATACCATAGAGTCAACTTCCAAGGCAGCCATTTTCTCCAGGGGAAGTAATCTCTGTACTCTGGAAAATCAGTTTTAATTCATGGGTATCTCCAAGCTCCACTTGGAATTTGGCAATCATATTTGTTACTTACAGAAAGAGAAGCATCCCTGTTTATGGTTATAGATTGAGGGAGCATTCACGATACTTCCAGGAAGAAACAAGATGGATTACTTTTGATATCCTGACTGCAGTGCTCTCAAAAAATGCCATGAACCTCATTGGTTACATGCCAGCTGGCAGGAAACGTGGGGACCGCCCCCCCCCCCCCCATTTCAGGACCAGTCAAAGAGAATTCCTCCCAACGGGTGAGGAAAGGGTTAAAAGATGCAGCTAATTCACTGCAAACTGAGAATAGCAAGAGGCCAGGAACTGGCAAGAAACCTGACAGAAGTTGTGATGGCCATCCTTTGTTTTTATAAGTTCCAGTTGTCTTGTGCTCATTTCTCAGGAAGAAATGCCAAAGCACAATCAGTGATCAGGCAAATTAGTTAGAGTTTTCAGTTCTTTTCTTGGTTTCTGTAACACCTGTAGTCTTGTTCTGTTATGCATTCCAGTGCCTTTTGTCTTCTTAGAGATAGGAGTGTTCTCTGGTTAAATAAAGCTCTTTGTTTCCTTTTAAAGATCTCAGACTGTGCCTGAACAGCTCCCTGTGGGCCTAGCCTTTCATCCACACAGATCTCCAGACTTGGCCAGCACTACTGACAGCCTTGTTTATCCTACTTGGAATATAAAATTGTGCCTAGATGTGTTCAGCCTCATCTCCCTCCTCTAATGTGATGTTCAAACAACTATGGGATTGGTCAGTACTGTCCAACACCCTTCCATTACATATAGCCATAAAAGAAAATGATGGACTGATTTAAGAAAAATACATCATCAATTATTGTTTCAGGTTGTTTGCCAAATAACCCTTTCTATGGTGTAGCAATCGACACTGTTTCTCCATCTCTAGTTATGGCCTATCTGGTCACAGAGGCTAGGCCTGATTGTGATGAACCCTAGCACCCATGCATAACGTGGAGCAGGCTGGAAAAGTTTTCCTTTTAGGACAGGTTGAAGGGAGCCACAAAAATCCTGCCTCGCTTCCATAAGACAACCGATTAATCCTAGTTTTTAAAATAGATGAGCATGTGGGCTAGTTTACAGTAAATGCCTGCTCCAAGGCAGAAGTGGGGCAAATGTCATTTTGTAGCACCTGCCACCTCCCATAACTGGCAGTGCCACACAAAGATTAAACAGCTCACCACAACTCCAGATGCATCTTGAATATGATTTAGGTGGAAGTTGGTGACAGTCTAGGGATGTGCAAATGACTGAAACATTTTCCTTATTTTGCCAAGAAAAAAAAATTGCTTTCTATGAAATTCTACAGATAGTTCACTTGAACCTAAACTGCCAAATACACTAGGAATTATATGTGAGATTTGGTAACTATAACCATAGGAAGTCTTGCATCTCATCTGCCATGAATCATAGCAGGAAATGTGGGACAATCGATCAATAAAAATAAGCCCAAGCTGTTGCAATGGTCATTTAGGACCATCTAAAAATGATTGTGTAGCACAATTTGGGTACAAAGGAACTTAGAAAGATTCTTACTATTTAGCTGAAGCATCTGGTGCTTTTTAGGAGAAAGTTAAAAAGAGTTATGTCACATGAGACAGGTTTATAAAATTATGAATTACATGGGGAGAGTGAATAGAGGAGCTTTTTGTGTTGCACTTGTAATATTGGAATTTGGTGTCACCCAGAGATATTCAATGGCATTAGATTCAGGACAACAGGGACAAAAGGAAATACTTCTTCACACAACACATAATCAATTTAAGGATTCATCACTGCCAGGTTTGATGATGGCACTGGCACTGAAAGGATTAGATAAATTATCTAAAAGGACTGGATAAATTAATATCAGGTCAATCAGTGGCTAAATAGAAGTCCATGTTCTTATTTTGCTAAATACCAGATTCTGGAGATAAGCAACAGCTTTTGCACCAATATCTGGCTGGGCAGCCTTACTTGCAGAATGGTCATTTGGTATGATCCAAATGATGAGGAATCAGTTTCAGGCCCTTGTGGTCACAAGTGAGACACAAACAGTGGTGAAGGAAGAACCAAAAGGACAAGAAGAGGGCAACAAATATATCAGGGGTCTGGAGACCAAATCCTACAAGGAAAGGCTGGGTATGTTTAGCCTAGAGGGGAGACAACTGAGAAGTGCTATGATAACCATCTTCAAGTACTCGAAGGGCTGTACAATGTTTTTTTTCCTGTTGCTGCAGAAGGTTAGACCAGAAACAATGGGTTAAAATTAAATCAAAGTTTTTGACTAAAGATTAGGAAGAACTTCTTGACAGTTAGAGTGGTTCCTCAGTGGAACAGGCTTCCTTGGGAGATGGTGGACTGTCCTACTTCAGAAGCTTTTAAACAGAAGTTAGATTAGGCTTGCCAATCCCCATGTCCGAGCGGGGATTCCCCCACTTTCCCAGGCTCCTTCCCACTCCCAGTCAGCTGGCCAGGGGGGGAAGCCCTGTCCCCACAGCCACCATGTGCCTTTGCACCTCCAAAGGCTTCAGTTTCCATTTGGAAAGGCATCCTCTTGCGATGGTGTGTCTGTGTCTTTAAGGCTGAATAGGGGCAGGGGGAAGCAGGCAGAACAGCATGGCTGCTCCCAGTGGCTGTGAAGGCAGCCCAGATCCACTGTTGGTTACACAATCTTTTTAGAGGTCGTTTGAACCTTTGGTGGCTCTGTGTTACTTTGAAGAAGTTGGAAGTTCAGCAACTCGTGAGTAGAGATGCCAATCCCCAGGTGGGAGCAGGCCCTCCCCTGCTCCAGAGTAATCAGAAATGGGTGGGGGGTGGAGGAAATGTCTGCTGGCTACTTCATTATTCCCTATGGAGATAGATTCCCATAGGGTATAATGGAGAATTGATCATAAGAACATAAGAGAAGCCATGTTAGATCAGGCCAATGGCCCATCCAGTCCAACACTCTGTGTCACACAGTAGCCAAAAAAAATTATATATATACACACACACATATACACACTGTGGCTAATACCCACTGATGGACCTCTGCTCCATATTTTTATCTAACCCTCTCTTAAAGGTGGCTATGCTTGTGGCCGCCACCACCTCCTGTGGCAGTGAATTCCACATGTTAATCACCCTTTGGGTGAAGAAATACTTCCTTTTATCCATTTTAACCTGTCTGCTCAGCAATTTCATCGAATGCCCACGAGTTCTTGTATTGTGAGAAAGGGAGAAAAGTACTTCTTTCTCTACTTTCTCCATCCCATGCATTATCTTGTAAACCTCTATCATGTCACCCCACAGTCAATGTTTCTCCAAACTAAAGAGCCCCAAGCATTTCAACCTTTCTTCATAGGGAAAGTGTTCCAGCCCTTTAATCATTCTAGTTGCCCTTTTCTGGACTTTCTCCAATACTATAATATCCTTTTTGAGGTGCGGCGACCAGAACTGCACACAGTACTCCAAATGCACCATCGATTTATACAGGGGCATTATGATACTGGCTGATTTGTTTTCAATTTCCTTCCTAATAATTCCCAGCATGGCGTTGGCCTTTTTTATTACAAATGCACACAGTCTTGACATTTTCAGTGAGTTATCTACCACGGCCCCAAGATCTCAGTCTTGTTCAGTCTCTGCCAGTTCAAACCCCATCAGCTTGTATTTGTAGCTGGGATTCTTGGCCCCAATGTGCATTACTTTGCACCTGGCCACATTGAACCGCATCTGCCACATTGACGCCCACTCACCCAGCCTCAACAGATCCCTTTGGAGTTCCTCACAATCCTCTCTGGTTCTCACCACCCTGAACAATTCAGTGTCATCCGCAAACTTGGCCACTTCACTGCTCACTCCCAACTCTAAATCATTTATGAAATATACGGTGGAGGTGTATGCAAGAAAGCAAGGTGGCTGTCTGATGGGGCTTTACAAATAGCTGAGGAAAGAAGGAAAGCGAAATGCAAAGATGAAAAGAAAGGATTCACCCAACTGAATGCAGATTTCCAGAGAACAGCAAGGAGAGATAAGGAGGCCTTCCTGAAGGAACAATGCAAAGCAATAGAGGAAAATAATAGAATAGGAAGGACAAGAGATCTCTTCAAGAAAGTTGGAGAAATCAAGGGAACGTTTCATGCAAAGATGGACAAAAATGGTAGGGACCTAACAGAAGCAGAAGAGAATAGGAAGAGGTGGCAAGAATACACAGAAGAATTATTCAAGAAGGATCTCAATGTCCTTGACAACCATGACAGTGAAATCACTGACCTCGAGCCAGACATCCTGGTGTGTGAAGTCAAATGGGCCTTAGAAAGCATTACTAACAATAAAGCAAGCAGAGATGACGGTATCCCAATTGAGCTATTCAAAGTCCTAAAAGACGATGCTGTTAAAGTGATGCACACATTATGTCAACAAATTTGGAAAATGCAACAGTGGCCACAAGACTGGAAAAGGTCAGTTTATATTCTAATCCCAAAGAAGGGTAATGCTAAGGAATGTTCAAACTATAGCACCATTGCACTCATTTCACATGCCAGCAAGGTCATGTTAAAGATCCTACAAGCTAGGCTTCAGAAGTATGTAGATCAGGAACTACCAGAAGTTCAAGCTGGGTTTTGGAGAGGTAAAGGAACTAGAGATCAAATTGCCAACATTTGCTGGATTATGGAGAAAGCACAGGAATATCAGGAAAACTTCTATTTCTACTTCATTGGCTACACTAAAGCTTTGATTGTGTGGATCACAACAAACTGTGGCAAGTCCTTAAAGAGATGGGAGTACCAGCCCACCTCAAATGTCTTCTGAGAAACCTATATAAGGGTCAAGAAGCAACTATCAGAACTGGATATGGAGCAACTGATTGGATTAGAATAAGAAAGGGGGTTCAATCAGGATGTATATTGTCATCCTGCTTATTTAATTTATATGCAAAGTACATCATGCAGAATGCAGGCCTGGATGAAGCAGAAGCCGGAATTAAGATTGCTGGGGAAAACATCAACAACCTCAGATATGCAGATGACAACACTCTAATGGCAGAAAGTGAGGAGGACCTAAAGAACCTCTTGTTGAGGGTGAAAGAGGAGAGCACAGAAGTAGACTTGAAACTCAACATCAAAAAAACTAAGATCATGGCATCTGGCCCCATCACACCTTGGCAAATAGAAGGGGAAGACATGGAAGTAGTGACAGACTTCACATTTCTGGGATCCAAGATCACTGCAGATGGTGACTGTAGTCATGAAATTAAGACGTTTGCTCCTTGGGAGGACAGCTATGGCGAACCTAGGCAGTATAATAAAAAGTAGATACATCACCCTGCCAACAAAAATCCGTATAGTCAAAGAAATGGTATTCCCAGTAGTAATGTATGGCTGTGAGAGCTGGACCATAAGGAAGGCCAAGCACAGAAGCATAGATGCTTTTGAGCTGTGGTGCTGGAGAAGACTCTTGAGAATCCCTTGGACTGCAAGAAGATCAAATCAGTCAGTCCTAAGGGAAATCAACCCAGACTGTTCCCTGGAAGGTCAGATGCTGAAGCTGAAGCTAAAATACTTTGGCCACCAAATGAGAAGGGAGCACTCACTGGAGAACATCCTGATGCTTGGAAAGACAGAAGGCAAAAGAAGAAGAGGATGGCAAAAGATGAGATGGCTGGACAGCATTACTGATGTCTGATGTAACAAACACGAATTTGAGCAGACTTTGGAGGATTTTAGAAGACAGGAGGGCCTGGCGTGACTTTGTCCATGGGGTTGCAAAGAGTCGGACTCAACTGTGCGACTGAACAGCAACACTCCAGCGGGGTGCCACAGTGTTTGGTTCTGGGTTATTTTTGTAAATGATTTTGATTAGGGCGTGGTGGGATTACTCATAAAATTTGCTGATGATACCAAAATGGGAGGAGTAGCAAACATACTGAATGATAGAGACAGAATTCAATGAAATTTGAACCTGCATGTGAATAGGTTGTGATTCAACAATCATAGGCATAGCCCTGACCTGGATAGCCCAGGGAAGCCTGAACCCATCAGATCTCAGAAGCTGAGGGTCAACTCTGGCAAATACTTGGATGGGAGACATCCTAATACCAGAGCCAGAAGCAGAGGCAGGTTTTATTCAACCACTTCTCTGAAGATCCTCAGTGCCCCCAGTCACCACAGGTCACCATGACTTCCAGGTGCGCTCTCTGTCTCTCTCTTTCTCTCTCACACACACACAAAATCCAAAAAAGAAAATAGGTACAGAGTTCTACATCTGAGTAACAAAAATGAGAAGCACACATATTGGATGCAGGACAGACTTCTAGGTAGCGGTATGTTTGAACAAGATGTTTGGGTATGGGTATGGAGAGCCAGTTTGGTATAGTGGTTAAGTTTGCGGACTCTTATCTGGGAGAACCAGGTTTGATTCCCCACTCCTCCACTTGCACCTGCTGGAAGGCCTTGGGTTAGCCATAGCTCTGGCAGAGGTTGTCCTTGAAAGGGCAGCTGCTGTGAGAGCCCTTTCCAGCCCCACCTACCTCACAGGGTGTCTGTTGTGGGGGAGGAAGGTAAAGGAGATTATGAGCCGCTCTGAGACTCTTCGGAGTGGAGTGTGGGATATAAATCCAATATCATCATCTTCATCTTCATCAGACTGTAGGCTAATTATGAGCAGTCAGTGTGATGCAGCAGCCAAAAAAGGCTAATGTGGTCTTGGGGTATATTAACAGAGGCATAACATCCAAATCACAAGATGTCATAGTCCTGCTGTACGCTGCTTTAACAGAAAGTACCAGGCCCAGAACCAAACACTGTGTGTGCAGTTCTGGAGGCCTCACTTTTAAAAGGATGAGGACAGAATGGAGCAGGTGCACAGGAAAGTGACAGCAGGGGCCTAGAGACCAAGCCCTACAAGGAAAGGCTGCAGGTCTTGGGAACATTCAGACTAGAGAAGATGAGGTTGAGGGCAGATATTATTATTCTCTTTAAGTACCTGAAAGGCTATGACTTAGAGGAGGGCAATGGGTTTTAGTCACTGTGTGACACAGGGTGTTGGATTGGTGGGCCAATGGCCTGCTCCAGCGTAGCTTCTCTTATTATGTTCTTAGTTCACAATAATGGGTTTAAATTACAGGCAGAAAGATACCAGCTGGATATGGGGGGGGGACCTTTTTTTACAGTCAAGAGTAGTTTAGTAGTGGAATTAGCTGCTTAGGAGGTGATGAGCTCCCCCTAACTGGCAGTCTTAAAGCAGCAGCTGGATAAATACTTATCAGGGATGCTTTAAGCTTATGCTGCACTGAGCAGGGGGTTGGACTAAATGGCCTGTATGGCCCCTTCCAACTCTATGATTCTATAATCCAGTAGGGTTTTTTTGTGCTCCTGATGTCATGTTACCCTTAACTTCTGCTTTACTCCTACAGTGCCAAAAATAAATGACTGCCTTGACTGACAGAACTTATTATTCCAATGGGATTCTAGCTGAACTGTGGCCACTATAATTAGCAGTTATTAAACTTCCAGAAATCCCTTAGTGTTCCTCCAGCTCTCTACATAATAATATTTGTATTTGTCTTATCATTTATTTTAATTTGGAAGTTCATTATGATATGACTCCTGCATTGTAATTCTAGCAAGATGAGTAGTACATTTTCCCATCCAGTATCTTGGTAAAAACCGTCTTAATGAAGCAATTAAATTAATTAAGGCAATGAATGCACTGGGCCTACATTTCTTGTTATCAGTAATCAGTGGGTCAGCTAGCTTCTGAGAAACACTCATGACCATTTTTGCATTCTAAAAAAGTCGAGATTAGTACTGGGTCTCTAAGGGCAAGCTAAACAGGAACTTATTAAAGAAAGGTGTTGAGAAACTCATTAACTAGGGAAAAATACTAGCACAAAATGAGAAATGGAAGATTGATAACTTCGAATGTATCTGCAGCTTTCTGCAGATAATTAAAGTGCTGTATGCTTCCAAAAGTGGCACTGTAGAATCATGGAAAAAGATTTTTTTAATGAGCTTGTGAACATACTACACCAAGCCAAGAGGCCACCATTTAGTAAGCACAGTGGACCAGCTTGATGGATCATAGATGTTGGACTTCTTCACATAACATATAATTAAATAAGGGAATTTATTACCACAACATGTTGGGGTTGTAGTGATCAGAAAACATTGGGCTCCATCCTAGGCACCACAAGAAGCACTATACTGGCAGAATGAATAGGGGGAGGGACGATGGCTCAGTGGTAGAGCATCTGCTTGGTAAGCAGAAGGTCCCAGGTTCAATCCCTGGCATCTCCAAAAAGGGTCCAGGCAAATAGGTGTGAAAAACCTCAGCTTGAGACCCTGGAGAGCCGCTGCCAGTCTGAGTAGACAATACTGACTTTGATGGACCGAGGGTCTGATTCAGTATAAGGCAGCTTCATATGTCCATATTATTCCCCATCCTGTTTCTACTACAGCTGGTGGTTCTCAAAGTGCTACTCTTGGGGGCTGGTGGTGAACAGCATGGAATTCATCATGGAGGTTTGCACTGAGAAGGGTGTGTGGTGAAATGACCCTTCACTCCAGGTATCTGAGTAAAAATACACAATGTTGTGAGGTAAATATTGAATTTGTACTCTGTGAATGTTCAGGAGTGAACTTAAACTCTCTTTTACAGGTAGACAAAAAGCTACAGAACAAGTTTCTCTACCTAGCTTTCAGTCTACAAAGTATGCAGGAAATTAATTTATATAACAATGAGGTTACCCAGAAAAACTGAGATCCTCTCTTCAGGCTTCAGATACTGCTGATAATTTCCTTGATGTAACTGGCCAGCCATCTCTATATATAAAATGAAATGTTACTGGTTTTTAAGGTTTAACTGTTTTTATGAAATTGAAATGTTACTGGTTTTTAAGGTTTTAAATGTTTAAGTATCTAATTGTTTTATATTTAAAATTGTTTAAATTTTATGCTTGATCAATTGTTGGAAGCCGCCCTGAGCCACTTGTGGGAAGGGCGGGATATAAATCCCGAATAAATAAATAAATAAATAAATAAATAAATAAATAAACAAACAAACAAACAAACAAACAAACAAACAAACAAACAAACACTAGCAAGGATGAAAGCAGTCTCATGGGTGATATAGCACAATCTTTATACTTTGTGGAGAATGGAGAAGAGTGGAATATTTGCAGTGCAGGAGAGGTGAATGAGACCTCAAGGAAGGAGGTCAATAAAATGGCAGACATAGACATGAACCTTTTAAAAGGTTTATTCTTAAAGACACAGAATCCAAACCACTGACTCCATGAAGAAGGTAAACTAGGTGTGAAGAATTCTTAGGAACAGTCCTGAAAGCAAAATAAAATAATGTCATGATACACATCTAAGGGATGGTTATGTTTAGAATATTTTATGCAGTTCTGGTTATTGCCTTTGGCAAAGGATGTTATGCTGCCTGACACATACAGTAAATAAAAAGCAACTAAAATAATTAGAAGATTGGAATGTCTTCTCCATGAAGACTGGTCATGTCTGTGGGGTTTTGGAGACAGATTTTTTTCTCTCCCTCAGATAATACTAGAACATGGGATCATCCAATGAAATGCCTTAGCAATTTCAAGATGAGTAAAAGAAAGTCACTCTTCACACCACACAAAATTAATATATTTAATTCACTAATATGAAGTGCAACAATAGATTCAATGGAGGTTGAAAGTGCCATCAGGTCACAGCTGACCTATGGTGACCCTGTAGAGTTTTCAAAGCAAAGAGATATTCAGAGATGGTTTGCCATTGCCCACCTCTGCATTATGATGCTGGTATTCCCTGGAGGTCTCCTGTCCAACTACTAGTCAGGACCAACCATGTTTAGCTTCCAACATCTGATGAGATCAATCTAGTCTGGGCTATCTAGGACAGAGCTTACATGGCTTTAAAAGGATTAGACAGATTCATGGAGAATAGTCAGTCAATGGTATTAGCCACCAAATTTAAAAGAAATGCCTAGGAATTTGGTCAATGCACTACTGACTACCAGTTGATTATGGCATAAGCAACAAAGATAGCCCCTCATCTTCTTTCCTGCTTACTGTCTTTTTCATGCATCTGGCTACTGGCAGTTGGAAATACACTGTTGGACTAGGTAGACATTGGTCTGATCCATGAAGGCAGTTCCTATTTTATGCCCTCAGATAAGTTATGAGATCAATGGCGCCTTCCTGTGTTTATATTTGTGACAGAGGAAGATGAGTTAGAGTGATGGTATAGTACCTGATCTGGGAAGATTTGTAGGTTGATCTTATAAAATTTATAGATGGTACCTGACACCATCATTCTTTGGTATTTCCCTCCTTACACTGGAATGATGTTGCTCCTAAGAATCATCCACTTGGTGTCTAACAGGAATCAGGAACATTTCCAGTATAACAACCCTCACTTCTTATTTTATGATACAAGCAATTACGCTGTACTCGCAGGAATCATTTTCTTTTCCTTCGTAATTAAAAATTATATCCTGAGATGACAGCCAAGTGCAATGTAGATGGGCCATCTAACCAAATGACAGCTAGTTACCAAAATGAAAAATAATTCTCCAAAGGGTTTATGGAACTTGTATTCTTTTTCAGTGATGCTGCCTTGCCAGACTTCAATGTGTGCTTGGAATCTTCTATTTATCTGGGTTTTTTCCTTGTTCTATTTGCACAGCTTAGTCAAAACTGTGTACCTCTATTTGGATGCAATAAGATATATCCAACCATACTTGGACTTTGCAGAGCAGAACTTACCTACTTCTTGCTTGTGCTGCAGTTCACTAACCCATCCTCCAGGTTCCCCCACCCTATTCCCAGGTGTCAGAAGCTCCCTAGGAACAGCAGTGGAGTCAAAGCAGAGGTCTGCAGTGGGATAAGGGAATCAGCAGAAATAACTGCACCCGCATTTAGGTCTAGTAGGTTTAGGTCTGGAGAGCAATCCTAAGGTCTACTCAGAATTGAAGTCTATACACTGGGGCATACTGTAGGGGGCTATGTGATTGGATATTCCCCACCCTTGAATATGTCAAATATATCTGCTTTAATGTATCTGCTTTTGTTTATGACCTTCCACGAATCAGATATATGATTGTCAGAGTGAAAAAAATGTATGTAGGACACTATAACCTATAGCACTACAAATCAGTGTGGGCAAGTGAATTCTCCCTCTGTCAGAGCAAAGCTTCTCCCAATGAAGCAAAACTCCTCACTCAGCGGAAGGAGTTATTGGATCCCACACTTTGTCATAACTATGGAAAGGCACCTTCTGTTTTCATCAGTTTTCACCACTTGTTATGAACACAGTTTTCAATGCTGTTCTTCTTATTGTGTTTCTTCCCCTTTGATTTCACTGTCCTTCCCTTCACTTGCCCACACTGATTTGTAATGCTGTAGGTCAGGGGTGGCCAACGGTAGCTCTCCAGATGTTTTTTTTTTGCCTACAACTCCCATCAGCCCCAGCCAGCATGGTCAATGGCTGGGGCTAATGGGAGTTGTAGGCAAAAGCATCTGGAGAGCTACCGTTGGCCACCCCTGCTGGAGGTTATAGTGCCCTACATAAGTTTTGTCACTCTGACAATCATCTATCTGATTTGATGGTATTGTAGAAGGTCATAAACAAAATCAGATACATTAAAGCAGATACATTAAATAACATTACTTTTAAAATTGTGGGTAAGAGCCAAAGAGGAAGGAAAATTGAACAGAAAATCTGCAACACGCAGGCAAGTAAAAGAGTGCCAAATAGCACTGGGGAAAAAAAGGGAATGTTGAAGAATATGGGTAGTTTGGGAGGCTTGTAATTTGTTTCAGCTGCTTCAGATGTGCCAGTTTCGAAGCAAATATCAAAATTAGAGACTATTCAGTACAGCCATAATCACTGTGGAAGATACATTACAGCAAAAATACAGGATTTACTTTCATTGGAAATTATGCCCTTAATCTGACATTCAAAGTAACTGCAGATTCCCCTCTAGCAGTAACACAAAATTTCTGATTGAATGTGGGGGAGAAAGCCATTGGCCATGGTGCCTATATGTTCTCATATGGCTCGTAAGAATGTGAAATCTATCTATGCTGGTTTAGATCAAGAGTCCATGCAGTTCCACATTCTGTCTCCATCACTGGCTAATCTGATGAACCTGGGAAGATCACAAGTAGAGAATGGCAAAGATTGCTATCTCATGTTACATGCCTCCAACATCTCTTTGTAGCATATAACAGTGCCCTACAAATGTCCATAGAGGGGTGGGTTTGAGAGCTCATGCATCACAGTAGTCTATATTTTTCCTTTTTAAAAGACCCATGCAGGTGACTCTGGAAATGGAATGGGGAAGAAGTGGGTTAAGAGATTAAGGAGGACATAAAAGGAAACAGAGAGGCACCTTTTGGGTATAAACTTTTGTGCGGACCCCCCTGTTTTCCCCAAAACCTTTAGTTAAACTGTTTTACCTTCAAAAACTATCCCTTTGCAATATTGCATGTATTGGATCACTATTTATGTAAAATATTTACATCCTGCAATTCCTTTTGGCTCAAGGCAGCTTGCTTGACTACTACTAGATATCTCACCTCTCATGATCATGGCTTTGTTATAAGTATGATTTTGGAGGAACATCAAACATACACCAAATGGTATACTGATTGCAGAACTTGGTTTCTACAAGATCTCAGCTTCATTTGGTAAAAGCTGCCAAATTGCCTACTCCTATGCTTGAAAGTCAGGAGAATCCTGCTAAATTGTCTGAAGCCTTGCCCCACCCCATGGCTGGCATAATTAGTATAATTATGCAAATGACAGAATTCCACAAATTGGTTCAATCTGCATAAATCCCACAAGGTACAGAATCTGTCTTCTCTTGGGAAATAATTTGGATTGCCTGAGGACAGAACTGTAATTTTTTTTCTACATAGAAAACACAGATCTGCAGATGATTCAATCAAATATACACTGTTGCCCCTCCCTTTGCATATGAAGGACTTCTTCTATTTGAGAACACATACATATGTATGAAGGACTATACCAAGTAAGGATATTGCTTAATTTTGTTATAATTTTGGTTTGATTTAAAATTTCATGTTGCTCTTATGATTTCTCAAAATTTGGGATGAAATTGCAGATGCCAATTTTGCCAATGAAATAATAGAAATATTAATGTTAAACTAAGGTTGCCAGCCTCCAGGTGGTGGCTGGAGATCCTCTGGGAGTAGAACTGATCTCCATACAACAGAGATCAGTTCACATAGAGAAAATGGCTGCTTTGGAAGGTGGACTTTTTGACTTATATACTCTACTGAAGTCCCTTCCTGCCCCCAAACCACACACCCCACAGGCTGCACCCTCCCAAATCTCCAGGTAGTTCCGAGCCCAGAGCTGACAACTCTATGTTAAACTCCAGTATTGCATTAATTTTTTGAAACTTGGGGGTGTTTTGATGAGAGGCACCGGATGCTATGCTGAAAATTTGGTGCCTCTATCTCAAAAAACAGCCCCCCCCAGAGACCCATGAATCAATTCTCCATTATACCCTGTGGGAATTGGTATTCATAGGGTACAATGGAGTGCCCTGCAAACATTTCCCTCCCCCGCCCACTTTATGAAAACCCTGAACTGGGGGGGTAGGGCTTCCAAATCAGGGAATCTCCTGTCCCCAACTAGCAACTGGGGATTGGCAACCCTAAATGTCATGCTAATGTTATATGAGCAATACAAATATAAAATGGTATAAAATTGCATGAAATAAACAAAATGAAAACAATGCCAAAGTATGAAAATGGTTTTCCCAAATGACAATTCACTGCTCATTGAGCAAGGATTACATATTGTACCCTCCCCTATTTTGAATAGCTTTCTGTTGAGTTATTGGCCTTGTGTAGCTTGGATTAAGTACCTGAAGGTTAAGAAAATATAAATGTAAGGGCCCAATAATATTATTAGTCAAATGAAAAAAATCATTTCACAGTAGATTAAAAACATATATTGGCCCTCACAATAGCCTCAATTATCACTGATAATGTACAATGGCATCCAAAAGTGAACAATATTGACCCTGACCAGATAACATTTTGGCCCTACTGGCCTTTCTCTTGGCCAAGCTAAGAACATTACAACAAGAGCCATGTTGTAACATTATTAGTTTGACCCCCAAGGAAGGCCAATTGGGCCAAAACATTTTGGCTGATACCAGACAGCCGGTTCAGGGTGGCTTGAAGCCGCCCCAAAGAGAACCAGCTGGAAATTGAGTACTTTGGAGCTTCCTGGGGGTGCTCAGAGAAGGGGCGGGCCGTGGGCATGCAGGGAGCATCTGGAACGCTCTTGCATCCCGTCAGCAGCTCCCTGGGCACTCTCTGGGTGCCTCCCAGCTTTCTGTATGGCAGGGGAGGTGCCTCAGAGGCGCCCAAGCAAAAAGGTACCACTTTGCAAGTGGTACCTGTTCAGGCTGGCTCCTGGCAAGCCTGGGACAGGACTGGGGCAGGACAAGGACGGCAAGAAGATGTGTGCATGTGGACATGCTTTTTTGATCTGCCTGCCTCCCATCCCTGGGGCGGCTTTAAATACACATCTGGTATCACCCATCTGGTCATGGTCAATATTTTTAACTTGTGGATGTCACTGTATATTATTAATGATAACTAAGGCTATTGTGAAGGTCAGTATCTGTTTCTGATCTACTGTAAAATATATGTATGTATATTTTGTACATTTGTTAATATTTATTCATTTTTAATATAACTAGCAGTATTATTGGGCCTATACATTTATATTTTCTTAATCTTCAGGTACTTAGTTCAATTTGGTTTGGGTTAAGTTTAGTTCTTCCGCCCACCCCACCCCCACCCCCATTTCATTTTCATTTGTGTAGCTTGGCCCACTGGAAGGGAACTGAAAGCAGCTATTTAAGCTCTCTCTGCCTTCCAGTTACAGACTTCTGCTTCAGTCTGGCCTGTCCAATAGAATAATGTTTGTGGGGTAGGGCAGAATAAAAATCCACAAAATATTTTTTTAAAAATTTTTGGACTGACTGAAGGCAGAGCAGCAATTTTTTTGGACTCTCTTCAAATTAGTTGGGACCCAGGACCTTGACTAAGTATCTGCTCTACTGCTGAGCCACATTCCTCCTTGCCAGCTATTTAAATAATTGCTTGTCTAAAGGTAAAAACCTTACTTGTTAGTGCCACTTTTTTATTTATATACCATCCAAAATAGCTTTAGATTTAAAAAGTAATAATAATTCTACAGGGTCCTGAAAGAAAGTTGTTGCATTTTTAACCTATCGGGAGATTGTAAATCATATGATTCCAGCACCCATCTCTGTAAACAAATGCTGGTGGAATAAATATTGTCAGACCTGTATCCTAATCTGAAGGAAAGCAAAGCAACCATCTGAAGGGAAAAATAAAATCTGTCAAAGTCAGCCCTTTGCAGTGGAGGAATTTGCCTTTCACAGGAGACCTAGGAGCTTTGTTAACAACCCTTCTACTGCTTGTTCCCCAGGTACACCACAGAGTAGAATTAATAACAACCCTGGAGATACTATATAGCAGAATCATTCAACCTGGTAAATGTATTCTACTAAGGGGGGGGGGGGATGGAAGAATGGTAAATCTAAAGGAGAAAAATGATGCAGACACTGGGTAGTTCTGCAGCCATCTGTCTTGAGTTAAAAAGACAGCAAATGGCAAACTGAATATGAGTCAGCATTTGAAGCCAATTCCATGCTGGGCTCCATTAATGGGCTACCATTATGGGTAAGCCACAGCAAGCCATTTTCCCATTCAGCCAGGTATAAAAGTGAGAACTTTTCTTGGAGGGCAGTGTGCATTTCTGGTCATCACACCTTAAGAAAAAATGCTGATAATGATGGCCAGCTCCACTCAAATGGAACAAGTAGTGAGCCTGGCACATTTATGGTACAAAAGGCTTTTGCATCAGCAGAGGGTAGGCAAATAGCCAAATAGTTGCCTGAAGAACTGGGAGGGAACAATAAAGACCAGGAGGTAGGATTGTCAGGTCCAATTCAAGAAATATATAGGGACTTTGGGGGTGGAGCCAGGAGACTTTGGGGTGGAGCCAGGATTGAGGTTGTGACAAGCATAACTGAATTTCAAAGGAAGTTCTGGCCACCACATTTAAAGGGACTGTACACCTTTTAAATGCCTTTCCTTCACTGGAAATAATGAAGGATAGGGGCACCTTCTTTTGGGGCCTATAGGGGTCCAATCCTTTTGAAATTTGGAGAGTATTTTGGGGAGAGACAGTGGATGCTATGCTGAAATGTTGTGCCTTTACCTCAAAAAACACGCCCCCAAGCCCCAGATGCCCACAGATATTATTCCCTAAGGCAGGGGTGGCCAACGGTAGCTCTCCAGATGTTTGTTGCCTACAACTCCCATCAGCCCCAGCCAGCATGGCCAATGGGAGTTGTAAGCAAAAAACATCTGATGGGAGTAGTAGGCAAAAAACATCTGGAGAGCTACCATTGGCCACCCCTGCCCTAAGGGAATCAGTCTCCATAGCGAATAATGAAATGTCCAGCAGATACCCCCCCCCCGCTTTCAGATGACCCTGAAGTGGGGGGAGGGCCTCCAAACCAGGGAATCCCCTGCCCCCAACTGGGGATTGGCAGCCCTAACAGGAGGGCATGTGATGATGAGAAAAGCACTTGGGACAAAAAGTGAAGAGTAAGAAGGTATCCAAAGGAAGAAAGACAGGGTGGGTAATAGAGCAAGGGGACATAGAGGACAACAAAGGATTGGAGGGGTGAATGATAAGGAAAAGAGTGTAGGGAGGGAAACTGTCCACGTGGATCCAGAAAATGCAGCAGAAAATCAGGAAGATGGGGAATAAGAATTCCCTTCCTGTAAGCCCTTGTCGGTCCCCCTTTTGACCCATCATCTGAGCTTCTAGGACTGTCCCAGCAGCTATGCTGTTTCTGCCTCAAGAGTGGCTGCAGAGGTGGGACTTCTCTCACCTTTGGAATCATCCTCGGACTACCTAAGATCAATTTGCAGCATTTGTTTGTGGGTCCTCACTTCTAGCTTTCTAATCAGAGATCCCTGTACCTGCATTACCTCAGCCACCATAGTGCAAATTGCAAATAGATTTCCAGTCACAATGAAGACAAAACTTGAAACTCACAGTGCTATTACAGTGCACTTCACACAACTGCAACTGAAGTCAGGTGTTTGAGAGCCGCAAGACATGGATATCAGATGTTTGAGAGCCACAAGATGAAGAAAGAAGGGAGGGAAGAAAGCAAATAGAGGGAGGAGAGGTGAAAAGAAAGCAACTTTAACTTTAAATGCATTCTACATGTTGCCAGCTGTCTTAACTCAGAGAAGTGGTTTAAAGAGACAAATGTCTTATCCAAGCTGGCTGATGGGGGGGGGGGCTTAGAGAGCCACACAATATGTGTGAAAGAGCCACATGTGGCTCCTGAGCTGCAGTTTGGCCACCCCTGTGCTACAGCATTCCAATTATTACAGTCTCTCATGGAGAATGAAATGCAAAAAATAAAAGTATTCTAATGCTAATACCTCCTCCATGCCTCACACTGTGTTCTGTGAGGGGCTGTCAGCTGATGTACTTGGATGGAGATCCACACAGATGCTGCAAATTACAAAGCTGAGATTTACTTTGTATTTAATCAATCGCTGAGAGAGAGAACATTTTAATCACTTCAGAACTCACTAGAATCACATTCTATTTCAATTTCATGGCAAACGCAAGAGAGGCATTTGTTTTTAGCCCTGCTTTTTAGGCAGCAAATCATAAAGCGTAAAACCTGAGCTCCATTTTTCATTTAATAAAAAAGAAATCTTTTAAATCACTTCCCTTTGCTTATCTGCATTGTGCTTTACAGTTGCCATGCCAAACGCAGATGTGCAGCTGCTCCCAAGGTGGTCTAATGCAACTGTAAGTAATGCACTCTGGGGCCAAGCCAAAGCAGATCTACTCAGAAGCAAGTCCCATGTATTTCAAATGGGCTTACTCCCAGGATGGTGTCCTTAGGACTGTAGCCTATGCCATCACAGTAAACTCTTCCACAGTGCATGGGCAACAATTGAACTGTATTCATTCCCATGTGCTTATACGATAATGCAGATGGGCTGGGGCTGTGGTAGAGCACATGCTCTGCCTAGGCCTGTAGCCAGAAAATTTTTATTTGGGGCAAATGAGTAGAGTGATCATGAGCTCATCTTCTTTATTTACTTTATTATGCGTTTATACTTTATTTACCAGTTTCCTACTTGAGATTCAAGATGGATTATATGGCATATAAAATAATGCAATCGAATACTATGAGAGACCTAATTACAAGTGATCACCAGACTAGAGAGATCACTTGCTCTGGAGAAAATGGCAACTTCAGAAGATAGGCTGTATGGTATTATACCAGATTAATGTCCCTCCCCCACCTTCCTCAAGCTCCATTCCCCAAATCTCGTCCAACATGGCAACTCTAGAAAGCATAATTTCCCTTTGCAGCTACAGCCTGCCTGGCATGCAGGGGAAGGGTGAGGTTTTTTGCTTTATGCGGATGGGAAGAGAAGCTGGAGAGCCACCCCCAAAGATACAGAGAGTGATCCCCCCCACCAATGCTGCTGAGTCCACTTATAAGAGAAGGCAAAATTGTTGTCAGCACCCATTTATCATTACCATTTTACAATTATTTTAAAATACTGTGATGCCCCAATCCACTTTGGGCTTGTGGTGCAGAGCTCTTCCACCCCCCACACACATACACCCCAAGTGTTTTCAAGGACCAAAACAGCTGTGTGAGCACTTGCACACACTGTAAAATGGTCATGTTCACTTGTGAGAGGTAGAATACAGAGGTGGCGGCTGTCACCCACCCCCTCTGATTCCAACCACCTTTGAACACTCTTCACCCATGCTAAAATAGACCCCCCCCCAAAAAAAAAAATCTTCTACTTTATGAGTTACAGTGCTGCTGATCAGGGGAATCTATGACTGGCATAAGCTATCAAACTAAAGTATGAAAAGGACCATGTCACATGCTTCAGAGCACAGCAGGAGCAACTACTTTGTGCAGGAAGCAAAGTGCAAAGAGAAAGCCGGGTAGGGAGGTGAGAGGAGGAGGGAAGGAAAATCTATCCTTCATTAGCAAAGCCTGGGAGGGAGGCAATAGGAGGGAAGGAGAAACTCTCTCTCATTGGCAGAAGACTTGTGACAGATTTTATATCAACCCATGGTGCTAATTGGAGGAGCATGGCAAATGATGTATGGGGTCCTGCCCTTTATGCACTACCCTGGTTATGGGCATGACATTGTCTGCAGAAAGTCTCATGTTCAGTCCCCAGCATCTCAAGTTATACGATGTAAAAGACACCAGAGTGAAAACAGCTAACAGTCAGAGTAGAGCTAGATGGGCCTTCGGTCTCATTCTATATAAGGCTGCTTTGTGTTCATATGTGCAGAGAACCATCCTTAGCATTCACACTGCAATATCACAACTTTTGTCTAGAGCCAGGAAATGCAAAATGACTTGTTCCTAGAGGTTAGGTCTGCTGACTGGCTTGGGAAATGCCTGAGGATTTGTGAGTGGAGCTCGCAGAAGACAGAGTTTTAGAAAGAGAAGAGATTCAGTCGGTGCAGTCACACGTCCCATTAAAAACAGGCGTGCAGCACTCAAATTTGAACCGCTGAAAATTGATTTGATGCAGAGCCGATCAGATGAGATCCAAGAATGCGACTTGTCTTGATATTGTCCTGTTGTTGAACGATCAGACATATTGAATGCTATCCCACTCTTTTCTTGGAGCATGCGCACAACCGATCAAGCAGATCCAAAGTCGTCTCACTCTCATTCAGTTGCTGAGCAATCATAGTGATTCCTGCCTTGGGGTTTTCACTGAACATGTGCCTAACCATTGGGAGGTGGGGAATCAAACATTGCTTCAGAGGGGGGAGAAGTTCCAGGAATTAACGTGGTTGATTCAAACTAGGGGACTGCCAGAAAGTACTTTCCTGGAAATGGGCTGTGACGATGATATCTGGAAATCCTCCACATTGAAAAAAGATTTTTTTTTTTTCTGTTCTTCTGAATAGTGGCATAACACTCCCATAGATCCTGTGTTGATTGGAGAAGCAGAAGCCACACCTCAGATTCCTGATGATCTGGTCCTGCGTATGTCTGCTGGGGCTTTTTTTTTAAAAAATGTGGAAGGGGTGGATGGCAGGTGCCAAACATCCCAAGGGGCAGCATCATGCATGAGCTGTCCAAACAGGAATAACCCAATTCTGTGTGCTGCTTCTGGGGAAAAGGGCTGTCAAATAACCCTGACATCAAATCGGGGCAAGTCGGGATGCTGACAAGTTGTGTTCGTGGGACAGATGTGGTTGTCTGGACGTGCTCATAAAATTTGAATGGAAACTGTGGGTAAGATGGATCTAAAGGTTTGTACCCAGTGAGGTCATGATTCCATAGAGTCCATCCTCCAGAACTGCCATTTCTTCCAGAGGAACATATCACTGTAGGATTAGTAGAACAAAGCAGGAGTCAAGTTGCACCTTTAAGACCAACCAATTTTTATTTAGAACGTAAGCTTTTGTGTGCTCTTCAGCACACTTCATCAGACGAGGAATCCAGCACAGTGAGCAAAGCCATACATAGCTGAGCAGAGCCGTACATAGCTGGTAGGCAGTGGCCCAGAATGCAACATGGTACAGATTTAAGAACCAGTGACAGTGAAGTAAAATTATCTGGTAGGCAGTGGTTTAGAATGTAAAATGGTACAGTGACAGAATAGTAAAATCAACAAATTGAGCAAATCTTTGATCTGAGTAGCATGAGAAGAAGAAGATATTAGTTTTATATCCCGCCCTCCACTCCGAAGAGTCTCAGAGCAGCTCACAATCTCCTTTACCTTCCTCCCCCACAACAGACACCCTGTGAGGTGGGTGGGGCTAAGAGATCTCTTACAGCAGCTGCCCTTTCAAGGACAACATTTGCCAGGGCTATGGCTAACCTAAGGCCATTCTAGCAGGTGCAAATGGAGGAATGGGGAATCAAACCCAGTTCTCCCAGATAAGAGTCCACACACTTAACCACTACACCAAACTGGCTACACCAAACTGGCATGCGAAAGCAACAAAACAGCAGTATGCAGTTAAAATTAATAAACTGAGCAAACCTTTGATCTGAGTAGCATGAGTACTTATCACTAGTGAACACGCCCTCCTTCACTATCACTTAGAATTGTTACTTCTTGTGGCACTCTTTTATGGAGTTTTCATCTATCTCTCTCTCCATCCAGTCATTGCAAAGCTGTGATGTCTGAACAAATCTACTCATATGCTAGCTCACATACTCTCCCTTTAAAGTGTGTCTTCTTGACTCCTAACAAGGAGAGGGGGATTCTCAACTGATTAATCAAGAGGATCATACTTTGTTTTATTGTTTTATAGTTGGGTTTCTAACAGTTTTATTGTGTTTGCAATCCACCCTGAGCCCGTCATGGGAAAGGGTGGAATATAAATCTACTAAAATAAATAAATAAATAAAATTTAACTTTCTTCTGGTGCTTTTTGCTTACTCAGCATTCATAACCTCCTGTCAATCATCTTCTGTGGATCATTTTAATTTAAGAACATAAGAAAAGCCATGTTGGATTATGCAAGGACCCTTTCCGTCCAATACTCTGTGTCACACAATCGCCAAAACCCAGGTGCCATCAGGAGGACCACCAGTAGAGCCAGACCTCCTACTGTTGCCTCTTCCCAGCACCAGGAGTACAGAACATCACTGCCCCAGAAATAGTGTTCCATCTATACCTTGTGGATAATAGCCACTCATGGAACTGTACACAGTATTCTAAATGAGGCTGCATCATAATACTTGCTGATTTGTTTTCACTTCACTTCCTAATGATCCTCATCATAGCATTTCCTTTTTTTACTGTAGACACATACTGAGTCAACATTTTCAGTGAGTTATCTACCATGACTCTAAGATCTCTCTCCTGGTCAATTGCTGCCAGTTTGAACCCCCATCAACATGTATTTATAGTTTTAGGATTTTTTGTTCCAATGTGCATTATTTTGCACTTGCCCATGTTGAACTTCATTTGCCATGTTGGTGCCCACTCACCCAGTCTCAACAGTTCCCTCTGGAATGCCTCACAGTCCTCCCTGGTTTTCACCACTCTGAACAATTTAGTGTCATCCGTAAAATTAGGCACTTTGCTGCTTATTCCCAACTCAAAATAATTAATGAACAAGTTAAAAAGCACTTGACGGAGTACCAAGCCCTGCAGTACCCAACTGCTTACCACCTTCCACTGTGAAAGCTGTCCATTTATACTATCTCTCTGTTTCCTCTTAATTAACAAGTTTTTACCCACAAGAGGACTTGAGTTTACTTAGGAGACTTTGTTGAGGCACTGTATCAAATGCTTTCTGGAAGTATCACCCCAAATGGCTTCTGGTTTCCAGGGGTAAGGGGGCTATGGTGTTCTGTACTAACTGGAGTTTCTGATTTGTCTTCAAGGACAGACCCAAACTTTGAGGTAACCATGGCATGGGTCCATGTGGTCAGGTTAGTCAAGGTATTGGAAATCTTCCAGGCTAATGCTATTTTTTCACAGCTACATTAACTTCCTCATCCAGCAAAAGTACTGGATCTATAATACTATAACCCCATTGTAAATTCTAAAGCAGATATAAAGTTTCTGCTAAAAAAAAATCAAGTAACCAGTTCCTTCCTCTTTGAGCAATCTCTATAATAAAGACTGCCTAGAAGCAAGGACTTCTTATTCTTGCAAAAGAATAAGAATAATTTTGTAAGGCTGCTGAGCACCAAACCGTTAATTTCCTTCTGTGCAGTCTAAACCCATTAATTCCGGGGACTTTCCATAGCACTACTTTCCATAGCACTGAGCTTAGGCCCCCAGTGGGGATGCTCTAACTGAAGCAACCTTCAATGGGCTGCTTTTAGATGACCCAGGCATGTTAGAGTATTAGAAATAAAACCATTAATATTTTTCCTGCAGATCAGAGGAGGGTGGGATATAAATATGATAAAATAAATAAATAATCAACCTCATTTAATCCTTACATTTGTGTTGTACATCTGCATTCTAGGATGTCTGAGCAAAAAGGAGTCCTTAACATTTTTGGAAAATAAAATAACATCTCTGAGGAAAAACTTTATAGTCGGATCATTTTTGACAATTAAAAAAAACCCTTTTTCCCATATAATAGTGATTGCAATATTGATATCAGGGCATTAAAATCAGAAGCCATTATTTATAAGAATCAGTTAGGAAATGTTGTACAGTACATGCTACTCCGAAAACTGTCTTATGGTCAGGTCATTCTTGGCCCATATGCCTCCTCTTATTGGTCATCCCTACTGTGCAGATATGGACCAGATGATCTCATTGGCTTTCCATTTTGTCTGAATCAGGAATGTTCCTGCCTAGAGAACAAGTCTGGGATTTTATATCGATTGATCAAAGTCAACCTATTTTGTAATCTGAACATAGGGCATAATTGGATGACAATTAATCATTGTGAGTTTTCAAAAACTGCAATCTTTTCCCAGCTTCTGCCCAGAACAAAATGTCCCATAACTCATTTCTGTCAAAAAATGAATATACAAGCAATTGGTTTTCATAACAAGAAGTTAATGAAACAGTGGTTTGTATTTTAAAATACATTAATCAATTACAAAAAAAATTGGTGACATATTTAGAACCAAATGTTTGCCATTCTGTACCCAGTTTGCAAGCCATGAGAAGCCAAGCCTTACCCATAAGGAGATTATGGACAGTTGCAGCTAGCTCATTAAGTAGCAATGAGCTGAATTTGAAACAGAGCTAACTAAAATAGAATGAATTAAGCCTTGGGTACTCAATCCCTGCTGAGACCCCTCCCACCTGTTGTTCCTTCTTTTTGTAATCTGAGGGCCAAACCACAGCACCCCTGGGTCTGACTTATGGATGTGCCACCATTTTAAAGCCTTATAAGGTGACTTTAAATTCTTGTGAGAGGTTGACCCTGATTGGATCTGCACCACAGTAGGATGTGCTCTCCCCCCTCAACTTTTCAAGTGCTGAAACAGCTGCACCTACCCCTCACGTGTGGCTATTTCAGGACCTGTCAAGATGTATGTGGGGGGCGGGAGGGAGCCAAAACACCTCATCCATCCATGCTGGAACCCAATCAAGATCAGGCTGTCACTGCATTTTCAAAATCACTTAATAAGGCTTTAAAATTGTGGTGGCATCGGCAATGATGTGATAAGGTCACTATCCAGCTCTTTACCTAGGTCTATGTTGTTATTTATTCACATTATTTATTCCTTTACTTATTAAAATATTTATATATATTAAAATATAAATAATATAAATATAATATTTATAAATATTTATAAATATTAAAATATTTATATGCTACCTTTCCTTGTGGCTGTAATCAGATTACAAATCCTAACTGAAAACAGACAAAATTGAACTGAATCCAATGAAGACAGAAGTCCTGAACCTGTCATGGGGGGTTGGTTCAGGAATCTGACTCCTTTCCATGGAGGCCCAGGTCACCAATGTTGCCAGATCAGCCTTTTACCATCTTCAGCTGGTCAGGCAGTTGGTTCCTTATCTCTCCCCAAAACCTCATGACAATGATCCATGCAATGGTCACTTTCAGGTTAGATTACTGCAATTCACTATACATGGGCCTACCCCTGAGTCTGACTCAAAAGCCCCAGCTGATACAGAATACAGTGGTGCATCTGCTGACAGGAATGTCTATGTGGACACACATCCAGTCAGTGCAGCGCTGATTGCACTGGTTGCCAGTTGACAGACAGACATAACCTTTACTGGCATAACAGAAAAGAAAAACAAGGTCCAAAGGAATTTCAAAATGGGACATATAAACCACAGTAATTTGCAAGCCCAACCAGCATGGGAATACAAGGTTACATGCAAAATTTAGCTAATAAAAGTGGGGTAAGGTATTTCCCTACCTGACTCCATTTTTAATTTCTTTCTCATTCACTGCTAGGGCCAGAAATTCTGCAACCTGTTCAGTAATTGAGGGACATTTGTCAGCCAACAAAAACTCTATCCTTTTGCTTGTCACCAAGTTGGGGGTTAAGAGGAGAGGTTTGATCAGGCGCCATCGGTGCTAGGAAAGTATCGGGCAGTCTAGTAGAATGTGTCGTATAGAGTCAGGTTCTCTACCACATCTGTACTGTCTCTGTTCATAAGGGATACCCTTATATCTACCAGAGACCACAAACGATGGAAGTATGTTGAGTCTGGCCAACATAAAAGCTCAGCATTGATGTGGGTGGCCAGTTATGGTATTGACATTTAAGGCCCTACACAGCCAGGGACCAGCTTACCTATGGGACTGTCTCTCCTTATATGTGCCCCAAAGAGCCTTGCACTCTACTCAGCAGCACCATTTAGCAGTCCCTGGCCCAAAGGACATCCACCTTGCCTCAAGGCCTCAGGGCCTTTTCAGCCCTGCCTGGAGGAACATGCTCCAGATTGAGATCAGGGGTCTGGTGGATTTATTACAATTCTGCAGGGCCTGCAAAATGGAGCTGTTCTGCCAGGCTTTTGGATGCATTTTGTTTCACTAACCTTACACTGGGCAGTAACCTAGGGCAGAACTTCTGTTTCCCAGTATTCTTCTATCCACAATTCTCATTTGAGAAACTTTTGGATGAAGCAGCAGACATCCAAAGGTAGGGTAGCCAGCCTCCAGGTGAGGTCTGGAGATATCCCGCTTTTACAACTGATTTCCAACCAGCAGAGATCAGCTCCCCTGGAGAAAATGGCTGCTTTGAAGGGTGGACTCTATGGCATTGTACCTTGCTGAGGTCCCTGTCACCCCAAACCCCACCCTCTCCTGGATCCACACCCAAAGTCTCCAGGTATTTTACAATATTGTCCTGACAACCCTATCCAAAGGACACAGGCCATTCATGCTCAGTGTGAACCATCTGTCAATCTGCCTCATCTGCCTCATCTGCCTCAAGACATTGCCTATACCAGCCTAGCACCAGAACTAGCTGACTCTTTTCTTTTGAGAGAAATGTTGCAGCAGGCACTGTAGTTAGAACGGTTAAACTGTCATCAGCTTATATCTTATATGAACTATTTAGATGAATAGGTTGTTGTTTTTACTTGTTGTTATTCATTGTTTTACCATATGTTGTGATTTAGGAGCCACTTTGAGCCTGCTTGTGGGGTAAGGTGGGATACAGATTGAATGAATGAATGAATGAATGGATGGATGGATGGATGGATGGATGGATGGATGGATGGATGGATGGATGGATGGATGGATGAATGAATGAATGAATTATAAATCCAAAGTAACTCCCCCTGCCCTGCAAAGGTACCTGCAATTTACAAAAAGTATGCATCAGTGTGACCAAATCAGTGGAATCTACAAAGGGTGAAAGTTGGTGAACCAGATATAGCTGATAGAAGGCATTCAAGGCCTTTATGCCAATCTTATTTTCAAACAGTAAGGCTGAGCACTTCCAGGCTCTTAACCTGCTCTGCAAATGCCAACTCCATTTCATTCAAGCATCATCATGCCCTCCATCCCAAGTATTGAATGAAGTTTCTCCATCCTTCATTTCCTTATGATCGTGGAATGTAGAAAGATATATTCAAACAATACTGGGAGACAAAAGTTCTGCCCTAGGTTACTGCCCAGTGTAAGGTTAGTCCTGGCTTTGTGATTGCCATGTAAGGAGGTCTACTGACAGAGAGACACTGACAGAGAGAGACTGACAGAGAGAGAAAGAAAGAGATCACCAGGCCGGAAAGAAATTGTCCTTTTATCAATATGCTAAGGATGAAGTTCATCAACAGAATACCAGACTGCTCATTCTAGTCATGTTTTTTCTGTCCTAGCAGCTTATAATGTTATGAGAATCTAAAGGTTTTTTCGTTTCATTTAATCACAAATCCTGGGCAGCTAAGAGACCCAACTATGTGAATGTTAATTGAAAATGTAATTTTCAAATCTCAAATAAGATGATACCCTTTATAAAGGGATAAAATTTAATTTTCACTTTGTATATTTTAAACAAATGGGGAATGCACTCTCTCTTTCTCTCTGCATATATACTGAGGGCCATCAGATTATTCTTAACTAGTGGTTTCTCCATTATTATGATGGATGGTGTGTGTGCACAAGGAAAGCTTGCTGTAGATTTTGCGGTGTTGCAGTTTGTACCCTTTTCAGTACAGAGTTAGTGAAAATTGAGCCACCCAGTGTCAGGGGTGGAAGCCAGATCTGTCCTGACATTACTTCAATGTCCCTAAGGAAAGCACTTTTCTTTTTTCTGTGATAATGCATTTCAACCATTTACTTGCAAGTGCAAAAGTAATGTGGGTAGGGTTGCCAAGTCCCCAGCTTCCCATAGTGGGGGACTTTCACGTGCCCTTTGTACACACGAAGCAATGATGTCACCCAGAAGTGACATCATCAAAATGGTGGTGCCTGTGCGGGGCTGCTCTAGGCATTTTCAGGAAAACTCTATGGTTTTCCTGGATGCTCTAGCCATTTGGGAGGTAAAAACTCTATGGTACCTATTGTACCATAGAGTTTTTCCTCCCAAATGGCTAGAGTGTCCGGGAAGACCATAGAGTTTTTCCTGAAATGCCTAGAGCGGCCCCACACGGCTGCCACGACTTTGATGATGACACTTCTGGGTGACATCATTGTGCCAGCGATGTAGGGGGAGGTTCCCCCTGCCAGCCCAATGTGGACCGGTGGGTTGGGAACCTCCCGGGCAGGGGATTCCCCACCCGGACCAGGGGCTTGGCAACCCTAAATGTGGGGTTCAAAGAACCCAACTAGGTTAGGTTCTAAACTTGATCCCCAATGCCCTAAACTAAGGATGAGCACAAACTGCAGTACTGATTTTTCATGGAAGTGCTATCTCATCTAATACCTTAGTTCACAGAGTGTTTGAACAGCAGCATCTCCATTATCTCTGGATTCAGTTTATTAAACCTTTCATAAGCAATAGCTCAGTACAAGGCTGTGCTTAATGAAATACATGAGCTGAAGATATACTCTGAAATGTCTGTTTTCCATCATTTTCCAAAACAGTACTAGGAATACAGGATTCTTAATTAAACAAAACTACACCTCCCTGGGTGCTGCTATAGTGTGTGCTTCTGTTCTTCCTTGATTCTCTCACTTTCTCCAGAGATGACATTTTTTCCAATCAAATCTTTGCAAGGGTGGAGCACAGTGTGCTTCCAGACAACCATCTATGGCAGGAGTGTTGAATTCATTTGTTACAAGGGTCAGATCTGACATAAATGAGACCTCGTTGGGCCAGGCCATGTGTGTTATAAAATGTATTGCCAGGTAGCAGAGACATAAATTTTATAAAGGACAAACCATTAAAGATTTTTTAAACAAAGCTTTAAATAACTTTAATTTTTTTTAAAAAAATGAAATAAAACATGCTTAAAAGATTAGCACTCTTGCAATATTTTACATGGACTCTGATAACTGAAGAATGCAAGAAGAAGGGAGAAGAAAAAAGACTCGCTCACAGGTCTGATAGGAGCCCTCCAGGGGCCTAATTCGGCCCCCAGGCCACATGTTTGACACCCCTGATCTATGGAGACAACACACAGAGAGTTGCATTTCTTTTTTCCTCCCTCCCTTGTGGGGGGTGGAGCCCTTCTTTCTGTCTATGATTGGGCAAATAGGGAGCTGGAGCAGCTTGTGAAGGGTCCTGCAGAATTTGTCTCCTTGGCCTGATTTTGATTGAAACTCAGTTCTTTAGTAGACAAGCAGCACTCTTCCTGCAGCACTTTTGGTTTCTTTTGGTTGAAAAATGGCCATTCTCCATTTCTCCAGGGGACTTAATGGTTGGATGAACTGAAATGAATGACAGGAATGCCCATTGGACAGGAATATAATGGGAGCCAGGAATGCCATTGATTTGCATAGGTTCAATTGAAATACATTATAGCATACAAAAGTTGCAATGGAAATGTGGAATGGATTATGAAAAACCTGCCCTGGGACTGGAATGCCAGCCTCCAGGGTGGAATGATAGCTCATCGTAAATCAACAGGGTAGTGCCCCCCCCCCTCTTTTCTCTCAAAAAGGAAGAAAAAAGAGTTGGTTTTATACCCCATTCTTTACTACCCAAAGGAGTCTCAGAATGACTTACAATCACCTTCCCTTCCTCTCTCCACAGCAGACACCCTGTGAGGCAGGTGGGGCTGAGAGAGTTCTGAGAGAACTGCGACTGATCCAAGATCACCTAGTTGGCTTTATGTGGAGGAGTGGGGAATCAAACCCAGTTCTCCAGATTAGAGTGCAAAAGTAATGTGGAACACAAAGAACACAACTGGGCTAGGATTTACATTTGATCCCCAATGCCCTAGACTAGGGATAGGCACAAACTGTTCCTAATCACTACACCAAACTGGCTCATCCATCAGAGCAACCAAGTCACTTAATTGTCAAAACCAAACCTGGAACCCAATTTTAATTGGCCCAGATAATCAGTTTCATTCAAAAGCATCAGGAATTTATTGGCTATAACTTGCTTTGAAATCTTTTCCCCTGAAGAGATAAACAGAAAACAGAAAGTGCTTTTTCTTACATTCCATGCTGTATCAACTTATTTGCAACACATAGTAAAAAAATCAAAAAATCAACCAAAGCTTTTGTAGAATCCCATATGAAAAGGCTCCTGGGAGCGACTTCTAATCACATCTAAGCTGGTACCTCTTCCTTCCTTTCAACCATTCTTCCTTCCTTTTTTTTTTTTTTTTAAGCCAGTCTGAAAAAATGTCTACATCTCTGACCTTGCTGCTGTGCCAGTTTGCAATATGCTGGAGAATGACTTGTTATCTTGTTATACAGAGTTACTATTCCTTCAGTCTCTGGGAAGTTTAGATTCATGAGCTGAGAGTGATGTTGCATTAAAAAAAACTCCTACCATGTTACAACCTCCAAGATGTAGGCATCTTTTAAATTTGCACACACACATTTAAAAACCCTCAGTGATTTATACTTCTTTAGGATCCAAAGGGTCAGTCACTCCTAAATGCCAAGACAGTGGGAGGGGCTGTAGTGGTGGAAATAGGAAAGTGTTCTTTTTATGCCAGCATGAACACCATGATAGAGATTTAGTGCAGCTAATCACAATGGTGCTTCTGTGCATTGTGCTGCTGAAAAAAGCCATTTTATCAAAATGACAACTTGATGATGCATAGATACAGCTCCTCTATGACTTACATGTCATGTTTGCTCAGCTCATTCAGGCAGACAGTATTCTTGCTATCACCCACCTTGCAGGGTCAGCAGCCTATGGATTTAGGGGAAATCTGCATATATTATTTCAGTTCCATGCTATGCTGCCAGTGACAAACTTTCTAAACTCTGAATTAGCATTGGCACATCTGTATACAATCTACAGCCCATCATTTTATCATACTGCAGTTTGACCAAAAAAACAAAGAACATAACAAGAGTCCTGCTATATCGGATCAGTGGTCCATTTAATCCAGCATGCTATTTCACACAGTAGAGAACCAGTGGTCCTTGAAGCCAACACACAGCAACATATGGCAGAATAGAAAACTTGATATAAAACAGAATAGGCGGCTATTCATCTTATCAAAGATTACCATCTAAAGAGCAATATAGCACTTGAAATGTTTTGATATTTTTATGATTTTATGTTTTTATGTTTTAATGTATTTTTATATTTCATGTATATACATAAACATGTAAGCTGCCCTGAGCATAAATCGAACAAATAAATAAATAAATAAATAATATAGGTCAAGACATTCCCTGAAGTCTCCTATTAGTACTAGTATCCCGGTGTTTATTGCCTCTGGATATGGAAGTTCCCTTTAGTCACCATGACTAGTAGCCATATCTAATCCCATTTTCAAGTTGTTTTTACTAGGAGCTATCACTACATCCACTTGCACTGAAGTTTAATTATTTGTTGAGTGGAGAAGTCTTTCCTTTTGTTTGTTCTGAATTGTTTGTTCTGAAGTGCGAAATTGGTCTCTGTCTGGGGCAGCGATGCTCTGTATTCTCGGTGCTTGGGGGGGAACAGTGGAAGGGTTTACATTGTCCTGGCCCCACTGATGGGCCTTCTGATGGCACCTGGGTTTTTTGGCCACTGTGTGACACTGAGTGTTGGACTGGATGGGCCATTGGCCTGATCCAACATGGCTTCTTTTATGTTCTTATGTTCTAGTACGACAGTAGAAGGAGAAAGCATTTACCTATCCACTTTTTCCAGCCCATGTTTTCATGTTCCTCCTCAGATTTTTTTTTGTTTTCTAAACTGAAAAGCCCTAGACTCTTTAGCATTTTAAGGTGCCCTAACCTCTTAATCATACAGAAACAGAACTCCAGATGGACTCTAAGGACAGGAACAAGGGATATCAGAGAACATGTGTAACCCCTGCTTTACTTGAACCTCATTACTTTCTTTCATTAAAAAAAGAGAACGTCTACAACTCGTTTCTATCAGATAAACATACTAGGAGATATGGTTGCACTAAGGGCAACTCTCCCATCCAGTCCTACTACTAAGACCCAGAAGTCTTTGCAAATGCGTCCTTCCAGATATACTGTCATAATGCCAGCCTACTTTATCTAGGAATTAAATGTAATGTGATAACATGATCTTCCTCTCAATGGGAGACAAGGTAGATAGAATGGAGAGTGGGAACCACATCAGTGTTGCTGCTGCTCCCTAGTACCACTGAAGTATCTGACTAATTGCCTCACAGCATGACTTGCAAAATGACACTGAAAATTGTGCTTTGTAATTTGAGAGTTCTCCATGAACTGTCTTCAATACCACAGGAATTCAGCTTTAATTCAATTACTCTGCACTTACTCGACAGGTGTTTTGCCTGAAGAATAAGATTTTGGCCATGGAGTCACGCATTATCAACTTCAAGGTGTACCTCACTAAAAGCTTTCCTCTCGCCTCCCACCTGAGAAATGGCTGAATGCCTTCTACACAACAAGGAAATTATGCCAATGGCACTATTGCTACTAAAATTAGCAGGCCTTTGCTCTTAGTCCTCCAGAATCCTTGTGTTTTATTGTGGTTTTTAAAATATAAATTGAAATCCCTTCATTGTAGAACTCATTGCCAATTCAGCAGTTCACTGTGCAAGGCAAACAGTAAAACAGTTCAATGGCTTTTGTACCCTGGTGTTCCAAAGGCACAAAAAACATGCCATCAGTCCATTCACCATAATGCAATATACCACCATATAAGGCAGAGATGTTGAACTCATTTGTTATGAGGGCCAGATTTGACATAAATGAGACCTTGTCGGGCGGGGCCATGTGTATCATAAAATGTAATGCCAGGTAGCAGACATATAAACTTTATAAAGGGCACAGACACACAATTAAAGATATTTGTTTACTTAAAAATAAAACATGTTTAAAATATCAGCACACTTGCAATATCTGTTTCACAGTCTCTGATAATGTCATCTTTTGCTATGAATTATTGCATCAAAAACTGCAGACAATGTCTGTGCTGTACTAGTCTTGAATATGTGCTGTTCAGGTGTGCACATCTGTAAGTTGCAAACCTACTTTTGATTCATTGACATTCATTACAGACATCTCATTGTCAATGCTTTGAGTCTAAGACCCAGAGGAACACGAAACAGCTGGGCACTGTGAGCTTTTGTACAGAAGTTGCTTCATGTACTAGTCAAGAACATGTGAAGGCACCATGGCACAGGCTGAGGGTTATGTGCTTGTCTACAAAACTATAATTTTCCCCGAAAAAATGACTACAACTAAAAAAAAAATACAATTCCCCCCCCCCCCCAAAAACCAACTACAAGAACAGAGAGAGCCATGTACAGTGGTCAGTGTCAGCCTACTATTTGGGAAGTCTAAATTCAAGACCCCCAAACAAAGGAAAATGTGAAAAAAAAATTAAGGAAAATTTGCTGAGTAAACCTGGGGTGGAACACATTCTCAGCCTAATGCTGATATTTCTCTTCTAAATAGTTCACATGCTTTCCTATTGAGAAAGACTGGAGGGCATGAGTACAGTGAAAAAGAGGAGGAGAACCCAATGACACCCATAACAAGCCCAACAAAACTCTCTCTCTCTCTGTAGCAAGGCAAAAAGTTCATACGTTCAATAAAACGTTGCTAGTCTTAAAAGCACTCTTTGTAGCTCTACTGATGGTGGGGTCTATGCAAAGGAAGCTCTGACTTTCTTTCCTTCCCTGGGACACGAGGAGGGGGAGGAGCCTCAGCCATTCATTAGAAGGAAGAGAGGCTTGTCTCAGTAGCTCTGCAGGGTGATTTATTGAGCCTGGCAAACTTAATCACCCAGCAGAGCTATAGAGCCAAGCTCCCTCGTTGGCTGAGGCTGCTCCTCCCTCCTCCTTCCTTTGGGAAAAGGGAGGGGGTAGAGGGAAAAGCTGCTTTGCTGCTCTGGCTTATCTGGAGAGAAACACAAAATGGCAACTGAAAAAAGCAGGCAAGGGAAAATAAAGCAGAAGACTGCCAGTTGCTGGAGGGCCTAATTTGAGCCCTCTGTGAGCCTGACCTGGCCCGTGGGCCATATGTTTGACACCCCTGGTATAAAGTCTTGATAAACAACTTTCTTGTTCTGTGGGTTAGCTCTGCTCTGTGCGCAATTGCTCCTGAATTCTGGTTTAACTAGTGTTTCTAAGAATACTTATGGAAATTAAAACATGCACAGTTTGCTTCCAGTTCCTTCAGCTCAAGTATGACCCCCCCCCTTCTTTTTTATGGATGTTCATGTATGAAATGGTAAAACCTTCAAAAGGCAACCTTGATCCATTTTTATACAACATTGTGTCAAGAATCTCTTTGTGCAGTATACACTCCTGTGCATTAGTAAAGTGTCATACAACAAAAGCCTGATACCAGCCATACAATCCCATCACTGTAAGCTTTTTGTGCCACCCCTGTTTCCACACACAAAAAACAATCTTTGTACAATTTTACAGATTGCTTTTTGCCAATGTTTTAGCAATGAACTCACATGCACTGGGAATGCACTGAAGGAGGATCTGTGGCTCAGTGGTAGAATATCTGCTTTGCATGCAGAAGGTCCTAGGTTTTATTCCCTAGCATCTTTAGTTATGAAGAATCAGGTAGTCTGTGGGGTGAAAGCCTGGACAGCCCCTGCCAGTCTGAGTGGACAATGCTAATGATGATGGACCAATGGTCTGATTCAGTATTCATGTGAACAGAAAACTATAGCCAACTGGTCATGCAAGGCAATCTGTATAAAAACAACAGATTAATCGAGTATTCCTAATGTATTAGTCCCACTTCCCTAATAAGATTGGCAATTCTCTATCTCTGTTTCCTTCTCTCAACTCCAAATTGCATTTTGCGTTGGTAATCTGTAACTGAATTTACTAATATTTTCTTTATGTTAAAACACCCAAGGGGGTGATTTGGATCAATATAACTTTGTGCAAGGAGATGCAACTCCATCCCCCCCACATCCCATTTGTTGTGATAGAAATATTCCCTTGAAGTTCCTTGAAGCTGGTATTACAGCAGTTGGAGGAGAAATATATCCCTTTTGAATTTTTTTTTCCTTGTTTGTTTTCTGAGGTATGGAAGGTCTAGTGGAGTTTTTCTAGTGGAGAAATGGAATGGGTGGGAAAGGGTTAAGTCTTCATTTTCCAGTGCCACAGTCCCCTTTTGCATGTCTGCTTTTTAACACATTGAGGCATTTGATTATGGATCTATCATACATCATGTACTTCTTCCTATCATTCCTATTAGTTGTTGTCATAATCTGGAATGTGAACAGTAGAAGACTGTGGGTTTTCTGGATAATTTGCCATCACTACCACTTCCCACAGTAACCTACTGCACTCCCTGAAAGTTGGTGGACCTTTGGGAACAAAGTTGGGGGCTTGCAGGGGCAAAGACCTTGCATGTTGTGGAAGCGTTGCTTGCATGATTAGAAGAATCATAGAATCCTGTTCTAGAGTAGGTCTAAGGTGGCTGTTGTCTTGATGTGCAGCTTTCCTCATGAACAATAAACTCCAGCTGAACTATGAGAAATCTAAAATTGTAGTCTTCTCCAAGAGAAGGAGTTCCTTTAGCTGATCCATCATGGAGAAAAGGATACAACAACTTAAGCATTTTAAATATTTAGGCATTAATTTGCAGAATAATGCGTCTTGGTCCACACATCATAACTATGCTATGAAAATTGCCAATGCTAGTGTGTCAGCCATAACACGGTTTTTTTTATGGTAGAGGCAATCAATTTGTGCCAGCAGCCATAAAGATCTTTAAGATTAAAGTGATTCCACAATTTCTTTATGGTATCCCAATCTGAATTCGTGCTTTTGACCAATCCATCGAACGGATCCAATCAAAATTCTTGCGAAAAGTCTTAGGCTGGCCGAACTGCATTCCATACGCAGTAATATGCTTGGAAACTGGCATGTCTCTATTGGAGACCAGAGCTTGGCTTGCTACTGTCAACCTCTGGCTCCGTCTTCACTATTTCTCTGAACCTGAGAGCTTCATGTCCCATCATATGCTCTCTTAATATAAATTGTCCACCTGGTCAGAGTATATTGCAGAGAAAATCAAGTCTTTGGACCTATCCCTAGAATCATTGTCCATGCTGTCGTTTTCAGCAGCATTTTACCAAATTAAAAGTAGATTTTTGGACATTGAATGCCAGGAATTATACAGTCGGGCCAATAAAACTTGTTCTTCACTGTGTTTTGAGATTCCTCTAACCATAGGGAAAATGGCTTCATATTTTTCCCCTTTTATTGACACCCCAGCACCGAAGAGCTTTCTCTCTTGCTAGATGTAATGCTCTGCCCTTTGCCATACTTCTTGGCAGGTTTAACAAGACGACCTTAGATTCTGTCCTTGTGACCATACATCCATTGAAACAGTCCCTCATGTTTCGCTCCACTATTTGTTATATTCACAACTTCGTAACTCACTACCGCATCCCATTTTGCAGAAATCAGGAGGCTGTTCGGATGCCTTAAAAGTCTGTAGGCTCCTGAGTGATTACTCCCTGAAAGACACAGAAATAGTAGCCAAGTTCATTTTTCTGGCCACCATGATATGCCAAAGGATTTTGTAGCCATAGTTTTAATTGATAACGATGTTTCTAAATTTTAACTGTATCTTTTGTATTTTATGGATAATTTTTATTCTGTATAACTTGGTAATCCTTTTATTCTGTATAACTGATTTCTTTTATGCCAATAAAGGCTGATGATGATGATGAATCATAGAGTTGGAAGGACCATACAGACCATCTAGTCCAACCCCCTGCTCCATGCAGGATCAGCCTAAGGCATCTCCAACAAATGATTAACCAGCTACATTTTGAAGACTGACAATGAAGGGGAGCTCACCACCTTCCTAGGCAGCTGGTTCCACCTCTGAACTACTCTGACTGTAAATCCCACCCCCCTAATATCCATCCAGTACCTTTCTGCTTGTAATTTGAGCCCATTGCTTTGGGTCGTATCCTCAGTCACCAAGTGGAACAGCTGCTTGCCCTCCTCTAAATGACAGACTTTCAAATCATGTCCCCCCTCAATTTCCTCTTCTCCAGACTGAACATTCCCAAGGCCCTCAGCCTTTCCTCATAAGGTTGTTCCTCCAGGCCCTTGATC
This sequence comes from Heteronotia binoei, assembly GCF_032191835.1. Taxonomy (NCBI): domain Eukaryota; kingdom Metazoa; phylum Chordata; class Lepidosauria; order Squamata; family Gekkonidae; genus Heteronotia; species Heteronotia binoei. The sequence goes on from NC_083223.1 coordinate 231,486,978, forward strand.
ATCCTCATTGCTCTCTTCTTCACCACTCGATTTTGTCCACATCTTTTTTGAAGTAATGCCTCCAGAACTGCAGTATTCCAGGTGTGGCCTAACCAAGGCAATACAGTGGAGCTCCTGATTTTGATGTTACAGCCCAGGATTGAATTTGCACCTTTTTTTTGCCACAACATCACACTGGCTGCTCATATTTAGTTTACAGTCCACTAGTACCTCAAGATCTCTTTCGCACACACTACTTCCCAAAAGTGCATCCCCCATCCAGTATTTGTGCTTCACTTCTTTGTGGCCCAGATGTAAGACTTTGCACTTATCTTTGTTGAATTGCACCCTGTTCACAACTGCCCACTTCTCCAGATTATTCAGATCTTGTTGAATTTTTACTCTATCCTCCTGGGTGTTTGCTACTCCTCCCAATTTGATTTCATTAGAAAATGTTATGAGCAGCCCTTCCACCCCTTCATTCAGATCAGTGATAAAAATGTTGAAAAGAACAGGGCCCAAAATCAAGTCCTGCAGCACCCCACTGGACACCTTTCTCCAGTCTTATGAAACTCCATTGACAACCACTCTTTGGGTACGGTCCTCTAACCATTTTCCTATCCACCAAACTGTCCTATAGTCCAGTCCACAGTCTTCCAGTTTGTCCATCAGAATATCATGGGAAACCTTATCAAAAGCTTTACTGAAATCCAGGTAAACCACATCAACAGTGTTCCCACAATCCAGTAAGCTTGTTACTTGATTAAAGAAGGAAACCAAGTTGGTCTGGCAAGACCTGTTGGAGACAAAGCCATGCTTACTTCCTCAAATCACCAAATTATCCTTCAGATGCTCACAGATCAACCCTTTTAAAATCTGCTCAAATATCTTTCCAGCATAGGGCTGCCAACCCCCCGGTCTGGGTGGAGAATCTCCTACCTGGGAGATTCTCAACCTGCCGGCCCACATTGGGTTTGCGGGGAGAACCTCCCCCTGCATCACTAGCATGATGACATCATCCGGAAGTGACATCATCGAAATGGTGGCGCCCATGCAGGGCCACTCTAGGTGTTTCTGGGAAAACTCTATGGTTTTCCCAGACGCTCTAGTCATTTGGGAGGTAAAGCTGGCTAGAGCATCCAGGAAAACCACAGAGTTTTCCCGGAAATGCCTAGAGTGGCCCCGCATGGGTGCCATTTTGATGATGTCACTTCTGGGTGACATAATTTTGGCATGCGGTGCATGGGATGCGCATGAATTTCCCCCACTGGGGAATGAAGAGGACTTGGCAATCTTATATCCAGCAACAGAAGTCAGACTAACTGGCCTGTAGTTTCCCGGTTCATCCTTCTTCCCTTTTTTAAAGATTGGGATAAATTTGCTCTCTTCCAATCTTGTGGGACAACCTCAGTTCTCCAGGAGGTCTTGAAAAGATGGAAAAAGGCTCTGCTAGTTCTTTAGAAAGTTCTTTGAGCACTCTTGGGTGCACACCATCCAGCCCAGGGGATTTGTACTCATCCAATGCAGCCAAGTGCCTCTCCACAATTTTCCTACCCATGTCAATGAGCCTCTCAGGCATTCTGTTAAGTCTTCTGCCAACTCTAGATGGACTTGAATTCTTCTTAAGGGAGAAAAGTGAGGCAAAAAAGTCAATAAGCCTGTCTGCTTTTTCCCTGTCCTCAGATTTTCTCCTTTTACTCCCAAGAGTGAACCAATTGCCTCCTTTATTTTGTATTTGCTTCTCACATATCTGATTTTTTTCTTCTTGTAGTCTCATACCCTTGACTTCGTTTGACCTGTCTTCCCCAGATGCGTCCCTAGTGATTGTTCTTCTACATTATGATCCCCATGTTGATCATCATCTTCCCCTTGTGGCAGTTTAAAGCTCTCCTGATGAGGTTCTCCAGGTTAGAACATAAGAACATAACAGAAGCCATGTTGGATCAGGCCAACGGCCCATCAAGTCCAACACTCTGTGTCACACAGTGGCAAAAAAATTTATATACACACATACACTCTGGCTAATAGCCACTGATGGACCTGTACTCCATATTTTTATCTAAACCCCTCTTGAAGGTGGCTATACTTGTGGCCGCCACCACCTCCTGTGGCAGTGAATTCCACATGTTAATCACCCTTTGGGTGAAGAAGTACTTCCTTTTATCCGTTTTAACCTGGCTGCTCAGCAATTTCATCGAATGCCCACGAGTTCTTGTATTGTGAGAAGGGGAGAAAAGTACTTCTTTCTCTACTTTCTCCATCCCATGCATTATCTTGTAAACCTCTATCATGTCACCCCGCAGTCGACGTTTCTCCAAGCTAAAGAGCCCCAAGCGTTTCAACCTTTCTTCATAGGGAAAGTGCTCCAGCCCTTTAATCATTCTAGTTGCCCTTCTCTGGACTTTCTCCAATGCTATAATATCCTTTTTGAGGTGCGGCGACCAGAACTGCACACAGTACTCCAAATGAGACCGCACCATCGATTTATACAGGGGCATTATGATACTGGCTGATTTGTTTTCAATTCCCTTCCTAATAATTCCCAGCATGGCGTTGGCCTTTTTTATTGCAAACGCACACTGTCTTGACATTTTCAGTGAGTTATCTACCACGACCCCAAGATCTCTGTCTTGGTCAGTCTCTGCCAGTTCACACCCCATCAACTTGTATTTGTAGCTGGGATTCTTAGCCCCAATGTGCATTACTTTGCACTTGGCCACATTGAACCGCATCTGCCACGTTGATGCCCACTCACCCAGCCTCAACAGATCCCTTTGGAGTTCCTCACAATCCTCTCTGGTTCTCACCACCCTGAACAATTTAGTGTCATCCGCAAACTTGGCCACTTCACTGCTCACTCCCAACTCTAAATCATTTATGAACAAGTTAAAGAGCATGGGACCCAGTACCGAGCCCTGCGGCACCCCACTGCTTACCGTCCTCCACTGCGAAGACTGCCCATTTATACTCACTCTCTGCTTCCTATTACTCAGCCAGTTTTTGATCCACAAGAGGACCTGTCCTTTTACTCCATGACTCTCAAGTTTTCTAAGGAGCCTTTGATGAGGAACTTTATCAAAAGCTTTCTGGAAGTCAAGGTAAACAACATCTATCGGGTCTCCTTTGTCCACATGTTTGTTCACCCCTTCAAAGAAATGTAACAGGTTAGTGAGGCAAGATCTTCCCTTGCAGAACCCATGCTGAGTCTTTCCAATGTTTTCTTTTCCAATCTTGAGAGGTGAAGGCCATCATGTGCTAGTAGGCCTTTTTTAAGAAAGCTTATCCCATGATCCCAGAATCCAAAGCGCTCCCTCTGGCACCACCATCGCAGCCAACGTTTAACTTCAAATATGGTCTGCTCCCATTGCTTTCCTCTTCCTTTGATGGGAAGGATAGATGAGAAGACCCCCTGCACCCCCTGTGCTTTCAGCTGCCTTCCAAGAGCTTCATAGTCCTCCTTAATTCTCTCAATGGTATTTGTGGATGTTTATTCGTTCCCACATGGACCATCACAAGTGGGTATTGATCCATAGGTCTGATCCGCTTCGGTAGTCAATGTGTAATATCTTGAATCCTAGCCCTCAGCAAAGCAACACATCTCTTGGAGAAGAGGATAAGGCCCAGACATGTGACATTCCATACCCCTGAGCAGAGAGTCCCCAATGACCACCACTTTCCATTTCTCTCCACTTCCCCATTGTCCCATGCCCTCTTCACTCCCTCTTCCGAGTCTTTGTGGTTCCTCTTCCACCCTTGAGTTCATCACCATCTCAAGCCCCTCAGATCTATTATTGAGCTCTAGGGGACCTGAGCATTGTCTTTGTTGATGTCTTTGGATTTGTACCTCATAACTGAGTGGAGGCTCAAAGGATAGATCAATTTTTCCTTCTTCTGTTTCGGTGTTTTTATTATGCCTCTGTTGAGCCTCCAGGCTTTTATCAATGAATAGTTCTCCTGCCTTGATTTCCTGAAGTGTGGTGATCCTCCCTCCTCTATCTAAATGCCTAAGAAGAGCTGAATCAGGATCTAAGATCTCTTGGATATATATGATCCAATCTCAAGTCTAGTCATGAGCAAAAGCCTTTCAGTTAAAACATTATGCAGCCACTTTTACTAATTCACGGCCTTCTTTGTTTTGAAAGGACTATGAAAGGATTCTTGAAGGGGAAAAGTGAGTTAATTTTTCCAATACGTAACTGATGTTGATAGATAAAAGCTTCCAAAACACACTTGCTTTGTTTACCCTATTCTCTTTAGCTTCACTTTTAAACCTACACAGGCTGTTTGGTTCCACCTAAGAAGCTAATAAGCACATGAAGCATTAAATGAAAAAGAGAACCTGAAGCAAAGGAGAGATATTTCCAGAGTTTGCATAAGTTTCAGTTGCTAGGGAAACGATTTCTCTATCTCTGTGGCATGCAGGGCGTCTGAAACATCTGCTTCACTTGGTGCCTGGTTTCTTAACACAGATTGCATCAAGCAAGACAATACAAACTATTTTTTTTAAAAAAAAATCTGCAAAAATGCTTGCTTTAAAAAGTATAGCAATGTATGGAAATTATTTCTACATATTTCTTATCTATGTTGACATTTATAAAAGGCACAAATCCAAGGTCTTGATAAAACATCATCATTAGGGGTCCCACGTGGCTTTCCCAAAGACTGAAGATATTATCTCCCATGCCCTGGCCCTAGTCCAAGTTGGATAATTGCATTCTGCCTAATGTACCTAGAATCCCTTGCTGCTTTGGTAGGATAAGGAAGCCATCTTTCCTTCCTATGTAGAGCTGTCGAGTAGTTTAGTTCATATCGTAATAATGGCTGCAGTGCTACACCCCAAAGCCCCAAACAAATGGCACTGTCACCCCTGAGACAACAGTACAAATTAATGTGCTGTTTGATTGCTGTCGCTTGCCTAAGCTGCTGAAAAGCAATCTTTTTTAAAAAAGAAATAATAATATGTATTGTGTAATCATCTTCAGAAATATGCATCAAGACCGCTAAATTTAAAATTAATACTTTTTAAAAGGACATGTTCCTTAAGACTGCTTACATTTATAAGACACAATAAAGCTGCTGCAAAATGAATATCCAGTGTCTTTACTTTTAAAGCTTTCTCATCCCATTTCCTCTGTTGGTCCTTCTTATTATCCATGCATCCATCCATCTATGCATCCATCCATCTATGCATCCATCCATCCATCCATCCATCCATCCATCCATCCATCCATCCATCTACTCATCTATCCATCTATCTATCCATCCATCCATCCCATGTGTATCTTACATTTCCTCCCAGGCAGCATGCATAGGGTACCATCCCTTCATTTGATTTTAACAGATAGCCTGACCTAGGAAAGAGCAGAACACACAGAGAGGAGATGTGAGCGAGATCAAAGATATCATTCTTTGTCATCACTATTATCAGTCCATTATCCTGCCTTTCCTCCAAGGAGCTCAAGTTGGTCACATTTTCCCCCCTTCTTCATTTACAGAATATTTCCTCTCTCCTCTTTCTAAATGTGTAATAACAGCTGAATCAGGATCTGAGATCTCTCGGGTATCTTTATGATATTTAAAATCACAACTGGGGCAAACTGAACAAGTCTATCTTTTTTTTTTAATTGTATTTTATTAAATTTTCAACAAACCAAAAATTAAAACAAAACACTGCAAAACACTCTAATAAAAAATCCCAAAGTCTCTATTATCATACATAAGATGATAACTTAATACTACACTATAGAATTGTCAAAATGCACACAGTAAAACCCAAAATTCTTTAGTATCTACCATAAGTTTAAAACGGAATGCACAAGTCCATCTGTTAAATCTCTCTCTCTCAACATAGCAATTAGATTTTTTTTTCACCACCCTCTCCTTAGGTTGCTGTGTTTTGTTCCTTGAAGCATATTTTCTCCAAGCCAGACTCCACTATAGGCAGATTGTTGAGCTGGGAGAAAAATGCTTGATATGGCAGATCACAATGTGATAAAATATGGATGGATGGAGGGGAAATAATTTACTCTCCTTGCCATCAACTTCCTTGACACTATAAGAGACGTTAATAGCCTCACTCTCGCTCTCAAGTGGAATCCCAAAATTTCCATAAGAACAGTTGTCTCAGCTCAGTATGACCTGTGTTGCAAACACAGAAAAAGACAAAAACAGGATACAGGATGACCTTGACAGGCTGGAAAACTGGACTAAAATCAATAAAATGAATTTTAACAGGGATAAATGTAAAGTTCTGCATTTAGGTAGGAAAAATCCAATGCATGGTTATAGGATGGGGAAGACTTGTCTTAGCAGTAGTATGTGTGAAAAGGATCTAGGGGTCTTAGTGGATAATACGCTGAACATGAGTCAATAGTGTGATGTGGTGGCTAAAAAGGAAAATGCAATTTTGGGCTATATCAACAGAAGTATAGTGTCCAGATGGTATAGCTTTACTCTGCTCTGGTAAGACCTCACATGGAGTATTGTGTTCAGTTTTGGGCACCACATTCTAAAAAGGATATAGACAAGCTGGAACGGGCCCAGAGGAGGGCGATGAAAATGGTGAGGGGTCTGGAGACCAAGTCCTATGAAGAAAAGTTGAAGGAGCTGGGAATGTTTAGCCTGGAGAGAAGGCAGCTGGGAGGTGATATGATCACCATCTTCAAGTACTTGAAGGGCTGTCATATAGAGGATGGTGTGGAATTGTTTTTTGTGGCCCCAGAAGGCAGTACCAGAACCAGTGGGTTGAAATTAAATCAAAAGAGTTTCCAGCTCAACATTAGGAAGAACTTCCTGACCATTAGAGCAATTCCTCAGTGGAACAGGCTTCCTCAGGAGGTGTTAGACTCTCCTTCCTTGGAGATTTTTAAACAGAGGCTAGATGGCCATCTGACAGCAATGAAGATCCTGTGAATTTAGGGGAAGGTGTTTGTGAGTTTCTTGCATTGTGCAGGGGGTTGGACTAGATGACCCTGGAGGTCCCTTCCAACTCTATGATTCTAGTAAGGAAGAGCTGTCAAAATGAAATTGTATGAGTCTCAAATCAAACATATAAGTAAAGTTGTTCTGCTGTTCCTTACTCTATTATGTTATGATCTGTGTTCAAGGGCAAGCTTAAGTAAATCTAAAATGGCATCATTTATGCAGAAGGCACTTTGAATAGAGAGGTATGATCCTTCACCTTTCAAGATTTCAGGTGGGGGGAGTTGTATTTTTAGGGCTTACTAGTGTTCCAGTAGTCCAAATTCTCACCATGCTTCATTTAAAATCCAAATTCCATTCAATTTTAGTTAACTCTTTTATACCTTTTAAAACCTATTTTATGTCTGTATGTTTATGTTTAGCACTTTCCAGTGGAGGGTCCTGTCTTCTGATGTGTAATTGTGACAATTTCCTTCAGTTTATGAGGCAGGGAATGACAATAGGAGAGTCTTTCTCCTAACAACAATAGGGATGGGCACAGACTAGCTCACTTGTTATAATTTGTTTGTTACAAATTTTGACTGGTTCATGGTTTGTGAACTGCAGTCTGTGGCATGAACTTTCTGGAAACTTTCAAGCAGTTTGTGGTGGTTCATGAATGGTTACATTTCCAGACCGTCTCTACTCAATAAAAATGTTTACCAAACTTCAAACCAATGGGGATGGGGCAGAATTCATGAACCCTGGAAACACTACTGAAATAATTACAGCACAAACAGTTGCAATGAAAATGCAGAGTGGATTTTCAATTAATGTTTCTGGGCCCAGATAAACTGCTCTGGGCCTGGAGTAACAGACCCCAGAGTGGATGATGGTCCTCTGGAATATAATTAGTGCTTTGGGACAAGAATGACAGCCCTCCCCCCCCCCCCCGCAGTGGAATGACAGTCTCTGCGAGTGGCAGACGTGTTCTGGGAGCGGCCTGACTGATCGCAGAGTGGAATGATGGCCCCTGGGAGTAGCAGGTCTTCTGGGGTTGGAATGACAGCCCCCAGGGTGAAATAGCTCCTGGAAGTAGCAGAAGTGTTATGGTGCTGGAATGACAGCCCCCAGAGTGGAATAATGGCTACTGGGAGTAGCAGAAGTGTATTGGTAATAGAATGTTAGCCCTTAGAGTGGACTGACAGCCCCTGAGAGTAGCAGAATTACCAGCCCTGGTTAGTATTTGGATGGGAGACCACCAGGATGTCCAGGATTGCTACACAGAGGCAAACAATGGCAAACTACCTCTGAGCATCTCTTAGGGTTGCCAAGTCTGACTCAAGAAATATCTGGGGACTTTGAGAGTGGAGCCAGGAGACATTGGGGGTGGAGCCAGGAGACATTGGGGGTGGAGCCAGGAGCAAGGGTGTGACAAGCATGATTGAATTCTGAAGGGAATTCTGACAATCACATTTAAAAGGACCACACACCTTTAAAATGCCTTCCCTCCATTTGGAAACAATGAAGGATAGGGGCATCTTCTTTTGGAGCTCATATAATTGGACCTCCTGGTGCAATCTTTTTGAAACTTGAGCAGTATTTTGAGAAGCAGCTCTGGATGCTATGCTGAACAATTGGTGCCTCTACCCCAAACAACAGGCCTCCCAGAGCCCCAGATACCCACAGCTTGATTCTCCATTATACCCTATGGGAATCTGTCTCCATTGAGTATGAGTGCTCAGCAGACATTTTCCTCCCCTTCCCCCGCTTTCTGATGACCCTGAAGTGGGGAGAGGGCCTCCAAACCAGGAGATCCCCTGTCCCCAACTGGAGATTGGCAACCCTAGCACCTCTGAGTCTTGAAAATCCTATGGTGTCATCACAAGTTGGCTGCAGCTTGATGGCATTTTACATACTAACACATGTGTGTGTATAGTTAGCTCACTGTTCCAAGAATCCTAAAAGAAAAGGGAGGCTAAAATTCCATGTATCCAAAGCATCTAAGAAAACTTGGCAGCTGGTATATATAATACTGTTTATTTAGCACCTACTATACAATAACATTTAACAGTATTTCATAACTGAAAGAAAACATTGTATCTGTATAATATCTGATATAGTATAGTATCTGATGGCTGCAAGTATATAAAACTTTATATTTTATGTCTGGTAAAACAGTCAAGAGACACTAACAAGTGCACTTCAAATTCTGAGGTAAAAATTCACATTGAAAATTTGAGGGGCAAAATTCAAATATGTGAACTGTGAGTACCAGAAAGAATTAGTTTTATGTCTAGATTTTTCCAGTGTGGAGAAAGGATGTGTTCTAGAATTACCAGCTCTAGAATGCTACTTGTAACAGGGAATGATTTCTGATAAATGTAAAACAGGCTACTGATGGGTTCTCAATGTAAGGGAGCTGACAGGAAATTGAGAAGCAAGTAACAGTTGATCAAGGGATATTTAGGGAGTATGCAGAAAGCATAGGCTATCACAGGTAAGGCAGAACCCCTTAAAGGAGCTGTGAAGTGTCTGAAAATAATATCAAGCACAGCATCATACTCCAAACAGTATATTATGCAACCACAGAAAAGCATGCCCATAGAAGAGGGAAGGAGGATCACAACAGGAGAAAAAGTCTCATCCCTAAGTTGTCTTACCATTACTGAAAATACTAGCATTAGAGGCCCACTGAAATTAGAATTGCAACCCTGGCTTTATTTTTCTGTGGCACATTAACAAAAACATGGATCTGCTGCAGGATGAACCGTGCATTGTCAGGCTGTTTACTGTGTTTCCTAGAGTGACTTCCTGATACTCATCTTGTGCCTGGAGATATGCACAGCAGGTAATAGCAGTAGCTGAAGAGGAAGCCAAAGGTCAGTTTATTTGCTACATGGGAGGAAAGATTATGCAAACACAATCAAGACTGAAAGGCCAAACAAAATCTGCATTAAAAATAATCTCATTTTCTAAATATATGACTAGGTGTCAGGTTATAGGGATCATTTTATTTATTTGTTTTGTTTTTCAGAATGCAAATGTGTTGACTTTTATGTGCTTTTTAGTTCATAGGATTGCTTCCATAATTCCAGGCTTTTAACTGACTTTATTTACTATTGTCTTGTCTCTTTGACAAATTTGGAATTTACATCTTCTTTACCTGTTTGCTTCATAGATTCTATGTATAGCACTAGTTCTGTCACACAGTACCAGCCCAAGCCTTCATTAATCTACCAAGCTGAATGGAGCACACCTACTATACATTATGACCTCTCTAGTAAATGGCCAGAACAGGAAGATTTTCAAGCCCACAGAGGGACATGGCTGTGAGGGGTCTGTATTCAGCTTGATAGGTCATAGAAATTGTTTAGGCACAATCTTAAATGTGAATAAATTGCTTATTCCACTTTCCTTTCTAGCTTCTTTCAGCTCAATTGACTTCCTTCTGCTGTGGATGAACTACTGTCAAATCACTTTGTTTCTGAATTCGCTATTGATCTAAGCCATCAAAGGAAGGCACCGTACAATAGCTTCAGAGATTCATCTCCATGCACACCAGTCTTCACACACCTCCAATTTGGTACAATTGAGCTCTAATCTGAGCCATGCTCTTGCTGATTGCAACTGTTCTCCATGGGAGACAAACATTGTATTGAAAGCAGGTGGTCATAAAGTTTCAGTTCATTCTCTAAAATGTTGAAAATTCAAAGCAGGAACTTGATTCATTTAAGGGGAAACTCATGTAATCTGAGTCTGTGAATCATGAAACACTAAAGGTGCAGTACATAAATCAAGAGATAGCGTCTTATGAAAATAAGGCAAATTGAATGTTCAAAAGAGGTTATCCATAAGACTCAGTTCTAGATAGCACTGCCTTCACTTCTTGTGAATAACTGTAATGTTCCTTTAAAAAGGGGGGGGGGGCGGGGAGGAAGGAAAAGCAGATGACAAACAATCCAGCAAGGCCAATTTGAGTGTGACCAGCATAACATTCATCAAGCATCTTGGTGTAAACTTGTTCAGGGAGTTTATACTTTATACCTTCATAACCTGACTATATAATAGCCCAATCATGTGGCTATGCTCTATGTTTGAGAATGCAGCCTTTTACTCAGCACAGTACCCTAAGTACATAGCAATGAGTACAAACATCTAGAACAGATTGTTGTTCAGGTACTAGATAGAACTACTTATGATATGTATGCACAACTCTATAATATTATTGTGATATTATTGCACATTACATGTCCACCAAATGTTGAGAATGTCTGGAACCTATAAAACAACCTAACTTGTCACTGTGATCTCACATTTGTATATTAGGGATGGAGAGAGAAAAAGCTACTGGCTGTTGACATCAGAAGGTCCTCTAACTTGAAAAAAAAGCCTCTACTGTTTTTCTACCCCCTGTAGAATAAGGCATTTGGGGGTTCTCCTATAGGTGAAATGTCACATATTCCCTAAAGACACTCTATTACTTTTGGTATCCTTTAGCTTTCTGAAAATACTTCTACCATACTTCTTGAATAAGGTAAAAAAGCAGGCTGCTTGTATATACATTTACTCACAGACATCTGTAACCAGGCCTCAGATTCAGCAGGAGCTCACCTAAGCACCGCTCCCGAACCTTTCTAGAGCATTCCACCTCCCCTTCCTCCTCCCCCTCCTCCCCTACCTTTCCTTTGTCTGACCATTGAATAGACCGGTGCAGCTGCATAATCCCTAGTTTTTCGGAGGACTGCCTAAGAAAGGGAAGCTAGATAGCAAGCCAGGAAAAAGAAGCTTTGCCATGCCCCCAGCAGCCTTTATTAAGACGTGGAGATGCCCTCACTTTTTTTCCTGCTGCTTCAATCAACACCGGAGGTAAGTTCAGGTCTTCATCTCTCCTCACTGTGAAGGGGAGGGGGCGGCCTAGGAGAGGCTGGGGCCGAGAGAGGCTTTTCTGGACCAGCTGGCTCTGCAGCTGGCCCAGAGAAGCTTTTCTTGCCTTGGCCTTTCCTCGTGTGTGGGCTGTGGGGGTGGAGGGTGGGAGCAGCCTGCCTGTGCTCTTTCTGCTTGTGTCAGTGCTTTGTGCAGTGGGGTGGCCTAGGAGAGGCTGGGGCTGAGAGAGGCTTTTCTGGGCCAGCTGGCTCTACTGAGCTCCATAGAAAGAATCCATGGCATTGTACATAATCTGGTCCTTCCCAGACTTTGTCACTAAATCCCCAGGAGTTTGCAAGCCTGCATCTGGCAACCCTACACCCCCTCACCTCCTGGCAGTGACTAAGAGGGACCTGGCAACACCGCTGTGCTCTTTCTCAAGCCAACTCCCATTGGCTGTTCACCCAGGTGGTAGGGTAAGGGATGCTCCCATATTAATGTCTTTTGCTTCTTTGAGCATACTGTTCAAATACAAGCTAACTTCCATTTCCATGCAATCTGGTAGTTACATGCCTGCAAAAGGCACTAGGTACCAGTGGGAGGATGCCAGCAGGCCTTTCACCCTGACTGCTTTGCTGGTATTGGGACACTGAATGGGCTTTTTTTTTTTTTTTTGAGAATTAAGATCACAATATTCAAGTTTTCATTTATATAAGAACATAAGAGAAGCCATGTTGGATCAGGCCAATGGCCCATCCAGTCCAACACTCTGTGTCACACAGTGGCCAAAAAAACCCCAAGTGCCATCAGGAGGTCCACCAGTGGGGCCAGGATACTAGAAGCTCTCCCACTGTGCCCTCCCAAGCACAAGAATACAGAACATCAATGCCCCAGACAGAGAGTTCCAACAATAAGCTGTGGCTAATAGCCACTGATGGACCTTTGCTCCATATGCTTATCCAATCCCCTCTTGAAGCTGGCTATGCTTGTAGACATCACCACCTCCTGTGACAGTGAATCCCATGTGTTAATCACCCTTTGGGTGAAGAAGTACTTCCTTTTATCCGTTCTAACCTGACTGCTCAGCAATTTCATTGAATGACCATGAGTTCTTGTATTGCGAGAAAGGGAGAAAAGTACTTCTTTCTCTACCTTCTCTATCCCATGCATAATCTTGTAAACCTCTATCATGTCACCCCGCAGTCAATGTTTCTCCAAGCTAAAGACCCCAAGCATTTTAACCTTTCTTCATAGGGAAAGTGTTCCAGCCCTTTAATCATTCTAGTTGCCCTTTTCTGCATTTTTTCCAATGCTATATCTTTTTTGAGGTGTGGTGACCAGAATTGTACACAGTATTCCAAATGAGGCTGCACCATCAATTTATACAGGGGCATTATGATACCGGCTGATTTGTTTTCAATTCCCTTCCTAATAATTCCCAGCATGGCGTTGGCTTTTTCTATTGCAATTGCACACTGTCTTGACATTTTCATACACAGGCTGAGAACAATGAAAAGGAAGACAATCTCAGACTATTTTGTTGGAACCCCAGCCAAATGTGGAGCGATTGAAGATTGTCCCTTATCAGTCAATCCAGATTGAATTTCAACTCCTGACAAAACCTCCCATGAACTTGAAATTGCAACAACAGGTGAGTCAGAAAATTCCATTTCTGTCTCTGGAAACAATGAAAACTTGTGGCCCACTTGTTGGACTGTAGAGCAGAAGAATGACCGGCTATTTTTCAACGGTGGCAAGTTAGGTTGCTCAGTATGTAAAAATGTTGGAACCTTAGGGACAGAGAAGAATATGGGCATGCATCTTTCTAAAGAGTGTTGCCGCTGTTGAAAGAACATGACCAGATCCAGAGGAGTTAAGTAGTCCTGTTAACTTTCCATAACCACTATAGCAGTCTGGCCCTGTAGCAGCAAGTGAGAAGCCCATTGCTTGTAAACTGCTGATTTCTTTACAGGCCCAAGCCAGAGGAAGATTTGCAGCAGAAGAAGCATGACAAGAATGTGAGGAAGAAGCAGCCTTTATGTTTGAGATTTTCTTTAACATTTGGGACGTTCTTATGTTACTTCTTTGTGACAATCAATGGATGCTGTTGCTAAAATTGCCTTTGTACTGAGTGCCCATCCTAGGGGGCACTGAAGATCCTGTCTCATCATCTGTATTAAATGTTATCATTAATTTTGGAGTTTTTGTTTTTATAATAAATGTTTTCAAGGGAGGTCTGCCTTTTAATCTGGCAAAATGAAACAATTTAACATCTTGACTGTTTTCTTTGTGCTTTTAAAACAATTTTTCCCCAGGTAGGCTTGCCAGTTCTGGATTGGAGATTTTTTTGCGGTGAATCAGATGTTGTGGGTGGTGCCTTATGATGTACTTTCGGTGATGTCAGAGGGGTGTGTGGCATATGCTAATGAGTTATGTTAATGAGCTCCACTACCTATTTTTCTAGAAAAAGACTCCTGTGTAATACTGAGGATTTACCATCCCCCAAGTAGGAGCCGTCATTTTCCTGTAATTACAAGTGATCTCCAGATTACAGAGATCAGTTCCCCTGAAGCACATGGCAGTTCCAGAAAGCAGAATCACATCTCCTGTAAGCTCCCTCCCCCTAACTCTGCCTTTCTCAGGCTCTGCCCTGAAATCTCCAGGAATTCCTCAAGGTGGATTTGGCAACCCTACTCTGAGCTACCATATTATACCAATATTTGTGCTGTAGTACAATATTATAATAAATTTTATATGTATTTTGATATATAAAATACTAATATACCACATACACACACATTGTAGTGCTGGTGTGTGGGTGTATACACATACTGTATCCATAGATGGTTTAACAGATGGATGGATTCACACACAATATACCCTCAACTTTAAAATGTGGAACTCTTTAACTATCAGAAAACATTTCCTTATGAAAAATAGGGAAAACAAAGCCCATATTCCAAGGATGAGATTCACTTGAATGCAATGATCTTATATCCATAGTAAACATTCCAACCAAAGTATTGAATTGCCAATTGGAACTACAGCATAATGGAAATGAATGTGATTGATAGCAGATATCAGTCACAGAGTGGTAATTTTTATAGTGAAATAGATACCTCATAAAACTATGACATAAGCTGACCCTTCCTATTAAGAAAGGGAGAAAAATGGACAAGAAAGACAAAAAATAAAGAAAGAGTTGTAGCTGGACAGTCCTCAGGAATTGTGAAAACAAGCCAGAGGGCATTTTCAGATGGGTATAGGCTCAGCAATGCAAAAACAATGGTCATGAATACTTAATCTATCACAGCAGAGGAATATTGCTCCATTGGCTACAGTCACAATAGTCATTAACTCTGAACTATGAGAACATTTGGCTTACTCTGAATGTGATATAACATTCACAGCAGCTATAACATTCCATTCTTCTGTCATTGTGATGACCAGTTGGAGGAACTTTCTTGCTGAAGGTTCCCAGTGCATTTTCAAGGGAGGTCTGCCTTTTAATGTGGCAAAATTTTAAAAATTTGAGGATGTTCGGAATATGAAATTGCCTGGTTTAAAATACCCCACCCCAATGTGAAGACAACTCAAACCCAGATTTAGACCTGTAGTTGTATTGGCTTATACTGGGTTTTGTCCTCTCCACCATCCTTTCCTCCCTCCATTTCACAGCATCCTTTCTATTTTACTTTTCCAATGGTACCTGCCAACAGGGCAGATGCAGCAGTGAATATAGCAAGACATCCTTCTTTCTCCCTCCATCAAAGGAATGAGAATGCTACAACAGCAGCATTTTTGGAATGAAGAAATATTCATATGGGAAATGTGGCTCTCTGTGAATCCTGAATCCATTCTAGTACAGATGCCTTTGAAAGAGGATTAGGGAAATTCATAGAAGGCATAATTATAAATAGATTAGCTGTGATAGCTGTATGAAAATTCCACATTTTGAGGTTTCTTGCCATTGGTCACCAGTTTGGTGTAATGGTTAGGAGCATGGACTCTGATTTGGGAGAACCAGGTTTGAGCTCCCACTCTTCCACAGGCACCTGCTGGTGTGACCTTGAATCAGTCACAAGTTCTTTCAGAGTCATTCTGGAAAGATCTCTCTCAGTTCTACCTACCTCACAGGGCGTCTGTTGTGGAGAGGGGAAAAGAAAGGAGATTGTAAGCTGCTCTGAGTGAAGGGCAGGGTATGAATCCATTCTCCTCCTCCACTTCATCTTCTATTGGGGGGATAGTTATTGCCCTGGGCTACCTAATTCCCCTACCTAAATACTTAAAGCCCCATGGTGCAGAGCGGTAAAGCTGCAGTAGTGCAGTTGGAGCCCTCTGCTCATGACCTGAGTACAATCCCAGTACAATCAGGTGGCCGGCTCCAGATTGATTCAACCTTCCATCCTTCCGAGGTTGGTAAAATGAGTACCCAGCTTGCTGGGGAGAAAGTGTAGATGACTGGGAAAGGCAATGGCAAACCACCTCGAAAAAAGTCTGCCGTGAAAATGTGAAAGCAGCATCACCCCAGAGTCGAAAACAACTGGTGCTTGCACAGGGGACTACTTTTACATTGTTGTTGTTTTTGCCTAATTGTATCTGGTTAACTGTAAGGGTTTGAAAAGATTTTGATGGGATGGATGATGGAAATTGCCATCAAGTTGCAGCTGCCATATGAAAACCCTTCATGGGGTTTTCAACTCAAGAGATGAACAAAGGTGATTTCCCATTACTTGCTTCTGCATAGCAACCTTAATGTCTTCCTTGGTGGTCTTTCATCCAAGTACTAACCAGGGCTGATCCTGCTTAGCTTCCAAGATCTAACACAACTGGGCTCACTTGGGTAATCCAGGTCAGGGAACACAGACTTTGCTTTGTATTTATTCTCCCCATTTGCTTTAATTTTCCTTATAGATTTCATTGGAAAATCCATTTCTGTTTATACCTTTTTCATTTCCTGTTCCCTTAATATAATAATTTTAGAACTTTCACCTCTGTATCCCTCCCTGTCACAGATGGTGCCCCCATTTGAGCCATTAAAGGATAAACACATCTCCAGATTCAAATTTTCTTACATCCAATTCAAATGGAAATGAAAGTCTCAAAGATTATAACCCTCACCACAGTGATTCACTCAGACTGTCTTCAGATCAGTAGGGAAAAAAGTTTCCTTTGATATAGTCATTTAACAGAGAAAAGCTTACAAGATTATTCATGGGATGGAGAAAGTAGAGAAAGAAGTCCTTTTCTCCCTTTCTCACAATTCAAGAACTCGTGGGCATTTAATGAAATTGCTGAGCAGTCAGGTTAGAACGGATAAAAGGAAGTACTTCTTTACCCAAAGGGTGATTAACATGTGGAATTCAATGCCACAGGGGATAGTGGTGTCTACAAGCATAGCCAGCTTCAAGAGGGGATTGGATAAAAATATGGAGCAGAGGTCCATCAGTGGCTATTAGCCACTGTGTGTGTGTGTATTTGCCACTGCGTGATACAGAGCGTTGGTCTGGATGGGCCATTAGCCTGATCCAACATGGCTTCTCTTATGTTCTTAACATCTGGCTTGGAGAGCAGAGACGGGGAGGCAATTAGCTACCACACAAAGCTGGTAGAAGGACAACACGTACAATTGGTATTGCTTAGCAATGCAAGAAATTCAGGTAATGATAATTTCAGAATGGTAGTCAGGTAGAAGAGCTAGACCAGATTTGGGGAGTATAAGCTTTTGAGAACCAAGGGAGCTTTGACTCTTAAATCTTATATCTCCAAAATCTTGTTGGTTTCTAACATGCTGCTGGATTTGAATCTAGCTCAGGTAAAGATAGTATGGAAAAGCAGGGAGAAAGGCTTGCATTTGGAAGCTGAACTGCCATGTATCTATATGTACTCCAAATAATCACAATGATGGTAGGAGAAGCTGAAGGCAGTAGGAAAAGAGTAGGATTGCCAGCTCTGTGTTTGAAAATACCTGGAGACTTTGGGAGTGGATCCGGGATAACACAGGGCTTGGGGAGGGGAGCATGGTACAATGCCATAAAGTCCACCCTTAAAAGAAGTCATTTTTTTTTCAGAGGAGTTGATCTCTACCAGCTGTAGACCAGTGTAAAAGTGGGAGATCTCCAGGGTCCACCAGGAGGCTGGCAACCCTAGAAAGGAGGAAGACCCAACATGAAATGGAGTGACTCAATAAGGGAAGCTGCAACCCTCAGTTTGCAAGACCTGAGCAAGGCTGTTAATGACAGGACATTTTAGAGGTGATTAATTCATAAGGCCTCCATGTCAGAAATGTCTTGGCAGCACATAACACACACAAAAATAATCACATTTAAGACACACATTGTTCAGAAATGCAGCAGCTGACACAACTGACACATCAGGAGTCATTGCAGTGAACAGAAAGATATTAAATGTGAAAAACAACAAACATAAAACTAGTATTAAACAGTCATCCAAAATTTAGTGGAACAGCTAAGCTCAAATTTTCAGGAAGTAAGCTGAGAGTAAAAACTCTGGACTCCTCAAACAGGTTCATACAACCCAACAGCATGTGTGTAAACATCCTACAAAAAGAATCTGGATTCAATCACATTTACAATTACATTAAAAGTATTTTTTTGCATTGTATTATTTGTGTATGTGTGCATAAAAATGCTGATTCGGAAATGAACTGAAGGAACTGTAAGATAAAGAAAATTGCACAAGCTCCCATTCTGAAATGAGTTTCAGATTTCTCCTAATAAACATGACCGAGGAAGAACAAAAAGCAGTATGGAACAAAATTCCAGAATGATAGAGGAACAGAATGAGAGAAATCCACCCATCTTAATATTGTCTCTATGAGGATTGTTAGTTCCCAGGGTGTTAGAATGTGCTGATATCTGAAAACATCCTCAGTTACACAGGTTTTTCTTTCATATGGTTTCAATTAGAATGAACTACAGAGGCAGAACAGTGGACCGAGCAATTTGGATACCCGAGGTGTGGCTAGCAGGAGTTCTTTTGTTATCAGTTAATGGTTAACTCTTAACTTAAGCAGTGACTAAAGAAAAAAAAGTCACTTGAAGAGTAGTTCAGGAGCTGCCTAATTGACTTTCTACCAGCACATGCCAATCTTCTATAATAAGCATAGCAATGATTCATAACAATGCAAGCATTTCCCTGGGTGTTCAGTATTTTATTATATAGATGCCAATTATTTTAGCTGGGGCAATCATCTATTATACCAGTGTCTCAATTGATTGCCATGCTAGAGTTACGCATTCATATATCATACTCAATGGGCCAAGTAAACTCCTTGGATTGCTTTCATTCCTTAGAGGCACCAAGACTGCCTGAACTTATTCAAAGAATTTCTACAGTTCTAAATATGGGGGGATTTCTCCCCCTCCCATTACCTGTACTAGTATATAACAAACAAAAGAACCAATTCATTTTATGGATCTTGAGTAATAGCTTTTGTGGATGGGAGATGGTTACGAATGTCCCTGTGTGAATCAAGAGACTTTCATTGGGGGAAAAATACCTAATTCATGTAGGCGATCAATGCAAATACAATAGCATGCTCAGCTATATAAAGAGGCAGCATTCAGGAGTACATAATGCACCCTGTCCATGGTAATTAGCACCTGATCGACCTCTGTTTTACAGTTTAGGCATAATATTCAGACTGTCACAGAAAACATGAGGCTGCTTTGCCACTGGAGAAACTTTTCACCTGTGAATTATACCATGGCAATACGGCTAAAATAACTCGACCTGCAGCCTGGCCCTATCCATGCTTGCTTTGAAATAAGTCCCTTTGGGATTCCACAGTGCATTTACCCAAGTGTGCATTTTATTGCAGCCAAAGGACTTACCTACATCAGATTATGTTGTTGTTGTTGTTCAGTCATACAGCTGAGTCCATGGACCAAGTCACACCAGGCCCTCCTATCTTCCACCATCCTCTGAAGTCCATTCAAATTCATGTTAGTTACTTCAGTAACACTGTCCAGTCATCTCATTTTTGCTGTCCCCTTCTTCTTTTGCCTTCTGTCTTTCCCAGCATCAAGGTCTTCTCCAGTGAGTGCTACCTTCTCATTTGGTGGCCAAAATATTTGAGCTTCAGCTTCAGTATCTGAACTTCCAGGGAACAGTCAGGGTTGATTTCCCTTAGGACTGACTGATTGTACAGCACCATGGAATGTTTTAATTGAAATTGCATTTTATTGGTTTTAATTGTAAATAGAATTGGTTTGAAATGACTGTAAGCCGCCTTGAGTCCGCTTGTGGAGAGGGCAGGATAGAACTCTAAGATAATAAAATTAAATTAAATTAATATTAAAAAATCATTTGATCTTCTTGCAATTCAAGGGACTCTCAAGAGTCTTCTTCAGCACCACAACTTGAAAGCATCTATCAGTGATGATGTAGTGCATGAGATTATATCACTTCAAAGTATAGCCAGACAGGCATCATGGTGACATCCAATGGTTAATGAGAGCAGCTGAGAATGAGGATATATGAGGGCAATGTAAATAAACCACAACTGGGAACAACAGAAACGTTTGAGAGCAGATATAGTTTGCTTCTTATTTTGACTAGTCTAATCTTTTCATCCCTCAGCATCCATCTTGACCTTAGGTACAGTAATATTCGCTTCATACAGTATTTTACAGACTGGTAACTAGTCCATGACCCAGCCTTCTGGATGCTTTTCAAACAACCTTGGACAGCTGCACTGTGTGTTCAATAAACTTAGCAGATGAGTCCAGGATCAGAGTGCCACAGGAAATTCAACATATTGTTGAACATAGCTCAACAGCCTGGCAGCAGGGTGGGGGTGATGGCAAGCAATGTACTTAAATGTCTTTGAACAGTGCAGGGAAATTGATGGTTCAGGATAACTGGATTGTAGCTGCTGTATCAAACCATACTTAAAGTTTCCGCACATCCTCTAGACACCATTCTAATCTTTATCAGGAAGACAGAATCACCTAGGGCAACAAACCCTCTCTCCTGACCCTTGCTCTTAACTATATCAGGTTACGAACTGTATTTTGATGAGTCTTCACACACTTCAGCTTGGGAAAAGAACCTGTAAATTGTTGATGTCATCATGTTATGAGAGAATGACTCAGATTTCAGGAAACAGCAGGGACAATCAAATTTATTCCTGGCTACCTTTTAAAAAACCCCTTTGACTGAATCAGTGTGTGGCAAAAATGATAGCAAGTGACATAAATCCTTGCCACCCCCACTATTTTAGAAAGATGAGGATTTTGTAATGAGCTGGAGTGCATATAGCAAGAAATTACCATAGGCTGTCATTGAAATATATTTCCCCTGTGGCTTTGCAAAAGGAAAAAAGGAAGAAATGCCATGAAATTGAGACAGAAAATAAAATAGGTGGTGCTTCAGGCTAAGAGTGGATTAGGACACCTCCCCAGCGATATCTATTTAACTTACAATATTATAGTGTAACATTCATCTCCATGGGAACCACCTGATTTTAGTCCTTGAGCTTCACTTGAACATTCCATAGATTTTAATTTCAATCTGGTCAACCTAGAGATGATGAAGTGATTCTGTAGTGCCAGTACCAAGATTTAGGGCCCACTGGTAAAGCACTCTTAGTAGGGTACTTTAACCTTAAAGAGGTAGAGCATGCAAGCAGTCACTATCGGGTATTACTTGTAAAGAAAGCATGATGGTGATTGGGTGAAGCCTTTGCCAGTCTTGGAATACCAACCATTATTCAGTCTTGCAACCCTCTCTACCAAGGCTGGGTACTATAAACTTCCTGCCCAATATCAAGAGCAATAAGTATCCATTGAAATGTTTCAAAGAAAATGGAAGGAGAGATCAGCACGTTTTCAAGCAAGAAATGCATCCTTTGTGATGGTCCTGATCCTAACAACTGGACACATCTGATGCACGATGATTAAAAAAAACACATAACAACATACTTTCCCCCTAAAAGTATACACCCTGGGTCCTTCCAGTGAGGATTTTTGTTCTCATTTCAGGATGTGTGTTTGACCATGGGGTGGGATGGTTTTCACTTGCCCAGATGTCATTGTTGAAAGACCTGAGTCAGACTGAGGTGACGAGAGAGGAGGTCCAACAACTGATAGATAAATAAAAAACTGATAAGTCACCAGGCCCAGATCGCATCCATCCAAGAGTTCTGAAAGAACTCAGAGGCAAAATTGTAGATCTCCTGACAAAAATATGTAATCTTTCATTGAAATCCGCCTCTGTTCCTGAGGACTGGAAGGTAGCAAATGTCACCCCCATCTTTAAAAAGGGTTGCAGAGGAGATATGGGAAATTACATGCCAGTCAGTCTGACTTCAATACCGGGAAAGTTGGTGGAAACCATTACCAAAGAGAGAATTAGTAGCACATTGATGAACAAGAGTTATTGAGGAAGACTCAGCATGGGTTCTGTAAGGGAAGATCGTCTCACTAACCTGTTAGAGTTTTTTGAGGGGAGGACTTCCGGTTTCAGCGACCCGACTTTAGGAGCGACTCAGACTGACGAGTCCAGAACCACTCCTTAATCAGGCAGTTGAGGGGTCTCTCCTGTCGGGAGACTCAACTCTGGGACCCAGGAAGGGTCCTGGAAGGCGTAAAGGGAGTGACAGCGGCAGTTGCATCCCGATCCCAGCTCACTGTGAGTCTCACTGCCCCAATTGCCATTTTTAAACATTGGGGTTGACTGCCAGACTTCTTCTTTCTTTCTTCAATTAGCATTTCTGCATGAGTCTGCATGAGTCGAACAAGCTGCATCATTAGTATGAAGATGTAAGTCTCCTTCTTTTAATATCAAGTTCTGAGGCATTAATTCATTAAGCAGGGGAACTGGAAAGCTGGGACTGAAGTGGGACACAGATAGTGGCAAAGGTTGAGAAAGGGGGGGGGACTCTCTCTCTTTCTGCTCCGAGGCTTTCAAAAGTTCCTGTTTAATTTGGTGACTTTTATAATTTTAATATGAGAAATATGAATCACACCAGTTTCTAAAGATAGAAAAGGTCTGATGGCTGAACTGAACTGACTTGTTTTAAACTTCTTGCTGGAGAAAGACTTGGCTTCTGGAAAACTGACTGTAAGCATATATGGATGAGAAGGACAAGCTGCTATAAGAAGGAGCTTGAAGTTTAAGCTGAAGTGCTCTGAATGTGAGTTTTAAATAGACATTTAAACTCTTATGGGATTTGTATGCTGGATTATAAAGTATAGCTATAATGTTCGTTGGTAATTTATGTTGCAACAACTGAAGGGAATGGAATGTGGCGAGAATTTCTTGAGAACAATAGAATCAATATATTCTTCGCAAAGGGCAAGGGTGATGGTGAATGGTGAGCTAACAGAATCAATTGACATTCAAAAGGGTACAAGACAAGGTTGCCCACTGTCACCACTCCTTTTTATCTTGTGCTTAGAGATATTGAATAACCAAATAAGAGATGACACAAGTATTAAGGGAATGGTGATTAAAGGTGAACAATACAAATTGAGAGCTTTTGTGGATGATCTGGTTTTTATATTAGAGCAGCTCAATTGACTGTTTGATAAGCAAGATTAACCAATTTGGTCACTGGGCAGGATTGAAGATTAACTATCATAAAACAAAATTCTTGATGAAGAATATGACGGTCGAACAAGTCCAACTTCTCCAACAAAAATAAGGGGTTTTGCATGAGAAAATAATTAAATACTTAGGTATATACATCTCAAACAAATGCAGTAGTTTAAAAATGAACAATTATGATAAACTACTCAAAGAAATTAAAAAAGTTTTGGAAAAATAGCATGACTTGAACTTATCCCTAATGGGAAGAATAGCATCAATAAAGATGAACATTTTGCCAAGATTGTTATTTTTATTCCAAACTATTCCAGTACTCTTAAACAGTGGGTTCTTTCAAGAATTGAACAAGATGGTTTCTAAATACATTTGGCAAGGCAAAAAACCAAGAATCAAACTAAAGATACTGCAAGATTCTAAATTGAGAGCAGGTATAGGCCTCCCAGATTGGCAACTGTACTATAAAGCTTCTGTGCTCTTGTGGGTAAGAGACTGGGTACTATTGAATGATAAGAGACAGTAATTGCTAGAGGGACACGATCTCAATTTAGACTGGCATGCGTATTTATGGTATCAAAGATTAGAAGGACATTCATATTTTAAGAATCACTGGTTTTGAAAATCTTTGTATCATACATGGCTATGGTTAAAACTGAGAATATACCAGAAAATCCCAAGATGGGTATCTCCAGTGGAAGCATTCACTCCTCCAAATCTTTTGAAACACAGAGTTATAGATATGATGACCTATTGAAAAACGATAGCCAATTGAAAACCAGAGAAGAGCTGGAAAACATGGACATTAAAATGAGTTGGTGGTTGAGAATACAAGTTGAATCTAGGTATGCCAAAGATAAGACAACAGACTTTAACACAGAGCAATATCCATTTGATAAAATCTTCTTAGGTCCTCAAGAAAAGTTAACTATTTTCTTACAGATGAAAATGCAAGATGAGGTTGTAAAAGATTGTATGGTCCAATGGGCAAAAAAATTGGGACATAACATCAGGTTAGAAGAATGGGAGAGGTTGTGGAAATTCAATATTAAACTAAGTCAGTAACCTTTAAAGAAAATCTATATAAGATGTTTTATAGATGGTACATAACTCCACAGAAATTGTGTAAGAAGTATACTAACATGTCTAACAAATGTTGGAAATGCACTAAACATGTGGGATCTTTCTATCATATGTGGTGGACATGTGAGGTGGTGAAGGACTATCGGAAAATGGTTCACGAACAATTACAAAAAATTCTGAAGACACAGATCCAATTTAAACCAGAACTGTTTATATTGAATTTATACCCTGAAGATTACTCCAAAGAGATGAGACATTTGCTGGCACATATTAACACAGCGGCTAGGATTCTTCTGGCACAGAGATGGAAACTGCAGGAGATCCCCATGAGAATAGACTTGATGGGGAAAAGTTTGGAAACGGCTGAGCTGGACTACTTATCCCAGTTGTTGGCTGGGAAATCTAAAGAAGAAGCAAGAAAATATTGGTTGAAACTACATATTTGGCTAGATACTCAAGACTCTTAAGATTCTTTGGTGTGAACTTATATTTCCTTTCTCCTGAACTTTTTGACCATTTATCAAATGGTCTTTGCTGGAACTGTTAACTTGAATAGGCACTTCAGCAAGAAGACAAGAAGACTTACATTATGAATGTATTAAAATGTTGATGATCTAAAGTTAAGAGATAATAATATGTGACAATATATGTATTCTATGAAAGTATATTAGATGCAGATCTGTATTCTGAGAAAGTATATTACATGCAGACTAAGATATTTGTAACTATAACTTTCTGTTCCCTCTTACCCTTTATCCTTGACCTTTAGAAAACCAATAAAACTTTTAAAACATAGAGTTCTTTGAGGGGGTGAACAAACATGTGGACAAAGGGGACCCAATAGATATTGTTTACTTTGTTTACTTTGACTTCCAGAAAGCTTTTGATAAAATTCCTCATCAAAGGCTCCTTAGTAAGCTTGAGAGTCATGGAGTCAAAGGACAAGTCCTCTTCTGGATCAAAAACCCACAGAGAGGATTGTGAAGCACTCCAAAGGAATCTGTTGAGGCTGGGCAAGTGGGCATCAATGTGGCAGATGAGGTTCAATGTGGCCAAGTGCAAAGTAATGCGCATTGGGGGCAAAAATCCTTACTATAAATACAAGTGGATGGGGTGTGAACTGGTGGACACTAACCTTGGGGTCGTGGTAGATAACTCACTGAAAATGTCAAGACAGTGTGTGATTGCAATACAAAAGGCCAGCACTATGCTGGGAATTATTAGGAAGGGAATTAAAAACAAATCAGCCAGTATCATAATGCCCCTGTACAAATCAATGATGCGGCCTCATTTGGAATACTGTGTACAATTCTGGTCACCGCACCTAAAAAAAAAGATATTATAGCATTGGAAATAGTGCAGAAAAGGGCAACTAGAATGATTAAAGGGTTGGAACACTTTCCCTATGAAGAAAGGTTGAAATGCTTGGGGCTCTTTAGCTTGGAGAAATGTCGACTGCAAGGTGACATGATAGAGGTTTACAAGATTATACATGGGATAGAGAAGGTAGAGAAAGAAGTACCTTTCTCCTTTTCTCACAATACAAGAACTTGTGGGCATTCAATGAAATTGCTGAGCAGTCAGGTTAGAACTGATAAAAGGAAGTACTTCTTCACTCAAAGGATGATTAACACATGGAATTCACTGCCACAGGAGATGGTGGCAGCTACAAGCATAGCCAGCTTCAAGAGGGGATTGGATAAGCATATGGAGCAGAGGTCCATCAGTGGCTACAACATCTTATTGTTGGAACTATGTGTCTGGGGCAGTGATGCTCTATATTCTTGTGCTTGGGGTGGGGCACAGTGGGAGGGCTTCTTGTATCCTGGCCCCACTGGTGGACCTCCTGATGGCACTTAGGGGTTTTTTGGCCACTGTGTGACACAGAGTGCTGGACTGGATGGGCCATGGGCCTGATCCAACATGATTTCTCTTATGTTCTTATATTTTTATGTTCATTGAGAGGCCTACTGTGAAGCACAGCTTCCTTACTAAATTTAGGATTATTATATGCTCAGTTTTATCCTAACATCTTTAAAGGAACTCACAGCAGACACATGCTCACAAGAACAATCAATTTGGCTAAGAGAGGGTGATGGATGAACTGGGGTATCTCCAGTGTAGCCAAGAAGTGCTGCCTGACTTATGAAAACACCCCAACAAACAATGGAGTCCCCATATTTTGACCTAAACCAGAGAGCCTGCCAAAAACAGTCCAAGTGAGAACACTCTCTGCTTGTGCAAAAAAACAGCCAAGGTTCTCAAAATGGGGTTTCTGTCTAAAGTTGCAAAACAGTATCCTTTAGGCTAGTTCCAGTTTCTTTCCCTTTCATCTCACAATGGAATACCCAATGGAGATCTGATACAATTGTCCTCCCTACATATGTGCTTTCTTTCCATTTTTTCAGTTAGATATCTAGTATTTTCCCCCTTCGGAAGTTTATTTATTTTGATAACTGCAAGAAGAAACATTTATTTTTTGTACGACCACAGGTCAGTGGTGGCGAACCTATGGCACAGGTGCCAGAGGTGGCACTCAGAGCCCTCTCTGTGGCCACACGCGCTCCCCCCCCACGTGCACAAGGCTTCGCTCCCCCCCTGCAGCCCCCCTTTTACAACTGATCTCTAACTGACAGAACTCAGTTCACCTGGAGAAAATATGTGCTTTGGAAGGTGGAGCCTGTGGCATTATATCCTTCTGAGCATGAGTGCAGAACAGGGTTGCCAATCCCCAGGTGGTGGGTGAAAACTTCCTGGGATTACAATGAATCTCCAGGTGATAAGAGATCAGTTTTCCAGGAGAAGATGGCTGCTTTGGAAGGTGGACTCTATAGTGTCATATCATTGAAGCTCTTCCTCTCCCCAAACTCAGGCTCCTTCCCCCAAATCTCCAGGTATTTTCCCAATCCAAACCTGGCAACCCTAACTGGGTCTCCTTCAGAGACACAACAGGGCACTCCAAACTTTTTGAGATCGTGGGCACCTTTGGAATTCTGACATGGGGGCTGGGTGCAACCACAATGCAGCCCCCAAGCACAACACACAGAGGAAAATTCCTTTCAGGTGTTCCTGCAGTTTTAGGGATTGGGTTAGATGGCACCCACTAGGGCAGGGGTGGCCAAACTTGCTTAACATAAGAGCCACATAGAAAAAATGTCACATGTGTGAGAGCCACCAGACATGAACGTCAGATGTCTGAGAGCAGGAGGGAGGGAGGGAGGGAGGGAAGGAAGGAAGGAAGGAAGGAAGGAAGGAAGGAAGGAAGGAAGGAAGGAAGGAAGGAAGGAAGGAAGGAAGGAAGGAAGGAAGGAAGGAAGGAAGGAAGGAAAATAGATGGTGGGAGGGAGCAGGAAGGGAGAGATAGAAAGAAAGTAACTTGAACTTTAAATGCATTCTCTAAGTCACTGGTTGGCTTGGCTTGAAGAAGTGGTTTAAAGAGACAAATGCCTTCTCTGGTGGGGGCTTCAAGAGCCACACGATGTGTGTGAAAGAGCCACATGTGGCTCCCAAGCCAGTTTGGCCACCCCTGCACTAGAGAGATGGGTATAAGGCAGCTTCATGTTTTCTTGTGGCCAAGACCTGGTTGCATTTCATATTTCAAAAATGTTGTGGCACGGTCCAAGCTGAAGGGAAGAAGAGAGCATGGGTGTGTGGGGATGGGGGTGGGGGGGAGGAGAGATCAGGACCTTGAATCAAGCACATTTTTAAGGGATGTGGGTTTATTATAGGAAATGTTGGATCCCACTAATCTGGCAGAAACAGTGGCCAGGATCGCCTCTGGTTTAGGAGTGGAAAGGGCAGAACTGCAGGCTTCCTTGCTTTCAAATACAATGCTTCTGATAGTAGTATCTGAAAGAGCTCTTTCAAGCTACAGGGACCATAAGACAAATTGTTGATAAGCTGATTTTGAACTGTTGCACTGCTGTTCTGGTTTTCCAGAGCATCCCTGACAAGTGTTTGTCCAGCTGCTGCTTAAAGACTACCAGTGAGGGGGTCGATTGCACTGCTGAACAACTCTTACTGTTAAAAAGTTTTTCCTATGCCAGTCCTGTTCTCTGCTGCCAGCAGGAACAGCTTCCTGGCAGCCCTTCTAATACTTTAAAACAGCAATCATGTCTCCCCCCTCAACCTTCTCTTCTCCAGACTGAATATCCCCAAGTCCCTTAGCCTTTCCTCATTGGGCTTGCTCACCATGGTTACTCGGAAGTAACCAGTGAGCACTGTGGCACCTACTCTCCACACATGCACAGGATTGCAGTTTTAGTTTAAAGAAAGAAGATGTTATTGGATTTATATCCCCCCTTCACTCTGAATCTCAGGGTCTCAGAGCAGCTCACAATCTCCTTTATCTTCCTCCCCCATCTGTGAGGTAGGTGGGGCTGAGAGAAGCTCTCCCAGAAGCTGCCCTTTTAAGGACAGCTCTGTGATAGCTATGGCTGACCCAAGGCCACTCCAGCAGCTGAAAGTGGAGGAGTGGGGAATCAAACCTGGTTCTCCTATGTAAGAGTCCACACACTTAACCCCTACACCAAACTAGCCCTCCTTCCTCACATCAGACTTTCTAGTTAATACAATTCAGACTATCCCTGAAGTTCCCAAGGGTAGCCGTGCTGGTCCATAGTAGAACAATTAGATTCAAGTCCAGGAATTAGAGACCAACAAGATTTGGGGGAGGGGGCACAAGCTTTCCAACATTAGAGCTCACTCAATTAGATAAAAGGAGCTTTAACTCTCAAAAATCTTGTTCTCTAAGGTGCTGCTGGACTCAGATTTAGCCATATAAATCAGTGGACTCCTTTCATCAATTTATTAACTAACATCGTGTATCCCCTGTCTTCCTCTCCCAAAAGGACACTGAAGTGGTTTGACACACTCTCCCCTTCTCTTTTATTCTATTGGAAGGGGTGTTGAAAGACCTGAGTCAGATTGAGGTGACAAGAGAGGAGGTCCTACAACTGATGCACGAATTAAAAACTAATAAGTCACCAGGTCCAGATGGCATACATCCAAGAATTCTGAAAGAACTTAAAGTTGAACTTGTGGATCTTCTGACAAAAATATGTAATCTTTCATTGATATCTGCCTCCTTTCCTGAGGACTGGAAGGTAGCAAATGTCACCCCCATCTTTAAAAAGGGTTCCAGAGGAGATCCGAGTAACTACAGGCCAGTCATTCTGACTTCAAAACCAGGAAAGTTGGTAGAAAGCATTATCAAGGACAGAATGAGTAGGCACATTGATGAACACGAGTTATTGAGGAAGACTCAGCATGGGTTCTGTAAGGGAAGAACTTGCCTCACTAACATTTCTTTGAGGGGGTGAACAAACATGTGGACAAAGGAAACCTGATAGATATTGCTTACCTTGACTTCCAGAAAGCTTTTGATAAAGTTCCTCATCAAAGGCTACTTAGTAAGCTCGAGAGTCATGGAGTAAAAGGGCAGGTCCTCTTGTGGATCAAAAACTGGCTAATTAATAGGAAGCAGAGAGTGAGTATAAATGGGCAGTCTTCGCAGTGGAGGACGGTAAGCAGTGGAGTGCCGCAGGGCTCAGTACTGGGTCCCATGCTCTTTAACTTGTTCATAAATGATTTGGAGTTGAGAGTAATCAGTGAAGTGGCCAAGTTTGCGGATGACACTAAATTGTTCAGGGTGGTAAGAACCAGAGAGGATTGTGAGGAACTCCAAAGGGATCTGTTGAGGCTGGGTGAGTGGGCGTTAACGTGGCAGATGAGGTTCAATGTGGCCAAGTGCGAAGTAATGTACATTGGGGCCAAGAATCCCAGCTGCAAATACAAGTTGATGGGGTGTGAACTGGCAGAGACTGACCAAGAGAGAGATCTTGGGGTCGTGGTAGATAACTCACTGAAAATGTCAAGACAGTGCACGATTGCAATAAAAAAGGCCAACACCATGCTGGGAATTATTAGGAAGGGAATTGAAAACAAATCAGCCAGTATCATAATTCCCCTGTATAAATCGATGGTGTGGTCTCATGTGGAATACTGTGTGCAATTCTGGTAACTGCCCTCAAAAAGGATATTATAGCACTGGAAAAAGTGCAGAAAAGGGCAACTAGTATGATTACAGGTTTGGAACACTTTCCCTATGAAGAAAGGTTAAAACGCTTGGGGCTCTTTAGCTTGGAGAAACATTGACTTCGGGATGACATGATAGAGGTTTACAAGATTATGCATGGGATGGAGAAGGTAGAGAAAGAAGTACTTTTCTCCCTTTCTCACAATACAAGAACTCGTGGGCATTCAATGAAATTGCTGAGCAGTCGAGTTAGAATGGATAAAAGGAGGTACTTCTTCACCCAAAGGGTGATTAACATGTGGAATTCACTGCCACAGGAGGTGGTGGCAGCTACAAGCATAGCCAGCTTCAAGAGGGGTTAGATAAAAATATGGAGCAGAAGTCCATCAGTGGCTATTAGCCACAGTGTGTATATATAAATGTATATAAATTTTTGGCCACTGTGTGACACAGAGTGTTGGACTGGATGGGCCATTGGCCTGATCCAACATGGCTTCTCTTATGTTCTTATATAATACATTATTTATTTAGTTAGTTGATTTATATTCCTCCCTTTCCTGCAAGTGGGCTCAGAGGGGAAACCACGATCAGTGCATACATATTAAAACCATTAAAATAACATAGTAAAACCATTAAACAGTAATATGACAGCATAGGCAGCAGTTCCAATATGGTACGCTCAGTGTATCAATGTTTTAAACTCTTAATTTCCTAGTCTCTTGATTGTGTATCTTTTTGATTGTTTTATGTGTTATTGTATTCCTACATATTTTTCTAAGCAAACATTTTAAACTATTTCAAATCTAGTGTCTTCTTTCTGAGGGGTGGAACCTGGAGGGCTTTGAGGATGGCTGGGACCTTCGACAGATACAATGCCATAGATGCCACCCTCCAAATCAGCCATTTCCTCCTGGGGAACCACTGTTGCCAATCTACAGGTGAGGTCTGGAGACCATTCAGAATTAAAACTGCTCTCCAGATGAGGTGGTGGGGAGTGAATGCCTTCACTTGGGTGCTTGGGAAGAAAGCACTCACCCAGAGCCTCTTTTTAGAACCAATTGTACTTTTCTTCTCAACAGGCCTTATTTCTAGTATTAAAATAATTTTCATTGTGATTTTTTTAACAGCTTCCCTCCAGGCCCCAGTGAAGTGTTTCTTCCTCCCCATGTGGGGGCCCTGACCACTACAACACAGTTTGGAATTCTTTTATAATAATAGCTAAATCCTTTTGAATTTTATTTCAGCATAGTCAGATCCTGGCAACTCTAGAGGGGTATAAGCTCAACAGGGTACAGTGTCCTAGAGTCCATCCTACAACACAACCATTTTATCTAGGGGACTGATCTCTGGAGATCAGTTGCAGTTCTGGGAATCTCCAGGCCACACCTGGAGGTTTTAATACTATCTCTGAAGCAGCCTTCCCACCCACCATAGGGGAACTAATCCATATGGTGTGGAGATCAGTTGTAATTCTGAGAGAATTTCAGCCCCATTCCCTGTAGATTGGCAACCTTAGGAAAGGAGTGGTTCCCAAACCTTTAGCAACATAAATTTCCTAGTGCAAATATCTCTGAGAACTATAGTTTGACAGGACTTCTAATGTGTTAGAAACCATGGTAATCTCCAGTTCATTGGGAAATCTGCATGATTAAATTCTACTTGGTTAGCTTTTATAGCCTAGCAATGGCTGGTGAAGAGGCTACCCTTCAGTTCACTCACTTTCTCTCTTGCTCTCACTCTCTTGCTCTCACTCTCACTTCAGTTCACTCACTTTCTTTCACATGCACCCATTACTTCTGCTGCAAGGAAAATATTGAGAAAGAAGGGTCAGAGGAAGGGAGCTCACAAGGATTTGGATTGGACAAGTCTTTAAGAAAGCAGTGGGGCCTGGGCACTCATCCTGTTGATTCTTAATGGTTTTATTCTGAATGTCCCAGTCTTTCTGTTTTTCACAGAAATTTCTGGAAAGCCAGAGCTTTTGTGGAGAATTCTCCCCTGAAGCTCAGAAAAAATGAGCCCTTTCCAAATAGATAGATTGGGGGGGGGGGGGTTCTATTAGGGTTTCCAAGTCCAATTCAAGAAATGTCTGGGGACTTTGAGGGCAGAGCCAGGAGACTTTGGGGATGGAGCCAGGAGACACTGGGGGTGGAGCCAGGAACAAGGGTGTGACAAGCATAATTGAACTCCAAGGGAGTTCTGGCCATCACATTTAAAGGGACAGCACACCTTTTAAAATGCCTTTCTTCCATAGGAAATAATGAAGGATAGGGGCACCATCTTTTTGGGCTGGGGTCGGGGAGAAGCCTGTAAAAACGGGGGATCCCCCACTGGGACCTGGGGATTGGGAAGCGTAGGTTCTAGCCTAGCAAAAACCTATTTTTCTCTTTAGGCTTTTAAATTGCAGCAGCAGATGGAACAGAATTGTATTTATGCAAATTTTCATCATTCCCAAGTCTCTTGAACCCCCCTCTTTAAAGTCTTAGTCTTTTGCATTCTTTTGGAATATTTTTTTTTCTCTGCAGAGACTATCCATCAAAACTTTTTAGTTCTTTGGGTAGACTCCAGTTAAACCTTTTTCAAGCTAAAAGACAATTTTATCATCACCACTATCATTACTTATTTCTACATCAATTAACCTGTACCAGGCTGCTTTACAATAAATAAAAATTCAGAATAGCCCATGCACAGACTTACAATAAAAAAATTACATACAAAATATTATGTAACATTATTTCAGTCTAATAAATGATACTAATGTTATGTTTTCCTTGGGAATTATCAACCATTGGCAATAAAGAAACTAATTAACTAAATAAATATCTAAAACAACTACACATGAACAGTTTTTGCTAGGACAAAAAAGCTACATTAAATGGTATCCAATGAATCATGAGTGTGGAGGGAAGCTCATGAAATGGGACTTTCCTGCCTTCCTCCTCCTTCAGAAGCCCATGAAGCTCCCTGAAATGGCAACTAAATTGGGAGGTCTACAGTAGGAGTGGGAAATCAGCAAAAATTGCCTTTCTCCCTCTGCCAATGAAAGCGTCTTTCCATTGACAGAGAACAGACACAACCATATAGCTTGGCCAGGAGCAGCATTTCATGGAGAATTTGGAGAACAATCCAAGGGGGAGGTGAGAAAATCACACTCCATGGGCACAGATCATTTCATCTGTGGAAATGCCCTGGCGAATCCAAGTCAATAGTACATTTGAATAGAAAACAGGTCTGGTGATGTTGCCAGTAGGGAATTGTTTCCCATGGAATTCCAGTATTCTTCACAGAGATTATTGTCCTGAAGAAGCATATTTGGGGACTAACCACACAATAAGAGCAGACTTTATAAGATGAACAAGGAAAAAATAAAACAGAAGGATAAAAATGTTACACTTTCAGAAAAGATACTTTTTGAGATTTCAGAAAAGACATGAAGTCATAGTAACCAAGCACTGCTACCATCTAACATCATTCTGGTAGTATACACTAATAGAACATCAATCCAGGCCACCCTAAATGGCTACAAAGAGTGACCTTAATAGCTCAAAAACTTATCCTACAAAACTGGAAATTGACAAACTCTCTTTCTGCTGAACAAAGGCAGGAAAGTTTAGCAGACCTTGAAACAGGGGAATTTGTGATATATAGATTAAAGGAACAAAAAGACAGTTATCATGGTTTTTGTACTTCATGTGGACACTTTTGCATGAAATGGGCTTAACATTACTAGTGTTTCATGGTAGCCTGAAACAGAGAGGCACAATAGATTGGTTCCATCCAGTGTTTTCACTCAGTCTCACCCAATTTCCCGCATTACTGCAGCCCTCATGACTTGAGGTTCATAGCATAACCTTTTTCACTGGTCAAAGTAGACCCCTCCTTCCCATTTAACCACCAGAAAAGCTGGCTGGATCCAACCCAACAAATGTTTCACTACATAAAATTGAATGCATGCCTCCTTTGAGGAAAAATCCAATGCGATTTAGAGATATTCATTATATTTGTCCATCTATAATGTACTGCTATGTTATCATAGAATCATAGAGTTGGAAAGGTCATCTAGTACAACCCCCTGCATGATGCAGGAAAACTCACAAATACCTCCCCCCCACACACACACCCAGTGACCCCAACTCCATGCTCAGAAGATGGCAAAAAAAAAAAAACTCTACAGGATCCCTGGCAAAGCTGGCCTGGAGAAAAATTGCTTCCTTACCCCAAAGTGGCAATAGACATTTTCCTGAGTGTGTAAGAAAGAGCCCCAAGAACTAAGCACTGAAACAACCTATCCTGCCCTCCTTTTCATGATCTGTCCCTAATTCACAGAATCAGCATTGCTGTCAGATAGTCATCTAGCTGCTGTTTAAAAATCTCCAAAGACAGAAAGCCCAAAGTTCATTTCTTGTAAACCTCCTGTTATCAAGCCTATGATTCCACTCGACATTTTTTTTAGGTCACTATCTTTGAGGTCTCAGTACTTCTGCCAAATCCTTTCTACAGCTACTGATGTGTCCCACTGCTCAGATTGGGAGTGTTTCCTGAAAATGCAGTGTCAAAACTTGTATCAGGTGATCGTGGTATGAAAGTCAGCCTTGTTCACACACAGAGACACATGAAAGGTACATG
Organism: Heteronotia binoei; assembly: GCF_032191835.1. NCBI lineage: Eukaryota > Metazoa > Chordata > Lepidosauria > Squamata > Gekkonidae > Heteronotia > Heteronotia binoei. Next base: position 231,522,034 of record NC_083223.1, read on the forward strand.
TAAGGTACCTAAATCTTCCGAAGAAGAATTGCAAATTTATAATCCACTCCACTTCTCTCTGAATCAGAGACTCAGAGCGGCTTAAAATCTCCTATGTCTTCTCCCCCCACAATAGACACCTTGTGAGGTGGGTGGGGCTGAGAGGGCTCTTACAGCAGCTGCCCTTTCAAGGACAACTCCTGTGATAGCTATGGCTAACCCAAGCCCATTCCAGCAGGTGCAAGTGAAGGAGTAAGAATCAAACCCGGTTCTCCCAGATAAGAGTCCATGCACTTAACGACTACACCAAACTGGCTCTCATCCACCAAACTGGTTCTCCAGATTCGACTTCCAGTCGAGACCAAGAACATTTTTCAGGCATGAGCTGTTGAGAGTCAAAACTCCCTTCATCAGATATGAGTCAGATTGGAGATCTTTGAGTCTTTATATCCCACTTATAAGATGGGAGGGGTGGTGCAAAGATATCATGCATATTGCAATCAGCTTAATTAAAGCAGAGCAGAAATTCTTGGGGATAAAAAATAAGCATCTAGACTACTGACAGTAACACAAGCCCCTCCCCTTCCCACTCCCCAGCCCTGCAGAGTTTAGAAAACACAGAGGAAAGTCACAGGACAGACCTGGTGTAATGTATGGCGTTCGCAGAACGCAACCATTTCATAATAACGCAACAGCAAAATAGCGTTAGTCCGCCAAGCAGCGGAGGCAACAGTGAACATCCAGGTGCCTCCGCGCGGGGCGCTGCCACCCGCCAATCACAGCTAGTGGCGGGAAATATGGCTGGCCTACATTGGACTGGCCAGCAGGAAGAATAGTCCCGGTGCTGTATATATGCGGGGCCCGGCCCGCGTGTTCGCTCTCTTCCATCTTGTTTTGTACCATGTAATAAACTACGTTGCCCTACGCTCGCCTCTGCGACTGGTACATTACACCTGGGCTCACTGCAAGCCAAAAGAATGGAACATTAGCACCTACTCAAGGGACCCTGGTCTATCTCAGGGCAGTCTAGATTCTTTTTGCAGAGAAAAACACCAGAACAGATCTCCATACATGCCCCCCTTCACCCTCAATGTGTTACCAGAAAGATACATTTGTGACAGCTCTATAAAAAGTCATTTTTAAAAGCTGCAACTATGTCCTCTCCCTCAAAAAAATGGCATTTGGAAAGTTACAGAAACTAGGTAAAACAGCATGAAATTGTCACAAAATACAGCTGCAAAGTATGATGGGTTATGTAGTTCTATTCTCTCTCACCAATACACAGACAATCATATCTCCTGTCATTCACTGCAAGGACTGACAGTTGAAAATTTTAAAAAGGTAGACAGGTGTTTTTTGTTTTGTTTTGTTTAAGTCTGAACCAACTACCAGAATTTTCTGTGGAAAGGGACCAGAATTGTAGACTGAATGCCAGAACTGAGTAATGCTTTTCAGCCTGCATCATTATTTTCACTGTCATCCCTTCAATCTACTTCTATTATATTTCTAGTATGCCTGACATCATGTTTACTGTAAAAAGGAGTCATCTTGTTTTTTATAATGTCCCTATGTTTTAAATTGCCATTGGGCCTGTGAGCTGCCCTGAGCTTGCTTTGGCAGGGAGGGTGGGATATAAATCTAATAAATAAATAAATTATAAAGCTCTTTTCTTTTCAGAGATATGGCAAACCATATAGGGGATCATATTAACACTTGCTTACCAGATCTTAATTGGTGTGTGGGCTTATAGGGAAAGATGTGGTATTTCAATCATATGGAGTTCAGGTCTTGAAGAGCACAAGGGGTTAAAATTCCATCACACTGGGTTAAAACTGAAGCAAATTGGTAACCAGTGCAATTGACACAAGACAGGTTGTTTGTGATCACATCACACCGTACCAGCCAAGCACCAGGCACTTGAATCAGGTGAAGCATTTGAGTTTCTTCAATGGCAACCCATGTTGAGTCCATTACAGTAGTTAAGGCTTGAAGCCAGTGGTTCTCAGCATTTTCAGTAATGGTGACCAATGTTCCCTCTAAGCTGCAGAGTCTTGTGAGTAAAAATTCTACTTTGGGAGCTAATGCTATTAAAGTTGTGAGCTACTGGGATGAAAGTTGTGAGCTACTGCATAAATTATTGTGCTCTGGGGCAATTTTTCCTGAGCTAAGACAAAAATATGTGAGCTGGAGGCTAAAAATCTGTGAGCTAGTGTATGCTAACTCAGCTTAGAGGGAACACTGATGGTGACCCACAAGTCCAAATATCCTTGGTTGGGGACTCATCCAAGTCCAAATAATTTTGTTGCCCTAGGAAAACTATGACCTTGGGACCCATCTAGTTCAGCATTCCATATTCTACCGTAGCTTACCAGATGGTTTTGAGAAACCAATAAACATCACACAAAGGGCACAGCTGCCCCCACTATGAACCCTAAGCAAGTGGCACGCTCACATACACAGCCTTTGCATATGGAGATTACATTTCTGCTTTTGACCACCCTCTCCACCAGTACTCCCTCAATACACCCCTAAGATTCTCACTCTAATACCCATTAGGACACATTTTACTGCTCAACATGTATATGCAAGGAAGAAAAAAATGCCAACTAATGTATGACTTGGAAAATACTGTTTTCAGGGTTAGACTTTGGTTTCCAAAATTCAAAAGAGATCAATGGAAAGGGCAGGGGTGGCCATTAGGGAGGGTTGGCTTGTAACCCACTTCCAGAGGTGTCACAGCCCACTTTTGGGTTCTGGCTCAGAGGTTGGAAAGTTACTTACATGAATCATTGCAGAAAATCAGACTTACTCAGCTGAGCATCAACAGCATATACAGAGCACAGAACAATCCAGATGATCCAGTCAGAGGTACACGGATGTTGAAAGGTACTACAGACAGTACTTATACTTGTATATCCTATACAATAAATCTAAGGGGAAGGACTTAGCCTTGTTGAGGTGAGTGGCTGATTTTTAAAAGTCTCATGTATAGATATATAGATGTTCTCAGAGAATAAATCATGTGTGGTCTGAATGTTGCTGTCTTTTGCAGGAAGGAATTTAGTTTGCTGTATTTTCCTCCCATATCTAATTTTGTGAAGCACTTTGTAAAACCCAAATGGGCATCTCGTGTTATAACAAAACAATTTACAGTAATTGGTCTTGCTGCTTCTTGGGACATAACAGCAGGTGCAGAAAGATGCAAATATATATATTCTCTCCCAAGTGCTATTGCATACAAAGCTCTGTCTAAACTGGGTAGTTGCAGCCCAGACTGTTTCCTAGTAATGATGAGCAACACATCCTGATTAATGAGCAGCTCATTATTTTGGATTCACCCAAGATGCATTGTACTTCTCTCTTGCTACCAGTTAACTTAGGTTTTTTTCAGTCTCCTATGTCACAAATATTTGCATTTGAAGTTAAGTAGAAAGGCCTTTATTCAACTACTTCTGCACTGACTTGAGCATAGCTACTATGCTTTCAACTCTATTTTAACCAGGAATGCTTCCAAATTCCTCCCTGATAGAAATTCTCCATGGAATATGTTGTTCCAAACTGTTGTTCATGTTGTAGAATCATATTTTATGTATATTATTTTTGCCCATTTCCCATTATAGCATACCAGATTTCTTCTTTGGGATGGAAGGTATTAATAAGATACACACTGGGACATGCATTTGGATAGGTATTATCGTTATGGAAGTACAGTAGAAGCATGGATTGTGAACACTTATAAAACATGTATAACAGCCCCATTCCAACCCCCTGATACTGGCATATGCTTGACACCACTGTGGAATGGCTAGTCTGTATCCTATGTTTGCTCTACAGAAAGGAAATGACATAATCACCCCCTCACCTAGGTTCATGAGCATAGTGATTACACTGGAGTCCCTAACAACCCTGCTGACATCCATCAGTCACAGAATGGCATGATGCTACCACCCCCAAGACAGGCAGATGGAGACAACGGTAATGCAGGCCAATATAGTAAGATCCCCAGGACAATCAGAGAGCTGCTACCCACACTTTGAATATACCATAAGGGAACTGAGGGAGTACTGCTCCCTCTCTTGGAAGGAGCACCATAGCACAACCAGCACAAAACTTGAAGTGAACATACTCCACAGAACTCTGTAAGCAAAGGTTTGAGTCCCCACCTGCAGCCAGGTCTCCTTTTGCCAGCAGCACACATATATGAAGATAAGTAGCTCTAGATACCCTGTCATGTCTTTGGCCTGCACCTGCATATCAGCAAGATAATAACAGTTGGTTTTTATACCCTGCTCTTCTCTTCCCAAGAGAGCCCCATGGCGCAGAGTGGTAAAGCTGCAGTACTGCAGTCGGAGCCCTCTGCTCACAACCTGAGTTCGATTCCAGCGGAAGCTGGTTCAGTTAGCTGGCTCCAGGTTCCATCCTTCCGAGGTCGGTAAAATGAGTACCCAGCTTGCTGGGGGGAAAGTGTAGATGTCTGGGGAAGGCAATAGCAAACCACCTCATAAAAAGTCTGCTGTGAAAACGTGAAAGCAACATCACCCCAGAGTCAAAAATGACAAGTGCTTGCACAGGGGACCTTTCCTTTTCCTTTACCTTTCTCTTCCCTAATGAGTCTCAAAGCAGCTTACAATTGCCTTCCCTTCTTCTCCCCACAATAAGCACCTTGTGAGGCAGGTGGGGCTGAGAGAGTTCTGAGAGACCTGTCACTGGCCCAAGGTCATTCAAAAGGCTTCATGTGGAGGAGTAGAGAATCAAACCTGATTCTCCAGATTAGAATCTGCATCTCTTAACCACTACACTACACTGGCTCTATGCTAGTATAAAGTTTAGTTGCCATTCTAAGACCTTTCATGATGAGGTTTAGAGTAGGGCTGTAAAATACTATCTAGTTGCACACCTCCACATTCACACAAATTCACATGGGGCCTGAATGAAGCAAAAGCTCTGATATTTCGGAGACTAAGGGCGTTTTCAAGTGGCGCGACCACCCTCTTCACACCGGAGGATCTGCCCGGATTTCGCACAAGAAGCGCCGGCGCACCCAAAAGAGCCGGCTACTTCCGTCGCGAAACCCGCTCAAACGTTTTCCTGCTTCTTGGCGGTTTCCGTTTGAGCGGGTTTCGCGACGGAAGTAGCCGGCTCTTTTGGGTGCGCCGGCGCTTCTTGTGCGAAATCCGGGCAGATCCTCCGGTGTGAAGAGGGTGGTCGCGCTACTTGAAGGCCAGTGCGAAAACGCCCTAAGTGACATTGAGCTCCAAAATGAGAAAGCATTGCTCCCTGCAAATTATTCCAGATTAAAATCATGGCCAGATTATACACCTGCCCCTTATCTATGGAATATAACATATGTGAGACATAGATGGGTTTTCTCAAGGTCTCGCCTTGACGTTTTTCCATCTGCAGTATTAGCTGGTAGGTTCTCCCATCTACCAATGAAGAAATGATGTTGTCTTTGTTCAGAAAAAGTAGCTGAAACGGTCTCGTATATCCTTCTCCACTGTTAACTTTACCAAGAGGAAAGATTGCATCTTATTACCCCACTTTTATCTAAATTCAAACCCTTGGAGTTTTATATACATTTTAGAGCTGAGGTACTTCAGAAATTTTTATTGGAAGATATACAGAGTTCAATAACTCAGGCAGTAGCAAAATGTTGTTACATTGTAATTTGTAAGAAAAAAATTGGAAGAGCCTTGATTTCATCCACTATACTCTTATGAGTTGTCTTGTTGTCTTCCTTTATTGCTGTTCTGGTCTTTGACTGAAATAAATATTGATTGATTGATGTGGGGTTATCAGAAGTACAGTGAATAGAACACCCCATATGGCCAGACTATGAAACTACTGCAAAATGGAATGAATAACTGCACAACCACAATTTTTAACCAACCAAATTTCTCCTAACTGGGATAGCCCGGGCTAGCCTGATCTCATGAGATCTCAGAAGCTAATCAGGGTCACCCTTGGTTTTAACTCAGATGGGAGACCACCAAGAAAGTCCAGGATTACTATGCAGAGACAGACTGTGGCAAACCACCTCTGTCAATCTCTTGCCTTGAAAGCCCTATTGGCTTGCATAAGTCAGCTAAGACTTGACAGCAAAAAAAAAAAAATCTCCTTGTGGAAAGATCAAAGCTTTTGAAATGCACATTTTTGGTGCAGCTCTGGGACTTTGCTTCAAAACCTGAAATATTTCAAAGGACAGGAAAGACAGATGTTTACACAGGAGGATAGATAGATGCAATTCAGCTTTTTGGATCATAGGTTAGGATTCAGAAAAGAACAGGGAAATGGTGAACTGATGGAGCAAGTTGAAAACCACCTCTTAAAAGGATAATAGAAATCTGACGGAACAGGCTATTTTGGGCTCTAGCAGTTATCTCCTGCTGGGCTGGGAGCTTGAATGAGGCTTGATTGAGGCTTCCCTTCCTGCCAGTCATCAGCTTGTACCTGTCCATCTCTATTCCAAGCATAATCATTTGACATGTATTTATTTAGCTAGATAGCTTCAAAGCAACCATTCTACCCTAAAAAAGGTACCCAAGGAGGCTTACAAAAATTAAAATAAATGAAAAAACCAATCACAAAATCTCATAGACATAAACAACCATTCAAAACATGTTCCAAGCCTACCACAGCTCCAAACTTCAAAAACCAGCGCTTTTAATTAGAATAAGAAGCAAAATGTGAGCCAGTATCATCAATGTAGTATTGTTTTTTTAAAAAAAATAATAATAATAATCTAAGCAAACTACAGTCCAATCCAGACATACGTGGCGGGCGCTGCTAGTTGGCTTCCAAAGGGGAGATGGTACGCCACGCTGGGAGAGGGAAGAGGGGCCCGACAAGCAAGAGAGAACCCATTGCCATGGTGATTCTGCTCAGGCACACGGCACTGGCCTGCTGCCAAGGCAGGGGTGGGGGAGGTGCAGACTCACATGGGACCACGGGATTGGCCAGCCCATTGCACGTGACCATGCGAGGGGGCAGAAAGCCCACGCTTGAGAGGCCATCAATCCCCCCACTCCCTCCTGCTGTCAGAGACTCTGCCAATGGCAGGCTGGTGGCCAGGGGCATGTGCAGACAAGCAGGAAGTGCCAAGCACAGGAGTTCCCTGTCCTAGACAGCGGCTGGAATGTGTGTCTGGGAATGGCCAGACCATGTCCAAAAGACACCACCACCCAGAGCCCCCCCCTGGTGTTGCCCTGCTGCCGCCCCCCGCTATGTGCAAGGAACAACTCCCCTGGGGGCTGCAGAACTTGGAATGCGAGCTGCTGGGCATGCATCCACTTCACCAACCCCCCCACAAGTGCCCAGCACACAGCAGCCCTGTCCAGTCAGGTAGGCCATGAGACCAGGCAGGCTGAGGGGCAGCACCCCTCCCTCCCCTGTCCAGCCACGCGGGGGGCAGCGTGGCAGCTCATAGCCCATTCCCCGCCCCCAAGAACCAAGTCTTCCCACCCTTCAAGGCACTCCCTTGGAGAGGCCACTGACAGAGGGGAAGTGCTGCCCCGGGAACATGCAGCACACGCCAAGTAGGAGAAACAACAGAGGGTACAGCTCAGACTTTATTTTTCCAGAACAAAGTGCAGCAGTTTTCCTGGTGCACTCTGGGCAGTCTTGTCATGGGTGGGGCTTCGCTCCGAGGAGTGGGCAAAAGCAGCTGAGGGAGTGGGGGGGCAGTGGAGCAGCACATGCGGAAGCCTCTCTGTTGGAGTCCCACCTGCAAAATGGAGACAGAGATCAAGAGCACCTGCAGGGATGGCAGCAGGCTGTGTTTCAGCTGGGTGCTCTCTTAAAGGGACAGTCTCTGACCCACCTTCCCACAATGGGGCAGCTGCCGCACACATATGCCCCATGCCTTACCGGGGGTTGGGAACGCGGCAGAGGGCAGACCAAGGGAAGGGAGCAGGCGGCAGCACAGGGGAGTGAGGTCAGCAGATGCCCCCTGCCACAGCCCACCATTTGGCTCATGTGCCAGAGACGCTTGGACACTAAGCAGTTGAGAGCAAAGGGAGGGAGAGGCGGGGGGAGCAGTGGAACTTACCCAGCCATGGGCGACAGTCCTCGCATGCAGAGCTTTTGGGAGCCCGGAACCTGCGGAGACCTGGAAACAAGAGCAGTTAGCCTCAGGGGAGAGACCTCTCTCTCCCCCTCGCAAGTCAAAGATACTGTCAAAGCAACCGCAAGGTGCAAAACCCGTCACCAGCATGCCTGCCTGTCCCTCCCTCTAAGTCTGTATGGCTGGGAGCTCGCTGGCAGAACTTCCCACCACACGCTCCTCTCCCTAACAACTGAGTTGTGCGAGGCCAGAGTGGAAGTATTTCAAAGAGGGGGGAGACCGCGATTGGGTGCTGGGGAGGGGGCTCGTCAGCCCGAGGCATGATGGGATTGGCGAGGCAATCACACCACTCCCTAAGGGGTTTCTGAGCTTCCACAGCAGCAGAGGCAACCTTTGTTTTTGGTTTCAATGAGTGCCTATGGGGCACGCCGCCATTTTTGCAGGCATAAAGTTGCGCCTCTCAGGGGGGAGTGCCATGGGCCAAACTGCTCAGGAAGCCACCTAAGCCTGGCTCCACCCCCTCCTCCACCTGAATGCTGCGCTCCACCTCACTTCCGCCCACGCTCGGGCACAGCCCTCAGAGCGTTGCGGACGGAGCGATGCTCGGGTGGCCCCCTACCCATGGAACTCCTCTCCACTGTAGCTGTGCAGGTTTTACATCAGTGCAAACTCTTCCTGCGCTCATGTAGCAACTCGTCTGCTCCCAAAAGACTTTCCGCCCCCCTCCTCTGGGTTGTGTTCTTAATGTTGAAAGTAAATTTGCAACCTTTTGCAGTCAACTGAATGGTTGAGAATGATGGTTTCCACTGGTTTTGCAGCAATCTGTTCCTTTAGCAGTCTACGAGGTCTGGGAGACAGGAACTGAGCAGCCCCTCTGGTTCTATTCATGTAGTGCACCAGACTTCACAGAGGGCAATAGAATACTTAAAAGGTCAATGGAGGCCTTAGAATTTAAATTCTAATGTCCCTGAGGGCTCATGTGAAATCTAATCTATGGTTGATGCATAATTCAATCTGAAATGAAATCTGCTGGTACTGACTGGTTGAAGGGTTTTGTAGTTGTACAACAGAAGTGCTGCACATCTGTGCATACATATGTCTGTTCGTGTGTATGCATTGAGTATCATGAAGAAGAGGCCAAACAAAAGAAACATTTATTATTATAACTTTATTATAACCTGAAAAGTACATCAGGAAGAAATATTGCATTGAATTGGCTCCAAAGAGCCAAATGTAAACTGGAAAGGGAAACTTCTCTTGATAAGAGGCTGAATTGTAACACTAGCAAGACAGGGGGCAAATATACTACAATAAGCAGCAACCGTGATCTCTTAGTAATGTAACAAAAGACTCTGAGACATCTAACTTATTTTCATCGAGGTGTCATTTTTTAAATTTTTTTTATTTATTTTAAAACACTTTTGTGCTGCCTTTCCATCAGTCACAGTCCACAAAGTGGTGAAGGGAGTGCCATAATTTCAGTGCCATAACTGAGAAGGCACTTTCTTATTACCACTGTGAAGGAAAGGTCAATGGTCTGGCACACCAACCTTGTCCTGAATTCATCTATAGACTTAGAAGGCCGCCTTAAGCCTCTGTGTACTTTTCCCTTAAGCAAGACTGCTGAGGGCCTTGGAATGTTTGGTACCCTTTAACATCCATCCTGGAACACACATTTGGGGTATAGCTAAGGTAAACATCTGTCTCCTTATTCTGCATACTTCTAGTAAATGATTGTGCAAAGAATAATGTATAAAATAAACGACCACTGTCAGACAAGACAGAGACTGGTGCGAAGAACCTCAACCCTGAGTTGTGTGATTCCTACACCACTGTCTAGCCTCAGATGGCAGGAGCAACCAAAGCGGGCCTCCAAGGATGACCAGAGTGAGTGAGTAGTTTCATATGGAAGAAGGCAATCCTAAAACTATGTTGGCCTAAGGTCATATTGGGTACGGATGGATGTAAACCAGCTGATCCATGGTTTGTGAAGCAATATTCACAAACTGAAGACCCGCCATAAATTTTCATGAGTTTTAATGCAGCTTGTGACAGTTCATGAAGAACAGAAAGAGGGAATTTAAACTCCTGCTTTCTGCTCTTCACAAAAAAAGTGGAGCAGCCTGGAGATTCCTGTTGCTCAGCTGTTTGATTTAAATGGCTTTGAACCTGGGCTGGCTGCCCAAAAAAGTCCCTTTAAACAGCTGAGCTGTGGAAGCAGTTTGCTCTGCAATGCTTGATTGTTTAAAGGAGCTTTCTTGGACAGCCAGCCCCTGGCAGACATGCCTGATAACATAACTACTCACCATTGATTGAGTCAATATGTGTTCAAGTCAGGAGAAAGAGACTGGGTTTCTAGATACTCTCAATGACTGTTCCATAGACCAAATGCTCATGGAACCTAGGGGAAAAGTGATCCTCGACTTGTTCCTGAGAAAGGCTCAAGACCTGATGAGAGATAGCACCATAATGCTATTAAGTTTAGCATTTATGTAAATAGAGAGTTTCCCCAAAAGACCAACACAACCAAACAATCAACTCAACCATATTCAAGATTAGAAGGATAACTTCTCTCAAATGAGAGGGGCTTATGAGCTTGAATATTTAAAAATACAATCCTAGAAGCTCAGATAAAATGTATACTGCAGGTTAGGAAAGGCACAAATAGGTATTTAAAAAGACCTGCGTGGTTAATGAACAAAGTAATAGAAGCAATAAAAGGTCAGAAGGATTAAAAGGAAGCAGTAAAAGGTCAGAAGGCTAGCGGAATATAGTGCAAAAAAACATAAAGACCAATAATCAACATGTATTCAAATACATTAGAAGCAGAAAACCAGCTGGGTAAATGGCAGGGAAGCTGAAAGCATTTTTTTGACCCTCTCTTCACTGGAAAATGGGAGATGCTTCCCACTCCAGAACTGCTGATTTCAGGAAGGGTGTCAAAAGACCTGTGATAGATTGTGGTGATGAGAAGAGGTCCTATAACTGACAAATTAAAAACTGACAAATAACCAGGCCCAGATGGCATACATCCAAGAGTTCTGAAAGAACTCAAATGTGAACTTGTGGATCTCCTGACACCCCCCCCCCCCCCAAAAGCAGCCTATCACTAAAATCTGCCTTCATTATCGAGGACTGGAAGGCAGCTAATGTAACTTGCTTCGGCAGGGAGGGCAGGATACAAATCAAATAACCATAAACATAACTCCCATCTTTAAACAGGGTTCCAAAGGATTTCTGGGAAATCATAGGCCAGTCAGTCTCGTGTTAATCTATTAAGTTGGTGAAATCTATTATTAAAGATAGAATTAGTAGGGACTTGATGAACAAAAGCTATTGAGGAAGACTCAGCATAGGTTCTGTAAGGGAAGAGCTTGTCTCAGTACTGGGTCTGTTGCATTTTAACTTGTTCATTAATGATTGGGAGTTGGGAGTTAGCAGTGAAGTGGCCAAGTTTGCAGATGACAAATTGTTCAGGTTGGTGAGAACCAGGGAGAATTGTGAGGCACTCCAAAAGGATCTTCTGAGGATGGGTGAGTGGGTGTCAACGTGGCAAATGAGGTTCATTGTGGCAAAGTGCAAAGAAGAAGACCGCAGATATATACCCTGCCCCTCTCTCTGAATCAGAGTCTCAGAGCGGCTTACAATCTCCTTTATCTCCTTCCCCCACAACAGACACCCTGTGAGGTGGGTGGGGCTGAGAGAGCTCTCCCAGAAGCTGCCCTTTCAAGGACAACTCCTATGAGAGCTATGGCTAACCCAAGGCCATTCCAGCAACTGCAAGTGGAGGAATGGGGAATTAAACCTGGTTCTCCCAGATAAGAGTCCATGCACTTAACCACTATACCAAGCTGGCTCTAAGGCCACATTGCAACCAAAAATCCCAACTATAAACACATGTTGATAGGGTCCAAACTGGTGGAAACTGACCAAGAGAGAGTTCTTGGAGTCATGGGAGATGAGTCACTGAAAACGTTGAGACAGTGTGTGACTGCAATAAAAAGGACCAATGCTATACTGGGGATTATTAGGAAGGGAATTGAAAGTAAATCTGTCAGTATTATAATGCCCCTGTATAAATAGATGGTGTGGCCTAATTTGGAATACTGTGTATAGTTCTGGGCATTGTACCTCAGAAAAGATATTATAGCACTGGAAAACATGCAGAAAAGGGCATATAGAAAAATGATTAAAGGGATGAAACACCTTCCCCACAAAGAAAGGTTAAAGAGTTTAGGGCTTTTTAGCTTGGAGAAATGACAATTGAGGGATGATATGATAGAGGTCTACAAAATTATGCATGAGATAGAGAAGGTAGAGAAAGAAGTAGTTTTCTCCCTTTTTCACAATACAAGAACTCATGGGCACTCAATGAAATTAATGAGCAGTAGACTTAGAATATATAAATGGAAGTACTTCTTTACCCAAAGAGTGATTAACACATGGAATTCATTGCTGCAAGAAATGGTGGCAGCTACAGTCATAGACAGCTTCAAGAGGGGGTTGGATAAACATGCGGAGCAAAGGTCCATGAGCGGCTATAAACCACAAGGTATAGATGGAACACTATATCCGGTACAGTGATACACTGTATTCTTTGTGCATGGGGAGCAAGAGTGAGAGGGCTTCTGGAATTCTGGCCCCTCTGGTGGACCTCTTGAGTGCACCTGGATTTTGACACAGACTGGATGGGCCAATGGCCTGATCCAACATGGCTTTCCTTATGTTCTAAGTATCTTTGAATATCAGTTTCTTAGCTCTCATCCATTTCAAAACTACCTCCAGGCACTTCTATAGCCTCTGTGGGATCTTTTGGCAATGCAAAATAGGTATTGGTAGCAGCTTATTCCAAATCTCTGGATGACCTCTCCCAGCAGTTGTACATAGATGTTTAAAAATATGGTGGAGAAGAAAGAACTTCTGCCACACAGCAAGAGGCAGCACAGTGGCCCACCCACAATACCGTACTATGAAATCTACCCTCAGTATAGGACTGGAACCACTGCAGAACAATGCCTCCCTATCCCATTCCCAAAAGGTAATCCAGAAGGTTCAATAGTATACCATGATCAATAGTATCAAATGCTACCAAGAGGTTCAGGAGAATTAACAGAGTTGCACTACCCCATTCATCTCCTGGCACATATCATCCACCAAGGCAACTAAGGCTGTTTTAGTCACATAACCAGATCTGAAACTAGATTGGAATAGATGTAAATAATTGGTTTCATTCTGGAATATCATAAGAACATAAGAGAAGCCATGTTAGATCAGGCCAATGGCCCATCAAGTCCAACACTCTGTGTCACACAGTGGCCAAAAAAAAATTATATATATATACACACTGCTCCATATTTTTATCTAAACCCCTCTTGAAGGTGGCTATGCTTGTGGCCGCCACTACCTCCTGTGGCAGTGAATTCCACATGTTAATCACCCTTTGGGTAAAGAAGTACTTCCTTTTATCTGTTTTAACCTGAATATCATCTTAATCAATTTAATCAGAAGTTGGCCAGCCACCACTTGTTCCATCACCATATTCAAGAATGGTATATTTGAGACTGGACAGTAGTTATTAATCTCTCCTGGGTCCAGAGAAGGTTTCTTTAGGAATGGATGCACCACTGCCCATTTTAAGGCAGGCGTGACCACCCCATCTTACTGTCTCCTAGACTAAGTCCACCAACAACCTTGGCTTATTTACACAACCAGGAGGGGCAGGGATCACAGAAACAGGTGGTAGGTTTCACTTCCGAGACTCCTGTCCACATCCTCAGATTGCTAAAGCTGCACAGTATCCTACACAACTGGACAAATTGGCACCTGAGACCATCCAACCCTGTTGCTACTAATATAGAGTTCAAGTCAGAATGAATGTGACAGATTCTATCTGCAACGTGCATAGCAAAATTATCACAGTGGGATGCGGAATAGTCCACCTCCTCCAGTTCACCAGAATCAAATAGGCCCTTGACCACTCAAAAGATTTACAGTGTGTAGGTCTATACTTGCAGATGCAATGGTGATGGGGAAAACACTGCTTCTTTACCACCATCACTACCATGGAGTAGGCTTTCAAGCGATTTCTACCCTGTGCCTTATCAGTCATCCCTAGTATTTCTGTACTATTGCTCCATCCATCACCCCTGTCTATTCATCACCTGCAGCCCCTCAGTAAACCAAAGAGCTGCCTGGGCAATTTGAACTGAGAGAGTGTCTAAGTACAATCATATCAATTTCCCAGGCCATTTCCCCAATCCAGAGGTCAACCAGGGCATTGAAAGGAGTGCTGACCATGTCAGCAGGAAAATCCTCCAATACCCGGCCTTTAATTCAGCAGTAACTCACAGGAGCACAGCTCCTGAACCTTTCTGATGGCCTCCCTCTTCCTCCCCACCTACCTTGCCCATTGAATAGTAGGTGCAGTTGCATAACAATCCCTGTATTAGGAGAGTGGGCAGCCAGTCAGCCACCAGGCACTTTGCCATGCCCCCAGCAGCCCACACCACCTTTTCTCCACTTCTTATGTGATTTGGGGCAGCAGGTGGTTTGCTAGCCTTTTGACTGGGGGGGGGGCACCAAGGAGAGCCCCAGGTAAAAGATCCAGCCAGCCCAAGCAGGCCTTGCTTGCCCGGGGCTCTCCTTTCTTGCATTGGGTTGCTTTTGGCTGGTGGGAGGGGGCAGCATATGCTAATGAGTTATGCTAATGAGCCCCACCACTTATTTTTCTACAAAATGACCCCTGCCCAATACCATCAGATCCATCAGACCAAGGGACCAGATCATCTTAATCAGTTCCCTACTCCTATAGAGTCTTGGTACCAGTGCCCTTCTAAGTCTACATCTCATCAAGTAGTGATATGTCCATGACAACAGGACATCTTCAGTCTCCCCTCTTTCAGATCACCTTCTTCCTTCCCAGAACAAAACACCAGTTCAAGAGTGTGACCACATTGTGTGGGCCTGAGACAGACCCATAGCTGCCATGGAGATCATGAAATCCTGAGCCATTTTAACAAGATAGCCTCAGCATGGATGTTGAAGTCCCCCAAGACAACTAGCCTAGGAGTCCACATCCAAGCCCACCTCCACAAGCTAAGGAAGCAGGGGGACAGTTGGGCAATGGGGGTGGGCTTTACATTAACAGAATCACAATTGTGTTTCACATTCCCATCACTAGAAACACACTCTAAAACCCCACTGAGTCCCAGACAGGCAGTCAAACTAGGGAGGCAGAATCCTGATAGACCACAGCCACACCACCTTTCCACCAGTCAGAACTATGCTGGTGCATCACTGAGCACCCCAGCGAGCATTGTTGGGGGGCACAGGCATTTGATGGCTCATGTCATAGATACAATGCTGATGCTGTTTAGGAAAAGTTTCTCATGGATTATTCCAAAGTCACATACTAAAATGTTCTTCCTAAATAATCTGTTTCCTGGCTCTTCTGTGACCTTGGAGCAACTTAGCCTATGGCAGATCATGAATTGTAATAAATCTCAAACATGTCTCATTGTGGCATTAAAGCAGAAGGTCCTTTTGGTCTGAAATAAGTCCTCTCCTACTGTAAAGGAATTTGCAACCCTAGATCCAGGCAGTCACCCACCTGCTAGCATCACATAGAGCCTCTATGATGTGGAAGCTGATTAGGCAGTACAGCACCAATGTATGCAAGGCAAACAGAGAGATTAGAAGTCCCAGAAGACACTGGAAGAGTGCAGAGGTCAGAGGGCAAGCAGGGGTTTACATCTATCAAGAGAAGACTACATTGATTGACATTGTCTGTTATATTCACAGAACCTTTGGTAGGATAACTAGTTAAAAAAGAAGATAATATCATTCTTGTGTTAAATGACCATGAGTTTAGTTTGATTTAATTGGTAGAGCACTAAGTAAAATCTAGAACAACTAAAACCTTTGACTTTTTAAAAGTGGATTTTAACAAGCTAAGAGAGCTAATGAGTAATATTGGCTTGCAGTCAGAAATGTTTGCATTGGAATGAGAAAATGAATGCCTTTTATATCAAAATGGCTTAATTCATGATTTGTTAAAATACTCCAGATGCAACAGGATAACTCTTCTATCCTAATCCCTAAATTGATATAGGTCCTATCATTCCTGTCATTCCATGCTGGGAATTATTAGGAAGGGAAATGAAAACAAATCAGCCAGTATCATAATGCCCCTGTATAAATCAATGGTGTGGTCTCATTTGGAATACTGTGTACAATTCTGGTCACCGCACCTCAAAAAAGATATTATAGCATTGGAAAAAGTCCAGAAAAGGGCAACTAGAATGATTAAAGGTTTGGAACGCTTTCCCTATGAAGAAAAGTTAACACATTTGGGGCTCTTTAGCTTGGAGAAATGTCAACTGCGGGGTGACATGGTAGAGGTTTACAAGATTATGCATGGACTGGAGAAAGTAGAGAAAGAAGTACTTTTCTCCCTTTCTCACAAAACAAGAACTCGTGGGCATTCAATGAAATTGCTGAGCAGTAGGGTTAGAACGGATAAAAGGAAGTACTTCTTCACCCAAAGAGTGACTAACATGTGGAATTCAATGCCACAGGATGTGGTGGCGGCTACAAGCATAGCCAGTTTCAAGAGGGGTTTGGATAAAAATATGGAGCAGAGGTCCATCAGTGGCTATTAGCCACAGCATAATATTGGAACTGTCTGGGGCAGTGATGCTCTGTATTCTTGGTGCTTGTGGGGGGGGGGGGCAAAGTGGAAGGGATTCTAGCCCCACTTTTGAACCTCCTTTCTTTTTTGGCCGCTGTGTGACACATAGCGTTGGACTGGATGGGCCATTGGCCCAATCCAACATGGCTTCTCTTATGTTCTTATGAATTTAGGGGGAGGTATTTGTGAGTTTTCTGCAGTGTGCAGGCCGTTGGACTAGATGACCCTGGCGGTCCCTTCCAACTCTATGATTCTATGAGTCTATGATTTTCCCTACATCCCCTTAGGAGGAGGAGGGGGGAAATGGAAATTCTGCATGAAACTTGCCACGTTAGTTTGGACCTTACCAGTCTATTCTGACAAGGCGTATTTACTTCAAAACTTTCACTCCCTATCACAGTATGGAGCAGGCCAAGAAAGACCTTCTCAAAGTTAGTCAGTGAAGTCCCCAAAGTTCCTGTTCAATCTCAAAGCAACCAGCTGCCCTGATACTGCAAAACTGGGAGCAGGGGTGGGGCAGTTCCACCAAGATGGTGGCCTCAAGGGTATGCAGGGTTTTTGTAACCTGCAATGCTCCCAATGCTGGGCAATTAGGCCACCCAGTCACCCCACGAAACAGCTATGGCATCATTTTTAAAACTGGGGAGTAATCAAAGAGCAGCTCCCTTCCTGCAAGGTAAAAATCTATCATTTTACTCTTTATCATTTTTTACAAATGGGAATAAATCCTGAAACTCTACCACCTACTTCTGAATTCCTGAACAAAATCAATCACCTGCGATCTCCAAATAATGAACTTGTTTTCTGCAAAAAAGGAGAAATAGTTGTGTGTGACTGAATTAAAATGCCATCCTGAAGATTAAATTTCAAGTTCAATCTAATTTACATATATTTAAATATAATCCAATTTAGCTACTATATACTCCCAATTATTTCCTTCTCTTAAGTTGTAATTGCTGCGTGATAGCCCACTTTTAATTTGCTTTTAAATATAGCTGCAGTGTGAAGCATTTAACATCATCCTGTTTGTCATTGGAACCCTGTCGTGTTACATTTACCCAGCTCTGACCTCTCAATGAGAGGGAGGAGATTGTCACAGTCTATGGAAAACAGCTCCTTTTAGAGGGGAATGCCTAATGAACCTCTATTGTACTCTGGTGTTCTGCAGAGGAAGCCAAAGGTTGACAAAAAATGGTAGTATAGCAGAATCTATTTTTAAAGGAAATAAATAAATTAAGGAAATAAACTTATTACTTCTTAGCTAGATTTTGCAGTCTGCTTTTCATGTGGCTGCTAAAAGAAGACTCAGAGGTTCCACCTGACATTCTACGGGGTTGGAAAAGAGACTTCCTCCCATTTTGACAGAGTGAAGATTCAGACTTGGATCTCCCAAATCACACTGTAACGCTGTAACACCATACCACACTAGCTGTCCTCCTGGCAGGGGTGGAATTCTAGCAGGAGCTCCTTTGCATATTAGACCACACACCCCTGACGGTAGCCAGTCCTCCAAGAACTTACAAACAAGAACCTTGTAAGCTCTTGGAGGATTGGCTACATCAGGGGTGTGTGGCCTAATATACAAAGAAGCTCCTGCTAGAATTCCACCCCTGCCTCCTGGATATATTCTATTCTAGACTGCAAAAAAACTAGTGTATTTAAAGAACATTTACTTTGATTCCTCATGGCATCAATACATGAGGCTCCTTTTTGAACAAAAAGAGATTTGGACTCAATTCAAGATATTAATTTGCTTCTTTAAATCTGCAAATGATCAGGGTTATGGGTTTCTTAGATAGTGTCTCCTTTCCTATGACTGCCATTCTCCAACTCTCTGCATGCTTAGATCATTAAGTGGAGTCAGGGATTGTCAAAGTACTTAAGACATCCCAGAGTAGCGCTGTTTAAATGACACATCTAAACAGGGTTGTTAGCCACTAACCATGCACCATTACTACTTCAGGGAGACAGATATATATATTTGCAGCCCTGGAGATGTAAATGGGCACCCAGCAGCCCCCTCCCTTCTGAGTCACAGGAAGGCAAGAAGCCATTTCCTGCCTTCCTTGTCCCTGGGTGGGTATGTGAGGTGGTGTGCAGCAGTACCCACCTTTCTTGACCCAAACTTAGCCACAGTGGGGGCAAGAAGTTGCTGCCTGCTCTTCTTGTCCCACAGTAAATCGTAGGGGGAGAGTGGGGTCACTCTCTCCTTTCACCATTAGTGCTGTAAACAATTGCAGCTCTGCTTAGACTGGAACTTCTTCTGCAGCAGACTAAGTTCTAGTTGAAATATAATGGTGCTGTGACCAAAGAACTTAACTATGTGACTTTGCACGCAACCACAATTTCATTTCAATGGGACAGTTAGCCACTTAAAATTCCTCTAGGTCTATTGCCCCCCCTTCGATGCTCAGCAGCTGATTGGTGACATATTGGCCCTTCAAATTTATACATCTCTTTCAGTTTTGAAAATACTTCACATTCATTACTCTAATCCTTGCAATAGCCCTGTGAGGCAGGATTGTATCATTAACCCTAGATTACAAATTGTATCTGTCCCCATTATTACGGGGTAGAGGCACTGACTGCTTCTGAACATGAAGGTTTCTTTGATCTGCTATGGTTAACTGTCATGATATTTACATTTCTTTTACATCTGTCAAAATGTTTGATGAATTATGCATGGGTCCCATATATAAAGCTGGGGGCTGGCGGGGAGCAAAATGTGAACAAAAGATGAAGCAGAAAATGACATAAAAGTAGAAAACCTGAACTGAAGGCAACAATCAGCTGCTTGTTTCTCTATTAATAGCCAGATAATTAGGTAAGGGCTAGTATGTGTCACAGAATTGTTTGCTGACAATGCAGTCAATTTTTTCATTAGAGATGTCCACCCCCATTAAAACCTCACATGAGATAACGAATGTGACTAAGTGTGTCATTTTCTTAATACTAATATTCTCATTAATATTTTCAACTTCAAAGAGATGAAGTGGTTCATATGGAGTTCAAATGAATGTGGTTTGATTTCACAGGGAGGAAAAGTGTATCTGTCTTTGAGTGTTGCCATTTAGCACATCAATTCAACATGAATTAAACATTACAATCATCAAAATGCAAAAACAAAGGCATGGGTGTGCGATCAAAGGCATATTTTAGTTGCTAGAGAAACCAAGGATGAAGTAGAAACAGTCTTCACAGGATCTCTTAGGACGACTTCACATTTGGGATGTGTGAAATCCATTTCTTTATATCTGCAGATACTAGTTCCACCATCGCAAGAAGGCTTTCAAAAGCTTAATATTTCTCACTGGTATCTGGAGTTCCAAATGCATCTGCTTTGTTTTTGAAGAGGATTTGATCTATTAGAAGTTCTCCATAGCTCTGTTTTTAGTTTGTACAGACCACTCTGCAATAACTTTCATTTGCTTCAGTGGTTTTGTGTCTTTCTTTTTGTTTTATGGTAGCAGTATGCACATATGCATTGATAAAACATGGCAAACAAAGAAAAGCAATATTGATATGATGGTGAGAGCAACTGTAGCAAGATTGTTATGCAGTGTTTTACAGATATTCAGGTGCACTTGTGTGCTAAAATCTCACAGGAAGCAGACAACCAGAGGATGGTGCACGAAACAGAGGAGGGCAACAAAGATGGTGAGGGGCTGGGTATGTTTCCAAGTCCTATGAGAAAAGGTTGAAGGGGCTGGGTATGTTTCATCTGGATAGGAGATGGCTGAGAGGTGATATGATAACCATCTTCAATTGTTTGAAGGACTGTCATATAGAGGATGGTGCAGAGCTGTTTTCTGTTGCCCTTGAAGGTCCGACCAGAGGCAATAAGTTGAAATTAAATCAAAAGAGCTTTAATTTAATTGAAGAATCCAACTCAGGGTTTTACATTGCACATGATGCACTCCCAAATCCTACATTTTTTCACACCCGACAGATTCTTCATATGTGTGATAAAGATGCATGTGTATGTTTTCCCTTATAAGATGAATAAATGGGGGGCGGGGAGGCAGTTTGCACCATGAAAAACAGTATGGTTGAAAATGATTACAAAACTTGCTTCACCTACGTTGTGCCTTGATGTGAATTGCTATTTCTGCAACTGCTTATGCCTTTCAAGAAAAAAAAATACCCATGATTTTAATTATCGTCTTTCCATACTCATGTAGTCTGACCCCTACTGAGCAGCTTTGGGCATATCATTATGCCTTGCATGACTTCTGAAAGGTTAAAAGGCCATCAAATTCATCAGAGTGGAAGAAACATGTGTCATTCAACTGCCTGTGATCACTTATGCGGACCTAGATTTGCCCCAAGCACAGCTTAGACACCACACAGATAACAATCTGCAAAGCATTTACCTCTGGATGGGTAAAGCTAGTCAGCCAAGCCACATGTTATATGTTCCCCAAATCTTCTGCACAATGTGCTTCTATCATATAACCAACTGTTAAAGATTCAAGGTGATAAAGCTGAATTAAAATCAGCAGAAGAGTTAAATAACAAGTATGATTGGTTTCAAATGCAACAAATAAAAAGCTTGATGGAAAATGATATTAAATCTGTTGGAATTAGACGTGAGCAAACGGAATTGGAAAGGGTTCTGCTTGGAGATAATGAAAAATTAATATCAAAAGTATATAAATTATTGTTGAAATAGTCTACAGAAGAAGAAGTAGTAAAATCTCAAATGATTAAATGGGCAATTAATGTAAACAAGGAAATACAAATGGATACATGGGAGTATCTTTGGAAGAACTCGATGAAAATATCAACATGTCAGAGTATTAAAGAGAATTGTTTCAAGATGATGTACAGGTGGTATATGACTCCAAAAAAACTGGCAAAGATGAGTAAAAAGATGTCGGATAGATGTTGGAAATGCAAGAAACATGAAGGTTCTTTTTATCATATGTGGTGGACTTGTGAAAAAGCGAAAAAGTTTTGGCAGATGATACAACAAGAAATATCTAAAATTTTGGGATATGACTTTAAGAAAGTCACAGAGATTTTTCTGTTGGGGTTACAAATGGAAAAATTTCCAAAAGAAGATAGAACTCTAATTTGGTACTTGCTCTCAGCTGCTAGGACACTGTATGCGCAGTTGTGGAAGCAAGAAAAAATACCAGAGAAATGGGATTGGATCTTGAAAGTTTTATCGTGGAGTGAGATGGACAAACTAACAAGAATTTTAAGAGACTATGATTTGGAAGTGTTTAAGAGGGAGTGGAAGAAATTTAGAGGATATATAGAGAAAGAGTGGAATATAAAAGGACATTGGATAATTTTTTAATAATGAGTATGAGAAAAGGGAGAAATTGAACTTTGATTGGTTAAGGGTACCTTTATAAGTGAACTTAAGTATATAACTTTGGTGGGAGTCTAGTAACGGAGGGAGGGGGGATTGGAAAATATCATATGGGTTAGGGATAGTAATGATATAAACAGACATTGTTACCATATGTTATTAATAAAATTGTTTAAAACAATGTGCTTCTGTCCTGTGCTACCACCTGTCATAGCCCTGAATGGATTGCAAGGTGGATTAACACTAAGTAATTTCTTATCCATACAAACAAATTTGAAAGCAACATCTGTAAATGCCTTCAGAGAATTGTATAATTAGCAGGCCACTCATTAAAACTGAAGTGCATAGGATTTGAACTTGATTATATTGGAGTCATGAGGGATGAGCTATTTCACCAACTTCTACATATGCAATATAAAATCCTTCTTTATTGCGCGGTTTATTGTCTCAAGATCAGTTCATTTGCCATTTTCTTAATACAGGAAGACTCCCAAAAGCAATTCACAGGCCGTTTTCCCACTAGCGTTTGCTCCGGCGTAGCGCCCCATTTACCTCCGGATCTTCTCTTGGATTTCGCACATGTTGCTCCGGCGCTGCGCTTTGCTCCGGCGCTTCAGGGATTTTACGCCGGAGTATGTTTTTCAGCAAGTTGCCGGAGTTTCCGAAAACCTCCGGATCCACTCCGGATCCACTCAGCGGAGTTTCCTGTGCGAAATCCATCCACGCCGGATCGACTGCTTTGGGGGCGTCACCCTCTCCCTTTCCGTCCTCCCACCCCATCCACCCGCTTGGCCAATCATCAGCATTTCGCGGCGCTTCCCCAAAGTGCCGGCACGGCCATTTTTTTTTTTAAACTTCACAGTTTTGCGTAATAGCGATATTTCGAAATTAACAAATAGAAAAAAAAACCCCTCCTGGAATAGCCTCAATTGGCACTTCAATTGGTTTCGTTAGAATTTTTTATTATTATTATTGACTTTAGTTGCGTTATTTCGCTGTTGCGTTATCTCGATAATGCGAAAACGACCATTGCTGGGGGGGGGGGAATGTAGTGCCGGTGCGGGCCAGAGCGTCCATGTGTGTGTGTTTTAAGAAGGGAATGCCTCCCTCAGCTGTGCCACCAGGATTTCTGGACCTGCACAAAATCGCCATGTATAAAATGGGAAGTTGGAGTCCTGCATTCTTCTCCCTGGCTACATTCCGCTCGGTTAGAAAGTAGACGCGACCGAGCTCCTCACACGCGCCACAGAAGGGGAAGGAGAGAATGGAGTGGGGGGGGGGAGCTCTGGCAGCAGGAATCAGTCAGGTCCCCGTTGCAAGCGCCAGCCGGGGAGGGGAAAGAGAGCGGAGGAAATTTGGGGGGGGGGGGATCTAGTGCTTCAGAATTTGGGGGGGGGGGAATCTAGTGCTAGGATTCTCCACTGTGAATGCTTCCGTTAATACATAAAGGGCTGTGGAGGATTCTACAGCTGCAGCCAATCCATAAGCAGCAGCAGCACACGTGATGCGGTTTGTCCAAGAAATGAAGGGGAGGCAGCAGCTCGATGTTACGTTAGTACGTTAGTACGTCATTACGCAACCAGACTTGCGCTTTAAAAAAAAATGATTGACAGGGCATCGGACTCAAGCCGATGCCAGTGGGAAAACGATTTGAGCCGGGGCTTCAGGGAAGGCGACTCCGCAAAGAGTCACTAGTGGGAAAACGAGAAAAATGCTCTGGACATAATTGCGCCGCGGAAAAAGGGGAGCAAACGCTAAGTGCGAAAACGGCCACAGAGTAGTGCTGCATGAGGGCAATTGCACTGGGTAAGGGAATTATACTTGGATACTACTGCGGGTGAGTTCCCCCTGGATCAGCTCAAAATGAGGTCATCTTAACTGAGTCAGTCTGGTTCCATTCTTGAATTTAAACCCAGCTCTGTTCCAAGCTAACATCCTGTCATGCTTCTGTTGTAAATGGGAGAATGAAGTGATCTAGAGATCTTCAAAGTTCTACTGCCATGTATTTTTATTTTGATAGGGGAGGGAGTTCTTCTGGCAGCAGATTTAAATCCTAAGTGTTCCTCCACTGGTGAAGACAGGTTATGTAGTTCTTTAAATTTTCCAGTTCAATCCAATGAACAAGTTTGCTTTTGAAGCTACACATCGCATGCAACAAATTCACCCAGAATGAAAAAGCGACCTTATGTGTGACTTTATTAATATTTTGTATGTGTGTAATTGCTTGATATTTTTGTTAGGCAAGTGGGGACCCACCCAAATCACAGGAAATTCCATCCCCTTCTTAATTAATTTCTTAGCTCTCTGCCCCCGATTCAATGAAGTTCCCTGCTTCCCAAACATTGCTGCATTGCTCCTGGCCTCCACCTCTATGTCCAGCCCTTCTATCACTACCTTCAGGCCCAATGTGGCTCCTGGCTTTGGCTGTTGGACCCAGTGGTGCTCCTGCCCCCTACTGTCACCACCTCAGCTCCTGGCATTTGCTGCCACCAACAGAAGAGGAGCTAGTTACATAGTCCATGACAGCACATACAACACTCTTTTTTTGTGTGTGGATTTGACACCCAATTTATTTCAGATTTTTCTGCAAGCCTGGGGTGCCCAGGTTTGTAGAACTATCTGTTTTCTGTCAGTGTAGCCCTGATCTATGGATTTAAGTATCTGCAGATTGGTCCACACTTGGCTATTTGAATATAAGATGATGATTTTTATTGTTAGATGCCTTGAGCTCTTCAAAGAGAGGTATGATGTTCTTTAAATTGCTTTAAAACCAATAAATGTACCAAAAAAGGAACCTTGGTGCAACTATGCATACAGTCATGACATGATTGCTTGTTATGAGATTTTAGCAATGTGCATAGTGGTAGTGTAGAGGTGGTGAAGACGGATATGACCATAAGAGCTGCAACAGACTATATGTGCAGAGCTTGGAAATCAGAAAATGGATAATTCTTAACACATTGCTTTCACCTCAGGGGAAAAAAGAGAAGCTTGGAACACTGAAATGAACTATAAAATGTGGAACTTGCACATAATTAATTTGGAGAATTCTGAATAATAAATTGGAATTTAGGAGGAGCACAATATAGAGCAGAGGAAAATTGTGGTAAAGTAGAGGAACAGGGGAAAACTTGCGGCTCTTACATTCATCCCCCAATGCTACAGAAATATTTAAAGGTGCAATATGAGTGGAACAAATCACATGGGTTCTGCCCATGAGATTCTTATCTCCAGCCTGGTGACAGTTTTATGGGAAGAAATCAAACGATTGGTCCCACCCATGTAGTATGTGGTCATCAAACATTACCTGTAGTATTACATAAGACATAAGAGAAGCCATGTTGGATCAGGCCAATGGCCCATCCAGTCCAACACTCTGTGTCACACAGTGGCCCAAAATTTATATATATATATATATATACACACACACACATACACACACACACACTGTGGCTAATAGCCACTGATGGACCTCTGCTCCATATTTTTATCTAAACTCCTCTTGAAGGTGGCCATGCTTGTGGCCGCCACCACCTCCTGTGGCAGTGAATTCCACATGTTAATCACCCTTTGGGTGAAGAAGTACTTTCTTTTATCTGTTTTAACCTGTCTGCTCTTGGAATAGCAGCTCCCACATTAACACAGTAATGACTCATATCATGTCTATCTTTCAGTTTCAATATTTTAGGCTCTCTCACACAGTTTTCTCCCATTTCTTCATAAGATTCTTCTGTCTCTCTAGTTTCAGGGAGAACTCCAATGTCACAAGTTCCAAGCAACATTTATGATTAATGCATCTTTTACTAAGCCCCAGGATATCTGGGGGGGAAATATATCAGCGATTAATTCCAGTCTAGCTCCTCTGTGCTACTTGCATCATAAGATGCAATTTTTTAAAATCACCCCAATCATTCTTTGGCGTATTCATTTAGCTTGAATCAGTCAGAGAGTATCTTTCTAAGCAAAATGTTTGCCTATCTTGCATCTTTCAGTGCTCATATGTTCTTCATGATGACAAAGAAATGCCACAATTACTGATGTATTATGTGGTATTATGCACATTGTCAATGGGAGCCAGACACTGAGATAATATCAGGGCAATCTTAACCCAGCTTTGTTGACAACAATTTTGTTTCTGGGCCCAGTTAAGGCCCAGATCACACAATACTGGGGTCTAGTGATGAATCCTCAGACATGTAATGCATCTGCAAAAAGCAGCTGTCAATAGCTGATATAGATTTGGAACCGACTAATATTACCAAAATTGGCATACACATGAAAGGCCCTCAACCTGCAAGGGTGTCCCTTTGCTAGCACAGAGCAAATATGTGTTTTGGGTGTTTCAATACTTGGGATCTGGGTTGTGTATGCCAAGGTCCAGATTCCAACCAACACTTGAACATATAAGGAGGAATAAGCTTCTTTAACAGAAATGATTTTTATTTAATAAACAGAAAAGAGACCAATTAAAGTTAAGCAATTTGCAGAGCAAAAGGGGACTACAGAAAGGAAAATGCATTGTGATAGATACAAAACAAAACCCTTCCTTCCCAAAACTGCCTACATATTTGGGGAATGAAACTAAAAGGGAAACAGAAGACATACAAGCTTGCTGATGAATGGGGGGGGGGGGCGTGTTCCTCTGCAGTACAAAGCAGCATCAGGAGATAAAACTGACCAGGTGAGGGAAGGAGAAGTGGAGACAGGTGAAACAAAGACGCAAGAGGCCATCCGAAAAACTGGAATAACAGGATTTATTCCAGACCAGCTCCAAATAGTGAAGCTGAGGGGATAACCTCTTGCTGAAAATGAGGAGGGGAGGTGGTGTTGGCATTGGAATGAATGAGTAATAAAAATTTAGTCTTCTGAAAATGAATCAGTCAAATCTTAAAAACCTAGTTTCATGCAACTTTGGAAAATTTTATCTGAAAACCAAAAACCAAATGAAACACTGGAAATCTTTGGGGGTATTTATGGGCAGATAGTTACTTTGATTAAGAGTTTCATATTGCCAAAATATTTATTTTTGTTTTGGGCACTTCCCATCCCTATCTCCCAGAGTTGTGAAAATGGCAAAGATTTCTTAATGAATATTTCTGGGCCTATAAAACCTCTGTGATTAAATTTGCTATGCTGTGTTGGTCTGTTACAAATGGTGGTGTAGATTTGCTGGATTTGGAAACACACTATGTAGCCTCTAACCTTGCCAACATAATTAGAAAGATGACAGGAAAGATGACCCTCACTTATTTTTGAGGAATCTTATGCAGCTCCCTTAACAGCAGTAGAGATATTCTGGTCACATAAAAATCATAGACCCAGCACTGCACATAATAATGAGTTTCTATCTAAAAACCTGGGTTAGGCAAAGAAATATCTATTACTAGCCTCTTCCCAACTGACCGCTTTTTAAAATAAACATTAGTTTGTCCCAGGACAAGAATTTCCAACCTTCAAAAGTTGAAGAAGGAAAAGTATAGCTAGTATTATACATTTAGTTCAATTCGGCTCCTTTATTAGTAAAGTGGAATTGGGAGGGGGGGAAAGCTGGGGTGGGGGACATGCCCTGGCACAGATTTTTGCAAATCCAGCATATGTTTTTCAAGGAATTTTTTTCAGAAATAATCAAAACACCTCTTACTCCTTTTGAATCGT
This sequence comes from Heteronotia binoei, assembly GCF_032191835.1. Classification (NCBI taxonomy): domain Eukaryota; kingdom Metazoa; phylum Chordata; class Lepidosauria; order Squamata; family Gekkonidae; genus Heteronotia; species Heteronotia binoei. The sequence continues at coordinate 231,549,739 of NC_083223.1, forward strand.
TTCTGAATAACCAAGGGGAGAAATTAAAGGTCTGATATCACATATTTATAAAATTCTTATTTCTGTATCAAATTTGGTGGTTCAACAAATTCAGACTTACTGGCAATAAATTTGTAATCAAAGGATTCAAGAAAATGATTGGGCTTCAATCAAGTATCACATCTAAGATTTTTAATATTCAGTTTAATTCATACAAAATTTTTCACAGGTGGTACCTTCCCCTAGCTGGTTATATCGAATCCATGCCCATGTCAGTCCCAACTGCTGGAAAAATTGTGGCCAACTAGCTGACTATCTACACGGCTGGCTCTACTGCCCCTACATAAACAAATTTTGGCAGCAAATTCTGCTGCAAATCTTTATTATTACAGGGATTAGTATTCTGGCATTAATTGAAATTGCCCTTTTATCCTTACTATCACCTGTTAAAGGAAACGAAAGTAAGCCAACTTTGATTTTAGTCCTGTTAGCTATTGTGATCACTACAAAATAGAGGGATAAATCCCTCCCATCTCTGTTAATGTGGCAAAACATGGTACAGGAATACTTTATTCACAGTAAAATCACTAGCTATTTGTTTATACCTAATTTGGAACAATATCAGGAAAAGTTCCAAGCTATATGGTTTCTTAACTTAACTATGTGACTTTAAAGAACCGACTAATGTTACTAAAATTGGCATACATAAGAACATAAGAGAAGCCATGTTGGATCAGGCCAACGGCCCATCAAGTCCAACACTCTGTGTCACACAGTGGCAAAAAATTTTATATACACACATACACTGTGGTTAATAGCCACTGATGGACCTGTGCTCCATATTTTTATCTAAACCCCTCTTGAAGGTGGCTATACTTGTGGACGCCACCACCTCCTATGGCAGTGAATTCCACATGTTAATCACCCTTTGGGTGAAGAAGTACTTCCTTTTATCCGTTTTAACCTTTCTGCTCAGCAATTTCATCGAATGCCCACGAGTTCTTGTATTGTGAGAAAGGGAGAAAAGTACTTCTTTCTCTACTTTCTCCATCCCATGCATTATCTTGTAAACCTCTATCATGTCACCCCGCAGTCGACGTTTCTCCAAGCTAAAGAGTCCCAAGCGTTTCAACCTTTCTTCATAGGGAAAGTGCTCCAGCCCTTTAATCATTCTAGTTGCCCTTCTCTGGACTTTCTCCAATGCTATAATATCCTTTTTGAGGTGCAGTGACCAGAACTGCACACAGTACTGCAAATGAGAACGCACCATCGATTTATACAGGGGCATTATGATACTGGCTGATTTGTTTTCAATTCCCTTCCTAATAATTCCCAGCATGGCGTTGGCCTTTTTTATTGCAGACGCACACTGTCTTGACATTTTCAGTGAGTTATCTACCACGACCCCAAGATCTCTCTCTTGGTCAGTCTCTGCCAGTTCACACCCCATCAACTTGTATTTGTAGCTGGGATTCTTGGCCCCAATGTGCATTACTTTGCACTTGGCCACATTGAACCGCATCTGCCACGTTGACGCCCACTCACCCAGCCTCAACAGATCCCTTTGGAGTTCCTCACAATTCTCTCTGGTTCTCACCACCCTGAACAATTTAGTGTCATCCGCAAACTTGGCCACTTCACTGCTCACTCCCAACTCTAAATCATTTATGAACAAGTTAAAGAGCATGGGACCCAGTACCGAGCCCTGCGGCACCCCACTGCTTACCGTCCTCCACTTCGAAGACTGCCCATTTATACTGACTCTCTGCTTCCTATTACTAAGCCAGTTTTTGATCCACAAGAGGACCTGTCCTTTTACTCCATGACTCTCAAGTTTTCTAAGGAGCCTTTGATGAGGAACTTTATCAAAAGCTTTCTGGAAGTCAAGGTAAACAACATCTGTCGGGTCGCCTTTGTCCACATGTTTGTTCACCCCCTCAAAGAAATGTAACAGGTTAGTGAGGCAAGATCTTCCCTTGCAGAACCCATGCTGAGTCTTCCTCAATAACCCGTGTTCATCAATGTGCCTACTCATTCTGTCCTTGATAATGGTTTCTACCAACCTTCCCGGTATTGAAGTCAGACTGACTGGCCTGTAATTTCCCGGATCTCCTCTGGAACCCTTTTTAAAGATGGGGGTGACATTTGCTACCTTCCAGTCCTCAGGAACGGAGGCAGATTTCAATGAAAGATTACAGATTTTTGTTAGAAGATCCACAAGTTCAACTTTGAGTTCTTTCAGAACTCTCGGATGTATGCCATCCGGATCCGGTGACTTATTAGTTTTTAATTTGTCTATCAGTTGTAGGACCTCCTCTTTTGTCACCTCAATCTGACTCAGGTCTTTCAACACACCTTCCAAAATTAGTGGTTCTGGGGCGGGCAAAAAGTTCTCGTCTTCCACAGTGAAGACGGAGGCAAAAAATTCATTTAGCTTCTCAGCCATTTCCCTATCCTCCTTCAGTAATCCTTTTACCCCATGGTCATCCAAGGGCCCCACTGCCTCCCTGGCTGGTTTCCTACTTCTAATATATTTGAAGAAATTTTTATTGTTGGTCTTTATGTTTTTTGCAATATGCTCCTCATAGTCCCTTTTTGCCTGCCTGATCACAGTCTTGCATTTGATTTGCCACAGCCTGTGTTCCCTTTTACTAATCTCACTTGGACTGGTTTTCCACCGCTTAAAGGAGTCCTTCTTACCTTTTACAGCTTCCATTACTTTGTTTGTTAACCATGCAGGCCTTTTCTTATGCCTGTTTGTGCCTTTCCTAACTTGTGGTATGTATTTTATCTGAGCTTCTAGGATTATAGTTTTAAATAGCGTCCAAGCTTCCCCAAGGGTTTTGACCGTATGTACCTTTCCTTTCAGTTTCCTCCTCACATGCCTCCTCATCTCATTGTATTTACCCCTTTTAAAGTTAAACGTGGTTTTGGCGGTCTTTTTGGACAACTCCCTATTTATTTATTACATGTGAAAGGCCCTCAACCTGCAAAGGCATCCCTTTGCTAGCACAGAGCAAATGTGTATTTTGGGTGTTTCAATACTTGGGATTATTCAATTCAATAAGATAGTGTTCCTAATAATTTATTTTATCAAGATTTCTTATACTTTTAAAGCATTGTATACTATTTTAATATCATTCTCATTGTTATAATTATGAAAAATTTGTACTTACTGTCTTCTATACTGAATGATATTACTTAAATGCATTTTGGAATGTATGTTCTAGAGTGATGGGACTGTATTATTTTTTACTGTGTATGCCAAGAGTTTCAATAAAGTTTATACACACACACACACACACACACACACACTTAATGAATCAGTCTGAGACTGTCTGTATTGTGGAGGGGAGTTTTTCACTTGTGTCTTGAGAGTATTAAAATGTTCTCTTGAGAAGATTTGAGAGTTAGATAGGTAAGTATTTGTGACTGGGTACTTGCCATGACTGAGGAAGGGCAGGAATCTTCCTGTCCAATCATTGAGATAGCTGGAAAATTGCTGGAATCAGGACATTAGATCTAGGAAAAGGCTCCAAGTTCCTTGGGGAAAATGGACCTTGATTAAATCATTCTTAGGCTGGGTATTTATTCCATTCTTGGTGCAACTCACTCATTTGATACTAGTTTAATTCAGGATCCATGCATCAGTTCTAGGCTCACACTGAACTGTACATGTGTAAAAATGGGAGAACAAGCCATGCCAAAAATGGGTGTCCTCATGGCTGAAAGTCTTGGGGCCATTACTGCCTTCCCTTGCTCTGATTTCTTGATCAGAAATGTCCTCCAAATCTGCTTTAAGAGTTAACTTCTCCACCTGCATTGCTTGATGCATATTTATTTATTTATTTATTTATATTAAGATTTATACCCCGCCCTTCTCACCTAAGTGTCTCAGGGCGGCTTACAACATGATAATTCAACAACTTCAGCTTAAAACATTTAAAATACAATCAAACCATAAATTAATAAAAACAAGATAAAATAAGATAAAATAGAACCGGCGGCCTATAAATACATTTTGTTCCATCCATGATGTTTCCATTGTCAGTTGATGTCATAGGCCTGCCGGAAGAGGGCTGTCTTACAGGCCCTGCGGAATTGCCCTAGATCCCGCAGGGCCCGCACCTCTTCCGGCAGCTGGTTCCACCAATACGGTGCCGTTGTTGAGAAGGCCCGGTCCCTGGTGGATTTTAGGCGGGCCTCCTTTGGCCCGGGGACTACCAACAGGTTTTGTGAACCTGAGCGTAGTACTCTCTGGGGAACGTGTGGGGAGAGACGGTCCCTAAGGTAGGCAGGTCCTAGGCCATATAGGGCTTTAAAGGTAATGACCAACACCTTGTACCGGACTCGGAATATTACTGGCAGCCAGTGCAGACCCTGGAGCCCCGGCCGAATGTGCTCCCATCTTGGGAGCCCTAATAACAGCCGGGCAGCAGCGTTCTGCACCAACTGCAGTTTCCGGGTCCGGCACAAGGGTAGCCCCATGTAGAGGGCATTACAGTAGTCCAGCCTCGAGGATATATCTCCCCTTCTCATTTATTTATTTAGTTACTTTATTTATACCTGCCTTTACTTGCTGAGACTCACATACAGCTGTTGTTGACAAGTAAAATACATATTTGGGTATCTGATCACAGATTCTCACGTGACACTTTCCATGTGGTTTTTGTCCATAAAAATGTTGGCTATAGCTGTAATGAGTCTGGATTTAGGTTTTTGAAATTAAAGGACAGCTTTCTCAGACGTCAACCAAACTTTATGTTGAGATATTCCTCAGATGGTCGGGGAGAGGGAACTCTATGTTGCCCTGAACTCTTTAGAGGAAAGGCATATGAAAATGAAATAAAGGTACAGATAGCAAGAGAAAAAGACAGATGGCATCCTAGGTACAGTCTCACATAGGAAGTTCAGTGGATGAAATGAGATTACATTTACTCAACAGAGGCACAAAACTATACAAGTCCCTCCAAAGGAACCCAGATTCCTTCTGCTCCCAATAAGGTAAGCTGATCATCCAGAAGGAGAGCCACACAAACAAACAGGATTTAAAAGGGGACTGTATATTTTAAAAAAGCTATCATGAAGGTAGAATGCCAGCAGGGGGGTGGGGGCTTTCCAGTGTTTTGCACTGGGTGTCACATGTATGACTATCTGCCCACAGGACAGAAGTCTTGGGTGTCAGCTTCTGGTCCTTAGGGAACGAGTTCGTACTCTTGAGGCTGAGGTGACTGACCTGGAGAAGCAGAGACAGTCAGTTAGGCACTCGGAGAAGACTCTCGGGGATGTCTTAGATGAGCCCCTCTCTGAACGTGGCAGCCCCATTGCTGGTCGAGAGGGAACAGGGCACCGTGCTGAGGGGAAGGGGAATGCGCCCTCAGAAGGGACCTCTTCTTCAGTTGGTGAGCGGGTATCCTTTCGCACCAAGAAACCATCCCTGGGGAGGAAGAGGAGGGCGGTCTTGGTAGCTGGTGATTCGATCCTTAGGCAAGTAGACAGCTGGGTGGCAAAACCACGTACTGACCGTATGGTGACTTGCCTGCCTAGTGAGAAGGTAGAAGACATTACGCATGTTGTAGATAGGCTTACAGACAGTTCTGGGGAGGAGCTAGTGGTCGTGGTGCATGTTGGCACCAACGATGTGGGGAAATGCAGTCGCGAGGTCCTGGAGGAAAAATTTAGGCTGCTAGGTGGGAGACTTAAGGCCAGGGCCTCCAAGGTATCCTTCTCAGAAGTGCTATCTGTTCCATGTGCAGGGCTGGAAAGACAGGCACGAATTAGAAGTTTCAATGTGTGGATGAGACGATGGTGTAAGGAGGAAGGGTTTAAGTTTGTTAGGCACTGGGATGCTTTCTGGAACAAGCGGGAGCTGTCTCCACTTGTCCCCAGATGGAACCAGGCTGCTGGCGCTTAAAATCAAAAAGGTGGCAGAGCAGTTTTTAAACTAAATCTTGGTAGAAAGACGACAGGAGATGAAATGTCTCTGGTTCGGAAGGACTCATCTCAAAGACATGAAGGGTTAGCTGTTACTTTTCTTTTTTCTCAATATATATTTTTATTATTATTATCTCTCGGCTTGGCTTCGCGAACGAAGATTTAAGAAGGGTGCAATAGTCCACGTTTGCTGCAGGCTCGCTGGTGGCTGACAAGACCAATGTGGGACAGGCAGGTCCGGCCACAGCGGCTGCAGGGAAAAGTCTGATTTGGGGTTGGTGCTGTAGCAGTGCGATTCTTCCTAAATCTCCTTTTGTCCTCAAGACCAGCTATGCGTGCGTTCTCAAAGGAAGAGACAGCCTGGTGGATGGTGTGTCTCCATGCTTTGCGATCTGAGGCTAGGTCAGACCACTGGTGATGGTTGATGCGACAGGTGCCAAGGGATTTCTTCAAGGAGTCCTTGTACCTCTTCTTTGGTGCCCCTCTATTTCGATGGCCGGTGGAGAGTTCGCCATACAGGGCAATCTTGGGAAGGCGGTGGTTTTCCATCCTAGAAATATGCCCTGCCCAGCGCAGCTGCGTCTTCAACAGCAGTGCCTCGATGCTGGTAACCTCCGCCCTCTTGAGGACTTCAGTGTTGGTCACAAAGTCACTCCAGTGGATGTTGAGGATGGTGCGAAGGCAGCGCTGATGAAAGCGCTCAAGGAGTCGCAGGTGATGACGGTATAAAACCCACGATTCGGAGCCGTAGATGAGGGTTGTCATCACAACCGCTTTGTAAACATTGATCTTTGTGCCTTTTTTCAGATGCTTGTTGCTCCACACTCTTTTGTGCAGTCGGCCAAAGGCACGGTTTGCCTTTGCCAGCCTGTTGTCAATCTCCTTGTCGATCTTGGCATCTGAGGAGATGATGCACCCCAGGTAGCTGAACTGCTGGACGGTCTTCAGAACTGATTCACCCACAGTGATGCAGGGAGGGTGATAATCTTCCTGGGGTGCAGGCTGGTGGAGAACTTCTGTCTTCTTCAGACTAACTTCTAGGCCAAATAGCTTGGCAGCCTCTGCAAAGCAGGACGTCATATGCTGCAGAGCTGATGCCGAGTGGGAGACGAGTGCAGCATCATCAGCAAACAGTAGCTCTCGGATGAGTTTTTCCATTGTCTTGGAGTGTGCCTTTAGTCGCCTCAGGTTGAACAGGCTGCCATCGGTGCGATAGCGGATGTATACACCATCGTCATCATCTAGATCTACTGCGGCTCTTTGAAGCATCATGCTAAAGAAGATCGTAAAGAGAGTTGGCGCGAGAACGCAGCCTTGCTTTACACCTGTGCCTATTGGGAAGGGCTCCGAGAGGTCGTTGCAGTGTCTGACTTGGCCTCGCTGGTCTTCGTGTAGCTGGATGATCATGCTGAGGAACCTTGGGGGACATCCTAAACGTTCCAAGATTTGCCACAGGCCTTTCCTGCTAACGGTATCGAAAGCTTTGGTAAGGTCGACAAAAGTCACATACAGAGCCTTGTTCTGTTCCCTGCATTTCTCTTGGAGCTGCCTGAGAACAAATACCATGTCGGTGGTGCTCCTGTTAGCTCTGAAGCCGCACTGGCTCTCTGGGAGGAGTTCTTCTGCAATGGTGGGCACCAGTCTGTTCAGGAGTATTCTGGCAAGGATTTTGCCTGCGATGGAGAGCAGGGTTATCCCCCGGTAGTTGGAGCAGTCTGACTTTTCCCCTTTGTTCTTGTATAGGGTGATGATGATTGCATCGCGAAAGTCCTGTGGTAATTTGCCTTGTTCCCAGCAGGTGACAAGTACTTTGTGAAGTGAGCTATGTAGTACTGTGCCCCCATGCTTCCAGATCTCTGGTGGAATTCCATCAACTCCCGCTGCCTTGCCACTTTTCAGTTGCTTGATGGCTTTAACAGTCTCTTCTAGGGTGGGGATCTCATCCAACTCTGTTTTCACCGGTTGAAGTGGGGTGAGGTGGATTGCTGAATCTTGAACTACGCGGTTGGCACTGAAGAGAACCTGAAAATACTCCGACCACCGGTTCAGTATGGATGCCTTGTCTGTGAGGAGCACTTGGCCGTCTGCACTATGCAAGGGACTCTGAGCCTGATATGATGGACCATATACTGCCTTCAGGGCTTCGTAGAACCCTCTTAAATCACCAGTGTCTGCACACAGCTGGGTTCTCTCTGCAAGCTTGGTCCACCACTCGTTCTGAATGTCTCGAAGCTTGCGCTGGAGGTTGCTACATGCAGCGCGAAAGGTTGCTTTTTTCCCAGGACAGGAGGGCTGAGCAAGATGTGCTTGGTAGGCAGATCTCTTTTTTGCCAGTAATTCTTGGATCTCTTGATTGTTCTCATCAAACCAGTCCTTGTTCTTCCTTGTGGAGAACCCGAGGACTTCTTCAGAGATCTGCAGGACGGTAGTTTTTAGGTGTTCCCAGAGTGCTTCTGGAGAAGGGTCTGTGGGGCAACTGGGGTCCTCAATTCTTGACTGGAGTTTTGCCTGGAAGGCAGCTTTAACTTCGGCTGACTGGAGGCTGCCAACCTGAAACTTCCTCCGAGGGATACCTCCTCTCCTGGGTGTGGGTTTAAAGTGAAGACGGAGATTGCAGCGTACAAGACGATGATCCGTATGACATTCTGCGCTGGGCATTACTCGGGTTTTTTATTATTATTTATTATTTATTATTTATTTATTATTATTATTTATTTATTATTTATTATTTATTATTTATTATTATTATTATTTATTATTTATTTATTATTATTATACATTATCCATTATTCTACATGGTTTCTGATATCCATTTTACATTTTCCCCCCAACCCACCCCCCTTAGTCTATACATCCTTTTCTTCTTCCAGCCAGGGACAAAGGACTTGAAGCTTCCACTGAATGTCCACTCTCCTTTCTTCCTTCGCCCATTTCAGATAGGTCCGCCACTTTTCTTTGATTCTTGATCTTCTTTCCTCCCATGATTCTTCTTGCGACATTGTGGTAGCTATATCTGACTGGACAAAATCAAAGAGATAGTTATGCCATGTTCTTTCCTTCCATTTACTTTTATCCTTCCATCCTGCCGCTATTACCGCTTTACCCGCTGATATAATTGCCTTTAGTAAATCTTGATTATTCTTCCCTATTTTTTCATTCCCTAATAAACTCATCTGCATTAGTTCAAAGTTAATTCTCAGCTCTACCTGAAAGAATTTCTTTATCATTCCCACTACCATATCCCATAGTTTCTTGGCCTCAGGGCACTCCCACCACATGTGGGTATACCATCCCTTCTCTTTCTTACAGTGCCAGCACTTGGGGCTCAACCCAGGAAACATATTGGCTAAAGTAGCCGGAGTTCTATACCATTTGGTAAAAAATTTCAATTCCATTTCTCTAACCTTATGTATCTTAACTTTTTTTAAACCTTCCATTATCTTCTCCCCTGTTCGTTTCGTTATTTGGCCTTCTAAACTCCATGACCTTTGAAGGTAGCTTATTGCTCCTTCTTTGCCTGAATTCATACTCCTGTATAGGATGCCTACTAATCCTTTTTTTTGTTTTACCCATTAATTTGTAAAACTTTTCTATAGGTTCTTCTTCATTTAAATTACTCTTCTCCATTTCCTTCTTAACTTTAGTATACAATCCTGTAGCCTTAAGCCAGTATTGTATTCCTACGACTTCTTGAAACTCATGTAATGGTTTTAACTTATCTAGTATTAACAAATCTTCTACCCTTCTAAATCCTTTAGCCTTAAGTAGTTCGCTCCACCTATGCTCCTTATCTCCTTCCATCAACGCTTCTAATGGCGTCCATCTAGATACCCGATTCAGCCATTTCGGTTGCCATTTCTTCCAAACATTTAGCCCATTTTTCCTTAGTCCCACGTTTAAATTAAGTTCCTTCGCCCCCATGTTTGTAAAGATGCCATGTTTTCCTACCCCATTGTTAGCTTCATTTTCAAACCTTATCCATTTCTGATCCCCTTCCTTCTCTATCTCTAATAATGCCTTAAGCTGAAGTGCTTCATAATAATTGACTATATCTGGGACTCCCCATCCAAGTTCCGATTTATGACTGTATGCTAATTTTTTTGGGAATCTAAGTTTCCTACTACCAAATATCCGTTCCCTTATTTTAGTGTTCCAGTTAATCATTTTTTGCTTATCTAACTCCAATGGTATCGTTTGAAAAAGGTACAACAACGTTGGCATCCAGAACATCGATACACTCTTTACTCTAGTGGTCAAACTCATCGTCCTTTTCCCCCACTGCTGCATATCCCTCTCTATCGTCTCCCAGATTTTATTAAAATTTCCCTCCACTATCCTGTTAATATTTTTATAAATTTCTATCCCTAGATATTTAAATTTCTTAACTCCCATCCCCATATTAGTTATCCTATTAATCTCTTTCCTTTCTTCCAAACCAACATTAAAGTACATTATTCCAGACTTTCCCATGTTTATTCTTAAACCTGACACGGCTTCAAAATCCTCTAAAATAATTTTTGTTTCCCTAATGGCTTCATTCGGGTTAGATATTGTCATGATTATATCATCTGCAAATAAGTTGATTTTTATTTCCTCCTTTCCCATTCTACAGCCTCCTATTCTCCCTGAATTCCTGATCCTTTCTGCTAATTGCTCTACCGCCATTATAAACAGGGATGGGGAAAGTGGACACCCCTGCCTCACACCCCTCTCAATTGGGAGCTGATCCGTATGTTCGTTATTTACTCTTACCACTGCTGACCCCTCCCTATAGACCTCTTGGATGGCTTTTAAGAATAGTGGCCCAATCCCACACTTCTTCATTATGGACCATAAGAATTCATGGGACAGCGAATCAAATGCCTTGTATCCATCTAATTTAAGCAAAGCAAGTTGCCCAGAATGTTTATGGTACAATACATTTAATATAGTCCTTATAGGATGTGCAATACTCCTATTCTTCACAAAACCATATTGATCCTCTTTTATTATATAAGGTAATATGTTCCTTAGCCTATTTGCTAAAACTTTAGCGAATATTTTGTAGTCCTGGTTAAGTAGACTTATTGGTCTATATGAACCCACTTCCCGAGGATCCTTCTGGGGTTTTAATATTACGGTTATTTCAGCCATTCTCCAGGAGTCGGGAGCTTTCCCTCCCTTCAATATAGCATTAAACACTTGTTGTAATTCGGGGATCAGTAACTCCTTCATCTCCCTATAAAAATCCGCAGTAAAGCCGTCTGGCCCTGGGGATTTACCCACTTTTAAATTGTTCACAACTTCCTCTATTTCTTGAAGTGTTATTTCCTTCTCCAAACTCTCTTTATCTATGTCTTCCAACACTTCTCCACTTTCTTCAATATGTTCTGTTATATCCCTCTTGGCGTATAACTCTTTATAAAATTCTTGAAACGCTTGCCTAATTTCTCTCGGGTTCTGCGTGACCTTTCCTTGTCTCTATACTTTCCACCTTTTGCTTTTCTTTCCCAGTCTTGAGATAATTAGCCAGTCTCCTAACGGAGTTTATTGAATCTCTTTGAAACTCATTTCTTACCACTGTTTGTTTTTTCCATAATGCCCTTGAATCCATAAAGTCCAATTTTTTCCTAATCGCTTTGATTTTTTTTTCCTATCAGGGCAAAATCTAATACCTTGACTGCTCTGCAGTGCACCTAATTCCTGGAGTTTCTGTGTCTTGTTAGCATACCATTCTTTTTTTATTTCTTTCTCCATCATACGATGACCTCTTAACACTGCCTTTGCCGCTTCCCACAAGATATTTGTGGCTTATTTTCTCTAAAATATTGTTTTATTTGATTTTCCATATATTGTCTATTTTCTTTTTTTAATAAAACCATACTGTTAAATCTCCAGGTCCTTCCAATCTGCTTGTTTTTTTATCACCAGTTCTATATTTAGTGGAGCATGGTCTGAAATCCATATTGGATGGGTTGTTACTTTCCTCAACTCCCAATTATTTGATTTTTTAAGAAATATATAATCTATACAAGAAGCTGTCTTGTGTCTACTTGATAAATGTGTCAGCTTTGGAACCAAGCCTAAGGCCTCATGCGCTTCTACCAAATTCCTTTTCCACCTAGCCTCCTTCTCCTTGGTCATATCTATGTTAAAGTCTCCTGCTATAATAACTTCTCCCTCTGAGAATTTCTGAACTTTTTGCATAACATTATTCAAAAATCTCCTCTGTCCTGTATTTGGGGCATATATATTTATCAGCGTTATTACTCTATTCTGAAACCTACCTTTAATGAACAAATATCTCCCTTCCCAATCACTAACGAGATCTAATATCCTAATATCAATCCTTGTGTGTACTAAAACTGCTACTCCTCTCGTCTTAGTTCTACTTCTTGCTTCAGCCAATACTTTCCTCCCTGGGTGTTTAATCAACGGTTTAATGTCATCCTTTGCCTTATGTGTTTCCTGTAAATACATTATATCTATATTTTGTTGTTTTACCATTCTTGTTAATCTATATCTTTTCAGGTCTGAACTTAGTCCATTGACATTCAGTGAGAGCATTTTCAAAGTTTTAGCCATAATCATTCGCCTCCCCTCCCTTCCCTGGCTGGATAACAAGGTCTATTTTGCTTCTCCCCTTTCTCCCTTTTCCCCTCCCATACCCTTTCCCCCCACTCTTCCCCATCATCCCCCCTCCCCTCTTCTGGTATAGGGCTCGCATTTGGGTTGATCTCTCCACCCTCCCTATTCCTTTAGGTGGGCACACCTCCCCCCCTCCTGGATCTTTTATTGTTTCCTTCCCTCACTTAGGACCGTAATATCCCTTCCCTCTTATTTATGGGGTACTTCCCTTTTTTTAGAAGTTCCTCCTTCTCCTTAGACGTCTTATAGTCTCATCCTCTGTCGTTTCTCCTGACGTGTAGAGGGCCCCTCCTCTGGTTCATCGACATTAAACTCTTCCTCTGGTTGAGTTCCTGTTTCCCCTGGGTCCAAACCCATCTTCTCCAAGAGTTTCTTTGCTTCAGCTGGGTTCCTTGCTGTGAGTCTTTTGCCTTCTTTATAGATTACAATAGTGGCTGGGTAAGCCCATGTAAACAACATCTTGTTCTGAAAGAGTTTATCTGCAAATGGCTTCATTTTTCTTTTTTCTTCCAGTGTCTCACTGCAAAAGTCTTTTCTCACATATACCCTTTTCTCTTTAAATTCCAGTCCCTTCTTCTTCTTTAAAGCCAAAAACACTTGCTGCTGCACTTTTTCTCTTGTGAATATAACAAACACTGGTCTAGGATCTCCTCCTGATCTTCTGGTTCTAAGCCTATGAACTCTTTCAACCTGGTCAGCATTAATCATAACACCTGTTTGCTGTTCTGAAAGCCAATTTATTATCCCATCTTCCAAGTGTCTTGAGTCAATGTCTTCTGAAATACCATGGACGATAACGTTAGCCCTTCTTGCTCTGTCAGACAGGCTTTTAATCTGTTCCTTTAAATGAACTATGTCCTTCTTATTTGTTGAAGCTGCCTTATCTGCTTTGTTGGCCAGCTGCCTAATATCTTGCAGTTCCTTGTTTATCTGACTAACTTCATTTTTTATCTCAGCAACAGTTTCCTCTATCTTGTTCTGAGATTGCATCATTAAAGCCTGAAATTGTGCTATTTGTTCCGAAAGCTGTTTCACTGTAGTGGCAGCCATTTCTATGCTGCTAATTACTGCCTCCGTTTCTTATCTGTTTTGCCAAAATACTCCCTTTTTCTCACTGCTAGCTCTCTTCTGAGCACGCCTTTTACTTCTTTGACTCTCTAGCCTCACTGCCAAATATTATGACCTCAAAAACTTCAATATTTACTTATCTTTCGGTCTTAATCTCTTTTCTTATCCAGAGAGGGGCGAGCCGAGGCTTCTTCTCTTTAGAGCGTGCGCATTCCACTACCTAGCTGTTACTTTTCTACGGGTAATGGATCAGAGTTGTCCACTGAGATGGTGACAAACAGTATGGACTGTCTGCCAAAGTCTCGAGGCAGCAGGAGGAAGGTTGCGGGCCTAGCTTGCCTGGGAAATTATAAATGTTTGTATGCAAATGCTAGAAGTGCTCGAAGTAAAATTGGTGAGTTGGAATGTTTAGTGTTGGGAGAAAACATAGACATTTTGGGAATTTCATAAACTTGGTGGAATGAGGAGAATCAGTGGGACATGGTGATTCCTGGATATAAGTTATATTGGAAGGATAGGGAAGGAAGGATTGGAGGTGGGGTGGCTCTGTATGTCAGAGAGGTCCAGTAAGACTGAGGTCAGAGAATTAGATTCACTTTTAGAAATGCTTTGGGTTGAAATAGAGGGCCCAAAAGAAAATTTAACTATGGGAGTTTGTTATCACCCACCAAATCAAAAGATAGAGGACGATTATAATATGATGGAAGGATTAAAGATAGAAGCTAAACGTAAAACCTGTGTCGTAATAGGTGATTTTAACTACCCGCAAATTGATTGGATCAATATGTGTTCTGGTTGAGAGAAAGAGATGGAGTTTCTTGATGCTCTCAATGACTGTGCTACGGAGCAGATGGTCTCAGAACAAACCAGGGGTGGGGCGATCCTGGATTTGGTCCTAAGTAATGCCGAAGACTTGGTGAGAGATGTAAAAGTGATCGCACAGCTTGGGAGCAGTGAACATAATGTTATTGATTTCACCATTTGTATAAATAGAGAGTTGCCCTAAAAGACCAGCACAAACATGTTTAACTTTAAAAGAGGTAAATTCTCTGAAATGAGGAGGCATGTGAAGAGGAAACTGAAAGGAAAGGTAAATACAGTCAAAACCCTTGGGGCAGCTTGGAGGCTATTTAAAACTACAATCCTAGAAGCTAAGGTAAAATATATACCACAAATTAGGAAAGGCACAAACAGGTATCAGAAAAGGCCTGCATGGTTAACAAACAAAGTAATGGAAGCTGTAAAAGGAAAGAAGGACTCCTTCAAGTGGTGGAAAGCTAGTCCAAGTGAGATTAATAAAAGGGAACACAGGCTGTGGCAAATCAAATGCAAGACTGTGATCAGGCAGGTAAAAAAGGACTATGAGGAGCACATTGCAAAAAACATAAAGACCAACAATAAAAATTTATTCAAATATATTAGATGCAGGAAACCAGCCAGGGAGGTAGTGGGGCCCTTGGATGACCAAGGGGTCAAAGGATTACTGAAGGAGGATAGGGAAATGGCTGAGAAGCTGAATGCATTTTTTGCCTTCGTCTTCACTGTGGAAGACAAGAAGTGTTTGCCCTCTCTGGAACCACTGATTTTGGACGGGGTATTGAAAGACCTGAGTCAGATTGAGGTGACAAGAGAGGAGGTCCTACAACTGATCGATGGATTAAAAACTAATAAGTCACCAGGTCTGGATGGCATACATCCAAGAATTCTGAAAGAACTCAAAGTTGAACTTGTGGATCTTCTGACAAAAATATGAACATATGAACATGAACATATTAAACTGCCTTATACTGACTCAGACCCTGGGTCCATCAAAGTTAGTATTGTCTTCTCAGACTGGCAGTGGCTCTCCAGGGTCTCAAGCTGAGGTTTTTCACACCTATTTGCCTGGACCCTTTTTTTGGAGATGCCAGGGATTGAACCTGGGACCTTCTGCTTCCCAAGCAGATGCTCTACCACTGAGCCACCGTTCCTCCCCAAATATGTAATCTTTCATTGAAACCTGCCTCCATTTCCGAGGACTGGAAGGTGGCAAATGTCACCCCCATCTTTAAAAAGGGTTCCAGAGGAGATCGGGGAAATTACAGGACAGTCAGTCTGACTTCAATACCGGGAAAGTTGGTAGAAAGCATTATCAAGGACAGAATGAGTAGGCACATTGATGAACACGGGTTATTGAGGAAGACTCAGCATGGGTTCTGCAAGGGAAGATCTTGCCTCACTAACCTGTTACATTTCTTTGAGGGGGTGAACAAACATGTGGACAAAGATTCCTGCCCTTCCTCAGTCATGGCAAGTACCCAGTCACAAATACTTACCTATCTAACTCTCAAATCTTCTCAAGAGAACATTTTAATACTCTCAAGACACAAGTGAAAAACTCCCCTCCACAATACAGACAGTCTCAGACTGATTCATTAAGTGTGTGTGTGTGTGTGTGTGTGTGTATAAACTTTATTGAAACTCTTGGCATACACAGTAAAAAATAATACAGTCCCATCACTCTAGAACATACATTCCAAAATGCATTTAAGTAATATCATTCAGTATAGAAGACAGTAAGTACAAATTTTTCATAATTATAACAATGAGAATGATATTAAAATAGTATACAATGCTTTAAAAGTATAAGAAATCTTGATAAAATAAATTATTAGGAACACTATCTTATTGAATTGAATAATCCCAAGTATTGAAACACCCAAAATACACATTTGCTCTGTGCTAGCAAAGGGATGCCTTTGCAGGTTGAGGGCCTTTCACATGTAATAAATAAATAGGGAGTTGTCCAAAAAGACCGCCACAACCACGTTTAACTTTAAAAGGGGGTAAATACAATGAGATGAGGAGGCATGTGAGGAGGAAACTGAAAGGAAAGGTACATACGGTCAAAACCCTTGGGGAAGCTTGGACGCTATTTAAAACTATAATCCTAGAAGCTCAGATAAAATACATACCACAAGTTAGGAAAGGCACAAACAGGCATAAGAAAAGGCCTGCATGGTTAACAAACAAAGTAATGGAAGCTGTAAAAGGTAAGAAGGACTCCTTTAAGCGGTGGAAAACCAGTCCAAGTGAGATTAGTAAAAGGGAACACAGGCTGTGGCAAATCAAATGCAAGACTGTGATCAGGCAGGCAAAAAGGGACTATGAGGAGCATATTGCAAAAAACATAAAGACCAACAATAAAAATTTCTTCAAATATATTAGAAGTAGGAAACCAGCCAGGGAGGCAGTGGGGCCCTTGGATGACCATGGGGTAAAAGGATTACTGAAGGAGGATAGGGAAATGGCTGAGAAGCTAAATGAATTTTTTGCCTCCGTCTTCACTGTGGAAGACGAGAACTTTTTGCCCGCCCCAGAACCACTAATTTTGGAAGGTGTGTTGAAAGACCTGAGTCAGATTGAGGTGACAAAAGAGGAGGTCCTACAACTGATAGACAAATTAAAAACTAATAAGTCACCGGATCCGGATGGCATACATCCGAGAGTTCTGAAAGAACTCAAAGTTGAACTTGTGGATCTTCTAACAAAAATCTGTAATCTTTCATTGAAATCTGCCTCTGTTCCTGAGGACTGGAAGGTAGCAAATGTCACCCCCATCTTTAAAAAGGGTTCCAGAGGAGATCCGGGAAATTACAGGCCAGTCAGTCTGACTTCAATACCGGGAAAGTTGGTAGAAACCATTATCAAGGACAGAATGAGTAGGCACATTGATGAACACGGGTTATTGAGGAAGACTCAGCATGGGTTCTGCAAGGGAAGATCTTGCCTCACTAACCTGTTACATTTCTTTGAGGGGGTGAACAAACATGTGGACAAAGGCGACCCGACAGATGTTGTTTACCTTGACTTCCAGAAAGCTTTTGATAAAGTTCCTCATCAAAGGCTCCTTAGAAAACTTGAGAGTCATGGAGTAAAAGGACAGGTCCTCTTGTGGATCAAAAACTGGCTTAGTAATAGGAAGCAGAGAGTCAGTATAAATGGGCAGTCTTCGAAGTGGAGGACGGTAAGCAGTGGGGTGCCGCAGGGCTCGGTACTGGGTCCCATGCTCTTTAACTTGTTCATAAATGATTTGAGGTTGGGAGGGAGTGAGCAGTGAAGTGGCCAGATTTGCAAATGATACTAAATTGTTCAGGGTGGTGAGAACCAGAGAGAATTGTGAGGCACTCCAAAGGGATCTTTTGAGGCTGGGTGAGTGGGCATCAACGTGGCAGGTGAGGTTCAATGTGGCCAAGTGCAAAGTAATGCACATTGGGGCCAAGAATCCCAGCTACAAATACAAGTTGATGGGTTGTGAACTAGCAGAGACTGACCAAGAGAGAGATCTTGTCGTGGTAGAGCCACACCAGTCCTGCTTTCGCCCGGGCCATGGGATGGAGACGGTGCTGGTCGCCTTAGTAGATGATCTCCAGAGACAACTGGATCGAGGCGGGTCAGCAGTGCTGTTGTTGCTGGACCTGTCGGCGGCATTCGACATGGTCGACCATCAGTTGCTGGTCCACCGCCTCGCCGATGCGGGGATTCAGGAGTTAGCCTTACAATGGCTTTCCTCCTTTCTCTGTGATCGGGGAGAAAGGGTGGCGATCGGGGGACGATCGTCGCAGAGGCCTCCGCTTAATTGTGGGGTGCCTCAGGGGGCGGTACTTTCCCCAATGTTGTTTAATATCTACATGCGCCCCCTTGCGCAGATTGTCAGGAGATTCGGGTTGGGTTGCCATCAGTATGCAGATGACACTCAGCGTTATCTGTTGATGGAGGGCCAGCCTGCCTCCACCCCAGAAAAACTGGCCCCGGCGTTACAAGCCATGGCTGGGTGGCTCAGGCTGAGTCGTCTGAAGATGAACCCAACGAAGACAGAAGTCCTTTGTCTGATCCATGGTGGTCTGGGAAGGGAACTCCCTTTACCAGCCTTTGATGGGGCACCACTGATATCAACGCCTAAAGTCAGGAGCTTGGGGGTTCTACTAGAGCCCACATTGGCTATGGAAGCCCAGATAGCAGCCACTGTGAGATCCGCCTTTTTCCATCTAAGGCGGGCACGACAGCTGGCACCCTTCCTAGAGCACAGCGACTTAGCAACAGTGATTCATGCTACGGTCACCTCGAGACTAGACTTCTGTACTGCCCTCTACATGGGGCTGCCCATGTCTCGAATCCGGGAGCTGCAGCTGGTGCAGAATGCTGCAGCCAGGCAGTTACTGGGTCTCTCTATTCGGGATCATGTGCAGCCAGGGCTGTGGAGACTGCATTGGCTGCCAATAGTATCCAGATTCGCTACAAGGTGCTGGTTATTACCTTTAAAGCCCTATATGGCCGAAGTCCTGTCTACCTTAGGGACTGTCTATTCCCATACATTCCCCAGAGGGTACTGAGATCTGGATCACAAAATCTATTAGAGATCCCCGGGCTGAGGGAGGCAAGATTGAAGGCTACCAGAGAATGAGCCTTCTCTATTGCGCCCCCTCACTGATGATGTTAGAGCCACCACTGATGATGGTGGAGCCAACTCCCTGATGATGTTAGAGCCTTGCAGGACCTTGCTCAATTCCGCAGGGCTTGTAAAACAACACTTTTTCATCTAGCCTTCAACTAAAGTACAGAGCTGCTTAACATCATTGTATGGAACTTAGCACCAAAACTGTTTTAAAAATTTGTTTAATATTTAAAGTGCAATTATTAATTTTAATTGATCTTACTGTAATTGTTTTTATTGCTTTATGGTTTTATTGTTCTATTGTGGATTTAATGTTGTTAGCCGCCCTGAGCCTGCTTCGGCGGGAAGGGCGGGATATAAATGCGAAAAATAAATAAATAAATAACTCACTGAAAATGTCAAGACAGTGTGTGATTGCAATAAAAAAGGCCAATGCCATGCTGGGAATTATTAGGAAGGGAATTGAAAACAAATCAGCCAGTATCATAATGCCCCTGTATAAATCGATGGTGCGGTATCATTTGGAATACTGTGTGCAATTCTGGTCACTGCTCCTCAAAAAGAATATTATAGCATTGGAAAATTCCATAAAAGGGCAACTAGAATGAATAAAGGGTTGGAACACTTTCCCTATGAAGAAAGGTTAAAATGCTTGGGGCTCTTTAGCTTGGAGAAACGTCAACTGCGGGGTGACATGATAGAGGTTTACAAGGTAATGCATGGGATGGAGAAAGTAGAGAAAGAAGTCCTTTTCTCCCTTTCTCACAATACAAGAACTCGTGGGCATTTGATGAAATTGCTGAGCAGTCAGGTTAAAACGGATAAAAAGAAGTACTTCTTCACCCAAAGGGTGATTAACATGTGGTAAGAGAATTTCACTGCAATGGCTTACATGTTCATAATTCAAAAGTGAGCATTACATCAAGGATCCATTTCTTCATCTGTACAGTTAACCACTGATAGCCAGCCCAATGTAGTGGTTAAGAGCAATGGACTCTAATCTGGAAAGTCGACTTTGATTCCCCACTCCTCCATATGAAGCTTTCTGGGTGACCTTGGGCCAGTTCTATCAGAACTCTCTCAGTCCCACCTACCTCACAAGGTGCCTGTTGTGGGAAGGAGAAAGGAAGGCAATAGTAAGCTGCTTTGAGACTCTTAAAGGTAGAGAAAAGTAGGGTATAAAAACCAATTCTTCTTTACATCCATCCTCATAACAGGTTGCTAGGTGGAAGCAGCTGTTGCACAGGCTTAGAGTCATGGGTCAAGGTATCATGATGCAGGACATTTGTTAGGGATAGAGATACATGTTGTCTAAAGCAGAATTTGCTATAAATCTACAGAATTATGTCCAGATTGTAAGTAACTGAAGTAATTTCAAAGGTAGTGAAACATTTATTTATGTGAAACATTATTTTCCTAAAACAAGAACATTTGAAGCAAATTTGGAAGGTCCCATTCAGGTGAAATGTCTGTAGGGAATTTGTAGGAAGCAGGCAGCCCTATCCAGACATACATGGCGGCCGGCTGCTCGGGCGTCGGTGGATCTACGGCGCCGCTTGTTGGCTTCCAAAGGGGAGACATTACACCATGATTGAAGGGGGAAGAGCAGCCCACTGAGTGAGAGAACCTATAGGCATGGTGATTCTGCCCAGGCTCACACCATTGGCCTGTTACCAAGGTGGGGGTGGGAGAGGTGCAGGCTCATGTGGGACCATGGGATTAGCCAGCCTGTTGCACATGACTGGGTAAGGGGGCGGAAAGCCTGTGCCTGAGAGGCCATCAGTCCCCCCACTCTCTCCAGCTGTCAGAGATTCTACCAATGGCAGGCAGGTGGGCAGAGGAATGTGCAGACAAGCAGGAAGTGCCAAGTGCAGGAGTTCGCTTTCCTAGCAGTGGCTGGAATGTGTCTCTGGGAGCGGCCAGACCAAGTCCAAAAGACACCCCCTGGAGCCCCCACCCCAGTGTTGCCCTGCTGCCACCCCCTGCTATGTGCAAGGAACACCTCCCCTGGGGGCAGCAGAACTCAGAGTGCGAGCGCTGGGCATGCATCTACTTCAGCACCCCCTCCCAAGTGCCCAGAGCACTACAGCCCTGTGCGGTTGGGTAGGCCATCACCCCAGGCAGGCTGAGGGGTTGCACCCCCCCTCCCCTGTTCAGCCATGCAAGGGGCAGTGTGGTGGCTCATAGCCCATCCCTCCCCCATGAACCAAGTCTGCCCACCCTCCCAGGCATTCCCTCAGAGATGCCACTGACGGGGGGGGGGGTTGCCCTTGGAATGTGCAGCAGGAGAGACAACAGAGGGTACAGCTCAGACTTTATTTTTCTGGAACAGAGTGCAACAGTCTCCCTGGAGCATGCTGGGCAGTCTCACCATGGGCGGGGCTCCATTCCAAGTGGCAGGCAGAAGCAGCTGAGGGAGTGAGGGGGGGCAGTGGAGAAACACATGTGAAAGCCTCTGTGTTGGAGTCCCACCTGCAAAATGGAGACAGAGATCAAGAGCACTTTCAGGGGCAGCAGCTGGAAGAGCAGGCTGCATTTCAGCCTGGCACTT
Source organism: Heteronotia binoei (assembly GCF_032191835.1). Lineage (NCBI taxonomy): Eukaryota > Metazoa > Chordata > Lepidosauria > Squamata > Gekkonidae > Heteronotia > Heteronotia binoei. The sequence continues at coordinate 231,571,332 of NC_083223.1, forward strand.
TCTTAAAGGGACAGTCTCTTACCCACCTCCCCACAGGGCAGCTGCCCTTCCAGGGGTTGGGAATGTGGCAGAGGGCAGACCAAGGGAAGGGAGCAGGCAGCAGCACAGGGGAGTGGGCTCAGCAAATGCCCCCTGCTGGAGCCCACTGCCAGGTTCAAGTGCCAGAGACACTCTCACACTGAGCGGTTGAGAGCGAGGGCGGGGGGAGGATAGTCATACCCAGCCATGGGCAATAGTCCTCGCATGCAGAGCCTCTGGGAGCCCAGAACCTGTGGAGACCTGGAAACAAGAGCAGTTAGCCCCAAGGGAGAGACCTCTCTCTCCCCCTAGCAAGTCAAAGATATTGTCAAAGCAACCGCGCGGTGCAAAACCGGTCACCAACATGCCTACCTGTCCCTCACTCTAAGTCTGTATGGCCGGGAGCTCGCCAGCAGAACTTCCCGCCATGCAAACCTGTCCCTAACAACTGAGTTGTGTGAGGCAAAGCGGAAGTATTTCTAGGAGGGGGGTCATGATTGGGTGCCGGGGAGGGGGCTCGCCAGGCCAAGGCGCGAGGGGATTGGTGAGGCAATCACACCGCTCCCTAAGGGGTTTGCAAGCTTCCACAGCAGCAGAGGTGACCTTTGTTTTGGTTTCAACGAGTGCTTTTGGGACACACCGCTATTTTTGCAGGTGTAACATTGCACCTCTCGGCGGGGGTGTCATGGGCCAAACTGCTCAGGAAGTCGCCTCAGCCTGGCCACACCCTCAACTCCACCCCCTCCTCCACCTGAATGCTGCGCTCTGCCTCATTTCCACCCACACTAGGGCACAGCCCTCAGGCACCGCTGCCGTCGGATGGAGTGGTGCTTGGGCGGCCCCCCGCCCACATAACTCTCTTCCACTGTGACGGCACCGGTTGTACATTGGCACAAACCCTTCCTGCACCCATGTAGCAGCTCGTCTGCTCCCGAAAGTCTTTCCTGCCCCCCCCCCCTGGATTGTGCTGTTAAAGACCTTGATGCAATTTATGAAATGTCTCTGCAAAGAGGCAGTTGTAGATAACCTCTCGACTGTTCCCAAAGAGATTCAAATCCCTCCAGGAACAGCTGAGCAGGGAAGATTAAACCCCTCTCTTTTCAAAGTCTCCATCAGGTCATCCTTCTCCAGTCACCCCAAAGAGATCCTCCCAGGAAAGGCAAGCAGGGATTCTTTTTTGGAACTTGAATCAAATTACCTGTGAGGCTGCATTTTGCCCTTCCATTTTCTATCAACTCAGTTCTCCTATTTCCATCATCTAAATTTCCCCCCTGGTATGTTTTCTTCAGGTAGCTTTGCACTTCTTTTTTCATTTTTAAAGTTATGATAGTCATAAATCAAATCTAGATGAGCTGCCTAACAGGTGGCAAAAGAAGTGAAGGGGTGAGACAGCTGCAGAGGAATGAAACTATTTATGGCTGGTAGCTGTTAAAATGGCAAAGGAAGTGAAAATAGAAATACTACCCTGCAGTCTGATCTGTGAAGTGTACAGAACCCCAGAGTTATAGCAACCCTGTGCTACCTCGAATGGCTAGCTCCTGAAACAATTTATTGACCCCTCATGGCCCTACTAAATTTTAATCAAAGTGTGGTAAAATGCCCACCGTTTCATTTGTAAGGGGAAAAAACAACAACAGCAACTATACACTTCAATACTGCATCTATCTTTGTTTTCCTTAGTCTGGAGACCTCTATATTTTTGGCTCTATATGCTGGCTAAATAATAAAATGACATTCCAATACCCCAAAAGCTGGTCATCTATGTTCTATGTGGCCTCAGAAAAGCTTGATCACCCCTCTGATTGAATTGTAATCAGTGTGTAAATGATGAGCAGAACCATCAACACTCTAGTGGTTAGTTTTCAAGATAGATGGGAGAAGAAGCAGCTGAGAGAAAGCAGTCTCATCCAGAAAACAGGCACGTCCAAATTTGTTCAGGTACATCCCAACAGCTGCTGAATGACCAGCATCCTCATTAAAACCTGCAAGCAGGATGAAGCCAAACTAGTCCATGAGCAAGAAGTTCTCATTATTACTGCACCCCATGACACCACCTTGCCTGAGCTCAGGGTTTGAGATGCTGGGGACCTACTTTAGCCCTTAAGCTACTCTGTTTCTCTGTATCTCCCACCTTTGTTACTTGATACACACACACACACACACACAGAGAGAATTCCTACCCATCTTATTATATTGTTTCTACTTGGCCTATGAAAATCATCCTTATCATACTACAGTTTCTCAATGAACTTTTCATACAGACTGAAATATAACCTGAAATAACTTACATTTGTTCCTACTAGCTTTGCTTGCAAATACAAACCTTTTATATCTTATTACCCTTATCCACAAAGATAAAATATTTATGGTGACAGAAACCGGCTGTGATATCACAAGGTCAGAGGCCTGACATTCAGCTTGGCAGACTGTAAGCTTTTAAGAACAGAAGTAGAGCCCCAGTGCATCAGGTTCATCTTAACCTGCATCTAGTTTTCCTCAGAGATCAACCAGATGCCCAGAGGGACCACAGGATGAGAACAGAAGCCTCAATGGACCAAAGTCATCTTAACTTGCATCTAGTTTCATACAGTGGCCAACCAGATGCCCCAAAAGGACCAGTAGTGGTGGCACTATGACCTCCCTTTGTTGCTGCCATCTAGAAATCGGTATACCAAGTATACTGCTTTTCAACATGAAGGTTCCATTTAGCCACCATGGGTATATCTACCTTCCATGAATCTGCCCTTTGAAAGTTGTTTAAATTTGTTGCCATCTTGTGGCAGTTGATTCCATTAGTTAATTGTGTGGCCCATGAAGAAGGTTTGTTTTTGTTTCTATAATCTACTTCCCATTCATTGAGTGCAGGCCTGGCTCATCCACCAGGCAGGCCTAGGCAGCTGCCTAGGGCATGGGCCAGGGGACGGTGCCAGATTGGGCCCTCCCATCTGCCCCTGCCTCTAGGGCGATTCATATCATCCTGGAGGAGAGGCCCCTGGGAGCCTGGAAGAGGCCATGAGCTGCCTGGCCTCTTCCATGGTGCCCACCCCACCCCACCACCTGCTACCTTCCACTGGAACTGCGTGGGCAAAGGTAGAGGGTGGGGAGGCGTGTGCACCACTGCATTGCTCTACTTTCACCTTTGTAAGCTGGAGTAATAGCGCTGTGGTGTGTGTCCTCCCCGCCCTCTGCCTTTGCCCATGTGGGGCAGTGGAAGGTGTTGAGGGTGGGAGGGGAGTGGGGGCAACAGGGCAGCAAAGCATCTAGGGTGTGTGGTCCCTTTGGGCCACTCCTGATTGAGTGCCTATGAGTTTTAGTATTATGAGAAAAGGAAAAGTTCTCTCCTTCCACTTCCTCCTCAGCATGCATAGTTTGTAACTTCTATTTTGCCCCCTCCCCCACCCTTGGTTTCCTGAGATTCAGTCACCAGAACTGAACACAGTATTCAAAGTGTGGCCACATTTTGCATCTATGCAATGGCATTATGAAATAGTCTTATAATTATTCTCCTTTTCTAATATTCCCTGGCTTTATGACACCTTTGTATTCAGGGCTGGAATTCTAGCAGGAGCTCCTTTGCATATTAGGCCACACATCCTTGATGTAGCAAATTCTCCAAGAGCCTACAAAAAGAGCCTTGTAAGCTCTTGGTGGATTGGCTACATCAGGGGTGTGTGGCCTAATATGCAAAGGTGCTCCTGCTAGAATTTCATCCCTGCTTGTATTGATAAATTGCACAACCACAAAACTCCTAAATTATCTGTCAACTCTCAACCAGCACAGCCAGGGGCAGACTGGGAAGTTAAAAAGGCTCAGGAACAAGCCAAGGTGAAAGGTCACTGCAGCATTACTGCCAACTGTGCAAAAGCCATTCAGCTCAAATCTAATCAGGGATGCCAACAACATGCACAAGCTCACCAATTGCCTTCTTAGATCAGTTCCGCAGGGCCTGCAAGACCGCCCTCTTCAAACAGGCGTTCATTAATGATGGTACCAATGTTTACTGCTAAATTAATAATGCTTACTGCCACTGTTAGTCTAGGAATGTTTTAATCACTGATTGGTTTTAATGTGTTCTTAATGTTTTATTATTGTATTGTTCATTTTAAATGTTGTAAGCCGCCCTGAGCCTGCTCTGGCGGGGGAGGGCGGGGTATAAATAAAATTTTACATTACATTACATTACATTCTGCAAATGTTGTGACAGTTAGGGTGTCTTAGCCTTTTTGACCTCTGACAGACTCATTGTAGCCGTCAGCTTGATTCTGCCTGATGAACTATGCCTGCATTTCTGAGGAACAGATATCTGTGAAAAGGTATCTCTTTTGTGAGAACCCAACTTGCTGCTTGAAATTGTTTAAGCAATTCAGAAGCCAAAAAGCTGCAAATGGGCAAAATCAACAACTGTATGTACATGTACTTTTTCTGTCGTGGCTGCCACTTTATGGAATGGCCTGCCTGAGGAGGTCCCACTCTCATGGGTTTCCACAAACTATGCACAACTGAATTATTCATGGGAGCTTTTCTGAACAGGTAAAGTGTTGCACTGTACAAAATGGTTCTTGAATTTACTTGGATAAATGATTAGGGACTCTGGTCTACACTGCCGTGTATAACTTATTGTAAGTAGGATCCTATCATGTAATTTTATACCACTTAATGTGTCATGTTAATACATACACTATGCTTCACTTTTTTATGATTGGCTCTAGACTTCTAACATCCTAATGCATTGGTTATTGAACATCCCATTTTGTTGATTGTACTGTTCTGTTGATTGTACTATGTGTAATCTGCCATGAGTCCCTGTGAGAAATGTGGATAATAAATAAATAAAACAATTCTTTAGAAAAGGGACTCTGTCGGTGAGACGGAACACCTGAAATGATGCCAAAGAGGCTGCTCTGTCTTAACCATGTGTGTTCCTTATCTTGCCATTTTTGTTTTGCTTCATTTTAAATAAAATTTCTGCAAAGATGCACTGATTTGATCCCTTTTTATTCTTCTGTTAGGATAATAATCTAGTTAAAGGATTCTCCACTTTCTACATATACTAAAGACTGGCTAGCACTAGCAATTGGGCAGCTAACAGTGCACAGTTGCCCTACGTCAAGAGTTGTCAGCTCTCCCCCAAAAGGGGCAGCTGTGACAACTGGCAGCAGAGTGAGAAGAGGTAGTTGGCAAGCTATACCAATTATCACTGCCACTGAATGGTCTCAGTCAACTGGCACCTGATACCCTGGCAGAGTTACCAAGGCTTGGTTCTGCATGTATCTGGCTGCCAGTAGACTTCTAAGGCAATGGCCCACTGGGAAATTTTCCTAATGGCCACTCTATCCTTGAGTGTGGGATCCCTGAGTGGGCACACAATGGGTGACCAGTCTGCTATGGGCACATGGTTCTCTGGACTGTGACCCATGGCATTGAATCCATATCCTTCTGGGCTGTTAGCTCACTGGTCTCATCTTTGCATGACTTTTCCTTTTCTATTTTCGCTTAGCCATCTCTAGTGGTAATCCTTTTCTCCAGCTTTCCATTGATGAAATGGCACTGCTTTACATCCAAATATTCTTCCTGATTTGATCTGGGATCACAGCTGTTTCACAAGTTTTGAATTTCACCCTATGTTAAAAAAAACATCATTTTATTACAGCTGACCCTGATTTAATTTGCAAACATTAAAAAAAAAATCAGAATGCTCCTCATTTTGCTCCATCATGTTTCTGCGCCATTTCAGTGATGCTTCATCTAACACAACATTATATTCAGTGATAAGATACAAATCACTGGAATAAATGAAAAGACTTGGGGGCAAATTGTTCCTTCTCGTTAGCTTATCTGTCACGTCAGTATGATTTTGAAAGCTAATTACTATTATGAACCGGGAGCAGTGAGAGCTTCAACGTGAGCCTCAAATTAACCTCTTTCAACATATGTTCTTTTACCCCAAACAAAAGGTAATATTTGCCACCCTAAGGGTTATTAAAACAATTAGAGGAACAAATATTTTAATTGCTGAAGCCATCTATGAAAAATTATGTACAGCTTTATTTTTGTTTTAGAAAAAAACAAAACCCCAGCAATAAATAAACTACAGAAAAGAGACAACCAGTAGCTTAATAAAAGTAGCTGGCCTGAATGTCTAATTCTTTAGGGAAGGAGGAGGGGGGTGGGGGTGGGAATCAATGACTATAACTCTTAACTGTTCACCACAATCTTTCATTTCAACATTTAACTGTATATGCTGGGCTCAGCTACTTTACTGCTCACACACAGTAGGCAGAACAGCTGGCTTTTGCCTATTGTAAACCATCAGAAAAGAAGGTAAAAGATCAGAAACCAGAGGGTATAATTGAGGACCAAGTTCCTTGGCATGCTAAATTTTGACATAAGTTGACATCTGTTTGTCTTTTGTGGGGAAGGGTTAGTCTTATAAAGTGTGATCCCTATATTGAGTAGGTCATAAGGAAGTGTTTTTGTCCCTACCATATTGGTATTTGTCTCCCTACAGCTGGTACTTTGCCATAGCTGCTCCCTTCCCCTGGTATCTTTTCAAAGGCAATGGTCACAATATGGCTTGATAGGAATTTTGAGAACAGGGGCCCCTTATTCACCTAATGCACATTTTCCAGGAAAGAAAAAACTGAATAACTAGGCCTGGTCCTTTTGGGATTCAGTAGATCCTCACAAGAGCATTGCCAGGAATAGTTTGGGTTTTCTAACATACAGAAGAATAACTAGTAAGGCCCCTGAGAGCTCTAGATATGAAGGGAGGTTTATCCTATCCAATTGCCTATGGATCTAGGAAATTTAGGAAGGGACTCCCTTGGTACTAGTGAAATCATTGGAACCCTATGTTGACCACAGAGGTGAATAACAATGAAGCTTGTCACCTCTTGGCATATGCTTTGTATACAAATTAGGAAAAATGAAACCCCAAACAGAAGGTAATATTTGCCATGCTGAGAGAGAGGGAGAGAGAGGTTTTACTGTATGTGGTCAGGACTATCTGTACTCTAGGCACACATCCGTAGGAAGGGAGTCCTGTGGCACATTCAAGAAATTTGCTTCAGAAACCCAATACGGAGAAAATTTCTCTTCTTTGCAGCCTTTCAGAGATGCTGGCTTAAAAGTAACACTGGCTAAAGTAAGGTTCTGAAGTAAGGTCACTGGCTGAATATTCTGGCTGAAGTAGGTTCTGGGTAGGCTTCCTAATCCCCATGTCCAAGCGGGGGATCTCCCTTTTTTACAGGATTCCCCCCGCCCCCAGCCAGCTGGCCGGTGGGGGAAGCCCCGCCTCCACAGTCACCATGTAGTTTGAGAGCTCCTGCAGGTTTAGAAACCTGCAAACAGGTCTGTTTTTAAAATGTGTGCCTTTAAGGCTGAGCAGGAAACAGGAAGGGCTTCATGGGAAAGGGTCAGTAACAGTTTCGTTGGACAACGGCCCCTCCCTTTGTTTTGCTTTCAGTTTTCAGAGCAAGTAAAGTTCTGCAGGAACAAGACCCAGTAAGTATTTGTGTGTGTGAGAGAGGGAGAGGGTAGAGGATTCTCTGATTTGGAGGCCCTCCCCCTGCTTTAGAAAGCATGGGGGGGAGGGAAATGTCTACTGGGCACTCTATTATTCCCTATGAAGATGATTCCCATAGGGAATAATGGGGAATTGATCTGTGGGTATTGGGGGCTCTGGGGGGCTATTTTTTGAGGTAGAGGCACCAAATTTTAGTATAGCATCTAGTGCCTCTCCCCAAAATACCCCCCAAGTTTCAAAACAATTGGACCAGGGGGTCCAATTCTATGAGCCCCAAAAGATGGTGCCCCTATTCTTCATTATTTCCTATGGAAGAAAGGCATTTAAAAATGTGTGCTGTCCCTTTAAATGTGATGGCCAGAACTCCCTTATGCTTGTCACACCCTTGTTCCTGGCTCCACCCCCAATGTCTCCTGGCTCCACCCCCAAAGTCTCCTGGCTCCGCCCCCAAAGTCCCCAGATATTTCTTGAATTGGACTTGGCAACCCTAGTTCTGGGATGCAGTACTATTACATGATTCCCCAGACCCAATAACTTTAAATCACCAGTTAGAGCAAGAATCGACACACAGGCAGCAACAAGGTTCTTCTGACTTGGTGTGCAAACCACCCGCATGCTGGAAGTGATAAAGGAACCTGCAGAGAACCCAATTAGTAGAAAAATCAGAAATATCATTTATTAGAGGAGAATCATACATAACACAAGCAAAAGCCTAGCAAATTTCAGTAAGACAGTGAGTCCAAGCGCCATCAGTAAAAACAAATTATTCTATTTGGCAAAGGAACAAGGGAGGGAGGTGGCAGAGGCTGCAAGAGAAAGATCAATAGCTACAAATCCTAAAATCCAGTGGAGAGTAGCAAGGGCAGCAAGTAACTTCTATTTCAAAGACGGTCTTATGCAACTCACACAGCAGTCTCAGGGCAGGCAAAAGCACACTATGGGGAAGGGTTCATTGCCCACATAGGGCAAGCAGGCAGAGCACTGAAAGAAGATAGTCTTCCCTCCCCATATTTGAAAACTAAGTTGTGCAGTGGTGGGGACCAGATATGTGTTCAGACAACACCAGTGGATAGTTCTGGTTAGGTCCTAGAAGGGGACAAGACCAGGGTCAAATTGAAACCATAGGAAAGGTGGGGATTGTGCTTGGAAATAACTAGTCCAAAACTGAACATGACTTGTGGATAGGGTAAGGCAGATGTTAATGACAATTAGGCTAGTTCAGCTAAAGTAGTAAACAGGCAGCTCTGCTGTTGTCTTAAAAAACATGGTGTAACCTATATAGCAAATTTGGCATGTTCATTATGGGTCGTAAGGCAAATTTTTTGTTCATTCCAGAATTCTTCAGATTGTTAGCACAAGCAGAAAACCACATTAGCCCCTTGAAATTTTGCTTTAGGCAAAATTCAAGGGCAACAGAAGGAAGAGACAACAGACTATTACAGCTGTCGTTGAAGTGTCAACTTTAGTTTTCAGCACAGTGAATCACAAGGAAAGACAAAACAGAAACAGAAAATTGGTAGCTATATATTTCTAATTTCTACAAGCCATTTACTGGTCTTAGAAAAGTAACACACCACGGAGGGGGAAAGCTAAGGTAGAAATTCCTGTTTCCTATGCCAGCTTTCTATATGAAACTGTCAAGACTTATTTTACTTATCTGGCTTGCATGATTTGAATGGCTGTGTTTCCCTTGTCACATATAGTCAGGGATGGTCTTAATTATTCTGGGCCCTTGGGCCCCAGTATAACTGCTACCACACTGCTGGCCTCCTTTTACTGGGACCACAGCTTCCCAAATCCCAGACAGGGACAGTGTAAGCAAGCAGCAGGAATCTGCTCTTCATTTTCCTTCCTTCAAGATGTGGTGACACAGGAAGTTGGGACTCTCTCAAAGCATGGAGCCTGGGGCTCCTCTTGCTGCCTGCCAGCTAGCACTATCCTGCATACACTAAGAACTGAATCAAAAATACACTGCTTTCAGGCACAACAACACAACAATAAGAGTGGTAGCCAGTCATACACAACAAAACACTAATTCCAAATCTACATTCCTAATATATAGATGCACAAATTCCAAATATATTGACAAATACATGGACAACAGTGGGTCGATCCAAAGTGCACCGTTTCAAATCTTCATCAGGTTGAAGATGAATGGATAAAGTCTTGGTATTACTTTGAAATGGGACCTTTAGCCTGGGCTACAGAAAACTTACTATTTTAATAATTGTTATCACTTTTGGAATGGGGCCAAAGCAGGCTCCAAAGAGCTTGTGATCTTATAAACAAGAACTTTTGTTTGTATGGGACTCACCACAAACTTTCACATGAAGCCTACACTAATTACACAGGGAAAGATTCTCCACTGGCTACCACTAAATTACTCTTATTGTTGTGTTGTTGTGCCTGAAAGCAGTGTATTTTTGATTTGAATTGTCCACACCGCAGTCCATTGTTTTGATTACACTAACAACTGAGGCAGACCTTTTCTTCTTCCCATGGTCATAGTGACAGAGTTGCTCTTGACTCCCAGCTCTAGTTTCCCTTAACATCTTATCCAGAGATAAATGGGTTTTCAGTTTGAGGATGTCTAAAACAGCACATTATTTTTTAATAGAAATTTTCCTCAGTTAGCCAAGTTCTCATTGTTTATGTTCGAGTAAATATGGTCTAGCCTATTTCAATGCATTATACAAAGGGCTGCTTCTGAAAAGTCTTTGGAAGCAGGTCCAGAATATAGCCAACTGGTTGCTGACTCCCGGTAATGAACATGTTTCACTGATGCTTAGAGTTCTTAATGGGCTTTTAGTTCCTCTTCAGAAATAACTCCAAATGTCAGTGCAGACCTTTAAAGCCCTAACCTATCTCAGATCAGAGTGTCTGAAAGACCACCTTCTCCTATGTTACCTGTTCTTCAATAGGGATCATAATTGGAGACCCCTATTTGGACAACCCTGCCTTTAGATGTCAGGTGATAGTCTAAAGAAAGAGAGGGGGGGTTTTTTAATTGTTGTGCTCTGACTAGGATGTCTGACTTGCACAAGCTCACACATGTGCCTAGGAATACTCCATCCTGTCATTATAAGGTGGTCAGTAAAGTCTACTAACGTTTTTTTGTGTGTCTTCCCCTTCTCACCCTCCCTGCCAATTGAATGCTGCAGTTCTTTTTTGTAGTTTGGTTTTATTGCTGCTGACTTTACTCATTAGTACACTTGTTTAATATGTGTATTGTAAGTTGCCTTGAATATTTCTTAGTTGCAGAAAAGCAGCATATTTATGTAGCTAGGTAGCCATCTGTCCAAGCAGTGCCCCATCCTAACCCCCCTTGCTGTCATGGGGGGCTCAATAGAGAGGAGAAGGTGCCCAGAAGGGCACCTGAGGCTGGAGCTGGATGCAGCAGCCAGTCAGACCATCAGCTAGCTGGTGAGACCAGGGTACAGCTGCCAGTGTTGAACAAGCTGGCTGAGAGATGCATAACTGAGCACAGCTGGGACGGCAGAAACACAGCTATTTTCTGGAAGGCAAAAGAGACATCCTAGTGAGGCCAGACAATAAGCAGTGCAAGAGCAAGGAGATGACAAAGAGGCAGACTGAAGGAGAATCAGACTGGGGAAAGGGATAAAGGGAGAGCTGCACCAATAACAACAGGGGGGGGAAGCTAATAGGAGTAATGTTATTAAGATGAATTTACTTAATATTCCCCTGAAATCCAACAATCTTTATTTCTCTCTTTGTTAGGAATTTTGAGTCTGCTTTGGGTCAATTCTATTTTGATCTACAGATAAATTAAAGGGGAGGAGGGGCAGGAAAGGTGGTTTATTATTTCATTCTGCAGGTGCTCAGAAGCAGGAAGTGTCTTCCCAAACCTTTCTACTCTCCTGCTAGTGCCCCACACTGTGGAGTGAAACATAAAAACCAACACTGCAAGGGATGAAATTGCAAGAGGATGCATAGAGGTATTCACCCCCTTAGCCTTTTGGCATCTGTACTCTGAAAGCAAGGTGGGGTGTTGCTCTTTTGCTCTCCCTTTTTTCATGTTTTGGGGCAGTCCAAAGTCCTAGACTAGGAGTGTCAAACATCAGCCCCCAGAGGGCTCTTATCAGGCCCCTTAGCAACTGGCTGTCATCTGCCTCCTTCTCCCTCTCTCTTGCTTCCTTCTCCATAACAGCTTGCTTTGCAAGGTTTGCTCGATCACACAGGAGCTACAGAGCAAAACCTCTATTTTTTTCATTTACTGAGGCTCCTCCCTTGGGAAGGAAGGGGGGGGAGGAAGAGCTTGCTTTGCCAGGCTACCACAATTGCACAGTAGAGCTACTGAGCCAAGCCTCTCTTCCTTCTATTGGCTGAGGCTCCTCCCCCTCCTGGTCCCCTGAGGAAGGAAGGAAAGAGTCAGAGCTTCCTTTGCCCAGTTCCCTGGATCCCGTGGGAGAAATACAAAGAAAGCACCTTTAAGACCAATAAGTGCTGATGTTTTAAGCATGTTTTAAGTTTAAAAAAAAATCTTTGTGTTTGTCTGTGTCCTTTATAAAGTTTATATCTCTGCTATCTAATCTTAAATAGGTACACATGTGGCCTGGCCCAACATGACCCAGCCTGACAAGGTCTCATTTATGTCAATCCGTCCCTCATAACAAATGAGTTTGACACCCCTGTCCTAGACAATATAAGTATGTTAGTTGCAGTTTGAAGACTTCTGTGTTGCATCTTCAATCAGTACTGAAGATCCAGCAGTAGAGAAGAGAGTGGAAATTTTCAATCTGCAAACACTGCTAGACTTGTAATACTTAGCTGTTTTTTTCCTTCTTGAACTTTGCAGATACTCTCTTATTCATGGCACTCAGGCTCTTGCCTGGGTATGTTCCTCTATGTCAATTAGTGTTTCCAATCCCCAGTTGGGGATAGGAGATCTCCCAATTTGGAGGCCCTCCTCCTCTTCATTGTCATCAGAAAGCGGGGGGGGGGGAGCCTATGAAGACTGATTCTCACAAGATATAATGGAGAATTGATCCATGGGTATCTGGGGTTCTGAGGGGAAGTTTTTTGAGGTAAAGGCACCAGATTTGCAGCATAGCATCTGGTGCCTCTTCTCAAAACACTACCCCCCCCCCCCAAGTTTCAAAAAGATTGGACCACAAGGGTCTAATTCTATGAGACCCAAAAGAAGGGATCCCTATCTTTCATTATTCCAAATGGAGGGAAGGCATTTAAAAGGCACATAGTCCCTTTAAATATGATGGCCAGAACTCCCTCTGGAGTTCAATCACGTTTGTCACACCCTTGCTCCTGGCTCCATCCCCCAAAGTCCCCAGATATTTATTGAGTCAAATCTGGCAACCATAACACCAACTTCATTTCTAACACTGAGCATCAGTGAATAACTTATTGCTCATCTCTCCTATTATAGGATAAGTAGCAAAACTTTAAAGGAATTCAGCATGTATAGCAACTGCATTTTAGCCCCATTTTTCTGCCTGTTGCAATTTTTTTTTTTCATGAAATCAAATCCTGGTGACCCATGGGACATTGCTTCCTGGAGGAGTTGGCAAAGAATTTTCAATCTAATATTTTTGCAGTCTACCTCTAACTCAATGAAGTGTCCATTGTTTCCATTCCCTGAAATGAATTTAATAAGGGTCGCAGCAAGACTCTGAAAACATGGTTGACTTGTCACACCTCCATCACCCCAGGCTACTTTTCCTTATTGATCTGTTTATTGCTTCCACTGAGAGAATACTGTCAATCCACCTATGTCAGAGACCAGCCCTGGCAGTAGGGACCAGACACCATTATTACTATTTAAGTGAGAAATGAAACCTGCATACCATTTGGCATTCTGGCAAAGTAACATTTATTTCTTCAAAAACACAGATATTTTAGGGTGAGTGAGTAGCTTGGACCACTTTGTTCCCTACTGCTAGGGGAAAAAAAAGAATTGCATTTAATGGAACTGGCTCTGGAAAATACAATGCTTCAGTAATATTGGTCTGAAATAAATATTTTATGAGCTTGAGACACACTCTTTGGAATAAAATGTCAGTAAGATGGTTGTGATGGATTTAAAAAGACATGAGACCCACAAGAGAAATCCAGAGACCCAGACTCCAGAAATGTCTCAAAATGCACAGTGGTTTGCTATAGGAATACCGAGGTGAGGTACCTTGTCTTTCCTTGGAGAAGACTAATCCCTGGTCCACACAAGACTGAGCCTTCACTTGTTAAAAGTATCTATTTCAATATAGCAGTTCTGGATTACCAACAACAGTGAACAGTACCTTCATTATTTGCCCCTCATCTTCATCTGTATTTATTTGCTTCATTTATACCCAGTCCTTTTCTACAATCTCAACTCAATGTAGTTTACACCATTCTCCTCTTCTCTGTTTTATTCTCACAACTCTGTGAATTAAGTTAGACTGAGAATGTGTAATTGGCCCAAGATTACCCAGTGAGTTTTCATGACTGAGTGGTGATTCCAAACCAGGACCCCCAGATCCAAGTCTGTTACTCTAACTCTAACCACTACAACACACTGGTTTTCATGGGATGGCTGCTGCTAAACAGTGGTAAGCAGCCAGGCCTGGGTGAGTCATGCAAGTTGGGTATGAGCAAGTCGCCTTGGGGGTGCTTCCAGGCCTCACTCTCAAAGGCCAATACCTTTGGAAATAGCCCTGCCCCCTCACCCTATCTTTTACTGATAGAAATCAAGGCCTGAAGACTGGAAACACTATTACGTTAGCCTAGCAACAACTACTGAGGGCTTTCATTCCTTAACTACAGGTGCTATGTCTATTAATGGGGGGTGGGGGGGAGTTGTTTTATATTTAAGATTTTTCTGCAACCCTAGAGAGTTTCTAGTCTGTTCATGGCTCCAAACTCCAGATTTAAGTATCCACAATGCTGGCCATGTTGAAAAATAGATATATTAATGACAGAGACTACAATTAGCCTGACTACTACTAAGTCTGTAAAAAATGAAATAGGTTCTGTTTCCGCAGTTAGCATGACTGATGGAATAAGGACAATCCTGGTTTAATTCTGACTTGCTCCCTAGTGATGCCTTTGGTCACTTGCAACTACAGAGACACCTGGCCAGGGCAAAGTTAATGACAGCAGCATTTTTTGAGGCAAACCGGATTTGAGTGCTCATCTGCAAGCCAAATCCTGGTTTCACAAACTTACCACAGTTAAAATTAACCAGAGTTTTGTGCCATGTCTGACCTGAGCTACCATCTGGTTCCAGCCAGATGGGAACTGTTGGTCTCAAGTGCAATCTGACACTGTCTATTACAGTGTGTTCTTTCATGGATCTCTGTTTCTGGCTTAGTGTGAAACAACTGCTATATTTCCTACTGTTCTAGCCTTGTCAAAATCTGGCGTCATCAGTGAATGTGTGTGGAAGGCCCGGCTGACACTTAATTTGTCACTGACTTTATTTACATGTTCCAGAGGAGTGGTGTGTTAGTCTGCTGCTGAAATAACACAGTCTTGTAGCACCTTAAAGACTAATACATTTATTGTTATGTAAGCTTTCATGATCCAGAAGCCATTTCATCATTCAAATCTGACAAAGATACTGTCTTGTGAGAGCCTGAGCCAAAATATACTAGTCTGTAAGGTGCTCAAAAACTATGTGTTATTGCGTTTTCATAGTCTGCAGTCCGTGGGTTATATCCATCCATTATTCTTTTTTTGTTCAGCAAGTACTGGCAAGAATTAGAGAAGTTCTGGCAACTGTACAGCCTTCTGAAGTGCTGTAGGCTTTAACAGACATCCACAGAGACAACATGTTTCAGTGTAATATCATGGTGGCTCTTATGTTCCACTGGTATAGGAGGCATCTGTACTTGCCTGGTGTGGCCTAAGACTTCGGGAGAGCCCTCTAGGCCTCCAGCTTTGTGAAAGTCTCTGGTCCAGCTCAGTCTTTCTAGGGAGGAGCTTCAAGTCTGTCACTGGATTCAACCTTATCTGATGGCAGCTCAAATTAATAAAAATATAAGAAAGCAACTCTAATCTTATACAGCACTGAAACCAGTTTGCTAGTGCCAATCAGTGCTCCCTGATTTGTTGGGCTTAGTCTCTTCAGGGTTACAGTATTTGCAGATATAAAAAGGGCAGGAGCTGAAGAGTTTCAGAAGAGATAGTGGTGTCTTATTTATTCTGTGCCAGCACTTTCATTTCTAATAATGACAGACAAAGAGTTCCCACTCAACTTTTATGCAGGGACTGTACAACATACTCAACCTTTTTCTCTCCTGGGTGCTCTTTCTTACTCATGATAAAACATGATAAATGGTTTCTCTCTACCTAACCTTGAATCCAGGAGTCCTTTGAAAGTTACAAAAAAAACAAAACAAAAGCACCAGTCTTGCTAGGCTTGAATTAAGTACAAGAAAGTACCACTCTTGGTTTTAAAAAATACAGCTGATTAGAACCCCCCCCCCTTTCCCCCCCTATAAAGACTCTGATACATTGAAACATGTTTCCTCTACCTGGGATAAAAATAAAGCCTTTTAAAAGCACACAGAATTTTGGAAATTTTGCTTTGTAGACTATTTTATCCCCATGATTGTCCTTGGTAAACAACATAATTCATAAGACTCTGAAGACATGCATGAGTGAGGCATACCATTTCCTTGCAATTTGTTAAAAACACCCCCAACCTCATATTGGTTAGCTGGATATTTAATCCAGAGCAAAGCTTTTGTTGTTGTTGAAATGCCATTTTTAATAAAGCTGTCACTTTCCACCAGACAGCAAAATTGTGTGCGTGTGGGGATTTTGGTCTCCATTGAGGTCAGCATTAATTACAAGAACTTTTTTTTTTACTATAATCAGGAGCCTTTTGACAACTTAAAAGCTAAATTTAAAAAAATCAGCATAAATTTTCAAGGACTAAAGCCCACTTCTTCAGATCCATTGGGTGGGTGCAACATCCAATTGAACAGGAGGGTCAAGAGGCCATAAAATACAGAAAGTGCTGGGTGAAATGCAATTATGTAATTTTTAAAAGCCAGAGAACATTCACTAGTTATGATAAGCTAGTCTCTGGGCCTGTCCTGAGTGGGATGTATCAAGTTTTGCTAAGATAGTTAATACCTGTAATAAGTTGAAAACCCCAAGTCTTTGTTCAAGCCAGCAGTGGAAGTAATGTGAAACCTCTTAAAAATTCCCAGTTTAGCAGTTTCAGTTTTATCTTGTCTCCCTTTGAAGTTCAACAATTGTGACTTTCAGATCAGAAAGATAGTATCCATTGAAAGTGTAATGTTCTCCCACTGGTTTCTCAACAGAAAGGGCAACTAGAATGATTAAAGGGTTGGAACACTTTTCCTTTGAAGAAATGTTAAAATACTTCGGGCTCTTCAGCTTGGAGAAATGTTGACTGCGGGGTGACATGATAGAGGTTTACAAGATTATGCATGGGATAGAGAGGGTAGAGAAAGAAGTACTTTTATCCCTTTCTCACAATGCAAGAACTCGTGGGCATTCAATGAAATTGCTGAGCAGTCAGGTTAGAACTGTTAAAAGGAAGTACTTCTTCACCCAAAGGTGATTAACACATGGAATTCACTGCCACAGAAGGTGGTGGAAGCTGCCAGCATAGACAGCTTCTAGAGGGAATTGAGTAAACATATGGAGTAGAGGTCCATCAGTGGCTATTAGCTACAGTGTATTGTTGGAACTGGGGCAGTGATGCTCTGTATTCTTGGTGCTTGGGGAGGGCAGAGTGGGAGGGCTTCTAATGTCCTGGCTCCACTGATGGCACTTAGGGTTTTTTTGGCCACTTGTGGCACAGAGTGTTGGACTGGATGGGCCATTGGCCTGATCCAACATGGCTTCTCTTATGTTTTTATGAGGCTTTACAAGGGGGGTAGACATATTCATGCAGCAGAGTCCATCAATAGCTTATTGGCATGATGATTAAAGGGAACCTCCATGAATCAGATGCAAGAAATCAGATGCTTGCCCCCCCCCCCCCCCAGGGCACCTGGTCGTAGCCATTGTGTGAAACAGTATGCTGTACTAGTTGGAACACTCATTGGATCCAGCAGGCTGTACTGCAGCATTGCTTCTGCCAAACTTTTCTGCAGTTGGGGTGACCAGAATTGTACACAGTATTCCAAATGAGGCCAAACCATTGATTTATACAGGGGCATTATGATACTGGCTGATTTGTTTTCAATTCCCTTCCTAATAATTCCGAGCATAGTGTTGGCCTTTTTTATTGCAATCGCACACTGTCTTGACATTTTCAGTAAGTTATCTACCATGACCCCAAGATCTCTTTCCTGGTCAGTCTCTACAAGTTCACACCCCATCAACCTGTATTTATAAGGATTTTTGGCCCCAATGTGCATTACTTTGCAGTTGGCCATGTTGAACCACATTTGCCACGTTGATGCCCACTCACCCAGCCTTAGCAGATCCCTTTGGAGTGCCCCACAATCCTCTCTGGTTCTCACCACCCTGAACAATTAAGTGTCATCCGCAAACTTAGCCACTTTGCTGCTTACTCCCAACTTCAAATCATTAATGAATAAGTTAAAAAGCACTGGACCCAGTACTGAGCATGCAGTACCTTGCTGCTTACCACCCTCCACTGAGAAAATTGCCCATTTGTACTCATTCTGAACGTTTTCGCACACAGCTCACCTTGCAGTCACAATCCTGTTTCCTCCACAGCGTCTGGTCGGATTTCCCACCATCTGCGCCGAAGTTCCAGGAAGTGCCGCAGCTTTTGCGTAGCAAACGTAAACCACTAAAACCCAGTTTACGTTTGCTACGCAAAAGCCGCGGCACTTCCTGTAACTCCGGCGCAGATGGGGGAAATCCGACAGACGCTGCGGAGGGAACAGGATTGTGACTGCGAGGTAAGCTGTGTGCGAAAACGGTCTCTCTGTTTCCTATTAATTAGCCAGTTTTTGATCCACAAGAGGACTCATGCTCATAGTGCTCACTATGTATTACCAGAGATAACATTTCTGATGGCTTGAGGGGGATGTTGGTATAGATAGCATCAACAACCATAGAGATTAAGATGGTATTCATTAATAATCTAATTTTGTACTTGATGGTATTCCTTTCTGGTGTCTGATACCTAGTGGCTTGTAAAACATGGTATTGGGAGGCAGTGTCTCAGTCTCCTATATATAGTCCAATCTGTTTGTGACAACAGCTGCCCCTCCTTTGCCAGTCCTTTCATTATGATGTCAGAATGGTTTCTGAGAATGTTTACTGCTTCTCTTTATGCATGGTTGAGATTCTGTTATAAGCAGTGTTTGCTGATTATTTCAGCCTCTGTACACTGATGAAAGCATTATATGCAAAAACCAACAGTGTGGCATTACGTCCATCATAGTTTATGTAGAACTACTCTTTCCCTAGCTTTGGGAGGATGGCAGTTGATTGCTGGTGCACTGTTTATTGATATGTTTTCATTTTCTGCTTTGTAGAAACATCTGTCTGGCCTCTTCAAATTTTAGTCACTAAATATAAGTATCCAAAGATTTCCTGAATTCACTATTGGCATATAGACAATTCCTGGGCCTGCAAGCCACCACTACCTACCAGTGAGCCCACAGTGGCTATCAGCATTCACTGCTGCTGTGCCTTGGCCCACATTGGTGGCCAGCATCCTTCTCTGCTGCAGCTGATCAACAGTGACTGCTGGTGTCCTTCTCTGCTACAGCTGCCAGCATCCTCCTCCTCTCTATGCCCAAGCCTGCAGTAACTGCTGACAGCCAGCAGTGCCAGGCACAGAGCATCAGTCAACATCCTCCACCACCACACCCAGGCCCTCAGAGCCTGCTGGCATCCAGTGCCACCAGTTCCAGTGTAGCTGGCCCAAAGTTGGCATCCACCACTGCTGAGCTGGAAATAGTCCCTAACTGCATTCTCTGTGCATAATGTTACTTTGCTTTTCAGGGGATTTAACAACCCCTGAATATTTCAGTTTTTCCTGCAAACCTGAGAGTCCCCCAAGTTTGCTGAAAAATCTGTTTAGTGTTTGTGTGGCCCTAATCTGCGCATTATGTATCCACAGATGGGGCCCACATGTCACTAATAGTATATAGATAAAGGTTCATGCTGGGGTTTAAAATATATTAATTTTAAGGTTCCACAAGGCTTCTGTTTATTGCCCCCCCAGTCGAAATAAAGAGGCTGACACAAAATATTGGGAAACGGGCCACTTTATTAATACAACCAACACAGCAAGCGCAACCTGCAGTTGGACAAGCCCTGGGGTCTTCCTCCGACCCCGCCAAGTCCAACAAAGGGGCGAGTCACCCTGCCGCCAGCACGAGCCATAAGACTATGGCTAATGCTGGGACGGCCAGGCCAAAAAGTACCCTCCCCTAAACTTCCATCCCGATACCCAGAAGGAGGCGGATCGAGGGGGAGGCCCTACTACGATCCGCATTATACAGCATTGAGCCGTAAAGCCCATCTGCTGCTCATGCGCATCGACTGCACTAACAGGTGCAGATACCTGGGTGCTCACCTGCAAGGTATAAAACCCTTGCTCCTTCTGCCACCGCCAATGCCAAGCCTCTGCTTAGGCATTAGCGCCCCACTGGGAGGCCTAGAGCTGCCCAAAGCCCTTGCTGAATGTCATCTAAGAAGGCCCGATTACCTGCGTCCAACAGATGAACTCCATCTGGCCGGTATAGCTCTCCCATATCTACTCTAATTCCTGGTTGATGAAGGAAGGTACCCAGACCTCCTTCCAAGGCCTTCCGCAGGGTCTGACTCACCTTTCGTCTGGCCCGCTCGACCCCAGCCGGGTCCCAGGTGGCCCGTCAGACTTTTCTTTGTAGGATGGCAGATCAAATTAGGCGGACTCCGGGCCACCTCCACACGATGACCCGCAGGTCCACCACTGCCTGTAAAGAAAGAGCCTTCCCCTTCGTCCGCCCCAAGTCATTCCCACCCAGGTGAATGACTAGACTGTGAGGCGGGGGGTGGCCCTGCCTGAAAACAACAACGGCAGGAGCCCAGGCCACCTTAACCCACGCCGCCCCTGCCATTCAACAACAGCCCACTCGCTCAGCCCCAACTGCGTGCCTACTGGCAATCTCCTCGCATAGTGGGCCACCCAGAAAATAAAGCTGTGCCCACAGATGAGTATCCGCAGCCTCTCTTAGTGAGCAACAGCACCTGGAATGAGAAAACAGTCACACACAACTGAACTTTAAAACACATAACACACAACAGCCACCCCGATCACCCTCATGGAAGCACCAAGGACCGTATGTAGGTGCAAAAAGCTGCTGAATGCCAGCAGCCCACCTTTTGAATGGCCGGCCTCGAATAACCCATTGCTGCGGCGGTGGACACGGCCCCAATCCGAAACAAATGAGTGCCAAACTTGAACCCTGCCAGCCCCAACTTGTCCAAGGCACGAGCCGTAACCACCCAAAACTGATACCTCGTGAGGGGAGCCCCACCCTTATGACAAAAAAGGGGGCCCTGGGCGCTCCCCCTCACTGCCACATAGCGCTGTAACGCTTGCACAGTGTCTATGCGCTTAGAGTCCAAGAGGGTGATTCTTAGCGACGCAAGAATGAAGGTTGTACACAGTAGCTGTAAAACCACTATATACATTTATTTACACTCCAATCACTCTTCTCACTGACAATATGCTCCGCTGCAACTCCAACTCCATTAACCCACACACACCATAGTAATGCTGAACATTTATACATAGAACAGCCAATCAGCAACTTGCTGTGTCATGCTGACTGTGCTGGCTGATGCAATACCTCTGGCACCCAGCCACCTGCTGTCATCTAGATCATCTAGCCTCCAGATCTACTTTCACTTCTACAGCACATGCTATAAGCTGTCACTTCTCATATACAAGTGACACACAGGGCATAACCCGGCCTCTTCACAGGGACCTACTATGATCCTGGTGCCCTTACATTGCTGATCCATTTTGGATTGCCGTACGCGCAGCAACACGTCTCCCCCCACAAATTTGACGTTGTTATGCTGCAATGCCCCATCAAACTGATCATTCCATGACCATTTGACCAGTTCATCTACTTGTAAAGCACCAAAAAATGCAATCAGTGCCGCTGCATGAAACAGTGCAATCTCATAGTTAGAGCTACACACCTCAGTCCATACATGACCCAAGCCCCGAAGTATTGCTGGCGAGATGGGTTGCTGGGCATCTGCCCACGTCCCACGCTCACGCGACCATCTTTCTAACATCTTTTTAACTCTAAAATCCCCAACCGATACCGGAAAGCCCTGCACCTTGCTGATATCCCACCCCCCACCCCCCTTGTATCCAGGCTGCCCACAGTGAAGCCAAGTTTCCCGTGGAGCATGCTCGACACGGAGATCTCCGACGCTGCTCGGACCTAGTCGGGTGTCCGTCCACATGATCTGGGGAGACCCTATCTGGAAGGGTCTCTCATGCACTCATGCAAATGAGGAAGAAAAAGGATTCTGGGAGAAATTTCTACGCATTTTGTTTATGTTTACACACGTTTTTGGGCAACATTAGAGAAATTTGGCAAAACACTTCTACAAAACCAGACTCCCTAGTGATCACACAATTCTTTACAGGTTGGCCTTGAACTGCTTGTTGCAACCTTAAAGCAAGTTAGTTGTCATGCCCTCCCGACTTGGTGGAGGGGGAAAGCATGTCCGCTGGAAGTGCGGACCCTATGGTCTACACCCCGAACCGGGGAGTGCGCCTGCGGAGGCTCCTCCCATTGCAGTGGGTTCGGGGAAGTAGACTCAAGGGTCGCTTTCCTTGTTTTTAGTCTGGAGTCCATTTGGGCTCCGGAGAGCCAGTTACAAGCCTGGCTCTCTTTTAGGGCCGACTTTGGAGTCCCTCCCTGGCTGGGAGGGGGGGACTCCCCCTTTGCATGGTAAAAGATAGAATCTAAACACAAAAAAGAAACTTCTAGCCCAAGTTGTCATTTGGTCCTAGATCCCCCTCCTGTCCGTCATGTTTTGACTGACAGGGGGTGGGACCCCGGTTCCAAGGTAATTTATTATTTCCTGTGAAGCCATACCCATATAATGTTGCCAACAACCCGCCGGTAGGCGTGAGAGATGCAAATGACCCTCCGCAGAGCGGGCTGGGAGATTTTCATTCCTCACGCTGACCTGATCATACAGTGGGAACTATGGAGGGGAGTGTATTGAGTGGGGCTTGGCATTCCATTGAGTGGGCTTCTCCGAACCCACTTCATAAGGAGGAGCCTCTGCCTCACCACCTCCTGACCTGGAGGTGTTGTTCAAATAGCCACAGTATCTCTGTGCAAAAGGGGTGACCCAAATTCACACTCCCTGGTTCGGCCTCGCAATTTTTCCGAAAAAGCCTGCCCACCCAAGGGCGGGCACCCTTTTCTCAGTATAAGAATAGATCAATAAACCCACATACAGAAACATGACCAGTCAAAATCCCATTTTGTACTACCTCTCCCGCCCAGGAGATGGCAACTGGTGTACTGCCGCGTCACATTTTCCGCATCGCATTGCCGTCTATCGGCAGACAGGGTGGTTTACAGAGGCGCCAAGAAGAGAATGGCCCACACAATTTTTAAACAGAACAAGTGGGAGGTACATATGCAAATGTCACTTTTCCCAGAAGCAGGCTTTTTGGCTCTTGGTGGGGGCATACCTTTACAAAGATACCCCAAAAAGGTTTTTATCACTCACGTATGGCTTTTCTATCATGAGGTGCACCACTTTTCCCAGGGAGCAACTGAGTCACTGTGACTTAGGGGTGCCTCTGTGCATTTGGCTTTTCCCTGCGGGGGCCGGGCTCAGTCACTCCGCCTGGGTCCATGTGCGCGCCATTACAAACTCAGGGTGCCCCTGCACGTCTGGCACCTGGTGAAGAGTCTGTTCTGGCCCCCTGAGACCCTAGGTGGGCGGAACTTTTAGCTGGAGCTCCGCGCTCCGGGGGGCAAGTGTCACTGCCTGCCCTCTTTTAACCCTCAGGGTCGCCTCGGCGGCCCAACCTCTTTGGTAAAAGATAGATATAAGCAAGAATCAAAAGTTCATTGCTAACATGTGGTGCTGGAACTCTAAGTCCCAGGTGTCCCTGTCTCTGTGCGTCGGGTTAGTGCATGTGCAAAGTGTATTTATGCAGATGAACTAAAACCGAGGCAGGTTGGGAGCAAGGGGATTGTAAGACATTTTTTCCATAAAAGTGGACCTGGGTTTGACCCCTACCCTCAGGAATGGTAGCTTGCTGAAGTTTCACGGTTCAGGTGTCACATCAACCCCAAAATCGTCTGTCACCTTTTTCTTGTTAAACTTAGAAAGAAGTTGTCAGACTTGTGGTGCCTGTCAGAGTCAATTGCCTTTAACTCCTCGGTTCGGGTGCCCATATACCTCCTGAGTCCCTTCCGCAGTTATGTGAGTAGGGCTGCACACTCGGATATCTCATTGGGTCAGAACAGAGTCTACACCAGGTTCCTGACGCTTTCAACGTCTGCAACTTCTTCCCCTCTCCGTTTCCTGTGTTCCTTCAGGATCACGGAGCGCCGGGAGAGCCGCAGAGTTGAAATACTGGAATACTGGGAGTCTCTCTGGGCCAGAACAGGTTCCGTCTCAGAGTCACTTTTGGGCCTTGTAGTGATGGATCACTTGGTGGGACGGCAGTATTCAAAGACTGCCATCTAGACTACCAAGACGTGATCCAGCACTTGCAAGGATACCCTGAGTTTGTTCTGCTCCATTTGGGCTTCACTCACCCTACCCCTTTGGGCTAATAAGCCCACCCTTTACTTAGTAAAAGATAGACCTTTCGTGGAAGCACGGTGAGGGGCCAGGGGAAATTAACATTCATTCAAAACTAGCTGTGGGGACTTCATTTCCCATCGTCCCTTGCTTTTCAGCCAAAAGTTGGGGCATGTGCAAAAGGGTTTATGCAAATGCCTCAAGTCAGTGGCGACCTGGGAGCGAGGGAACAGTGGGGTTTCAACAACAAAAGGCTTATCTAAGGGTGATTAGGAAGGGGAGAAGCTTCCTACATTTATAGACATGATATGGGGAGTTAAAACATGGTGTGAACTGGGCCACCATTTGTCTCCCTGTGACCCTTTAGTTAGTTAGTGGGACTGAGGTACCAGGAGGAAACCGGGTGACTCCAGCCTAGGACCAGACCGGTCCCTGCTGTTGTGAAACATGCGGGGCTGCACGACCGGGGGTCTCAGTGGGTCAGTTGAACTGAAGCGCCTGGCGCAATCCAGTTCAGATGGAAATCTGAAGTCGCATGGCTGCTCTCACAAATATGTTGTGGGAGTCTTCCGATGAACACTTTTTGAAATGGCTGAGCCAGCTGGTTCTCCTCTGCAAGTTCTCTTCCTTGCCACTGCCGACGCAGTCCGCGGTTCAGCCTCCTCCCCTCCTTTCCTCAGGGCTTCCCAGCCCACTCTTACTAGTAAAAGAAAGATCTTGGAAAGGGAAAAAGGGGAAGAGGTCCCCACCCTTGACTGGCGGGGTATCGAGAGGCTTTTACGGCTTCTCGACGATGAAGGGGCGATACTTCCACATAGTTTGGAGATTGTCCACCTTCCTTAATTGTTTTCTCAGCCAGCATCCCAGGACGATTAACACAATGCAAAGTATAATTTGGAAGACTAAAATGACCACAATGGGGTGTAGGATCGTGTTCAAAACTGCGCTCCCTGTAGGGCTCCAGCCAAGAAGCGTGTCAAGGAACGAATGTTTTCCCGTGTCTTTAATCTGGGTCAAAAGGCTGGAGATTTCGTGCCCATCGTGTTTAACCACCATGGTCGCTGTATCTCCGCTCCTCTTGATGTCTTGTAGGGTTTGCTTTAAAAGGGGATGAGACAGCAGGGATCTAATCGCTTGCAACCCCATGCCCAAAAAGACTGGTTGAATGAATTTGAACAGGCTAGGAGCCAACAGGATTTCTTCCCTAGTCCATATGGGAACTGTAAATTCAATATCACATCCTGCAATGGAGGATAGGTTGCAGAAACATCTGTTGACGCCTGGCAGCATGGGCTGTATATGGAAGGTATTTATGATGAGGTACTCACAGTGTGTCCTCACGCAAGCACACCCTCTTCGGAGGCATTCTCTTGCCTGAGCGCATATTTGCATTCTCGGGGGGAGTCCCTTAAGGGGTTCACACAGGGGTGGTGAGTCTGTAGAGTCTGCTCATCACAAATAAAGCCTAAATTGTCTTTATGCACACAAGCCTGTAAGTCCACCGCTTCCCAACTTCCATTTTCATTCCTCGCCCATTTGTCTGAGTCTGAGGAATACAAAACTTCAGTTGGCCCCACTTGCAGCCCTAATGGCACAACGGGGTGTACATAAAAGAATTTCTGTGCCGTGGGCATCAGGATGAGAAGCCTCAATTCCTGTCTGTCCACGGAGAGAGAGGTATTAACTAGCGTCCACCATGCTTCTAATTCCAATTGCGGGGTGGGAATCTCAGGTTTAATTAATTGTCTGATCTCTAAAGGAATATTCCCTTCCGTTGCTTGCCTGATCATGCCCATGGTCATTGCTAAATTCAAAGCTTGAGCCTGGGTGCACGCCAGAGCTAAGGAAATATTCATCTGTAGAGATTGAGTGCCTCTCAAGAGCAAGGCAAAATCTCTTTCAATTTGGCTTTCCCAATTAACCAAAACGGAGCTGATCGAGTGCTGGACCTCGGAGATGGTGTGAAAGGAATCGTTAATGGGTTTTCCCAGCTGGGAAATGTAGGAGGTGGGATAGGCAAATTTATTTGCTAGCGTCTCTATATTAATAGAGTCTAGGACCGCTACCCCTCCAGCAACTGGGGCTACCCAATCTCCTACAGACCGTTTGAATCTGCGGGGTGCTGTTCCCATCCATAGCTGTAGCCAAGCCTCCCAGCCTCTCGTGCTGGGTTCTAAATAGGGAGCACATTATGGCAGCCTTTCAGTTGCGTTTAATCCCGTCAGGCTGACCCTGATTTCTTTTAGTACCATCTGTGGGCGAATTAAGACTTGCTCCCTTATATCTCGCTTAATCACATGGGAACCAATTATGTGAGAATTGGCGTTTAATGTGGTCTCAGCGTCTATGATGAGAGGATTAAATTGGAGCTGAGTGAGATTTCCTATCGTGAGGGTGTAGTTTCCTTCCTCAGACTGAAGTTTTGTGCTGAAAATGCCCAATTTGGTAAATTTCATAACAGTCACAGGCTCCTGCTGGCATAAAGGGTCTATCACCATAAACCAGTCAGGAGGTCCCTGCGTCTCCAATTCTGAATCAGTAACAACCCAGTTTCTTTCTGTCCATGCAGTTAGCTGGTAGTGGTGCGTCTCTCCACTAGGGGTCTGTATCGAGAACGCAAGTGGTTTTTCTATTCGTGAGCCAATGGATAACATAAA
Organism: Heteronotia binoei; assembly: GCF_032191835.1. Lineage (NCBI taxonomy): Eukaryota > Metazoa > Chordata > Lepidosauria > Squamata > Gekkonidae > Heteronotia > Heteronotia binoei. The sequence goes on from NC_083223.1 coordinate 231,598,242, forward strand.
TTTGAAGGGGTCTCCTGCCCCCCATACTGCGGTCGACACGATTGCAATTTCGTAGTATGGTCCCATGTCCTCAGTAAACCCTTTAGAGGCTGGGGTGGCACTAGGAGTTGTATTAGGAATTGTTGTTAATTTTCGTGGGCCTTTTGGAACATAAACACAATGCATTGGCACCAAGGGTCTTATGGTATCCTCATGCGAAAAACAGTACAATTCCCGTGTCAACATTCTGGTTCCAGCACATAACAAAATCATATTTGGTGGTCTAACCCATTCTTCATCACAGCTGCGAAAGTCATAACTGCTTCTAGGAAGTCTGCTGTCGTTTTCTCCATAATTAGATTTTATGACTTTACATAGCATGACTTCTTTGGGGTATAAACTGGTTTTGCGTCTCCAATGGGAGAAGGGAACTATGGTGGGCAATACTGCTCTGCTGGCTAAGCATTCCTTTTGCATCAACATCCACATCAAATGCATTGCATGCGTTATTTTCCATATAAACCTCACCTTTGTTTTCTGGTAATCCATATTGTATACCTAGAATAAAAATAAAGTTGTGCTGTAGACCCTTATTGCTGCTTCTACAAGCATTAAGGGGGTTAGGGTAAAAGGTATGGGAGGAGGGTAGGAGAAGAGAAAAAAAAAACTTGCTGCAATTCTAAAATTACATAGCTGTGTTTATATTTCCTATACCCCCCCTAGATTTCTGTGTGCAGGTCTCTGTCCCAGAAATCTCTTTGTGTTTTTAAATTGCTCAGGTTACTCCTAGGGTAAGGAATGTGTCTCCTAGGGAGAAGTCTATAAGGTCGGGGCATGGCATAACAGAGATCTGTCTGACTTTGGCTCTTTGCTGCGGCCGCGCCATCTCAGGCTGCTGGGTTGGGTTAGTGCTGGCAGGAGCACTCCCCTTCCATTCCTTGAGTTGGGAACAGTGGAAATACTTCTGCCAGGTTTCCCCGTTCTTCTTTTGGATCTCCACTTGGTAAACCGCTGGGCTTATCCTCTGTGTAATTGGGACTGGACCTATCCATTTAGCTTCCAGAGAGTGCTCGCTTTGCGAGAATTTCCTGTACAGCACTAGTTGTCCTGGATCCCACACTCGAGGGTTTTTCACCCAACCTAGCCTTTGATCCATGATCTGTTGTGCTCTTCCCAGTTGTTTAGCTACCTCTAGGTGGATATTGTGGACTTCTGTGACTAATGATTGTACCCACGCGTCATTCACAACCACCAGCACCCAGTCAGATGGAAGTTGTGTTTTAAGCCAGAAGGCTTCTGGCAACACCATTTTTCTTCCTGTCATGACCATATGCGGTGTGTGGCCGTGGACGGCGGTAGTTCCCCTCAGGGCCATTAGGATAATGGGGAGTTTATCGTCCCAATCCCTGCCTGTGGATTTCACTACCTTTCGTAAGGCTTCCTTGATAGTCCGGTTTGTCCTTTCAATCGCTCCTGAGGCTTGGGGGTGCCCAGCAATGTGAAACCGCTGTTCCACCCCAAGGGCCTTGCACAGCTCCTTTGTGACCTCCCCCACAAAGTGTGTCCCCAAATCGGAGTCCATGACTTTGGGAATTCCCCATCTTGTCCATATGTGGTTAAATAAAATTTTTGCAGTTGTGATGGCAGTATTATATTTGCAAGGGAAAGCTTCCACCCATTTGCTGAAAGGATCGATCACTGTGAGGCAATAGCGATTTCCTCTTGTTGTGCGGGGGAGGGGGCCAATAAAGTCAATTTGTATCCGAGCCCAGGGTCCTTCTATTCTTTGGTGTTGGATAGGAGCTTTGGGTCCTGAGGTGTCGGCATTAACCATAGCGCACGCTAGGCAATTGGCCACCCATTGTGCTACTTCCTGGCGCATACCTGGCCACCAGCCCGTCTCCTTTACCCGTTCCAAAGTAAGACTAGTGCCGCGGTGTTCCTGTTCATGCACGAATTTGATTAAGTCCCCTCTGACCTGCAGGGGCACAATCCAGTGTTGTTCGCCCTTGCTATCCACTGCCCAATAAATACCATTCTGTTGAACAATGGTATATTTCCCAGTTTCATCCTTTTGGGCTCTGGCGAGTTCTAGAATCTCTGGGTCGTCTTTCTGTAACTCAGCCAAGTCCATCAAGATTTCTCTCCCTTTGTTCTGCTTCCGGGTGGCGACCAGGTGCAGAGGAAAGGTGGGGGGTGAGCGGAAAGGATTGGTATCCGCGAATGCGGCTTCTTTAGCAATAGCGTCTACCCTATTATTCCACATGCCTTCTTCTGTGTAGGTTCTCTGGTGTCCTCTGACATGGGTTAGGTAGGTAGCCTCAGTCCTAGCCTCTATCCTTTCGGCTATTTGTGACCACTTTGAGTGGTGCGCTACTGTTTTTCCTTCACTATTCTGCCAGCCTTGCTTTTTCCAAATAGGCAGCCAGGCCGTTACTGCTTGCACCGTCCAGTGCGAATCAGTAAAGATGGCGAGGGGCACATCCAGAGGCTCAAACTGGAGGATGGCTAGCACCGCCTCCACTTCGGCGGCTTGGCTGGAATGAGGGCGGACTGTTCCTTTGAGAACTAGGGAGTCCTGCACTCTAATGGCTCCGTAGCCGGTTCGAGCTGAGCCGTTTACATGGAAGGAGGACCCGTCACAGAACCAACAAACAAATTCTTGTTGTCGGGCTTCTGCTAAGGTGATCCCACCATTAACCGGCCAGGGTATATGCTGTACCACTGGCAACGGACACTCATGCTCTTCCCCTTCTACTACCAGGCCATAGGGTGAGGGTGGCTCCTTCTGTTCCTTTTGGAAGTCTACCCCTCTATTAGTCAGCGCCAGGGTCCACTGGGCGATTCTTTGGTTTGAAACTTGCCCATCTTTAACTTTTCCTGAGAGGATATACTTAAGAGGGGAATGGGTGGTTTGTACTATCACCCTTGCTCCTCCTATTATAAACTCCCAATGGGTTAAACTCCACACCAGGGCGAGACAGACCTTCTTGCACGGGGAGAACTTTTCCTCCACGGAAGAAAGATTCCTGGAGGCATAAGCCACTACCCGCTGAGATCCCGCTCGTCTCTGGATCAGAGTTGCTCCTAGGCTGTGCTCCGAGATATCTAGCTGAATGAAAAACGGCTGGGTGACGTCGGGGTGGGCGAGCGCCGGAGCCCTTGCGAGATCGCCTTTAAGCTCTGCAAAGGCTCGCTGCTGTTCCGGTCCCCAGTACCACTGCACGTCTTTCTTCAGGAGCTCGTAAAGAGGTCGAGCTTTCTCAGAGAACATCTCTATGAAGTCCCGGGAAAAGTTAAAAGTGCCTAGCAGGGCTCTTAGTGAATGGGAGTCTGTGGGGGCGGGGAGCTTGGAGATCACCTCTACTCTTTGTGAGTCTGGCGTTCTCCCTTCTGCCCCTAGTGTAATGCCGAGGTACTTCACTTCAGTTTGCACTAACTGAGCCTTTTCCCTGCTTGCTTTAAAACCAGTTTCTTGAATGAGGCTGAGGACCTCCTCGGTGACCTCTCGGACCTTCTCCTCGGTTTCTGCGTGGATCAGCACATCATCTACATAACTGAGCACACAGTCCTTTGATCCAGGTTGCAGTCAATCCCACATTTGCACAACATGCGTGTGACAAATGCTCGGGCTCGAGTGGAAGCCCTGTGGCGTCCGCTTGAATACGTACTGCTGGCCGCGAAAAGTAAACGCGAATTTATACCAGCAGGACTCATGCAGGCGGATCGAGTGGAATGCGTTGGCCAAGTCCACCACGCTGTAGAACTTTGACCCTGCCGCAATGGCGGCCACAATCTCATTATATTTGGCAACCACTGGAGCTACCGGGGGAGTCACTGCATTAAGGGCTCTGAAATCGACCGTCATTCTCCAAGTTACTCCATCTGCCTTTAGAACCGGCCACAAGGGGGCATTGCAGATGGACTGCATCGGTAGAATAACATCCCATTTCAGCAATCCCTCTATAGTTTTTCCTATTCCTGTCTCAGCTTCCGCGGGATATTTATACTGGCGTTGGGGAGGGGGATCCCGTCCTTCTATAAGAACACAAGCGTTTCTTACAGTCCCACACTCCGCCTTGTCAGTAATCCATACCCCGGGAAATTTCTGGGTCCACAGATCTTCACTAACAGGGGAAATGAGAAGGGGTGCTTTTAAAGCTGCACATCTATGCACAGCGTTGATAAAGCCTGGCCCTCCTGGGATCTGCCACAGGAAGCCGTTGGCCATATCTATGGTTATGTTATTTCTGGTTAAAAAGGGAGCCCCAATCATGCCATCATCTTCTCCTTTATTGCTGCAGGCTTTCATGCTGGTTTGAAGTTTCCCTATGGTAACTGGGATTTTCTTCCAAATGTGCGAGGCGTGGCTCCCGCCCGCATATCCGGCCAGTTCCAAGGTTCTCTCCGTTTGGGTCCCTTGAGTGACTAACTTCGGGTGGAGCACGCTAATGGACGCCCCTGTATCTACTAATAGGTTGGCAGTTTTAATCCTTCCCGGAGCCCCAATGCCTGCCTGTACCATTGGTCTCCCCCAGGTGTCTGGCTTAAATTTAGCCACTACCCCGTTGGGGAGATCGGTGGGCTCCGGGCACCCCTAGCGTAAACCCTGGTCCTCGTAATCAGGACCGTCGAAGAACACTTGCTGATTCACCGCAGCCACCGGTTGCGGGTATAAGTGGGTTGTGGGGTATTGGTTTTGGGTCGGCTGAGGTAGAGGTGCTGATGGCTGCTGGCCTCCCCACCCTTGTACTATTTGCTGCTGCTTTTCTAGCAGGTGTGAGGTGGGGGCTAGGTCCAGGTTAGTTAAATCTACTCCAGCGCTTATTAGGAACGACCACACCGCTCTCCGTAGGTTTTTCTCTTCGGGTGTCAGTTTATTCCAAAAATCTCTCCGTCTAGAGTCCTGAATGCGTGGGTTCCTATATCTCCTACCCTGATCTTGCAAATCCTGGTACGCTTCCCTGTAAGGGCCTGACATTGTGTGCGGCTGCAGGGCTGGAGGTTGAGGCGCAGCTTGAGGCGGAGGTGGGGGTGCCATAGGTGGCGCGGTTGGAGGAAGAGGAGCCATTGGAGGGGGTATGTGAGCCGCAGGCTGCACCATTGGAGGGGGATTGTTCATTCCCTCCGTGTGGTAGCTGGGGGCTCCCCCTTCTGCTCCCTGCCTTCGCTTGGCTGATTTCCCGTTGTTTCTTGCTTGATAGTTCCTATTCTGTCCTACCTGAGGGTTTGCTGAGGCTTGTTGAGGGTTGTAAGGGCTAGGATTACCCTCCCTTTTCTGGTACTGGGAGTGAGGGCCGTTGTTAGCATAAGTGACAGTATTGACTGCCTCCTTATTTCGGTCCTTCTTTGTACTCTTTTTATCCGGCCCATACTTGCCTATATATCTACTAACGTTTTTAAGGTTAGAGTGAAGGGTTTCCCACTCGGGGTCGTTAGCATGGGTAGCTCCTAGTAATGCCCGCGTGTCTTTATTAAGGCCTCTAATGACATCTCTAACAAAAATGGTGTCATTGAAGTCGGGTTCTTCTTCTCCGTCAGGGAAGACTAGATCTGCGGCTATGGCTAGGAACTGTTTTTTTGTTAAATAGACCATGGGGTCCTCGTCCGGGCCTTGCACGGTTTGATCATATATATATTTAATGTCCTCTTCGTTCCAAGTGGCGGTTAAAATTTCGGCCATCCACTCCAGGGTGGTGATTGCCTCGGAATATGGGACTACCAATTTGGCTCTTACTTTCTCTACATCTGGGCCGGTTGCAGCTAGTCTCAAAATCTGATTCAACTCCTTGATTGCTATATCCGGGTATTCGTGGCGCACTTGCGTCATCCATTTTACAGAAGTCTCCCGGTTATATGGACCAAGGATTTGAAAGGCCATCTTAACGTCCTCGGTTTTCCAATCCCTAATCTCCTTGACTACTTTTACGGTCTCACTGCCGTTTCCTTTTTTTGTGGTGGTCTGCCGAGTGACCATCGGATGGACTGGGGCGGGAACCTTTTCAGCTTCTCCTGCTCTGTCCTCGTCCTCGCTTTCCTCATCTGATGAAAACTCGTAGAGGCCAGAGGGCGAAGCGGAGGCTATTAAAGCACTCTTAATGTCTAATTTCTTTTGTAGAGCGGCAATCTCCTTTTTACATGCCTCATGATTGGCTGCTTCTCTCGCTTTGCGGTTCTTTTCCGCAGCATATTCAACAGCATGTTGCAGTTTATCATTTCTGGCTTTTGCTTGCTCCAATTCCTTTTCTACTGCCTTTAACTGTAGTTGGGTCTTTTTTAGAGCAGGTAAAGTTTCTTGCTGTGCCATAGCTAAGGTAAGCTTCTCTACTTTAAGCTCCTCTATAGTCCTCTGTGCGTCTTGCCACTCGAGGTCTAGGCTGTTATTTTCTTCCGCTAAGCGTTCCTTCTCTACCTCATAGCTTTGGAATGCTTGCTTTAGGGCTGCCGCATGGTTTTTTAGGTTTTGTTCTATCTCTTGCTCCTGCTTCTGAACTTGTTCCCTGAGTTGTTTGATCATACCCGAACTGTCTTGTAAGGCTATGAACAAACCCCATGCGGTGAACCGGTCTGCTTTCCCGGAGCTGATCTTTTTGGTCTCATATAATTCTTCTAGGGTCTCTCGGAAGAAAGTGAGGGGGTCTGTGCCTTTGTTAAAGGCCCCCTTCTTCCAAGGGTTATCCCCTTTCTTCACCAGCCACTTCTCCAGTTTAGGGAGTTCGTCCTTCGTGGCCAAGGAATCCATTTCAGCGATTTCAGCTGAAGTTTGAGTGGCGAGCCGGTCCTTGCGACCGCGATCTCAGCCGGAGTTTGGGGCGGCGAGCCAATCCTTGCGACCGCGATCTCAACCAAGGTTTGGGTGGCGAGCCGGTCCTTGCGACCGCGATCTCAACCGAAGTTTGGGCGGCGAGCCGGTCCTTGCGACCGCGATCTCAACCGAAGTTTGGGCGGCGAGCCGGTCCTTGCGACCGCGATCTCAACCGAGGTTTGGGTGGCGAGCCGGTCCTTGCGACCGCGATCTCAACCGAAGTTTAGGCGGCGAGCCGGTCCTTGCGACCGCGATCTCAACCGAGGTTTGGGCGGCGAGCCGGTCCTTGCGATTGCGATCTCAACCGAAGTTTAGGCGGCGAGCCGGTCCTTGCGACCGCGATCTCAACCGAGGTTTGGCGGCGAGCCGGTCCTTGCGACCGCGATCTCAACTGAAGTTTAGGCGGCGAGCCGGTCCTTGCGACCGTGATCTCAACCGAGGTTTGGGCGGCGAGCCGGTCCTTGCGACCGCGATCTCAACCGGAAAAGGAAATGTTGCCCAACAGGCAGGTTGCAGCGGTCCTATGACTCATGTGCTTTTGTACCTGTCGGGTGCCTTAGACTAGCCTTTGGCCTAGACTTGTGTAAGGACTTAAAGTGTGTGTGTAGGTGTATGAGTGTATATGCAGTGTGTGTGCGTGTGTGCACTAAGCTCTAAAGAAAAAGGGAGAAGGGAAGGGTGCTCTATCCAGGTCTTAAACGATCCTAGCCTGTCTTGACATTCCCTCCCACGATAGACGCGTTTAGAAGGCCTCGGGACGGCGGCCAGACTTCACGGGACTTCCCCCTTGCGTTCTATCGGGCTCAGTCCTCTTTCGAGGTGTCTGGCCTCCTAGGTGCGGCTGAGAAGTCCATGCTGAATGATAGAAATGGGGGCAGCCCAACCCACAATTATAGAGATGCTCGCTAGAGTCGTTCACACAGAACTCATTCACTCAATCACTCACGCAATAGCCTCGCTAGCAAGACTTTCTGAACGGTGCAACCTTACGTCTGTCTGTATGAAGACACGCGTGTCGACTCGCATGCGTTCACACAAACAGGATAATGCCCAAGCTTTCTCCACCAATTTCTGTAAGCCAAAATGCCCTCAAAACGAGGTTGGGGAATTAGTTTAATGGACACTTGGCTTTAATAGGAATCTTTTTTATCTATGTATACCAGGCTCAACCATTCAGAGAGTGATGCTCAATAAACTGGACTCTAATTTAATAAAATCAATTGTAATTTATTTGAAACAATAGTTCTTCCACACAAGGTACAAAACAATCACACATTCACACAGATCTAAAGAAATATAGAGAGATCGATAGGGGGTACATATAAGGATAAACATACAGGGTGATACTACCTCTCGCAGACTCCAAGGAAGACTCCGATGGCGACGAATGAGGGAATGGGGGAGGACCCGAAACTGATCAGGAATCGGGGATGGATCTATACAGCGGGTATTGGGGTTTGCTGAATAGAAAGCACACCTGTGGGTAGCTAGTCCACAGGTTATATAGGGTCACCTCAGACCTGAGGGGATGGGAGGTGACTGGGAGGGGTACTGGGAGGTTCCGCTGATGACCAAGAAGGCTGGACATCGGCTGGACCAATGGTGAGTCTATGGTGACACTTGATTGGGTGTATGCTTTAACCAATGACCATCACCTTCATCCTGGGCATCCTGGAAACTTCCAAGTTGCGACAGGGCCTGGGGCGGCTCCAGTGATATCAGTATGGAAATGGCTGGGTGATTGGGATGAGATGGGATTATCTGGAAAGGTGACAATAGGGAATCAGATATGGACCTAGGTATTCCCGGTGTAGACAAAAGGGCTTGGAGGTAGCAGGAGAGATCCTTCCTCTTTCTCATCATCTCCTGGGTGAGAACTGCTGTGCAGGATATTACTGAGCAATTAGGATCCATAGTCAGGCTATTAATCCATTCATGAAACAGATGGGTTGCTTGCGGGCTAGGAATGACTCAAGGTGTGTACGTGAGGTTCCCACTAAGAAGGAATGAAGCCCAACCAGGCAGGAAGATGGCTACATGTGGTGTCAGCGAAACACAGTGGCTTCCATGCTTAGCGCTTCAACACCGGTCGCCTGGACAGCTCCGTGGCGGCATAGCCTCCTCCTCGCCATGGCGGACTCCACGCGGTAGCGGGGAAACGTCCGTGTGCGTCTGCAGACACTCTGTGCCTGTCTCAAGCACTTATATACTTGGCGGTTGGTACACATGAGTCCTACATAGTTCCTGGATAGCTTTACTCGCATTCACTGGCCAGGCGGATGCAAGCTCACTTCTCCAGGCGCCCTGGCAACCATGTTGGTGACTATGATGTTATGAAAAGAGGGGTCATTTCCTCACACCTTCTAAGGCAAGGGCTTAGGAAGGTGTTAGGCCTATAGATGGGTGCAATGGTCTAAGCAGACGCCTGGCCTTGTGGTGGCAAGATTCTGTTTAGTTAATGTTATGTGGCTTAGTGAGCACCATTAGCACCCCCTTTTTAGAGGCATGGAGGTCTTGCTGAATCATCCCTGGACCGTGCAGCTCTGTTGAGTGAGGATGCAGACTGCCTTGGGATTGACTGGATTGACCCTCCCCCTCAGCTATAGTACTGGGATTGGAACCACAGGGCATAGCCCATTTGCCATGCCAGGTGGTTATAAGCAATTTTGGATGGCCATTCCTAGGGACAAGGGTGGCTTACCCATTATATGGCAGGGGAGTGGTTGTTTTGACCTCTGGCCCTGTCTGTGCCACTAGTTATATATTATTGCCTTTGCCGTTTAAATATGCTAAATAAATAAAATGGCCCTTAGTTTACCCAACCCTCTGTGTCCATCTCTTTCTTCCATCTGTGGGGGCAAATGACTTTATATAGATCTTTCTCAGTTCTTTCAAAAAAAAAATCCATGAAGAACTGAAGTTTGATCTGCTAAATTTTAAAGAGGGAGAATGAAGTAAGGATGGGTGCTCTCCATGGTACTGAAATATGCATGAAAAGGTCACATCTCCAAGCCCACTCTTTTACTGAGGTGCCTGGGATATGCCACTTCAGATTGCAGATGCAGGCTTACTTACATAGCTAAATGTTTCTCCAAAATGTTCTAGCAATTCAGGGGAAAAGCTATGGGATGAGGCAAAATATGTTGGCAGAGCACTTGCTTTGCATGCAGAAGGTTCCAAGTTCAGTCATCATCTCCAGTAAAAAAAAGCACCCCAAATCGCTGGGTGTAAGGAGATGTTCTTTCAGCAACAACAAGAATAAGGAGACTTTCCATGTTATGGCCAATACTGTTAAGAACTAGAATTAAGATTTACCACTCAATTTTACTTAAATTGAACTTTCAGGCAAATGTGGAGGTACTTGCTCTGGCCAAAACAGATGAGCTATTTCAAAAGAAGCAAATTTCTCAGAGGGGCTCTGAACATTTCTGATCTTCAGCAAAGTGGTTGCTGCTGCATTATGTAAATACCACAAACAGACAAACAAACAAACAAAATCTTCAAGTTAAAGATTTGAGAGGATTGAATACCCAACAATAATCCTAATAGCTTTTATCCAGAGAAATCTCACAACATGTTTATTCTTCTACTGCAACTGTGGTTTTGTTTTTGCATTTGTTCTCTTTAGAGGAGGTTTGATACATTTTCCTCAGGAAGCTGGGGTCGGGGGCTGATGATCTCAATCTGACTTGCAGATACAGACAGGAAATTCATATGACTAATTTGTAAAATATATCTGTCACTTGCGATCTATTAAGTCTTCTGTCTTGCAGAAGTAAATTACAGTTTTGAAAAGCTATCCGTGTTCTTTACCTTATTAACATGTAATACCATAGAAAGTAAGGTTTCAGTGGCTTGTTTTATGCTGAGTTGGTAACAAACAATTTACCTTTGGTGCATGAAAATTAGGACTTACATGCCTTCTCTGGCCTTTGTACTTCTATACAATGGATGTGTATGTCTCCTGCTGTATCTCCCAGGTTAGCTAGTCATTCTACAAAATTTAATCCTTGCCAAGTGGAATGTGGTTCACTTGCTCAAAATCTCAAATAGGTTAATAGTTTGAGTATAAATATTTTCAAATATATACATGAATAAACTCAGGACTTTTTTGTAGAAAAAGCCCAGCAGGTACTCATTTGTATATTAGGCCACACCTCATGATGCCAAGCCAGCCAGAACTGCATTCCTGTGCATTCCTACTAAAAAAAAAAAAAAGCCCCGAATAAACTTAATTGAATACGTCCTTTATCAAAGGATTTCCTGTCTTGAATAGGCTAGCTGTTAACTGCATGCAGCTAGTGCCACAAGAGATACTGTTCATTGCCATTGGGCTAAATTTGTGTTCCCATAGGAAAGTGGTTTGCAAATTCTCATGTTTCTTCTAGAACTGGAGAGTGGGGAAAGTCTGGTAAGGTTCCTCCTACTGCATCTCAGGTGCTTTGACCTGACAACAGTGGGAGTAGATTTTTTTCATAATATTATTGTTCCATATGCATAAGAATTCCCCTTCTGAAAAGAAAATCATTAGATATATATTAAATTTGCTGCAGCACCAAGAGAGCAATCCTAACCAGATCTATTCAGAATCCTAATCAAGTGTACTCACTGGGGCTTACTCCCAGGAAAGTGCCTTTAGAATTACACTCTAAAACATAAAATAGGTGTACCCATCAAGCTCTTGAACCCTCTCCACAAGTCAATAATTGAGCATAACTTCTCATGCTGTACCTGTGCCTGAGGTTAGGCTCTGGCACAGAAGACTCCTGAGATAAGGGAAGTATAATGCACTGTGACTGGAAATAGCTTTTACTCACAGTATATCCTTGATACAAAAGCAAGAATACAGTCCTACTAGATGGCAACCCTTGTGGTTGCTTTAGAATGGAGGGTCCACTTTGCCTCCATGGAAGGAGCAAGAGACTGTTGGGCAATTCCTGCACATATGGATTCTCTGAAGGGAGAGCCAGTTTGGTGTAGTGGTTAAGTGTGCGGACTCTTATCTGGGAGAACCAGGTTTGATTCCCCACTCCTCCACTTGCACCTGCTAGCATGGCCTTGGGTCAGCCAGAGCTCTGGCAGAAGTTGTCCTTGAAAGGGCAGCTGCTGTGAGAGCCGTCTCCAGCCCCACCCACCTCACAGGGTGTCTGTTGTGGGGGAGGAAGGTAAAGGAGATTGTGAGCCGCTCTGAGACTCTTTGGAGTGGAGGGCAGGATATAAATCCAATATCTTCTTCTTCTTCTTCTTCTTCTTCATGAAGCCTTTAGTTTAATTGCTCTGCTTGCCTTCCTTACCAGCAGTCTTCGCATTTTGATTGGCCCACTCGCCTTCCCTGCTACAGTGTGGGCTTTTGCTGGTTGTCACTTTGGGGGTCCAAGTTTCACCTTCTCTTGTATTGTCTCAGAGAGAGGATGCTTTTGCCTTCCTCACACTGTATGCTGTGGTTTGAGTAACTGACTGAAGGCTGGTGCCATTAATTAGGTTGACACCTGGCAGGAATCTGGATGACTTTGTTAGGATTGGTAAGCACCAGCAGACAGACCCCCCCCCCTTGCTTGGGGGGTGGTATGTCTGGCAGGAACTGACCGTTGGCTGACTCACTTGGTGTGGAGTTCAAATGGCCTGTGAGACTCCTTCATTGGGAGTGCCCTCAAGTCCTGTGACTTGGAGTGGCTGACCCTTCAGGGGGTAACTCTCATGCTTGGCTGTCTGGCAATGGCCATGCTATGATTGACTTGCACCAGGGGCAGGGTAGCTTGCCCATTACAAAGCAAGGAAAGGGATCATTTATATAGTTTATTTCTATTCCACCCTTTCCCCCTTTTGAAGAAGAAGAAGATATTGGATTTATATCCCGCCCTCCACTCCGAAGAGTCTCAGAGCGGCTCACAATCTCCTTTACCTTCCTCCCCCACAACAGACACCCTGTGAGGTGGGTGGGGCTGGAGAGGGCTCTCACAGCAGCTGCCCTTTCAAGGACAACCTCTGCCAGAGCTATGGCTGACCCAAGGCCATTTCAGCAGGTGCAAGTGGAGGAGTGGGGAATCAAACCCGGTTCTCCCAGATAAGAGTCCGCACACTTAACCACTACACCAAACTGGCTCTTTTGAGGGGCTCATGAGGAATCCCTTTGTCCTGGTCTATATATATAGTTGTCCCTTGCCAATTTACAGTTCACTTTCAGTTAAAGTCAAATAAAGCTGCCTTTAATTATACCAACACTAATGTATATCTCTTTATTCCAGCTATGGGGGGAAATTACAATAGCCTTGAAACTAGCATTACCAAGTAGTTACCTACTTATTGTTTCTTCTCTTAAGGGCTCACTTTAAAAAGGGTGTAAACAGAATGGAGCAGGTACAGAAGAGACTAACAGATGATGAAGGTCTGGAGACCAAGGCTGGAGAATATTCAGTCTGGAAAAGGAGGTTGAGGGGGATCATGATCACTCTCTTTAAGTATTTGAAAGGCTGTCATTTAGAGAAGAGCAGGAAGCTGTTCCTTTTGGCAGCAGAGGATAGAATTTATAATAATGAGCTTAAATTACAGATGGAAAGATGCTGGTAGGAATTTTTTATGCAGAAGAGTAGTTCAGCAGTGGAATCAGCTGCCTAGAGAGGTGGTGGTTTTCAGCTGGATGTACATTTGTCAGGAATACTTTAGGCCAGGGGTGTAGAACTCATTTGTTATGAGGGTCGGATTTGACATAAATGAAGCCTTGTCGGGCCGAGCCATGTGTCATAAAATGTAATGCCAGGTAGCGGACATATAACAGCTAAACACAATTTTTTTAACTTAAAACATTAGCACTCTTGCAATATTTTGTCTTATAGTCTGATAAATGTCATCTCTTGCTATGAATTATTGTATCAAAAATGCAGACAATCTTGAATATGCTGTTCAAGTGTTGTTCAAGTGTGCACATCTGTAAGTTGCAAACCTACTTTTGATTTATTGACATTCATTACAAAGATCTCATAGTCAATGTTTTGAGCCTCAGACCCAGAGGAAAACATGAAGCAGCTGGGCATTGTGAGCTTTTGTATGTAAGTTGCTTCATGTGCTAATCAAGAACAAGTGAAGGCACCATGGCACAGACTGAGGGCTATGTGCTTGTCTACAAAACTATAGTCTTCCCCAGAAAAATAACTACAATTCCTATTTGGCAGTGCAAGAACAGAAAGACAGCCATGTCATGGGGAAAGGGAGGGGGAGAGAGAAGGAGCCAAGAAAGGCTCCTTTGCTGGTCAACTGATTGCTGGGGAGAAACACAAAATGGCGACTGAACACAGCAGGCAAGGTAGAATGAAGCAGACAACAGCCAGTTGCTGGAGGGCCTGATTGGAGCCCTCTGCGAGCCGCATCCAGCCCATGGGCCACATGTTTGACACCCCTGCTTTAGGCTGCTCTTGCACTGAGAAGGGATTTGAATTAGATGGCCTGCATGGCCCCTTCCAACGCAATGATTCTGTGATTCTAAGACATTAAATTCCTTTCCTCACCCCACCATAGGGTTTTTTTCTCTGTTGAGGGACACATAAACTACATAATAATAATAATAATAATAATAATAATAATAATAATAATAATAATAATAATAATAATAATAATAATAATAATAATAATAATAATAATAATAATAATAAATTTATTTTTATATCCCGCTCTTCCCCGCCAAAGGCAGGCTCAGGGTGGCTAACACGACATGGTATGCACCATGATTACAGTAAAATACAATAATTACAACAAAACAATTAAACAATTAAAATAGATAAAATTACATTCATAAATTAAGTTAAAATTAGAAAGATAGTTAAACCGTTATAAATTATAGATTCCGGTGCTACAGTTCAAACTATATATAGGATGGCTAGGTGTCGTTTCCCGGGTTTCATCTTAATGCGAGCTGAAAGAGGACAGTTTTGCAAGCCCTGCAAAACTGATTTAGGTCTCGCAGGGCTTGCACCTCTTCTGGTAGTTGATTCCACCATTGGGGAGCCATTGTTGAGAAGGCTTGCTCCCTCATTGTCTTCAATCTAACCTCCCTTGGTCCAGGGACTTTTAAAAGATTTTGAGAACTAGATCTCAGTGCTCTCTGAGGAACATATGGGGAGAGGCGGTCCCTAAGGTAGGCAGGTCCTTGGCCATATAGGGCTTTAAAAGTAATAACCAGCACCTTATAGCGAACTCAGTACACAATCGGCAGCCAGTGCAGGTCCCGCAGTAGGGTGGCCAGACCGTCCCGGTCTCCCGGGACTTTCCCGGTTCTGGCCCCCAATTCCCGGCTCCCGGGCTGGGTATACCGGGACCATTAAGAGGTCCCGGTTTAGCCAGCCAGAGAGCCGGGGGCCGCGCGCCCGGGCGGGGAAGGCGGCGAGTGAGGGAGGGAGCGACCCTGCGCGTGCGCAGATCGCCCTGCGCACGCGCAGGGACGCTCCCTCCCTCACTCGCCGCCTTCCCCGCCCGCGCACGGGGCCGGGCGATGGCGGCGGAGGCCCGGGAGGGCGTCGGAAAGGCCCGCGGGGGTCGCTGGAGGCCCTCTAGCGACCCCCGCGGGCCTTTCCGAGGCTTCCCGGGGCTGGAAACCCCCACCCCCCGTCCTCCTCCGCCCGGGAGGGCGTCGGAAAGGCCCGCGGTGGTCGCTGGAGGCCCTCCAGCGACCCCCGCGGGCCTTTCTGACGCTTCCCCGGCCTCTACCACCACCCCCCCCGTGCTGGCGGAGGCCCGGGAGGGCATCGGAAAGGCCTCTCCGCCGCCGCCGCCGGACTCGCCACCGCTGCCGCCGCCGCTGGACTCGCCGCCGCCGTAGGTAAGGGGGCCGCCGAAAGCGGGGGGGGGCTGGCGGTTGGGGGTGGCCTTCCTTTCTTCCCTCCCTCCTTCCTTCCTTTCTTCCTTCCCTCCTTCCTTCCTTCCTCCCTCCTTCCTTCCTTCCTTCCTTCCTTCCTTCCCTCCTTCCTTTCTTTCTTCCCTTCTTCCCTCCCTCCCTTTCTCCCTCCCTTTCTCCCTCCCTTTCTCCCTTCCTTCCTTCCTTCCTTCCTTCCTTCCTTCCTTCCTTCCTTCCTTCCTTCCTTCCTTCCTTCCTTCCTTCCTTCCTTATGTTCTTATGTGACACAGATTGTTGGCCTGGATGGGCCACTGGCCTCATCCAACAGGGCTTCTCTTATGTTCTTATGTGACACAGAGTGTTGGACTGGATGGGCCACTGGCCTGATCCAACAGGGCTTCTCTTATGTTCTTATGTGACGCAGAGAGTTGGACTGGATGGGCCACTGGCCTGATCCAACAGGGCTTCTCTTATGTTCTTATGTGACGCAGAGTGTTGGACTGGATGGGCCACTGGCCTGATCCAACAGGGCTTCTCTTATGTTCTTAAGTGTGACGCAGAGTGTTGGACTGGATGGGCCACTGGCCTGATCCAACAGGGCTTCTCTTATGTTCTTAAGTGTGACACAGAGTGTTGGACTGGATGGGCCACTGGCCTGATCCAACAGGGCTTCTCTTATGTTCTTATGTGACACAGAGTGTTGGACTGGATGGGCCACTGGCCTGATCCAACAGGGCTTCTCTTATGTTCTTATGTGACATAGAGTGTTGGACTGGATGGGCCACTGGCCTGATCCAACAGGGCTTCTCTTATGTTCTTATGTGACGCAGAGTGTTGGACTGGATGGGCCACTGGCCTGATCCAACAGGGCTTCTCTTATGTGACAATACTGACTTTGGTGGACCCAAGCACTGATTCAGTGTAAGGGAGCTTTGTGTTTGTGTCTTCTAGTGCAATTTTGTTCTCAGATCCTGTATTTACTTCATCAGTATATGGGATAAGGCACTTTCTCAACTGTGCTGCATAAATCAGCCTATTTATTTTGTCCTGTTGGCTCTGTTGGCTCTATCTGCGCCACCTTCATCACTTTCGGGGTGTGGATCCCCCAGTGGAGTGGTCTCCCGACTCCCTCCGCCGGCTGTTTCTGATACCCCTGCGCCCCCTCTTTCATTTGATATGTGTCCCGTGCGGGTGCCACCCTCCCGCCGGGAGATGCCGCAAAATGAGCCCCCTTGAGGCTTATGGCGGCAGGGCTCGGGGGAAGCGAGCTAGACTGCTGTTCTTTTGAGGGGTTATAGAGTGTTTCGAGCCCGTCCCTGTGGCATCGGTCCCATCATTGTGGGGCCCAGGGGGCCGGCGCAGCGGCACGCTGAAGCAGCCTGTCGGTCACTTCCAGGTTCCTGTCCTGCATCTCGACCTGTGTTATTAGTGACAGGCTGCTTCGGCGTGCCGCTGCGCCGGCCCCCTGGGTCCCACAACGATGGGACCAATGCCACAGGGACGGGCTCGAAACACTCTATAACCCCTCAAAAGAACAGCAGTCTAGCTCACTTCCCCCGAGCCCTGCCGCCATAAGCCTCAAGGGGGCTCATTTTGCGGCATCTCCCGGCGGGAGGGTGGCACCCGCACGGGACACATATCAAATGAAAGAGGGGGCGCAGGGCTATCAGAAACAGTCAGTGGAGGGAGTCGGGAGACCACCCCACTGGGGGATCCACACCCCGAAAGTGATGAAGGTGGCGCAGATAGAGCCAACAGAGCCAACAGGACAAAATAAATAGGCTGCATTATGCAGCACAGTTGAGAAAGTGCCTTATCCCATATACTGATGAAGTATATACAGGATTTGAGAACAAAATTGTTTCCGGCGGTGATATTTGGGGGATTTTTGGCGACGTCACAGGAAGTGCTGTGAAGTCACTTCCTGTTTCCGGCAGTGGCATTTGGGGAAAATGATGTCATTTGGGGGAAATGATGTCACAGGAAGTGATGTCACTTCCCGTTTCCGGCAGGTGACGCGGGGAAAATGATGTCACAGGAAGTGATGCCACTTCCTGTTTCCGGTGGCGGCATGACGTCACCGGAAGTGACGTCACCGGAAGTGACGTCACTTCCTGTTTCCGGCGGCGCGCTCGCGCTCCGCGCGCGCGCACCCCTGCCTCTCCCCCCCCCCGGTTGTCCCTGGCTGGCCTTCAGACATTATGGTCACCCTATCCCGCAGCCTAGGCTGCACATGTTCCCACTGAGGTAGTTCCACTAACAGCCTGGCTGCCGCATTCTGCACTAGCTGCAGTTTCCGCGTTCGGTATAAGGGCAGCCCTATGGAGAGGGCATTACAGTAGTCTAGCCTCGAGGTGACCGTTGCATGGATCACAGTTGCCAGGTCTCTACGTTCCAGGAAGGGGGCCAGCTGCCTCGCCCTCCTAAGATGGAAGAAGGTGGATTTAGCAGTGGCAGCTATCTGGGCCTCCATTGTCAAGGAAGGCTCCAGTAGCACTCCCAAACTCTTGACCCTGCGCACTGGTATCAGTGATGCACCATCAAAGGTTGGTAGGGAGATCTCCCCTCCTGGCCCGCCGCGACCTACGCAAAGGACCTCAGTCTTCACTGGATTCAGCTTCAGCCCACTCAGCCTGAGCCAACCCGCCACGGGCTGCAACGCCTGGTCCAGATTTATAGGGACATCATCAGTCCGGCCGTCCA
The DNA here is from genome assembly GCF_032191835.1 of Heteronotia binoei. Taxonomy (NCBI): domain Eukaryota; kingdom Metazoa; phylum Chordata; class Lepidosauria; order Squamata; family Gekkonidae; genus Heteronotia; species Heteronotia binoei. The sequence goes on from NC_083223.1 coordinate 231,616,553, forward strand.
TCAATAGATAAAGCTGGGTGTCATCAGCATACTGGTGGCATCCCAGCCCATACCTCCGGGCAATCTGGGCAAGGGGGCGCATATAGATGTTAAATAACATCGGGGAGAGAACTGCCCCCTGAGGCACTCCACAATTAAGTGGGTGTCTCTGGGACAGCTCTCCTCCAATCCCCTTTGTCCCCGATCTTCAAGAAAGGAGGAGAGCCACTGTAAGGCTAGCCCCCGAATTCCTGCATCGGCGAGGCGGCGGGTCAGCAGCCGATGGTCGACCATGTCGAACGTAGCCGACAGGTCTAACAACAGCAATACTGCTGAGCCGCCTCGATCCAGATGTCGCCTGAGGTCATCCATGAGGGCGACCAGAACTGTCTCCGTCCCATGGCCCGGGCGGAAGCTGGACTGGCACGGATCTAAGGTGGAAGCGTCATCCAGAAAATCCTGCAACTGCAACGCCACAGCCCTCTCTATAATTTTGCCCAAAAAGGGCAAAAATGAGTCAATTCGGCCGGGTCTGATGTAGCTTTTTTCAGAAGAGGGCGGACCACTGCCTCTTTCAGGGGTGCTGGAAAGAAACCCTTTGAAAGAGATCTATTTATGATGTCCCGTATAGGAATCTTAGTTCCTCCTGGCAAGCCTTAATTAGCCAGGAGGGGCAAGGGTCCAGATCACAAGTCGTAGGGCATGCTGTGACAAGGATTCTGTCGACTTCCTCCAAGCTGAGTGGGTCAAAGCAGTCCAAGATCAAATTAGAAGACATGCATTGGGCCTCAAGTTCACTTACTGTATCTAAATTGGCGGGGCAGTCGTGGCGGAGCGACTGGATTTTGTCTGCAAAGAATTTCGCGAAAGCCTCACAGCCTATCTCCAATTCCTTAGCATTTGGATTGCCCTGGGGCAATGTAGTAAAGTTCCGAATTATCCTAAACAATTGTGCCGGGCGTGAATTTGCAGACGCAATCTTGGTCGCAAAGTATGTTTTCTTTGCGGCCTTGATTGCCATCTCATAGATGGCATAGATGCACCTACTAGATGCTTAGAGAGTAATGGATTATAAAAATCTGGTTTTGAGAAGCAGAACCCTTTTTTTTCCCTTTGTAATCTAGTTTTGTACCAGGAAGGGTATTTTTATGTGGATGATAAGCATTCATTCATGTGAATCCATGCCTGTAGTCTGAAGTGGTGCAAGCCAGACTCAAGTTTCCCACCTCTTTGAAAACTAGGCCAAATAGTAAATAAGTACATTACAGAATGGCATTCTTATTTGCCACATTTCACTCCTGAGGCATGACCTCATTACTCACAAATTGCCTCAGATTCTTTGGTCCAGATGGCACTCATTTCTGTTACGTGGGGGTGGATGCATATCACAGAGATGTCCAACAGGCCTGCTGGACCAGGTGGGTAGCAGAGCAATTGTCATTTTTGGCAGTTAAATTGAATGTCCCCTGTTTGATATAAGGCTATGGTGCTCAGCAAAGCTGTGGTGGATAGTACAACAGCTTTGTCAAGGCTCTGAGGTAGCGAACATCTAAACAGAAAAAGACAGGTGTATTAGGCCTTCTAATTCAAGCAAATGTACCAAATTAAAAAGGTACAAAAAAGGTGAGACGATGTGTGTATTTCTACATTTTGGAATCACAACAGTGTAGAAACTTGTACTGGACCCAGACTACAGCTTCCTGAAAACCTAGTCTTTCATTTTAACAGCCCCCTTCCAAAAACATTTAAGCTGGTGAATCCTTAAGTAAAAAACAGGGGCAATGTGGAGATATGCAGTGCAGTGAGAGACAGACTCCACAGTGCAATTGGCTGTTTACCTTATGGATGCTTTCACAATTTTCCCAGATTTTTAGTTTGGAATTACCTGATCAGGGACTGATTTGGAAGAGAAACTGCCTCAGGGGAGAGGAGAGAAACATCAGTGATTTCTAATTGGGGGAAAGGGACATATATGGAATGTGTGCGGCAACAATGTGTGAGGAATGTGTGAAGCAAAGGCTTCTCACATGCTGTATTGTACTGGCAATTGGGAGGGGGGGGGCTGCTCAGTAATACTGAAAAATAATGACATGTTTTCATAGTAAACTGTATTCAGTCCTGCAAATGCAGAGCATGCAACAACATGATGAATCGTGCCCAGCACAAAGGTGCAAAAGTAGCAGACAAAATTATATGATTAAGTTTAAATTAACTGCCATGTTGAATGCCACCACTGTATGAATACAAAACTACTCAAAAAGTTGTTTACTTTTAATTGCAGACCAACAATCAGGTGATCAACAAAGGGATTTACAGAGCAATCATTGGGACAATCAACAGAGGGATTTGACTAGATGCTGAATAATCAATTCAAACAAGTTAAATTCCATTTTTGATCTTTAGTATTTTTGCATCCCTGATCATTAGGATAAGCTTTCAAGCCATGTTGGATTACCAATAGGTGATTCTCTGCAGGTATGGAATATATATACATTAACTGGGCAAGTGTGAAACACCCTGTTGATCCTTTTCTCTATATTAGGAAATATATAGGAAACTTTATACTAAGGCTGTATTAGGAGTGTGCATTCAGTTATATTGAAGCTGAATAGACAAGCTTACACCTTATTGGTATTTTCTGGATATTCTTTCAGTGGGATACAGATTTGGCCATTTTCTGGCTATCCAAAATGGTTGATCCCCCAGAATCTCTAAAAATATTTGGAGTTCACCTTGGAAGGCCTTTTAAATGCCTTCTGGGTGAACTCACCACTTGGAAAATGTGTTTAAAGGAACAGTCAGCCCATTAAATACCTTTGGAGTTCACTCACAGTCATGGGTAGGAGAAGGCATTTAAAGGAACTGCAATCCCTTTAAATGCCTTTCCCCCGCCACTGAAGGGAGGATGGGGCACTTTCTTTGAGAGAACATAGAATGAACCCCTTGTTTCAGTCTTTTGAAACTGGAAGGGGTGTTTGTGGAGAGGCACCAGCAGCTATGCTGCAAAAAATCTTGGTGCCTTGACATCAAAAATATCTCCCCCCTGCGAGCCTCAGATATCCCCAGATCGATTCTCCATTATACCCTGTGGAGACCGTTGGCTACCATGGTCCCTACAGAGTGTAATGGAGCCAGAAAAAAATTGGGAATTCCAAATATTTACTGAAACCAAATATTATATCAGTATTGGAATTCAGAAATATAAAAAAATACCAATGTTTTTCAGGTTCAGTATATCCAAACCTGAAAAAAATGGGAATTCCAAATATTTACTGAATCCAAATATTTTACCAGTATTGAAATTCAGGAATATTAAAAAACCCCAATATTTTTCAGGTTCAATATATCCAAACCTGAAAAATATTGGATCCTCCCCTCCCCCCACAACCATAGTCTGTATACTTTGGCAGGACACTAGGAAAACTCCTTTCTTGCTACTATGCATTTGTGTGCACTGACCACTTTTATGCACATTCAGCTTACATTAACAACAGTCCATATAATTGGTATTATATTGTATTATAAACTACAGTCTACTGCTGACTGGTTTTAATTCAGTGGTGAAACTGTCAACCACTTCTGGAGAAATACAACTAGTAAATTGGATCTTAGCACAGAGGGTTGTCAAAAGGGGGAAAATATTTTCAGTTGATCAGAAAGAGCTGGATTTTTTTTTTAATCTGAGCTCTTTTTTTCCCCTAAAAAAGAGATATATTTTCTATTGGATTTTCTCCACTGATAGAGGGGGGGAAATTGGCAGTTCAGGGAAGGAATGCATTCATTTTGCCCTACATTATACATCATATAAATGCAAAAAAAGTGACTATGAGTAGCAGTTTAACTGAAAGCAGATATTGTTAATGTCAGCAGTATATGCACACTTTAATAAGACACTTTTCTGCAGCAAAAGTATCGTTTCTGAAGGATTTACCATTTCAGAAAGAAATAGGCCCGTGATTTTCACTTCTGCCTTAAATGCCTGATAACATGGCATTGGGTAGCAAATTCCACCCACAAAGCCCTCTGTCATGGAAACCCTTTCATAATTGGTTTTTGAGATATTGGTGCTGCTGTTCAAAGAATTCAGACAGCAAGCTTCTCTCTCACACAATGCTTGTTGCACTCAGGATCTTAACAGACTTTGTATTTGATTGATTAAAAACAACATTTCAAGTCATTTATGTATGTTTTTTACACCCAAATAATTTTTGTTCTCACATTTTGAGTTTAAAAATCCTATCGATAAATCCTGATAGAGCAGTGCTAGAACTACCCCACACCACGTATTTTTCCCCAGTTGGGTAAACATATTTAGATCATGCCTCCATTCATTTCTTTCAGTCGTTTCCTGTGGCTATGGCTTCTTCAGCTCTACCTTTAATCTTCCCTGGCTGCTGCTAGATGCCTCATGCTTTATTGGTCATATGAATAATACCACCCATTTGTGACTTGCTTAGTTAATGGGATGCTTTCACACTGCTATGTAACCAATCACATTTTGCTGTGTTCAATTAAGACAATGGAAGGCTAAGCAAATAAATGAGAATTTTTCCCATAGTAAATGGCAGAAAGGCAACAAAGGAAAGAAACTTTTTGGCACTGCCAATTATCTAAGCAAACAACTGGTGAGTAGTTTTGGCTCAGTCCCCGCCAGATTATTCTACATTCATGCAATTATGGGAGCATCTGGTGTGCAGCAGACAGGTCTTTCACCGAATTGTTTCTGTCTCTTGAATTGTAACATAAGACAGCTGGGAAGCTACAACTGGTCCAGCAGCAGCCCAGTTATTATTGGGGGCTAGCTACCAGAAACCTACATTGCCCATTCTGAAAGTTACATAAACTGCAAGTCTGTTTCCAAGTTCAATTCAAGGTACTGGTTATGACTTTCACAACCTGGGACCCATATATTTGAAGGACCGTCTCCTTCCATATGACCATGTTCACCAACCTTTCCACCATTTAGGGTAGCCATCAAACATTGACCAGACCCCACTGTGACTCTGGCTCTGTAGAATGGGTTCCCTGAAGAGGTGAAGGAGGCCCCCTCCCTGGAGATCTTCAGGAGGTGCTGTAAGGACAGGCTGTTTGCCAAAGCTGTTGAGGAGCTTAAATGGCAGGCATCTTTTCAACTGGGAGGAAGCATTTGGGGCTTGCTATTTTGTTTTTAGCTGAGAATGCTAGAGACACCAGATTTCCAGGGGATCTCCAGCTGACTCTCTTCTACTTGCCTTCCAAGTTTGGTGATCACCTGTCATTTCTCCAGAAAGCATTTTCTTGGGATTACATTCTTTGGGCTGTAACTCACACACCAGAAATCCAATCCTCACCAAACTTGTAGAGCAGGTAGAACAGTCATCTGGAGATCCACTGTGATGTTGGTGTTTGTAGCTTGCACAGGATTCATTCTATACATTCCTGAACCTCCTAAGCCTGCACCTGCCAAAATCACTGCCAAAATGACAACAAAGCTGCAGGAGACCTCTCCCAGATGCTCCTCTACATTCTCTCCAAGTTTCAACCCCTTGTTGCTTTGAAGTTGGGTAAATATTTAGAGTGAGCAGAGATAGTCTGTCTAGAAATGTAACCATTCACAAATTGTCACAAACTGCCACAAATAGCTGGAAAGTTCATGGAAAGTTTGTGCCAGTTGACCTGCCACAAACTTCACTTCATGAACTTTGCACTGGCCAAAATTTATCATGAAATTTAGTTTTTGAGCCAGTTTGTGCCCATCCCAACTCATCCTGGACCACAATGGACCAAGGAAAGGAAGGTCATGCTATCAATACTTATCAAAGTTATCAACACAAAGGTCATGCATCTGTGAGTCTATTCTGAAAGGCAGAATTTTATTTTCATATGAGATGGGAATAATTTCTCCTGTCACCTGAAATTTAGGAAGGAGTATCCTTTGGGTGTAGGATACAATCCCTGAGAATGAGCTCTGGAAGTTACACATAGAAATGAGTTCTCCATTGAAACCAATTGAAATATCAATTGAATTTATTTCCTTATACTACAAAGCTGAGGCCATACCCAGTGAGACCACACCCAGTGAGACCACTGGTCAATCTAATTCAGTATCATCTACCCTCCATGTTTTCAGGAGCTCTCCATGGTGCTAGGACAAGAACAAGTTAACATAAGAGAAGCCATGTTGGATTAGGCCAATGGCCCATGCAGTCCAACACTCTGTGTCACACAGTGCCCCCCCCCAAAAAAAATTATACACACACACACTGTGGCTAATAGCCACTGATGGACCTCTGCTCCATATTTTTATCCAATCCCCTCTTGAAGCTGGCTATGCTTGTAACCGCCACCACCTCCTGTGGCAGTGAATTCCACATGTTAATCACCCTTTGGGTGAACAAGTACTTCCTTTTATCCGTTTTAACCTGACTGCTCAGCAATTTCATCGAATGCCCACGAGTTCTTGTATTGCGAGAAAGGGAGAAAAGTACTTCTTTCTCTACTTTTTCCCAGTACATTCTCTCTGAGGTCTTATTAACTGGAATACAAAGCACTGAGTAGCGTCTTAAGAATCTGACTATTTTAAATGACAAAAAAAACCCTGGCTCTGAACCTCTGATTTGCACATCCCTGTTTATAATGTTTTCCTTTCCTTCCTCCACACTCCATTATTTGCAGTGCAAACGATTTAAGTGTTTTATTACATCATGAAAAGCTGTATGTGTTCCTCTCACAGTGACTTGAGTGCAGTGCACACAAACTTTTGTCATGTGTCTGTGTGTATGTCACTCAAAAGTGATCTTCCACCAAGCATTCCAGTGTTTGTTTTGCATCATGAATTCACCCACTTGCTGAACCATGATTAAAGACAAAGAAAATATTTTTACTTCATTATCTATCTTCTGTCCACTGTACCACTCTGCCTGTCTTTCAGCTTAGTAGATTCAATCAGCAATATATCTTCTTAAATATAAATTGCTGCCATGCCTGATATAAGGTTTCCAAGTGTTAAGTCTAGTCTTGCTTCTGTAGGCTGTGCACTGTAACCCTGCACTATCCTGGGCCTGCCAATTGGCAGCACTGACTGATTTGCAGTGTTCACTGCTTTCTGAGATTGCCAGTTACCTCTGCGTGCCCTTTGTGCAAGTGGGAATTGGCCTGCTTTCTCTTTTCCATCTAACATTTGTATCTGACACAGCTTTGATCTAATCAAATTCTAAAAGTGCCTGATGACCTACTCTGTTCAAAATTATTTTCAGAACACAGCAGGGATTAGTGGGGATTTTCCTGAAGAAATTGAGATTTTATCTCAGATGTTGTTGTTGTTATTATTATTATTATTATTATTATTATTGTATAAATAAAAGTTTATTATTATTATTGTCACAGACATGTACTTGACTGGTAGATGGTGTTCTGCAAGATTCATGTATTGATGATGCCTATCATATCAAGTGTTTTCAGGATCCATGTATGAGGAAATGAATCAAATACCTTCATGTAATTAATCCAAGCAACTTTCAGGTTGGTTTTCCTCCTTTTTACAATTTTGTAAGACCATTTTATCAATCAGTAACTGATAGTGTCTTGGGATTTTCAGAAAATTCCTTTTTGTTCATGTGGTAAAATTGAAATGAGCTGCAAATATTCTTGAATGGAATTAGCTACAATTCCTGTCAGTAGTTTAAAAGTTTTGGGGAGGGCAGGTAATGCAACAGAACCTGCTTGGCACTGCTCCTTTCTCTTTGTTCTTCAGAATGAGAAATGTCCTGACAGTTGTTATCCAGTCTTCTACTGCTTTGGAATGGAGCACATCATTAACCTGTTGTACAATCATGGATGAAGACTTGTCAACTTTTTAAGCCAACAGCTGTGGACTTCATCTGTTCAGGCACTGTCCAGTTTTTCACTTTCTTCAATTGTTGCAGGCTTTCCAGGGTTATTTGCTTTCCTTTCTTCCGTTTGCTTTCCTTTCATTTTGTTTTCCACATCTGTGATCCAGGTGGCTTTCTTACTGTATTCTTTTGAGTCTTCCCAGAGTTCTTTCAGAAGGTCATTGTCTTTTCATTGTCTGGTTTAACTTCTAGTTTTTCATCTCCCTCCAGTGATTTATAGAACTGTCTTCGGTCATGCTGGAATTGGAAATTTTGTCTGTATTTCTGGATACTGCTATTGTACCTCTTGATCTTATTGGATATTGCAACAATTCTCTGTTTAATTTCTTCTGCAACTTGGGCTATTGTTCTTAAGAACATGAACATAAGAAGAAGTCATGCTGGGGGCTGCATTGTGGTTGCACCCCCCCCCCCAAGTCAGAATTCCAAAGGTGCCCATGATCTCAAAAAGTTTGGAGTGCCCTGTTGTGTCTCTGAAGAAGACCCAGTTAGGGTTGCCAGGTTTGGGATGGGAAAATACATGGAGATTTGGGGGAAGGAGCCTGAGTTTGGGGAGAGGAAGATCTTCAATGATATGACTCTATAGAGTCCACCTTTCAAAGCAGCCACCTTCTCCAGGAAAACTGATCTCTTATCACCTGGAGATTCATTGTAATCCCAGGAGGTTTTCACCCACCACCTGGGGATTGGCAACCCTGTTCTGCACCCATGCTCAGAAGGGTATAATGCCACAGGCTCCACCTTCCAAAGCACATATTTTCTCCAGGCGAACTGAGCTCTGTCAGTTGGAGATCAATTGTAAAAGGGGGGCTACAGGGGGGGGAGCCAAGCCTTGTGTACGTGGGGGGGGGGAAGCGCACATGGCCACAGAGAGGGCCCTGAGTGCCACCTCTGGCACCTGTGCCATAGGTTCACCACCACTGACCTATGGTCATGCAAAAAATACATGTTTCTTCTTGCAGTTATCAAAATAAATAAACTTCTGAAGGGGGAAAATACTAGATATTTAACTTAAAAAATGGAAAGAAAGCACATATGTAAGGAGGACAATTGTATCAGATCTCCATTGGGTATTCCATTGTGGGATGAAAGGGAAAAAAACTGGAACTAGCCTAAAGAATACTGTTTTGCAACTTTAGCCAGAAATCTCATTTTGAGAACCTTGGCTGGTTTTTTGCACAGAGAGTGTTCTCACTAGGCCTGTTTTTGGCAGGCTCTCTGGTTTAGGTCAAAATATGGGGACTCCATTGTTTGTTGGGGTGTTTTCATAAGTCAGGCAGCACCTCTTGGCTACACTGGAGATACCCCAGTTCGCCCATCACCCTCTTTTAGCCAAATTGATTGTCCTTGTGAGCATGTGTCTTCTGTGAGTTCCTTTAAAAAGGTTAGGATAAAACTGGGCATATGACAATCCTAAATTTAGTAAGGAAGCTGTGCTTCACAACAGGCCTCTCAATGAACATAAGAATATAAGAACATAAGAGAATCAGGCCAATGGCCCATCCAGTTGGATCAGGCCAATGGCCCATCCAGTCCAACACTTTGTGTCACACAGTGGCCAAAAAAACTAGGCACCATCAGGAGGTCCACCAGTGGGGCCAGGACACTAGAAGCCCTCCCACTGTGCCACCCCCAAGCACCAAGAATGTTGAGAGTTCCAACAATACAATGTGCCTAGTAGCCACTGATGGATCTCTGCTCCATATGTTTATCCAATCCCCTCTTGAAGCTGTCTATGCTTGCAGCCATCACTACCTCCTGTGGCAATTATTGGGGAGCGCAGGTAATGCAACAGAACCTGCTTGGCACTGCTCCTTTCTCTTTGTTCTTCAGAATGAGAAATGTCCTGACAGTTGTTATCCAGTCTTCTACTGCTTTAGAATGGAGCACATAATTAACCTGTTGTTAATCACCCTTTGCGTGAAGAAGTAATTCCTTTTATCCATTCTAATCCGACTGCTCAGCAATTTCATCGAATGTCCACAAATTTTCGTATTGTGAGAAAGGCAGAAAAGTACTACATTCTCTATCCCAGGCATAATCTTGTAAACCTCTATCATGTCACCCCTCAGTCGACATTTCTCCAAGCTAAAGAGTCCCAAGCGTTTTAACCTTTCTTCATAGGGAAAGTGTTCCAACCCTTTAATCATTCTAGTTGCCCTTTTCTGCACTTTTGCCAATGCTATAATATCTTTTTTGAAGTGCAGTGACCAGAATTGGACACAGTATTCCAAATATATATAGAACCCAGACAAAATGCGATCCACTGGAGAAGGAAATGGCAACCCACTTCAGTATCCTTGCCAAGAAAACCTCATGGACCGTAACAAAAGGCTAAAAGATATGGCGCTGGAAGATGAGCCCCTCAGGTTAGAAGGCGCCGAATATGCTACTGGGGAAGAGTGGAGGGCAAGTCCAAGTAACCGCAGAAAGAGTGAAGAGGCTGGGCCAAAGCTGAAAGGACGCTCAGCTGTGGATGTGTCTGATGGTGAAAGAACAGTCCGATGCTGCAAAGAACAATACTGCATTGGAACGTAGAACATAAGATCTATGAATCAAGGTAAGCTGGATGAAGTCAAACAAGAGATGGCAAGACTGAACATCAACATATTGGGAATCAGCGAACTAAAATGGACGGGAATGGGTGAATTTAACTCAAAGGATCACTACATCTATTATTGTGGCCAGGAGTCCCATAGAAGAAATGGTGTGGCCTTTATAGTTAACAGGAGACTGAGGAAGGCAGTAATGGGATATAATCTCAAAAATGACAGAATGATCTTAGTCCATATCCAGGGCAAACCATTCAATATCACAGTAATCCAAGTCTATGCCCCAACCACTGATGCAGAAGAGGCTGAAGTGGACCAGTTCTATGAAGATCTACAACACCTTCTAGAATTAACACATAAAAAAGATGTCCTCCTCATCATAGGGGACTGGAATGCCAAAGTGGGAAGTCAAAAGGTAACCGGAACAACTGACAAGTTTGGCCTAGGAGAACAAAATGAAGCCGGGCAAAGGCTAATAGAGTTTTGTCAAAAGAACAAGCTGGTCATAGCGAATACCCTCTTTCAACAACCTAAAAGGCAACTCTACACATGGACATCACCTGATGGGCAACACAAAAATCAGATTGATTATATACTCTGCAGTCAAAGATGGAGAAGCTCCTTACAGTCAACAAAAACAGGACCTGGAGCTAACTGTGGCTCTGATCATGAGCTACGTATTGCAAAATTCAGGCTTAAATTGAAGAAAACTGGGGAAGCCATTAGGCCATTCAGGTTTGACCTTGATCACATCCCTTATGAATATACAGTGAAGGTGAAGAATAGACTTAAGGGACTAGAGTTGATAGACAGAGTGCATGGAGAACTATGGACAGAGGTACATGACATTGTACAGAAGGCAGCAACCAGCACCATCCCAAAGAAAAAGGAATGCAAGAAAGCAAAGTAGCTGTCTGATGAGGCTTTACAAATAGCTGAGAAAAGAAGGAAAGTGAAAGACAAAGGTGAAAAGGAAAAATTCACCCTACTGAATGTAGATTTCCAGAGAACAGCAAGGAGAGATAAAGAGGCCTTCCTGAAGGAACAATGCAAAGCAATAGAGGAAAATAATAGAATGGGAAGGACAAGAGATCTCTTCAAGAAAATTGGAGAAATCAAGGGAACATTTCGTGCAAAGATGGCCATGATAAAGGACAAAAATGGTAGGGATCGGTGTTCTTTCTAAGCCGAGTTAGTGCAAGCTGGTTCACAGATTTTTAGCCTTCAGCTCACACATTTTTGTCTTGGCTCAGGAAGGATGACCCCCAGGGCACATTAATTTATGCAGTAGCTCACAACTTTAATACTAGTAGCTCATGAAGTAGAATTTCTGCTCACAAGACTCTGCAGCTTAGCAGGAACATTGGTAGGAACCTAACAGAAGCAGAAGAGATCAGGAAGAGGTGGCAAGAATACACAGAAGAATTATACAAGAAGGATCTCAATGTACTTGACAACTATGACAGTGAAATCACTGACCTCGAACCAGACATCCTGGAGTGTGAAGTCAAATGGGCCTTAGAAAGCATTACTAACAACAAAGCGAGCGGGGATGACGGTATCCCAATTGAACTTTTCAAAGTCCTAAAAGATGATGCTGTTAAAGTTATGGACAATTTATGTCAACAAATCTGGAAAACGCAACAGTGGCCACGGGATTGGAAAAGATCAGTTTATATTCCAATCCCAAAGAAGGGCAATGCTAAGGAATATTCACACTATTGCACCATTGCACTCATTTCACATGCCAGCAAGATCATGATAAAGATCCTAAAAGTTAGGCTTCAGCAGTATGTCAATCAGGAACTACCAGAAGTTCAAGCTGGATTTCGGAGAGGTAGAGGAACTAGAGATCAAATTGCCAACATTCGATGGATTATGGAGAAAGCACAGGAGTATCAGAAAAAGTCTATTTCTGTTTCATTGACTACGCTAAAGCGTTTGGATCACAACAAACTGTGGCAAGTCCTTCAAGAGATGGGAGTACCAGACCACCTCACGTCTCCTGAGAAACCTGTATAAGGTTCAAGAACCAGCTGTCAGAATGGGATATGGAACAACTGATTGGTTTAGAATAGGAAAAGGAGTTCGACAAGGATGTATATTGTCACCCTGCTTATTTAATTTATATGCAGAATACATCATGCAGAATGCTGGCCTGGATGAAGCACAAACTGGAATTAAGATTGCCAGGGTAAACATCAACAACCTCAGATATGCAGATGACACCATTCTAATGGCAGAAAGTGAGGAAGACCTAAAGAACCTCTTCTTGAGGGCAAAAGAGGAGAGCACAAAAGTAGGCTTGAAACTCAACATCAAAAAAACTAAGATCATGGCATCTGGCCCCATCACACCTTGGCAAATAGAAAGGGAAGACATGGAAGCACTGATAGACTTCACATTTCTGAGATCCAAGATCACTGCAGATCGTGACTGTAGCCATGAAATTAAAAGACGTTTGCTCCTTGGGAGGACAGCTATGGCAAACCTGGGCAGTATAATAAAAAGTAGAGACATCACCCTGCCAACAAAAGTCTGTATAGTCAAAGCGATGGTATTCCCAGTAGTAATGTATGGCTGTGAGAGCTGGACCATAAAGAAAGCCGAGTGCAGAAGAATAGATGTTTTTGAGATGTGGTGCTGGAGAAGAATCTTGAGAGTTCCTTGGACTGCAAGAAGATCAAATCAGTCAGTCCTAAGGGAAATCAACCCAGACTGTTCCCTGGAAAGTCAGATGCTGAAGCTGAAGCTCAAATACTTTGGCCACCAAATGAGAAGGGGGCACTCACTGGAGAGGATCCTGATGCTGGGAAAGACAGAAGGCAAAAGAAGGCGGCAACGGCAAAAGATTAGTTGGCTGGACAGCATTACTGATGTAACAAACACGAATTTGAGCAGGCTTTGGAGGATGGTGGAAGACAGGAGGGCCTGGTGTGACTTTGTCCATGGGGTCACAATGAGTCGGACTCGACTGTGTGACTGAACAACAAAAATTATAGTACTGGCTGATTTGTTTTCAATTCCCTTATATATTTATTCCTGACGTTTGCTCTTCTTCTTTCATTCTTTAGTTGTGTTTAATTCTTCTAAGGCACTTAAGTCTGAGTGGCATTTGTTGATTTTTTTTCCAATCTCATTTGCCAGTTTGGTTTCACTTTAAAATTCTGAGTTACCTTTTTCTTAATGTCCATTTCCAGTTCCTTTGTTACTACATCTGCTACACTATACATCAACTGGTTGGTTTCAGTTATGTTTACTTTAGGAATTGTTTCAATCACTGCATTGATATTTTTGGCTTGAACTCAAATTACAGATCACCATTTAACTGTCAAATTTAAGTCTCTGATGGGTAATCTTTTTTTTTTTTTTTGCCTTTAATATGCTCTAAGAATTTGTCTTCAGTTCTTCCTGTACAGAGGTGAGGTGATGATGTATTATCAATATCTCACTATTAATTCATAGACTTTGAAGAGCAATTTCATTTCTGTGGCCTGTTTCTTGATTGGTTTGATTTTTTTTCTTGTTCTTCATGTATTTCCTTTGATTGGCTGTTGTTCCTCAAATCATCTAGCTCTATTGCAGTGAAAAAGGTATTCCATATAATAAAATGGTACTGATCTGCTTGTCACTGTTCAGTGATAGTGGAATCAGGACACATTCCCCCCCCACCCCCAATTCAAACATTGATTTCAAATATCCAGTCTGTTCATGTCTTGATTCAAAAATAACATTACATGATGATTCTGTTTTGTTCTCAGGAGCATTTTTTCAAGCCCATTTTCCAGTAGCTGATAGAAGATCCTGCTTCCAGTAGCACATTTTGCTTCTGCCCTGGTTGCCCAACAGAAGAGCCTGTGTCTTGTAGCTCATTTTTCACCAAAGATCCAGGAACACCAGTCTCTGATGTGGTTAACCCGAGCATGACAAAGCTGCTAGAGGTTTCAGATTAGGGGATTAGGATGCGTTGTTGTTGTTACTGTAAATTGTCACAGTAGAGCTGAACATAGAGTTGAATGAGAATGTTAATAAGTTGCTGGGTAACTTGTGAAGGCTGTAATGTTCTGTCAGAAATAGGGGATGGATGGTGGCTCAGTGGTAGAGCATCTGCTTGGGAAGCAGAAGGTCCCAGGTTCAATCCCCGGCATCTCCAACTGAAAAGGGTCCAGGCAAAGAAGCGTGAAAAACCTCAGCTTTAGTCCCTGTAGAGTCGCTGCCAGTCTGAGTAGACAATACTGACTTTGATAGACCAAGGTCTGATTCAGTATAAGGCAGTTTCATATGTTCATAATTCTTGTTCCAGGTTTATACCTTGGAGTAGGATCACAAACTCCTGATAAAGGAAGTTCTTGAAATGACTTTCACCAGTAGTTCATTAAACTTTTGGATTGGTGTTTTCAACTCACTGTTCCAGAGAAGTCTGATTGGAGTGGATTACAGATACAAAGATATCCATCTATAAGAATAATATATGGTATACTCCCTTAGGATTCTTATTCTCTTGCTTTTTTGGAGGGGGTATATTGTGTGTGTGTGTGTGTGTGTGTTTGCACCTGGAAGTCATGTCAACCTCTGGTGACTGACCCCTGCTGGAGGCCTGGAGGATATTTAAAGAGGTGACTGAATAGAGACTGATCCTGTCCTCTCATCTGGGTATTTCAAGGAAGTCTCCCATCTGAGTACTAACCACAGTCAACCTTGCTTATCTTCTGAGATCTGACAAGATTGGGCTTGCTTGGGCTATCCAGATCAGAGCTTCATTTAGGACTCTTATTGAACTGAAAGATTTGGAAAGGACTCTATATATTTGTTACTCAATAATGTTGTGAAGATTTTTATAATATTGTCAGATTATGTATTGATGTTTATACTTGCACTGTATGAATATATTCCTGCACTATTATATTTGCTTTAGTAGAGTTCAGTTCTTCCCACTGCATTTTTGTAATTTTAGTAATAAATTTGATAGGTAGATGGTGTTCTATAATTTGAGATCTAGCCATATTCTTGGGAATTGCAAGATACTTCACAGGATACTTGCTGTTCCAAGCAGCACTGTTTTCTGGAGCTGAGCTGGTGTTATTTGCTCAATGTCTAGCGTACCCAGATGTTTCCTGAGACTTCTAGACACTGCTTCAATGACAATTGGCATGATGGTAGTCCCTCTAACAATATTTATAGGTCTTGGTATTTCTTGATCTTCTCCTGTTCCTTCTTTTCTAGTCTGCTGACCCCTAGAACTGCAATGTCAATTATCCAAACTCTTTCTCTCTATCTCTCTTTCTCGCTCTCAAATTTTGATATTAGGGGTATTATGCTCCAGGTGTCCATATGTTTGCAATTGGAAGTTCCAAAGTTTTTTTTTTGTTTCATCATTCTTGATGATGATGATGATTTGCTATGAATGTGCAATGGAGTACAAAATGACATCTCCTAGGCACAAATATAT
Source organism: Heteronotia binoei (assembly GCF_032191835.1). Taxonomy (NCBI): domain Eukaryota; kingdom Metazoa; phylum Chordata; class Lepidosauria; order Squamata; family Gekkonidae; genus Heteronotia; species Heteronotia binoei. Next base: position 231,632,404 of record NC_083223.1, read on the forward strand.
TTTCTTTTGTTCAAAAAAATAACTCCAGCCCCATGCAACCCCCCACTGATTAAAAAAAATAATGCCCATAACCCAGAAAGCGATTTCGTGGTTCATCTTATACTGTTTCAGGTTCATAAGGCCTGGAAATTTTAAAACTCTAATAAAAATACTTTTAAGCAGGGCCATTTTTTGTAGAAAAAGCCCAGGAGGAACTCATTTGCATATTAGGCCACACCCACCTGACACCAAGTCAGCCTGAACTGCATTCCAGTGAATTCCTGCTAACCCCCCCTGCTTTTAATTTAATTTTTTTTAAAAAATGTAAAATCTATGCCGCTAAGGAGAAAAAGAAGACAGACATATTGCTGCCACTTCACATGACCATGCACTCGGATACTTGCTTGTATTCTATTACAATAAATCTTATGACCACATCTCTTGGCGGATTGTTCTTTTTTGCATAGAGTGAATTTACTCTATACATATAGTCATACATATTTCTATTCCCTTCAGGATCTTCCTCCAAAAATTCTGCAATTATTTTTATTATGTATTCTTTCAGGTCTGATTTTTCATCTTCAGGTACACCTCTCAGACGAATCTGAATTTCCATCAGTTTGCAGTCATGAATTGTCATTTTTTCTTGTAATTTTAACAAGGTGGAGTCATGTGTTTTCATTCTCTCTTCCACTTCTTGTACTTTCTTTGTTATTACCACAGTGTCATTTCTGAGATTCTCTATTTCTTTTTTTAATTCTTTCTTTGAGTCCTCAATATCCTTTCTTATTTCTTCTTTAGAGGCAGTTATCATTTCTTTCACCCCCTTCATTATCCTAGCTTCCATTGCATCTAATTGGGCTTGCATTTTCTCTATTGAAGCAGACGTAGCACGAGTTTGTTTCAGGTCTGACATGTAAAAAAAGATCAAAAATTTTGATCTCACCAAATTAAACTTGAACCATCAGGTTTGATAAAGTGAAACTTTCCCTTTCCATTGCACCCAATTTTGCTGTCCTCTGAGCCTCCCAGGCTCAGATATTAATGTTTAAAGTTTTTATTTCTCCCAAAATGGCAGTCGCAACTTTTGCTTTACTTTAAAAAAAAAAAATCCCTTTTACCAGTTCAAATTTTGTTATCTACTATCCAACAGTAGTAATTTTTTAATTGCCAAATCTGTTAACTCCACCAATTTTTAATGTCCCAATCACTTTAAAAACGATGTTAAAACTTAGTCCTCCCAACAACAATGGCCACTGATGTTTCTCTCTGGTATAATCCTAGAGTAGGCTATTTACTTCGTTGATTTCCTTCTTCCTCCTCCAATACTTCCTGCTTTTCTTGCCTTCAAATCTCATTTCACTGGTAGAGAAATCTCACGATATCTGACGTATTTCCTGTGTTAACTGTGAACGCTGCAGATCTGTGACAATGGGGCTGCCTCCTCAACCACAGATAGACTAAACAATAAATTCCTTTCTTCTTTTAAGTTTACAAAGTTCAAATTTAGCCTCTTATCTTCTTCTCCTTTCAGGCTTTCAGTATTTCCAACTCCCACCTTTTACTTTTGTTTTGTTTAACTTTAATTAGTCCTGGAGTGAAGAAATAGCAATTAGTACCTTTTTTTCGTAGTTTATCCAAATCAACACCAGTCCCTTGTAAACTATTAAAATTGTAAAAGAAGGTCTGGATCCTGTCAAGCTTCAAATTAATGTCAAGAGTCAAATTAATGACTCTGGAAACTTCTGCAGATGATGAATATACAACTTCTCTCCGGAGATCCCTCAAAGGAGTCCTCCCCACCCCCGGGACTCCCTTTCAGCCAAGGTAAGTCTCCTCAAAGTATCTGTGCATATCTTGGACAATTCTCTAGCTGAGAAATGTAGGCAGAAGGCATTAATTTGCCTTTTACTACCCTGAACAGAAGTGCCAACCTGCCCCTGTTAGGGAAAGCAACTCAGCTCGCCATTTTCCAACCCTGGAACGGCACAAATATACTTTCAATCCAAAAGCTATTGTAGGGACAGATACCAAAGAGAGGTGGGAAGGGGAGGATGAAGAAAGAGGGAAACTGCATTCAGTGGAGCTATACATGTTTCAGTTTAATTGGGAAAATCCAGATTTTCAGAAAAGCAAAATGTTTAAGGAAGGGATGTAACATCCCCCCCCTGATATTCTGCAAGACACAAGGGGCAATTCCCCTCTCCCAACACAGATGGATGAACTTTTATCAGAATGTACTGATGATTATGCAATCAGATAGTAGCAAACTACAGTTGCTGATTTTTATCTCAGTGGACTACATCCTTCTACTTCTGCCATTTATTTCATCTCACTGAGCCCTGCTCCCAAACTGCATACTGTATTCCCCAACAAAGTTTGCAAGCCTTCCCATGTCCACTCAATGAAGCACAATTAATAATTCATAATCATATTATGAATAATTAAAACTTTGGCTTGATGGTTTGTCATGTCATCCTGCCTGAACCACTTCCGACAGACAGTCTTGTTTGTTGTACACAAGTGCTACTGGCAGTACTCTATGGGAAAACATGTTGCTGTCAATCAAACTGGGTGCTTTGCTTCTTACAATGTTCACTCAGCGCAGATTTACATCGGCAAAGCACAATCCTCTTTTCACAAATAGGCCATAAATACAGACAAAGATAGAAGACTGGATAACATGCACACACAGACTTGTCTGTGTGTATGTGGAAGGTAACGGCACAACAAACTACTGAAAAGGAGACATAGAGGGTATTAAGTGATCTGCTGCAGTCACAAACAACAGGATCCCCAGTTTTCCATCACATTGCGTTGTGGAACAGAATATAGGTTTCTGGTTTCTATCAGAGAATCTACATTAGAGGTGGTCAAACTTGCTTAACGTAAGAGCCACATTGAATAAAGTCAGATGTTTGAGATCTGCAGCACAACAATATTATACACACATCTTTATTAAAATTCTTAATACTTTCTTTGCACAGAAAAATAAAATACATATCCATGCACTTTACAACACAACCAGGACACTTAAAAAAAAAAAGAGCTGAGAATAACAGTCCCCACAAAACCAGCATAGGGAAAGGTTAGGGAATTATTATTCGGCACCAGTGGGAGAAGGAAACACACATGTACCATATAAATCACTGACCACTGTTGGCATTGTTATGCATCTCTCTTTACCTTGACACCAAGGTTAGTAAATACAGCTCCTACAAGAGGTATAAAACTAAGGGGGAACCCTGCACTGTCATCTTTAATTCCACCCCTTCTTCCAGTGACTCCCTCAGCTCTCTCACTCTCTTTCCCCACTCTAGGTCTCTGGGTAGCCTCTGTGGTGGAGGAGAAGAGCTTGCAAGCCTACCTATTTTCCCCTCTTTCCCTGCTTCACACACAATGGAAATAGTTACCTATCTATGGGTCAGAGGCTGACTGAGATTCTGATGCTACACATGCTTACTTGAGAGTAAGCCTGCACTAAGTTCCTCCTTGACCTCCAGGAGCCACACAATATGTGTGAAAGAGCCATGTATGGCTCCCAAGCCACCCCTGATCTATATATTTATTTATGAGGTCAAAACCAGGATTAGAGAATCTTTTAAGGTTATAAAAAAACAAGTAACTTATCAGTATAATACATATTGTCCATAACATGTAGAACTACAGGAAAATGTTGACTTCGCTAATTTATTTTCACAATTGCATAAAAAGGGAGAAATTGGGTAAGTGTAGCCTACAGTTTTTGAAATGTCTGTTGCTACTGGAGGTGAAAGCTCCAGCTGATGGAAATGAGCCCTGTCTAACCTGCCAAGTTGTTTCCAAACATTCAAACTGTTCAGAAGATTTTAGAAACTGCCAATAGAGAAGGCCTAGGGACAAATGGGCTTGTGTAATGTTGGTGGGATGGGAAGCAGCAGAAAAGGGTTATGAGCAGAAGTATCACAGTGATAATTAAGTGCTAACAGCAACAGTCTCTCCACATATCCCAAATCTCTGCAGAAACATTCTCTGCTTGTTAGTTATAGATGCTTCAGGACTTTTTTTTTTTGTCTGTGGCTACTGCTTTATTCTTCTTCCTGAATAAGTCATATGGGTAATGTAAGCTAATCAGGGTTCACATAGTAAACACAACATTGCAATGATACAAAGGTAATCATATTTTGTTATGTGATCATGTCACTCTTCGCAGGAGTCAAGGAACAGTCATAATAAGTCCATACCATGTAAATGAATAAGGGATTTCCACACACACACACCGGCAGAAAAATAAAATTCACAATATTGCCACAATAGGATACATTTTGGCAAAAAAAAAAAAAAAAACCAACCCAAAAACTATAAGTAGTTTCAGCTCAGCCCTTCCTTGTTCTAATTTAATAAAATGTTTATCACCATATGAACTTGACAAGGACACGAAAGGTAATTTCACAAACAAACAAATAATCTTTCACTGTCTTTATTTTTGTTTTTCTTATTGCAAACAATCCATATCTACAAGAGAAGGGAGTTATATAAACCTTCAAATGAGATATAACAGCAACCTCCATTACACTGCACTGTGCACCAAATAAAAACAATATTCCTGCCTGTTGGATTTTTAAGATTAAAAAATCCTGAGCAATTGGAAATTGAAAAGCAAAGGGAGGGGGTTTTCTTCCACCCGGTGATGTAAGAATAAGAATAATAAAGTTTTAATTCAGTTCAAAAAAGCAGCTAGATGTGTCCTGCTTACTTCATGTTTTGATACAATACTGTGATGGACTGCCCTTAACAACAGGTTTCTTAGTGCAGCAATTTCAGAGAGCTGGGAGGTGAAGTGTTAACTCTTCACTGGCTTGGAGAGCTTGAGTGAGAGGCTGCTCTCCCTCCCCACCCGATTCGCCAGTGCCAACTGAGGAGAACTATATGATTAGCTGAGTGCTGACAACATGGTCTTTTTTGGGGTGGGGGGGAGTCTTTTGGACAGTTGTCTCTTTGGGAAGTCAGATGGTCAATCAGTTGACTTCTGACCAAGTCAGTTGGAGTCAGTGAATCTGACAGAGTCAGTCAGATAGTCACCTTTGGAGTGAAGGGAAATGACTCTTTGCCTTAACTGTTTGCCAATTCTGAGGAACAATTCAGTATCAGAACAGAATGTCTAAGAGTCAGCCTAAGCTAAAGTCTGTTTTACACTGGTACCTGAACTGGTATTGAGATTTTGACAAGGGAAATTGCTGAAACATCTATTCAGGCCAAAAGAAAAGGGTTATATATTCTGAGAAGAAAAATGATAATTCCTGCTCAGTTACACAGAGGGTTTTGCTCTGAGGAGACCCCTGGTCTCTTGTGAAGAGAATCAGATTTAGATGCCTCAGGATATTGAAATAAACTGGTTTCCAAAAGGGGGAGAGTTTAGATACACAAATAAAGAGAATGTTTTCAGGTTTCCTGGAGAATAGGAAAATATATGAAGAAATATTTTAACTAAAATACTCTCATTGTTAAGATCCAAAAATATAGGGAAATAAGCTTAAGAACATAAGAACATAAGAGAAGCCATGTTGGATCAGGCCAACGGCCCATCCAGTCCAACACTCTGTGTCACACAGTGGCCAAAATTTTTTTATATATACACACACACTGTGGCTAATAGCCACTGATGGACCTGTGCTCCATATTTTTATCTAAACCCCTCTTGAAGGTGGCTATACTTGTGGCCGCCACCACCTCCTGTGGTGGCGGCCACAAGTATAGCTTCAACAATACTGTTTTGATTGTTAAAAGAAGTACAATCTGTATAAACAACAACTTTTACCTGAGCATTTCCAACATCTGACCACACCTATTCAATCTCTGCCTGTTAAATAAAATCATTATTTCTGTTTGAATGTTGTACTGTCTCAAGTGCCATATGAAATTTATTTATTTATTTGTTCGATTTATATCCCGCCCTACCCCACCAAGGCGGGCTCAGGGTGGCTTACAATACAAAAAACTAACAAAGATCAGTTTAAAATACATTAATAATTATACAATAAAATACATAAAAATACATAAAACTCACATCAATATGCACTATGCTACCTTTTCCTTAAATCAATTCTTCAAGTATTCCAGTGTTCAATATTCTGATGTTCAAAGTTTAAATATTCAGGCATCCCGATATCAATTAATTGTATGCCAACCGGAAGAGGGCTGTTTTACAGGCCCTGCAGAACTGTTCAAGGTTCCGCAGGGCCCTCACCTCCTCCGGGAGCTGGTTCCACCAACAGAGGGCTGCAATCGAAAAGGCCCTGTCTCTGGAAATGGAAAAACAAGAGGGGTTCTGCTTATCCCATCAAGTTCCTGGACTGGGTTAGAAGACAAATTAGATCTTTGTGACAGTATGGGACAGACAGACTTTTTAAACAATAACAAAAGCCACTTGGGGCTGCTCATTCACAGTTGGAAACTAATTTTTGATGGGAAAACCTGCCTGAGAATGGAGAAGTGCCAGGGTCCATCAAAAATGCCTTTAATATTATTGAAAGAGCTGTTTTCTCATAAAAAGCTGCAAAATAAGTAATGCATAATTGTAAGCCAAAATGCCCTCAAAATGAGGTTGGGGAATTGTCAGGTGGACACCTGGCTTAGTCAGGATCTTTTTACCTGTGTATACAGGATTCCACGTCCAGAAAGTAATGCTTAAAAATATTAGGGACTCTAATTAAGTAAAACAATTTAAATTTATTCAGGAAATATAGGCATACATACAAGATAAAATAATCATAAAATCATACACACAGTCCTGAGAAAAATAGATAGAGAGATAGGGGAACACATGGGTAGAAAAACAGGGTGATATTTATCAATCGTAGTCTTCAAGGAAGGCTCCAATGGCGACGAGCAAGGAAGTGGGAGAAGGGACCCAAAAGTGATCAGGAATCGGGGATGGATCTATGCAGTGGAATTGGGATACTGATAGAAGCACACCTGTGGGTAGCTAGTCCACAAGTTATAAGGACTCTCTTGAGCCCTTAGAGGATGGGAGGTATGAGGGAGGAGGAAGGTGGTCAGCTGATGCATGACCTCCCAAAAAGGGGAGGTTTCGCAGTGACCATAAGGGCTGGACTACTGCGACAACCAATAGAAAGTTCATTGGTGGCACCTAATTGGATGCTTGCTCTTGACCAATGGACTTGCTTGGATCCTGGATACCTGAGTGAACTTTCAGGTTGAAATGGACCAGGGGGAGGCTCCAAAATGACAGTTGGGGAGAAGAATAGAAGAGATTACTTGGGTGGGGAGATACTTAGGACTATTAGACTTATCAAAAAGGGTGACAATAGAGAGTCAAATCCTGGCCTAGGTAACACCCAGTTTACACAAAGAAAATTGGCTCTGGTTGAAGATGGTCTTCCTCTTCTTCTGTCTTCTCCTTGGCACTAGTTTTTGTCTTGAGTTTTGTTAGACAAAGAAAGTGGCGGTTGGACGATTAGCCACGCCTGGGGTGGGTAGATTGCTTGCAGGCACAGGTGACATCTGGTGTGAATGTGAGCCGTCCGTTTCGCTGGAATGGAGTCAGGCATGGTAGGAAGATGGCTGTGTGTGGTGTTAGCCCTCCACAGTGGATTCCATGGTCAGTGCTTCAAAACCGTTTGCCTGGATAGCTCCTGGCGGCGCAGTTTCCTCCGTTCCATGACTTGTATGGACGTCATACGGAACGACAGGAAGCCATCCGTTCTCCTGGTGGGCACTCTTGTACCGGTCTTGAGTGCCTTCGTAGCGTTCTGGCTGCTTGTACTGCATAAATCCCTCTTGCCCCTGGATAGGTTCTCTCACACTCTCTGGCCAGACGTATGCGAGTCACTTCTCCAGGTGCTTTGGCAACCAAGTTGGTGATTATGATGTTCTGTAAGGGGGGGGGGGGTTTCCTCACATAAGTGTAGAAATATGAACACCAATATACAATTTCGTAATCTACCATCTAATCATTTCTGATAGCTGTAGGAATAACAGTGTGATTCATATTCCTTTGCTTTCCATCGCTTTAATTGTGGCACAAATTGATCAGAATTTTTTTGTGCCAGGTATAAAAACTTATAAGATGTCTCAGAGCTACTCATGGTCAATATGCTGGATAAAGATGAGCCCCATGCACACGTCATTGAAAGGGCTCAGGTCCATTAAAGTGTAGGCTAGAATAAAACTTGTTAATCTTTAAAGTGACAAAAGACTCCTTGTTTTCCTCACTTCCTTGGATTATGAATATCTTGTGCATCCCAGGCCTGGTGCCAGATACCACTCTTCCAATAAGAAGATCAGCCCCCTCCCAGCTGGGCCGGCTTTACCGGCTAGAGGCTGGGGGCCGCTGTTGCCCTCCTGGAAGGAGGGAAAGCTGGCCCCCATTATCTCCCAATCTGGGGTAAGCTTGTTTGGCATGGCGTCAGGGCTAAAAAGGCCCTGCCCCTGCCCAACTCCACGCAGTTGCTCTTTGGCTCTCGGAGGGAGAGCAGCATCAGGACGTCTGCATCGTGCGGCTTGGGCCCAGGCATGGCAGCGCGTGCGAGGCTCTTCTGGAGGACATGTGGGAGACGCTGCGGGTTCCTTGCATGAGCAGCGGCTTTGAGTGCTGGTTGCCCAGCCAGAATAGCAAGTCAGGGTGCTGTTAGGAGGAAGCAGGAGTGTGTTGTAGGGCGTGAGTGCCCGGCCGGTGGCCGGTTCACCCCCCTCCCCCCCTGTGGGAGCAGGTGTGGGCTCCCACCCATCCCCCCTCTGCTAAGAAGAGAGGGCATTTCCAGCCCCAGGAGGAAAACCTGTGGAAAACCTATGCAGATAGTGTTGCCCACTAGAAGAATAATATGGAGCTAGACTGACCAATCATATAACTGTATAAAATGGTGTCATATTTTAATATGTACTACAAGTTTTTTTGTCCTACCTTTCCTCTTTTAACCACACTCATGTAGCACTATCATCTAATTCGTGGCCATGCTATTCTTTAATAATATAATAATAATAATAAGCAAGCATGGAAATCCATGGTTCAATAAAACAATACAATACAACAGGAATTTTAAATCAATAACATAATAAATAAGTTAGTTAAAATAGATAAAAGGTGCTACATTACTATGGGTCATAATATCCACAAGATGGCTGGATGGCTACACATCAATTTCATCTGTTTAGCCAGGTTCTGTTTCGAAAGCCAGCTGAAAAAGAAATGTTTTACAAGCCCTGCGGAATTGATTCAAGTCCCGCAGGGCTTGCACCATCTCTGGTAGATGATTCCACCATCGAGGGGCCATTGTAGAGAAGGCTTGCTCCCTGGTTGCCTTTAATCGAGCCTCTCTTGGCCCAGGGATTATTAGAAGATTTTGCGAGCTAGATCTCAGTGCTCTCTGGGGAACATATGGGGAGAGGCGGTCCCTTAGGTAGGCAGGTCCTCGGCCATATAGGGCTTTAAAGGTAATGACCAGCACTTTATAGCGAACACGGTACACAACCGGCAGCCAATGCAGATCCCGCAGCCCAGGCCGCACATGTTCCCACCGTGGTAGTCCCAATAGCAGCCTGGCCGCCGCATTCTGGACTACCTGAAGTTTCCGTGTTTGGTATAAGGGCAGCCCCATGTAGAGGGCATTGCAGTAGTCTAGTCTCGAGGTGACCGTTGCGTGGATCACAGTTGCTAGGTCGCTGCGCTCCAAGAAGGGAGCCAACTGCCTCGCCCTCTTGAGGTGAAAGAAGGCGGATCTAGCAGTGGCAGCTATCTGGGCCTCCATTGACAAGGAGGATTCCAGTAGCACTCCCAGGCTCTTGACTTTGCGCACTGGTATCAGTGGCGCACCGTCAAAAGCCGGCAACATAATCTCCCCTCCCAGTCCGCCGCGGCCCACGCAAAGGACCTCAGTCTTCGCTGGATTCAACTTCAGCCCGCTCAGCCTGAGCCAGTCAGCCACGGCTTGCAACGCCCGGTCCAGGTTTATTGGGACATTGCCAGCCCGGCCGTCCATCAATAGATAGAGCTGGGTGTCATCTGCATACTGATGGCAGCCCAGCCCATACCTCCGTACAATCTGGGCAAGGGGGCGCATAAAGATGTTAAACAACATGGGGGAGAGAACTGCTCCCTGAGGCACCCCACAATGAAGTGGGTGTCTCTGGGACAGCTCCCCCCCAATTGCCACCCTTTGTCCCCGAACTTCCAGGAAGGAGGAGAGCCATTGTAGGGCTAGCCCCCGAATTCTTGCGTCGGCGAGGCGGCGGGTCAGCAGCCGATGGTCGACCGTATCGAACGCAGCCGACAGGTCTAGCAGCAGCAATACTGCCGAGCCGCCTCGATCCAGTTGTCGTCGGAGGTCATCCATGAGGGCGACCAAGACTGTCTCCGTCCCATGGCCCGGGCGGAAGCCGGACTGGCATGGGTCTAGGGTGGAGGCGTCCTCCAGAAAGTCCTGTAACTGCAACGCCACAGCCCTCTCAGTAATTTTGCCCAAAAAGGGCAAATTTGAGACCGGTCGGTAGTGTGCCAATTCGGCCGGGTCTGATGAAGCTTTTTTCAGGAGAGGGCGGACCAGTGCCTCTTTCAGGGGTGTTGGAAAGGCGCCCTCTGAAAGGGATCGATTTATAATATCCCGTATAGGATATCGTAATTCCTCCTGGCAGGCCTTAATTAGCCAGGAGGGGCATGGGTCCAGATCACAAGTTGTGGATCGTGCAGTGCCAAGAATTCTGTCGACCTCCTCCAAGCTGAGCGGGTCAAAGCAGTCCAGGGTTGAATCAGAAGACACGCATTGGGCCTCGAGTTCACTTACTGCATCTAAGTTGGCAGGGCAGTCATGGCGGAGCGATTGGACCTTATCAGCAAAAAATTTCGCAAAAGCCTCACAGCCAATCTCCAATTCCTTAGCTTTTGAGTCGCCCTGTGGCAACGTAGTAAGGTTCCGAATTATTCTAAATAATTGGGCCGGGCGCGAATTTGCAGATGCAATCTTGGCCGCAAAGTATATTTTCTTTGCGGTCTTGATTGCCATCTCATAGGACTTCATAAACTTCCTATAAGATGTTCTAGTCGCTTCGTCACGAGAACGCCGCCATTGCCTCTCTAGCCGTCTAAGGCCTTGTTTCAGCTGGCGTAATTCCGGGGTATACCACGGAGCCAGCTTAGTCCGAGGTCGCAGAAGGCGCCGAGGTGCGATCTCCTCAATGGCCCTAGAGAGCCGGCTATTCCAGGTCTCAATCAGGCCGTCGAGGGAATCGCCAGCGGGCCAGGGATCCCGAAGAGCCATCTGGAACCATTCCGGGTCCATTTGGCTCCGCGGGCGAGCCATAATCGGCTCCTCGCCTAAACAGGTTTGGGGAAGCATATCTACACGAGCCTTGAGGGCGAAGTGATCCGACCATGGCACCGCCTCTGCGGTTATATCGCTCACTGTAACCCCAGCCGCAAAGATCAGGTCTAACGTGTGTCCGGCCTAGTGGGTGGGGGTTGCAACAAATTGAGAGAGTCCCAGTGTCGCCATGGAAGACACTAGGTCCGTCACCTGACTGGAGGACGGGTCATCAGCATGGACGTTGAAGTCACCCAGGATTATCAATCTTGGGTGCTCCAGCGCCCAGCCTGTCGCCGCCTCAAGCAGGGACGGTAAGGCGTTGGCCGGTGCGTTAGGCGTACGGTACACCAGCCAAATCGCCAACCCCTCTCCAGCCTCCCACGCCAGACCGGCACATTCAATACCCTCAATCTTTGGGGCTGGGAGCGCCCTGAAGGAGTAAGCCTCCCGTGCAAATAATGCCACTCCTCCCCCCCGCCCGCTAGTCCGCGATTGGTGGAAGACTGAGTAACCTGGGGGAGCTGTTTGCGAGAGGGCCACTGTGTCTCCCTCCCCGAATCCAGGTCTCAGTCACGCAAGCCAGGTCCATATTCTGTTCGAACATAAACTCTCGAAGAATTGAGGTTTTGTTATTGATGGACCTGGCGTTGCATAACACCAATGACGGAGGCGGGTTACACCTGGCCCTACTACCTGTCACCCTCGGGATGGGACGCAGATTGGAGGGGGGCCGAGCACTGACATGTCTCTGTCCTCCTCCCTTATAACATCTGTTCCCAGTTAAAGAAATAATGATGAAGCAATTATACCACAGGAGAAGGGCTCTCTTTTTAAGGCTCCCCTGTAGGTCCAAGTCTTAACTGTTCCATCACCCTTGATAATATTATTATATTGCAAAGAGAGGAAAGTATAAGTAATGTTTTAGAAGTCTCACTTGTTTACTGGTTCTCCTATATCAATGGTAAATATAACTTTGGTTCTCCATACTTGAGCCTACGTGTTCATTACCATCACTGGTTTTATATCATTTCAACTATCTTGGTTGTTTCACAAGAAGTCCCAGGAACTACTGTTCTGTAATGATGCTGAGAAGTTAATGTTGAAGCTCTCAAAAAAGCATAATCACCAGGGTTCCTTGGAAGAAAGAAGTCTATAAAGCAAGGGTTTGGGGAAAAGGAAGAAAGGAGGACTGCCTGCAGTTTTTTTCATTGTGCATTTTTTCAGCCTCATGTGAAAAGACATACTGAGCTGTGCTGCAACTGCAAAACAATCAACAAGGGGTTGAATAGTAAACTGAATCCCATTAGTGATATAAACAGAAATCCTGACATTCTCCTATAGAGAACAATGGGAAAAGCTGGATGAATTTCATTCAATCTGTTCTATACTGAGTTTTTGGTTCCTTGCAAATGAGTTGTGTTTATTCCACACCCTTTTAGCAATCCATCATGAATGTTTAAGAACTTTGTGAAGATGCATGCCAAACCAATATGCCCTACATGGCTAGGGACCTGTCTACCTCTGGGACCGCCTTTCCCCATATGAGCCCAGAGAGCACTCCAATCAAGTTCACAAAATCTTCTCTGGGCCAAAAGAAGCTTGACTGACCACCATCAGAACTAGAGCCTTTTTGGTGGCAGCCCCTACCTTGTGGAATGCTCTTCCCAAAAACACCAGGGCCTTGCAGGGCTTGCCACAATTCCACAGGGTCTGCAAGACAGAATTGTTTAGGCTGGCATTTAACATCTAATGGGGAGATGACCACCATTCTGCTATTCCACAGTACTGGTAATTGAACTCATCCAATAACCATGCCCTCTAGGGAATGAAACTAAAACTGAACAAAATGTCCCTGAAATATATGACATTGTATGAATTGTTTTAATGATTTTATAGTGATTTTATTTTGTGCTATGTTGTTTTAACTGTTGTTACTTGCCCTGAGCCTATCAGCGGAGGGCAGGATACAAATGTAAGTCAGTCAGTGAGTCAGTAAATAAATAAATAAATGTGTATTTTTGCCCAGCCATATGGGAGTTATAGTACCCTTCCTACAACTTTGAATTATCTAAAGTGACCATCTAATCTTGATATTGTAGAGTGTTGGATCAATTATAAATAAAACTGCCTCCCTTGAAGAACTTATTAAGAAAAGCAATTTTCAAAGATTTCAGGTTTTCACGGCTGGTAACATCATTAGGGTTTGTAGAGTCTTTCGGGATCAAGTGCCGTGTTCTACTGGAGAAAGTTTTCCTTCCAGACGTTTCGTTCTCGGCTGCGGAGAACATCCTCAGTGGCATTGCAGCCGGAGCAGGCGCTCAGACCTTCTTGGCTGCTGTACATTGAGTGGGGCCAGGGCTGCTCTCCAGCTCTCCAGCAGCCCTGGCCCCACTCAATGCACAGCAGCCAAGAAGGTCTGAGCGCCTGCTCCGGCTGCAATGCCACTGAGGATGTTCTCCGCAGCCGAGAACGAAACGTCTGGAAGGAAAACTTTCTCCAGTAGAACACGGCACTTGATCCCGAAAGATTCTACAAACCCTAAAAGCAATTTTGATCTGACATGCTTGGCCAAGATCTGGGTGGACAAGGATGAAGTGACTCCTCCTTCATCATTCCTTCATCATTCACCAACAGGAGGACAAGGGTGACAATTCTCATCCAAGATTCTTTCTCCTTCAAGAGGCTTCTTGCACCAAACATTGCTGGTGCTGAATATGTAGGCCTGGCATGGGGTGTCAGGGAGAGGGTTGGACTCTTGCTGGTTTATTGTCCACCTAGTTTGCCAACTGATTCCCTGCTGAGGTTGGTTGAGGTGGTGGTAAGTGGGCCTTGCACTTCTCCAAACTGATAGTTTGAGGGACTTCAGTGTCCACACTGATGCTGCTTTGTCTGGTGTCTCCTTGGACTATATGAATGCCATGGCATCATTAGAACTCTCCCAGGTTGTATTGGCCCCCAAGCATAAAGCAGGCCACAGGCTGGATCTGATCTTTTGTGCAGGAGTTGATCTGCATTCGGTAGTGCTTTGTGAACTTGGGCCATAGACTGATCATTACCTTGTAAAGATTTGTTTGAGATTTGCCTCCCCCCACTGCAGGAGCAGCGAGCTTATTTATGCTTGCCTGTGGAGAGTCATGGATCCAATTGGATTCCTATATGCTTTGTGGGATTTATCTGGCTCTGCCAGTAGTTCTCTCAATGAGCTCACTGGAGGCCATTGAGTGAGGGGCTCTAAAGACAACCTAGTGATGAAGCAACAAGAAAACTATAGAACCCACCTGAAGGCCTTGAAGTGGCAGTGAAGGCAGTGAAGCATTCTTACTTCTCTGCATTGTATCTGCCATGTCATGTCCAGCTCAATTGTTTGGAGTTAGGCAACTGACCACCCCTTCAGTGGCCCCAAAGAAGGTAAAAATTCTATTAGCTGTCATTTGCAATGCTGTTTTCAGATAAAATCTTGCTTCTCCACCAAGACTTGGCTGCCAAATATGGAGTCATTAGAAATCTTGGGATGTCATCTGCTCAATCAGGTCCATTTTTTGACTCTTTCAATCTACTCTCCTGGGCAGATCTTGCCCAGGTCCTATTGGCTGTCTGGCCTACTACCTGATCCTGGGATGCCTGCCTGCCTGGTTAGTAAAAAGCCTCAAGGGAAGTGACAGCAGGAACTTTTGGAGACATTATAAATCTTTCATTCTCTAGGGCTCTTTCACTCAAGGAGGTAGCAGTGACATGCTTCCTGAAAAAGGCATTGGTAGATGAGAGGGGCCTAGCCATTTACCACCTAGTATCAAATCTTCCATTGGATAAGTTCTGCTCATCATCATCTACCTTGAACCACTGACAAAGTGTGTTGTGGCTGTTCAGTAGGTGTGGCAGATCCAGGTGGGCAGCCATGTTGGTCTGAAACATTAGAACAAAGTTGGAGGCCAGTAGCACCTTTAGAACCAACAAAGTTTTATCGAAAATGTAAGCTTTCATTATAGACACTTCAATAGTGGTACTTCATTTTCATTTCCTTCTGCCTTGACAGCTGCTTTGATTCTATATATCCAGGTTCATGGATTTTATTTATTTTTTATCCGATTTATATCCCACTTCCTCTCCTCAGAATGGGATTTGAGGCAGCTAACATATGAAAATACACCAAATAGAACAGTTTAAAATACAGGAAATAAACATAAAAATATAACACAATTAGAAATCTATCAGAAGAGGAGAGAAATTATACTTACTGTCAAATTCATTTCCCCCAATGCATTTCTCTGTCATCCTTTTCAATAACACTTCAGTTTCACACAGAACAAAAGGCACTTCTCACAAGGTAGTTTATTTGTATTTTTCATAATAAAAATATGAAAAAGGTAATCCGTTATAATGATGATTTAAGTCATGGTATCTGCATTTTGGTCCAGTGGGTTTTCTGTACTGATTTTTAAGCATGAGCATTAATTATTTTTTCAAGGAACACCCCCCCCCCCCCCAGTGGGTGGAATTTCATGCTTTCAGAACATTATTGAATTAAGGTTGTGAGATACCAACATAACAAATATTTTCTTTGGCTGCTGATAGGAATTCCAGCTGAGTTTTAGTTCTGCTACAATATTCCTACTTCATGCTTGTTGTCTCTTTTGACTTCTTAAAAAAAATTGGGTACATAATTTAGCAGTTCGATAATTTTAATTAAAACATTTAGTGAATATTCATCCTCACTGATACACAATTTCCAACATTTTCAACACAGATCAGCCACACTGCTGAGATGGGAGGAATTTTAAATTTTCGACCCCATGACTAAGAGCAGACTGAAATTTAGAAAAAAAAACAATTGGGGGGGGGGAGCTTGTTTTGTGTTTGAGTGTGTGTGTGTGTGTGTTTTTAAATTACCCACAATCTATTGTAATGATTTTTCAGCTTTGAATAGTTCACACTCAGGATTTTTTATATTAATTCACAGCTGTTCTAGGAAACATGCTGAAACATGCACTGTCTGTCTTGTTATGTTTTCCTACCTGTTATTCCTGAAGCTTGCATTTAAAATTGATCACTCAGTCAAGAAGAAGAAGAGGAGGAGGAGGAGGAGACTGGATTTATACCCCACCCTTTGGAGTCTCAGAGTGACTTACAATCTCATTCCCTTCTTCTCCCCACAACAGACACCCTGTGAGGTAGGTGGGGCTGAGAGAGCTCTGAGAAAACAGCTTTGAGATAATGGTTACTGACCCAAAGTCACCCAGCAGCTGCATGTGAAGAAGTGGGGAATCAAACCCAGTTGTCCAGATTAGAGTTTGCCACTCTTAACCAATATGCCAAAGGTTTCAATGTCCCAAATATTCAAGCATTTCATGATACCTCTAAATTAAACTGGTTAAGAGGATGGATAGTAGAGTGTGATAGTTCTACCAACACAGGAGCCAAACAATCTTTTGTTAAGGTATCTCTAAAAACTTTTCCCCTGGGTAGACTGAAAAAATATGTGCAATTCTAAAGTTTGGTTATGAACAACTTTTTAATATATTGGTACAAATATCATTGCAAACTCTCACCAGGCCTCTCACCTCACACTTTGTACATGATCTGAAAACTTTTCATGGCCAAAACCACCTGTGGAGAAATGTATTATCTCTTAGAGGGTTGGCAAACAGCAAAAGCATCCCCTGTGTGTTTTATCAGGTTTCCTCCCCCCCCACCCACATCAGCTGGGGAGGAGTAAGTCTGTTAGCTGGCACATCAACTGACCTTCTTAGAAATGCTAATGACTTCAGTAGGAAAGACAATGGAGTGGATAAATCTTCCCTCTTTTTCTCCCCTCTTCAGACAGAGAGTGGCGGGTAGGAGGTTGTAAAATGCAGGAAGCCAACAGCAAAAGAAGCCTTGACTGGGCTGATTGGGGTCAAGTGGGTTGAGACTGAGAGCTGATAAAACTTCCTTGAAATTGGAAGAGGAAGTTACTCTCTTTCCTTGGGCTGAACAGATCTCTTGTCTGAGGTGGGGAACAGGTAGCCCTTTTGGACCATGTGGTTGGCCTAAAGCAGTGGTCCCCAACATTTTTGGCACCAGGGACTGGTTTTGTGGAAGGCCATTTTTCCACGGATGTGGGGGGGATGGTTTCAGGATGATACAATTGTGCACTTTATTTCTATTATTACATTTTAATATACAGGGCTTTTTTTGGAGCAGGAATGCATAGGAATGCAGTTCTGGCTGGCTTGGTGTCAGGGGGTGTGGCCTAATATGCAAATGTGTCCCTGCTTGGCTTTTCCCACAAAAAAAGCCACGCACAAACCAGTGGTGACATCAGGGGTGTGCCCTAATATGCAAATGAGTTCCTGATGGGCTTTTTCTACAAAAAACCCCCTGGTAATATATAATGTAATAATTATACAACTCATGGCCCAGTTGCTGACAGGCCATGGCCCGGTACTGGTCCACAGCCTGGGGTTTGGGAACCTCTGGCCTAAAGAGTTGGGAGCAATCTTTCAAGAGTCAGTTTGGTGTAGTGGTTACATACATGGGCTCTTATCTGGGAGAACTGGGTTTGATTCCCCACTCCTCCACTTGCAGCTGCTGGAATGGCCTTGGGTTAGCCATAGCTCTGGCAGAGTTGTCCTTGAAAGGGCAGCTGCTGTGAGAGCCCTCTCAGCCCCACCCACCTCACAGGGCATCTGTTGTGGGGGGAGAAGGTATAGGAGATTGTAAGCCGCTCTGAGTCTCTGATTCAGAGAGAAGGGCGGGGTATAAATCTGCAGTTCTTCTTCTCCAAATTAAATGTTTTTATCTGTAAAAATTCAGTGCATTTTTCAACTAAGGTAGAGGTCAACTTTTCAGACTGAGAGTCAAAAAAGATCTTGGGATTATAGTGGATAGCTCAATGTGTCAGCCCAGTGTGCTGCAATGGTGAAAAAGATAAAGTCTATGTTAGGGATTATTAGAAAACAAACAGAATAAAATGGTCAATATTGTAGTGCCTCTATATAGATCTATTGTGCAGCCTCATTTGGAATATTATGAACAGTTCTGGTCACTGTAACTCAAAAATGACATTGCAGAGCTGAACAAAGTACAGAAGAGGACAACCAATATGATTAGGGGGCTGGAGCACCTTCCCAAAGAAGAAAGGCTGAAGAAGCTGGGACTTTTCAGTTTATAAAAAAGACTACTAAAGGGGACGTGATAGAGGTTTATAAAAATATGCATGAGGGGAGATAATTGACAAAGAGATTTTTTTTCCCTCTCTCCCAAAATACTAGAATTCAAGGACATCCGATGAAACTGATGTGCAGCAGGTTCAAAAGAATATACTAATTTACACAGAGAGTAGTTAAAATGTGAAATTTGCTGCCAGAGAATGTAGTGATGGCCACAGGAATAAATGGCTTTAAAAGGAGATTCTTGGAGGATAAGTCTGTCAATGACTATTAGCCATGGTGGCTGAGGGAAACCTCTGCATTCAGAGACACTAATCTTCTGAATCCCAGAGTCAGAAGGCAATACCAAGGCAGGCCTTGGCCTCTATCCAGAGGAACTGGTTGGCCACTGTATGGGATAGGATGCTGGACTAGATGGAGTACTGGTCTGATTCTGCAGGGCTTTTCTTAAGTTCTTAAATTCTTGCTTTGGTGCAACAAGGTGACCATGTGTTTGTTACGGTAACCGGAAAATAGCACAAAGGAAAAAATCCCAAAGGAAAAATGCCAAAGAAAAAAACCCATGGACATAAATGCTCACAGGAAAAAAGCCCCCATGGAAACATGCCCACATGGAAAAATGCCCACATGGAAAGAAGCCCACACGGAAAAAAGCCCATACTGAAAGAAGTCCACATAGAAAAAAGCCCCCATCGAAAAATATGTAAAGCACCATAGATGTTTATAATTGTGAATAACCATTAATAATATTTTGTTGTTAATTTAAGATTAAAATAAGTCATATTCACATGCAACAAGAAGTGACCATTTTGTTAGTTTTATATTGTTATTTTAGGATTAAAATATGTCACATTTACATGCAACAAGAAGTGACCATTTTGTTATCAATGAACTTTATTAAGAAGGAAAAACAATAATAACAGAAATTAAACTCTACATAGAAATATAATTAAATAAAATTAAATACTTTAACTTTATTAATTTACAATATGTCAAACTTTTAATGTTAATACATTGTGGTACACCCAGTGACCACAGCAAAAGATTATTTAACCCTAATAGTAAAAACAACAATTATTTAACAACAACAATAATAACTCAGATAAAATCCTTCATTGCAAATTAGTCAATCTCTTTAAGCAACTAAATTTATCTTCCACCTGCTCATATTGCTGCACAAAAGTGGCAACCATGTAATGTAGTGCCTCCTATTTCCTCTTTTTCATCTCTAGGCGACCTGCCTGTGCATTAGCCAATGTTAGTTTGTGACAAGCCAGGTCCCTCCGCAGTCCATTGAATAGAGACCACACATTGGGATGGCTGAAATGGAACAAGGAATTAAGAGCATTGTGAAATCCCTCACAACAGTTTGGTGACCGTTCCAGGGTTGCATCATGATGATTCCATATTCTTATAGGAAACTGAGGATCTCTACCTGCTGCACCCTCAATATATGTTGAAAAGAAGTACATGAGCACTGCATTGTAGCTGTCTTCATCTGGAAATGATTGGGACAAAGGCTAATGCAGCAAGAGATTTCAGTGTAATTTTTATGTGCATATTAGTTTCATATTCAGTCTTCAAGCCAACACTGTTGATTTTCCTAATGAGACTCTGATGCAGGTGAAAATAATACCCTTTGGCTCAGTGTGTGGAAAGGCAATCCTCACTGCATTCATACAAGCCTTCTCAAAATCCACTAAAACCTTTTGAGGTGACAGATCTGGAATCAATAGCTTCATTATTTCAAACATTCTATTATAGGTGTCCATGTTCTTTTTTTGAAGTAAAATGTAAATACATGGTGGATATGAATTACCCACCTTGGCATGCCATGTGTACAGTTGGTAAAACATATTTGGCATTTTATCAAAGGTGCCATCTCCAAAGATGGTATCTTTGTTTAATTTAAGCATAAGATCTCTATCACCTAAAACTAGAATTCTGTCTGGAGTTTTCCATATCGGAATTGTGAAGTATCAGTTGCCTATACTTTTCAGGAATGTCAAAATGTATGGTTTTTGGGTTAGGCAAATTACTGCCTGCTCTGTGATAGCTTCTATTTCTTAAATAGCAGAAGTAGTAAAGGCCTCATAGATCTAAGAAGCTAAGTAGGGCTGACTTTGGCAAGTATCTGGAAGAAAGAAATCCATAAACATAGTTGGAATTAATTAAAAATGGTATAATTGAGAATTGATCCACGGGTATCTTGGGCTCTAAGGGGGTTGTTCTTTGAGGTAGATGCACCAGATTTTCAGCATAGCATCCAGTGCCTCTCTCCAAATTACCCTCCAAGTTTCAAAAGGATTGGACCAGGTAGTTCAATTCTATGAGCCCCAAAAGAAGGTGCCGCTTTTCTTAATTATTTCCTATGGACGGAAGGCATTTAAAAGGAGCGTGGTCCCTTTTGACGTGATGGCCAGAACTCCCTTTGGAGTTCAATTATGTTTGTCACAACCTTGCTCCTGGCTCCACCCCCAAAGTCTCCTGGCCCCACCCCCAAAGTCCTCAGATATTTCTTGAATTGGACTTGGCAACCCTCAGGCCCGTAGCTATGAGGGGGCCTGTGGGGGCACAGCCCCCCGACTGCTAGGTGGGAGCCCCTGACTTGGGGCCCCTAACCAGCCTCCAGTGCCTTGGGTGTATCCTTCTCCATTCTTCCATCATCATACACAGTTGCTTCTGCTTGCTTAGGGGACGTGATTATACACAGTTGCTTCTGCTTGCTTTGGGGCCGGAAAAATTCTCTGACCCCTCAGCAAGCAGAAACAACGGGGCACTTTCAGCATCCAGGACTGCAAGTTAAGCTCTGCATTGGGCTGATGTTGGGCTAGAGGGCGCCTGCAAGAAGAGGCTGTTCTGGCCCTCAAGCAGGGCAGCGGGGGTAGGGAGCGGATGGCTTCATTGCAGGCTTTCTCTGCCAGGCAGGGTAGGGTAGGCTGGCGCACACAAGCGGAGGTCCCAGCTGCAGTCCAGGGCTGGGTATCAGTGGAGAGGTGATGTTCCCCTGCAGGGGTTTTCTGACCTGGACTTGCTGGCCACCCAAGAAAGGGAGGGAGCTGTGCTTGGGCAGCCTCAGTTCGCCCTCCAATGTGAAGAAATCTGAATCAGAGGTCTTTATTTTTTAAAAACAATTTTATTAATAACATATGATAACAATGTCTGTGTATATCATTACTATCCCTAACCCATATGATATTTTCTTATCCCCCCTCCCTCCATTTCTAGACTCCCGCTGAAGTTATACATTTAAGTTCACTTATAAAGGTACCTTTAATCAATCAAAATTCAATTTCTCCCTTATCTCATACTCATTATTAAAAAATTCTCCAATGACTTTTTATATTCCACTACTTCTCTATATATACTCTAAATTTTTTCCACTCCCTTTTAAACACTTCCAAATCATAGTCTCTTAAAGTTCTTGTTAGTTTGTCCATCTCACTCCACGATAAAACTTTCACAATCCAGTCCCATTTCTCTGGTATTTTTTCTTGCTTCCACAACTGCACATACAATGTCCTAGCAGCTGAGAGCAAGTACCTTTTGGAAATTTTTCCATTTGTAATCCCAACAGAAAAGTCTCTGCAACTTTCTTAAAATCATATCCCAAAATTTTAGATATTTCTTGTTGTATCATCTGCCAAAACTTTTTCGCTTTTCCACAAATCCACCACATATGATAAAAAGAACCTTCAAGTTTCTTACATTTCCAACATCTATCCGACATCTTTTTACTCATCTTTGCCAGTTTTTTCGGAGTCATATACCACCTATATATCATCTTGAAACAATTCTCTTTAATGCTCTGACATGTTCTTCCAAAGATATTCCCATGCATCCATCTGTATTTCCTTATTTACATTAATTGCCCATTTAATCATTTGAGATTTTACTACTACTTCTTCTGTAGACCATTTCAACAGAAATTTATAAATTTTCGATATTAGTTTTTCATTATCTCCAAACAGAACCTTTTCCAATTCTGTTTGCTCACGTCTAATTCCAACAATTTTAATATCATTCTCCATCAAACTTTTTACTTGTTGCATTTGAAACCAGTCATACTTATTATTTAGCTCTTCAGCAGATTTTAATTCAATTTTATCACCTTGGATCTTTAGCAGTTGATTATATGACAAGCCTCTCTCTTCATCAGATTCAACTGTTATTTTTATTACTTCTGTTGGCTCTATCCATAACGGCTTTCTTTCATCACCATATTTCTTGTATTTCGTCCATGTATTTAGCAAGTTGTTTCTAATATAATGGTGAGAAAAAAGACCATCCATCTTTTTTTTCCCATAGTACATATAAGCATGCCAGCCAAATTTATTTCCATGAGCTTCTAACAATAAAAGCTTTTTATTTAACAGTATCATCCAATCCTTTATGCACGTCAAACAAACTGCATCATGATATAATCTTAAATCTGGAAGTTGAAATCCTCCCCTTTCTTTAGCATCCGTTAGAATTTTCATCTTAATCCTTGGTTTTTTCCCAGCCCATACAAATTCTGAGATCTTCCTTTGCCATTTATTAAATTGATTACTATCTTTCACAATCAGTTGAATAAAGAATTAGAATGGAATTTAAAAAGTTTGCAACAAAAATCGTTTGAAGGTGCGAATAAACCTGGGAAGTATTTAGCTTGGCAACTGAATAAAAAGAAAGAAAACAAAACTATTAATAAAATCATGGCTAACGGAAAAGAGATAGTAGACCAAGAAGGAATCAAAAGAGAATATTTTAAATATTATGCAAATTTATTCAAAGTTGTGAAAATAAAAAAAGAAAAAATGGAGGAGTATCCTTGACTCTGTTTGTAACCATACCCAACTCATTTTTAAAATCTTCAACTTCTTTTTTAAGGTCTCCAATGTCCTTCTTAAGCTCTTTTTTACAAGCTGTTAACATCTTCTCCACACCTTTCATGATCCTGGCCTCCATGGTATCAAACTGACTTTGCATTTTGTCCAAAGAATGAGATCTTGCATGAGTTAGTCTTTCTTCTGACATAAAAAAAACCTTCAAAAAATCCAAAGACTCCAATTCTAAATCCAGCACCAAGTCCAGTAGCTTAGAACTTGCTCTTTAAAATAAGACTAATTTCGCCCTACTCCTACCTTCCTGGGCTGAGATATTGATTTTTAACAGTTTTTGGCAATTTTCCCTTCTTCAGAATGGCGATCGCAATTTCTCTATGGTTAAAAATTCCTAGCAAAGACCTTCTTCTTGCTCCTCTCACCTTCATCTTTTACTTCCTGGTTCACTGAGCCCAATTCACATTCTCCAAATATCGTGATCTTTAGAATGCTTGTTATGTTGATTGCAAGTGCAGAGCCATAACACCGAAGCATACGTCAGTGACCTCAGGTATTCAAAACAACTCTTTTCATTCCCAGATTCTATCAAAGTCTTTAATTTAACAGAGTCCAGATTTCTATCAAAGTCTTTAATTTAACAGAGTTCCTCTTCCTCCCCTCTCTTTCTTTATTATTCGATTTTTCCCAATGTTATTTAGATTAGCTTAGAAAAGCCCTGGAGTGAGAGATTGTAATCAAAGTACCTTTAACGACTATGCCTCTTAAACTTCGGTCTTGCGGCACGTATCAAACGTGCGGCACGTATCAAAACCTCTGAGTGGCTTACCACCAGAGCTGCTGGAAGAGGGGTGGAAAGGGATCACTTTGGGGCAACTGTGGGGAGGGGGAAGGATGTATGGCAGCGAGCTGGCGGCTTTCCTCCTCAGTGGTGGTAGGAGAGAAGGCCATGGAGGTTGGGGTCACTATGTGCTCCCTGAAAAAAATCAGGCCCCCACAATTCTTCAAATCCTGGCTACGGGGCTGACAACCCTATTTCATGTGGGCTTCTTTCAGTATGGGCTTTTTTCCATGTGGGCTGCTTTCCTTGTGGGTTTATTTCCATGTGGGCATGTTTCCATGGGGGCTTTTTTCCTGTTAGCATTTATGTCCATGGGGTTTTTCCTTTCTGCTTTTTTCCTTCGCACTTTTTTCCTAGAACCATTTGTTACTTATATATAATCCAATTAAAACAAAGACACAAAATCCACTTTTCAGCTTAGGCGGAGCAAGTCAGTGGGTCAGGAAATACCTGGAGAAGTGAGGAAGTTGGTTCTTCCTTCTCTGTAAATCAAGTTTTAAAGAATATTTAGGGATGATGATCCACCATCCTTTCCTTACACCAAAGTGGATTGCCAAAATATATGGGGCATCTTTTGGTATTATTGGTATTGAAAATCTGTAATGCACATTCTGCAGATTGTATTCATATAGAGTGGTCTTGTGTTTATGCTAAGCAGGATTGGCCTGAGAGGAGAAGAAGAAGAAGAAGAAATTGGATTTATATCCTGCCCTCCACTCCAGATCTCAGTCTCAGAGCAGCTCACAATCTCCTTTATCTTCCTCTCCCAAAGCAGACACCATGTGAGGTGGGTGGGGCTGAGAGAACTCTCACAGCAGCTGCCCTTTCAAGGACAACCTCTGCCAGAGCTATGGCTGACCCAAGTCCTTTCCAGCAGGTGCAAGTGGAGGAATGGGGAATCAAACCTGATTCTCCTAGATAAGAGTCCGCACACTTAACCAGTACACCAAACTGTGTTGAGTTACTAAATTTGGGATTTGACAGTACAATTGTAAATTCTCTGGACATGTTCTTTTTAAATTATGTGGCAACTTTTCCATAAAAGCTGCCAGTAATTATTTTGTATATGATTACAATAGCAATAATAGTTGTCACTAGATACTGGAAATTGACTTGTTTTAAATTGTAAGAATGGATTGACAAAGTAAAAAATATTTTTATTTTAGTTAATCTTACTTTATTACAAAGAAGACAATATTTGCAACAACTTTACACTATAAGTATTGCCATAATTAATTGTATTCAAATACATTTATAGTGGGGGGTTTTTTTTACTATTTCTATACTTCTGTACTTTTTTACTACCTTTTCCAGAAACAAGAATAAAAAATAAAATAAAATTACTCATACAAAAGGTTTCAAGTGGATAAACAGGTTTCAGGGTGGTCCATAACACCCTCCATGATTGGGAAGGTCCCACCAGATAAATATTAACAATATTTATTAACCTATTTAAACAGCTGACCCAAAATGAAGAAATGACTAGAAGAATGTAGCCAAACAGTTAGCTAAATTCAAATTATGTAAAATATGTCATGTTATCCCACTGTTTTGTTTTTTAACCTCATTGTCTCCTTATGTCTGCCTAAACATAATGCTATAGTGATGACAGAAGACACAGCTGACAAAATTCTGTATTCTCCCCTAGCCACAGTCCCCAAGCAATTTTATCAGGCCTCTTGTATCCCTCCTTTTCTTCCCTCAGAATCTTGTATTGGCAGCTTATATGGATTCTATTCCTTTCTTTCATCCATATCATACTACTTTAAGATCTCCCATCTTTGTTTTCTCTACCTTCTACCCTCCTTCCTAGAGACCCTTCATCACACAGCTTCTCCTTCCACAGAATGTATTTAAAGTTTTCATTTCAGCCTTTCTGGCAATTGTTCCTTCCCAAAGATGCTGGACTGTAAGCATTCTGTTGCTGATAGCTTTGGAACCTTCATAGGCACCAGTTCAACAACACAACGCAACCAACACAACCCATACTCTTAGCTGGACACTTTGCTAATGAAGCATAATGCAATATAGATATTATAGGGTACAATCTTAGAAGGTCTACTCAGAAATGAGACCTATTCCTAGGATTGTTAGGATTGCAACCACAGTCTTCATAAACTAGGGAAAGCTAGATTCACATTTTCATACAATCTCATTAGTTCAACATGAGTCAATCTCCACCCCCCCCCCCCATCCTAACTACTTCTGAGTCCGCTTGCGGAGAGGGCGGGATATAAGTTGAATGTAATAAATAAATAATAAATAAAAATGAAGAAGTGAGCAGTATGAAATCTCATACTCTGCCATAAATTTTGTTAGTCTTTAAGGTGCTACTAGTTGGGGTTTTTTTACTGTTACTTCAAATAATTGGTATAAGAAAAACAAAGAAGTGGGAAGAACTATGTGCACCCCTCTGAGCTTCTCAGAGGAAGAATGGGATACAAATGTGTAATGACCTATATATAAGAACATAAGAGAAGCCATGTTGGATCAGACCAATGGCCCATCCAGTCCAACACTCTGTATCACACAGTGGCCAAAAAAATTATATATATATATATATATATATATATATATATATATACACACACACACACACACACACTCACACTGTGGCTAATAGCCACTGATGGACCTGTGCTCCATATTTTTATCCAATCCCCTATTGAAGCTGCCTATGCTTGTAGCCGCCACCACCTCCTGTGGCAGTGAATTCCACATGTTAATCACCCTTTGGGTGAAGAAGTACTTCCTTTTATCTGTTTTAACCTGATTGCTCAGCAATTTCATCGAATGCCCATGAGTTCTTGTATTGTGAGAAAGGGAGAAAAGGACTTCTTTCTCTAGTTTCTCCATCCCATGCATTATCTTGTAAACCTCTATCATGTCACCCTGCAGGTGACGTTTCTCCAAGCTAAAGAGCCCCAAGCGTTTCAACCTTTCTTCATAGGAAAAGTGTTCCAAACCTTTAATCATTCTAGTTGCCCCTTTCTGGACTTTCTCCAATGCTATAATATTCTTTTTGAGGTGCGGCAACCAGAACTGCACACAGTACTCCAAATGAGACCGCACCATCGATTTATACAGGGGCATTATGATACTGGCTGATTTGTTTTCAATTCTCTTCCTAATAATTCCCAGCATGGCGTTGGCCTTTTTTATTGCAATCGCACACTGTCTTGACATTTTCAGTGAGTTATCTACCACGACCCCAAGATCTCTCTCCTGGTCAGTCTCTGCCAGTTCACACCCCATCAACTTGTATTTGTAGCTGGGATTCTTGGCCCCAATGTGCATTACTTTGCACTTGGCCACATTGAACCTCATCTGCCACGTTGACGCACACTCGCCCAGCCTCAACAGATCACTTTGGAGTGCCTCACACTACTCTCTGGTTCTCACCACCCTGAACAATTTTGTGTCATCTGCAAACTTGGCCACTTCACTGCTTACTCCCAACTCCAAATCATTTATGAACAAGTTAAAGAGCATGGGACCCAGTACTGAGCCCTGCGGCACCCCACTGCTTACCGTCCTCCACTGCGAAGACTGCTCATTTATACTCACTCTCTGCTTCCTATTAATCAGCCAGTTTTTGATCCACAAGAGGACCTGTCCTTTTACTCCATGACTCTCGAGCTTTCTAAGGAGCCTTTGATGAGGAACTATGCTCTTCATAGTCCCTTTTTGCCTGCCTGATCACTGTCTTATATGATTATTCCACAGCCATGTGAACTCATTCAGATTCTTGGTTGTTCCAACAAAATCACTTTGGAGAATAGACCCATGACCATCATACATTTCTTCAGAAACACTTTCCATCAGTCTTTCATGTAAATCTTTTGTAGGATTTAGTCTCTTTCCCAAACATCCATCCCTATTATTCCCTGTTCTGCTCTTACCCTCCTCTGCTATTTCAAAGTCAAGTCTCAGTAGAATTTTATGTTGTTATTATACATACAGATAGCAGGGCTTTTTTCCTGGGGGGACGCGGCAGAACTGAGTTCCAGAACTATTTTGTAGAAACAAAATTATTTTTTAAAAAAGTTTAAAAGTTCATGAGGGGCACCTCTGTGTTTTGCTTTCATTTCCCTCTTAAGAGTTCCGGCACCTCAGTTTTCCAGGGGGAAAAAGCCCTGTCAGAAAGCATTTCAACACTGGACGTCAGAATAATTGGCTATCTTTCAAAACAAATATTTTAAGATGTATAGAGTAAGCAACAGTTGAACAGGAACTAATACAGTATTAACTACACAAAATTTACTGAAGCGACATTAACCTAAATTCTTGCAATGAAGGACAGTATTTCAGAATGCATCAGCTGTCTCAAAAGCAAAAAGGGGAATTTCAAGGTCAGTGTGGTTTTTAAAAAACACCCAAAAAACGCAGATATACAGATGCAGTTTGACCTGGGTTTCAGTCAGCACTAAACATTACATTGCTCATGGATTCTCATTACATTGCTCATGGATAAATCCACTGTTGTTTTTGTTTGTTTGGAAGTTCAAACCTACACAGAGTATTCCTGAATGGACAAGTGTTTCCTTTGGAGTAGCTGTGTGGATGCAAATGGATGCATGTGACCTCAAGACAATTTCCAGTGAAGTGAAAAGAAACCCCTGCATATGTAAGAGTTCTATGGGAGCATCTGAGAACCCATGAGGTTATACTGTTACATTACTTTATATTATTACATTGCCCATTATTTTCTAGGGACAGTAAACCTTGCTGCCCATTTCAGAGGTTACATCTACTGTCCTTTATTTTCAGCTCACCGCAGCTGATCAGTGGTGCATTATCCCTTTAAACTTTAAAAGTATGATGTGTTATGGACCATCTATGGCATGCTTCTGCCTCCTGCTGCCTGCCAAATATGATTCCCAATTTTGATATTAGAACTGGGAATATTGGACCTAGGAATCATTTGAGGTGAGGAAGTCTTTTGCAAAACTGAAAATTGCTGATCTGATCCAAGAAATATCAGGCATTTTATTGGGCTTGCAATGTCTTATTGCACATCTCTTAGGCCGTTTTCCCACTTACCTTACCCCGGAGCGACGTCCCTCTTCACCGCGCTGCGTCTGCGTGGATTTCGCACAAACTGCTGCGCAGCAACAGGAAGAGCCGCGTAGTCCTGGGGCTTTTGCGTCGCAAATGTAAACTGCTTTTTGGCGGTTTACATTTGCGACGCAAAAGCCCCGGGACTACACGGCTCTTCCTGGTGCTGCGCAGCAGTTTGTGCGAAATCCGCGCAGATGCAGCGCGGTGAAGAGGGACGTCGCTCCGGGGTAAGGTAAGTGGGAAAACGGCCTTACAGAATTTGCCTTTTTAGCCACCATAGAATAAAAGAGTGACAAAACTCTTAAGTACTTAACAAATCTCTAAGATATTTAATATCTGTAATTAGGAACATATGTAAAGTATCAAAACACACTATGACAAAGAAATAACAGCAAAGTGATACAATTTATAGTATAACACAGTGATATTGATGATGATATTGGATTTGTATCCCGCCCTCCACTCCGAAGAGTCTCAGAGCGGCTCACAATCTCCTTTACCTTCCTCCCCCACAACAGACACCCTGTGAGGTGGGTGGGGCTGGAGAGGGCTCTCACAGCAGCTGCCCTTTCAAGGACAACCTCTGCCAGAGCTATGGCTGACCCAAGGCCATGCTAGCAGGTGCAAGTGGAGGAGTGGGGAATCAAATCCGGTTCTCCCAGATAAGAGTCCGCACACTTAACCACTACACCAAACTGGCTAGTGCAGTAACACAATGTAATTGCAGGCTGCTCTTTACAGATAGAAATCAAACTAGTCCAAAAATGTGGCTCAACAAACAATATTCTTCTCCTGCCACTCCAGACACACACTCCATTGCACTTGTTTATCTAAACTATCATTCGCCCTAAAGAATTAATGCTTTCATCTGCAATTTAAAAGAGAAGTTCCCCTCCACAATGCACAGAACTCCCTTGCCCTTTCAAATTAGCTCATTTCCAAAGAGATACTCTTTTCATCATTCCCACATTCCAGTGCCAACACCTTTTCCCCACCTCAATCTTAGCAAAAATATATTAAAAAATTATTCCTCAGTCCATCCAATTTGCAATCCCAGTCTTGGATCACAGTCTGTTACCCCAGCTGTATGGTTGGCTTCTTCATTTTTCCATTCTCTCCAGAGCAGCCCTATCTGCACACACACACACACACACTCCTTCAGGAAGCCAGCTTATATGTCTTTGACTGTCTCCTTTTATTTTCTCCCTTAGTAACAGGTAGTTTCTTAGAGAAAGGGTTTAAACTTTGCATGTGCATTTATTTATTTATTTTCTGTAGCAGCCTTATTTTTATTCACCTGATTTAACGTGGTTCTTATTCTTCCTTTAGAAGCTTATTCCTCTTCATTTGTTTTGAGTATTGATTTGTATCTCAACCCCTGTATACACAAGTTACAGTGTCAGTAATTAACACTCTACAACATGCATGTTTTCTCTTTGCTGGCAGAAGTATGATTTTTCTGGCTACAGGGGGGTGCATGTTTATTGGTGATTTGGATAACAATGCTGCAAGATCATTCACTGGGTGTCAGTGAATGTTCATAAGGAATTAATGTACATATTACAGTTACTATAGTGACTTTTCTTTAATCCTTACTTTCAACAAAAGTACCCTTTCATTTTGCTAGGGAGAAAATATTTCTTTAGGAATTAGTATACCAGCTGAACCATTACCTAATTTGAACATGGCTGAAACAACATGTTTCTCTGAATAATTCAATGTCTCGTCTAGTCTATCATAATTAGATGTCATTTGAACCTCTTTTTATCGATGTCACTTTTAAAAAGCTGGAATTCAGGTCATTATTTTGTCTTTGTGTAAAAGGCTTGATTTGACACTTGTTTTGACTAACCTCTGCACTTTAAAGCTTTTGGGCAGTAATAACTTGCATTAATAGGGTCTTTCTACCGGTGGAGTAAAGCCCATTTATAACTAGCATGATTAAATTGCTTGTCATAACTTGAAATGGTGGAGTATATCGATAGGTTGTTGTTGTGCTGGAAACATGTAGTGAATATAATTTTCACTTACTTAGCTGGAAAGGCAATTTGCATGGCCGATTAAAAATATGATTGATGTCCACATATTACAGGAAATACCCAATAAGTTTTTATGTAGGTTGGATTGTAACTTGGGCACACCCACTGTGAACCAAAGAGCTGTTACAAATAACTTACCACTCTTTTTAGATGTGATAAGTTTCAATGGCATTGAGATAATTAGTGGTTCAAAAAAGAATTCCAGCTAGTAAAAAATCTTACATATCTGGGACTACCAACTGTATAGAAGCAGCTCATGGACCCTTCTTCATGTCACATTTTTAAAATTTTGTACCTCATTTCAAAAATGTTCAGTAACAATGAAAACAACTATGCAAAATCAAAAACATACAATTTATAAAGATACGGAACAGACAAACCAGAAACCTTAAATCAGGGGTGGCTAAACTTGCTTAGCGTAAGAGGAACATAGAATAAACATTGATGCTTGAGAGCCACAGGACATGGAAAATTGGATTTATATTGCACACATGTTTTTATTAAAACTCTTAATACTTTCTTTTCACAGAAAGATAAAAAACATATGTATGCACTTTACAACACAACCATGCTAAAAGGAGACTTTTTAAAAACAAAAGCTGGGAATAGCAGTCCCCATAAAACCAGCATAGGGAAAATTGAGGGTGTGGGGGGTTTTTTGCACCAGTGAGAAAAGGCAAGACATGTGTACCATAAAATACTAACCACCATTTGCACCATTATACATTTCTCTTTGCCTTGACACCAAGGTTAGTAAATAAAGCTTCTACAAGAGGAACTGAGGAAAAGGTTAGTAAATAAAGCTTCTACAAGAGGAACTGCCCTCTTTAATTCCACCCCTCCTTCCAGAGGCTCCCTTGGCTCTTGCACTCTCTTTCTCTGCTCTAAGTCTCCGGGCAACCTCTGTGGTGGAGAAGAGCTTGCAAACCTACCTATTTCCCCTTCTTTCCCTGCTTTACACACAGTAGAAATAGCTGCCTACCTATGGGTCAGCATTAAGAGGTTGACTGAGGTCCCAATGATAAGCATACTTACTTGAGATTGCATTAAGTTCCTCCTTGACCTCCTGAGCTACAGTTTGGCCACCCCTGCCTTAAATGAAGGAAATGCCCATTGAAAGAGAAATGTTGTGCCTCCTTCACAGAAGTTTGGGAGGGAGGCAGTGTGATGGACCATCAAGGATTAATGCCTAACAGAGTCTGAAAACCTTTGAGTGAAGCAGAACAAAGGGGAGGGGGGAGATAGCTTCTAGTAAAGAGAAGTGATCCTGGCCTAGTTAAGAAGGGAAATCGCTTCTAGAAAAGAGGAGTCTGGTCTGTGCATAAAGAAGGATTTTGAGAACTTAATTGTATGTTCTTGCCTTCTAAACTTCTCTCCTCGAAGCCTCTCTCCTCAAAGTTTTAAAGACCTTGTTGAATAGCATTAATACTTTGGCAACAAATTATCTGGCATTTGTGTGTTATTATTGTGCTCCATTCTTACATCCTACACTTGATTCCAGCTGACCTGTTCTCCTTCAAGTTAAATAATACATTGTGCTTTCAAAAGCCTCTCATGTGCCAGTTCAAAAGCAGAACAGAATATAAGAAGTTGATTTAGTCTCTTTCCTCAGTTCCCTGGGCTGGACCAGCATCAATTTAAGTGTGTGTGTGTGTGTGTGTGTGTGTCTCTATCTACACACACAAATATAAACACATAGATTCATTCATTCATACATACATACATGAAGACAAATTCAGCTGTATTTGAGCTCTCAAAGAACCGATAGAAGTTATCAGGGCTTTTTTTGTAGGAAAAAACCAGCAGAAACTCATTTGCATATTAGGCCACACCCCCTGATGGCACCATTGTTTCACACCGGGCTTTTTTGTAGAAAAAGCCCAGCAGGAACTTATATGCCTATTAGACCACACACCCTGACACCAGGGTATCCAGAACTGCATTCCTGTGCGTTCCTGCTAAAAAAAAAAAAGCCCTGGAAGTTATAGCTAAACAGCAACTGCAAGACAACTGCCTTTTCCCAGTGAATCATATAGCACTATATTATATAAAGGTATAAATTGGTGGCTATTCAGTTAGCACTATTTGTGTTCAGCTGTTATGTTTGGGTTTTCATGCTAAGGTTGATGGGAATGTGGTCAATATAGGTGACATATACAACATCTTCAGCAATTCATAAGTTTATTGATAAAGAGTTCAGTGTTTTAAATGTTATAAAGTTCAGTTTAATATCATGCTGATATTCCTACCTCTTGTGACTGTACTGGCATGTTTCTGTTCAAATAATTCACTTTCTTTTACAAACTTCAGTGTTTTCTACCTTCAGTTTTATTTTTCTTACCTGCCAGATGGTAAAAAGTAAGGATACACATGCTATGTTAACATTTGTTGTTCAGTCGCATAGTCGAGTCCAACTCTTTGTGACCCCATGGACAAAGTCACGCCAGGCCCCCCTGTCTTCTACCATCCTCTGATGGTAGCATAGGGCACAGCAAACTGCAACTCTTTCTCAAGAAGTGGGTATACTTGACATTTGTCTGAAAGAAAATCGAGACTGTTTTTTAAATTCCATAGATATGCTTTATAGTACCATTTGATATGCTAACTGGATTATAACTGATGCATTTTCTGTGGTTAAAGGTGATGATAATTACATAAGTATTGCATTCCCATGCCCCTCAAACTGCAGCTGGCTTCTGGCTACCCCCTATGGTTTTCAAGGCAAGAGATGTTCAGAGGTGATTTGCCATTGCCTGCCTCTGCATAACAATCCTGGAGTTCTCTGGTGATCTCCCACCCACATAGTGACCAGGGTTCACCCTGCTTACTTTCTAAGATCTGACAAGATGGGGCTAGCCTGAGCTATCCAGGCCAGGGCAAATATTACATATATTTCAATATTTCCCAAATTTTCTATTTTCCTCCAGAAAAAGTAGTCTCAAAATTCCCAGAAATGCTACTTCTCTAGCCTTGATCTAAGATTCTGAGGCCTAATGTGGCTATGGGGAACTGAACAGGAATCTACCATTTTTCATAATCCAAAAAGCAGCATTCCTTCCTCAAACAGAGCAGCATTCCTTCCTCAGACCTGATTCTTTTTACATTCTAGGAGTTACCTGCACTGGAGTCGAGTATCATTTGAGAACTGCCATGACCCATTGCAGACTTTTGCTGTTGTAAGCTGTGGCCCTTTATTCTTTAAAACAATTGTCTTGGCTTTCTTCTACATATGCCTACAAATTGTAATATTGGCTTCCTTACTCTTATAGTAATTCACATGAATAGACTAAAGGAGCAAAAGAAGGAGAGAAATTAGGTAGTCACATAATGGGACTGACTAGGATAAATATAAAAGGGAAAGACAGGTATTGAAACCTGATTATTAAAAATCCTATATTTTAAATCACCATAATATTCCGACTCCTTAGCTGAAGCTGCAAATCAATAGCCTCCTAGAATAACTCCATGAAAGCCTTTGTACAGAAGTCATAATATTCTTTTTATACATTTTAACTGGGAAATAACGTTATCTAAATTGCTTTTAAACAAATACAATTAAATGTTAGAATCATGGTCAGTTCACAGTACAATTGAGACGGGGTGGATCATCTTGGGGAGCCAACTGATCCTTATGCCAGTGTAACTCCAAGGTAAGCCAGTGTAAGGAACAGTTATGCCAAGTGCGTGGCATCAGTACTGCTATGCCACTTTGTTATGCCAGCACAGCTGCACTGTAGAAGACACACAGATATAAGAATGAGTTGGGCAATGATGTGACTAGACTGCCAGGGGGCATACAGGCCATCTAGTCCAATCCCTGCTCAATGCAGGATCAGCCTAGAGCATCCCTTACATGTTTTTGTCCAGCTGCTGCTTAAAGACTGCCAGTGAGATGGAGCTCACCACCTCCCATGGTAGCTGATTCCACTGTTGAACCACTCTTACTATATTAAACAGTTTCCCCTAATATCCAGCTGATACCTTCCCACCCTTAATTTATGTTTAAACCAATTTTATTATTCTGTAATATATTGTAATAATACTCATCATCTATTATTAAAAGTTCATACAAAAACATTACATTTTTTCTCCTCCCTCCCCCCCCCCCTTTTCATGACCTCCGGCGGTGTTCCTTCCCACCCTTAATTTAAACCCATTATTGTGAGTCCTATCCTTTGCTCCCAATAGGAAAAGCTCCTTGCTCTCTTGTAAGTGACAACCCTTCAAATACTTAAAGAGAGTAATCATCCCCCCCCCCCCCAAACTCCTCTTCTCCAGACTGAACCTTTCCTTATAGGGCTTGGTCTCCAGGCCCCTGATAATCCTCGTCACTCTCCTCTGCACCCACTCCATTCGGTCCAATCCTTCTTGAAGTGAGGCCTCCAGAACTGCACACAACACAGTGCAACTATGACATCTTGCGATTTGGATGGTATGCCTCTGTTGATAAATCCCAAGACCACATTAACCTTTTTTGTCACTGCATCACACTGGCTGCTCATATTTATCTTATGGTCCATTCATATCTCCAAGATCTTGTTCACACACAATGCTACTCAGAAGTGTATCCCCCATCCAGTATGTGTGTTCCTCATTTTTGTTACCCAGATGTAGAACTTAGCACTTCTTGTTAAACTGCATCTTGTTCACATCCATCCACTTTCCCAGTGTGTTCAGATTTTGTTGAATCCTATCTGTATCTTCTGGTGTGTTCGCTGCTCTTCCCAATTTGCTATCATCTGCTTCTTGTGATGGTGTTTTCATCTAACTGTGGCATGTGCTGCATAGGCCTAACTATGGGTTTGGGGAGGACAGTGGTGTGTGATGGCGGTAGACAACTCCAACAAACAGGAGAGGAGCACTGGTGCCCACACTCATCCTTTGGTAATCAGGTCATCCCTCACCAGGCCACCAGGAAATGGATCACCCCAACAGGCACCCTGGGTAGTTGGATTTCTCTGCCACTACATGTGTCCCTATACCTGTTCCTGCTCAATGTGCCCCTGAGTGCTCAGCATCCTATTCCCTGACCCAGAGACCCGCCAACATAGTTCCTCTGAGGAGTGGTGATAGCCATTGGTTCATAGCCATGTTGTGGAGCATTGTGCAGACAGCAAACAGCTTGGCCATTGCCTCGGTCTGAATGTCCTGCTGCCTTCTGTATGGTAGAGGCAACAGAACTGCATCTTCAGCTGCTGAAATGTCTGCTCAATCACCATGTGTATTTGGCAGTGGGTTTAATTGTAGGCTTTGCAGTCTGGCAGATATCTTCAGGATAGGCTGCCAGCAAATATAGAAGCAGGAGGTATCCATGTTCAACTGTGGAGAAAGAAAGGATACCCATCAGGGTTGATGTGCCCACCCTACTGGGTGCCCATATCTTCTGATACTACTGACCCAGGACCATCTTTTGTCCTTAGGCCAGGCAGCCAACAGATGGTGGTAATCAGTTACAATGGATTTACAAACTTGCAATATCAAAAAGTTGCCTGAAATCTTCTTTCAATAATCATACCACTGGAAAGAACTTAAAAATAGTATAGGCCCCCAGCATCCCCTTAATTTTTCTTCTTAGGATAAACATAGCCTATGCCTCCTCCAGTCTTTCTTCAAAGTTTGCTGTATTTATGGCCTTCTTCTGAAGACTCTCCAGCTTGTATGTATCCTTTCTTTTGAAAATGCAAATGAATCAAATCAGTAGAATTTTTTGTTTTTAAAAAGAACAACTGATGGAACCTAACAGATTAATCTCATGAATACAAGATAGGAGAGCAACCATACTTACTTGATCCTTTTAAAAATTGCAAGTAGATGATTTTCATTAATTAGAAACAAATCCAAAAACCACAAGAGAATAATATGTTTTTATTTTTTATCAGGACCACCTAAAATGCCACAGTGAACAGGCTTTCAAGTTCCTCAGAACTCTTAATTGTACTGGATCTCAAGCAAAACAAACAAGCAAACAAGGTGGTGTGGGAGGGGGGGAATTGTTGGCAGCGATGGAAAAGCCCCTATATGTACATATTGTTGCAGTCTCCATATAGAGTACAGGAAATGTTGGACCAGCATAATTAAATCAGGCCATTCTGGGTGCAAAAGGAGAAGGTCAGGTTGCTCCAGAACTCCTGAGATGCAGACCAGGGGTGTGGGCTCAGTATATACTAAGCCAAATAAATACCCTAAAAATTCCTTCAGTACTTTTGTGGTATTTATTCAGCCAAATACA
The DNA here is from genome assembly GCF_032191835.1 of Heteronotia binoei. Lineage (NCBI taxonomy): Eukaryota > Metazoa > Chordata > Lepidosauria > Squamata > Gekkonidae > Heteronotia > Heteronotia binoei. Next base: position 231,669,821 of record NC_083223.1, read on the forward strand.
AATTAGACAATCTGATTTGGCTACTGAAATAGCCATTTTTTGGGGGGTGGGGACTGATGTTATTTGGCTTTTACTTAGAGTGGCTAGTCCACTCACCAAATTGTGCCATAGCAGTGGCATGACTCAGGAAGGGAAATTCTTATACATACAGAACAGGGTGGCCAAACTGTGGCTCAGGAGCCACATGTGGCTCTTTCAAACATATTGTGTGGTTCTTGAAGCCCCCACCACCCCATCAGCTAAGATGGAGAAGGCATTTCTCTCTTTAAATCACTTCTCCAAGCCAAGCCGGCTGGTGGCTTGGAGAATGCATTTAAAGTTGCTTTCTTTCTTTCTCTCCTTCACTCCCTCCTTCCTCTCTCTCTATCTATTTTCCTTCCTTCCTTCCAACATCTGATGTTCATGTCTCAAACATTTATTTTATGTGACATTTATTCTATGCTGCTCTTATATTAAGCAAGTTTGGCTACCCCTTTTATAGAATATTGCCCACAATGATTTCTGAACACAAGAGGGAATGAGAGTCCTCAGATAGGTCATATGTAGAACTGATTTCATTATCAAGAACTGCATTCTCTCAAATAAACCAGATCTTCACTGGAGATCCTTCTTCAGTCTCCTCCCTGCCCCCCTAATGAGTTGGTAAGCAATGAGAGACAGGGTGTTATTGTTTATTACCTCTGTAATGCTACCCTATTTGTGAAACAAGCTCTGTGAAATTTTATTTTTGCACCTTAAGTTTTGGTCTTTGGATGTGATTTTTTCATTCCCTTATTTTTGTCTTTGGAAGTGATTTTTTCATTCCCTTAAATGTTAGCCACCCAAACTTATTGTCCTTTTATCTCTTATATTGCTAACTTTTTATTTTGTTTAAATAATACTGTTCCCTGGGGTGGTTGTGGGGGGGGGGGAGGTGCAAATAGGACATACCCAGGAAGGATAGAAACTGGCAGATCAAACAGAGAGAGGGCTGAAGGGGGTTGTGATTATTGGGACTTGAATTAACTGGGTCATGGTCAGAAGGAAAGGTGGTAGGGTTGCTGAGAATTAGGAATTTTCTGGCAACTTGGGGGTGAAGTCTGAGGAAGGTGGGTTTTGGGAAGGGAAGGGGCTCAGTGGGGGTATAATGCATTCTCCATAGTAGCCATTTGTCCAGGAGAACTCATCTCTGTAGCATGAACATCAATTATAACTCTGGGAGATTTCCAGACCTTGGAAAACTGGCAACCCTAGCATTTGGGGGGGGGGGGGCGGGGTTGATGGAGCCTGGTACATTGTGTGTGGAGCCAGACAGAAACTGGAAGATCATGGGAAGAATGGAGTCTGAAAGCATCTGAAGTTCCTGATCTTTTCTGACCTCAGTACTGGTCACTCAATGGTACATGGTTCACTACTCTTACTAGAGAAATTGCTGCCAGTTGGCAACCCTAGACAGTCTTTAATTCAGGCCTTTCACAACTGATCAGCCTACCAAAACTGCACAGAAATCCATACTTTCTCAAGCTGTGGGTCAAAACTAGACATTTAGAAGTTATTCACTCTGGCCCCCAAAGTTTAACATTCATCCCCATACATTGACCCTGTAGCTATTAATTTCTTGTCTGAAAGGTTTTCAGTGGAATTGAAAGCTTCTGTCATTAAATCTGAGGCCATTACTCTGACCTCTATTTTGTCTTGGTTAACCTTGTATTCTGAACAATAGCCCTTGCCCAAGGCAACCTCTTCGTTTCCAAGTTTCTAAAGATCAGAATTTTAGCAAAGACTTTGGAAGTGCCAAGACTATTTTTTTCAACAGTCAGAATCTATTCTGTTAAATAAAAAAGGTCTCTAGGGTTTGTTTTTTAATTCAGAAACCAGATATACTGCACATTGTTTCTGTATTCAGTTGATACATGAAAATGTATTGCTGTGGGCTTCCTGAATTATTATTATGAATGGATGTATCACTATGATTAGCTCAAAACAAAAAAAAAAATGCCTTCTGGAAGACATGGCCTGTGTGACAAAGGAGTGCTATGATCATTAATAGCTGTGGGTTATCCTTAAATTGGAGCGACTTCATATAGCTCTTTTGTTCAAAAACCCATCAGAAGGTCATATGTACACAAACTATAGAGCCAAGGGGAGGTGTTTGCATGAATGAAGAAACTACCTTTTAAGGTTGGAACAGACAGAAAGAGAGAAACAGGCAGATAGAGAGCTGGTTAAAAGAGAAACACCCAGAGATTCAGAGTCCAGTTTGGTGTAGGAACATAAGAGAAACCAAGGCTCCTTTTTTTAGCAGGAATGCACAGGAATGCAGTTCCGGCTGGCTTGGTGTCAAGAGGAGTAGCTTAATATGCAAATTAATTCCTGCTGGGCTTTTCCCACAAAAAGCCCTTTGTAAAACAATGATGTTGTCAGAGGGTGTGGCCTAATATGCAAATGAGTTCCTGCTGGGCCTTTTCTACATAAAAAGCCCTGAGAGAAACCATATTGGATCATCAGCCCAATGGCCCATGGAGTCCAACACTCTGTCACACAGTGGCCAAAAAAACAGGTGCCCTCAGGAGGTCAACCAGTGCAGCCAGGACACTAGAAATCCTCCCACTGTTGCCCCCCGCAGCACCAAGAATACAGAGCATCACTGCCCCAAACAAAGAGTTCAATCTATACCCTGTGGCTATTAGCCACTGATGGACTGCTGCTCCATATGTTTATCCAATCCCCTCTTGAAGCTGCCTATGCTTGTAGTCACCACTGCCTTCTGTGGCAGTGAATTCCATGTGTTAATCACCCCTTGGGTGAAGAAGTACTTTCTTTTATCCATTCTAACCTGACTGCTCAGCAATTTCATTGAGTGTCCACAAGTTCTTGTATTGTGAGAAAGGGAGAAAAGTACTTCTTTCTCTACCTTCTATATCCCATGCAGTGGTTAAGTCCATGAACTCTTATCTGGGAGAACTAGGTTTGATTCCCCACTCCTGTGCACCTGCTGATGTGACCTTGAAACAATCACAAGTTCTCACAGAGCTGTTCCTCTCAAGAGCAGTTTCTCAGCTCCACCTAACTCACAGGGTGTCTGTTGTGGGGAGGGGAAGGCAAAGGAGATTGTAAGCTGCTCTGAGACTCCTTCGGGTAGACCTTCCAATCGCTTCTTATTTTCGAGAGATCAGATGTCAGAAATGTCGGAATATGCAAGGTCTATTGTGCATAGATAAACAAAATGACAAAAACATCCTGCAGGGGGCAGCAGAGGGGACAATTAGTTAGCATAGTGAAATTAGGGCCTTCCTAGTATTTTCAAATAGTCTCCTTTCTCCATTCTGATTGGCTCAGTTAGGGTTCTTTCCTGCTCCAGCTAAGAACTGCTAGTTAAACAAAGCAGGAGTCAAGTTCATCTTTAAGACCAACAAAGTTTTATTCAGAACACAAGCTTTCGTGTTCTCTCTAAGCACACTTCATCAGATGAGGGGATCAGGTATCCCCTCATCTGATGATCCCCTCATCTGATGAAGTATGCTTAGAGAGCACACGAAAGCTTACATTCTGAATAAAACTTTGTTGGTCTTAAAGGTACACTTGACTCCTGCTTTGTTCAGCTGCTTCAGACCAACACAGCTGCCCTATTGGATCTATCCTAGCTAGTTAGACAGGCTTCTTTTTCTTTCTCCTCTTTCCCACAAAGTTTGTTCTCTTCTCAACAAGCCAACTTTATTCTTTAAACAGTTTGTGCTCCACTTTACTACATATCTACACTCTGCTAACAAAAAAGTGAGTAGATTTATTTATATATTTATTCATTTGTAGTTATGTATATATGTTCTGCCTCTCCAGAGCCCTGCTTCAGGCTGAATGTTTTTGGATGTTTTTTGGGGGAGGAGCAATGGGGCTAATACAGCAATGAAGCTGCCTCTGTCATCTCGTGCTCTTTTGTGAATAAAACAAATGTGACAATAAATGCCATAAATTTATTTTATTAATTTGAATATTTATTTTATTCTATTTCTAAATAAAAATAAATACCATAAACCTCTTCCAGATGTTGTAGCACAGCTCCTGAAACTTCTCGCCACCTGCATAACACCTAACATTTTGTTAATGCATCCAGTTCAGGGGTTCCCAACCTTTTTTAGCCGGCAAGCACCTTTGGAATTCTGACACAGTATGGTGGGTGCAGCCACAAAATGGCTGCCACTGGAGGTTACAAAATGGCTTCCACACACAGTGAAGATCCTTGTGCTGTGGTGGCAGCTGATACCAAAGCAATTTTTAATTAAAAAAAACCCCTGCTAAACCAATAAAATCTCCAGTGACCAATCAGAATCCTTGCTGAGCAAAAGCCCTACATAGCTGTGACTACTTTAAAAAAAAACACTTGTGGGCACCCAGAAAGGATGCCCATGTGCATCACATTAGGGCCCCTAATCTAGATCCTCAATTTCTTTCTTACTATGCAAGTCAGAGTTATATTGAGAAAACTGTACATTCCTTAGGAAACAGGAAATCTAAACCAGTCAGAATCAAACCAGTATGTCTGCAGCAAGACGAGAAAGGGGTCATTGCCCTTTTCCTGTTTTCAGTAGGGTTGCCAAGTCCAATTCAAGAAATATCTGGGGACTTTGGGGGTGGAGCCAGGAGACATTGGGGGCAGAGCCAGGAACAAGGGTGTGATAAGCATAATTGAACTTCAAGGGAGTTCTGGCCATCACATTTAAAGGGACAGCATACCTTTTTAAATGTCTTCCTTCCATAGGAAATAATGAAGGATAAGGACACCTTCTTTTGGGGCTCATAGAATTGGACCCCCTGGTCCAATCATTTTGAAACTTGGAGGGTACTTTGGGGAGAGACACTAGATACTACACTGAAAATTTGGTGCCTCTATCTCAAAAAACAGCTCCCCCAGAGCCCCCGAAACCTCCAGATCAATTCCCCATTATACTCTATGAGAATCGATCTCCACATAGGGAATAATGAAGTGCTCAGCAGATGTTCCTTCCCCCCCTCCCCATCCCGTTTCTGGTGACTCTGAAGGGGGATTGGCCTCTCTACTCATGAGTTGCAGCCAACTTCATCCAAGTAACAGACACCCCATCCCAAGAGGAAGCCTTTCCAATCTGAGACTGGAGCCTCCGGAGGGGGATAGTCACATGGTGGCTTTGGGGGCGGGGCTTTCCCTCGCCGGCCAGCTGACTGGGGGCGAGAAGCACCCTGGGAAAGCGGAAGAACCCCCGCTGGGACCTGGGGATTGGCAAGCCTAGTTTTCAGTGACATATAAATTATTATTTTAGAACTCTGGCCAAATCCTTGATTCTACAATATTTATTATAATCAAAGTAATGGGCCTCTGTTTGCTTGCCAAAGGAACAACCCCCTTTTTTCTGTTAATAAGGTGTTAACAACTTTGCTGTGATTATTTTGCTACGTGTTCTGAACAGCAAAAATATATGCTCTTAAAATTTGTCACTTTTTTTTTTAAAAAAAGGACTTTTCATACTTTGCTTAGAATCTTACCCATCATTAGTAAAAACAACAACTCTCAAGTGAAGTTTCCAATGCTGCTTATTGCAATTTTCAATAGTGGGCGTTATAACAGCTTTTCAGCAGTTGAGTCAATAAGGTGCACTCTGCTTTCCGGACTACTCCATTTGTTACTGTTTCTCATCTCCAGGACATGGAAGCAGCTAGGCACAAAAGACAAACTGCAATAAGTGCTTTGCCATTTGGTGGCATCAGACAATTCAGTGAAATAAATAGCGCATTGTTAAGCACACAGATGTCTCAAATTGTGTGCTGTTCCTTCAGCACAAGAGTGCCCTCCTACCTTAGATACAAGATTCAACAATGCCAAGAAACTAAAATCCCTTTACTATTTTTTAAGAAAAGCTGCTGTGGTGTAAAGATAGAGCATTGGATTGGAACTGGAAAGGGGAGGGGCTATTCTCAGAGGAAGAGCCTTTGAGTTGCATACAGAAGCTCCCAGGTTCAGTTGCTAGCATCTCCAGTTAAAAGGATCAGGTAGCAGATGGAAGATCTCTGCCTGAGACCCTGGAGAGAAGAAGTTATTGGATTTATACCCTGCTCTTCACTCTGAATCTCAGAGTGGCTCACAGTCTCCTTTACCTTCCTACCCCACAACAGAGACCCTGTGAGGTGGGTGGAGCAGAGAGAGCTGTCAGAGAAGCTACCCTTTCAAGGACAGCTCTGTGAAAGTTATGGCTGACCAATGGCCATTCCAGCTGCTGCAAGTGGAGCTGCCAGTCTGAGTAAACAATACTAACATTGATGAACCAATGGTCTGATTCAGTATAAGGCAGCTTCATGCGTGTTCATGAAAGAAGGGCCAGGGTTCAAATTTCCATTTAGCTATGAATCTTAACCTGGTAATTTCAGACTAGTCACTCTCTGATGAAGTGAGCTCTGATTTCCAAAGGCATATGCTGGAATACATTTTGCAAATCTCCCCCCCCCCTCAGTTTTAAAATTTTTACTGTAAAGTTTCCAACAATACAAAAAACAATAAAGCAAACATTTTACAAATCTCTAAGGCACCCCTGGAATTCTGTGTTTTTTTGCTGCTACAGATTAACATGGCTACTCATCTGGATCTCTGTCTCAGAGTGCTTTCACATGGCAACTGTTTGCAAGTGGATTTTGCCATTCTTACACAGCTAAAATCTGCAAAGTGTGTTATTTACTGTGTCTGAATGCACACTGTCTATCCTCTCTTTTACGATTATTGTGAGGATGAAATGAATGAAGAGAGAAACACTTGATCCTCTTGAAGGTAAAATGGAATGACATAATGCAAAAACTGCACAGACTAAGAAGGGAAAGGAAAAGTCTGTACTAACCTTAGCCATACACCCCTATCCCACTCTGGAAAAATAATCCTACTGAGGCATCATAGCTACATAGTCTCAGGTACATTTGGGAGAAAAGTTTGTAGCGAATCTGCGGATTCATAGTTTTATGTACTTTCAAAAGGAGTCTGGATGACCCAGGCTAGCCCAGTCTCATCAGATCTTGGAAGCTAAGCAGGGCTGGCCTTGGCTAGTATTTAGACAGAGGAAGTCTAAGACAGACAAGAATTCTTTGTGCAGTTTTTGGTGTGTGTGTGTTGCTATACTGTGTGCCATCAAGTTGTTTCCATTTTAGGGCAACCCTATGACTTAATGACTTTCAAACATCTATCATGAACAGCCTTGCTCAAGTCTTGCAAACTGAACGCTGTGGTTTCCTTGCCTGGATCAATCCATCGAATGCTGGGTCTTCCTCTTTTCCTGGTGCCTTCTACTTTTCCTAGCATTATTTCAGTGATTCTTGTTTTCTTATAATGTGACCAAATTGCAACAGCCTCAGTTTAGTTTCTGGGGAGAATTCAGGCTTGGTTTGAACCCATTTATGTCTTCTTGGTGGCCCATGGTATTCTTTAAACTCTCCTCCAACCACATTTCAAATTAACCTGTTTTCTTCCTGTTAGCTTTCTCCTTCATTCAGCTTTTACATCCATGGATAGCAACGGGGAATACCATCTTGATCTTAATCTCTGGCAACATATACTTACAGATTTTTTTCTAACTCCTAATTCTTTCATGGCTGCCTCTACCAGACTTAATCTCCTTCTGATTTCTCAGCTACAATCTCCCTTTTGGTTGATGACCAAACCAAGGAGTAGAAATCAGTAACAATTTCAATTCCTTCATTGTCTGTCTTAAAATCTTATGGTTATTTTTGCCTACTTGATGTTCAGCTGTAATTCTGCTTTGGTACAATCTGCTATAACCTTCAGCAGTAGTCATTTCAAGTCTTCACCATTTGTTTGTTTGTTTATTTTATTGAATTTATATCCCACCCTCCCCACCGTAGCAGGTTCAGGGTGGCTCACAACACATAACTTACAATAAAAACATTTACATTAAAAACATTAAACAGTTTAAAATAATTTAGTGCTAATTTCAGTAGAAATTTAAGATGGCGTTCAATGATCTTAGCATCCATTGGATCTAGCGTCTTGGTGGTGGTCAGCATTTCAGTTAAACGCTAACTGAAACAGTGTTGTCATACAAGCCTTGCGGAACTGGGCAAGGTCCTGCAAGGCTCTGACCTCAGGCAGTTGGTTCCACCAATGAGGGCAGCAATTGAGAAGGCTCTTTCTTGCATTCTTTTTAGTCTTGCCTCCCTCAGCCCAGGGATCAAAAACAAGTTCTGTGTACCCGATCTAAGTATCCTCTGGGGAACATGTGGGGAGAGACGGTCCCTTAGAGCTATCAGAGGATATCTCCATGCAGGCACTGGTCCAGAGTGGCCAAGGAAGGAAGTCCTGATGGCTGAACAAAATGAGAAACCTGCCATTGACCTCTCTTCATTAACCCTGACTAGAATGGGTTTGGAAAATCAGGCTAACATTGAACTCTTTTATCCACTGACTCCAATGGCATTTATTCCTTAGTAAATGTGATTAGAACTGAACCCTTAAACTTTTTCTTCGCCATTTGATTGTTATGCGCACTGAAAGAAAATTGCTTTGAAATCATGCACTGTGAAAGTATTAGTCCAAGACTATTTGCAAGTACAGCATTAACACCAAGAAATGCTTAGATATTACAGTCTTTTATTTGGCTTAATCTGGGCTTTTCATCTTATGAAATCTAAATAATCCACCTGCAGTAAGAATGCTGAAAAGATTGCATTTCCAATACTAAGGAAGCAAGGGTCACCAAGCCTTTTTCTTCATAATGCTGCCAGATTTTCGACTTAGTTGTACTCCAGCCTTAGAATCAATATTTGATTGCTCTGCATGCATCTGCTGTAACAGCTAAATTGATGAACGTGCCATTTGAAAAATATGCAGCAGCAATGAGTAACAAGACAGCATAGCATTTCAATCATTCCTATGTGGCATTTTGAAAATATGGTGATAGAAAGGGGCTGTGGTAGAGAATATAATTTCTTGTGTACCCTTTCTCATAAGTCATCTATTAGAGAATACCCGGTATCTACACAAACGCATGAAGCTGAGATGATTGGCCCATCAAGGTCAGGATTGTTGACTGAGACTGGCAGCAGCTATTTAGAGTCAGAAGAAGAAGTCTTTTACATTGCTTACTACTTAATTATTTTAACTGGAGATGACAGGGATTGAATCTGGCACTTTTGCAAAGCAGATGTTCTGCCACTGAGCTGTGGCCCCTCCCCAGTACCTAATGTGTAGAAAAAATATTATATTTTTTATATTAAAAAAATCAAATTTCTATGGAACTGCTTGCTGTGGACTATTGCTGTTCTTGGATTTTGGGTTATATGAAGCTGTCTTCATATTAGGCTTCTGATCTATCAAGGTCCCTATTGTCTATCAAAGAATTCAGGTTTTCATGGCTGGTAACATCATTAGGGTTTGTAGAATCTTTCGGGATCAAGTGCCGTGTTCTACTGGAGAAAGTTTTCCTTCCAGATGTTTCATTCTCAGCTGCGGAGAACATCCTCAGTGGCGTTGCAGCCGGAGCTATCCCTATTGTCTCTTCTGACAGGGAGCAGCTTTCCACAGTCTCATCACTGTCTCTCACATCACCTACCTCATTTAACTGGAGATGTCAACAGCTGAATCTGGGACCTTCTGCACACAGAACAGTTGCTCTATTATTGAAATATAACTCCTGAGTTGTAAAGACTCACACTGGAAAAGAGTAGCCTGGTTAGGTAGGTATAACTCAGTGCTCTGTAAGGCCACCTTACTAAAAATAAGGAAGGCACTAATAATGAACTGCCTGGAAACCAAGATCAATGCTGGCATAGTCCTGGACAATGTAGCATAGGGAATGAAGCCCAAGAGGAGGCAGATTGGTTTGGTCACTGTGACATTGAAACACTCAGTGGAAAGCATCAGCATGGTTGTTGTGGTGAAAAAGAGACAGCCTGGTTGCCTCATAAGAGACAGGCAGAAATGGTCAACTGTGAGGCATGCTCAAACCAATTTAGAGTTAAGCAGACTGAGGACAGAGGAGGTATGTGTGATTGCATATTACTCACCCCAACAAGAAGGCAGGGGACAAGGACCACTACCCCCTCTCTCTAAAAGTGAAGCCCAGAAAAGAATGTGACTAGGAGCAGCCTCATCTGCGAGAAGGAGGAGCCATCAATAAAGGATACACAAATATTCATCTGATAAAGTACATCTGCATCTGATGAAGTGAACTGTGACTCAAGAAAGCTTGAGTGGTGGAAAGTGCTGTCATCAAACTGTAGGGTGTAAAGCTGCAGTGCTGCAGTCTGAGCTCTCTGCTCACAACCTGAGTTCGATCCTGGCGGAAGCTGGGTTCAGGTAGCTGGCTCAAGGTTGACTCAGCCTTCCATCCTTCCAAGGTTGGTAAAATGAGTACCCAGCTTGCTGGGGGGAAAGTGTAGATGACTGGGGAAGGCAATGACAAACCACCCCATAAAAAATCTGCGACGTCACCCCAGAGTCGGAAACAACTGGTGCTTGCACAGGGGATTACCTTTATCTTTTTCTTTTCTTTTTTTTAGGGAGATTTTCCAAAATGGTTTGGCTTTGCTTGCCTCTGCATAGCAGCCCTGGATTTCCTTGGTGGTCTCTCATCCAAGTACTATTTTGGGCTAACCCTGCTTAACTTCTGAGATCTGTTGAGTTAGGGCCAGCGCTTTTTTTTGAGCAGGAACACAGTTCCGGCTGGCTTGGCTTTGGGGATGTGGCCCAATATGCAAATGAGTTCCTGCTGGGCTTTTCCTAAAAAAAACCTGTGGCGAACAATGGTGACTTCAGAGGGTGTGGCCTAATATGTACATGAATTCCTGCTGGACTTTTTCTACAAAAAAAGGCCTGGCTAGGGCTAATCTGGGACATCTGGGTCAGAGCCAAGAAAGCCTGCACTGTAATACATTTTGTTAGACTTTATGGTGCCACTGAATTTCAGTTTGATTTGGCAGCAACAGACAAACATGGCTACTGCTCTACAAACTATTTGAAACTTTGTGGGATATGTCTTGAAAAAAACAACATGATCCTAAACAAATGTCATGATCGTGAATCTAGAAGGAAGGAAAGAAGGGAGGGTCCTTATTGTAAAAGATGGAATGCACTTAAGGCAATTTAAAGAAAAAAACTAAGGAAGGATGCAAAATAGGCCACCCTTTTGAGTTACAGCCTGGTTAGCATTTTGAAGGGAAAGTAACAATGAGAAATAGCCAGCTTTTGAGCTCAAAGAAATGCAAGAACAAGCCCATTAGTTTTAGCACTTTGGGAGAAAAACAATGAGCAATAGCAATATGGGACCCACATTTTATGCTAGAATGGAAACCAAACATTTAGAGGCTCCTATTGTTGTGAAAATCATATATCCACTTCCCTGGATGAATGTCCTAAACATACAATGCCACTTTTCAGTGAGACAGAAATAACCACAGAGACATTAGGGAAGATTTTCTGCAGCTGTACATGTGACAAAACGATCAAAGAGTCTAATGACACCATGAAGACTAATAAATATATTACACTGTGAGCATTCATAGTTAAATGACTGCATTCGCTCAGTCTAGATAGAGGAATATCCATACTGAGTGGAACAGCCTTGAAAGAGTACCATTTGATATGGTGCAACCAAGCTGACAGCTGCTTTCTGGGAGTAATTTGTGTGAGCATAGAAAGGAAAAACAATTGAACCCCTTTTCTCACCCCAGGTGACACTATGAAGCAGCTGTTCTGTCATCACAGGAAGCCAGAAGAGCTTCCTCCATATTGTCCTGTCAATTGTGAACCACTTTGCAGTGAACCTACTACTACTACTACTACCAGATGGTGAATAGTAGATTAATTATCCAGATTTACAGACTACTAGCCACTTGGCAGGTAGGGGGGAGGGGGGATGAGCATGAAGAACAGAGGAGGGTGCCAGCCAACTTGGAAACCATTGCTGTCCTCAATCCAAAACCTGGCAAAACCTTCCTTCCTTTCTTTCCATTTCTTATGTGCATCTTAAGGGGATGCAGAGATTTTTGGTTGAGCTCTGTCCCCAAATCCACCAAATACTCATTGAGACAAACTCTGTCAGAATTCATGCAGAGCAGTGTCTGGATTTCCCCATCTGACTATGAACCATCCATTCACATGCCAACTACCACCTAGGGATTCATTTCCCAAGGTTGTAGGGATCTCATTTGGAGTGGGATCACAGTGTATGGGGCAAAGGGGCAATTATTTCTCCTGTATCTATCCAATCCAAAATGGCCTGGCCCACTAGATACTTGAAAATTTTGATTTCTAGAGATGGCAAGCCTAATTCAGACACAGCCCATGAGAAGGCCTCCAGTTTACATGCCCAGGATGGGGCATTGCCAATCCCAATTCTACTTTCTTGCCTCCAAGGAACTGAGGAGAGGGAGAAAAAATTGCCACCACATAGTAATGCTCTAGGAAGACATAATGAGTAGAGATGGTAGCCTAGAGCTACCTTGTGACATCACACTCCCTGCCCACCCTAAAACCATTTTCCAAGGAAATGTTTGGAAACCTACTGATCAGATAGGATCAGTCAATCAGGCTAGCACATGCAGCAAGCCTAAACACAAATCAGCATAGGAGCTATCCAAGGATGCTAGTAAATTGGGTGGCAGTCAGAACACTGGACAGAGGATAGTAGGGAAGCTGTCAGGCTCACTCAGCAATGATCCCCAGTGGGAAGTCCCCAAAATCATCACTCAAGAGGAAATGGCATCCAGGGCACCAGCACAAGGTGGGAGCAAGCAGCATCCCTGAAGAAACACATTTATCAGATCGCCCTGAGATCCCAAGGACAGGGAAAGTGATGTGGTGCTTATCTAACAGAGCATCCTTTTTTCTAGCAATGGAAAGTTTCACCAAGAATGATGAAGTCTCGTTTGGAAGATCACTTTAGGCTGCAGTCCTATGCACCATTACCTGGGAGTAACCCCCTGGAGATAGTAGGGTTCACTTCTGAGCAAACATGTCCAAACTTGTGCTCTCAGTGTACCTGGTAGTCCCACACTTCCTGTTTGATAAATAGTGAGGCCCTGATCTTCACAAGTCTCTGTGTTCAATTCCTTTCAAACAGCTAGGAAAAGGGATGCTCTGTTAGAATGTCATCTAGGGCCAAGTTCTAGGGCCAAGATCTAATTAAGACAAATTTGTTAATACTACCGTACTACTAATATTTCTACTTTGCCTTACACATCACAAACTAAATGTTCTACAAAACATTTTTAAAAACAAGGAAACTAATATTCCTGTTTAAGCACAAACAGCAGGAAATCATACCTAGATGACTGATTCAAGCATGGCATCTCTGCTTTCAGAATGTGTTCCTTTTATCTTTTAATCTCACCTTGCAAAACACATTTCACACACAGCCCTCGGCACTGATCTCATGTGTATGTAATATCCAACACCTTTTTGTTTTCACTTCATGCAACTGATGAAACAGGTTCTTGCCTACAAGAGCTCATGCCACAACAAATGTGTTTGCTTTTCAAGTGCTAAGGACTCTTTTGTTGTTTTTGCAAAGATCCAGGAGTAAGGAAGATACCAGTGTACTTCCATAGGTGAATGCCAGGCATTTTCATCACTCATACTGTTAGTGAAATATATGGGCACCATGCAAACATGCCAGGAGCTGAAATGGGGATGGAATGAGCAATGGGCCTTTATAGATGGTAGGGATCCCCTACCTTTGCAGAAAACATTCAAGGGCTTAAATGACCCACAGTTTCTACCGTGTTCCTTTGCAATCAGTGATGGACAGGAGTTATGTATACACACAATCTTCATGCTGCCAAGAATGATTGGCTACAAAGTGTTTCATGACTAGAGATTTGTCAGGTTCCCCCTGGCCACTGGTGGTTTTCCAGCTTCAGGTTGGGAAACTCCTGGAGATTTCAGAGCCTGGGGGTACAGGGACTTCAGTGGACTACAATGTCATATTGTCTACTCGCCAAATCAGCCATTTTCTCCAGAGGAACTTATCTCTGTATTTATAGAAACACCAATTGGCAGAGGACTTTATTACCTTTTATGGCTATCCAGACCAAATGGCCAAGCCACACTGTTTTACCATGTGACCAGTCTGCACTCTTAATCAACAAACTGCTTGTATTTCAGTCCACAATACCTGATCCCCTCATGTGCTTAGAGAGCACATGAAAGCACATGAAAGCTTACGTTCTAAATAAAACTTGGTTGGAGCACATGAAAGCTTACGTTCTAAATAAAACTTGGTTGGTCTTAAAGGTGCAACTTGATTCCTGCTTTGTATCTGGGGCAGTGATGCTCTGTATTCTTGGTACTTGGTGGGACACAGTGGGAGGGCTTCTAGTGTCCTGGCACCACTGATGGACCTCCTGATGGCTCCTGGTTTTTTTTGGCCACTGTGTGACACAGAGTGTTGGACTGGATGGGCCATTTGCCTGATGCAACATGGCTTCTCTTATGTTCCTAACCTAGAGTTGGCAGCCCTATCTCCTTCCCTTTATCTGCCTCTTTGACTTCAGCTTTCCATCTCCTTTCCCCTCCCTGCAGCCTCTACATAGGCTGTCTTTCTCCACTGGGAGGGGACCAGAGCAGCTTGCATCATTCTCCTCTCACAATCCTGTGAGGTGGGTTAGGCTGAAAGTCTGTGACTGGTCCAAAATCACTCAGTCAGGTTCCACAGCAAGGACCTGGGTCTAGCAGACCCCACTCTGAAGCCCTAACTCCTATGTTGTCCTCAAACTCCACCACGGAATGTCCAGGAATTTTTCACCAACCTGGAACTGGCAGCCGTAGTCAGGAGTGGCCCCAATGAGTTCTGCCTCAGAGACCTGTAGTGAGACCTTTCAAACTGTTTAATAAGGAGGAGTTGTCAGCCATTACATCAGTTTACAGCATTCTTCTCTCCCCCCTTTGATCTGAACAACAACCCCATGAGGCAGGTTAGGCTGTTTTAAAATCACCCAGCCAGTTTCTACAGCCCTCACCTGGAGATTGGCAACAGTGGTTCCCCTGGAGGAAAGGCCTCCCTCAGAGGCCTGTAGTGATACCTTAGGAATTTCCAACCAACCTGGAAATATATAACTAAAGGCCTCTGGGAGAGTGCCCCCCAGCCTTGCTGTCATCCCACCCAAGTGAAGGCATTCACTCCCCGCCCCACCCCCATGCCAGACTTCCTACAACAGGCCCTGAGGAGAAGCAGTACTGATCAGTAAGCTCCCTGTCAGCAGAGAACTGTCTGCCTCAAAGGTCAGTGGTCTTCTGCTGAGGTTCTTGCCTAATAGGGTCGGCGGTGGGCGAGGGAGAGCAGATTCAGCCAATGGCACAGCAGAGACAGTGTGAGCCAATCCTGTGCAGGCTACATCCAACAAATGAAAATCCTCAGAATTGCCACCATGGTTGAGCTTTTATTTATAACTGATATCACACTGTGTATTTATTTTAGAACAATTTTATACTATCTTCTAGATACCCACTCAAGGTAACTAATAGAAAACACTAAGCAATAATTTCAAAAAAACAAGAGTCAGTATGGTATAACCTTATAATGTTAGATTAGGAAATGGAAGATCCAGGCTCAAATCCCCACTGTCCCATGGAAGCTTGGTTTGTAACCAAAGTGAGCCAGTTACACACTACATCCCAACTTACCTCACAGAATAGTTGTGAGGATAAAATGGAAAGAAGGCAGCAATGTAAATCTCTTTGGGCCCCTAATTGGTGAAAATAAGGGTATAAATGTAGATAAATAAACAGTTAATCAATAAAACATTTTAAAACTATTACAAAAACTAGCTCTGTAGCAGAAAACCATCTACATACATAGAACCTTATCTTCTGGACCCTCACTTGCAATGACAATATTAAATTGAAAGAGGAATAATTTTGCACTACACTCTGTTCAAATAAGCTCTGTTCCTTTAGTGGTTCTGTCTCTTTTCATAAACTTTTTCATTTATCTGTCTGAGTGAAGGTCCTGGTGTTGGATCCTTTCCTTCTGCAGTTTCCTTCAAGGGCACTTCAAATAACTGTTTTCTCTAGGACTTGTGTTGTACCTACTGAGACCCAGAGACAACATTGTCACAAACATGAACAAGGATTGGAGGATTGAGTTTTGTGTACAAATGTGGCAGTCCCCAGAGCTCCTTTTCCATGAATAAAATAGTATTCAGGGATCAGAGGTGAGCTCAGCCACAAGCTCTGTTTCTTCACACTCAACTGAAGGTCACAGTGCCCAGCAATCAGAAATTGTGCTTCCAAAACAAGAAAATCTATGCTGTGTAGTATTAGCACTCACCCTTTGAGTGAGAAGAGATTGATGGGTAAGTACTGCTTGCTCCTCCTTGTTAAATACTTACCTACACAGGGTGAGGAGTGTGACAGGATGAATGCAGTGTTGACATAAAAGAGTACTACTTCTCAGTCTGTTGGGCTGATGACTGCAGTGTATATAATGTAACTTCACATAGGATTGTTCTATTGATAACCATGAAGTGTCCATGCGCACGAAAGCTTATAACCGTAATGAAACTTTGTTAGTCTTAAAAGTGTCACTGGACTCAAACTTTGTTCTGTTGCTTCAGACCAACATGGCTACCCGCCTAAAATGATAGGAAATGTTATAGTTGAGTGCCTATCATGAAAACAGCCCAAAAAAGCCTACAAAGTTCCTTCATGCTTGGAGGTATACCAAAAATAGAAACCCTTAATTTTAAGGATACCCTTCCTCCTGCATACACACATCTCTGAAACCTTGCCAGTGATGAGCATTGTGCTCAGAATGTTGAGAATCATTGGGGAGGGATAGGAGTTTGAGTAGTCCAACCTTTCAAAGAATTATAGTCTCCTGAAAGGGGAGATTTCTTTCTCACCCAGTCCTCTTCAAGAGTTTCTACTTAGTAAATGATTATATCCCATCAGTGCTTAGTAGAACCTCCATGTTCAGAGGCAGTGTTCCTCTAAATTCTCAGGGACAGCAATAGTTCTCAGAGACATCTGGATGGCTTTTGTTGGAAAGTGCATGCTGCTGCTGGACAAAATATTCTGATTCAGCAAGTTTTTGTGTATTAATGCTGTTATTTTCAAATTATGGTTCAGGGCACTCTGTAATTCCTTAGAAGTCACTGGTAGTTTCTCAGTGATGAAATTTATAATGACAAACATACATCCCATGTCTACTGGTATGACCAATCCATGAACGTGCCTTACAGGAGCTGGGTACCAGCAACAGCCCCAGGTGTTCACTGAATGTGGGGGAAGGGGAGCAGGCACGAACATGCTGACACCGCCCCCCCCCCACACACACACTCTCACATACATGAAGCTGCCTTATACTGAATCAGACCATTGGTTCATCAAACTCAGTATCATTTGCTTTGACAGGAAGTGGCTCTCCAGGGTCTCAGGTGGAGCAAGGTCTTTCCCATGACCTATTGACTAGTCCTTTTAACTGGAGCTGCTGAGGACTGAACCTGGCCCTTTTTCCACATGGTCACACCCTGCAGACAATCTGGTGATTATTTGGAGGCAGGGGAAGTAATTTTCCAGGATTTTTGGTAGAGATCACCTACTACTGGGTCCTTTTAACTGGAAACTGACCTGTGGGACCTTCTGTATGCAAAGTAGATGTTCTACTCCTGAGCCATGTCCTCTTGCCTGACTTTTCTTGTGAAATGAAGTCGGGCATATCCTCTCGGATTTTTTGTCTTTGCATAGAAGACCCCTTTGCTATCTCACAAACTGATTTTGAAAGTCTCTGTGTCTGAAAAAAAATGGTTTGCACAGTAACTTTACAGACTGCTGTTGGGGAAGCACCAACTCCAAGCCTTCTTAAGCAAGAATTACCTGTGGAGGGTTTGGGATTCCAGTTTAGAAAACAATCCAATGTGCAGAGGAACTTCTCCAGACAGACTGATGTGTGAAGTATTCCCTGAGACTAGAGACATTTACAAAACGATCTCGTTAGTGTACTGGTGGGTCAGAGGTGAGGTCAGAAAATACTCAGCATGGCACTTTTCAATCCTTTAATCTGGGAGTGATGGTAATCTTTGCACAAGGCTGCAAAATTTATAAAACTTATTTCCCCCCCCTTTATGGAATATTGGAGGCAATAAAGCTTTCTATTACCTCTCAGCTCACGTTCATCATGCATAAAGAATTTTAGCTTTAGTTTTCTGCACCCAAAACGAACATTTGCTATTTTTTCCCAGTGGAGGAAATGCTTGGAGACATTAAATCAGACCATAAAAATTCTGATAGTGTGTGGCACCAAAATTTAATCTTTTGCTTTATTCACTGGCTCAGCAAGGCTGTATTTACATTAGGAAGGAGAACCTGTCATCAAGTAAAATAAGCAATGAGAGACATAACTAGTTTCTGTTTCTAGGTGCCTGAACATCAAAACGATTATTTTTGACAGCAAAATGTCTCCAAGAATGATACATATGGAAGCCGCTTATGATAAACAGCCATTTTTTGTGCATAAGTTAGCACAATAATTCATTGTTTGTGGCGGAAGTGGGGGGATTTTTTTGTGGCATAACACAACCTCAAAATATATCAATAAATTTCAAGGTTCATGATAATTTACTCTTGAAATACAGATAAAAAGGTCATACGTAAACCCCATCCTAACCCCCAGCTTATTTATGTCATAATTCCTCCTTCCACAGTGGTTGGAGTCCACTGAGGTGGTGTACAAATGGGTTAGCTTATTTGTATTCCTTTTTGTTATAAATATTTATGTGCCACTTTTCCACAGAACAATTCTTCCAAAGCTACTTGCATGATAAAAACCTCTATGGAGAATGACAAGGGGGCAGTGCTGAATTGTTTCTCCTTAAACTCCTGATCTGCAGCCCAAATCCATCTGCTGACCCAAACAAGGGTCTGAAAATCAAATTATCCTTCACCATCTGGTTCTTCAAATGACCAAATTATAATATTGCTATACAGGGGACAAAAGAATCCCAGTATTATGAGAAGAGAAAATCTATGAAGATGACCAAAGCAGACTCTTGTGAAAAAAATAATCCATGTTTAATGTATTTATCAAAAGGCAGACAACCCTGAAAGTAAGAAAACTGTTCCTGAAAAAGATAGCAAAGTAAACAAAGTGTTTTTTTTAAAAAAACCAAAAAAACAAACCTAAATAGTAATTAATATGCAATGATCAATATAGGCTATAGTAGAAAATAATGATCTTCACTTTTTGCACCTCATTGTATTGTAATTGTTCACAGTATTTCAATTTTAAGTAGCCAAGAGATTGGCTTTTTATCTCCCCTCCCAAGACTCAATCTACTATTTATTTCCTTAAATTTAAAGGTCAATACCAACACCTTGAAGTGGACTCGGAACACAATAGGTAGCCAGTGAGCTCTTTCAGTACTGGCTGAATGTACTCCCATCGAGGGAGCCCCATTAACAGCCATGCCACAGCGTTCTGCACTAGCTGTAGTTTCCGAGTCAGGGTCAAGGGTAGCCCCATGTAGAGAGCATAACAGTGATCTATTCTCGAGGTGACCATAGCATGGATCACCATTGCTAAGTCATCATGTTCCAGGAAAGGGGCCAACTGTCGCACCCGCTGGAGATAAAAAAGGCGGATCTGGTTGTGGCTGCTACCTGGGCCTTCATTGTAAGAGAGGCAAAGGCTCAGATGCACTGACCAAATGGCAGTATAATCCTAAAGAGAATTATACATTTCTAAATCCATTGAAATCAATGGGTTTAGACTGCAGAGGTCATTTTGACAGGCACAGGTTCAGAAGGTTTAGAAGCATATAGAACAGACCCTGAGCAAACTAGAGACATCAGATTTCTTTTGGGGGTGGGTGTAGAGGAGCATCTAGGGGAGGTTGGCTGTGAGTTTGGTGTCTCTAGCTTGGAGATAATCCATTCTATACACTCCTGAACCTCCAGAACCTGAACCTGTCAAAATGACCAAGTTTCAAAAGTGTATAGAATGGATCCCATGCTAGCCTGGGACATCAAAACCACAGGGGACCTCTCCCAGATGCTCCTCCCTATGCTTTCCCAGTTGTTGCTGAAGTTATGTAAACATTATGATTGAGCAAAGAAATGTCTTCAATCACAAACCAGCACAAACCGCTTGAAAGTTCATGGAAAGTTTGTGCCAAGTGACCTGTTTTGAACTCAGCTTTATAAACCACAAACTGGCCAAAACTCATCACAAACTTTATTTTGTGAGCCAGTTCATGCCCATCTCTAGTTACGCTCTTCTAATCCCATTGATTTCAGTGGGAGATTCAGGAGTGTATAGAACAGATTCTGTACAAGCTAGAGACCCCAAGTTCACAGAGGATTTCTGGCTGACTCTTCTCTACCAGCCTTTCAGGTTTGGTTAAGATTGGATTTACGGGGTCCAAGTTACCGTACCCCCCCTTCCAGAAGGTGTCACTAGGAAAGTGCTTTCTGGGGAAATGATAAATCCAGGAGGATACAAACCAATGCTTTTCAAAAACATTTGAAGTCAGATTTTAAAATATGATTTTAACTTGAGTTTTAAAAATAATTCTTTTTTTAAAACTCAGATATGAAAGAAAAACTGAAATCAACAAACATTGGAAGACTCACACTGAGTTAAAAGCTGATTTTTTAATCAGAAAATGCAGGGCTTTTTTGGTAGAAAGAGCCCAGCAGGAACACATTTGCATATTAGGCCACACCCCTTGATGTCACCATCGTTTCACGTAGGGCTTTTGTAGAAAAAGTGGGGATTCATTTGCATGTTAGGCCACACCCGCTGACACCAAGCCAGCTGGAACAGTGTTCCTGTGTGTTCCTGCTCAAAAAAAAAAAAAAGCCCTGAAAAGAATGCTGACAGAAAAAAGTCTCAGCTCTAAGGCTAAACACTGTAAATGTCACAAAAACAATGCAATCCTATGCAGAGGTAGGCTTGCCTAGAACTACTGAAATCAATTAGTTTAGACTGAAGTGACTGTGTTACACTTTGACTCTTCAAAGCTTATACCCCCAAAATCTTGTTGGTCTCTACTGTTCTAATTGACTCTGTTCCAGCTCTTGCCTTGCAATGTAAGTCTTATACTATATTAATTGCTGTGGACCTCCCACTGAAGCCAGTCACTAGCAAATCATCATATGTACCAGAATCCAGAAGATGCAGTCACACTCTAGGCTCATCTCCTTGATTTTATAATCTTTTATGCCTTGTACCTAGCTAACCTCTGCAATGTGTTCAAGTCTCAAATGTTGAACATTTATGACTCTACTAACCAAATAAAATGGACATTTACTTTATGTTCCTTGGAAAAACACTATTTTGCCCATTATCTATAGGATTGTGACTTGTGACTTTCTGATAAGTGATATTGCTTTATATTTTTGCATATGTGCAAAAGTAGCCAGCAAAACTGGATTAGGATGGGGAGTCATCAGGGATTCAGATCACTGTGTTTCCATTATCACCTAGCTTGCCTTACTTCACAGGTCTATTGTGAGGATAAAAATGAGGGCGAAGGAGCTACGTATAGTTCCTTGAGAAAGAGGTAGGTCAAAGGTCTTAAAAGTTAGACTTTAAAAAATAGCTGTCTCTTTTAAAATAGCTGTCTATTTTACTAATTCTCTAATACAAAGGTCAAGTTTGCATGTATGCTTCTTCAGGAAGAATAAATGCATTTCAAAAGGAGAAACATGATTTAATCACAGATTTAAATTGATTGTAGGGATTTTAAGGCTGCAATCCTGAACACACTTACTAGAGAGTAAATCCACTTAACCTCAGTGGGACTTTGGAATATACCTGCTTAGGATGGCAATGTGAGGCGCTTTGATTTATACTAATTCAATTTGAGCTAGTTGATATTGTAATTTTTATTTCAGGTACCATGATCAATGTCTCATTCACCTACACAGATTGGCTAGTGACTTTAAGGTGGTTTTCTTCTTGTCCCATGTAGATTAGGAAGTAAAGTCATCAGGGTGCATTTTCTTTGGTCTCTTCTCTAGGCTTGTAGTATACAGCAGCCTGCAATGCAAAGATGGATCTGTATGTAGCTAAAGATGGAAAGCCTGGTTTGGAGCAGAGGATGGACTGATAGCCTCTTAATTCCTACTAAATCGGTAATTATAAAAAATATTTTCTCACTATGCACTGAAATCTAGAGTCCAGTTCCCCTGATCCTCCAATATTTAACCTTTCCTTCCTCCTTCATTTATTCAACATGCATTTTCATCTGCAGCTGTTATATTGTTACCAACACATGGGCAATTCTGAGTGCTGAGGATGTCACCAAACTACTACTGTTATTTAAAGGTAAACATGGAGACTCTTCATCCAGAAAATACTGCAGCTGCTCCCAGTTGCTGATATATGATGTTGAACTGCCAGCCATGAGAACTGTGTATAATGTCTGTTCAAGATGAGAAGTTGCAATATGAGAAAGGATTTTCTCCAATATGAATCCTATTGTAATCCTAGCCACGTTTTTGGCTAAAATTAGTATGCTGAATGAGACCAGCCATTGCAGCAATTTCATTTTTTTTTTTTTGCCAAAGAAATGTGTTGTGGGGGTATTTACAGGGCTTTTTTTGAGCAGGAATGCAGTTCCAGCTGGCTTAGTATCAGGGTGTGTGGCCTAATATGCAAATAAGTCCTGCTGGGCTTTTTCTATAAAAAAGCCCTGTATGAAACAATGGTGACATCAGGGGGTGTGGCCTAATATGAAACTGAGTTCCTGTAAGGTTTTTTCTACAAAAAACGGTCCTGGGTATATAAAATTATAATTATAATACAAGCTGGAGACCTGCAGAACTCAAACAGGAAGTAAATTCTACCCCTCCACACTGCCCCCACCTCATCTCTGTTTTCAGACTCCCCCACGGAAATGTTTTCCATTTTTCCTCCCAGGTGCTTTTCCTCCTCTTACATTTTCCATTATGTCTCTGTGGGATTTTCTCTACCTTCCCTCCTTTTTTCCCCTCCACTTTCTCTTTCTCCAGGCTTTCGCCCCCTCTCTCTCTCCTATATTTTTCTACCCACACGCTCTTTCTCTCTTTGCAGCCTTCTGCACCTTCCATTTTCCTTTCCTCCTTTTCATGCTTTTCTCCCCCCACCACCATTCTCTACATTCTCTGTCTTCCTAGCCCTTTATATAATTTGACCCACTCATCCCTCCAGGTTCTTTCCCCAGCCATGGCTGCTAGGATTGCTTAGGTGGAGGCTCTGTAGTGCCCTTATTACTAGTAGGGTTGCCAATCCCCAGGTGGGGGCAGGGAATCCCTCGGTTTGGAACCTCTCCCCCTGCTTCAGGGTCATCAGAAAGCAGGGGGGGGGGGGAATGTCTGCTGGGAATGCTATTATTCCCTATGGAGACTTATTCTCATAGAAAATAATGGAGAATTGATCTGCGTGTATCTGGGGCTCTGGGGGAAGACTGTCTTTTGAGGTAGAGGCAGCAAATTTTTAGTACAGCATCTAGTACCTCTCCCCAAAATATCCCCCAAGTTTCAAAACGATTGGACCAGGGGGTCCAATTCTATGAGCCCCAAAAGAAGGTGCCCCTATCCTTCATTACTTCCTATGGAAGGAAGGCATTGAAAAGGTGTGCTGTACCTTTAAATGTGATGGCTGGAACTCCCTTTGGAGTTCAATGATGCTTGTCACAGCCTTGATCTTGGCTCCACCCCAATGTCTCCTGGCTCCACCCCCAAAGTCCCCAGATATTTCTTAAATTGGACATGGCAACCCTACCTTCCAGAAGGTCAGAAAGTAGCAGGCCTCATTTTGGGTAGGAGCTCACAGGACCTCTAAAATTTATTGTGCTCTTTTTTTCTCTTAAAAAAAAAGGTAGTCCCCTGTGCAAGCACCAGTCGATTCCGACTATGGGGTGACGTTGCTTTCACAACATTTTTATGGCAGACTTTTTAACGGGGTGGTTTGCTACTGCCTAGCGGCCCCGTGATGCAAAGTGGTAAAGCAGCAGTACTGCAGTACTGTGGTCTGAACTCTCTGCTCATAACTTGAGTTTGATTCCGGCGGAAGCTGGATTCAGGTCGCTGGCCCAAGGTTGACTCAGCCTTCCAATCTTCCGAGGTCGGTAAAATGAGTAGCTAGCTTGCTGGGGGGGAAGTGTAAGAGACTGGGGAAGGCAATGGCAAACCACTAGGGTTGCCAATCCCCAGGTGGGGGCAGGGGATCCCCCAGTTTGGAGGCCCTCCCTCTGCATCAGGGTCTTCAGAAAGCGGGGGGAGGGAAATATCTGCTGAGAACTTTATTATTCCCTGTGGAGATGTATTCCCATAGGAAATAATGGAGAATGGATCAGCAGGTATCTGGGGCTCTGGAGGGGGCTGTTTTTTGAGTTAGAGGCCCCAAATTTGCAGCGTAGCATCTGGTGCCTCTCCCCAAAATACCCGCCAAGTTTCAAAAAGATTGGACAAGGGGGTCCAATTCTATGTGCCCCAAAAGAAGGTACTCCTATCCTTCATTATTTCCTATGGAAGGAAGGCATTTAAAAAGTGTTCAGTCCCTTGAAATGTGATGGCCAGAACTCCCTTTGGAGTTCAATTATGCTTGTCACACCCTTATTCCTGGCTCCACCCCCAATGTCTCCTGGCTCCACCCCCAAAGTCCCCAGATATTTCTTGAATTGGACTTGGCAACCCTAATTACTAGAGATCCCCACAGTGGTGACTGTGATCTTGCAAGACTTCATGAGATCTCAGTTGACATTCTCTGATTTGGGGAAATTTCACACACACTTTTTAAAGCTTTTTGTTTTGTGCAATCTGTCTCTAGGTGTGTGGAAACATGGCCTTTTTCTATAATAGCCTTATTATGTAGGCCATTATTAAATCTGCATGTTTTGCCCATGTTCTGAATGAGATTTTGCTTGTTATCTCATTAGATTTGGGGTTGGGTGGGGGAATTCTTTGAATTAGTTTTTAATCATATTCTAGACTGTTATAATTTGGTTATTCTTAAACATTCTCAAAATGAATTTTGTCTGTGGGATTCCTGGTTTCTAGAGCAGAAAAGGGAGGTAAGGAGAAAGGTCTTCTGTATTATATTGCCCTTAGTTACCTCCCATACATTCTAAAAAAAATGGACCTCACTATCATTATTAACTGCTAGATTATCTCACACCTTCTACACGATTCCTTTCCATTATCATAATTCTTCATCCTTTTAGCAGTCCATGTCAAAAAATTTAATATCCCATCTGGTTATGCCACTTTGGCTGCACACCAGTCTTGTGTATATACAGATAACCATGATGACTTTATTAGAGGCCGAGTTTACAACTTGGCAGTCTACTCTGCCATTGTTATGGAAAATCAACCTTCTCAATTAAAGTTCTGTTAAGCAGATTTGTCCAGTGCCTGTCATTTATGGTTACCACTATAATGTCCTCTGTCTTGTTCAGTTATGATTATCTTATAATAGATAGTTCCTACTTCCAAATTCCACCCCAGGACATAGTTCTCCACATTAGAGCAGTAGCAAATTGTGGATGGTTAATTTGGATATTTTTCTTCCAGATCAAAGACCTCCTGTGAATATCCATTTTTCAAGCAAGGTATAATTTCCACCAGTACAAGGGGGACGGACCCCACCAAGAATGATTACACACAAGAAGACCTAGAACAACACTAGTCTTCCCTCTTGCATATATGCATTTGTAACAACCTTATTTTTCTTTCATGTTTCATTGGTACCATACACACACACACATACTGGGTCCTGCATGATATTATATTTAAACAGTATGCAATTCTTTTAATCAGCACTTATTAAACATATTGCAAAATTGTGCAAGGGAAGGGTGTATGAAATGTACTGTGTGGCCACAGATGCATTTTGGCAGGGCTTTTTTTAAGCAGCAACGCACAAAAACGCAGATATGGCTGGCTTGGTGTCAGGGGGTATGGCCCAATATGCAAATGAGTTCCTGCTCGTTTTTTTCTACAAAAAAAGCACCCTGCATTTTGGTATTTATTGTCATGGTTACTTTTGTTTGTGGGGGGGATGTAAGCCCAAGCCCCCTCCTCCATCTTTAATGGACTATGATCACTCTAGCCTTGGTACCAGACTCCCTGGTCTCTTAGTTATTATGGACTATGTATCCTCATAAGCACACGTATCCTGCTATACTGGGCTCTCAGCCTTACTTGAGTCCAATCAATCATAGGGGCTCCAGCCCAATATGAACATTTACTCTGTGTGAATCTACATTAGTGTTCCTTGCCAATTTCCAGCCAGCTTCCTGCTTGAGCCCAGTTGTGCATGCTCTACAGAGGACTCCAGATCACACTTCTCTCCTGAACTGCTCAGTCTGCAGATCCTAACTGCATTCCTGTTTCTGAGAGCCATCAAGCAATCTAGAAGCCATATTCCTGTGTTGTCTTAAAATAACAACTTCAAGCCTCTCCGGATGCCATGAGAGCCAAGCAGGATGTAAGCCAAAATGCCCTCAAAAGAGGTTGTGGAATTAGTCTGGTGTGCAAAGATGGCCAACTTAAGCAGGGTCAGAAACCTATGTATACAGGAGGTAGACTCCCAAGAATTTCCCTTTTAAACAATGAGGAGAATTTTGGTAAACTATAATTGGTTTTATTAGAAAATTATTCATACAAGAAAATAAATCACTCATCAATCACACAGTTCCTAAGAAAAATAGAGATGAAAATTACATAGAGAAACATCTAAGGGAAAGACATACAGGGTTTATAGTTTACCTATCTTGAAGACTACAAAAGGAATGGTGCAGTAGTGAAAACAATAAGGGGAGGGGGAGCAAGAGACAACCAGCATCACTTACCATAATAGGGCCCAATTTAGGCACTTGGGGATGGCTCAAACAGCAAAGTGGGGGTACTGTAAGAGACACATCTGAGTGGTCAAGCACATGGCTTTTTATACTCTTATTCCTATCCCCAGGCAGTGACATCAGTTGACCCGTGACAGAGGTCAGGTGACTTATGACACTACATGACATCAGTACATGTGATTCCTGACATCACGGAGAGGGAGGCTCCCAGGTATGTTTAGAAAAGGAATTAAGAGTGTTGATGAACTTAACTTACTTAAACAAAACATCTGATGGGATAATAGTGGGCCAAATTGCAACCTATTGTGATTCCAGAGCTAAACACAATGGGGATGGTCTCTGTAGCTGGAACTGGTCTTTGTCCTGGCTGAAGTTGTGTTGTGTACATAACTGCTTTGGCTGTCTGGCAGTAACAGTCTTTTGTCCAGGTGAGAAGACGAAATTCACAAGTTCATGGTTCAATTAGGCTTCCCCCATTTGCACCTTCAAGACATATCCTGAGTACGTGGGGCTCCTGCTTGGCTCTCATGGTGTCCAGAGAGGCTTGAGGTTGTTCTTTCAGAACAACAAAGGCATATGGCTTCTAGACTGCTTGATGGCTCTCAGAAACAGGAATGCAGTTAGGATCTGCAGGCTGAGCAGTACAGGAGAGAAGTGTGATCTGGAGTCCTCTGTAGAGCATGCACGACTGGGCTCAAGCAGGAAGCTGGCTGGAAATTGGCAAGGAACACTGATGTAGATTCACACAGAGTAAATGCCCATATTGAGCTGAAGCCCCTCTGATTGATTGGACTCAAGTAAGGCTGAGAGTCCAGTGTAGCAGGATACATGTGCTTATGAAGATACATAGCCCATAATAACTAAGAATCCAGGGAGTCTGGTACTAGGGCCAGAATGAATATAGTCCATTAAAGATGGAGGAGGGGGCTTGGGCTTACAGGGAGCCCCACATACTCAGGATACGTCTTGGAGATGCAAATGGGAAAACCTCGGTGTACTTTGGACTTGTTAATTTCATCCTCTCATCTGGACAAAAGACTGCTCCTGCCTGACAGCAGAATCAGTTACACACGCAATGCAACTCCATCCAGGACAAAGACCCATTCCAGCCACGGAGATCATTCCCATTGTGTTTAGCTTCAGTGTCACAATAGGAAGCAATTTGGCCCCAGATTATCCCATCATATCCCTTTGTTTATGCATGGTTTACAACAGGTAAACTCATCAATGCCCTTAATTCTTTTTCCAAACTTTCCTGGGAGCCACCCCTCTGTGATGTCAGAAGCCACATGTAATAGTGTCACAGGTCATTTGACCCCTATGTCATGGGTCACCTGATATCATGGCCTGGGGATATGAATTTGGTTATAAGAAGAAGACTACAACGCCATCGGATTTATATTCCACCCTCCACCCTGAATCTCAGAGCAACTCACAATCTCCTTTATCTTCCTCCCCCACAACAGACACCCTGTGATGTGTGTGGGGCTGAGAGGGTTCTAACAGCAGTTGCCCTTTCAAGGACAACCTCTGTCAGAGCTATGGCTGACCCAAGACCATTCCAGCAGGTGCAAGTGCAGGAGTGGGGAATCAAACCCGATTCTCCCAGATAAGAGTCTGCGCACTTAACCACTACATCAAACTGGCTTGTCCATGTGCTTGTCCATTCAGGTGTGATTCTTACAGTGTACCTTCCTTGTCATGTAGAATTACCCCCTAAACCTGATCAGTTTTGGGTCCCTATAGTAACATACGCTGGCCGTGTCTTGCTCCCATCCCCTTGTTCTCTATTTTTGCTATTGGAGTTGTCCTCTCTGAAGACGTCAATAGGTAAGGTATCACCCTGTATGTCTTTCCCCTTATATGTTTCTCTATGTAATTTTCATCGCTATTTTTCTTAGGAACTGTGTGATTGATGAGTGGTTTTATTTCTGTATGACCTATTTTAGTTTACCAAGAATCTCCTCATTATTTTAAAGGGAAATTCTTGGGAGTCCATCTCCTGTATACACAGGTTTTGACTCCACTTAAGTTGGTCATTTTGCCCACCAGACTAATTCCCCTACCTCCATTGAGGGCAATTTGGCTTTCAGGAATACACCTTGGTGTCATGTAAACATTTTTTGGTAAATGATTTTAACTGTCTTTTACTATTTGGATTCCTCTAAGTTAATGTGGAAGTATATCATTTGCTGAAAAGGGACTAAATGGTGTATACTGGGGGATTTTGTCTCTTTGATGTGTTGGGTTAATGTGCTTTAAATTAGAATTTTTACTCACTGTTTTCAATTAGATTTTCTTAATGAAATGAGGTGTGTATGTATGTGTGTGTTTCTCCAGGCAGAATGAAGATAAATGTTGGCTGCAAGCAGGGCTGTTTTTGAGCAGGAACACACAGGAACGCTATTCTGCTGGCTTGGTGTCAGGGGGTGTGGCCTGGCAAATGAGTTCTTGATGGGCTTTTTCTACACCAGGGTTGACCAATGGTAGCTCTCCAGAGGTTTTTTGCCTACTACTCCCATCAGCCCCAGCCAGCATGGCCAATGGCTGGGGCTGATGGGAGTTTTAGGCAAAAAACCTCTGGAGAGCTACCGTTGGCCACCCCTGTTCTACACTACAAACAAAGCCCTGGCTGTAAGGACTACAAAATGAAAATGATTCCTGATATTTAGACTCCAAAACAGTCACCTACTAACACAGTTCAGCTTCCGATTGATATGCCAGTGAAGTACAATATACCTGAAGGCACAGATAAAACTAATCTCCACTCTTTGAAAGCCAAGAATGACTCCAAGACATTCAGCAGTTCTATTTAGAAAATAAAACTCAGAATCTTTTTTGCATTTATGCTTCTTAAAATGTCCAGAAGGCTGGAGGTAAGAAAGAATCCTTTAAACTCCCATTCTCCCAAACAAAATATTAAAGCCACATGTGTCAAAAATAGCCTTTCACTGAAAACAATTCCACCCCTAGCAGATACTGAGCATGGAAAAATATATTATTCTGGATTAAATCATCCAGAATAAATACAATGCTTTCAGTTTTGCATTACAGCCACAACATTCAGAGAGAATTTTTTTCTTTAGAAAACAATTTGACATTTTTGAATTTCAGTATAGCATGAGCATTCATTGTAATCTATAATGCCTCCAAACTCCTAAAACAATTTCTGTAACAAAAGGAAAGGGAAATCTCATATGAGGGGCAGAGAATGGGTCATCCTACTGTTTTTCAAAGGCTTGAAGTCAAAACTACATTTTGCCTCATTCTCTCCTGTTCAAAAGATGGCCTGTGATATCCTGGTTCTGCTGTAGAACAGGGCTGCAGGTTAGATACCTTCAGGGATCCATCCTGAAGATACATGTATCCCAGACCATTAAGGGCCTTAAAGGTTAAATTAAAACCTTGAAGCTTGCACAGCACAGGTTGAATATGTGCCATTCACTGCGCCACTGCATTCTGGAACAGTTGGAGTAAACCAGCACAGATACTAGGAGACTGACAAGCTGTTGTTTTGTGACTTGTACACCTATCATGACTAGGGACTCTCATCAATCTGACAGTTCAATTCACATTCTGATACTTGGTGGGAAGCAGGGAACTGCTTTTTTCATTGATTAGTTTGACTATTTAATGATAGTCTGAGCCTCGGTTGTGTTGGTTTGCATGTATTAAAATGAAGAGGAGGAGGAGGAGGAGGAGGGGGAGGAGAAAGGGGAGATTGGTTTTATATATCTCCCATCATTTGGAGTCTCAGAACAGCTTACAATCTTTTTACGGCCAAGTGGCAGTGTTTCATTCATGTATATTTTCAGAAAGCCTGATGAGAGTTGTAGTTTCTCTCTTCTGTCCAGACTAGGAAGGAACATGAACTGGCTCATGAACTGAAGTTCGCGCGCGCGCACCCCTACCTCCCACCCCACCCCCTCCAAAGTGTCCCTGGCTGGGCTTGAGACATTATGGCCACCCTAGAGTATCCATCAGTATCAAGGCTCTGGGGGAGCTGTTTTTTGAGGTAGAGGCACCACATTTACAGCATAGTATCCAGTACCTCTCTTCAAAAGACCCTCCAAGTTTCAAAAGATTGAACCAGGGGGTCCAATTCTATTAGCCCCAAAAGAAGGCACCCCTATCCATTATTTCCAGGGGAGGGAAGGTATTTAAAAGTAGTGTGGTCCCTTTAAATGTGATGGCCAGAACTCTCTATGGAGTTCAATTATGCTTGTCACAACCTTGCTCTTGGCCCCACCCCCAAGGTCTCCTGGATCCACCCCTGAAGTCTCCTGGCTCCACCCCCAAAGTTCCCAGATATTTCTTGAATTGGACTTGGCAACCCTATGGAATGGCCTTGGGTCAGCCATAGCTATCACAGAGCTGTCCTTGCAAGGGCAGCTTTTGGGAAAGCTCTCTCAGCTCCACCCACCTACCTCACACCCCAAGCACAAAATTTCTCTCTTAGCAAGATTCAGTCTCAGCCAGCTCTGTTTCAGCCTTCCCACCACAGCTTCCAGCCCCTCAGCCAGCTTTGCTGGGGCAGTGACTGGTCAACTGCACATCAACAGACATAGATGGCACTTCAGCTGAGGAGGCCAAGATTTTATTGGATGCCCACTGCCTCAGCCAAAGGACTGAAAGAACAGCTCAATTTTACAGTAATAAAATAAATCCAGAATAGTAATAAATCCTGCAGGGCCCTGATCTCTGACAGAAGCATGTTCCACCAGGCCAGGGCCAGGGCAGAAAAAGCCCTGGCCCTGGTTGAGGGTAAGCAGATGTCCCTTGGGCTGGGGACAACCAATAGGTCTTAATCAGCAAAGCACAAAGTTCTCTAAGGCACATATGGGGAAAGATGGCCCCTCAGGTTTGTCGGTCCTAGACCACACAAGGCCTTGAAAGTTGATACCAGTACCTTGAAGTGGATCCAGTGCTCAACTGGTAGCCAGTACAATTGATGTAGCACTGTTGAATGTGTGCCTTCACAGGTGACGTAGTCTGCAGGCATGCTGCCACATTTTGCACCAGCTGGAATTTCCAGATCATCTACAAGGCAAGCCAGTGTAAAGCAAGTTACAGTAATCAAGTCTGGAAGTGACCATTGTGTGGGTCACTGTAGCCAAGTCCTGGGGAGAGAGGTATGAGGCCAGCTGCCTGATCTGCTGAAGATGAAAAAAGGCAGATCTGACCACTGTGGCAACCTGGGCCTCCACAGAAAGTGAGGCATACAGGACCACCCCAGGGTTCTCATCCAGGGTGGGTAGCCATGATTGACCATGTTGAATGCTACTATAAATTCAAGCAATAACAGCTACACCAACCTGCCTTAGTCCAACTGTTTATAAAGATTGTGAGGATCCCATGGCTGGGGTGGAAGTTGGACAGGAATTGGGCCAATGTTAATGTATCTTCCAGAAAATTCTAGAATTCTATCCTCCCTCCGATGTTACTTAACATCTTCATGCACCCTCTTGCCCAGCTGGTGTGGAACAATGGGCTGATGACACCCAGCTCTATCTGTTGATGAGCAGCCAGCCAGTGTCTGCCCCAGAATATCTGGCCAGGAATTTGGAGGCCATGGTTGGTTGATTAAAACAGAGCAGGCTGAAACTAAATCCAGTGAAGATGGAGGTCCTGGAGCTGGGATGGGTTGCCAACTCCCCTCTCTTGATGGGGTGCCGTTAACAGCTGGGACATCTGCCAAGAGTTTGAGAGTGATGCATCACTTTCAATGGAGGCTCAGGTCACAATGGTGGTTAAGCTGGTGTTTACTATCTTCGCCAGGTTAAACAGTTGGCCCTGTACCTATCACCCTCTGACCTAGCCACTGTGATCCATGCAACAGTCATCTCTAGGCTAGATTACTATCACTCACTTTACACAGGACTTCCCTTGAGGTTGATCCAGAAAATGCAACTGGTCCAGAATGCAGTTGCAAGGGTGTTGACAGGATCACTCTTTAGAGTGTATATCCAACTGGTGCTCTATCAGCTGCACTGGCTCCAGATTGAGGACTGGATCAAGTTCAAGGTTCTGGTCCTAACTGAGACTAGGAATGTGAAGAATTCCAGGATAGATTGACTGAGGAGAGGAAAGCAGTAGTGTCTGTGTATGTGTGTGTGTGTGTGTGTGTGTGTACACATGGATCTTCTCTGGCTGAAGGAGATGAATTAAGATCAGTGAGTATATCTAGGGAGATAAACATGGCTTCAAGAAATGTCTTGGACAAAACCAAAAAATGAATGTGAAAATCTGGTTACTTTAACATTACTTTGGCTCTCTTAATGAAATTATAGGGAGATGTTTTAAGGAAAGAGTTTTCTGTTTGTCTTTTTCCCCCTGTTGTTCAGTAGCTGTTAGAAATTGGTTCCCTTTTGAAAAATCTATGTTGGGAATGCTGCTATTTAATTTATTCACAGGCAACCCAGAACAGCTATTTAATTTATTACAAGCACTTTCCCTATTAGGCAAGGCTGAAGAGTCTGGGACTTTTCTGTTTAGAAAAGAGACAACTAAGGGGAGACATGATAGACATTTAAAAATTATGCATGGAGTGGCAAGAGTTGACGAAGATAATTTTTTTTCTCCAAAAGACTAGAAGTTGAGGTTGATGAGCAGTAGGTTCAGAACTGACAAAAGGAAGTACTACTTTACACACAAAGTGATTAAAATGTGGAATTTGCTGCCAGAAGATGCAGTGATGGCCACAGGAATAAACAACCTTAAAAGGAGATTAGATAGATTAATGGAGGATAAGTCTATCAATGGCTACTAGCCATGGTGACTGAGAGGAACATCCACATTCAAATGCACTAAGCCTCTGCAACCCAGAGCCAGAAGGCAACATCCAGGGAAGGCCTCTGCCTCTATGCCCTTTTGTTGGCCATCCAGAGGAAATGGCTGGCCACTGTGTGAGACAGGATGCTGGACTAGATGGAATACTGATCTGATCCAGCAGGGGTATTCTTATGTTCTTAACTGGGGGGGGTGAATGGTGAAATAGTGAAGTTTGCAGATGACAGCCAGTTGTCCAGGTTTTCGAAAACACAAGAGGATTGTAAAGAACTGGCAGATGAAACGGCAGATAAAATTCAGTGTAAGTAAGTGCAAAGTGATGCTGAACTGGTGATGACAAGCCAAGAAAAAGACCTTACAGCTGTCGTGAATAGCTTGGGGAAAACACAGAATTAATGGGCAGCGGAGATTTTAAAAGGCCAATTCCATGCTAGAGATCACCAAGAAAGGGATTGCAAATAAAACTGCCAGTGCAGTAATGCCCTTATACAAATCCCTGATGCAGCCTCATTTGGAATACTGTTTACAGTTCCGGTTGCTTCATGTGTAAAAGAATATTGAACAGCTGGAAAAACCACAGAGAAAGGCAACCAATATGATCAAAGGAGCATCTGCTCTATGTGGCAAGGCTAAACCATGAACACCTATTTAGTTCAGGGAAACCAAGCAGTCTCACGAGTGACATGATAGAGATCTGCACAGTTATGCATAGTACAGAGAAAGCGGCTCCAGATTATTTTATTTCTCACTGTCCCATAATCCCAGAACTCAATGTCACCCTAAAAGAAATGGAGGAGGAGATTGGATTTATACCCTGCCCTTCACTCGAAGTCTCAGGGTGGTTTACAATCACTTTCCCTTCCTCTCCCCACAACAGACATCCTGAGAAGTAGGCGGGGCTGAGAGAGCTCTTAAAAGAACATCTCTGAGAGAACATGTGGCTGACCCAAGGTCACACCAGCAACTGCATGTAGAGTAGGATTGCCAGCCTCCAGGTGGGGCCTGGAGAGCTCCCACTTTTACAAATGATCTCCAACAGACAGAAATCAGCTCCCCTGGAGTAAATAGTGCTTTGAAGTGTGGACTCTATGGCATTGTACCATGCTGAGGCCCCTCCCTCCCCAAACCCTGCAATCTCCTGGATCCACCCCAAAGTTTCCAGGTATTTTCCAACACAGACCTGGCAACCCTAAGGTTGCTGAGTTTTTTCTCATAAGGACATAAGAGAAGCCATGTTGGACTAGGCCAAAGGCCCATCCAGTCCAACACTCTGTGTCACACAGTGGCCAAAAACCAGGTGCCATCAGGAGGTTTACCAGTGGGGCTAGGCTTCAGAACCCCTCCCACTGCTGCCTCCCAAGTGCCAAGAATACAGAGCAGCACTGCCCCTGACAGTGTTCCATCTTTGCATTAGATTCTTTACACCACCTAGAATTAGAAGGGAAAATGCCATTTGCATCAAATCTAGTTCTGGAAGAGCATTGTTTACCAGCTGGCTTATGGCTGAATTCCAACCATTCAGTTTCCTAATGTCCATCCTGATAAAAGCCAGCAGCAGTTCTATCACCCTGGGATGGAGGTGCTGTGAATAATTCATTAGTGGGGGGAAGTGCTGGTCACAAGCCATGCACCTGTTTTCATTCAGGCTCCTTGCAAAGCACAGCCTGGTTCCTGTCTTTCCATTGTTCTACCAAATGTCTCTCCATGCTGCAAACAACAAAAGGTGTTTAATAAAGGATGCTAATTTCAGTTTCTCTTCTCTCAAATAATAGGTGCATGTGCGCTACACTTTGGGTTTGTCCTTTTTGACCCCAGAACACTACCCAGAGCCAACAGAACCAGTTTGAAACCAAGCGTAAATCATGCCACCTGTAGTAATCCTAAGTATCATTGCCAATTCACCTTCCCCTTCTGTTGTGTTTTACATTTTACAGCTTTTCTCAGGCTTCAGCCTCATTAGCCTTGAAAGCAAAATAGGTAAACATCACCAGAAATTTTGACATAGCATCCATGTATTAAAATGCAGCCACATTCCTTATCTTGCACATGCTGCATAAGTTCAGGTAGGCTGACTGCCACCCCTCCCCCCCATTCAGGACCACCCTGAGGCTACCCTTCCTGGGACCTCCGCAGCCCCCAGTGAGAAATAACTGTGATCTGCTGCTGTCTCCGTAAGCAGGAATCTCCTTACCATGCAAGACTGGAGGTGTCTGGCCCAGACTCAGCCTATGCAAAGTAGCAAAGAATGGGCTGAATCTCATCCCACCACACCCAGGCTTGCTCATACATAACAGCAATGAATGGGCTTGGCTCAGCCTCACCATGCCTAGGGAGGATGCAGCTGGCTCATTTGTAAAGATGCCAGCCTCCATATGTGACCTGGGATCCTCCTGGGATTACAGCTTCTCTCCAGACTGCAGAGATCAGTTCCCCTGGAGAAAACAAGTGCTTTGGAGGGTGGACTTTGTGACATTGTACCCCACTGAAGTCCCTGTCCTCTCCAGGCTCCACCACCAAACTTCCAAGAGTTTCCCAGCCTGGAACTGACAACCCTACCCATATTCCCACAGGGGCAGCATTTGTCCCAACCAGTAAAGGCCAACACAGTGAAGGACAGTCCTAGGCAGGCCCATAGCCATGGGGGGCTGGCCTCCCCACCCAACCCCCCTTTGACCTTTATGGTCCCTCCTTTCCCTGCAGCTTTGGCGGCCCCACTCTCCCCACCACTCTGGCGGTCCCCACTCCCCTCCATGTGGCACCTCCCACTCCCTCCCTCCGACCCAGTTAAGCACAGGCTCCTGGGGCTCTTTTAAGACCCCACCCCCGCCGATCAGTTGATCAGTGGGAAAAGCCACACTGAGGCCGGCATTTCCTATGCCAGCTTTCTGACCTGCTCAGCAAGTTCAGCTCTGGCTGCCCCAGTGCTGAATGTGCTGAGCATGCCAGAAAGCCAGAATAGAAACTGCCAGCCTCGGCGCTGCTTGTGGTGCCTTGAAAGAGCCCCAGGAGCCCATGCTTCACTGGGTGAGTGAAAGGGAGGTGCCATGGAGGGGGGTGGAGGCTGCCAGAGGGGGGTCCCTCCACCCAAAAATATTTTCCATGGCCCCCCCAACTAAATTTTTCTGGCTACAGGCCTGGGCCTAGGTCAGCCTTGCCCTTCCCAGTCTGAGATCATTCACTCAAAACAGTGAAGGATAGACCAAATGCAGGTAGCAACAGGCCTGGCAAATATTAAATTGTGGCACTCAGCCAAGCTACACACCTAGGCAGACTAGTTCTCCTTCCATCCTTTAGGTGTGAGTTGGCCCAGGACAAGTTGGGGGCTGTGCCAGGTTCTATTAGGGGTTGGACCTGTTTCAAGGGTCATTTTTTCCTCCCAAGTTGCTTGCAGCAACTATCCAGAGTTTCAGAGTTGGAAAATGTAGTGGAAGAAAGATGTAAACATCTCCTTTCATTATAACAGGATCTCAATCTCAGTGACATCTTCCCTCAATTTTCACTCTCTAGGCCAGGGGTGTCAAACTCATTTGTTATGACCAGATCTGACATAAATGAGATAGGGTTGCCAAGTCCTCTTCAAGTCCCGGCGGGTACCTATTGTACCATAGAGTTTAACCTCCCAAATGGCTAGAGCATCCAGGAAAACCATTGAGTTTTCCCAGAAACGCCTACAGCGGCCCACGTGTGCACCGCAATTTTGATGACATCACTTCCAGGTCATCGTGCCAGCGATGCAGGGAGAGGTTGGGAACCTCCCGGGTGGGGGAATCCCCACCTGGACCAGGGGCTTGGCGGCCCTAAAATGAGACCTTGTTGGGCCAGGCCATGTCAGGTTGGGCCGGGCCGGGCCATGTGTGTACCTATTTATGACATCCCTGCTCTAGGTCCATGACAAGCTGAGCCCAAACATTTCAGATTCATAATTTATGCTTCCCCCTGTGGGGCAAATTGCAACACTGGGGAAAGACTGTTTGAAGTCCAGAAATGGGCATAGTGGAAGGAGTTAGCCACTCCCTGTACCATCACTGACTAAAACCTCCCCGCATCCACCCACATGCGCAGGTATTATTTTTCAGTAGCTATCTGGAGATCCATTCACAAATCTCCAAAACTTTAATTTGGCTCATTCCACACTCCAGGCATCACAGCAAATCCCTGCACTGCCTAGTATGCTGGTTCCCATATTAGGTGGAAGGGGAGGAGTTTTGGAGGCAGAGAAAAGTTGGCAGTCTCTAGGGTTGCCAGCCTCCTGGTTTTACACTTTTACATAGGGCCGCCAATCCCCAGATGGGTAGCAGGGGAGCCCCTAAGGGTTTTGCGATTAAACCAGCCTCCAATATAATCAACAAATTTTCATTGAAATTTATAAAGGAAACATAAACAAC
This sequence comes from Heteronotia binoei, assembly GCF_032191835.1. NCBI lineage: Eukaryota > Metazoa > Chordata > Lepidosauria > Squamata > Gekkonidae > Heteronotia > Heteronotia binoei. The sequence continues at coordinate 231,707,785 of NC_083223.1, forward strand.
CACTTAAAGCAGTGAATTGTACATAAGGTGAAGTCATACAGTATGCGCAGTCCTTTATAAGGACAAAATTAGGTGAAGTATTATAATATGCACAGTCTTTCTTGGGACCAATAGGCCTCCAAATGGTTTCAGCCAAGAACTGGCAAAGTAGAGTCTACTTCACAAGTCAAACTGCTGTAGAAAAAAGCCAACAGTAGCAGACAGCTACGAAGGCGGCGCCTCTCTGCCTCCGTTTCTCTGAAGGTTCCACAGGCTTAATGCAAAAGATTACAAAGTTGACAATGGAAATCAATCCTTCAAGTACAGTGAAAGTTATGTTTATAATGAGGTGCTCACTGGAGCACCTCATTATAAAGATAACTTTCACTGGACTTACATCCGTAAGCTCTTTTACAACCCTTGGATGCAGTTCATCTGGCCCTGAGAAACTAGGTGTTTAAGTACTACCCCTATGCTGATCCTAGGTTGGAACTTCCTACCCTCCTTATATGTTCTGTTTTTGCCATGTCAAGCACCGTTTCCCTCAGAAAAGAAGACTGAGGAAAAGTAGGAATTGAGCAGTTCTGCCCTCTCTTAATTACCTGTTACAATTTCACTTCTTGCCCTCACAATGGGCCTACCATGTCCTTGCTCTTTTTCTTCCTCTGAATATAAGAAAAGAACCCTTTTTTGTTGTTTTTAGCATCTTTGGCCACCCTAAGCTCATACTGAGCTTTAGCTTTCCTAACTTTTTCTCTACAAGCACTGGTGATTTGTTTATATTCATCCTTGGTTATAAGGCCCTCCTTCCAATTCCTAAAGGAGTATTTTTTATTTCTCAAGTCTTTAGAGAGCTGTTTATGGAGCCACTTTGACTTCTTTAGGCTTTTTCCATTTTTTCTTCTCATAGGAATCGCCTGTGATTGCGCTTTCAGTATTTCGCTTTTAAGACACTCCCACCCTTCCTGAACCCCCTTCTTACTAAGTATTTCTGAACATGGAATTTTACCCAGCATAGTTCTTAGTTTATCAAAGTCTGCCTTTCTGAAGTCCAACCTATAAGTCTAACTACGTATAGCTTTTCCCTTCCCTAAGACTGTAAATTCAAGAATAACAGGGTCACTACTGCCCAGGATGCCCACTATTTCCACTTCTTCAATCAATTCTTCCTTGTTGGTGAGAATCAAATCCAAGATAGCAGATCCCCTTGTTTCTGGAAAAGATAGCAGATCCCCTTGTTTCTTCACTTTCTGGAAAAGGAAGTTGTCAGCAAGACAAGTCAGGAATCTATTTGACTTTTCATTTTTAGCAGAGTTGGACTTCCAACAGATGTCCAGGTAATTGAAATCTCCCATGATCACTGCATCTCTTTTCTTGGAGAACTTTGCAATCTGCTGTAGAAGTATCTCATCCAAGTCCTCTGCAGACCCTCACAATAATATCACTGTTATTTCTTACTCCTTTTATTTTTACCCAGAGACTCTCAACTGAGCTGCCATGCTCAGATTCACATATTTCCTCACACGTATATACCTCCTTCACATACACTACTATGCCTCTGCCCTTTCTCATTTGCCTGTCCCTTTCAAATATGTTGTACCCCTGAATCCTAATATTCCAGTTGTGAGTGTCATCCCACCAATTTTCAGTAAGGCCTATTATGTCATAGTCTCCTTCCTTTATTAGGACTTCCAGTTCCTCCTGTTTGTTTCCCATACTCTGTACATTAGTGTAGAGACATTGGAATCCACGTTTTATGCCTCCCGAGGGTTAAGTTTCTGTACAAGCTTGCAAGTTAACATTACCTAGCATATGTGCCACTCTTTGCAAATCTTTAATGTTCTTATCTCCAGTTTCTAACATCATATGAGGCTTTGAATTATTGTCTTGTTCCCCTATACAATTTAGTTTAAAGCCTTCCTTATTAGGTTAGCAAGGCTGTTACCAAACACCTTTTTCCCTACCACTGTAAGGTTCAAACCATCTTCCAATAGAAGACCACCATTTCAAAAGCGTAAGCCATGGTCCAGAAATCTGAATCTTTCCTGATGACCCCATCAACATAGCCAGTCTTTTATTTGAAGTATTCTTCTTTCTCATCCTAAGCCACGGCCTTCAACAGGAAGCACTGACAAGAACACAATCTGTGTGCCCAGCTTTTTCACCTTCTGACCCAGAGCCACATAGTCTTTTCTAATATGTTCAGGGCTATGACAGGCAGTATCATTCATTCCCACGTGGATCAGCAAGAAAGGATAGTAATCCGTGGGCTTGATAAGTCTTCCAATCCTTTCTGTCACATGTTGGATGTGTGCACCTGGCAAACAGCAGACCTCTCGGGATGACAAGTCTGGTCAGCACACTTTGGGCTCCACCCCTCTGAGCAAGGAGTCTCCAATCACCACCACCTTCCTCTTTCTATATTGGGGAGCAGAAGCTCCAGGCTTCTTATCCACAGAATCCTGAGAAACTTTGCTCAAGCTTTGTGGAGGCTGGGGAAGTAGCCCTTGTTCCAATGGTTCAGAATCAGTTACTGTGGGGAGATCCTGGAATCTATTGCAGGGGCTCAGAACATCTCCTGAATTTTTTTCTCCTTCGGGTTACATTTTTCCAGGAACCCTCCTCCTGTGTTGGGTTCCCTTCTAATTGCTGAGATACCGTTTCCTCTCCCTCCTCTTGTCCATTCAAGAGTGCCTCATGCATTTTGTCAAGAAAATCCTCACATTCCTTTATACACTGCAGTGTGGACAATTGTGCCTCCAGTCCCTATATCTTCTTCTCCAGCAGGGCCACTAACTTACAGTTGCTGCAAGTGTAATTTGTGCTACTCTCAGGTAGAAATACAAACATCCCACAGTCTTTACATGTCACTGCCTCTGCTCCCCCAGCAGCCATACTGCTGCAATCCATTTAAAAATTTTCTTTATCTTCTCTTCTCTTTAAATCCCACTACCAGCTGCCACTTGAAACCGCTTGAGGGTAACTACGCACCTTTCTACAGAACCCCCAGGCTAGACCCCCAGGCCAAGAGCCCTTCTGCTTGTGCCTCTGACAAGGATGAGCCTTGCAAATTAAAGACTCAAGCCCCCATCCACCTCTGACTCAACAGCCAGATCAGCAGCAAAGGATGGGGCCAGCAATTACACCCAGGCAAACAAGCTCTCCTCACTCAGTAACAGCTACACAAAAGACACACAAAAGCAATGAGAAACCCCTCTCCAGCAGGCACCAAGCACTCACACAATTCCCTCTCACAGCAACCCTAGGTAATACTCCCCAGCAGTTTTAGAAAAGCAAATCAAGTCTCACTCACCTTACCAGCAGTTCTGTTTTAGAGCCAAGCACCTTCTTCTACTGTAGCTGAGCCACTTCTGCCTCTGGCAAGAATGAGCCTTGCAAATTAAAGGCTCAAGCCCCCACCCACCTCTGACTCAACAGCCAGAGCAACAGCAGAGGGTGAGGCCAGCAATTACCCCCAGGCAAGCAAGCTTCACTTGCCTTGGAAATCCTAAGGAGTCTCCATAAGTCATCTGCTACTTGATATCACTTTAAACAAACACTCGAGTTTAAGGACTGAACAGATAAAGCCCGCATTCATCTCTCGGGAACAGGAACAGATCTTATGGAGCCTTAAAAGCAAACTTTTCTCTCATCAGGACAAAGTAGCCTGTCATTTGGGTATTTCCCTTTGACCGCATTGTTATGACCGCATAACATTCTAAAATAAACTGCCATCCAATTTAGCTGTAAATATTGGGGGCATGTTCAGTTCACAATCTCAGACAAAAAAAAACTTCTACCCTGACAAGGAAGTTGTTTTGTTTTGTTAAATTAAAGGCACCTGCATGAATCATCAGGATTGTGGGGGGAGGATAATTTACCTCAGGGACTAGATCTCCCCGATCTACAATTTACTTCAGCATAACCATCAATATATATAATTTGCTGCTAACATTTTGAATACTTATTGTATTGTTACCATTCTTCAGTAATTCATAAGGGGGAAAAGGCCCCATTAAGATTAGGTCCGGGAATCACAATGAGCCAGAAATGTACAGGCTGCTGAAGCTGGACTGCAAAAACTTGGGTTCAAAGCAAAGCTCCAGAATAAAGTTCATTGGGTTGCTTTGGGCTAACCTCCTTCATGGGGGTAGGGTTTGTTTTGATAAACACATAATGCCTCCTGTGCTGTTTTGAAGGTTTTGCTATGAAAGAAGAAGAAGACCATAGATTTAAACCCCACCCTTCTCTCTGAATCAGAGTCTCAGAGTGGCTTACAATCTCCTTTTTCTTCTTCCCCCACAACAGACACCCTGTTAGGTTGGTGGGGCTGAGAGAGCTCTCCCCCAGGAGCTGCCCTTTCAAGGACAACCTCTGTGAGAGCTATGGCTGACCCAAGACCATTCCAGTAGCTGCAAGTGGAGGAGTAGGGAATCAAACCTGGTTCTCCCAGATAAGAGTCTGTGCACTTAACCACTACACCAAACTGGCTCACAGAAAGTATGAGAAAAATAAATAGATGATATTTTTAAGTTATAGTGACAGCCATAAGTCTGAAGGAGAAAAAGTCGATGAGGTAATTTTTCTTTTCACTGAACTGACCACTGAGGGTAAGAATGTGAGCCACAACTGATGCTCAGTTTGATGAAATATTCTTCTCAGCCTACTGCGAGCTCAGCAAACCCCTATCACCAATAAAAAATGCAAACACTGGTGCTTTTAAAGGGGTTTTGAAATGCTTAATTTTAACTGCTGCCACTGAGCTAAAGTTCTCTTCTTGTCTTCATACAGACTGATATCTCCAGGTTGAAAATAATAAAAATAAATGTTTTTAATTATTGTGTCTTAGCTAAAAAGGGACCCAGCCAATGATTTAAAAAACCCTTAATTGATTCTTTACCCAAGTCTATTCTTTGCTACTTGAGTTTTCTTATCATTCTTTTGAGAACAATTGCAATATGTGCTTCAAAGTTTATGCGTTGTTCAGTGTACTCCAGAGAAGTGAATGATGTCTGGTATATCTTGTTTCAGATGCTGAATCACTTTTATAATTTTCCATAAGGCTCAGAGATAAAATGTATGTTGACATTCATATGCTTTCACTGGGAATCCATTTTGCATGAATCACTTAGGCCACAAGTCTCCATAACATGATACATTTATGAAGAATTTGTCACTCTGCCTTGTGTTCCCTGTCTGTCTGGAAGCAAATCTGTTTGAACGACATATGGTGATATATTGCAGATCTGGGAAACTATTAATGGCCGTAATGCCATCATACATGAAAAAAATGTTTTGCTAAAAGGCATGCATCATTCCTCTAAACTACAGACATGCACAAATACAACTTTCTCACTGCTGAATGTGGAGCTACAGCTTAACAACCATATGGGCATCTCAAGCAGCACAGCACAGAAGATCTGCTCATCTGGTTGCATTACAGCTCCAGCAACAAAGTGTAAGGACACTGTTTTGTCCTTCCAAGTATTTCCAAGTTCTAGCCACTGCATCTGAAAAAGGGCATTCCAGAGCTGGAAAAAGCACAAAAGAGAGGACAACCAAGATGACTGGGGTTGGAACACCATCCCTATAGGAAAGAGACAACTAAGGGAGGACATGATAGAGCTTTACAAAATTGTGCATGTTGTTGAGAGAATTGACAAACAATTTTTTTTCTTCCTCTCCCAAAATACTAGAGGGCATCCAGTGAAGCTGATGGGTAGTAGATTCAGGATGAAAATAAGAAATACTTCTTTATATAGCATGTGATTAAAATGTGGAATTCACTGTCAGATAATGTAGTGATGGCCACAGGCATAGACAGCTTTGAAAAGGAATCAGATTCATGCAGAATAGGTCTACCAGTGGCGGCTAGCCATGGTGTCTAAACAGAACTTCACATTCAGAGGCAGTAAACCTCTACATTCCAGCACCAGGAAGCAACATCAGGGGAAGGCCTCAGCCTCTGTGCCTGTTGTTGGACCTGCAGAGGAACTGGTTGGACACCGTGTGAGACAGGATGGTCAACAGATAGACTACTAGTGTGATCCAACAGGGTTCTTCTTATGTTCTTTTAAATAGAGCACATGTTTGGCCATGTATTTATGGTTCAGACTTTTGGCCCCAATATGCATTACACTGTACTTGTCCATGTTGAACCTCATAGAATCATAGAGTTGGAAGGGACCTCTAGGGTCATCTAGTCCAACCCCCTGCACAATGCAGGAAACTCACAAACACCTCCTCCCTAAATTCACAGGATCTTCATTGCTGTCAGATGGCCATCTAGCCTCTGTTTAAAAACCTCCAAGGAAGGAGAGCCCACCACCTCCTGAGGAAGCCTGTTCCACTGAGGAATCGCTCTAACAGTCAGGAAGTTCTTCCTAATGTTGAGCTGGAAACTCTCTTGATTTAATTTCAACCCATTGGTTCTGGTCCTACCTTCCAGGGTGAAGGAAAACAATTCCACACCATCCTCTAGATGACAGCCCTTCAAGTACTTGAAGACGGTGATCATATCACCTCTCAGCCATCTCCTCTCCAGGCTAAACATTCCCAGCTCCTTCAACCTTTCCTCATAGGACTTGGTCTCCATACCCCTCACCATCTTTGTTGCCCTCCTCTGGACCTGTTCCAGCTTGTCTATATCCTTCTTAAAATGTGGTGCTCAAAACTGAACACAATACTCCAGGTGAGGTCTTACCAAAGCAGAGTAACCAGCAATACCATCATGTGATCTGGACACTATACTTCTGTTGATACAGCCCAATATTGCATTTGCCTCAACTCATTTGACACATTGAAGCCCACTTGCCCAGCCTCAAAAGATTCAAGTGGAGTGCCTCACAGTCATCCTTGGTTCTCACTGCCATGAACAAATTAGTGTCATCTGCAAACTTAGCCACGTTACTGCTTACTCCAAATCATTAATGAACAAGTTAAAAAGCACCTGACCTAGTACTGAACCCTGGGGTACCCCACTGCTTACCACTGTGAAACATGCCCATTTATACTCACTCTCTGTTTCCTGTTAATTAAATAGTTTTTAATCCACAAGATGAATTGTCCTCTTATCATAGCCTAGAGGTGGTATGTGTGTCAGGGGTGGGAGACAAAACAGCAAGCAAGTAAAGAAGAAGCAGTCACGTCTTACTTGATTTGGTAGCACATATACTAAAACTGGAATGATACAGAGAAAATTAGCGTGGCCCTGAGCAAGGATGACATGCAAATTCATGAAGCATTCCATACTTTTGTTCTCTTATGTTCTTATGTGTCTTTGAACATGAGTGGAGAAAGTGTCAAATGCGGCCCTAGGAAGGACTGTGCCACTTGCAAGCACTGATGGTGGTGGTTTTCTTGGGGTGCTTTTGGGAGCTTACTGACAAGGACCTGAGAAACAGGCTGGAGCCTCCTCGACCATGTTTATTCTCTTGGCATAGCAATGTGTTATGTGCTATGTTCTTTCTGTGGTTACTCATTTAAAAACTGCATTCAAAAGAAGAGCACAATAAATGGTCATTTTGACCCTAAATTCTGCCCTCCAATCTCCACTCCCTGCTGGTTCCCCCTCACTTTCTTAAACTCAGTTTGCAATATCTATTTAAAAAAAAAAAAAAGCTTAAATAAATCTTTGCATGGTTTTTGTCTTCACTGACTTTACCAAACAAATCCAATTATTTCCAGCATTTATTTCAAGTGCATCATACAACTAAACTTTCCATAAGTCTTCTAATGCTTTCAACCCCTACTGGCAGTAAAACAAAACCACTGATTACCATCAAAGAGTAGGAAAATCTTAAGTCTTGCTATTGAAACATAATAAACCACAAAATTGATTATAATTTTTTTACATCCTTGATCACATTACTGTAATCTAGGTTAGTTGCTTTTGAGACTAGGATCTACATTACTGTTTTCTGTAAGACTGTATCATAGCTGCTTTTACCATTTCATTTTCTTTTGGGACCACCATCCTGTTTGCATTGCTACACCTTCATTTACTAGACATATGATAGGATGCCCTTTTATTAGTTCAACTTGGACTATGATTAGAAGTTTCAGAAGATCATTGCAGGCTCATTTTAATAATGGAGCAACTTGAAGAAGTTACCTCTGGAGGCAGAGCTGGGAAAGTGGCAGTAGGGTTGCTAACTGGCCTAGAGGAAAAATTTCTGTCCCTTTAATAAAGACTTTTAATTATTTACCAGGTGATGTTATTTACTTCCATGGCTCAAAAAGCTTCAGTTGCCCATTTCTACACATTAAAGCCTCCATTAAAGGGACAGGCCATTTTTCCCCAGACCAGCTGGCAACTCAAAGGGGCACCCTTCTGTTCTGTCCATAACCAGTATGCCACAAACCAACTGCTAGAATCACAAGCCATACAAATTGTGAGATTCTGTCTTGTAAAACTTCTTCTGTTCATGATAGTTTGGACAGCATTTATAATCATCCACATCCAGAGCAACCAAAATGGTAGCCAAACTCTCAAAAACAATAGTCTTGTGACAGTTCAGGAAACACCTGTGGTATATGCACAGTCTGCTGTGTTGGTATTAAAAACAGCCATGACAACAAAGAGAATTATTTCCTCTGGGGCTGGCACACTAAAGCCAGCATAATGGAAAGCACCCCCAGGGGGGTCAGACAGCACATGGCCTGCTACCAGAACAGGGACAGGCTGTGTGCACCCTGGAGGAGTGATCACACCACTCAAGCTCTTGAATGATGCTTTCCTGGCATTCAAATGGCCAAGAAAGGTGCCCCAGAAGTGCTTTAGCTTTGCTACCGCTTCCTACCTGGTAGCTTTTTGAAGCAGCAGAGCAACAGTGGAGGACCAGATAAGAGCAGGAATGAGGTGGGACCCAGATGTGCGCATCTGAATGTGCAGGGCTTTTTTGGTAGAAAAAGCCCAGCAGGAACTCATTTGCATATTAGAACACAGCCCCTGACATCACCATTGTTTTGCACAGGGCTTTTTGTAGGAAAAAAACAGTAGGAACTCATTTGTGTATTAGGCCACACCCCCTGACCCAAGCCAGCCAGAACTACATTCCTGTGCATTCCTGCTCAAAAAAAGCCCTGTGAATGTGCCTTTTTGATCTGGACATGGGCCATTTCTGTGTCCCAGTTGGCCATCTGAATTCAGCCTATCTGATCTTCTGCTTACACTGCCTCCGATTCCTGACCCTGTATGGCTGCCTGACTCTGAACAATTCAATGAGACTGAAGCACATAGTTAAATGCTTAAGTCCCAATGGATTTTGATGGGATTAAAGAGCATGTAACTGCACCCATTTACTTCTGTGAGGCTAAGTAACTTTAGATCTGTTTGGGCTTAATTGAAGTTAACACTGAGCAGATAATGTATCTATATAGCACCTTCTAATGTTAATGCAAATTTAGGCCTAATAAATGATATTTTGTGTGGGAATTAAATGATACCCATATAGAAAATGCAGTTGGAAAAAATATATGCAATATTACATCCCAAAAGGTATTTCTTCTCCACTGATATGTGCTTAAAACTGCTTTAAAGTTTAAGTCCCACTGAACAAAATGTGATGCATTCAAGCAGTCTTTGCAAAGTTAATACACTGAGTGAAATACATATAAAGTTCCATGATCAATTGTTAGAATGTAACTGTTTTCCAGTTAACTAGCCACCTTTAAAGAAGATTTTAAAAAACTTTTTGGAAGGGTGTAAGGCTTACTTTTTTAGAAGTTAATGTTGTTTTATACTTCCTGGGCCTGGATAAAATTTTCCCAGGCTGTTGGTGTTTTGGGCAGTTTTATATGGTTTGTTTAATTATTTATACAGTTGTAAAGACTGGTGGTGGCAGGGGATATATCTTCTAAGCAGGCCTTTCCTTTCTTTGTTAACTGATCTGCCCAGGTCTACACTACTGCCCTCAGGCCAAGAACCCTGTGGCTCTTCCCATTCAGCTTGGGCCTCTGAACCTGCCCAGAACCTGTCAGCAGAGAAGAAGTTCAGTGGGATCTGCTACTAACCAGCTAACTAGCAGGTTCTCCTCCAAGTCCTCTCCTTCCAGAAGTGCCTCTGGGCATGCCCAGGCATTAAAAACTTACAAGCAGAGCATAGGATAATAAACTCAATGGGAGATTATTCAGATGTTCGTAGCCAACTCCACACCTGTCATCTTGGTGTCTACCTATTCAGAGGCAGCATATCCTAGAATTCCAAATGATGAGGACAAAAAAGAAGCACACCTTGCTTCTAAGTTTCACAAATGCCTGTGGATGACCATTTGTGGAAACAATACTGACCAGGAAATGGGCCTCAGTCCAATGTTGCATTTTGTTGCAGTGAACTTTTGTTATTTTTTCAGTAAAAGTAAATGGAGGTATACATTAGGCATTTAATTTTGGATTGTCAGGATGTGTGTGACACACTTTGAGGATACTGAGGGAATCATGTACTATATATGGCAGATTTGTGAAATGAGGGAGGGGAGAATAAGGAGACTCTGAAAGTAAGTATAGTAAAGTATAGCAAGATCTTGCCTACCAAAGTTGACATTGCAGTTTTAATCATTAAGATGCCACAGGGATCCTGGTAAACTGTGCCACAGGAGACTAGCAAGGCTGCCCTTAGTGGAATTTATATTGACTTGTTTTACATGTACATGTACATCCTGAATTGTGGTACTAGGCACCACAATGCCACGCATCACAATGACAGCGACAATCTTTGAAAGAATAATCATATCAGCAAATTAAAAAGTTGAATGCACTGATGATAAAAATAATTTACCCAAGCAGCAACAGAATAAAAGGAGAGAAACATTAATCCCAGAATACAGCAGTCCAAACAAAGGTTAAAGCAACCAACACTTAGACAAGCTATCCAAATGCCTTTTGGAAATTACCTCTCATGGGTCATTTTGTAGAAAAAAAGGTGCAGGAGCTCAGTAGCATATTTCATTTGCATATGCCCCAGGATCTGTGTGCAGCAGGGAGAAAACTCCCCACTGCATGCAGACCTTGGCTGGAGGTTCAGGAGCTGTGCTCCTGTGAGCTCCTGCTGAATTCAAGCCCTGTTACCTCTTTTATACATACATACATTCAGGCCTCAGATTCAGTGGGAGCTCACAGGAGTGCAGCCCCTACGCCTTTTTGAGAGTTCCACCTCATCCTTCTGAGAGTTCCACCTCATTGTCCATTGAATAGTAGGTGCAGCTGCATAACAATCCCTGGATGAGCTCCACCACCTATTTTTCTACAAAATGACCACTGCATACATACATATGTGCATATACATGTACACGTATGTATGTATATATGTGTGTGTGAGAGAGAGAGAAGGCCAAGAGGGAAGTAGCACAAAGAAGCTCTCTGAATGATGGTGGTGTTGGGATAAATTTGAAGCAGTGCTCTTGTCAGCATTGACTGAGGTGGAGCAAAGTGCTGATGCCAACTCCAGCTGTGAAATTGTTTTTCATTTAATTTCTCAAAACTAACAAACTTCCCATCACTTCATTATTATTTGAGAAAGCAAACATCTACTGAGCTCCAACCAAGACACCAAGGGACAATTTTCCCACTCTAATCTCACACACTTCCCACTCACTTTGTTCAAAGCAGATCAATCAACATCAAGGGGATTTGGGGAGGAATGTCTGCATGTCAGAGACATAGCAGAAGAAGGTCTTGCAAGTACTGTGCTGGAGAGTGGCAGAAAAGTTTAGATTCTTGGTATCTAATATTTAATAGCGGCAGGGCTTTTTTTGAGCAGGAATGCACAGGAATGCAGTTCCAGCTGATTTGGCCTAATACACAAATGAGGGTTCTAGGTAAAATGCCCAAAGGAAAAATGCCCAAAGAAAAAATCCCATGGGCATAAATGCTCTCAGGAAAAAAGCCCCCATGGATACATGCCCCCATGGAAAAATGCCCACATGGAAATAAACCCACATGGAAAGAAGCCCACAAGGAAAAAAGCCTATACTGAAAGAAGCCTACATGGAAAGAAGCCCACATGGAATAGGGTTGCCAAGTCCAATTCAAGAAATATCTGGAAACTTTGGGGGTGGAGCCAGAAGCAAGGTTGTGACAAGCACAATTGAACTCCAAAGGGAGTTCTGACCATCATATCTAAAGGGACCACTCTCCTTTTAAATGCCTTCCCTCCATAGGAAATAATGAAGGATAGGGGCACTTTATTTTGGGGTTCATAGAATTGGACCCTCTGGTCCAATCCTTTTGAAACTTGGAGGGTATTTTGGGGGGAGGCACCGGATGCTATGCTACAAATTTGGTGTATCTACCTCAAAACACAACCCCCCCCCAGAGCCCAAGATACCCGTGGATCAATTCTCCATTATACCATTTTTCTTATTAATTCCAACTATGTTTTTTTTTTTATTTCTTCCTTTCAGATACTTGCCAGAGTCAGTCCTGCTTAGCTTCTTAGATCTATGAAGCCTTAACTACTTCTGCTATTTAAGAAAGAGAAGCTATCACAGAGCAGGAAGTAATTTGTCTTCACCAAAACCATACAATTTGACATTCCTGAAAAATATAGGCAACTGATACTTCATGATTCAGGTGTGGAAAAATCCAGACAGGTTTTAGGTGATAGAGATCTTATGCTTGAATTAAACAAAGATACCATCTATGGAGATGGCACCTTTCATAAAGTGCCAAATATGTTTTATCAACTGTATACATGGCATGCCAAGGTGGGTAATTTATATCCACCATGTATTTACATTTTACTTCAAAAAAAGAATATGGACACCTATAATAGAATATTTGAAATAATGAAGCTATTGATTCCAGATCTGTCACCTCAAAAAGTTTTAGTGGGTTTTGAGAAGGCTTGTATGATTGCAGTGAGGATTGCCTTTCCACACGCTGAGGTCAAAGGGTGTTATTTTCACTTGTGTCAGAGTCTCATTAGGAAAATCAATGGTGTTGGCTTGAAGACTGAATATGAACATAATATGAACATAAAAATTACACTGAAATCTCTTGCTGCATTAGCCTTTTTATCTCAATCAAAAATGTGAAAACTGTTTTTGATGAGCTTGCTGCCACATTTCCAGATGAAGACAGATACAATGCACTGCTCATGTACTTCTTTTCAACATATAGGCCCTTTTCACACTTACCAGTGGAAGCCGGAAAGGAGTCGGTATTGTGCCGCCTTGCAGTAATCCGAGACAGGGATGGGAGTTTTCAGACACATGGTTTTTTTCCCGGTAGGGTTCCGTGATTGAAGCAAGCCATTTCACACTGTTCCGCTTTTATCTCGCTTCCACCAGCGCCAGCCGTTTTCGCCTGCTGGCGCGTGATCTCCGGCTTATTTTTTGGGGGGGGAACGTCGGCAAAGATCGCTATAGCGTTGTATCACAACAGCACCACCATAGAGATGACTAGGCTCCATTGAGATAAGTTACCAAGTTTCAGCGGCAGCGATCTATGGTGATGCTGTTGTGATATGTCACTATAGCGCTATAGCAATTTTAGCCGACGTTCCAAAAAAAAAAAAAAGCCGGGGATTGCACGCCGGTGGGCGAAAAAGGGCGCGAAGACTGCTCCCGGGTTAGATACTGGACATTTCACACAGCGCCCCATAGCGATTTCAACCCGGAAGGAGGGGTTGAAAAGTGGAAGAAGCTGCTCTTTGTTAGTAACAACTCAGGCATGCCTCACTACCGAGACAGCCACGGGACTGTGTGAAAAGTTGAGAGTATTCCGGTAGCAGCCAGTTACTGAATCAGGTCTGTCTGAAATGCCAATAGAAACCCGTTACTGTTCAGTAACTGACCAGCTGCCATACCGGAATACTTAGGCTGTGTGAAAAAGATCATATTGAGGGCGCAACAGGTAGAGATCCAGTTTCCTATAAGAATATGGAATCATCATGATGCAACCCTGGAACGGTTACCAAAGACTATAAACTGTTGTGAGGGATTTCACAATGCTCTTACTTCCTTGTTCCATTTCAGTCATCCCAATGTATGGTCTCTATTCAATGGACTGCGGAGGGACCTGGCTTGTCACAAACTAACATTGGCTAAAGCACAGGCAGGTCACCTAGAGGTGAAAAATGGGAAATATGAGGCACTACATTACATGGTTGCCACTTTTGTGCAGCAATATGAGCAGGTGGAAGATAAACCTAATTGCTTAAAGAGATTGGCTAATTTGCAATGAAGAATTATATCTGATTTATTATGTTGTTAAATAATTGCTGCTTTTACTATTAGGGTTAGACAGTCTTTTGTTGCGGTCACTGGGTGTACCACAATGTATTAACATTAAAAAGTTTGACAAATTGTAAATTAATAAAGTTAAAATATTTAATTTTATTTAAATATATTTCTATATAGAGTTTAATTTCTGTTATTATTGTTTTTCCTTCTTAATAAAGTTCATTGATAACAAAATGGGCACTTCTTGTTGCACGTGAATATGACATATTGTAATCGTAAAATGATAATATAAAAATAACAAAATGGTCACTTTTTGTTGCATGTGAATATGACTTATTTTAATCCTAAAATAACAACAAAATATTATTAATGTTATCCACAATTATAAACATCTATGGTGCTTTACATATTTTTCCATGTGGGCTTTTTTCTATGTGGGCTTCTTTCAGTATGGGCTTTTTTCCATGTGAGGTTCTTTCCATGTGGGTTTATTTCCATGTGGGCATTTTTCCATGGGGGCATGTTTCCATGGGGACTTTTTTCCTGCGAGCATTTATGTCCATGGTTTTTCTTTCTTTGGGGTTTTTTTCCTTTGTGATGTTTTCCTTTGTGCTTTTTTTCAGTTACTGTAAATGAGTTCCTGCTGGACTTTTTCTACCAAAAAAGCCCTGGTAGTGGCGTGATAATGATGCCAAAGAAGTCCAACTACTGTTCTAGAGGGAAAAAAAACTTGGGTGTTCTTTGTACCTTGCTCTCCCCACAGCTGGAATGCTATATTGTTGCACGCTAATGACAGTTCTGATCATGATGATCATTTTTGAACCATAGATTGCTTGAGTTGTAACTCATTCTCTTAGCCAATACAATACAGCAGCTCTTTTCTTTACATGGATTGCTAAGTTCCAACAAATGATCATTTTTAAATATTACACCACTTTTTTTTTCTGGAGCAGGAAAACAAAAAGCTCTCACTCAGACACACTGGAAGCTTGCTTAGATTGTTTCAAATCATTTGTGCTGCACTTGCCACAATTAGTCGATGCATTAGAGGTGCTTACTCGTGTTTCATATCCTCATCATTATGCATGCATGCAGACAAAAAATACTTATCCATCTTTGTACACAATTAGGGCCCTCAAGGCACCAAATGGTTTTTAAAAGCTATATAGCAATTTTAAAAACAGTACATATGTATAAAACCAACAATTAAGAATTTGTCTTCTGATACTTGGAGGATTAAATTAGTTGTGTCAAAGATGTAACTCTTGCTTTAAAAACTTGAATGATGTCTTTCTCAATACTAAAAATAAGTTTTATTTTCTTGAATTAGCTTCTTAGAGCCAATAACAAGTGTTAAAATTAAGTTCTCTTCCTTCTACTGGATGGGTCCAAATGAAAACCTTCAGTATACTAGGCCTATTAATTTTTTAAGCATTCCAGATGTCCTTGAATTGACATCCTCACTTCTGATGATGAAATGGAGAAAATTTTCTACATGCCCTTAGTCCAAGGCTTCTCCAGAACAATATTTGTACTGCTTTTTATACAAATAATGCTGATTTTATTAAATAGTACTCCAGATCAAATAATTAAAAGCATATCTTTGGTTTTATGCAAAGAAATAAAAGTAATTGTGTATGGTCTCTCTTTACCAGAGTAAGCAAACAGAAATGGAAATGGGAGTGACTAAAGAAGAAAGGGGTGAGGCCAAATGGAAGGGGTGTGGTTTGAGGAAAGAGGGATTCAACCAAAGAGAGAGAGAGAGAGCCAGGATACTGTGTTACCCAGGGCCCACAACAATCTGGAATTGGCTCTGTCTTGTGTGACTACTCACCAAACTTCTCTAAAAAGGGGCATCAGATGGTGGTGGTGCTCTAAATGTATGAGTAAGTTCCTATGGGCCCTGCCAGTTACTAATGGATCCTGGTGCTTAGAGAACAAACGCAAGGCCAACTTAACAACCAGTTGTTCTTAGTATTGCTCAATGGATAATCATTGTTTTATTATGCATTAGCAGTTTTAAAATTCCAAGCAGAAAAATGAGATACTGCAAGGTGGTTTCATTTTGTGGGATGTACAACTGATTGTGTTGTCTCCATCCATTCTTCCATGTACAATTTACTGCCAGTCCCTAGAAATGTAGAGTCTTCTCTAAATTGCACTTGTAGGGAGTTTCTGCCACAAGACATAACATCCTTAGATAATTTCCTGCACAAGGCCAGAATAATTTCATCTATCTAGAAATAAAGTTGGAACTTAGCAATCCATGTAAAGTAATTTCATTATAGGAAAAATGTTCATCCTGCTCCCACACTCAGTTCTATATATTTTGAAGTGCTGTAGAAAAGAGCTGCTGTACTGCAGTG
Source organism: Heteronotia binoei (assembly GCF_032191835.1). Classification (NCBI taxonomy): domain Eukaryota; kingdom Metazoa; phylum Chordata; class Lepidosauria; order Squamata; family Gekkonidae; genus Heteronotia; species Heteronotia binoei. The sequence continues at coordinate 231,724,313 of NC_083223.1, forward strand.
GCTAAGAGAATGAGTTACAACTCAAGCAATCTATGGTTCAAATCTTACCTGAGTCTTAAATGCACTTGATGACTTTAAACAAGCCAAATAATTTCTGCTTCCCATAATAAAGCTGATATATTGTATGGGGAGTGCTTTTAATACTCTAGAAGGTTATACTAATGTTAAATATTAATCAGCGTACACAGGAGGGGCAGAGTTTGTTATTATAAGTGATAAATAATATGCCTCTCCACCATGCTCTGGTGACCTAAGGGACAGGTTTGACTTCTGTCAGGGTGTAGGGTGACAAGAGCTAGGAATCCCCCAAAGCGGAGGGGAAGGTGTTTGAACTATTTAAATCACTGGTTTATTTAAACAAAGAGGTACCACATTTCATACATAATGTCTTAACCTTTGGGGTCATTCCGTACCCTAGACAGAAGTCCATTTTTGCTACACTAGCAATGACATCAGAAATGGGACAGAAAGAATCCCTGATTTAGTGATCTTGAAGGAGTTTTCTGGTGGAGGAGGAGGAGGAAGAGGAGGAGGAGAGATTGGATTTATACCTTTCCCTTTACTTGGAGTCTCAGAGCAGCTTACAATCTCCTGTCCCTTCCCCACAACACTCTGAGGTAGGTGGGGCTGAAAGAGTTCTCCCAGACTGCTGTTGAGAGGAACAGCTCTTAGAGTTATGATTGGCCCAAGGTCATACCAGCAGGCACTGGCGGAGGAGTGGGGAATTAAACCTGGTTCTCCCATATAAGAATCCACACACTTAATCACTACACCAAACTGGCTCTCAGAAAAATTGTAGTAGCTCAGTAAAAATGTAGTAGCCACATATTCCAAGTAAAAGCAAAAGTGTATTTGTCTACTCAAAGAGAAAGGAATAGAGTGTGTGAAATAAGCACAGATCTAATTTAAACATCAAGATGGCCTCAAACAATCCATAATGGGTAAAAGGAAATAAAAGTATTAACATATCAATTAGCTTAATATGCCCCTAGTAATCTAAGATCCCAATCACACCCATGGAGGACCAGTTTTCCTCACTGTTCTGCCACTGTGGATGAGTCAGGATAGAAGTAAATTGGGCTGAACTGAACAAGGCAAGACAAGATCCAACTGTTGGTCTGAAGCAATAGAACAAAGCAGTAGACAAGTTGCAACTTTAAGACCAACTAAGTTTTATTCAGAATGTAAACTTTCGTGTGCTTTAAGCAGACTTCATCAGACAAAAATGGAATGGCCACTTTCTCTATATTTAGGACTGCTTGCTATTCCATTTTTGTCTCATGAAGTCTGCTTAGAGCATACAAAAGCTTACATTCTGAATAAAACTTAGTTGGTCTTAAAGGTGCACTTGTCTAATGCTTTGTTCTAAGGCAAGACAAGAATAGGGCAGAATGGACAAAGAACAACGGGCTTCATCTCCTGTTGTGGGTCAGTCAGGGCTCAGTGGGGACTCCTCAGAAAAACAGCTCCTTGGGAGAGCCAGCTCTGGGTCAGCAGAAACCAGTAAGCAGGAAGACAAACTGCAGGCTGGCCAGGATTCACAGCCAACAGCTGGTGCAGGACTAGTGACAGTCTCCAGCCCTGAGTCAACAGGTAAAACCAAGTTGATCATTCCCAGCCCTTTAGTATCACCCATGCCCTTTGAGTGCCACAGACAAAGACTGCAAGCAGAACCACAGGAGAGATGACAGAGTGATTGCCCCTTGGCTCCAAGTCAGCTACTTGAGTAGTTGCAGAATTACTCCAGAGCTGCCTCCAAATTTGATTCTTAGGCACATGCCTATAAAAAAAACAGTCAAGGAAGGCTGCGGGGGCAGCTCTGGGGGTTTTGCCACCCCAGGCTGCCCCTACACCTCCCAGGGTGGGAGGTACAAGGGCTGTCTCCCCTGCAAGGAGAGGCAGCCAGGAGTGAGGCTGAGCCACCTCTTTTTGTCTGCTCAGGTGTTGGGTGGGCAAAAGGGGCACTGGGGCTGTTCTGCCTCACTCCAAGGGCTGTCTCCCCTGCAAGGGGAAGCAGCAGGGAGCGAGTCCGGTGGATGAAAGAGGCAGCACAGCCTTGCCCCCAACTGCCTCCCTGCAAGAGCTAGGCCATTCTCCTACAAACCTCACTAGGAGCTGGACTCAGAGGAGAGCACACACTGGTGCGATGGCGGGCCGCTCTCAGCTTCCTGGGTCTGCAACCCGGGAAGCTAAGAGCGACAAGGCAAGTGGAGGGGGCGCCCAGCAGCACCCTGTAGATGAGGTGGTGCCCCAGGCAGCTGCCTACCTCACCTACTCCCACACAGCTGCAATGGGATGCTGTTAGGTGCAGAATCATAAAATCGAAAGGTACCTCCAGGGTCATCTAGTCTAACCTCCCTGCACAATGCAGGAAATTCACAAATAAGTTCACAGGATCAGCATTGCTGTCAGATGGCTATCTAGCCTTTGTTCAAAAACCTCCAAGGAAGGAGAGCCCACTGCCTCCCACAAGAAGTTGTTCTGTCAATGTCTCTGTGACTGCTGTCTTGGATTGTGCCTTGCTTGTATGACTTTTTGGACTTGCTTCTGACTATGCCTTTTGGCTATTCTAGACTCCTGCTTGTGATTAATCCTTGGACTGCTTGACTGTGCCTCTTGGACAACCTCTTGGTAATGGCTTACTTGGCTCTGAACTCTTGGACTGGGCTCCCAACTCAGTTTCTCTTGCTTAGATTTTGGCTGCCTCCCAGGAACCCACCACTGGTGCTGACTGACTCATAATATTTCCTATCTCACACAGCACGGAATTTGATGAGACTTGAGGTTCATTGTGAATCAAAATATCTAAGAAATTGGGAAAATAAAATGAGTAGTATCCCATTTCTCATAAAATGTTTCACATGTTGCTAGATTGTCATCAATTTCTGTCCAAAATAAAATTCAGAAGTGAATTTAATTTAATTTAATTTGTGATTTATACCCCACCCTATCCTGTTAGGCAGGCTCAGGGCACTTACAACATTAAAACATTGCAGAAGCAAAAAATAAAACATCTCCTCAGGTATATGGATGCTGTGGATTGCATGGTGAATGACAGCTGAAAATGTCTGTGTTGTCTTTAATGTGATTCTCCTTGGAGGTCTTGTCGGGAGAAAAAGTGCCATGAAAATCTACTAAAGAAATCAAATAGACTAAGCTCAGCAGCAGGGGAGAAAGGGCCATTTTAATGTAACTAAGTGAATTGCATTTCGTTAGATTCATAGAGTTGGAAGGGACCTCCAGGGTCATCTAGTCCAACCCCCGGGCAATGCAGGAAATTCACTAGTACCTCCCCCCACCCCACTCACAGTGACCCCTGCTCCATGCCCAGAAGATGGCAAAAACCTTCAAGATCTCTTGCCAAAGTGGGCTGGAGAAAAAATTGCTGATTGATCCCCAAGTGGCAATCAGCTTTTCATGGGCATGTAAGAAAGGGCCACAAGAACTAAGCACTGATACAACCCTTCCTGCCCTCATCACCTCTACGTTCACAGGATCTTCATCACTGTCAAATGGCCATCTAGCCTCTGTTTAAAAACCTCCAAAGAAGGAGAGCCCACCACCTCCCAAAGAAGCCTGTTCCCACTGAGGAACTGCTTGTACTGTCAGGAAGTCCTTCCTAATGTTTAGTCAAAACCTCTTTGGATTTAATTTCAACTCATTCATTCTGGTCCAACCTTCTGGGGCAGCAGAAAACAACTCTGCACCATTCTCTATGTGACAGCTCTTTAAGTACTTGAAGATGGTGATCATATCACAGTTGTCTCCTCTCCAGGCTAAACATACCCAGCTCCCTCAACCTTTCCTCATAGGACTTGGTCTCCAAACCTCTCACCATCTTTGTTGCCCTCCTCTGGATACATTCCAGCTTGTCTATATTCTTCTTAAATTGTGGTACCCAGAACTGAAGGCTGGTTCCTCCCCCCCACTTTTGGTGACTAATGTGTACCTGTTGTGTTATATTCGTTATAGTCTAAGGGTGGCAGTCCTTTTCTAAATTTCTTACACAGTAATTGCATTAAATTCTCTCCTGCTTTGAGGTTTTAAAATTTGCTGCTTATAACACACGTCCAGAAGAAATCAATAAGACTGGTGCTAATTACATAAATGTGCAGAGGGCTAGTTGGTTACATCTGGCTACAGCATGAACAGATGTTAAGTGAAGGTTAATAAAGTGTGTCATCTTCTAAAAGAGATGTCCACTGGGACTTCACAGTGGACCAGGCTTGTACCATGTAAAGGCTAAATGCAGAGAATTACAGTGGAAAATGCATGCAAAATGGCATACATTGCAAAGTATTCCAAAATTGCTTATAATCCCAACAGTGCCATCATGTAATTGTATGTGGCTAGCAGCCCCGTGGTGCAAAGAGGTAAAGCTGCAGTACTGCAATTTGAACTCTCTACTCATGATGTGAGTTTGATCCCAGTGGAAGTTGGGTTCAGGTAGCTGGCTCAAGGTTGACTCAGCCTTCCATCCTTCCAAGGTCGGTAAAATGAGTACCCAGCTTGCTGGGGGGAAAGTGTAGATGACTGGGGAAGGCAATGGCAAACCACCACGTAAAAAGGTGTGCTGTGAAAATGTCGTGATGCGATGTCACCCCAGAGTGGGAAGTGACTGGTACTTGCACAGGGGACTACCTTTACCTTTTAAACAATGAGCTAGAAGCTACAGAGTTCAGCCTTATGAAGGCAACCTGTGTATTTCACAACAGGAGCCCTTTAAATGTAAAAAGTTTTTTTTAAGTCTGAATCCAGAACTGCTGAGAAAAGGAGATGGCTGGATATTAATTAGACCAGTTACTGTGGGTTAGAGATTATTATTACTTTTTATCTCTCCCCCTAATTAAAATAATTCTATTAGCGTTTAATGTGCCACAAGACTCCTCCTCCTTTTCCTGAGTGAGACTGATGTGACTAAATGCCTGCTATTTCTCATGTTTCCTAATTAGAGATAAAACAATATAGTAAAATTCATACTATTTTTATTTCTCATGTGGTGAGTGTCATCATTTTCAGTTCAACTCATTTTCCTTGTGGTTGTTGAGTATGTTTTTTGTTTCTTTTGTGTCATCATTAGCACCATTATTTCATTTTAGCCATATATACCATTTATGCAAATCTGATCAAACTTCACATCAAAACACTTAATTTTTACTGGAAATATTTGCCATGATGGAAGAACAACTGTTGTAGAATAATGGCCTACAAATTCTTTTTTCAAAAAAAAGAGAAATGAAATAAAAATGGGGATATTTGAGCTGAACCAAGGAGTTCTCAGAATTTTGTTATTTTAACCATAGGCTCTAGTTAAACATAAGGTCTTTAAACATAAGGAACTGTGAATCATAGAGAGAAAAATATTCAGTCAAAGCTGCTCTAACACATTTGCACCAAGAAATTCTTAGTTATGGAAGCAGTCAGCTTAAAGTTGATACTTTTATGCCTGGACATTATTTAAATTAGGTTTGCCAGCTCCCAGAAGGAGTTCCCCCGCTTTTGGGAGCTTTGATCCATAGCTAGTCAGCAAGGGAAACCCCACTCCCAAACAGAGATGTCATTGCACAATGTCCCCAACACCAGGCCTTGGATTCAGTGGGAGCTCACAGGAGCACAGCTCTTGAATCTTTCTGAGAGTTCCACCTCCTCCTTCCCACCTTGTCAACTGAATAGTAGGTGCAGCTGCATAACAATCCCTGAATGAGCTCCACCACCTATTTTTCTACAAAACGACCCCTGCCCAACACGATGACCTCATTTCTGGATTATGTCACTGGGGACATTGCACAGTGATGTTCTGGTTTTGGAGGAAACTTATGGTTTTGATGGCAATATCACCAATGTGATGACATCACATCTGGGTGATGTCATCGTGCTGGGGATGTCACATCCTTTCCACCCCAGAACACCTCCCAAATTCTCCTGCTGCGATGGCAAGAGGGCCCAGCAAGCCTAATTTGAATGCACATGAAACACCTTTATATGTGCCATAATGGGCACTTAGGAAGATACTACAGGTTCCCCATGCAAATGATCCTAGTGGCTTGTAATGGAACTCCAGGTTTTATTTGCATATATACAACTGGGGCTAGAAGCATTAACTGTGACAACACCTGCAGTCATCTTAAAAATACCACACCTTCTTCTTCCCAGATACCACCAGAAGGCAGATGGCCTCTCCTTCAAATGTTAAATCTTTCTTAACTGTATCATACTTTGTATCTCTAATTAGGGTTCCCAAGCTCCAGGAGGAGCCTGCAGATATCCCAGAATTACAACTGACCTCCAGACAACAAAGATCAGTTCCCCCTGGAGAAAATGGCTCCTTTGGAAGATGGACTCTATGACATTATACCCTGCTGACGTCCCTCAGCTCCCCAAACCTTGTCCTCCCCAGAATCCACTCCCCAGATCTCAAGCCAGGAATTATATGTGTGGTGCCTCTACCACTGAGGGACTCTTCGAACAGTAGTTAAATGTGTTCCACCCACAGATATTTTAGATTCTTTGCATATACAGTGTCTCCTGGAAAGGGGATATAAGGGCTTGGGAAAGGGAGACAGAGCTAGAGAGGGAAGAGCAGAAGTATATCAAAGAGAGAGAAGCTAGGACAAAGAGTTGGCTCTGGCATGGGAGGAACTGAGGCTGGTTTGGAGAAGGAGGAGGAGGGCAGCTTCAGGGAAAGGTCAGCTAGACAACCACAGAAAAAGGGAGTAAAGAAGGAAAAAGGGCTAGATGGTTGGCTGGAAGGAGGCTTGAGGTCCTGAGAAAGAAGGAGAAAGGGGAAATCAGGGCAAAAATCACATAAGTGAGGAAAATATGAAGAAAATTAACTGTGGTTTAAGGGAGTTTAATTATACCTTGCCTGATTATAGCTTGCAATGGTGCAGTGCAGTTTTGGGGAATTTAAATGGACTTAGAAGGATGTAACTCTGCTCAGGATTGTACTTCACATCACTTACTACTAGATTCTTTTAGCAGGAAAGGGCAAAGATTGAACTGGGGACTTTTAAACTTCATGCAGAATATAAGATCAGTTCAACAAATAATGGTCTAGGGCAAGTGAGCTCTTGTTGATTGGCAAGTTCCCAGGGAACAGTTTGATCAGACACCTGTTTCCATTACTTTAGTACAGGATGTACTAACTCAGAATAGGTATGCCTGCATCTGTGCAATCACATTTTGTATCAGAATTAGATGATGCATTGAGTTCTATTCCAGACAGCTTGTGAGTTTATGTCATGAGTATTTTGAATGACTCAAAAGACTAGATTATGAGCAATGCCTGAACATTTATCAGTGTACCATAAATGACCTTACATAGGAGGGTTTCAGGGAACTACAGTCTATTTTTGCCATTTTGATCTCTAACTATCACATATTATCACTTCCCACAAGTAAATGTCAGCAGTTAGGTCTGAATGTTCACTCCTGACTGAGCAGTTCAGCTGGAATGGAAATGTGAAGCAAAGTTTCACACAAACCAAATTGGAGCCAAAAAAACACTGGATTTCTTCATTTAAATGGGGGTGGGAAACAATTATGTTTCCTTTGAAAAGGAAAGGTCCCCTGTGCAAGCACCAGTTGTTTCCGACTCTGGGGTGACGTTGCTTTCACAATGTTTTCACGGCAGACTTTTGTTGGGGTGGTTTGTCATTGCCTTCCCCAGTCTTTTAAATCCCCCCCCCCCGCAAGCTGGGTACTCATTTTACTGACCGTGGAAGGATGGAAGGCTGAGTCAATTTTGAGCCGGCTACCTGAATCCAGTTTCCGCCAGAATCGAACTCAGGTCGTGAGCAGAGAGTTCAGACCACAGTACTGCAGTACTGCTGCTTTACCACTCTGCGCCTTTAATCAATATCTAATAGTAAATGTGCTGGAGGATAAAAGTGGGGCAATTTTAGAGACAAGATAGGGGCTGCTACATAACTGAAGACTCCATAGGTATGCAATTAGTAAATTTGCCCAAAGATGGGGGCGGGGTTGGACTTTAAATAACCATCATGATGAGGACTCAATAAGGGGCAGGATGCTGAGAGCAGCTGACTGTAAGTTAAACAAATTAGGTGGTGGGGAGAAGCAGGATAAATCTTCTTAAATCCCTGAGTCAGTGAAAGCCAATTTGTTGCAGTGGTTAAGTGTGCATACCCTAATCTGGGAGAACCAGGTTTGATTTCCCACTCCTCCACATGTACCTGCTGAGTGATCTTGGGTCAGTCACAGTTCCTGAAAGAGCTGCTCTCTCAAGAGCAGTTCTCCAAACAGCTTTCTCAAACTCATCTATCTCACAGGGTGTCTGTTGTGAGGAGAGAAAGGGAAGGTGATTGTAAGCACTCTGAGTGAAGGACAGGGTATAATCTCCTCCTTTGAGATTTTGAGGGTGGGTGGAATTTCCAGTTTGATTCTCCCCCCTCAGCAGTGATTCCTCATCACCCCCAAGATGATCACTACATCTGATCAATAGTAAAGTGATGGTCCCCTATTACAATAGCTAAAGAAGTAGAAACAACTCAATCTACAAACAAAGTAGTAGGGAACTTCCAAGACATGTAGAAAAACATGACTTTACAAATTAAGCAAGGGGTGAGACACCTTGGCTTAGTGAGAACTAAACATGCTTCATAATGTAGCGGGAAAACCCTATTCATACGTTACCAATTTCAGCTGGAGCAATAACAGAGACAGCAGAGGCGAAATCAGGAAATTAGGAAACCAGCTTCTGGTTTATTACAAGCACGTGCAGGGTCTCAGACTCCCGAGAGAGACTGAGCGAGGAGCACAGAAACTCACAGCCTTTTATAGCACAGAGAAGCACCCATGGCTTTTATACTGACAAAAAAGTATTGATATGGATACTGTCATACAATACACAATGGTTTACTTCCCTTTTTCATCCCTGTTGACAGTATGTCCTGTTATTGCACTTTCACTGAGCTGCACTTTTGTACCTTTACTGCCATATTTGGATGCGGCTTCCTGGGTGCTTTGCCCATATTTAGTTAGAGGAACTGAAGTCACTATTCTCCTCTGGTGTCGCTCGGTGTTACTTGGGGTCACCTTGTGGTTAGAGTTCTGACTTTTTCTGGTTTTAGCTGGTTTTCTCCTCGTGTTGGGTATCTGTGTAGACTATACAATGTATTCACTGGTAGGACATTGGGAGGTTCTGTGATGGTAAACTATTAGGGACTTTCCAGTTCCCCGTGCACAGTATGGATTCGCCTTGTGCACAGTATGAGTTCTCTGTCAACACCTGTGGTCAGCTATGTAGGTTTATGCAAGCATTTATCTCAGCAATCACAGCTTAGCCGGCCGTAGCTTAGTTCCTCTTTTGCCTTTCACTGAAGCTCCGCTTGTCTATTGCTAAGAAGCCTCTGTGTCTTGCCTTATCAAGCTTGCGTTTTCTGCTGTATATATGTTGATTATAAATTATTACATCATTTATTCTGGGGGTCCGCTTCAATAAAAGAAAGGATGTTAACAGCAGCTAAGTGCTAGTTAAGGGAGGGAGTGAAAATATAGTGGGGAAAGGACAGAAAGAGGATTCCCATTCCCTGATTTTTCTTGTCCTTGTGATCCAGTATGGTTGCCAGGTCCAACTCAAGAAACATCTGGGGACTTTGGGGGTGTAGACAGGAATTGGGGATGGAGCCAGGAGCAAAGGTGTGACAATCATGATTAAATTCCAAAGAGAGTTCTGGCAATCACATTTGAAGGGTCTGTATGCCTTTTAAATGCCTTGACTGCATTTGGAAATAATGGATAGGGGCATCTACATTTGGGGATCATAAAATTGGACTCCCTGGTCCAATCCCTTTGAACCTTGGGAGATGTCTTGAGAAGAGGTGCCAAATGCTATGTGGAAAATTTGGTGTCTCTATCTCAAAAAAACAGCCTCCCTAGGGCCCCAGATACTAACAGATCAATTTTCCATTATATCCTATGGGAATTGGTTTCTATAGGGAATAACAGAGTGCCCATCAGACATTTCCTTCCTCCCACCCCCTGGCTGCTTTCTAATGACCCTGAAGCAAAGGGAAAGCTTCCAGACTGGGGAATCCCCTGTGCCCAATTTGGGATTGGCAACCCTATAGGCTGTACTGCAAAATAGCATTAATGGGAGACTGGTCATTCCGACAGACTTGTAGGATAGGGCGGGATATAAATCCAAATTAAAGATTATGCCTTGGCAACCAGCAGGGTGTGGGGAGGGACTTACTGACAGTGGGGGAGGCCTAGCCCAATATTTTAGACAGGTTGCTGGAGATGTGTTACCGATTTACCATAGAGTTTTGCCCAAATACCAGAGCATCAACACATTGCTGGTGACATGACAACATCCCTTCCAGTGCGCACAAAAAGTGACATCGATACACTGTTGGCAACATGGCTGAAACACTGGGCCTTCTCTGTTGCTGTTAAGCCCTCCACCACCCCACCACCCCCAAAGCTGATGAGTGAGATGGGGGCAGATCCTGAGGCAGGGGATGCTGCCTCCAGCAGGGACCTTCCTACCCCAGACAAATGCTTTCCAACTAATTCCAAAGAAGATGTTTACTCATAGAGACAATTTCACACTAGACCTTTAATCCAGGTTTAGTCCTGTCCCCAAGCTGACATTCTACACTAAAATCATAGAATCATAGAGCTGGTTTCTCTGATTCTATTATTCTAATGTGGAATGTCAGTTTGGGGACAGGGCTAAACCAGGATTAAAAGTCTAGTGCAAAATTGTTCAATGAAACCTAACAGGCCTGGCCAGTTCTCCACAAGAACCCACTGTGCACTATGAGCTACTATTTTAGATTTCAATTTAGAGTTGCCAACTATTGGTTGCAAAAATCCTGGAGTTTGAAGAGTGATGTGGGCTGGGTTTGGGGTGGGGCTCAATCTCTGTGGGGTTTAATGCCGTGCAATCAGTCCTTAGAAGCAGCCATTTTCTCTGTAATTTGGGGATTAATTGTAATTCTGTAAGATCACCAGGCCCTACCTGAAGGCTGACAATCCTGTTTTGGCATGTGAAGAAAATTTTGGCTGGTTGCAAAATTCATAGTAAAAGTCAATTCCACCCTGTGGAATAGAGTCCTTCATGAGATGAGGGGGTACTTTCTGAAGAATTATTTAGGTGCTGCTCAGATACTCTATCTGATGGGGCCTTTAATATAGTATAGGCTGCAGGAATGTTCAGGGAGAAGTTGTGTGGGGTTTTATTATATTTTGTATTTTTAAATATAAATTTGTAAGCCACTTGGAAAGGCAGTTTATAAATATTTTGATGACTAAATCTTGGATGTAGTAAAGGTCACTCTTGAATAATTATAAAAAGTCTAAAAACTTTAGCTGCAATTGCATTTTTATACGTCATAGAAGATAGAGGAATTGTTGCCCCTGAAGAATGTTCACATGTGGCCTGAAAACACTGTTAGGAGAGTGAAGTCTCTGTGTGTACCCAAAGTCTGTTATAGACATTTCTTTTTCAGAATGTTTGAAAACAACTGATCTAGTATGAAACCTAGCATTCTTCCAACCAAATGTGCACATTTGATAGGCATACTATACAGTTACAATTGTACACATTGGGTATAAGGCAGCTGCTAGTATGGACAGTGCTTTGGAAGGTATGAAATCTAAGAATGCTGCAAATACATTTCCTAATTAATTGTGCAGTGCTGAGGCTGGAGAAAATACAGTTAACTCCTCCCCACATTAAATTAAATTGTGTTCAATATTCTAGAATGCTTCAAGAAGTCGGGGGTGGGATGAGGGAATTGCTTAATCTTATTACTTCTTGGAAAAGATGGAGCACCACCTAATGAGAAATCAGAAACCTCTGAGCCGCAAGGAGAGACTGCTGTTTAGAAAGTTCAACAGAAAGCATATGGGGGGGGGGTTCCTTTTATTTTTTCCTTCTGGTTTGAGTCAACAGTGATTTCTGAGCTTGTTTATCACGTAAATGTTACCCAGCAAATTATTAGACAGTTGCCATGGTAGCAAAGGCCTCGGCTAGTAGCATTTCTTCCTGTAAGCAGTTAAGACAATGATCAGTCTTGCACCCCTACAGCTAACAGTCAGTTCCCAAGTGTGGAAGTGACAGATAACATAACACCTAGTTTTTACTGATAACAAAGCAATTTAGCAATATTTATCAGACGGGCCTTTGCTGTTCAAGTGCATTTATGAATCTTATGTAGATAATGTATATGTACGACAAAATTGAAAGCAAATATGTTCTCATTTCATTTTCCAGCAGCTTCACACAAGTAATAGAGACATCAGTGTATACTGGAGCACAGAGACTGGGGAGGGCCGGACAGAGTTCGGCTCCTCCTTGCTTCTGGCTTTCTCCAACAAAAGAAAAATCCAAGCTATAAAAAGAGTGAATGTGGCTCAAGGTCAAACAAAATAAGAAGCTGGGTGTTCTGTGTCCAGAGCTCCCAATTGTTTTCTTCTTAGTAAATATCCTTTCCTCCATGTTATTTTCCTGACTGGAAAACATCCTACAGATTTGCCCATGGGGGGCAAAGGTAAGGCATTTGTATGTGGCCTTGGTCTTTATCCTAAGGAAACAAACAGCATCACCAAGTTATCCCTCCCTGCAAAGATCACAGGAAAGGAAGCAGCTTATTAACCCTCTTCCTCCATCCTCAAACTCCATCCTCAAACATGGACTGACAGAGGCATTTTTATTCAAGTGCAGAGTTCAAATACTCACCTGGCCTACAGTTCACCAGAACCACACATGCCTGGGCTAATCCCTTCCTTAGAGCTTCTCCAGAGTCTTTGACTTTTCTTTCCCTAATGCTTCCTCACTGTTCTGTCCCAGCTCCTTCTCCACTTTCTCTGCCCCAGAGCTTCTTTCCTCCCTCTGTGTATCTGACTCCATACCTTTGTTCACCTTCCATTTTCCTTCACTCTATTCCTCTTTCTCCTCTCTATCCTGCCATGTCCTGATTCCTTTTATCCCTTTCTTCTTGTCCACATCACATCCCAGCTGGTTGAAATACAGCAGATGGTTACATTCAGCAACTCCCATGAGTAAATTGCCCCAGTGAGGCTTGCAAAAGTGTGGGCTTGCAAATTCTGTTTATTTTTGGCTGCTTTTTGAGTGTGTGTGCATATCCCTTTTTTTAAAAAAAAAAACATGCTTGGAACTGCTTCCAAAGCCTGACAAAGGGTCCCGTGGGAGTATGACAAATTTCACTTTCCTTTAGTGGAAGTGCAACTACCAGGGTAGGCAAAAAAAGTGGATGAGGAAATGACTGTATTTAGAAGAAGAAGAATTGCAGATTTATACCCCGCCCTTCTCTCTGAATCAGAGACTCAGAGAGGCTTACAATCTCCTTTATCTTCTCCCCCGACAACAGACACCCTGTGAGGTGGGTGGGGCTGAGAGCTGCCCTTTCAAGGACAACCTTTGCCAGAGCTATGGCTGACCCAAGGCCATTCCAGCAGGTGCAAGTGGAGGAGTGGGGAATCAAACCCGGTTCTCCCAGATAAGAGTCCACGCACTTAACCACTACACCAAACTGGCTCTCAGGGATTGCACTGCTGTTTTTTTTAAATTATTTATTTAAGGAATGGGAAAGTCTCTTAGTTCTATCCCCAAACTCCCCAGATATTTCCTGAGTTGAACCTGGCAATCCTAGATGTAGCTCAGTGGTAGAATATAGAAGGGACAAGATTCAGTCCCTACATTTCCAGTGAAAGAAATCCACTGACCGGTGATATGAAGGACTTGCCTAGAAATGCTTAAACTCTCTGACTGGAGCCCTGTTAGCATTATATTGAACAAACACATCCTGCAAGTAGGTGCATACATCTCTTTGTAAGAAAAAGGCAATGTGTTCATTTTGCAATTGAACCACAGATTGATACCTGGATAAATATGGGGTTTGCGTCACATGTTCAGATGTACATATACTGAATTTGCATCTATTTTTTTAAAGTACATTGCACAGATGCTATATATGTCTGTAAGTCAAAATGCCCTCAAAACGAAGTTGGGGAATTGTCAGGTGGGCACCTGGCTTAATCAGGATCTTTTATCTGTGTATACAGGATTCCACGTCCAGAAATTAATGCTTAAAAATATTAGGGACTCTAATTAAGTAAAACAATTAAAATGTAAGTTTTCCTATGGTGACTGGGATCTTTTCCCAGATATGCGAGGCATGACTACCGCCTGCATACCCGGCCAGTTCCATGGTTTTCTCGGTCTGAGTTTCTTGAGTCACTAATCTAGGATGGAGCACATTTCTGGAGGCTCTACTAGTAAGTTGGCAGTTTTACTTTTCCCTGGAGCCCCAATGCCTGCCTGTACCATTGGTCTCCCCCACACATCAGGCTTTAACCTGGCACTGATTCCATAGGGGAGATCAGTGGGCTCCGGGCACCCCTAACACAAACCTGAGTCCTGGGAGAAGGCGTCATACACCTCCTCCTGCCTGTTTACGGCAGCCATGGGATGTTGGGGAGTATGGGGAGGGGGGGGTGGCAGTGCTGAAGGCACTACCCCCTCTCTCTCCTGGAGGATTTGTTGCTGCCTCCATAGTAGCACGGCTGTGTGTGCTCTGTCGTACTGGGCCATGTTTTCCCCTGCCCTAACCAAGAACATCCAAGCTTCATTCCTAGCATCCCGTTCCTCTTGGGTCATTCGTCGGCCCTCTCTCTGGTCTGTGTACGAGTTCTGCGGCTGCGCAGACTGCTGACCATTCTCTGGGGCCACTTGTGAGATTCCCTGATTAGTAGCTTGGGGTACAGCATTATAATCCACAAATGGATTATTGCTCTGGGCTGAGGTTGTTTGCTTTTGTTTCCCCAGCTTTCCGTTTGCTCTTGCTTGGTTTCCCCTGCTCTGTGTCATTATAATCAAAGCCAAGCAGTTTCTTTGCACATGCTGGGAAAAGTGAAAGTAACAGAACTGCCAGGTAGATCATCTAAGTGACAGAAGGTGGCTGGTTGCCAAATTGCATCAGCCTGGACAATGTCAGCATGACTCAGCAGGAAGCTGATTGGTTACCTGGGTGGATGGTTTGTATAAATGTACAAAGACACTTTACTGTGTGTGGGATATGTATGGTGGAGTTGCAGCGGAGTATTCTGTCGGTTTGGAGAGTGGAGGTGTAAATAAATTGTATATAGTGGTATTATCACTGCTGTGTGCAAGCCTTCATTCTTTGCATCACTAAAGACCACCCTCACTAAGCACAGGCGCATCAACAGGGTTATGGGCCCAGCACGCTTCCGCTGCACCTGTAAGCTCTGAGAGAGGTGGTGAAGAAGGACGCTGAGGTGCTCCAGAAGCTGTCTTGGAGGAGAGGACCAGCAGTGGCTGAATGTCGGAGGCTGAGCAGGATGGCTGCAGCAGCAGCTACTGTGCTGGTGGATAAACTGACTACCACCAACTATAATACCTGGTCGTTGAGGCTTGAGCATTTCCCACCCCGGCAGAGACCGTTCAGGACCAGAAGGCTCTTGCCACAATCATCTTGACTGTGTCTGACAACCAGCTGGTGCATGTTCGAAGGCACCAGAAAGCGAAGGAGGCTTGGGAAGCCCTCAAGGCCGTGTATGTCCAGAAATCAGCAGGCTCGCTGATATCTCTGACTCGGAAGCTATACAGGAAACGAATGCTGGCTGGGGAGTCGATGAGGGACCACCTCGACGGTATGTCTGTGTGTTTCCAGGAGTTAGAGCAGTGAGGGAAAGCTGTGCCTGAAGAGGACAAAGTCTACTTAATCCTCAGCTCTCTTCATGAGAGATTTGACATGCTTTTAATGGCGTTCGAGGGCCAGGATTCAGATAAGCTGACTTTGCCATACATAATGGGAAAGCTCCTGGCTGAAGACCAGAAGCAGCTGGAATGCAAAGAGCAGGCTGACCGCGACCACAGGGAGAAGCAGAAGCCTGGGGGAGTTGTTTCCAGCTGGCAGGCAGAGCCGGAGGAGAAAGCTTTACAAGTAAAAAAGAAAAAAATGTTACATCTGCGGCCAAGCCGGGCACCTGCAGAGGAGTTGTCCCCAGCAGAGGAGAGGCCAGCAGCCGTCTTCAAGGACACAGCAAGCAACTCTGGTGAGAACTGGCTCAGGGCTACAGAGTGTGCCATGGATTATAGACTCTGGAGCAACGCAGATGTTTTGCTGCAAGGAGGAGCTGTTGAAGGAAACAAAGCCGGCCAGTCAAAAAACTGTAAGCCTAGCTGACGGCCGGGAGGCTGACATGCTTTGCCGGGGCACTGTGCATTTTCCGGGACTAAACTATACCTTTGATAATGTACTTTGGGTGCCAGCTTTGGAGACGAGCCTGCTAAGCGTCTCAATATTAGCAACAGCTGGTTTCACGGTATCTTTTGATGTTAATGGCTGTAAGATACTGAAAAAAGGTAAACTGTTGGCAAAGGGTGTGTTAAAGGAAAATGTGTATGTGTTAGAACAGACGGTGGGAAAGGCACAGGAAGTGGGGAATAAGCAACCCCACAGTAGGTGCATTCATCGATTGCACAGACGTCTGGGACACGCAAGCTACAATACCATTAATAAAACACTGGCTGTATTGCAAGGGAATAAGGTTGATAAATGTGATGTGTTCCTAGATTGCAATATATGCAAAGAGGCAAAGTCTAAGGCATTTCGAGTAGCTAAAAAGAGTGACCGGGTGTCAGTAAGACCACTCCAGTTAGTGCATGCAGATGTAGTGGGGCTGTATGCACCCAAAGTATCAAAGAATAGATAAGGTTTAATTAGACGACTACAGCCGCTTTGCATGGGTGTATGCAATTAAGCAAAAATGTGATGTATTTCCAACTTTCCAGTACTGGGCAAAAAGGGTACAAAGGCAATTAAACTGCAAAATAGCAGCTCTCCAAAATGATATGGGGGGGAAGGGGTGAATTTATAAGTAAGAACTTTGAGATCTATTTAGAGGAGGAAGGCATTAATCACAGAGTTGCCAACGTCTCCTCTCCAGCCAAAAACGGCGTGGCGGAGCGAAGAGGAGGCGTCCTCCAAACCATGTGCCACGCCTTACTGGCAGACAGTGCACTGAAATTGGCATATTGGGGAGAAGCATTAAAAACAGCTTGTTTTATCTCTAATAGATTATGGACTCAGGCTCTGGATGATATACCGTATAGAGTACTGTATGGGAAAAAGCCAAACCTTGACTACCTTAGGATCTTTGGGTCTAAGGCATGGGTGAATATTCCTCTGGGCAAGAGGAGGAAAGGGGGAGCCAGAGCCAGAAAGCTATTATTTGTAGGCTATCAGAATGGCATGAAAGCATATCGGTTTGTGGACTCAAATGATATGGTGAGGTTTAGTAGAGCAGCTTCGTTCTGTGAGGATGACCAGGGCATCTGGACCGGGGCGGTATGGCGGTGCTGATGTTGCTGTACCTGTCGGCCGCGTTCAACACGGTCGACCATCGGCTACTGACCTGCCGCCTCGCCGATGTAGGGGTGAGGGGGTCTGCCTTACAATGGCTTTCCTCCTTCCTCGAGTATTGGGGACAAAGGGTGGCAATTGGGGGCGAGCGGTCCCAGAGGCGCACACTGGACTGTGGAGTGCCTCAGGGGGCAGTTCTCTCACCAATGTTATTTAATATCTATATGTGCCCCCTTGTCCAGATTGCTAGGAGACATGGACTTGGGTGCCATCAATATGCAGATGACACCCAACTCTATCTACTAATGGACGGCCGGCCTGACTGCGTCCCAGAGAACTTAGACCGGGCCCTGCAGGATATGGCAATTTGGTTGAGGAGGAGCGGGCTGAAATTGAATCCAGCGAAGACAGAAGTCCTTTGTCTAGGTCGGGGCGCTCAGGGAGGGGAAATACCTCTCCCAGTCTTCGACGGGGCGCCGCTGAAAGCGGCGTGCCGGGTCAGGAGCCTGGGAGTCTTACTGGAGCCTTCACTATCAATGGAGGCCCAGATTGCAGCCACTGCCAAGTCAGCCTTTTTCCATCTAAGATGGGCAAAGCAGCTGGCTCCCTTCCTAGAGCGCCAAGATCTGGCAACGGTGATCCATGCAACGGTCACCTCGAGACTGGATTACTGTAATGCCCTCTACATGGGGCTGCCTCTGTACCGAACCCGGAAGCTGCAGCTGGTGCAGAATGCGGCGGCTAGACTGCTGTTGGGGCTTCCCAAGTGGGAGCACATACAGCCTAGGCTGCGCGAGCTGCACTGGCTGCCAGTTGTATACCGGGTTCGTTACAAAGTGCTGGTCATTACCTTTAAAGCCCTATATGGTCGAGGACCTGTCTACCTTAGGGACCGTCTCTCCCTATATGAACCCCAGAGAGCACTGAGGTCAGCCGGGAAAAACTTGTTGACTATTCCCGGACTGAGAGAGGTGAAGTTGCAAAGCACCCATAACTGGGCCTTCTCCTCTATAGCTCCGAGCCTATGGAACCAACTTCTAGAGGAAATGCGGGCCCTGCGGGACCTTGAACAGTTCCGCAGGGCCTGCAAGACCATCCTCTTCCGATTGGCTTTCGCTGAAGAAGAAGGAAATTGCTAAGAAAAATTGCCATCATAAAAGCAAATATAGCATTAGCACTTTTATTAATTAACTTTTAAAATTTAATCTGAATTTTAATTAAACTGTTTAAATGTAATTTTATTTTACTTATTCCTGTATGATTGAAGCTTGAATTGTGCTGTTAGCCGCCCTGAGCCTGCTCTAGCGGGGAGGGCGGGATACAAATAAAATTTGTTGTTGTTGTTGTTGTTGTTGAAAACTGGACTAGAATCCATGCCAACGAAATGTCTAAAAGTGTTGAATTACAGCTATCTCTACATAGTGAGGAGGGGCAAGGTGATGTAAACAGAGAAGCTCCCTCACTGAAACAGAGAGAGGAAAGTGTTGGCAGTTCAGACAGGATAAAGCAGGAAAAGTCTGAAGCTGTAAGGTGCAAAATGCCTGAGGTCAGAGTGTCTGCTAGAGAAAACAAGGGAATATCACCTAAACGGTATGGATATGACAGTGATATAAATTACCTGTCCAATGGAGGTTATCTGTCTAATGGGGAGCCCAGGTGTTACCAGAGTGTACTGGATCAAGAAGAGGAAGAGTCACAAGCTAAGAGTTCTGAAAAGGTAGAGGCTTCAATAAGGTATCTGGAAAATGGGCTCTATGTGCCAGCAGACTGGTAGTGTTAATGCATTGAATGTAACTCCAAAGACAATGCTGGCTGCTACAAATGTATTAATTAAAGAAATAAACTCAGAATGTCAAACCAATGTGTAAGCTCAAAGCTGTAAAAATAATGTGCCTCTGTAATACAGATGATACGGTATGTGCTCTGGCAGAGCAGCCAGAGGAGAAAAAGGGATGAGCCGGGGGAGGCTACCTAAGTAAACTATCTAACTGATAAGAATGTACTTGGAACAGTAATTAAAGAAGAGAACTAAATGTGTGTGCCAACACAGAGTCACAGAGGCAGTATACTGAATGGTGATGATTGTATATCTGAAAGCAAATGTGCATGTAAACTGTGTATCAATGTTACTATAGAACATGTGTAATATGTAATATTAAGATATGTTGCAGCTATGTGCTATATAAACTGAGGAGGGGTGTCATTATAATCATTATTGTCAATTCCTAATAACTGCTGTGTAGCCATATTAAGGCCCGTAATGATGTCGCTGACAAACTCCTCGTTGTCATAATCAGGATGTGCGTCTCCGTCTGGAAACACTATGTCCACAGCTGCAGCTAAAAACTGCTTTTTGGTTAAGTAATCCATTGGATCTACATCAGACCTTGCACTGTTTGGTTATAGAGAAACTTTACAGTGTCTCCATCCCAGGTGGCAGATATTGATTCCGCCATCCATTCTAGAGTGGTGAGGACATCAGCGCGTCTGCGCTCTATAGCCTGGATTATCTTTTTTCTGGTCCAGGCCAGTGGCGGCCATTTTCAGGACCTGATTCAGTTCCTTGATAGATATCCCTGGGTATTCCTTCCGGGTTTGGGCCATCCACATAATGGAGGTATCCCGTGTGTATGGGCCAAGGAACTTGTGTGCCAATTTAATATCCTCCACTCGCCATTCTCTGGATTCCCTTACTATTTGGACGGTCTCTGATCCATCCTGTGCCCTGGTGGTGGTCTTTTTAGTGACCATGGGACGGACTGGGGTTGGGCTTATCCGGCTCTGATTCTCAACCTCTTCTCCCTCGCTCTCCTCATCTGACGAAAGGTCATAGAGGGCAGGGGGCGACACAGTTGCAATAAGAGCTGTTTTAACCTCTAGCTTCTTTTTAAGTGTGGCTATTTCTTTTTGGCAGGATTTGTGACTAACCACGTCACGTACCTTTCTGTTCTTCCCAGCCAAGTACTTGGCAGCATATTGCAATTTGCTGACCTGTGCTCGGCCAAGTACTTGACAGCATATTGCAATTTGCTGACCTATGCTCGGCTTTCCTCTAATTCTTTCTCTAGGGTGGCTACTTGTGTTTGGGCCTGTCTCAAGGCTGGAAGTGTATTTTGTTGCCCTAGAGTTAAGGTGCGCTTGTCAATTTTAAGCTTGTCCACCTTTTCCTTTAGGCTTTGGATTTCACACTCCAGGTTACTATTCTCCTCCATAATTTCCCAGATATACACTTCATTTCCTCTACGCAGTTGCTCTTTTTCTCCCTTGTGAGTCTCAAGCATTTGTCTTACTTTTGACTCATGACTCTTGAGGATTTGCTCACTCTCTGCTTCATGAACCTTGAGCGCTTGCTCTTTCCCGGTTTCATAAGCTTTGAGCGTTTGCTCTCTTTATAATAATAATAATAAATTTTATTTGTACCCCGCCCTCCCCCGCCGAAGCAGGCTCAGGGCGGCTAACAACACAGTGACCAATGGTACATTAATAAATAAAACATTAATAAACAACATAGTAACCAATGGTGCATTAATTAAAACCATTACATTAAGAACATTAAATTAAGCATTAACTTAACCTTAAAAACCAGTAGAACATTAATTAAAACAAACTATAACATTATCATTGACGCTATTCTAGTTAGTGCTAATGGCGGATTTTCTTCGTTGTAAAATTGTACTTCAGCTGTTCATAAAAGCTAATTTAAAAAGAGTGGTCTTGCAGGCCCTGCGGAACTGATCAAGGTTCCGCAGGGCCCGCACCTCCTCTGGAAGTTGGTTCCAGAGATATGGGGCCGCAGCCGAGAAGGCCCGTGAGCAGGTGTTCTGTAGTTTAACTTCTCTTGGCCCAGGGGTAGTCAGTCTGTTTTTTCCTACTGACCTCAGTGCTCTCTGGAGCTCATACGGGGAGAGGCGGTCCTTCAGGTAGGCCGGTTCTCGGCCATATAGGGCTTTAAAGGTAATAACCAGCACTTTGTACTGGACCCGGAATACAATTGGCAACCAGTGCAGCTCGCGTAGCCCCGGCCGTACATGTTCCCATCTTGGGAGACCAAGCAGCAGCCTGGCCGCCGCGTTCTGCACTAGTTGTAATTTCCGGGTCCGGCACAGAGGCAGCCCCATGTAGAGGGAGTTACAGTAGTCCAGTCGTGAGGTGACCATCGCATGGATCACCGTCGCTAGGTCCCGACGCTCCAGGAAAGGGGCCAACTGCTTCGCCCGCCTCAGATGGAAGAATGCTGACTTGGCAGTGGCTGTTATCTGGGCCTCCATTGATAATGAAGGCTCCAGCAAGACACCCAGACTCTTCACCCACTGCGCCGCCTTTAGCTGCACACCGTCGAAGGTCGGGAGGGATATTTCCCTTCCTGGAGCGCCGCGACCCACACAGAGAACCTCTGTCTTTGCCGGATTTAACTTCAGCCCACTCAGTCTAAGCCACGTTGAGATAGCCCGTAACGCCCGATCCAAGTCTCCCGGGGCGGAGGCGGGCCGGCCGTCCATTAGCAGATAGAGCTGGGTGTCATCAGCATATTGATGGCAGCCCAGCCCAAACCTCCTGGCAATCTGGGCAAGGGGGCGCATATAGATGTTAAATAACATCGGGGAGAGGACTGCTCCCTGAGGCACCCCACAATCTAGTGTGTGCCTCTGGGATCGTTCTCCCCCAATCACCACCCTTTGTCCCCGACCCATGAGGAAGGAGGAGAGCCATTGTAAAGCAGACCCCTTAACCCCAATGTCGGCGAGGCGGTGGATTAGTAGCTGATGGTCGACTGTATCAAATGCAGCCGACAGATCTAATAACATCAGCACCGCTACACCGCCTCGATCCAGTTGCCGTTGGAGGTCATCTGCCAAGGCGACCAAGACCATCTCCGTCTCCGTCTTTCCACCGCATGGCGTTCAAGAGTCTGCTCTAATTCTATTGCATGGATCTGGAGCATTTGTTCCTTTTCTGCCACATGGCTCTGGAACGTCTGCTCTAATTCCACCGCATGGCATTTAAGAGTTTGTTCTAATTCTTGCTCTTTTTGTTCCAACTGCTGTTCCTTTTGCTGCAATTTTTCCATTAGCTGCTTAATCATAGCCGAGCTGTCCTGGAAAGCTGTGAAAAAAACCCACGATTGAAAGAGATCTCTCTTTCCTGGGCTGATCTCTTTTGTTGCACAGTGGTCCTGGAACGTGTCCCGAAAGAATTGGAGGGGGTTGGGATTTGTGAAAGATCCCGTTTCCCAAGGGTTGTCTCCCTTCTTCACAAGCCACTTCTCTAGCTTGGGAAGCTCCTGTTCTTTCTTAGAATGGAACATGGTGACACGTGGGTTGGCTGCTTTTATTATTATCCTTTTTGCTCTTGCCTAGTGGAGTGCTGATGCCTACCAGCAATTTCCATTCTAGGACTTTTTGCCCGATACTAAGGTCACTTGCGGTAGCTAATCGCGAACCCCGGGACTTTTGGTGCCTAGGAAGCTAACAGCGACTAGCCTAGGACTTTGCTTGGTGCCTGGGGAGCTAATGCCTATTGGGTCTCCTGCTTCCAGGCCTTTCCTCACTGCCCTATGCTAAGGACGCTTGCAGCATGCAGAGCGGATCCTCAGGACTTAAATGAGTGCCTTAAACTGATCCTTTTTCCTACACAGTTTTAAGGACTTATTTTATGTGCTGCCCAGAGCTGATCCGTTAACTGCCCAGCTCTACGGACTTCTACGTGTGTGGGTGTGTGTAAAGTGTATGTGTGTGTGCACTGCACTCCCAGTAAAAGGAAAATGTGGGAAGGTAGCCCTATCAGTTCAGAAACAGTCCTGACGTTCCCTCCCCGGACAGACGCATTCAGAAAGGCCTCGGGACGGTGGCCGGACTTCACGAGATTCGCCCCTTGCGTTCTAGGCAGTCTCAGTCCTTTTGCAAGGTTTCTGTCCCTCTAGGTGCAGCTGGCGAATCTGCGCTGAATGATAGAGCGGGAGCAGCCCAACCCACAATATAGAGATGCTCTCTAGAGCCTTTCACACCAGTCAAGAATCACTCATTGATTCACACAACAGCCTAGCTAGCAAGACTTTCTGGATGGTGTAATCCCACATCTGGCTGTTTGAAGACACGCATGTCAACTCATGTGTATTCACACAGTCAGGGTTGCCCAATGCTTTCTCCACCAATATCTGTAAGCCAAAATGCCCTCAAAACAAGGTTGGGGAATTGTCAGGTGGGCACCTGGCTTAATTAGGATCTTTTACCTGTGTATACAGGATTCCACATCCAGAAATTAATGCTTAAAAATATTAGGGACTCTAAGTAAAACAATTAAAATTTATTCCAGAAAAATATAGGCTTGTATACAAGATAAAATACTCATAAAATCATTCATACAGTCCTAAGAAATATATTGAGAGATATAGAGACAACACATGGGTAGACGAACAGGGTGATATTTACCGATCGTAGTCTTCAAGAAGGCTCCAATGGTGACGAAAGAGGACGGGGGGAAATGGGACCCTCAACTGGCCAAGAATCGGGGATGGATCTAGATAGCGGAGATAGGGTACTGATAGATTCACACCTGAATGGAGTTGGGTCAGAGGTTAAATAGACTACCTTAGACCCTCAGGGGCTGGGAGGTACAGGGGAGGAGAAAGGGGAGGCTCTGCAGTGACCATAAGGGCTGGACTTCTGCAGTAGCCAATAGCAAGTTAATTGGTGGCACCTAATTGGGTGCCCATGACTGACCAATGAGCAAGCTTGGTCCAAAGGTACCTGGTTGGACTTTCAGGTTGCAATGGACCAGGGTGAGGCTCCAAAATGACCGTTGGGGAGAAGAATGGGGGAGATTACTGGGTGGGGAGATGCTTAGGACTCTTAAACTTATCTAAAAGGGTGACAATAGAGAGCCAAATCATTGCCTAGGTAACACCCAGTTTACACAAAGGAACTTGGCTCTGGCTGAAGATGGTCTTCCTCTTCTTTAGTCTTCTCCTTGTTACCAGTCTTTGTCCTAGGTTTCGTTGGACAAAGGCTTGGGTGGTCTGGCAGGATCCATGCCTGAATAAGCTTGATGGTTCCATGGGTTGCTCACATCTGTTGTGTACGTGTGCCTCCTGCTGTCCTGAAATGGAGTCTTGGTACTGCTGGAAAATAGCGGGTGTTAGCCTCCCAAAAGTGGATTCTATGGTCAAGGCTGAAAACCGCTTGGTCTGGATAGCTCCTAATGGTGTGCTTTTCTTCCGCTCCAAGATAGAGATGGCATTTGCCCGAAGCGACTGGAAACCATCCGTTTTCCTTGCTGGTGCTCTTCCAGGAACACGGAGCGCTGCTTTAGCGTTGTGGCTGTTAGTAGTCACAAGTCCTTTCCATTCTGGTAGGCAAACCCACGTCCTGTCAGATGTGTGAGAGCTCTGTCTCCAGGCAGATATTGGATTTATATCCCACACTCCACTCCGAATCTCAGAGTGGCTCACAATCTCCTTTATCTTCTTTCCCCACAACAGACACCCTGTGAGGTGGGTGGGGCTGAGAGGGCTCTCACAGCAGCTGCCCTTTCAAGGACAACCTCTGCCAGAGCTATAGCTGACCGAAGGCCATTCCAGCAGCTGCAAGTGGAGGAGTGGGGAATCAAACCCGGTTCTCCAAGATAAGAGTCCTGCACTTAACCACTATACCAAACTGGCTCTCAAATACAGACAACGTAAATTTCTGCCACCTACTGAACAGAAACAGTAATGCAATTTCATTCCACTGCTGCAAACACAACTTGGTATATAGACTGGGTGGCAGCAACTTAATTTAAGAATAGATTCAAAATTGGGGCAAAGAGATGTTTTAAATAAATTATCTGCCTTGAGTTTTAATCAGTTACATAGAATCATAGAGTTAGAAGGGACCTCCAGGGCTATCCAGTCTAAACCCTTGTTCAACCCTTGTGGGCCATTTCTCACAAATACTGCCCTCCCCATCCAATGACTCCTCCTCCATGCCCAGAAGTTGGCAAAAACAAAACTCTCCAGCATCCCTGGCAAAATTGGCCTGGAGAAAAATTGCTGCCTTACCCCACAGTGGCCAACAGCATTTTCCTGGGCACATAAGAAAGGACCACAAGAACCAAGCACTGATGCAAACCTTCCTGACCTCTTGCTCATGATCTGCCTAAATTCACAGCATTAGCATTGCTGGCAGATGGCCATCTTGCTCAGTCAATTGATGAAATTTAAATAAATGTCCTAAATTTTCAGTGAGGATTGTACTTTTGAGGATCCTAGAAGACTCCTGAGTGTGAGAATTTAAAAACCAAAGA
This sequence comes from Heteronotia binoei, assembly GCF_032191835.1. Lineage (NCBI taxonomy): Eukaryota > Metazoa > Chordata > Lepidosauria > Squamata > Gekkonidae > Heteronotia > Heteronotia binoei. Next base: position 231,749,971 of record NC_083223.1, read on the forward strand.
TTGTCATTCATTGCTACAAGTTTTTTTTTTCTTCATCAAATTTGGAAAAATTGAGTAGTTTCTTTTATAGTAATATATCTAATCCAAAATGATCAGGTGAATAAACAAACTCAAGAATCATCAGTGCTACAGCATATCCAAGGTTTAATACTCACTGAGGTGGTAGATCTGTACCTTAGCTGTACTACTTCAGAGGGCAGATGGGGGCTCAGATGGCTGAAGATTTCTCCATGCTTGAACACACAAATCCTGTGTATGGAAAGTGTGTACGTCAAGAAGAACTGTACCACCTCATTCTTTAAGATCTAGCCTCCTATTGCAGTCAAATTTCTTTGCATATAGGAGCATTTGACCATCTATGCTGCCAGCTAATGTCTGAAGTAGTAAAGCCAGACACTGGTTACTATTTCAATGAGAACTAGGCCCGGAGAATCTATTGTTAGTTTCAATTGCCTTGGGCTGTTATATTGGGAAGAAAAATCTACAGCCATTTAACCATGAAAAGCAAGCAGTCTTTAAATATATGTAGGAAATCAAAATACACTGTGTTTCTTGTTACCTGTATTTGGTACATGTAATGAACACTAAAGGCATCTGTGTGGTGGCCCCTTGAGAAGTTCAGGTGGATTTTTTTCCCCTGCCAGCTGCAATGATTTCTTTGGAAAGTGGTAAACTTTAATCTGTGCTTAAATGTTTAGTGGATTCATCACACTGATTAAAGCATTGTGATAATGAGTCAAATCCTCAGCCCCAGGATTAGCTATTATGCTAAATAAACTATACAAGAATTTCCTAGCCCAGTGACTTTTGGAGGGGGATTTAAGCTTTAAGGAGCCCTTTTCACAGTGACTTGTTTGCCACAGAACACTTGGGAGTTTTCCAAAGGACTCTAGGAAGCATTTAAAGGGGCATACAGTTCACACATCTGACTACACCACTGCTTTGTACTAAATACAAGCATGCCGTAAGACATACTTTACTGAAACTTGGTAGGATGGCACACAATTGAAATATTAGGGGTATAACTTACTTAAAAGGGACAGACAAATAAGGAAGGGCATTGCATTATATGAGAAGGAGGCAGGGCCAGCCCTAGACTGTCTGGTGTCCTAGGCAAAGCTAACTTCTGGTGCCCAACCCCTGCACTGATAACATCCTCAAGTCACATGTGGGGCACTCAATTTGTTACACCCAGAAGGCTGGCGTCCTAGGCAATCACCTAGTTTGCCTAGTGGCAGGGCCGGCCCTGGAAGGAGGTATATACTTGTGAGGAAATTCATGAATCTGAGCATGGCAGCTCAGTTGAGAGTTTCTGAGTAAAAATAAAAGGAGAAAGAAATAACAGTGATATTTTGGTGGTGGTTTGCTATAGACCACCAAACCAAGAAGACTTAGATAACATACACCTACAACAGATTGCAAGGTTCTCAAAGAGAAGGGACACAGTGGTCATGGGAGATTTCAATTATCTGGACATCTGTTGGAAGTCCAACTCTGCTAAAAATGAAAGGTCAAACAAATTCCTGATTGTCTTGCTGACAACTTCATTTTCCAGAAAGTGGAGAGTGAAACAAGAGGATCTGCTATCTTGGACTTGATTCTCATCAACAGGGAATACCTGGTTGATGAGGTGGAAGTAGTGGGCACCCTGGGTAGTAGTGACCATGTGATTTTCAAATTTACAGTCTTGGGGAAGGGAAAAAAAGCTGTAGGTAGTCAGACATACAGGTTGGACTTTAGGAAGGCAAATTTTGACAATCTAAGAATTATGCTGCTCAGTTATGCTTAAAGTTATGCTGGTCCCATAGTCAGAAATACTTAAGAAGAAGGGAGTTCAAGAGGGATGGGAATTCCTTAAAAGTGAAATATTGAAGGCACCATCCCAAATGATTCATATGAGAAGAAGAATTGGAGGAGTCCTTGGGTTTTTTTGAAGCAGGAACTCCTTTGCATATTAGGCTACACTCCCCTGATGTAGCCAATCCTCCAAGAGCTTACAGGTCTTTTCTTAAAGGGCCTACTGTAAGCTCTTGGAGGATTGGCTATATAACCAAAGATGAATATAAACAAATAATCAGTGCTTACAGAGAAAGAGTTAAGAAAGCTAAAGCTCAGTATGAGCTTAGGATAGTGAGACATGCTGAAAAGAACAAAAAGGATTCTTTTCTTATGTACAAAGTAAGAAAAAGGGCAAGGACATGGTAGGCACATTGTGAGGACAGAAAGTAAAGTAAAATTGTAACAGGTGATAAAGACAGGTCAGAACTGCTCAGAAAGCGACTGCCTTGCTAGATCAGGGGAATGCTGTAGACATGTTTTATCTTGATTTCAATTAGGCTTTTGATAAGGTTCCACATACTATTCTGGGTTCGGCACAGCAGCAGCCCCAAGTAGAGGGCATTATGGTAGTCCAACCTCGAGGTGACCGTTGCATGGATCACTGTTGCCAGGTCGCCGCACTCCAGAAAGGGGACCAACTGCCTCACTTCATAAGAGAGTTACAAATGTTTCCATGAGTCATGAGAAAGTATTTCAATTTAATATTTCTTTTCTTTAAAATCCCACTGTAGTCCCTTTTGCCATGGAATTCCTGCTGAGGCCCTGATTCCAAAAATAAGTTTGAGCACTGGCCATTTTCCCATCCATTAGAAACTTTAGGTTATTTATTTATTTATTTATTTTATCATATTTATATCCCAGCCTCCCCTAGCAGGCTCAGGGTGGCTAACAATAGTTATATATTGCCTGGATAATATTATGTTCTTTGTGGCTGTCACTAAAGGGAGGGATATTGGCTTTCTGCTTATACAATGGTGATAAACTGCTTGGTATATCTTGAAAGCATTATGGTGCGGAAGGGGTGAGATAACATTGCAGATGCTGGAGTCAGTGGCATCTCCACTGCAAACACAGCATGTGGCCCATTTCTCATCTTGCAAAGTCCCAGGTGCTTTGCTGCACTCTTGAAAAGTGGTAGGATTTCACTGGAGAAAAAGCTTTTGCACCTAGTTCTATCTGCTCTTTCTCTTCCACAGTTAAAAATATGCTGTTGGTTTTGTGTTTATGTGTCTGTAAATCTAAGAATGAAAAAAAAATACTGAGCACAGCTGCAAAGTGCCACAGTCAAAATTAGCCATCGGCAAAAACTTTTTATTGATTTTTTGGGGGGAGGGGTGCTTTTTGTTACATTGTCTACTAAAGGACAAAAATTTTTTACTGTTTCTTCATTTTTTTGTTCATTGACTCCTCTGAGTCATGATTAGAGGGTGAAAAAAATACAGTTGTTTTGATGAATATCAAGTCTTCAGGGTTGGTTTACACCTCCATAGACATTGCTTGGGATGAGAGAGCATTCCCTATTTCATTTCTTTTTATGTTCATTTTATATTTTGCCAGTAGCTTCAGTTTTCCACTTTTCAATGTTGGCTTTATAAATATGTTTATACAGTGCACACATTGTATGTTGTTATACACAAAGTATATAGTATTTATATGTGCACTGTATGTCATTGATACAATATACACATGCATGCATGCTTTATATTATCTAATGTACAAATAACATTGAAAAAGGTACACAATTTATGAGAATTATTCCGTATGAAGAAAGAAAAAAATAGTAGAAAAAGTATGGGTTTGAGTCACACAAAATAAGGGAAGCAAGGAGAAGAGAAGAAGGAGGTTGAGGGGTGACATAGAACTTACAGTATATGCTATTCCTGAGCAAGATTTTTGGCCATGTGGTAGATACACTACTCTTGAGGATTCTGTGTGATATTACATGGATCATTTAGTTTTATTTTGGATGCAGTTTAGGGAGAGAGACTGCCATAGTTTCCCTGCGAGAAGATCTGTTCCCAGTGATAGATAAGGGGGTGGGGGGGGGAAGTACATCTAGTGATGCATAAGCGGAGAGTACACCCTTGTTGTTTCCTTGAGATCCCTCAGCAGCTTTTGATACCATTGACTATGGTATCCTTCTGAACTTACTTGCTGTGTTGAAACTGGAAGGCACTGTTTTGCAATGACACAAGTCATAGCTGATCTCAAAATGTGCTGGCCTTTGTCTGTGTGGGGTTTGCACAGATTTCTGAAATTTCAGTGTGCAAATTCTACCGGTCTTTTTGGGTGAGTGCCCAGTATTCCTCTTCTATATTTATAGTTTTACAGTATAATGAAAAGGCACAATGCATTGATTTCTTCAACAATAGATGGTTGAAAAGGGGTGTTGTTTGTTTGTTTTACTTCCCTGATTTAAAAACCCCCACCCTTTTGTGTACTTCAAAATGCATTGGACATTTTTTTAATTAGACCATACTTGTAGTTTCTCTTTTCATTATGAATGATGTGACATTCCCCTCCTGAGATCTTCCCCATTCATTACAATGGAAGGAATACTTCCCCATTCATTACAATGGAAGGAATAGTTGAAGGTGCTCAAAGGGTAACCTGTGCTGAAACTCTACATTGGGTTGATTATTTTTAAAGAAAGTAAGTAGAAAGGTAGACCAGGGGACTTGAAATCTCCTGTATCTTGGATGGGGTTACACTCCCCTTGAAAAGTCAGATTCATAGCTGAGAAGAGTTGCTTGACACAGCCCTTAGAAAAATCAGATGGCTAGTATTGTTCAGAATGCTTTTGCCCAGCTTTGAATGGTGCTGCACCCATTCCTGGATCAGTCTGATCTACCCACAGCGATCCATGTCCTAATTTATTTATTTATTTATTTATTTATTTATTTATTTATTTATTTATTTATTTAATTTGATTTATATCCCACCCTCCCCGCCGAAGCAGGCTCACAGCGGCTCACAACATAAAATCCCACAAACAATTAAATTAATGAGTATTAAAATTACACATTCGATAATAAAATAGATATACAATGCTTAAAACAGTTAAAACAGAATAAAACAGAATATTGGGTTGGTGCTATTCTGGTGGCAACGGCCTTCTCCCACTTCTCTTAAATACCGGTGCCGAGTCAATTGAATGCCAGTTGGAAGAGGACAGTCTTGCAGACCCTGCAGAACTGCACAAGGTTCCGCAAGGCCCTCACTTCATCTGGTAGTTGGTTCCACCAGCAGGGGGCTACAATTAAGAAGGCCCTGTCTCTAGTTGATTTCAATCAGGCCTCCTTTTGCCCGGGGATTACTAATAGATTTTGTGATCCCGATCTAAGTACTCTCTAGGGAACATGTGGGGAGAGATGGTCCCTAAGGTAGGCAGGTCCTAGGCCATATAGGGTTTTAAAGGTAATGACCAGCACCTTATAATGAATCCGGTATACTATTGGCAGCCAGTACAGTTCCCGCAGTCCCGGCTGAATGTGCTCCCCCCTGGAGAATCCCAATAACAGCCGGGTGGCCGCATTCTGCACTAGCTGCAGCTTCCGGGTTTGGCAGAACAGCAGCCCCATGTAGAGGGCATTACAGTAGTCCAGCCTTGAGGTGACTGTTGCATGGATCACTGCCCTCTCAATAATTTTACTCAAAAAAGGGTAAATTCAAGACCAGCCAGTAATGTGTCAATTCAGCCGGGTCTAATGTCATTTTTTTCAGGAGAGGGCGGGCCACAGCCTCTTTAAGAGGTGTTGGAAAATGCCCTTCTGCAAGGGATCTATTTACGATACCCCATATAGAATATCTGAGCTCCCTCTGACAAACTTTAATTAGCCAGGAGGGGCAAGGGTCCAGATCACAAGTTGTTGGGCGCACAGTAGAGAGGATCCTGTCAACTTCCTGTAGGCTGAGTGTATTGAAGCGGTCCAGAACAGAACCAGAAGACAGGCACAGGGCCTCGAGTTCACATATCATTTCATTTCATTCATTCGATTTATATCCGGCCGGTCTTGAATTTACCCTTTTTGGGTAAAATTATTGAGAGGGCAGTAGCACTACAGTTACAGAGCTTTCTGGATGATGCTTCTGTCCTAGACCCTTACCAGTTCAGCTTCCGCCTAGGTCATGGGACAGAGACAGTGCTGGTCGCCCTGGTGGATGACCTCCAGCGGCATCTGGATTGAGGTGGCTCGGCAGTACTGATGTTGTTGAACCTATCGGCAGCATTCGATATGGTCAACCATCGATTGCTGACCCACTGCCTCGCCGACGCAAAGATTCAGGGTTGGCCTTGCAATGGCTTTCCTCCTTGCTTGATGGTCGGGGACAACGGGTGGCAATTGGGGGTGAACTGTCCCGGAGGCACGCACTTGACTGTGGGGTGCCTCAGGGGGCGGTGCTCTCCCCAACATCTACATGCACCCCCTTGCCCAGATTGCCTGGAGGTATGGGTTGGGTTGTCACCAGTACGCTGATGACACCCAGGGACGGTGGCTCAGTAGTAGAGCATCTGCTTGGGAAGCAGAAGGTCCCAGTTTCAATCCCTGGCATCTCCAAAAAAGGGTCCAGGCAAATACATACTGTCTCCAATGTGGTGGGGAGGTCATGGCGGAGCGACGAGAACTTATCTGCAAAAAAGTTCACAAAAGCCTCACAGCCGATCTCCAATTCTTTAGAATTTGGCCTGCCTTGTGGAAGTGTTGTAAGGGTTTTAATTGTGTTAAACAATTGTGCCAGGTGCGAAATTGCAGATGCAATCTTGGCCGCAAAGTAAGTTTCTTTGTGGCCTCGACTGCCATTTCATAGGACCTCATAAACTCTCGATAAGATGTTCTAGTCACTTCATCTCAAGTACACTGCCATTGCCTCTCTAGCTGTCTGAGTCCTCATTTCATCTGCCACAACTCCAGGTTGTACCATGGTGCTAGCTTAGAGCAAGGGCGCAGAGGACGCTGAGGTGCGATCTCATCGATGGCTCTGGAGAGTCTGTCATGCCAGAACTCAGTCAGGATATATCTAGGTAGAACTATCTACATCTTAGTTACATCTAAATGGGACTACTGCAGTCACGGCTGGTGTGTGGGAGTAGGCCAGGTAGTAGGAGTAGGCCAGGGGAATAGGTCGGGTGCCCCCTCTCCCCATGAGCCAGGCTCAGTGTGCTGCTACCACACTGCCCCCCTCACTGGAAGTTGGGGGTGGGGCCCTGTCTGGGGTGGCAGAGCCCCCAGCGCCAGCCCTGACTGCAGTATGTTCTACTTGGGGCTACCTTGAAGAATGTTCAGAGGTTGTAGCTAGTGCAAAATGCTGTGGTTGGAGCTGGTTGGAACTAGTTGCCAGATCACATGATCTAAACCCTACAGTTATTATACTGGCTTCTGATCTGGTCTTGAGATCAATTGAAGGTGTTGGTTTTAACCTTGAAAACCCTATACAGTTTGGGGTTAAGGTATTTGAAGGACCAACTTGTCCCACATGTTCCTGCTTGGGTCACAGGAAAGAGTCCCTCTTGACTGTTCCATTGACCAAAGAAACTCATCTGATGGGTACATGAGAGAGGGCCTTCTCAGTAGCAGCCCCATGATTATCGAACAACTTCTCTAGGGATATGGACCTAGCCACCTTACTCAGTCTTTAGGAAACAGCTGAAGAAATTTTATTCATGAATCGTTCTTCCATCTACTGGAAATTTTAAATTATTGATTTAAATTAGTGGTTTTCATGTATTTTATGGAATTTATTATCATATCATGGTATTATTATTATTATGGTATTTATTACTGTAAGCTGCTTAGTTGCTTTAAGATAGAAATATGGCTAATGTGCCTTACATAAATAAGTGCCTTAAGTATTGCTGGCCTAACATCTGTTTTTTATTCAGGATTCTTATTGTTATGGTTTTAAGAAACTGCTTTATTGTACACAACTATGTTGTGACCCACCCTGAGCCTGCTTGTTGGGGAAGGTGGGATACAAGTCTAAATAAATAAAATAAGTGTTCATCACTCTAATGGGCAAAGCTTCGACTGATGGTGATCTGCTCATGGTACAGGAACTGACACAGGGCCTCTCTTTACCCCCTCTTCCTGAAGAGAAAAGAATTAATCTCCTTTAACTGGAAGTGTTCATGGAGGAAATTAAGACAGGCATGTAAAGGCAGCAATGCATCTTTGTCCTCATAGTCCTCATTGTCCCCAGATGACCTTTGAAACCTATAAATGGACAGTGATAAATTGACACCAGATGATTGCTGTGTTGTCAAATGCAGTTTTGCTAATTAAAAAATTCCTACTTCTTTACATCTTTAATGCAAGGTGTTTGTTACCTAGTCATTACTTATTGTGTACTTGGCACCTTATTAATTTTTATGACAGGAGTTTCAGTTAAGCATCTTTTCTTTCAAAAATGTAACGCTTGTATCAATCAACCACAAGGAATTGGGCCAGAACCACCTCATTTTATAGGAGTCCAAATTCTGTTGAAGCCAAGGATAAGATTCTGGAAGAAATGGGACTTAGCATGGATGATTAGCAGATCAAGAGCATATACAGAACATTATGCACTCAAGCAAGATTTTGGAGGCAAAGAAGTAATTAATGAAATACCTGTGAAGTATTAACATGTAGCATATAATATTTATGGGCTTGTATGGATTAACACATTTATACCCAACTCCTTCCCACATTTATACACAGCACACTCAGAGCAGCCTTCAATAAACTTAAATTTAATAGAATAAAAACAACAGTGATGAGAGTCTCTTTACCACTGAACACACAAACACATGAAGCTGCCTTATACTGAATCAGACTCTAGGTCCATCAAGGCTAGTATTGTCTACTCAGATTGGCAGAAGTTCTCCATAATCTCAGGCTAAAGTCCTTCATATCACCTACATTCTGATCTTTGCTGGAGATACCTACATACCAAACAGATGCTTTACCACAGAGTCATGCCCTGTCCCCACGCTGTGGACTATTTTACATGGCTGCTGTCAAAGGAGGCATGTTGTGATATGAAGTGTAGACAAAGCATTGCATGATTTCAATGGCTGGAAGAGAATACCTTGCATCCCTTCATATAGAAAGCTCATGTGTCACAGAGAAGGCTGAACTTGCTTCTGGGCATGTTAGCTTTACACATATTGTGAAATTTTTGTTTGATTGTTCCATATATGATAATCTCCGTAAAGAATTATTTAGCAAACTTTTTTGTCTCCGGATCACTGGACTACTCTGCCGCCCTGTCATCATTCACTGAATGATACTACGTGGGAGGTTACCGAGGCTGTAGCAAATTTTTTGGCAGATATTCTTAAATCTAAATCTGACCATGTATGAATGTATACATAGTTTTTGTTTCTTTTTTTGGTTTTATTTCCAATGCTTAAGCTTTTTTACATCTTGTATGTTCTCATTTGCACTTGTTATGCCATTAAAGATTTGGTATGGTATGGTATGGTATGGTATGGTATGGTATGGTATGGTATGGTATGGTATGGTATGGTATGGTATGGTATGGTATGAATTTTTGATGCGAAAAAATGTTCTGTCATATGTCCTCAACTGCATTCTTCTCTCTGTCTCTTTGTGTGTGTGTGTGTGTGTAAAGTGCTGTCAAATTGTACCCTACTTTCAAGGCAAGTGAGAAGCAGAGGTGGTTTGCTGTTGCTTTTCTCTGGCAGAGACTTCTTGGTGGTCTCCCTTCAAGTACTGATCCTGATTAGTTTCTGAGATCTGATGAGATTGGGCTATACCATGCTACCTTCTCTCCCGCATTCTATGGTACCAAGAAAACATTTGAATAAGCATTGAATAAGATTTTAGATAATTTTGCAAGCAGGATTCTTATTGCATGTAGTCCATCTATTGAACTTCTGCAAACAGTACACATAAATTCCCCAGTGCTTTTGGTAGTCTAACCAACCAGAGGCATATGCATCTTCAGTACTGTTCAGGTCTTACAGTTGGGCTGGAGCTACAGAACAGAGAAAGCAAACTACAGATAAACAGGGGTCATTTTGTAGAAAAATAGGTGGTGGAGCTCATCCAGGATTGTTATGCAGATGCACCTACTATTCAATTGACAAGGTGGGAAGGAGGTGGAATTCTCAGAAAGGTTCAGGAGCTGTGCTCCTGTGAGCTCCTGCTGAATTCGAGGCCTGCAGATAAACAAAGTACTCAGAGGGCTGATATTCAGGCCCTTGAAGCACTGCTGAAATGTTGGTAGCCTGGAGATTTTCCAGAAGATGTTTTTCAAAAACGGGGATCTGATGCACTATGGTGACACAAAACTTTCTCTAGCCACACATGTACATACTCCCTTGCCTATTTCTTCAGGATAAAGGTACTATTGTTGTTCAATCCATTTAGTTCTACAGAAAAGAGAAAGCATCTACCACCAAGAAAGAGATCAAGAGGAATCATTTCACCACCTTCTTCATGTTAGATTACATCTGATTTGCATAATGGAAGTCTGGCTTTAAGAATAAAGTCCACATGAGGCTTTTTGCTTTAGAAAAGAAACAGATGTCCTATATGGTGAAAAATTTCTCTCCTAGGACAGGAAAAGAAGAATAAGCATTCTAGCTATCATGGAGACAGATACTGAGAGAACATTGTTTTCTCACTGAGGTTAGACAAGGTGACAGGAAGAGGAAGGAGGAGGAAGGAATGAAGCAAATATTTGAGAATAGCAATCTGGGTATACAGTAGCAAAGCAGAAAAGAGGAAGGAAACTGACCCATCCACCTTAGCAGCTCTACATACTACCTCCCCCCAGAAGTACAAAGATAGTACATGGTACAAAGATAGATTCAAGTGGGCAGCTGTATTGGTCTGATGCAACTGAGCAAAGCATGAGTCCAAACATTGTTCAGCCCTTGACTTCCAACAATCCAGCCTGGAGGGGCAAGGAAGGGTGAGGTAACTAGGTATAGAATCACAGAGTTGGAAGGGGTCATATGGGTCATCTAGTTCAACCCCCTGTTCAGTGCAGGATCAGTCTAAAGCATCCCTGAGGTGGAGGGAGGCTAAGCCAGAGGCTTAGCTGTTCTCACTCCAAATTGTTTTGAATTCCAGACTCTTGTCTTCTACCACAGAACTCTGCAGAGCAAACCAATTTCATCATTAAATTCTGTGGGAGAAGAGAACTGGTCCAAGGCAGAAAATCTGTTGTGTGGCAGACAAGGATCATCTCCCAATGTACTTCTTTGGCGGTTTCCTACCTGCACAACCTTCTTTTCTTCTTTTGAATTCACTGCCAAAAATTTGATATGGAATATAAACTGTAAGCTAGGTAATGTGTTTCCATAGTTCCCATATCTATGGTTAAAACAACATGCAGAGCAGGAGCTGATGGAGAGCAAAAATCCATCTTATTTTCACCTGGAGGGGATTGTGCTTAATAGAGCACAGAGTTATTGACTTGTCTGGCAGGGAAAGGTTAAGACATGTATTTAAGTAGCCAGTGCAAGTCAACAGTGCAGAATCAGTCATACACATCCAGCCTCCATTGCTGTCTCAAATGGCTAGCCAGCTACTGGTGTGAAATATTTAACATTTCCTTAGATGCTGTCCTTTTTAAAAAAAATCACATTTGTCCAAAGTATAATATCTCAGGTATCAGGTCATTTGCATTTTGAGCTCTGCAAAGGTACAACTTCATACTATGCTTGTTTGAAGAAGGAAGCATCTGCCTTGCATAGGACTAATAGCAATTCCCTGCTCTTAACTTTCAAAACCAAAGGGACTAGCAAACCATGTTATTTTATACCCACCAAATGTCAATTCAGCATCATCAAATACATCAATAGGGCATGCAGAATAGTGAATTGTAGTCCATATGCTGTGGTTAATATTCTGTCCATATGGAACTATTTTGTTTGACTGGAAGCCTCAGTTTACTAGTTATGGTTACTCACTGGAAATATAAGACTGCTCACACAAGCTCAAAGGCCCCATCATCTTTAAATGGCTTTAGCATTTCTGTGTATTTTCATCTTTACTTGAATAAAAGGCAAACAATTTATACAATCTGAGGAGAAACCAATGTATTCTCTTTACCTGAAATGGCCTAAGGCTGAAATCTGTCATTTCAATTTGTTCTGAGGTTACATATCCCCAGACCAAACATCCACAAGAAACTGAATTTGTAGTTTTAAAAAAAGACCAAAAAACAAAACAAAACCTTAACCCTGGCAAGCAGTGAGTGAACATAATGTTTGATCAAATTACCCTTAATTTTTAAAGAGGTAAATAGGTAATGGCCGGTGCATTGCAATCCACCATGTTGTGGAAGTAACGAGAGAGAATACTCCAATGGGCAATATCGGCTTACTGCCCTTACAGAAGAGTTTGGGGAATGGAGTAAAAACTATTCCATAAAACACTATGAAATTAGTATGGTGCACTTGTAAAATATACATTATACGTTAAAATTGACTTGATTGAGTTAATTGATCATATTTTGCATAAGATATTGTGCACTAGAGATTCATATTGTCTTGCAAGTTTTACTTATGAATGTACAAGTAGAACAGAACTGAAAGTGGGTGTACTTCTATAGGCAGAGATGGCCCAAGGGTTTTGGGTGCCTACACAAACGTCCCCAAGGAAGTTGCCCCTATTCAGGCTGCCCTCACTGGGGCCAGGGCTACACTTTGCCCCCAACTCCCCCACCCATCCCAAACCCAGTGACCAGTTAGTCAGTCAGTCACATTTTATTTGTATCCCGCCCTCCCCCACCAAGCAGCTCAGGGCGGCTAACAGCATAAAATTCAATACATGCATTATATAATAAATAACATTTGAAGACAAATTAAAATCCATAAAATTCTAAAAACATTAATACATTTAGTGCTATTCATCGGCAAGTTTACTTGGCAATTTAGTAGTATCAGCTGGTGAAGGCTATTTGGAACAGGATGGTTTTGCAGGCCCTGCGGAATTGTTCAATGTCCCGCAGGGCCCGCATTTCCTCTGGGAGTTGATTCCACAGCTGTGGGGCCAAAACTGAGAAGGCCCGAGTACGGGTACTCTGGAGTCTTACCTCCTTTGGGCCAGGGATAGTCAGCAGGTTCTTCCCTGCTGACCTCAGTGCTCTCTGGGGTTCATACGGGGAGAGGCGGTCTTTAAGGTAGGCAGGTCCTCGGCCATATAGGGCTTTAAAGGTAATAACCAGCACTTTGTAGCGAATCCGGTATACAACTGGCAGCCAGTGCAGTTCACGCAGCCCCGGCTGTATGTGCTCCCTCTTTGGGAGCCCCAGCAACAGTCTGGTAGCCGCGTTCTGCACTAGCTGCAGCTTCCGGGTTCGGCACAAAGGCAGCCCCATGTAGAGGGCATTACAGTAATCCAGTCTCGAGGTGACCGTTGCGTGGATCACTGTTGCCAGGTCCCGACGCTCCAGGAAGGGGGCCAACTGCCTTGCCCGCCTCAGATGAAAAAAGGCTGACTTGGCAGCGGCTGCTATCTGGGCCTCCATTGATAATAAAGGCTCCAGTAGAACTCCCAGGCTTCTAACCCGGTGCGCCGCTTTCAGCGGCGCCCCGTCAAAGACCGGAAGAGATATATCCCCTCCTAGAGAGCCCCGACCCAAGCAAAGGACCTCTGTCTTCGCCGGATTCAATTTCAGCCCGCTCAGCCTTAACCAAGTTGCCACGGCCTGCAGTGCCAGGTCCAAGTTCTCTGGGACGCAGTCAGGTCGGCCATCCATTAGTAGATAAAGCTGGGTGTCATCTGCATACTGGTGACACCCGAGCCCGTACCTCCTGGCAATCTGGGCAAGGGGGCGCATATAGATATTAAATAGCATCGGCGAGAGAATTGCTCCCTGAGGTACCCCACAGTGTAGTGTGCACCTCTGGGAGAGCTCTCCCCCGATTGCCACCCTTTGTCCCCGATCCTCAAGGAAGGAGGAAAGCCATTGTAAGGCCAACCCCCTAACCCCAACATCAGCGAGGCGGCGGGTCAATAGCCGATGGTCGACCGTGTCAAACGCGGCCGACAGGTCTAACAGCATCAGCACCGCCACACCGCCCTGATCCAGATGCCGCTGGAGGTCATCCACCAAGGCGACCAGCACTGTCTCCGTCCCATGACCCGGGCGAAAGCTGGACTGGCAAGGGTCTAAGATGGAAGCGTCATCAAGAAAACCCTGTAACTGCAACGCCACTGCCCTCTCTATGATTTTACATAAAACGGTAAATTCGAGACCGGCCGGTAATTTGCCAATTTGGCCGGATCTGCTGTGCTTTTTTTCAGGAGGGGGCGAACCAAGGCCTCTTTTAAGGGCGTTGGGAAGCGCCCCTCCAAGAGGGATCTATTTATGATGTCCCGTAAAGGACATCTAAGCTCCCTCAGGCAAGATTTAATTAGCCAGGAGGGTCTAAATCGCAAGTTGTTGGGCGCACAGAGATGAGAATTCTGTCGACTTCCTCCAGCCTGAGCGGGTTGAAATGATCCAGGACTAAACCTGAAGACAGGCATGGAGCCGCCAGTTCATGTACTGTATCCAATGTGATGGGCAGGTCTTGGCGGAGCGACGTAATTTTGTCTGCAAAAAAATTCGCAAAAGCCTCACAGCCTATTTCCAATTCTTTAACATTTGGCCTGCCCTGGGGCAGTGTAGTTAAATCTCCAATTATTTTGAACAATTGTGCCGGGCGCGAATTTGCAGACGCAATCCTGGCCGCGAAGTAATCTTTCTTCACGGCCTTGAGTGCCATCTCATAAGACCTCATAAGCGTTCTATAAGATGTTCTCGCCGCTTCGCCACGAGTGCGCCACCACTGCCTCTCTAGTCATCTGAGTCCTTGTTTCAGCTGGCGTAACTCCGAGGTGTACCATGGAGCCAGCTTCGAACGAGGGCGCAGAGGACGTCGAGGTGCGATCTCGTTGATTGCCCCAGTTAGCCGATCTTGCCAGGCATCAACTAGGGCGTCAAGGGAATCGCCAGGGAGCCAGGGGTCCCGAAGAGCCATCTGGAACCGTTCCGGGTCCATCAGGCTCCGCGGGCGAGCCAAAATAGGCTCTCTGCCCTTACAGGGTTGGAGTGACGCCTCCAAACGGGCCTTGAGGGCTAGGTGATCTGACCATGGCACCGCCTCCATTGCGATATCGCTCACCTGAATCCCGGTCGCAAAGATCAGGTCTAATGTGTGTCCCGCCTGGTGCGTAGGAGTCGTAATAAATTGAGAGAGTCCCAGTGTCGCCATGGAAGACACTAGGTCCATTGCCCGACTGGAGGCCGCATCATCGGCATGGACATTGAAGTCACCCAGGACCACAAGCCTCGGGTGCTCCAATGCCCAGCCCGACACCGCCTCCACCAGGGATGGTAAGGCGCTGGCTGGTGCGTTAGGCGGACGGTACACCAGCCAGATCACCAACCCCTCTCCGACATCCCACGCTAGACCGGCACATTCAATGCCATTGATCGTTGGGGCCGGGAGAGCCCGGAAGGAGTAATCCTCCCGTATGAATAGCGCCACCCCTCCCCCCCGCCCACTAACCCATGATTGATGAAAGACCGAGTAACCCGGGGGGGGCATCTGGGAGAGAGCCACTGTCTCCCCCTCTTGCACCCAGGTCTCGGTCACGCAAGCCAGGTCTGCGTCCTGCCGAAGCAGGAAATCTCTAAGAGTCTCGGTCTTATTATTTATAGACCTGGCGTTGCATAACACCAATGACGGGCATGGGCAAATCCTCCTGGCTCTACTACCTGTCACCGTCGGGATGGGAAGTAGACTGGAAGGGGGCCGAGCCCTGTTTTGTCTCAGTCCCCTTCCCCCACTCCTCTGTCCCCTCCCACCGCCATATCTTCCCCTCCCCAGGAGCACTGGAATCCCCCTGGCCAGGCATCCACAGCTGTGCTCCAGTGTACTCTAAGTTGTAATAATATGTCCGTGCCCACCTGGCTGGTTGTCTAGTTCAGAGCGTAAATAGACCCTAATCCATCCTCCGCTCTCTGTTCCCAATTGTCTGACTTGCTATAATTTAGTTAATAATTCCCAAGACCCTAATCTTCCCTCTAGTGATTAGTCTAATAATACTATTTCGATAGCACATTAATAAAATAGCATCGCCCAACATCCAAATTAAAGTGCTAATATAAATAAGTAAGATAAGTCGATCCATATGCATCTAAATAAATAAATAGATAAATACATAATGCATGATAAATCAATTACTAATCAATTCCTAGTCAGTTAATATAAATTTAATTAGTGGTCACAGAGTAATTGGGAACGGGCTAATAATATAAGAAAGGTGGGATAGGGCAATTGCCCTCACTACTAATTGCTGATGTTAACAGGTTAAAAATTGGGTGCTAAGATGTATAAATCTGCGGTCCGTCATAGTTCTTAAAGTGCAAGTGCGGTCCGTCACTGAGCCGGTCTCTATCCTCTGGCCGCGCCTTGTCTCGGCGTCAGCTCAGGCAGCGGCAGCACTCTCCCGTGATGTTCTGCAAGGCCCCAAGACCAGGAAAGCTCCATCCACCACCCAAGCATCTTCATGTGATGTAGTTATGCCTGGAGCTACTGCTTGCTGCAATGCCGTGACTCCCAGATCCAGCAAGGGAAGATGACTTCATTTGGCCCCTGGGTGCCTCAGCATGGTGCTGCTTACCATGGCTGATTCCATGGCTTGGCATTTCTTTAGCTCTGAGAGAGAAAAGGGCCCTAGGGAGTGCCTTAGTCCATATATAATAGGCTGGCTATCTCTGCCCATGGGGATCTGCTGTTCCAGATCAGATAATCAGAGAGAGAGAGAGAGAGATCTTCAGAGCTTCAGCTTCAGCAAGCCATAGCTACTCTCATCCTGAACTTCTTTCAAATGGTTGTTTTCATCATACACGGGCACACTTGCTCCAAGCTCTTATCGAGGAACAGAACTTGTAATAGAACATCTTCTGACCTGTAGTTCCTACTGAGGAATTTAACAAAGTAATGGTCAGCTAGATGCCATAATTTTAACAGTATTTAATCATATTCCCTTGCTCTTTAAGCCAAACCTCAAAGTAACAGTCCTACTTAAAGTACTCAGAAAGCAGTTTTTACAGCTACATTACCTAACTGGCAGAAACCATTCAAAAATTACTTTTATTCGTAGAAAAATCCATGTACCTATCCCAGTGTGCAAAATAATAAACCGGCATTGAATGTGAAACTGAGAACACATTTTTGAAAATTTCAAAACTTCATAAAATTTAAACAAACATATGATAGCACAGCTATCATTAATTCTAATTATAAAGTCCTGTGCAATAGAGCAAGGTACAAAAGTCACAAAGTGTTCTATATATCCATCAGAGCTCCAGGGTATGCAGGAAAAGATGCAATTCCCCCTAAATGCCATATAGAGGATATCCACCCACATACCCAAAAAGAGTCATCAAGACTACGCATATGCAGGCATAAGGGTGAAAATCGATACAGATATCACACCATATGTCTGCTGAGGTTGCTTAGGAAACCAAAATAGCACCCAAACTCTTGCAAGATAAGGGAATCCTGCAAGAGTTCATTCATCATTTTGGTTGCCTTAGCAGCCTCAGCAGACAGTGAGGCATTTGTCTCATTTTCTGTTCTGGGGCCTTATCAAAGAGTTCTGTTCCCATCAGGCCCATAGCTATGAGGGGGCCTGTGGGGGAACAGCCCCCTGACTGCTAGGCAGGGCCCCCTGACTTGGGGGCCCTAACCATCATACACCATTGCTTCTGCTTGCTTAGGGGCTGGAAGAACTCTCTGACCCCTCAGCAAGCAGAAACAACGGGGCACTTTCGGAGCCCAGGACTGAAACTTGCCCTCCATGTTGCTTCTGCTTCCTTAGGGGCTGGAAGAAATCTCTGACCCCTCAGCAAGCAGAAACAAGGGGGCACTTTCAGTGCCCAGGACTGAAAGCTAAGCTCAAAGTTGCTTCTGCTTGCTTAGGGGCTGGAAGAAATCTCTGACCCCTCAGCAAGCAGAAACAATGGGTCACTTTCAGCGCCCAGGACTGAAAGTTAAGCTCCACATTGGGCTGACGTTGGGCTAGAGGGCGCCTGCAAGAAGAGGCCATTCTGGCCCTTAAGTGGGGCAGTGGGGGTAGGGGGTGGATGGCTCCATTGCAGACAGAGCAGGGTAGGGTAGGCTGGTGCACACAAGTGGAGGTTCCAGCTGCAGTCCGGGGCTGGGGATCAGTGAAGAGGTGATGTTTGCCTGCAGGGGTTTTCTGGCCTGGTCTCACTGGCCACCCAAGAGAGGGTGGGAGCTGCGCTTGGGCAGCCTCAGCTCACTCTCCAACAGGAAGAAATCCAAATTGGAGATCTTGTGGTCCCAGAAGTCAGTTGCGACTTGATGGCACTTTCCATCCCCCCCCCCCCCCACACACACACACTTGTCCCGCCAGGCTTGCTTAGCTGGAGCATGCTACAGGTAAGGGCAGGAGACAGTGTGGCATGTATCTAAAGCTCTGAGTAGCTCCCCACCAGAGCTGCTGGAAGAGGCGTGGAAAGGGATCACCTTGGGGCAGCTGTGGGGAGGGGGGAGGCCATATGGCAGGGAGCTGGCAGCTTTCCTCCTCAGTGGTGGTAGGAGAGAAGGCCATGGAGGTTGGGGCCACTATATGCCCCCTGAAAAAAATCAGGGCCCCCCAATTCTTCAAATCCTGGCTATGGGGCTGGTTCCCATTGGATATTGGCAAGGTTCTGCAGCAGGTCCTCTGTGGATATGGGAATGGATGGTGAATGAGGGCACTAGAAAAGAGAGGGGTGGGGAGATATGGTATTGAGAGAGAGAGAATGGTCTAAGAGCCTGTAAAGGATAAGAGAAGGGATAGGAGACAGTGTGGTGAAGGAGGGGAGATAAAGGAACAAAGTGTGGGCATTAATATGAGCTTGTTGGAGAGAGAAGGCAAGAAGGATGAAGAAAGAAGATTAGGGGAGGAATGGGGTTTTGGAAGTGAGTGTTGAGTTACTGAGCAAATGTGTTAAGAAACAGTTAAGGGTTGTTCAGAGGAGAGGAAGAAGGAAACAAGTTAAAGGGAGGGAAACAAAGAGGGAGGAGAAAGTAGGAAGGTTGTAAATAGAAAATGGAGGGGATGATCAGCATGATTGGGATATCCATTTTTCTCACAGATCACAATTTTCAGTTCTGGCTACCTTTAGAAACATAACAAACCTTCACTCCCAGTACTGCAGGAAGTACTGCAGGAAGAAATTTCAAACAAGATGATGGCGTTTGGGGTGGTGGTGTTTGCAGGTTTAAATTTTCGCTCCCTCTGTGAATCCCAGTAACTACATTCATTGTATATTCCAGAAGGGAAGAAAAAGAATTATACCCAGTGGGAGAAATTGATTTTATATAGGATGACTGCAAGCACATTAGACAATAGTGTGATATGTGAATAGCATAATTATGAAAAAATGTTTCTTTTTATAGGACTTGATGAAAACGGTGACTTTACCATGGTAAAATTGTTGATAACACTGTGGAAATTGGTAGGTATAATAGCCTCTATTGGAAATTATTAAAGTTCAAGTGCAATAGAATTTTTGAAGTGGATAACAATGATGATTTTTAGTCATACTATTATCTCTCTACGGCTCTGTTATTCAGTAGGTCTGTGTACGAATATTCCATTTTTGTTTCTTTTCAGTTTTGTGAGAATTTTTGTCTTATTTTTATATATATATTCTCTTTGGGGTTTTTTTCTTTCACAACATTTTCATGATTTCATGTGCAATCTTTTTATTTTCAATAAAAACCATATAAATATATTCATATACATTATATAATAATGAAACAGAATAATGTAGAATAATAGTAATGGAGTTATTTGTGATAGTTTTTAGATTTCCAGATCTGTAACTCAGTATAATTGAAACAGAGTCTTTAATCCTGTATATGTAACCTCAACAAAAAAAATTCCAATCTCTGACATCCATTGTTGGAAAAATAGTTTCTAACAATTATCTCAGTTTCTAATTTTTTATTTTTTAAAGACTATTTCTATGTTATGCACCATTTTAATGCAAGTTTATACAGTTTTATGGCATTTTACACCACCAACTTCTTAAGCACCATTTTAGAACCTATGCAAGCAAAAGCAGGCATACATTTTACAATTACTTTAAGATCAAATTTAGTTATTTTGGCAGAGGGGAAGGGAGAGCCACATCATTTCCTTCCAATCACTAAGAAACCATTACAATGCAATGCTAAGTGGGGATACTTAACCTTGTATGATGCCAGAAACTGGGAATAAAAACATTAAAGATTTGCAAAGAGTGGCGCATATGCTAGGTAATGTTAACTTGCAGACTTGTATGGAAACTAAAACCTCAGGAGGCATAAAACATGGATTCCAGTGTCTCTACACTAATGCACAGAGTATGGGAAACAAACAGGAGGAACTGGAAGTCCTAATAAAGGAAGGAGACTATGACATAATAGGCCTTACTGAAACTTGGTGGGATGACACTCACAACTGGAATATTAGGATTCAGGGGAACAACTTAGCGAAGGCGTAGCAGTATATGTGAAGGAGGTATATACTTGTGAGGAAATATGTGAATCTGAGCATGGCAGCTCAGTTGAGAGTCTCTGGGTAAAAATAAAAGGAGTAAGAAATAAAAGTAATATTATTGTGGGGGTCTGCTATAGACCACCAAGTCAGGCAAAGGACTTGGATGAGATACTTCTACAGCAGATTGCAAAGTTCTCCAAGAGAAGAGATACAGTGATTAAGGGAGATTTCAATTACTCAGACATCTGTTGGAAGTCCAACTCTGCTAAAAATGAAAAATCAAATAGATTCCTGACTTGTCTTGCTGACAATTTCCTTTTCCAGAAAGTGAAGAAGGAAACAAGGGGATCTGCTATCTTGGATTTGATTCTCACCAACAAGGAAGAATTGATTGAAGAAGTGGAAATAGTGGGCATCCTGGACATTAGTGACCATGTGATTTTGGAATTTACAGTCTTAGGGAAGGGAAAAGCTATACGTAGTCAGACTTATAGGTTGAACTTCAGAAAGGCAGACTTTGATAAATTTAGAACAATGCTATGTAAAATCCCATGGTCAGAAATACTTTGGAGGAAGGGGGTTCAGGAGGGGTGAGAGTTTCTTAAAAGCAAAATACTGAAAGCACAATCACAGACAATTCTTATGAGAAGAAAAAATGGAAAAAGCCGAAGAAGCCGAAGTGGCTTCATAAACAGCTCTCTAAAGACTTGAGAAATAAAAAAACTCCTTTAGGAATTGGAAGGAGGGCCTTATAACCAAGGATGAATATAAACAAATCACCAGTGATTGTAGAGAAAAAGGAAAGCTAAAGCTCAGTATGAGCTTAGGCTGGCCAAAGATGCTAAAAACAACAAAAAAGGGTTCTTTTCTTATGTTCAGAGTAAGAAAAAGAGCAAGGACACGGTAGGCCCATTGCGAGGGCAAGAAAGTGAAATTGTAACAGGTAATGAAGAGAGGGCGGAACTGCTCAATTCCTACTTTTCCTCAGTCTTCTCATCTGAGGGAAACAGTGCTCAACATGGCAAAAACAGAACATATAAGGAAGGTATGAAGTTCCAACATAAACACCTAGTTTCTTTAACTGAAACTTAGTCCTCAGGGCCAGATGAACTGCATCCAAGGATTCTAAAAGAGCTTATGGATGTAATTTCTGAGCCTCTGGCTATTATTTTTGAGAATTCTTGGAGAACAGGAGAGGTGCCAGAAGATTGGAGGCAGGCGAATGTTGTCCCCATCTTCAAGAAGGGGAAAAAGACGATCTGGGTAACTACCGACTCGTCAGCTTGATGTCTATACCTGGAAAAGTTTTAGAACAAATCATCAAACAGTTGGTCCTGGAACATTTAGAAAGAATGAATGTAATTACGAAGAGCCAGCATGGTTTTCTCAAGAACAAGTCATGTCAGACTAACCTGATCTCTTTTTTTGAGAAACTGACAATCTAGCTGGATCAGGGGAATGCTGTAGACATCGTTTATCTTGATTTCAGTAAGGTTTTTGATAAAGTTCCACATACTATCCTTGTTGACAAGTTGGTAAAATGTAGTTTGGATCCTGTTACCATTAGATGGATCTGTAACTGGTTGACAGATCGCACCCAAAGAGTGCTTGTGAATGGTTTCTCATCCTCTTGGAGAGGAGTGACAAGTGGAGTGCCCCAAGGATCTGTCCTGGGACCTGTTTTGTTCAACATCTTTATCAATAATTTGGATGAAGGAATAGAGCGAATGATGATTAAATTTGCAGATGATACAAAATTGGGAGGGGTTGCAAACACAGAAGAATTCAGAAACAGGATACAGGATGACCTTGACAGGCTGGAAAACTGGGCTAAAATCAAGAAAATGAATTTTAACAGGGATAAATGTAAAGTTCTGCATTTAGGTAGGAATAATCCAATGCACGGTTATAGGATGGGGGAGACTTGTCTTAGCAGTGATATGTGCAAAAAGGATCTAGGGGTCTTAGTGGATCATACGCTGAACATGAGTCAACAGTGTGATGCGGTGGCTAAAAAGGCAAAAGCAATTTTGGGCTGTATCAAAAGAAGTATAGTGTCCAGATCACGTGATGTGATGGGATCACTTTACTCTGCTCTGGTAAGACCTCACGTGGAGTATTGTGTTCAGTTTTGGGTACCACATTTTAAGAAGGATATAGACAAGCTGGAAAGGGTCCAGAGGAGGGCAATGAAGATGGTGAAGGAGCTGGGGATGTTTAGCCTGGAGAGGCGGCGGCTGAGACGTGATATGATCACCATCTTCAAGTACTTGAAGGGCTGTCATCTAGAGGATGGTGTGGAATTGTTTTCTGTGACCCCAAAAGGTAGGACCAGAACCAATGGGTTGAAATTAAAAGAGTTTCCGGCTCAACATTAGGAAGAACTTCCTGACTGTTAGAGCGATTCCTCAGTGGAACAGGCTTCCTCAGGAGGTGGTGGGTTCTCCTTCCTTGGAAGTTTTTAAACAGAGGCTAGGTGGCCATCTGACAGCAATGAAAATCCTGTGAATTTAGGGGGAGGTGTTTGTGAGTTTCCTGCATTGTGCAGGGGGTTGGACTCGATGACCCTAGAGGTCCCTTCCAACTCTATAATTCTATGATACATTAAGCCCTTGATACAAATCAAAGTAGTCAGGAAATTTCATAACATCTGTACAGTTCAGTTAAGACAACAAAGTTGGCTCCAGTCTATTAGCTCTACCAACTTCAATTTCTCAGACAGTTGGACCCAGCCAGCTTTTTTTGACTTTTCACAAATGACTCCATTACTATTTTTCTATATTATTCTGTTCCATTATCATAAAATGCATAAGGCCCCGCCCTTACTACTTTGGTGTTCAAACAATACCCCTCCTTTGCTTTTCACCAGCATGGGGGCACTACACTGCCCCCTGTCCCTTCTCCCATCCTTTACAAGCCCTTAGACTATCCCCTCTCCCTCAAGGATATATCTACCTATCCCTATAGTTTTGAACTGCCACCCCAAAGGATGGCAGGCAAGGAATTCAGACTGTATGCCCAAGCCACCACCTATTTGGGGCCAAAGGAGAGTACTGCAGAGCAGTGTTCCCTCTAAGCTGAGTTAGTGTGAGATAGCTCACAATTTTTTAGCCTCCAGCCCACACATTTTTATCTCAGCTCAGGAAAACTGGCCCTGGACCAAACTAATTTATGCAGTAGCTCACAACTCTAATGCCAGTAGCTCACAACTTTAATGTCAGTAGCTCACAAAGTAGAATTTTTGCTCACAAGACTCTTCAGTTTAGAGGGAACATTGCTGCAGAGAGAAGCCAGCTAGGAAGTTTGTTGCCATCAATAGGTGAAATTCCTTATGATGCTGGGACAGACTGTTCAGTAGTTTGAACAATCAGGGGACAGATAGCAAGTTCTTGCTAGCCACAATGCCAGTTCTGGCTCAGGAAAAGCCAGTTCAGACAGCTGGTCAATTAGGCCTATTAAGTCAATGGAAACAGATTAGCTTCAACTGTGCTGTGAATCACAGTCTTTGTGGTTTGTAAAAACTGAGCAATTTTATGCAACAGTATTCAGCTTGAACTGTGCTCTCATTCTGTCTGTGTGCATGTAAATGCACACGGGGAGACTATACATGCATAACCACCCTTTGGCATGCACACAAAGAAATGTATAAAATTCTCATATCAGTCTTGATCTTGGTGGGTGATAGGAGCTCTGATATGTCCTCTGCAGAAGTTTACTCTCTTTACTTGCAAGTGCAGAGCTGTCCTGCATCAATATGAATAGGGAAGCCTGCCCAGCATGAGTTCTATGTGCCCACTCAAATACAGAGATTGGGACTGAAGCAATGTCTTCCCTTAGAAGACCAGAAAAGACTGCAAGATAATGCAGTCTCTAGATTACTGCTCAAGATAGACTTGTACAATGAGAGTAAAAAAAGAATTTGGATTATACTCTGCATTGAAGATGATAAAAATATGTGCCCTATTATCTTTGGCAAAGTATAAATTATTCATTATCATTTTAATTAGCTTTGTGACAATTATACCATTATCTTTACACAAAAAATCGCCATGTGCACTGCATTTGTACTGCATCTGCTAACTACAGATAGCAATTATAGTAGACAAAAGGTGCAAACCACAGACTATTGCTGTCAATTACCCAACTACCATACATATCAATGGAGCTGGACAGCACCCCAAACCTGGCAACCATTTCATGTCATTAGTGACCAAATGGCTTAGTAAGTGCTTCTGGAGGAATAGGCTTTACTGCATCTCTAGTGGAAGTGAAATGGAAAGTTCTTAATGCAAGCAAAAAATGTGATTCTTTCCAGGCTGCAGAAAGATGAGTACCTCAGTCTGAGAGACAGATTGATGCAGACTAATTCAGGATTTTTGCAAAAGATGCTCAAAAACAGAACTGATCTCATTTGCAATGATATTCACTTTAACTGATATTCACTTGAACTGAATGCACCATATGATCGTTTTAAAATGTAAAATCAGCTACATCTTGATAATGTGCTATTTTTGCACCTGCTCAGCTGAGATCATCCATGAGACAGCAGCATAATCATATCAGAGAGCCGGTTTGGTGTAGTGGTTAAGTGTGCAGACTCTTATCTGGGAGAACTGGGTTTGATTCCCCACTCCTCCTCAGGCAACTGCTGATGTGACCTTGAGTATTTTAGCTTTTCATTCTAATAATGATTTATTAAGCTTATACATTAGACTCGATTGCTGAACAAACAGAAGAAGAGCTGGGTTTTATACCCCACTTTTTTCTACCCAAAGGAGTCTCAGGGTAGCTTACAATTACTTTCTCTTCCTCTCCCCACTAGAGGCTCCTTGTGAGACAGGTAGGACTGAGAGAGTTCTGGGAGAACTGTGACTGCCCAAAGGTCACCTAGCAGATTTCATGTGAAGGAGGAGAGAATCAAACCCAGTACTCCAGATTAGAGCCCGCCACTCTAAACCACAATACAATGCAATTAATATAAACATAACATTATAAAGAAGAGAGAAGTGTAGTGTAGTGTTAAACTAGGATCTAGAAGACTCAGGTTCCCAGCACCACTATGCCCTGGAAGTTTGCTGGGTGACTTGGGGCTTTGCTCATTCCGAGTGCCAACAATGGCCCGAAAATTGTATGAATTCTGCTCACTCTGTCCCCTGCCCTCTGTTACTTGGCTTTGGTAATTGTTTGAAACTACAAACTTTGCTCACCAAAGCAGTCCTATTGAAATTACAGACACTTTTATAATCTGCTTGTCTTTTTTATTTGAAGAAAAGTTCTAATCATCTAAAGATTTATGGCAGAAATGCTTTTCAGTTTGACTAATAGGTATCTTTTCAAACAAGAGTTTACTGAGAGGCTCAGCAAGTTTTACAATATTTGGCATTTAGATTTTTATCAGCTTGGGAACAGCAGAAACATCTGTGTAGCAATGTTATCCATCTGTCTTTAATAATAGCTGCATCATTTTCTAATTGTTTTAATTTCCATGCAAGACAGCTAAAACATATCAATGAGGGAGAGCCAAATGCAAAATATCACTGTTTTTACTATTTGGAATGTATTGCTAAATAGGACTCAAGGGGGCAGGTGTGTGTGGGAGGGAAAGATATGTATATTCAGGCTCCCAGGGCTGGCAGCTTATTCATTAAACAGTGTGTAAATCCTCTTTCTTGTTAGTCTTTTTCTCATTCAGTGAACATAACATAAGAACGTAAAAGAAAATATGTTGGATCAGGGCAATGGCCCATCCAGTTCAACACTATGTCACACAGTGGCCAAAAAAAATAGGGCAATCTTTACTCAAGGAATAATTAAATTGAGAGATTCACTGCCAGTGGAGAGAGTGATGGCTATAAGCACAAATGTCTTTAAGAACAAATTAGGGAAAATCATGAAAGAGAGTCTCTCAATAGCTACTAAAGGGTGACTAAAGCAGGGCCGGCTCGCCCACTAGGCAAACTAGCCGGTTGCCTAGGGTGCTGGGAGGGTGGGGGCACCAAATTGGGCTCCCCCCTTCCCAGTGCCCCAGGCGAGCGACTAATTTGTCTGTCTCCACCGCCCACGCACCCACCTGCATGCCCGCCACTGCCCACCCCTCCTTTCCCTTTGCCTCCCCACCCCCTGCGCGATCACACCACCACAGCGTGCCTGCATCCTCCGCCACCCATGCACATGCCCGCTGCCATTGCCTATCCCTCCTTTCTCTTCCTTTCCTGTCCCTTCATCTCCCACCCCCCCTTCCACCTGGGCTCTGCCAGCCATGGCGTGCCTGCCTCCTCCTCTGCCCCCTCCTTCCCTTCACATCCTGTTGCCTCTCCCTCCCGGCCCTGCATGTTTGCTTTCTCCTCCGCACCCGTCGCCACCACCCTTCCCCTCCTTCCCTTCCCTTTCTGTCCCATCCCATTACCTCCCCCCCGGTCCCTGTCAGCCGCAGCGCACTGTGATCATGCAGGGGGGAGGTGATGGGACTGGCAGAAAGAGAAGGGAAGGAGGGGGCAGGCAAGTGCTGCGGCGTGGCCCCAGGGGGGAGTTTTGAAGCACTGTGGGGGGCAACAGCAGGGGGCGCTTGCCTGGGGCACCATGCACTCTCAGGCCACCACTGGACTAAAGGGAACTTCCACATTCAGAGGCAGAAAGCTTATGAATAGAAGTGCCAGGAGGAAACATCAGGGAAAGTCCTTGTTCGCTGATCCTCCACAGCAACTGGTTGGCCACTGTGTGATACAGGATGCTGGACTAGATGGACTACTGGGATTTGATTCAGCAGTATTCTATGTTATTAGAATCAGTATTTGCCTACAATTAATCAGGACTTCCTCCCTCCCTACTACTTCAATAGCTTTTGCATCCAGGACATCTAGCTCCACTTTTCTAATGGGGGAAACGCCTGTGAAAATGATATTAATTATTTGTCCATTTGTCAACTTTCTTCTGAACAGTACAGCACAACTGGCTCTTCATGCATGCAGGTTCTCAAAAAGTGCTGTCTTTGTTGTGCTCATTGTTTCCATCAGCCAGGAATTGTTTAAATTGATGGTTAAATCAGGCACAACTCTTATCCATCATAAATGCAGGTTTTGTGTTTTAAATCCTACCATTTGGTATTCATCCATATAATCCTCAGCGACTTAATTGGTTGGATCTTCAGAGTTTTTACACATATGCTATATTGCAAAACCCTGGTACAAACCTGCTTGGTAGGTGTTATGGTATGTTCAAATACTGAACACATTTGTTGGAAAATTTGTGGCAACCCAAGTTGGAGGGTAGATGACACCCTAAGTATCCTTCCAGTAGGCCCCAGGGTGAAGAAATGCTAAGGATAGACCATCAGCTCCTTTGAAGCCTAACACCCAACTCTCGCAGACAAATGCTATTACTTTTACTCTGCTGTTAACATTCCCAGGGCTGTGTCCATCTTATATGGTTGCCAACCTCCAGATGGCATCTGAAGATCTCCCACTATTGCAGTCAATCTCCAGACAACCAAGATTTGTTCCCCTGGAGAAAACAGCTGTTTTGAAGTCTGCACTCATGTCAGTATACTCTGCTGAGGTCCCTCCTCTCCCCAAACCCCACTGTCCCCAGGGTCTACCCCCAAAATCTCCAGGTATTTCCCAACCCAGAGCTGGCAACCCTAATCTGCAGCCTTTGACGCTGGCAGGTTCTGCATATGTGGGAAACAAAGACATTTTAACATTTGCATACATAGAATATACAGGTACAAACTTCAGCTCTCTCCCTTTCCCATATTTTGCACATCTCTTGTTTGAAAACAGTAGTGATGATAAATTTGCTGACCAAAGATGCAATTCAGAATAATATTTTTTGTGTATTACTATCCTTTCCCAGTTGATTCAGATCTTCTTTCTACTCTATTGGGTGCTAAAAATGAATAGTGTGAAGAAGCCATGTGTATATGATAAAAACAAGGTTGATTAGCATCAGTATAGTTGGAGGTAAACAAGAACACATTTTAGTTAGCAAAATAAATAAGTGCAAACAAATAAACAGATAAACAGATTGGGGTGGCTTAATTAACAGGCCCAAAATCACAGTACATCATTCAGAGTTGTAATGATGTTGCCTAAGAGAAAATGAGACAGATTCAAAGTAAGAAGCTTGTCTTTGGATGCTGTATAAAACAATAGCAGAAACTGATCAGGTGAAATATAACTCGATCTGTATCTCTAAGTAGTGCTTTGCAAATTGTAATGGAGCCCTGTGGCAATAGACATTAGAAAATTTAATGTTAGGCCCAATGACGTTTGTGATGAACTCTAAAAGGTTCAGAAACTGTCCATTTTCAAAAATCCTCCAAGGAAAGAGTAGCAATGCTAGGATTTAGGGGAGTGCAGGGTGTCTGCTCAGACTTTTATAGCTAAAAAAAAAAAAATTTCAGTGTCCCCTAGGGTTTGCAAACCTCCAGGTGGGTCCTGGAGATTTCCTGGTATTACAACTGATCTCCATATGACAGAGGTCAGTCCCCCTGGAAAAAATGGCTGCTTTGAAGGGTGGCATTTTACCCTGCTGCGGTTCCTCCCTTCTCCAAACCCTGCCCTCCTCAGGGCCAAAGTCCAAAATCTTCAGGTATTTCCCAACCCAGAGTTAGAACATAAGAACATAAGAGAAGCCATGTTAGATCAGGCCAATGGCCCATCCAGTCCAACACTCTGTGTCACACAGTGGCCAAAAAAAATTATACACACACACACACACACACATATACACACTGTGGAGTTGGTGACCCTAATGTCTTCCAGGTTTCTCAAGAAAACATAAAGAGCTACGAAGTCACAGGAACTTAGGGTTGCCAATCCCCAGGTGGGGGCAGGGGATCCCCCAGTTTGGAGACCCTTCCCCGCTTCAGGGACGTCAGAAAGCGGGGGCAGGGGAGGGAAATGTCTGCTGAGAACTCTTTTATTCCCTATGGAGATTTATTCCCATAGAAAATCATGGAGAATTGATCCACGGGTATCTGGGGCTCTGGGGGGGCTGTTTTTGGGGTAGAAGTACCAAATTTTCAGTATAACATCTAGAGCCTCTCCCCAAAATACCCCCCAAGTTTCAAAAAGATTGGACCAGGGGGTCCAATTCTATGAGCCCCAAAAGAAGGTGCCCCTATCCTTCATTATTTCCTATGGAAGGAAGGAATTGAAAAGGTGTGCCGTCTCTTTAAATGTGATGGCCAGAACTCCCTTTGGAATTCAATTATGCTTGTCACAACCTTGATCTTGGCTCCATCCCTAATGTCTCCTGGCTCCACCCCCAAAGTCTCCTGGCCCCACCCCCAAAGTCCCCAGATATTTCTTGAATTGGACTTGGCAACCCTACAGGAACTTCTCTCCCTGATTAATGTCTGATTTAGCCTCCTAAAGAAATTCTGAGGCTTCATGGAGGGATAAGTGCTCTGTGAGGTTCAGGGTTTGGAATCTCATCTCTTTCAAATAGTTATGTTCAGGGCCGGCACACCTATTAGGTGACACACCCCAAGGGTGGGCTGGCCCTTGGGGGCATTGAATTGGATGCCCCTACATGATTCCAGCTTCACCAGCCTCTCCTGGCCAGCTGCCCACCTGCCCCCTGGCTCCCCCTCCTTGTAAGCAGCCAGCCTGCCACCAGCCGACAGAGCAGGGCTGCACAGCCTTTCACTGCTGAGCCACTGGGACAGGGGTTGCAGTAGCAGCACCACCACCCAGCTGAACTGGGTGAACACATGCTCTATTTGGTGTTGGGGCCACTTAGGGTTGCCAAGTCCAATTCAAGAAATATCTGGGGACTTTGGGGGTGGAGCCAGGAACAAGGGTGTGATAAGCATAATTGAACTCCAAGGGAGTTCTGGCCATCACATTTAAAGGGACAGCACACCTTTTAAAATGTCTTCCTTCCATAGGAAATAATGGATAGGGGCACCTATTTGGGGGCTCATAGAATTGGACCCCCTGGACCAATTGTTTTGAAACTTGGAGAGTACTTTGGGAAGAGACACTAGATACTATACTGAAAATTTGGTGCCTCTACCTCAAAAAACAGCCCCCCAGTGCCCCTGAAACCTCCAGATCAATTCCCCATTATACCCTATGAGAATCGATCTCCACATAGGGAATAATGAAGTGCTCAGCAGACGTTTCCCTCCCCCCCCCCCCGTTTCTGGCAACTCTGAAGTGAGGGATTGGCCTCTCTACTCATGAGTTGCTGCCAACTTCTTCACAGATACACCATCCCAAGAGGAAGCCTTTCAATCGGAGCCTGAAGCCTCTGGAGGTAGAAAGGCACATGGTCCTCTGGGGGCGGGGCTTCCCCCCACCAGCCAGCTGACTGGGGGCGGGAAGGAGCCAGGGAAAGCAGAAGAACCCCTGCTGGGACCTGGGGATTGGCAAGCCTAGGGCCACTTACCCTCGCCTCCTCATCTCTACCTGTGATGTCAGCCCAGGGTGGAGTGTGCACACACCACAGGCTCTCTGGCCAGCCCAGTCAGCAGCAAAAGCCACCAGCTGAGCTGAGCCAAGTACAGCCGGGCAGAGGAGGAGGAGGAAGGAGGAAGGAGGAGGAGGCTCATGGTGGTTGATGTGGCATGCGGGGTGCCGCAGCTCTTTGGTAAGGGTGCACACCAGCCAGGCCCCAAATGCACAAAAGCCCATGGCTTCCTCCCAGCAGATGATCAAAGCATAGGGGAGGGGAGAGGCTCAGGATGGGAAAGCCCAGTCAAAGCATTAAAGGGGGAAACAAAGCAAAACCCCACCATTTCCAGCAGACCCCTGAGCCCTGATAGCCTTTCCACCAGACAAAATGGTGCAGAATGAAAGCCTAATTGAAGGGGCTCAATCCACCCCAAATCCACTTCAACTCTGCCCCTTGAATCGCCACAGTAGTTCAAGTTAGGCAGTGGGTGGGTTTTTTGCATTGGGTTGCATCAACAGCAAACAAGAAACAGATCAGTCTACAGGCTGGGGGGCATAAAAGAGTGGAAAACAGTCTGTGGTGTGGTGGAGGCTTGGAGTTGATTTCGAAGGGATGGAGAGAGGGAAGCAAGAAGCACCATCAGTTGTAGTATCCTTGGTTGCCGGGGGGGGGGGGGGGGGGGTTCCTACGTCAGGTTCCAGCCAACACTCTTTTCTTTGAGGCTTGCTACCAAGGCAGCAGAAACAGTGGTTCACCTATCATCAATGGGTGCATTCAGACACGCTAAATAATGCTTTGTGCAACTGGATTTTTACTATGTAAGAATAACAAAATCCACTTATAGTCATCATGTGAAAGCACCCAATAATTCCCCTGTTGTTTATACTATGCCTAGTTTTGGGGATTTTGATATCATGTAATTAAAAGTAATAAATTTATTAAATGCTTAGAATATATATTGACCTATGGGTTGACTCCTATATAGGATAATAAAATAAATTGTAAAGGAGACAAAAATATGAAACAAATTTTACGTATCAGCTGGTTTTATATGAAATATGTATTATAAATCAGGTTGCCTTAAAGAATTAAAGAAATTGTATTAAATTGTTATAAGTAAGTTGGCAACCCTGATTAAGGTTTGTGCACCTTTGGGGCCATGAGTATAGCCAACTGTTTGCAATTATGGGGAACATTCCTTTGAAAAGGACCAACAGAAGGCAGTATCTTTAGAGGTTTTTCTGCCAGCAATAAAGAAAGATTTTGGTCGTGCTTTAAATGAAAAATAGTTTACTCTTTATATATATTGGATCTCATTGCTGCATAGTTTACTATTAGAGAGCATCATGCCATATGTAGAAGTGAAGATTTGGAACCACATATATATGTGGCTTGCTCCTTATAGAAAAAATATAGTGCAACAATGGGTGAGTTTTTAAGAGTGTATGCTCCCTATAATAGCTAAATTGTTTTTTAGATAAAGTTTTGGCTTCATCCCTGGGTCTTTGAAATGTATTATATTAGTTCATAAACAACCTGTATTAGAGTTTTGTTATTTATATTTTCAAGGTATTTCCTTCATGAAGCCTCAGTACTTATATGAAGAGTTTTTTGGCCAGCAATGGAGTTGAAGGCTTTGTTATGCTTCTAATAAAAGGAACTGGCTTACTCCCTTGTAATATACAGCACAAGTGGAAGATATCATAATACTGAAGAAGTGGGAACACGAAATGCGTCTATTATATTATATCATTAACTAGTTAATTGTATGCTGTATCAGTACATTATGGGCTCTGTTTATAAGGATGTATTGTATTTTATGGTTGTCAATGTGGACTTTTGTATTAAATATATTAAGTTTGAAGCAGTTTTATATTTAAAAAGCATATAAATATATTAAAAAGTATTAAAAAGTTGGGTAGTCTGGTCACAGATGTTTTTTGGTTTCTGCATTTTGTGGGTAGGGCAGGATATGTTGAATACATGAAATGAAATGAAAGTTTGATTTCTGAGTATGTGAAAACTGATTGATTTAGGTGTCAGGTCCCAGTATCAGCAGCAGCTGTAAACTGTAGCATATACTGAACCCAACATATAGTTGGTAACAGCCAGTTTCATGAAGTAGTTAAGTGCACAGACTCTTATCTGGGAGAACTGGGTTTGATTCCCCACTCCTCCACTTGCACCTGCTGGAATGGCCTTGGGTTAATCATCACATTTGTAGGAGTTGTCCTTGAAAGGGCAGTTGCTGTAAGAGCTCTCTTATCCCAACCTACTTCACAGGGTGTCTGTTGTGGGGGGGGGGGGCAGGGAAGGTAAAGGAGATTGTGCTTCAGGGTCATCAGAAAACAGCAGGGGGAAGGGAAATGTTCCCCTAAAGCTTTTCTGTATTGCCTTTTACAGTCGAATTTGTGACCATTAGTTTGTCCTATGCACATGATATGTATATTTGCAGATCTTAAAGTGACTATTCTGAAAGTGAATTTCAAAAACAGGACACAGCAAGAGACCTCTGAGATACCACTATAACCATTGGCCAACTCCCACCTTTTTCTGGGTTTGGCCCGGTCCATGGGCATTGTTGGGGGGGGGCTCCCTAAATTTTTGGGGAGGGAGCTTCTCCATAAATTCATAGGTAGTGATAATGGAGGCCCCTCCCTGTGATGTCACTGGCTCCTACCTGTGATGTCACTGGATCAAATGTCTCTGGCTTGGCCCCATCCCCCCCCCCCCGGGGAAATTGAAAAGTCTACTCCTCTGCACTGAGTCATATGCAGGGTGTCCAATTTGGTGCCCCCAGAAGGTCGGTGCCCTAGGCAATTGCCTAGTTTGCCTAGTGGCAGGGCCAGCTCTGTCTATGCCTGCCCCGTCTGCTAGAATTGCTTTTCTGAAATTGACTTAAACTTACCTTCTTTAACTTCATAGTTTCATTTATCAGCCTCAATACTTACTAGCCATGATGGCTAAAGGGCATCTCCAGAGACAGTAAACCTCTGGATTCCAGTGGTAGGAATAAGAGAAAGGTCTTGACTTCTATTCCTTACCTGCTTGCTCTGCAGGGCAACTAGGTAGCCACTGTGTGAAACAAAATGCTGAACAAAGTGTACCACTGATCTGAGCCAGCAGGGCACTTTTTCCATATCTGGCTGAAGGCCACACTAGATGTGACATTGTTGATGGTGCAACTCAAGAATGTAACTGCCATTTTAAAGAGATTTAAACTGCAGCAAGGGGAAAGTGCTCTTTCCCCCACCCATGTGACTTTTCAAGTGCTGAAATGGCCACATCTCTTGTCCTGAGGCTGTTTCAGCACTTGAAAATGCATGGGGGGAGGACATGACTTTCTCAGCCTGCCATGCTACAAGCACGATCAGGATTGGGCCTGATGGCATTTTAAGTCCCTTTCAAATGGTGGTGATATCCAAACCTCAGACCTATAGGGACACTGTCATATTTAGTTTGGTCCTGGAAAAGGTTCCAGGTCCTCCCTCTCTGTTTAGAACATTTTATTCCACTCTGACTCCAAGGAGCTTAAAGTGGCATTCACTGCCCTCCCTTTCTTCATGTTACCCTCACAGTCAACCTGTGAGGTAAATAAGGCTAAGAGACAGTGATTGGCCCAAGGTCACCCAGCAAGCTCCATGACAGAGTGGGGTTTTGAATCCATATTACCAAGATCCTAGTTCAGCACTCTAAACAATACTCTACACTTGCTCTCTTTCATTTCCTTCCTCTCTTTTTATTGAGTGGACCTGACCTAGACCAGTTGTGCCAGGACCTGACAGGTGGTGTGATGTTTCACTTAACTCATCCCTTGGCAAAACTTGATGGATTAACTAGAAGAGCGCAACTGGATTTTAGTGGCTACAGATGGAGAATATAAGGGATATTAATGTGCAGAAGTCTGCAGAACACAATGATTGATTGAACAATTGCAATCCAGGGAATATTTTTCCAGGGTTTGCACAGAAAGGCATACATAGGTGCATTTTTAAATAGGCACTGATGATTAATGAATGGTTATATGTGCTGTGAAATTATGTCAGTGATTCAACAAGCCTTTTTCAAATGACTTCCTTAGGAAGGTTGCAGAAGATCATTCAGTTGGTGCTTCACCAAATAAATATGCCGCCCATTGGTTGGTAGATTGGGGTGACCACTATGTTGTAAAATTAACAACTTGTTTAAAAGGTATGACTGAAAATGCTGAAGATAATTATCATAATCAACTCACAAAAACTTCAGTTAATCATGAGCTTTAGTGAGGCTTGGTCCAAGAATTCTTTTTTCCCTCTTCCAAGACAT
Organism: Heteronotia binoei; assembly: GCF_032191835.1. Taxonomy (NCBI): domain Eukaryota; kingdom Metazoa; phylum Chordata; class Lepidosauria; order Squamata; family Gekkonidae; genus Heteronotia; species Heteronotia binoei. The sequence continues at coordinate 231,785,025 of NC_083223.1, forward strand.
TTCTAACAGAATTTAGTAATTGGAGCTATGATTTTAAGGGAGAAAGTGGTGTAGGGAGGCACATTTAACTCTATGCCCCATTGAAAATCCCCACCTTTTTGAAATCATATTTTTTTCCACAGGAAAAAAACAGCTTATGAAGCTTCTTCTGGGACAACAATAGAAAGGGCTAGGTTCCTAAATGCTAGTATCTGATATTCAAGTTTCCAAAAAGTTGGGCACAGGGGGGAGGGGAGTGCCTTCTGCCATTTTTCTAGTGACATGGGGGTCGCTTCCACAATACTCTGGAAATGTCACAAAATCTTAGTCATGTGAACATACGAAGCTGATTTACACTGTATATGACAACTGGCTCATCTAGGACAACTCTGTCTATTCTGTTTGGCCCTACTCTCCAAAACTTTGGGAAGATGCCTTCTCCCAGTTCACTGTGATCATTAACTGGACATGTCAGGAAGTGAATTTGGGACCAACTGACTACAGGTCAGATGCTCTGTTACATATGAACATATGAAGCTGCCTTATACTGAATCAGACCCAAGGTCCATCAAAGTCAGTATTGTCTACTCAAACTGGCAGTGGCTCTCCAGGGTCTCAAGCTGAGGTTTTTCACGCCTATTTGCCTGGACCCTTTTTAGTTGGAGATGCCGGGGATTGAACCTGGGACCTTCTGCTTACCAAGCAGATGCTCTACCACTGAGCCACCGTCCCTCCCCAATGTTACATATGTTACATATGCCACCATTTCTCCCTGCGTTGATACTAGTGGGTAAAGGCACTTTGTCATGGGCTTCTTCTACATGTCTAGATCTTCTGATTTTACCAGATCTCCTCAAGAAGAGCACATGTAGCTAAAGTAATGTATCAGGGATCAGGACTTGTAGATGTCCCTACTTCAGGAGCATACCTATGACAGTTATAGGACAATAGCATTAGTACACCCCTTTCTGCAGGGTGTTTATACTTCCTTCACAGTGTCAAGTCAATGGTAACAAGAGTCAAAACAAATTGCACCTTGTTGCCTGTATTAGCCTTTTGCCTTTACATTTCTGCCTTCTGAATGCAGAGCAGGCTTTTAAAAACCCTTGAGGATCCTCCAAATGATTTTGCTTGCAAAAAAATAAATCTTCCATAATTTGTAAACAATTGGTGGCAGATTTGACAAGACTTTTTGTTTAAATGGGAGTACATTTCTATTGTGTCTTTTGCAACCCAAAGAGTTGGGGTATTTTTTTAACTAAATCATATAGGAACCACATAGATAAAATACTGACATGATAATCATTCACAGTGGCCTGGGAATTGCTCAAATGCAGCTCCAGTCTTCAACAGAAAGCATGCTCAATTTGCAAATGAGCTGGTCCTGGAGTTTAAGAATTCAGGCAGGTCCCTGACATTAACATATGCTCGTGGTTGTGTTCTGTTATCCATCTTATTATATCACAAGAGCCTGTGTTTTCAAACCATGTCAAGACAGAGCTTCAGCATATGTGCATCCCATACAGACTAATATGATCTGGGCTATCTTCAAAACAAAACAAAATAGAAAATCAAGGAATAAACAGTTGCCAGATAGTGGCCAGGATTCTGAGGAATATTTCTGTTCATGCAAAAAACAGCAGTATGTTAAGTGGTTAGAATGTGAGACTAAGATGTGAGAGTCCCAGGTTCAAATTCACGCTCTGCCACTAAAGCTTGCTAGTTAGCTTTGAGCCAGTCACTTTTTTCATCCAAATCTAGCTTGCAGGACAGTTGTAAAATGGAGGAGCAGAGAATGCTGAAAGCCTCTTTGGGTCCCTATTGGGGAGAAAAGCAGGTATAAAGAGCTAAATAAATATCCATGTAAGATCTTTTGTGTAAGAAGAAATGCAAGAGAGCCACCCCAACTAGCCTTTGCAGTAAATCAACTTGACTGTGCCCTATCTTGTGTGAGAAAGATGTAGCTCAAGGTTTATTTCAGTACCCATATACTTACCTTCTTTGATCAAAACATATTGGACTGTTATGACTCTATCAAATATTGAGCAACCCTGATTAGAAATGAAAAACCAGCACAATCTCACAGTAACTTTTGCACAATGCCTTGCACTATCAAATGTGTTACATACAATGTTTCTGCTATTGCATTTTGGATCCAGCACCTCATCTGAACAAACAACACTCAGGGGCCGTTTTCGCACTAGCGTTTACTCCGGCGTAGCACCCCATTTACCTCCGGATCTTTTCCTGATTTTCGCACCTGTTGCTCCGGCGCTGCGTCTTGCTCCGGTGCTGCAGGGGTTTCACGCCGGAGTATCTAGATCCACCTCCTTCCGGATATTTTGAAAACCTCCGGATCCACACCGGATCCACTCCTCAGAGTTTGCTGTGGGAAATCCATCCACGCCGGATCGACTGCTTTGTGGGCGTCACCCTCTCCCTTTCCGTCCTCCCACCCCATCCACCCCCTTGGCCAATCATCAGCCGTTCGCGGCGCTTCCCAAAAGTGCCCGCACGGCCATTTTTTTTTAAAACTTCATCTTTCTTGCGTAATAGCGATATTTCGAAATTAACAAATAGGAAAAAAAAACCCTCCTGAAGCGGCGGGTATGTGAGGTTGCTTTTCCGCTGTTGCGTTATTTCGCAACTTCGAAATTGCATTATACATTGTTGGGGGGGGGGGAAATCTAGTGCCGGCGTGGGCCAAAGCGTTCATGTGTGTGTGTTTTAAAAAGGCAATGCCTCCCTCAGCTGTGCCACCAGCATTTCTGGACCTGCACAAAATCGCCATGTATAAAATGGGAAGTTGGAGTCCTGCATTCTCCTCCCTGGCTACATTCCGCTCGGTTAGAAAACAGACGCGAGCTCGCTCTTCACACGCGCCACAGAAGGGGAAGGAGAGAATGGGGCGGGGGGGGAGCTCTGGCAGCAGGAGTCAGTCAGGTCCCCGTTGCGGCTGCAAGCGCCAGCCGGGGAGGGGGAAGAGCGCGGAGGAAATCCCGGCCTCGCTCCCGGGAGGGAGCGAGGCTGGGAAAGGAAGAAGCTGCCACATACACACACACACACACGCAACTCTGGAATTTGTGTTGGGGGGGGGGAATCTAGTGCTGGGATTCTCCACTGTGAATGCTTCTGTTAATACATAAAGGGCTGTGGAGGATACTACAGCTGCAGCCACTCCATAAGCAGAAGCGGCACACGTGATGTGGTTTACGTTGTCACGTTGTTACGTTGTTACGCAATTAGACTTGCGCTTAAAAAAAAATGATTGACAGGGCATCGAACTCAAGTCGATGCTAGTGCAAAAACGATTTGAGCCGGGGCTTCATGGAAAGCGACTCCACTAAAGAGGCAATGTGCGAAAACGAGGAAAATGATCCGGACATAATTGCACCGAGGAATAAGGGGAGCAAACGCTAAGTGCGAAAACGACCAGGGTGTTTTCGCACTGACCTTCAAGTGGCGCGACCACCCTCTTCACACCGGAGGATCTGCGCGGATTTCGCACAAGAAGCGCCGGAGCACCCAAAAGAGCCGGCGACTTCCATCGCAAAAGCCGCTCAAACGTTTTCCTGCTTCTTGGCGGTTTCCGTTTGAGCGGGTTTCGCGACGGAAGTCGCCGGCTCTTTTGGGTGCTCCGGCGCTTCTTGTGCGAAATCCGCGCAGATCCTCCGGTGTGAAGAGGGTGGTCGCACCACTTGAAGGTCAGTGCGAAAACGCCCTCAGTGTCATTGTGGCAATGTCAGCTCAACAGGACTGATGTCTAGCACAGAATCACACCATGCAAGGCGGGTTGCAAGCCCAGCAGAACCAATGCAATGTACTAGTGCCCAGCAGAACCCAGTGGCAATATGACAATGCCAGTTCAATTGCAATCCAATCCAATTGCAAGGGACCATTTTTGCAAGCCCAGCAGTACCAGTGCAATCAGAGTGCCCAACTTAACCGGTGCCAATGTGACAATGGCAGTTCGACAGGACTGATGTCAAGCACAGAATCACAATCCAAGCAAGGGGAAGCAAACCACAAACCAGCCAAAATTTGTCATGAACTAAAGTCATTTCATGTCCATCTTGGATTATCTGATGCAGAAAGCACCCTTTCCCATTTGGCACATAACTCTTTTGCAGGTCTTTAAGCCTCACTGGCACTAGCAAGACTAAAACGAGTGCAAAATAATTGTGTACTTCTCCCTCCACATGCCTGTCCCAGGATGAATGGAAGACTACCTAAGAAGCTTACTGATAGGAACAGAAGTTTCTCAGATCAGCCATGCCCCTCATGCCAGCCCAAGACATGATGGCTATGATCTATCAAAGCTTCTAAAATGTATGCTTATTTCTTTGTTTCATCTGCAAAGCAGTAAGCTGCCTCAGCTCTGTCTGGGCTGATGTTCTGAAAACAGCTTGGTCTTCACTCAGTCAAGCAGTTACTCACAGTAAGGAACTAAGCCAATGACTGGAACTCTACTGAGCTAAGTAGCACATTCTATCACCTGGCTTTGTATCACCTAGCCACTGCTAAGTTACTCGCTGCCCTCTCACCAGCTGTAAGGGTGGTGTCTAAGTGGAAAGTAGGCCTGTCGAGGGATGTATATTTCAAAAATGTTCATATTAAGTTCATTTCAGGATTGGGAGATTTGGCATATTTTCTGTTATCCTGAATTTAGGAAGTGTTCTAACTGGTTTGGAATTCTAGTTTGGGTTCATTTTGCAGATTCCAGAATTCTGGGACCATTATATTTTCCACCAACCTCCCCCGCCCCCAGCAGCAGAAATGGAGGAAGGGTAAGGGTGTGGCAAGGGTAAGGCCCCTGCAAACAGCTGTTTGGTGATGTATGTTCCATTGAAAAAGCCATTATTTTCTATAGAAAAATCTGGCCTCTAAACTATGGATGCCAGATCTACCCCATTATGTATGCCAGATCTATCCCATTATGTACCTGCTGCTATCTGGGCCTTTTCAGGCTAAGGTAGTTTCATCATTACCATATGACACTCCATAGACCATAGCCAACCACTCAATGGAATTAATGAACAGTAGACTTAGAACAGATAAAAAGTACTTTACCAAAAGAGTAATTAACATGGAATTCACTGCTATAGGAAGTATTGGCAGCTACAAGAACAGACAGCTTCAAGAGGGGATTGAATAAATATATGTAGCAGAGGTCCATCAGTGCCTATTAGCCACAATGTATAGATGAAATATTATGGGGCAGTGATGCTCTGTATTCTTAGTGTTTGGAAGGGCACAGTGGGAGGGCTTCTGGAGTTCTGGCCACACTGGTAGAGCCCCTGATGGCACCTGGGGTTTTGGTCACTAAGATGTAGACTGTTGGACTGATCCAACATGGCTTCTTTTATGTTCTTATATTCTTAGCAACAAGTATGACTCATGTTTAACCTCCTTTCTGTGTTCATTGTCCAATTGACCAGCATGTAGCTCTAGTTCAGCCATTCATGTGGAATTTGCTAAACCATTCCTGGAGGCCAAAGCTTGGACACTGGCATTCCTCTTCTCTAGAGGGCTGCTGTTTGCATCATCTGGCTGCTATTTGCATCGTCTTGCTAAAGATAGTTTTCAAAGCTCATGGATGAAATTAGTTGATGATAGGCTACAAAGCTTGGCCTTTTCCTTTCAGCTTCTTAACCAAATGAAACATCCCTCTGCATGTAAGCTGATCCTCTTGTGGATCAAAAACTGGCTAATTAATAGGAAGCAGAGAGTGAGTATAAATGGGCAGTCTTCCCAGTGGAAGACGGTAAGCAGTGGAGTGCTGCAGGGCTCAGTACAGGGTCCCATGCTCTTTAACGTGTTCATTAATGATCTGAAGTTGGGAGTAAGCAGTTAAGTGGCCAAGTTTGCAGATGACACTAAATTGTTCAGGGTGGTGAGAACCAGAGAGGATTGTGAGGCACTCCAAAGGGATCTGTTGAGGCTGGGTGAGTGGGCTTCAACGTGGCAGATGAGGTTCAATGTGGGCAAGTGCAAAGTAATGCACGTTGGGGCCAAGAATCCCAGCTACAAATACAAGTTGATGGGTTGTGAACTGGCAGAGACAGACCAAGAGATCTTGGGGTCATGGTAGGTAACTCACTGAAAATGTCAAGACAGTGTGCGATTGCAATAAAAAAGGCCAATGCCATGCTGGGAATTATTAGGAAGGGAATTGAAAACAAATCAGCCAGTATCATAATGCCCCTGTATAAATCGATGGTGCGGTCTCATTTGGAATACTGTGTACAATTCTGGTCACCGCACTTCAAAAAGGATATTATAGCATTGGGAAAAGTGCAGAAAAGGGCAGAAAAGGGCAACTAGAATGATAAAAGGTTTGGAACACTTTCCCTTTTTTATTGCAATCGCACACTGTCTTGACATTTTCAGTGAGTTATCTACCACGACCCCAAGATCTCTCTCTTGGTCAGTCTCTGCCAGTTCACACCCCATCAACTTGTATTTGCAGCTGGGATTCTTGGCCCCAATGTGCATTATTTTGCACTTGGCCATATTGAACCTCATCTGCCACGTTGAAGCCCACTCACCCAGCCTCAACAGATCCCTTTGGAGTGCCTCACAATCCTCTCTGGTTCTTACCACCCTGAACAATTTAGTGTCATCCGCAAACTTGGCCACTTCACTGCTTACTTCAAACTCCAAATCACTTATGAACGAGTTAAAGAGCATGGGACCCAGTACTGAGCCCTGCGGCACTCCACTGCTTACTGTCTTCCACTGCAAAGACTGCCCATTTATACTCACTCTCTGCTTCCTATTAATTAGCCAGTTTTTGATCCACAAGAGGACCTGTCCTTTTACTCCATGACTCTCAAGCTTACTAAGGAGCCTTTGATGAGGAACTTTATCAAAAGCTTTGTGGAAGTCAAGGTAAACAACATCTATTGGGTCTCCTTTGTCCACATGTTTGTTCACCCCCTCAAAGAAATGTAACAGGTTAGTGAGGCAAGATCTTCCCTTACAGAACCCATGCTGAGTCTTATATCCTCCATTTTATCCTCATATTAACTCTGTGAGGTAGGTTAGGCTGAGTGTGTGACCGGTCCAAGGTCTCCCAGCAAGCTTCCATGGCAGAGTGGGGATTTGAACCTGTGTCTTCTCAGGCTTGCATACAGGTCCCCACCAAACACACCTCCATCATTGAGGATTCCTGCAGCAGGGCTTCCTTGGATGAACTTTAGTTTTGTATTTGTACTGATCCCAAAAACTTACTGGTAGCCAACACATTTGATACAAAAGAAGCCTCACTTTGGCAAATCATTGCTTCCATTCTTGCCATCACATTTTGTACAGACTGATTTTTGGAGTGTTTTCAGGTAGCCCCACATAAAGTATATTACAGTAGTTGAATCTGAATGAAACCAAGGCATGTACAACAGTAATTGGATCTACCTTCTCAAGGAAAGTGAAGGTGGACCTATAGGTCAACTGGCAGCTGTGTGAGGGTAGGATTTTAAAATTCCTGGAGATCTATGGGCAGAACCTGGGAAGGGGGGAGTTTGGGGAGGGGAGGGAACTTTGCAGGGGTGTAATGCAATTGAATCCACCCTCAAAAGCTATAATTTCCACCAGGGAACTGATCTCTATACCCTGAAGATCAGCTGTAATTCTGAAAGATCCCCAGTCTACACCAGGAGGTTGGTAACCTGAGCTGGAAATTTTTCTGCTCCTAACTAGGCCAAACTCCCAAATCACTCCCTAATCTGCAACCTACTCCGTCCCAGCCAGTTAATTCTCTCTTTTAATTGTTTCAGTGTTCATACAGAGACACATAAGTGATCTACTTTGTAGTGCAAAATATAACCAATAAATGTAATTCATACTGTGTATTCAGCTACATACAGTATAGTTAACTCTTGTTTTTGATTTATGATTATGTCCTAAGGTCTTTGAGCACATTGATCTCCTAGTCAAAATCCTTTTAAACCCTTTTGAGAGAAATGTCAGAAACCCTACAGAAATTGTAACTGGGGTGCATTCACTACCCTTAACTATATTCCAATATATCATGGTGCAGTACAATATCACAAAGATAATCCGTTGGCACAAGCCATTGTATTTCATAATGCCCAGGGCCTGCTCCAAATACCCAAAGTCTATCATTATTAAAAAGTAAAGGTAAAGGTAGTCCCCCTGTTCAAGCACCAGTCATTTCTGACTCTGGGGTGATGTCGCATCACGACGTTTTCACGGCAGACTTTTTATGGGATAGTTTGCCATTGCCTTCCCCAGTCATCTACACTTTCCCCCCCAGCAAGCTGGGTACTCATTTTACCGACCTCAGAAGGATGGAAGGCTGAGTCAACCTTGAGCCGGCTACCTGAACCCAGCTATTCTTCTACCCTAACCTAATCTGTCTGTGGTGAGGAAAATGTTCTCTAGTGAAACCCTTTGTTTGTGCAAACTTATATACAGCTATAACACTTCTAGGACTGGTAAAAATCAGATTGGGAAATTTCTGGAAATTTGGTGGTGGTGCTTGGGGAGGGTGGAGTTTGTGGAGGAGAGAGAGCTCAGCAGGGATGAGATGCCATAGGGCCCACCCTTTAAAGATGTCACTTCCTCTAGTGGAAATAATCCCTATAGTCAGGAGATCAGTTGTAATTCTAGGGGAAGACATCATAACCAGCCAGAATTGGAGGAGACTAAGACATTTTCCACACTGGGTCAGGCTTCTGTAGTTTTCTAGTTGCTACTGTCAAATAACAATGAAGCTTTCATATGGCAGGTTTCCCAGGAAGGTTTGGGTTTTTTTTACTTGGTGATTGAATAGCTTTATATCAATACACTATTAAACTAACACTTGCGTCAGATTAAAAATGATATCCATATATCCACCCAGAGGACTTGAAGCTCCTACAACAGAGTTGCTTTGCTGACTGGCTGGCTGCCACACACATATTGTCAGGGATCAGTTCTACCCGACTCTTCCTCCAACTCACCACACAGTCAGCTACCATGTAGCTCAAAGGACAATGAAGTGTCAGGAACTGAAGGTCATCAGCCCACCCCTTACCAATGCTGCTACTCCAGCCCCAGCCTGGTTGGCACAGCAGGTGGCATGGCTCAGCTGCCAAACTTTCCTGCCCTCATGCCAGCCCTCTAGGCTTTGCTGCAATGCTTCCTAAAACATCAGAGTAAAGCAGGTTTACAAAAGCCTGTTTTGCTCTGAAGTTTTGGGAACAATCAGAGAAAAGACAGGCAAACCCCAGGAGGTATGTAAATGTACCAGGATACTATGGAGAAGCTGGGAGGGGAGGCGGAAATCCCAACAGTATCCAAACTGGGGCAATTAATTCATGTGGAAACACCTTAGAAGTACTTGGATTGCCAGCAGAAAGGAGGTTAGTTGACAGAAACAGTATTGCCAAATGCTCTGAATGCATTTCAGACCCTGCTTGGTTCTCCTTAGAACCATTTGATTTCCATGGTACATTTAGCAAATGCTGAGCTATAATTGGATATATGTGAAACTGCATATTATGCAAATACACTCATTATGATTCATCACATTACAATAGAGAGTAAATGAATTGATAATTACATGACACTTAAAAATAAATAGGAGTACACTCACACAATTCTCCAGCTGAAGGATAACTTCGACAACACACATGTTGATGCTAGTCCTGTGGAAAACAATAAAACAAAGACAAAACAGGAGGGTGGGCTATCTATCTCTGCCTGAGCTTGTGAGGGGTCTGTGAGGGTCAACTGAGATGTTTTGTCCTTCACTGACTTTACAAAGAACAGCTATTATTTCATTCAAAACAAATTATTTTTAGTACCATGTGAGTTCAATGGATGTTTCAGCTGTCTTCCAAATAGAAATGGGAAGATTTATAGTCCAGTGTCCATCTGTAAGGCCAAGATCTCTTGAAATAATAGATCCAATGGCACCTTAAAGACTAACAACATTTATTAAAATACAACCTTTTGTGAGTCACAGTTCAGAGATATATGGAGAACTTATTTAAGCAGGAAGATTACAAGAGCCAGGAAGGAGGAGGTGAGGCAGAGAGTGAATTTCCTCATGGCTCTTAAATGTAAATGGGGGGGAGTGAGGCAGGAACAGGTGTGAATCCAGTTATAACATTTCAGAGTGTGAGGTCTCTGCGCATCTGAGACAAAATAGCAGATGATGAGAAAGATTAGAAGTTCAAACAGTTAATAAGGATGATAAGTTTATGTAAAAATTTACAGCTACTGGTGTAAAGTTCTAGTCTAGTAAAACATGTTAAGAACAGTCAATAAAAATAAAGTGAGTCTTGTCATATTATTAGAGACTGTAGTAAGGAAATCCATCTCTTTTTAAGACAGGTGTTATGTCGTGTTTAATTTCTTGATGAGTTCTAATCCAGCACTTTCTTGTTGTTTATGCCCTTCAAAATTCTGTGATGATACAACTTAATTGCTGTATTCACCCACTCTTTAGCTACATAAAAGACCTCTCCTTTATCTATAATCTATTTTTCCTCCTCTTGATCTTCAAAATTGTAAATAATCAGTTCATTTTTTTCTGTTTCATGAAAAAAGTCTATAAGGTGTTTCCAGTTAGCAATAATGTAATTAATGTCTTTCCCCTAATCAAGGAGTTTGACTATCTCAACAAGTTCTGCCATCCTCACCAGCCATCTTCTATTGTAGGCAATGTGACTATATCCAGATTGGAGTACTGTAATGTGCTTTATGTGAGACGGCCTTTGAAAATGGCCCAGAAATTTCAGTTCATCCAAAATGCAGCAGCCAGGCTATTGTCAGGGGCAAGATACAAGAAGCATATTGCTGCACTGGCTGCCCATCTGTTTCTTGGCACAATTCAATGTGCTGATTGTTACTTTTTAAACCGTAAATAGCTTGGGGTCTGGGTACTTGAGAAGCCACCTTTTCCCATATTTTCCAACTAGCCAGTTAAGCCCCAACTGGCCTTGCAAGCCCCTGCCTTCAGAGGTGAGAAGGCAGCAACCAGAGACCATGCTTTTTCAGTAGTGGCACCTCATTTGTCAAATGCCCTTCCCCTTGGGGCTTGCACCAAACCAAAATGTTTCTATTCAGTCAGGCTCTTAATTAAGGGTTTTGCTTTTTAACACTATTTCATTGTTGAAACTTATTTTAATTAATGTTTTTAGTGTTTTGTTTCTATTATGTATGTCATATCAGGCAGGCTCCAGGAGAAGCAACATAAAAACTTCTAAATACAATTAAAGATAAATAAATAAAAAAATAAAAATGAGAGAGGAGCAGATGTATAATGTACAATTCTCATCTATTGAAGCACTAATAACATTGAAAAAATGTCTTATTTATAGAGAAGAATTAGTGTAAAGTAAACAGCAAATGGTGTGGAAATAAAGGATCTTGCTTTTTTCTTTTTAAAATGATTTCATTCCTCAGGAATTTGTATATTCACAGTGAGTCAGGCAGATTCTCAGGTTTGTTTTATACAAAGGAGAAGTAAAATCAAAATGGGGGAATTTCTAGTCAAAACAGCAAGATTGGGAAATTTGAAATTGTTCTAAAAACTTGATGCTGCTTCTTTAGAAGACCAAATGTAATCTTCAGACCAGGAAAAAAGTACTCTTTAATATGCCAACAAACTGCAGTAATGTGTTGCTGATATTTAATACTGTCACCATAAATGCCTTAATTCTATTTGTTAAATCCTCAAGGAAGGAACTTTGTTTACTTTACTCTAAAAAATATGATATACATTGGTGGTGCTATATAAATGACAAGCCAGGATCTGAGAAATCACCTTAGGGCTCACTGCTTTCTCCTCTGGCTGCTGACCATCACTCCAGCCTACTTTCTCTATCTTTCCTTCCCAATACTACTACCTCCTCCTCCCATCTTTTTCCTTCTACACTACACTTTTCCTTCCTCTTTATTCCAACACCAGTCACCTTGGCCATCCTGCTGCTCACTCTTTTCTCAGCCTGACCTCCTTGCCACCCACCCTTCTCCTCACCACTGTACCTGCGCACTCCCTCCTTGACATGTGGTCTACGCACCCATCCCCACCTCTGTACTCTGCCCACTCCCCTCTTTTTACTGCTGCCTGCCCACTCCCTGCCTTGTCATTCTACCATTCATCTGCTTCTTATTCACCTGCTTGTCCACCCAGTGTTTGCCACTTGGCTTGCCCATCCACCCTTCCCCTTGCTACTCTACCTGGCTGCACACCCACCCCTCTCCTCACCTCATCCACTCCTTTTCTCCCTACCCATCATGGCACAGCAGGCCACTCAGACTCAGTAGAGACACCTGGCATTTTATCTCAACCTACAAGTCACTCAGAGGCAGCCCCTATGGAGGAGGAAAAGGAAAGAGAAGAGGCTGATGCTTGGCTCTTAGCCTTGTGGTGAGTGACTTCTGTTCTCAGAGAAAGGAAGAGGAGGAGGTGGCAGCAGTTCCAACAGAGGAGTGTTGTATGTGCATGTTCCACCCCCTCTCTATTCCCTCCCCCCCAGGTCTCTTATCTATTTATTTATTTTTGCAAAGCAAGGGGTTTCCCAAGTTTGCAGAAAATAAGTCTGTAGCCTATACATGGCCCCAATACACGTATTTAAGTATCAGCAGAGTTGCCAAATTGAGAATTGGATGCATTGACAAGTTCTGCAGTAATGTCCCAGATATCTTTGTGATAGCACCAGCCAGTTGGCATCCACTGTTCCTGCTCTGCCTTCTCCTATTCAGTGCAGAGATGGAGAAAGTGGAAATTGTTACCTGCTGATCATATTGTTTTTAAAGTTATAGGAAGTCCAACATGACAAAAAGTGACAACCCACAGATGAAGCATCCTTCCATATACATTCTCACCATCCGATGGGTGTAGCCCTAGTAAATAACATTAATTTACCTGAGACTTGTCTGGCCATTCACTCATGTAAGGTTACCAACATGACTTCTTTGCTAGATTTGTGATTACTTTAGCAATCTACAGTTTTCCAGTGTTCAATGACTTCTGGCAGGCTCCTGTGTTTTCTAATTGGGTTCATTTTTACCAAAGATATATGCTCAAGAATACACTGAGGTACAATACCTGACTTCTGCTATTCTAATGATCCTCCTTGCTGATTTCCCAGATGGCCCTTTTAAATGGCTGAAGAAGGACAAGTGAACTGGCAATCAGAAGGCAATCAGCAGAGATTAGCAGAACATCTGCCTTCTGGTCTTCTGCTAACACAGCAGTGCCGTGCCTGTAGAGACCCTGTCAAGTTAAAAAAAAAAAAAAAAGATCTGTGCAGTTTTGCATTCTGGCTGTAAGAAGCTAAAGATCTGTGGCCAAATTCTGGCTTATTAGTTCAAATGACAGAGTTAAATTGAGTACTCATTCCCCAACCATTACAGACCTTGGCTTCCAAAGGGACTTTGTCCACAACTTCTCAGGGTCATTTTCTTTTCTACTTCTGTACTTCCAACAGTTTACAGCCACCCCTGTCCACCACATTACCAATCTTTCCATTTCTCTATTTGTCAGCATTTGTCAGTTTCTCTTGAGCAGTGATAGGCTGATAACAGACTGCTGGTTTGGGGTGGTTTGCAGCCGCCCTGAGGAAAGCTGGCCAGAAGAGCGCCCCGGAACTTCCGGATGGCGCTCTAGAAAAGGGGCAGGCCATGGGTGGCCAGGGAGCATCTGGAACGGTCCCACGTCCTTCTTGCGGCTCCCCAAGTGCTCTTGAGGTGCTCTCTAGCCTTCCAGACGGCTGGTCACTGCCTCAGAGCTGCCCTAGCAAAAAGGGAACACTTTCCAAGTGGTCCCTTTTTGAGCTGGGTGGATCGTCTTTCAGGACGGGGTAAGTTCGGGACAGAGGCGGGTGGCAGATGTTGCATTCTGGCCGGTTTTTTGGGGTCGACTTCAGAGGCATCTCTGAGTCGACCCAAAGTGCTGGTCTGTAATCAGCCATAATGTATGTTACAATATTTGCAATAGTTGTATTTCATGAAATGGTGAAAGCTGGTAACTTTCACCATGTGTATATAGAATCATAGAGTTGGAAGGGAACTCCAGGGTCATCTAGTCCGATCCCCCCACTGTATAATGCAGGAATTTCACAAATATCTCAACACACATGCATCCCCAGTGACCCTTGCTTCATGCCCAGAAAATGGCAAAAATTTCCAGGATCCCTTGCCAAACTGGCCTGGAGAAAAATTGCAGACCAATGCCAAAGTGGCAATCAGCATTTCCCTGGGCATGTAAGAAAGGGCCACGAGAACTAAGCACTGATGCGACCCATTCTTCCTTCCTCTCATGATCTGTCTAATTTGCAGAATCAGCATTGCTGTCAGATGGCCCTCAAGCCTCTGCTTAAAAACCTTCAAGGAAGGAGAGCCCACCAACTTCTGAGGAAGCCTGTTCCATTAAGGAACCACTCTAAATGTCAGGAAGTTCTTCCTAATGCTTAACCAGAAACTCTTTTGATTTATTTTCAACCCATTGGTTCTTGACCGACCTTCTGGGGCAATAGAAAACAATTCTGCACCATCCTCTATATGACAGCCCTTCAAGTACTTGAAGATGGTGATCATATGACCTCTCAGTTGTCTCCTCTCCAGGCTAAACATACCCAGCTCCTTTCCTCATAGGACTTGGTCTCCAGATCCCTCACTATCTTTGTTGCCTTCCTCTGGACATTCCAGCTTGTCTATATCCTTCTTAAATTGTGATGTCCAAAATGAAACAGAATACTCTAGGTGAGGTCTAACCAGAGCAGTGATACCATCACTTTGCATGGTTTGGACACTATACGTCTATTGATACAGCCCAAAATTGCCTTTTTAGCCAGCACATCACCCTGCTGACTCATGATCAGTGTATGGTCTACTAAGATGCTTAGCGTATATGAGTGTGTAAAAGAGAAATGGAAAAAATTACAAGACAATTCAAATCCTAGTAATATTACACAACAATACAATGGAAAAAATAAGGTGATTTAACATCTCTGGCATTTGAAAGCTGGCAAGTTTCTATATAATCCATAACAACTGACTCTTTCCCACCCACCCCCCAGCTATGCCTCTTCTGATGGGCAATGTAAATCACCAGGTTTACAGACCTAAAATGGGGATTGTAGCATCACAGAGATTCAAGTGCTGCATTCAATGTGCCACAGGGAAGGGGCTGCTGTCTGCTTTCTGTGGTGCTGCAGCACCACCATGGTAGATGGCCAGAGAGTGGTATTGCGGGTGTCAGTTTACACAAGAGGCCAATAAGACACTTCCCCAGTCCACTAAAGCAACTGATCCTAGCCTGGTTCCTCAGTTTGAGCTATGGATCACTCAGGTACAGATTGACTTAGTCATGGACTTCTCACTCCACTTCACCTGCTTGCTGCCATCATACCATCCTTGATGCAATGGAAAATTGACGCATGGAGAAAAGAAATGGTGAAACATGATTAATATCAACATTATAGCTACAATCAAGCAAGCTATCTGTAAACAGTGACATTCTTCTGCACATGCACCAGGCTTGCTGAATTTCCTGTCCCACCTGCTCTGTTGGGCATTCCCTGAAGGAATCCCACTAAATTTATGAAAATAAAGCATGGGGCTGCATTGGTGGGAAGAGGAGGCAAAATCTCCATTACATGTGGACCCAGAAGTTTCACCCACAGTTCTGTGGATTCCACCCACTAATGATATTATTTAACTATTGTAGCATTTTGTTATACATGTGCTTTGCGGTTTGTTTGTTTTTAAGAACAAAGAACTCAGAGGTACCTTAAAGACTACTACATCTATTGTGGCATAGCCTTTCATGAGCTAGAGTCCACTCCATCAGAGGGCCGGCAAACCCAAAAGGTTGATCATGACAGACCCCTAACCCCACAAAGGGGGGATGCTTTCTGGCCTTCCCCTAGCCACATAAGCTCATTAACCACAAAACCTGCCACCACTAAGGCCAAGCCTCAGCTTAGGCCTTTGCACCCACTGGGAGGCCCAAGGATCCCCTAGTTTGGAGGCCTTCCCCCTGCTTCAGGGTCATCAGAAAGTGGGGGGTGGGGTGGGAAATTGCTGGGGACTCCATTATTTTCTATGGAGATCAATTCCCATAGGTTACAGTGGAGAATTGATCCACAGGTATCTGGGACTCTGGGCAGGACTGGATCAACATGTTTTTTGAGGGAGGGGAATTAAAAAATGATGTCCCCTTATGGGCCCATTCTATCTTATGGGCCCATAGAATGGAATGGATTCCATACCCAATTTGGCACCTCCCCTCCAGCAGCACCCGGGGCAAGCGCCCTCTCTATTCCCCCCTAGATTCCTCCCTGTCTCTGGGGGAGCTGTTGTTTGAGGTAGAGGCACCAAATTTGCAGCATAGCATCCAGTTCCTCTCCTCAGAACACCCTCTAGGTTTCAAAAGGATTGGACCAGGGGATCCAATTCTATGAGCCCCAAAAGAAGGTGCCCCTATCCTTCATTATTTCCAGTGGAGGGAAGGCATTTAAAAGGTGTGTGGTCCCTTTAACATTGATGGCCAGAACTCCCTTTGAAGTTCAATTATGCTGATCACAACCTTGCTCCTGGAGCCATCTCCAATCTCTCCTGGCTCCACCCCCAAAGTCCCCAGATATTTCTTGAATTGGACTTGGCAACCCTAAATTCTGGGCCAGTGTGTTTTATCACCTGTGCTCATACTGAGCATTTCTTAGCAGCCATATGCCTTTATGATGCTGCAAGATCAATGCTGAGTGATTCCACCTCTTCCTCCTTACATTTTCCAGTTTAGGCACCAAATCCTTCTCTTCATTCAGTGGCACTAGCTGGGTAGCTGACCTGCCCACGGAGGTAAGTTTGCTCGGAAGATTTCTATATAGTCCCCTGGGTGGAAACCATTTATGGCTTTAACAGTAATTACTAACAACTTCAATTGTGCCTAATAGCAAAATGGAAACCCATGAAGATGAGCCCAAAGGAGTGTGACATCCTCTGTGCTACCACACCGTCCTTTGTTCACTCCCAATTTCTCAACTCTGTAAGTCTTTATAAATCGAAAACTTAATGAGAAGCTAGCACAGATAACCATCAAACCTGCCCCAATGCTGTGTTCTGCTGCTTTCGAGTCTGAATTCATGTTGTAGACCATTATTTGCTGAGACCCAAACAATGCATAATAATTTACACATGTGATTACATTCTGAATTCTATTGTAACTTGCAAATAGAAGAAATGAAACACCCCATGTAAATATATTTGTCTTTTGTTGATGATAGCAGGCAATTAAGCACCCCCAAAAAATATAACGCAGAAGGAATTGCATAGATACCAAGCAAAAATATGTTATTCACCAAGATATTTAACTACAACTGGGAAGCAGAAGATAAAAAGAACAGAAAAGAACACAACCAAAATACAAAGCATACAGGAATAATGTTAGAGTTGAATTTGCCAATGCTATTACTCCCTGTTGTTTTTCTTAGGTTTTCCTGAAACTCCCCACAGAAAATTACATTGTACAGGCTAAGACAGTTTTCCTATTGCAGATATAGTTTTGTTCCTCTCTCCAGATAGTCATGCTGGTTTTAGCTTCACAGATATAAAGCAACAGATTTTTTTTAAAAAGCAGATATGTAAAAAGCCCCTGTGATCTGCTCTATGGGTGTCATTTAGATTAATGCACTGTGTGCATGATCACCAAGATAAAAAAGAAACCTTAGCTTGGCCACCTTCAGCATTGTTCTTATCTGACATCTTTTAAACATTTTTTTTAAATCCCTCCAAGATATAGAAGGAAGAGAAAATGAGGCAAACACAATAAAAAAGACCCAGGGAACAGATCTTCACTGTGTGTGCAGCTTAATTATTCTCAGTAAGACTTTGAAGTCGCCCAACTTTCATAACTCGTGGGGAGAAAAGGTTAGCTTAACAATGAAGCAGTTTCTGTAAGTGCGTAAAAGAGAGGCCTATGACCATTTACTTGTATCCAGAATGGATGGATGATCTTTAGCTGTCTTGGTGTTGAGTAGCTGCATCTTTGAAACTGGGTTGTCCTGTCCTGTCCTATCTGGCATCATTCATTTATTAATCCTATTTGTATCCAGTCCTTCCTCCAGGAGGCTCAGGTGGAATACATAGGATTATTTCGTTTTATTCCTATGATCATCCAGGCAAAAGTGTGCTGGCCACTTTCACATGCGGAATAATGAGCCAATAAAGGCCTCACTATCATCCCACATGAACTGTGTGCAGTCTAAAACATGCCCCAGAATCTTTTTTTTTTTAATTTAATTGCAATCCCCAAACAGAAAGAAATAAAAATATAACACAGTATAATAAAAATGGTGGCAAGCCTATAGATAAGCATCTATGAAAGGTTTCTGAACATATAAAATTATATCAATGTGCAATTGTCTTCCATAAGCCATATGTCCAAATTCTGATAAGGTTGTAAGGTCCTCAGTTCAATGGATTATGGAAGGTGGGCATTCATCTCTCCAGCATCATAGCACAACTCTTTTAGCAACAGTAAGGGCACAGAGGATTCATTTTTGTTGACCATCAGTTAGCCTCCTGGAGACAAGCAAATAAATTAAAAGATCAATGAATATTCTACACAAAACTATACCAGTAATTATTTTGTCCCCAAAAGACTGAGTAACTGGACATGCAGTGCCAGCCTGAGCCCTTCTGGGCAGCACAGCTCTGCCCCCGCCCTTGAGTCCTGGGCCTTGAGTTCTGGGCTGATTAGACCCACAGCTGCTGCCTATTCACAAGTAGACCCACGGCTGCCACCTATTCACAAGTAGACCCACGGGACAGGGAGGGCAGGAAGGGAGGCAAGGAGAAACAGCGGCAATCGGGGCAGGGAGGACCGGAAAGGAGAAACAGAGGTGATCGGGGCAGGGAGGGTAGGAAAGGAGGCAAGGAGAAGCAGTGGCTATCGGGGCAGGGAGGGCGGGAAAGGAGACGAGGAGAAGCAGTGGCTATCGGGGTGGGGAGGGCGGGAAAGGAGGCAAGGAGAAGCAGTGGCTATCGGGGTGGGAAAGAAGGTGAGGAGAAGCAGTGGTGATCGGGGCAGGGAGGGTAGGAAAGGAGGCAAGGAGAAGCAGCAGCAATCGGGGCGGGGAGGGTGGGAAAGGAGGCAAGGAGAAGCAGCAGTGGTTGGGGTGGGGAGAAGTGGTGGTGATCGGGGTGGGGAGGGGAAGGATTTTTTTAAAAACCAAAAGGTAGGGGCAGCCAATTTGGCACCCCTCCAGGGCCGGCACTCTAGTCAAGCACCTAGTTCGCCTAGTGGAAGAGCCGGCCCTGTGGACGTATCAAAAGCATATGTTTAAGAAATGCATTTAACCTCTTGTGTTGCATGCTAAGATTCTATAACTGCACACCAGTATTCCTCAACAAACCAGTAAAGAATGAGTTCCCGGAGAGCAGAAATTCTGACAGTCTTCGTACTATGGTCTGACCAAATGAGATGTGCATTTGAACACTAGCTAATGAAATTCTGAATGGAGTCACCTCTTGGTTTTTAAAAGAATCTCCTCTCCATTTTTTAATATAATTAATCCCATCCATTTTTTTAAGAATGTTTGAAAATCTGGGGAAATTTTGGAAATGGATATATGCTTTTCATTCTTGCACATGAGAGAAGGAAGGATGGCTGGAGACAGGGGAGACTGAAACAGCAATTAATCTAACTGATAGATAGGGGTATGTTCAAACAAAAAGAGGTTCTAGATCAAGGGTATTGAACTCATTTGTTATAGGGGCCAGATCTGACATAAATGAGATGTTGTTGGGCTGAGCCATGTCAGGTCTTAAAATAAAACCTGCTTAAAGTATTAGCACTCGTTGGTCTTAAAAGAGCTTTCTTTTTATCTCTCCCATGGGATTCGGGGAGTTGGGCAAATGAAGCTCTGGCTCTTTCCTTCCTTTCCCAGGAGACCAGGAGAGGGAGGAACCTCAGCCAATAGAAAGAAGAGAGGCAATTGAGAGAGTCTGGCAAAGCAAGTTCTTCCCACTTTCTCTGCAAAAGGGAGAAGACTCAGCCAATGAAGAAAACAGTTTTTGCTCTGTAGCTCCTGTGTGATTGAGAAAGCCTTGCAAAGCAAGCTGTGATGCAGAAGGAAGCAAGAGAGAGGGAGAAGGAAGCAGATGACAGCCAGTTGCTTGGGGGCCTGATAGAAGCCCTTCGAGGGCCTGATTCAGCCCCCCGGGCCGCATGCTTGACACCCCTGTTCTAGATGGTTCTGATGAACAGAATAGTCTCAGTGGGCACTTATCTATACAATGTTCTGCTTTTCTGTTCTTGCTGGATTGGCAATAACTTTATAGATTATATAAACAGTGCGGTCCATTTTGTGGGTTTTCCCATTTTCTGCTCTGGAGCAGTGCCTGCCCAAACTGGGGGGAAGAGGCAGGAGACTACATTTTCTCCTCTTCACTCATACACCTACAGGTGACAGATGCAAATATTTTTCTTATACATGGTGGAAGGCAGGCAGGTGGGATACAGTCAGATGCATCCCTCCCACTCCATCAAAGGCGGGAAAAATTAAATGAGATCTATTGATGAAAAGGGATCTGATAGCTCCCCTTCGCCCACTCCCTTTCCTTCCCTCCCTCCCCTGGAAACTAAACAATCTTTTCTGCCTCTTGAAAGACTCTTCTACATATTCTAAGCTTGTTAATGTCAACGAATTTATAAAACTATAGCTTTGCATATGAAGGCACTGTGAGATATTTGTGGGAGAATAATGCAGATAACATTTCTGAAAAATCTTGTTATCTTTAATACCATGTGAAACAGCTGTTTCCTTGATACAAACCCACCCCCAAGCTGTGATTGGCTTTATTAAGGAAAAGTGTCCATGAGTCAAGCAAGTCAGGGGGTTTCTATTATTATTTTATTATTATTTTATTTTATTTATATCCTGCCCTCCCCTGTCAGGCTCAGGGCAGCTAACAACAGTTAAAATGCATAATGTTAAAATAAATTACAGTAAAATCATTAAAATTCATTCTACACATACAATATATTTCCATTATATTAAATTAAATTAACCCAGAGCTTATGAACATGCTCATCCCTACCCCTTTCTACATATTACACTGTTTTTTAAAGCATTTTCCCCAAGTCCAGTTGATCTTCCAGTCAAGAGAAAAATTCTGCAAACATCACAGCACAATGATGTGAGATGATGGGCAGGGAGGGGTGGGGAGGTTGACTACTGTGGACTTAGAAGAATGTAATTCTGCTTGAGCCCAACCTGAATAAAATTTGTATGTGCGTCCCTATACTAAACTAGGTAATTTATACAACCAACATTGCTTTAAAACAACTGTGCAGGAAGTCTCCAAGGGCTTTATCCAGGACATGGATATAAGCAATAGCTAGATATTTAGGGAGCTGTCCAAAAGACAACAAATGTTTTCCATTGATGACAAAACTGGAACCATGACCAGATGAATACTTTTGGCCCAGCCCTAATTTGAATTGCCTGACTGCAGAGCTTTCAAAGGCTTGCCATAGCCATAGCAAATTGGCAATAAATAAATGTTAATTAGCTGCTGCTTTTCTTGTGTTCAAGCGAGGTAGATAGACCAGCCAGATTGATTAGAGACATCTACAGCTTTCTGAGATGTGAGGTCTTTTACAAATAGCTGTACGAGACAGAAATATGAGGTGCTTCTAAAGAGTCAGTTGAAATTAAACCCTTCCAAAAATCGATGCATCAGGGAACATCTCGTTCTTGTTTCCCCGCTTTGCTGATTTATGCCCTCACCTTTTCATCCTTTACCTGCACAGTTTTATTTATTGTCGCATCCTATTGAAGCAAACTTCTGTGTTGCTTTGTTATTCTGTTTTTCACCTAATGCTCATGTAACCTTTATGTGTTTCTTTGTTGTTATTGGTAGAAAAGAAAATCACTTTCAAGAAACCTTTTCCTTGGAGGTTTTTAAACAGAGGCTAGATGGCCATCTGACAGCAATGAAGATCCTGTGAATTTAGGAAAGGTGTTCGTGAGTTTCCTGCATTGTGCAGGGGGTTGGACTAGATGACCCTGGAGGTACCTTCCAACTCTATGATTCTATACCTATACTCTGAATGCTTTTTTTTAACTTTCTCAATTCAGAATTATCCTTTCTTCCACATTGTGGATTCCAGTTGGTCCATATAGCATGTGGGAGCTGGAAGTAGATCTTTTTATAAGATCTTCTGAGATGTGTCTGTCATGATGGTGTGGGAAATCCAAAAACATAGTGGGCTTTTTAATTTTAAAATTAATATACCACTTTTTCCAAGCTCAAAACAGTTTATTATGCCCTTATAAGTGGTTTAGAGAGCCAGCTTGGTGAGGTAGTTCAGCTTGCATAAATCTCAGAGCAATATTCCCATGTCTGAAATACATTCCAAGAGGCGGGGGGAATATTCTTGCTGTCAGGATGTCCTTCACCTTTCTTTGGATTGAAATATGATCCTTCTACTCCTAGGCTCAGTGCCCTGGTAGTTATCTCAACATGTTGGGTACCTTTGCCTCCCTGACACAGAAGCAAACACCACTGGAGCTGCCAAACAGCTGATCAGCACTGGCCTTTCTGCTTGCTGTTCCCCCACTGGAAACCCTTGCACAGCACCAGGATTTTTACATCCTTGCCTCTGAAGACTGAGAAAGAGGTAGAGCTAGACCACCACAGCCTCTGTACTGCCTGAAGTCAACCTGGATGAGGCAAGGATATCCAAGCCATGGGAGGTTCATGTGGAGAACCTTCTAGGAAGCATTTTGAGTGTTTCCATATTTGCAAAGGCATCTAGCATCTGCTCCAGTGAGGCCTTTCCCCTCAGGGAGTTCTAGACTTGTCTGTGAGACACACAAACACACACAGCTCCTATGCATGGCTCAGAACATCCCTAAAAATATGTTATTTTGATGTTGGAATGGCTTCTTGTACGTGTTACAAAATACAGTTTTCTAAGAGTTAATTTGTCTCACCCAAATAAAAACCAAATAAAGTACAGATGAGGTCTGCACACTTCAGTGAAGCCCAACAGTTGGTGTTCTAGCCCACAGTTAGAAGTTCTATAAAATTGTCCTCACATGAATAAATGTGCTCAGTGATTGGCTCTCACACTAGGAAATTGCTGTCTTGGGAACAGGCCAATTAACAGCAGCAGGAAACCACAAAGTCAGAAAACACCACATATCAAGATACACACACACTGGGGGATGTTTTGGTGAATCCAAATTGCTTCCACTGGGTTGATTATGGAAATCTTCCCTGACACTCACCATGGACATCTATCTTTTTACAAGCAGGATTTCTCTTTCAAATTATGGTACAGATGAGAGATGACTCTTGATTTAATCCTAAACAGTGTCTAGAATCTTTTGCAATATGTTAGCAACAGCCATAGTAATATCAGATTCAACATCTGGAGGAATATTGAATTATCCAGAAAATTGAATGCAGTCATTTTCTGAAAGAAACTTAAGGGCATAAGATGTGAAATTCTTGGGGCTCAAAATCAATCCATGGATTTTAGCACTGGGCATAACTGCACCCAGTTTACCACCTGTTAACATAGGTACCTTGATACTCTGCACTCCAGGTCATGATGGAGAATGTCAAGTCTGCATGCAGGTCTCCCATGTCCACTTAGTCAATTAACATGGGCTCCAAGGCCACTTCCTTTTATAGACAGGTATGGGTAGGCTGGATGAGGATATGGGAGGTATACTGCACACAGACCAGCCATTTCTCATAAAGTCATGGTGCAGCATACCTAAAGGGCAGAGAGGAAATGAGCTTCTTATTCTTTTCAAATATTTTTATAATTTTTTTTCCCAAATAGGTGGAAATGTTTAAGCATTCAGTGAACATCTGGAGAATGAGAACATCATTCTCCAGATTTATTTATATATTTTTATTTATTCGAGATTTATATCCCACCCTTCCCACAAGTGGCTCAGATGTTCACTGAATGCTTAAATATTTCGACATTTTCTGAATGTTTGCTCATATCTTGCATCCAGATCCTCCAGTTGGGTTTATTTCGGTATCTGAACTCTCAGAGCTGATCCAGGTCTTTTGCATCCTGAGATCCTCTGGCTTTCCAAAATCAGAAGCTTGAATGAATGCCAAATCAGCTTTTTACCATCTTTGCCATCAGGCAAATTGTTCCCTATCTATCCCTCCACATCTTAGCACAGTGATCCATGCAAATAGTCACCTCCAGGTTGAACTACTGTAACTCGTTCTATGCAGGGCTGCCCTTGTCCCTGCTCTGGAAATTTCAGCTGGTTCAGAATGCAGTGGTGCACCTGCCAACTGGGCCATCTGTGTAGGTGCACATGCAGCTGATGCTGTGTCAGCTGAATTGGTTGCCAGTTGAGTACTGGATCAAGTTCAGGTTTATGATGTTAAACTTTAAAGTCCTATGCAGTCTGGGACCACCATATCTGCAGGACTGACTCTCCCTATATGTCCTGCGATGAGCTTTGTGCTCCTCTGAGCAGCATCTTCTGGTGGTCCCCACCCCCTAAAAATATCTGCTTAGCCTCATCAGGACCAGGGCCTTTTCAGCTCTGGCCTGGTGGGACTCTCTGCCATATGCAATCAGCGCCTTGAAGGTAGGGTCGGCACATGGAAGTTGGCCGCCTGGGGCACCCCCTCCCTGTCCCCACTACCACTGAGGGAGCTTGCTTCAGAGTGAGCGGTCTGGGCAGTAGCTACCTATGTGCTTCTTCCTGCATTCTAATTCAGCTGCTGCCCAGTCAACTCCCTCTGAAGAGTGGCCACCTGCAAGCTTTTTCCTGCACTCTGAATCGGAATGCAGGAAAAAACGTGCGGTGGCCACTGCCCAATCAGCTCCTTTTGAAGGGGAGAGGCTCCACGGCCCCTGCTAAGCTCCCTCCAAAGTGGAAGAGGCTAGCTGGGCAGGGGGTGCACAGGGCATTGTTTCTTTGTTCTGAGCAATCGGAGCAAGGAAACAACTCACTTCCTGCCCAGAAGCCCTGTCCCATTTTGGAGGGAGCTGAGCAGGAGCTGCAGCGGGCATTGTTTTCTCTCTCTCTCTGCTTGCTCGGAATGAAAAAACAATGCCCCCCACAGTACCTGCTCAACTTCCTACAAAGCAGGACAGGGCTGCTGGGCAGGGGCGCGCTGCCACAATGACAGCACTTTCAGGTGATGTCATCACTCTGCTTGTACTTCGTGCACATACGATTAGACACGCGGGGGGGGGGGCGTGGTGCAGGTTTCTGCCGGGGCTGGCAGAACCTAGTGCCAGGCCTGCATGAAGGACTTATTACAGTTCTGCAGGGCCTGCAAGATGAAGTTATTCTAAGAACATAAGAGAAGACATGTTGGATCAGGCCAATGGCCCATCCTGTCCAACACTCTGTGTCACACAGTGACCAAAAAAAAAAAAAACACCATCAGGAGGTCCATCAGTGGGGCAAGGGCACTAGAAGCCTTCCCACTGTGCCCCCCTCCAAGCACCAAGAATACAGAACATCACTGCCCCAGACAGAGAGTTCCAACAATATGCTGTGGCTAATATCCACTGATGGACCTCTTCTCCATTCTGCCAGGCCTTTGGGTGAAGTGGCAGTTATACAGTTATATAGTTATCCCCAGTTATCCCCTGCTCCACCCATCCTCTTAATTCATCATAATAGTGTCTTGCACCTCTTCACCAATCAACTGTTTCATCTTGTCAGGGGTCCTTGCCATGCATATTGCTGTTCCATGTTTCTGTGAATCTGTGTAACTGCACTGGGACCTGCTACTTTGCAATGCGGGCTGGGCAAGAAACACTCACCCTTGCTTTTTGGTGGCTTTTACTGTGATTTTTGGAGGACTCATAACAGTCCAGGAGGGGGTATATAGATCTGGCCCCAACTGTAAAGACCAGATCTGACACAGAATCATACTGCTGTAAAGTATCTATCAATAAAGAGAATCTTTTCTGAACTACAGAAGGGCCTGATCATTGAGGACCGCTCAGGAGCTGACACATCTGAGCATACACTCATGATTTTCTAGGAGCTCCTGTAATACTATGGGCATACTACTAGGGTTTTAAATTGGCTTAGTGTTAGACTGTTTTAAAATGTTTTTATTGAATCTTGTTGTGAGCTGCCCTGAGCACACTTGCAGGGAGGGTGGGTTAGAAATATAAATAAATAAATACATGTAACTGTAATTGGACAATGCAACTGAAATAATGTGAATGTTTTTATGGGATTGTCACAAGTAAATTGCTCTGTGTTAAAGCCATTTGAATAGTTCTGGCTTGCTGTCTTGACTTCCATAATTTCACTCCCCTTCTTTCTACTCTGTACCTTGGATGGGGTAATTAATTTTGTTGCTGATTAAGCATCTCTCTCCCTCCCTTCTTTTTTCTCTCCCCGGGGAGAATTTATTTATTTACTATACAGTTCACCTTACTCATTGAGACTCAAAGCACATATATTCATTGTTTATATAATAATTACAATCTAATAAGGAATGTATTGGGATTAGCATTACAGAAATCTAAATAAACAAGCATATTAGAAATTATACAGAATAGATAGATGATAGATAGATAGATAGATAGATAGATAGATAGATAGATAGATAGATAGATAGATAGATAGATGATAGATAGATAGATAGATAGATAGATAGATAGATAGATAGATAGATAGATAGATAGATAGATAGATAGATAGATAGATAGATATGGCACCCTCTCAGTAGAAAACAACGTACTGACAGCATGGTTATTTGTGCATAATTTGTGGTATAATAATTAAGGATGTGCATTAACTGGCATACAAATGGAAGTTCATCATGAATTTTGGGCAGTTCATGGTTTACAAAGCAATGTTTGTGAACTAAAGAGCCTCCACAAACTTCCATGAATTTTAAGGCAATTTGTAGCCATTTGTGAAGTGCAGAAAGCAGGAGCCATATAAAAGCCCTGCTTTCTGCTCTTCACAAACCCCCACACACACACACACAAAACAGCTGAATAGCAGGAAGCCACTGAGCTGTTTAGTTGAAATGTCTCAGAGCCATTTAAACCCCAGCTTTCTGCTCCTCACAAAAAGTGGTGGAGAGCAGAAAGCAGGGTCACAAACTGATCTGAACTGGTTCAGTTCACAAACTGACATATCAGTTCATGGTTTGGTTCATGGTTCAGTCATGAACCATGAACCAAATCACAAAAAGACTGTGATTCACAAGAATCACAAAAAGAATCACAGACTGGTCCTGAGCCCTACGGGGAATGGGCGGAATAGAAATATACTAAAATAAAAAATAAATAATAAAAAATGCAGTTCATGTCCATCCCTAATAATAATTATACATAGTGACACAATCTGCAGACCCTTTCCCTTTATTCAGTGCATTCCTGGATAAGCCTGTAGTGTCCTAACAAGCCTAGCTCACTAGAGCTGAAAACCCAAGCCAGGATGGACATAATACTTGGATGAGACACCATCACCCAGGGTTACAGGGTTGCTATGCAGTGGAAGACAAAGCAAACCACCTCTGCTTACTTTTTGCCTTGAAAACTCCATAAGGATTCACCATAAGTTACAACTTGATGGAACTTTATTATTATTCTGATTTATATACACTGGTATTATTATTCTGATTTATACACACTAGTATACTCTGCTGTTCCTTCCCTTTATAAACTGCCTTCCTGAGCCATTTTGTTATGGTACAGCCTTATTACTTTTACATAAACCCTTCCTGAACAACTCCATTGTACAGAATCTGCAGAATGATAGGCATTTGAGAGCTCTCTTCGTTACCAAAGAACCATGATTTCCAGCAACCCCTACTCTTGCCTTTGGACTTTAATGGACTGTACAAAGACTGGCACTCTTGCCAGGGTAGCTTTTGGGCACTTGGCCCTCTTGGACCATCTTAGTGTTGAGCCAAGCCATGCCCAAGGCACCCCTCACTAGGACAATTATGCTGTGGGCCGCTTTGCCTACAGAAACTGTAAAGACTACAGACCAGGCTTCACCCTTAGCTGCCCAGCCCCTGTTGCAGATGCCTGCAACCCTGTCTTCAAGGAGACAAAACTAGCTGCAGACCTAGGGGAAGCCATGTTCCTGGGGAATTTCAAAACAACACACTATTTTCCTGTAGCAGCCATGAAGAGACTGAATCTTCACCATGTACTGAATTCCAGAGTCCTTGCATTGGCTTTAATTATGCAGTTATTGGCTGCCAGGTCAAAGACAAAGGAACTGATGTGAGCAATCATAACAATTGCTGATGAACAAAGGAATCTTCCTGCCATCCATCCAAATGGCACCTATGTCAATAGAACATCATTGGACTAATCTCACCATCCTATGGTTATCATCAGGCATATCCTGCTACCCATCTCCCCTCTTCCTGATTCCTTTGTTTCCCCCACATTCCCCAAGAGATGTCACCCTTACCAACCATTAGACCTTAAATTGTCCATTCCAGTTTTCTTTATCTAGTGTATGTTTCTACTCAGAGACACATTAATTGCTCTCTGAATGCTATTGTTAAATTTCCTGGGAACCATTGACCAGTCAGGTAATCCTGTCACAAGACCCTGTCCCAGGTCACAAAACTGGCTATATAAGGCAGACCCTCCTGTCATTCAGGTGTGACTTTTTCCTGACAGCTACCTAGTGGGAAGAAGCCACCACCACCCCACTCCTGATCAGTTTGGGTCCTTGTCCGTGTGACACTGGTCATCTCATGGGTTCTGCCCCCTTCTTCCCTGCCGAATCTCTGCTTCTCACCTGGACAGGTAATGTATTACCCACCAATGATACTCTTTCTAATGCAAACATCCTTATCTTTTCCTAAGCATTTTCATAGTTCTGAACTGTGTGATGAATGTATGGTTTTTATTTTGTATGCGTGAGTTTCCTTTAATAAATATAATTTACTTATACCCAATATCTCATCATTGACTTAAGGGCTCCTGGGAAATACCAACTCTGGTATACACAGGTTATTGGCCCCACCCTAATTTTGCCATCTTGCCTAATTGACTAAAAATTTTTCCAAATTCACTTGAAAAAAAGGCATTTTGGCTAACATCTTGAGAGCTATGCCACAATGGGGGGAGAGGACACAACAAAAAAATCACAGTTGTTGAACTTGCTCATTTGTAGGGCGATGCCCGTAGAAGGCCTTGAACAAATGTACAAAGCTGTTGTGCAAGAGAGGCCATCCTAAATATGTTTGGGTTCAAGGCCATGATTGTTAGCACCTTGAACTGGACCCAGTAGCTTGATTAATCTGGAAAAGATATTTTCCTTTTTGCAGATGCATAACCTTGCTTCTCCAGCAGTAATCCTGGATCCATGCTAAGCTCTTAACCAAGTCAGCAGGAGCCATCTGAACTGAAGTGAAATGGGAAGAACCTCAGCCTTCCCAAATACCATTACTTCTGTCTTGTCAGAATTCAGTTTCAATTTGTTCACATTCAGCCATTTAACCACAGCAGTCAGGCAATTGTTCAAGACTTCTACCACATCTTCAGGAGATTTGGAGAAAGATATAGAGCTGTATGTCTCCTTCTATCAATGTCTTTCACCAGCAGGTCTTTTTCATTTCATCTGATATACCCTCAATAATAGGTATTGGCCCTCCTTTTAGCGTTACTTATTTATGTGTTTTTAATTGAATTTTATAATCATAACAGTATTTTTACTTGTTTTAATGTTCACTGCCTTGTGGACTCTGACAATGGAAAAAGCAGCATAAAAGGTTTTAAATAAATAAAATATAGGTGGTCAATTGGCCCAGGATTGGATAGCTTCCTTGAATTGTCCTGGGGCTAACCTCTGTTTAATTAAACTAGTTGAAATCCACATGGTAAGTTACACTTTTGAGACTTTCTCACACAGGAAAAAGAAATTATTAATTTTCTATAATGCTGAATACATTTTAAATAGCTGGTTTTTCTCTTGAAAATAAGCTCTTTCATCTCTCTGGTACATTTTCTTTTCTAATTATACCTCTCATTAATGTCTGACTTTCCCCTTCAGTGTTCCTCTATTATTTATCATTAGTTTAGTTATATATATAATTTCCATGTCAGTGTGCAGAAGGAAAATACTGGACTTTATCTTAGTTAACTTTTTCCTTAGCCATCTCCTCATGGATTGCTATTTTTCCTTCTTTTCACTTTTTCTTGATACTCCTCAATCATTTTTATACCTTTTCCAATATAGCAGTTTAAAAATATTTCAGATGGATAAATATGGCCTCTCATGGGAGAGCAACCATCTTGGTGGTAAAATTAATCTCTCTCTCTCTCCCTCCCTTCCTGAGTGGTAGGCAAGGCTGAGAGAGTGTAACAGGCCCAATGTTACCTAACAGTGCTTCAAGGCAAAGTGGGTGTTTGAATGTAGGTCTCCCCAACCCTCCTTCAACATTAGGCTTGCCAATCCCCAGGTTCCAGTGGGGGTTCTTCCACTTTCCCAGGCTCGTTGCCACTCCCAGTCCGCCCCCAGAGGACCATGTGCCTTTCCACCTCTGGAGGCTTTAGTCTCCGATTGAAAGGCTTCCTCTTGGGATGGTGTGTCTGTGTTACTTTGAAGAAGGTGGCAGCAACTCGTGAATAGAGAGGCCAATCCCTCACTTCAGAGTTGCCAGAACCGGGGGGGGGGGGGGACATCTGCTGAGCACTTCATTATTCCCTATGTGGAGATCGATTCTCATAGGGTATAATGGGGAATTGATCTGGAGGTTTCGGGGGCTCTGGGGAAGCTGTATTTTGAGGTAGAGGCACCAAATTTTCCGTATAGTATCTAGTGCCTCTCCCCATAGTACCTCCCTAGTTTCAAAACTATTGGACCAGGAGGTCCAGTTCTATGAGCCCCAAAAGAAGGTACCCCTATCCTTCATTATTTCCTATGGAAGGAAAACATTTTAAAAGGTGTGCTGTCCCTTTAAATGTGATGGCCAGAATTCCCTTGGAGTTCAATTATACTTGTCACACCCTTGTTCCTGGCTCCACCCCCACATTCTCCTGGCTCCACCCCCAAAGTTCCCAGATATTTCTTGAATTGGACTTGGCAACCCTATTCAGCATGTTGTCTGTCATAAACTGTTGAGTTGCAGGCCTCAAGAAACTAAAACAGTGGGTGTCTTCTGATGGAGGTGGCGTCTCTTTGCCTTCATGTATTTTTGTCATGGAAATATACATTTTTCTTTTCCAGATAAATTCAGAGCTTACAGCAAACTGAAGCAAACAATAAAATTATGGACAATAAATCAAAACAAATAATAATCAAATGATATAGCAGCAGAGCAGAAAGTAAAACGCATAAGAGTAATTGCTTCATGGAAAGATCAACCGAGGAGGAATATAAAATAAAACCTACGTAGGTGAAGCATAACAAAAAACAGCATATTAAAAAAGAAATCTTCACCTGGCATTTAAACAACAGCAGAGAAGGTGTAAGGTGAGTCTGTCAGGGAAAGATGTTCCACAGTAAAAACAACACCACTTTTTTTTTTCTTTTTAGTGGCAAAATGCATTAGTCCACTCAAGCACACCAACCCTGGAGCTAATGTAAGGATTTGTCTTGTGTTAAGTCAGACAGGCAGATGTCCTTCCCAGTGATGCTACCTGAGATCCCTTTAACTGGGAATGCCTCAGATTGCCCCTGGGCTTTCTAGACACGAAGCCTTTAGAGTGATTCAATGAGAAGGGACATCTGTGATGGAGAGGAAGGCACCAAGGATATGTTTTGTAAATAAACTTGCTGACTGAAATAAGGATGATGACACACTTGATCACATTTTGGATTTCAGCTGAAATTCTACTTTACAGATTAACTGGGGATATGGCTGCCAGTCCCCATTTGGGGGCAGGGGATCCCCTGGTCTGTAAGCCCTCCCCCAACTTCAGGATTATCAGAAAGGGGGGGGGGAATGTCTGCTTGGCACTCCATTACGCACTATGGAGACTGGTTCCCATAGGGTATAATGGATAAGAACATAAGAGAACCCATGTTGGATCAGGCCAATGGCCCATCCAGTCCAACACTCTGTGTCACACAGTGGCCAAAGAAATTATACACACACACACACACACTAACATATATATATATATATATATACATACATACACATATACACACACACTGTGGCTAATAGCCACTGATGGACCTCTGCTCCATATTTTTATCTAACCCCCTCTTGAAGCTGTCTATGCTTGTAGCTGCCACCACCTCCTGAGGCAGTGAATTCCACATGTTGATCACCCTTTGGGTGAAGAAGTACTTCCTTTTATTCGTTTTAACCTGACTGCTCAGCAATTTCATTGAATGCCCACAAGTTCTTGTATTGTGAGAAAGGGAGAAAAGTACTTCTTTCTCTACTTTCTCCATCCCATGCATAATCTTGTAAACCTCTATCATGTCACCCGGCAGGCAACGTTTCTCCAAGCTAAAGAGCCCCAAGCATTTTAACCTTTCTTCATAGGAAAAGTGTTCCAACCCTTTAATCATTCTAGTTGCCCTTTTCTGCACTTTTTCCAATGCTATAATATCCTTTTTGAGGTGCGGTGACCAGAATTGCGCACAGTATTCCAAATGAGACCGCACCATCGATTTATACAGGGGCATTATGATACTGGCTGATTTGTTCTCCATTACCTTCCTAATAATTCCCAGCATGGCATTGGCCTTTTTTATTGTAATCGCACACTGTCTTGACATTTTCAGTGAGTTATCTACCATGACCCCAAGGTAGATAACTCTTGGTCAATCTCTGCCAGTTCACACCCCATCAACTTGTATTTTAGCTGGCATTCTTGGCTCCAATGTGCATTACTTTGCACTTGGCCACATTGAACCTCATCTGCCACGTTGATGCCCACTCACCCAGCCTCAACAGATCCCTTTGGAGTGCCTCACAATCCTCTCTGGTTCTCACCACCCTGAACAATTTAGTGTCATCCGCAAACTTGGCCACTTCACTGCTCACTCCCAACTCCAAATCATTTATGAACAAGTTAAAGAGCAAGGCACCCAGTACTGAACCCTGCGGCACCCCACTGCATACCGTCCTCCACTGTAAAGACTGCCCATTTATACTCACTTTCTGCTTCCTATTAATTAGCCAGTTTTTGATCCACAAGAGGACCTGTCCTTTTACTCCATGACTCTCGAGCTTTCTGAGGAACCTTTGATGAGGAACTTTATCAAAAGCTTTCTGGAAGTCAAGGTAAACAACATCTATCGGGTCTCCTTTGTCCACAAGTTTGTTCAACCCCTCAAAGAAATGTAACAGGTTAGTGAGGAAAGATCTTCCCTTACGGAACCCATGCTGAGTCTTCCTCAATAACCCATGTTCATCATTGTGCCTACTCATTCTGTGTTTCATAATGGTTTCTACCAACTTTCCCAGTATTGAAGTCAGACTGACTGGCTTGTAATTTCCCAGATCTCCTCTGGAACCCTTTTTAAAGATGGGGGTGACATTTGCTACCTTCCAGTCCTCAGGAACAGAGGCAGATATCAATGAAAGATTACATATTTTGTCAGGAGATCCACAAGTTCAACTATGAGTTCTTTCAGAACTCTTGGATGTATGCCATCTGGACCTGGTGACTTATTAGTTTTTAATTCATCTATCAGTTGTAGGACCTCCTCTCTTGTCACCTTAATCTGACTTAGGTCTTTCAATACCCCTTCTGAAATTAGTGATTCTCGAGCGGGCAAACACTTCTTGTCTTCCACAGTGAAGACAGAGGAAAAAAATGCATTCAGCTTCTCAGCCATTTCCCTATCGTCCTTAAGTAATCCTTTTACCCCTTGGTCATCCAAGGGCCCCCCTGCCTTCCTGGCTGGTTTCCTGCTTCAAATATATTTGAAGAAATTTTTATTGTTGATCTTTATGTTTTTTTGCAATATGCTCCTCATAGTCCCTTTTTGCCTGCCTGATCACAGTCTTGCATTTGATTTGCCACAGCCTGTGTTCCCTTTTATTAATCTCACTTGGACTAGCTTTCCACCATTTAAAGGAGTCCTTCTTACCTTTTACAGCTTCCATTACTTTGTTTGTTAAGGCCTTTTCTTATACCTGTTTGTGCCTTTCCTAACTTGTGGTATATATTTTATCTGAGCTTCTAGGACTGTAGTTTTAAATAGCCTCCAAGCTTCCCCAAGGGTTTTGACTATATTTACTTTCCCTTTCAGTTTCCTCTTCACATGCCTCCTCATCTCAGAGAATTTACCCCTTTTAAAGTTAAACGTTTTTGTGCTGATCTTTTGGGGCAACTCCCTATTTATACAAATGGTGAAATCAATAACGTTATGGTCACTGCTCCCAAGTGGTGTGATCACTTTTACATCTCTCACCCAGTCTTGGGCATTACTTAGGACCAAATCCAGGATCGGCCCTCACCTGGTAGGTTCTGAGACCATCTGCTCCATAGCACGGTCATTGAGAGCATCAAGAAACTCAATCTCTTTCTCTCGACCAGAACACATATTGACCCAATCAATTTGCGGGTAGTTGAAATCACCTATTACAACACAGTTTTTACATTTAGCCACTATCTTTAATCCTTCCATCATATTATAATGTCCTCTATCTTTTGATTTGGTGGGCGATAACAAACTCCCATAGTTAAATTTCCTTTTGGGCCCCCAATCCATGGGTATCTAGGGCTCGAGGGGCTGTTTTTTGAGATAGGCACCATATTTTCAGCATAGCATCTGGTTCCTCTCCTAAAAACCCCCCATGTTTCAAAAATATTGGACCTGGGGATCCAATTCTATAAGCCCCCCAAAAAGGTGCCCTATCCTCCATTATTTCCAATTGAGGGAAAGCATTTAAAAGGTGTGCAGTCCCTTTAAATGTGATGGCCAGAACTCCCTTTGGAGTTCAGTCATGCTTGTCACAACCTTGCTCCTGGCTCTACCTCCAAAGTTTCCTGACTTCATCCCCAAAGTCCCCAGATATTTCTTGAGTCAGACCTGGCAACCCCAAGTGGGGGAAATTCTGAACTAGCCAAGGGAACCCATCCAGTTCTTCATTCAATCCAGAGGTAACACAAAAGCAACCTTTTTGTTGTGGAGTCTCAAGTTTACAACCCCCTCTCTGCAACCATATATTTGTAGCTCATCTTCCAGGGTGGGGGGGGGGGATATAAACATGCATTACTGTCTGTGCAGATTGTTCAGTTTTTCCTCTCCTCCCAAGTTTTTGCTTTGGATTTGATTGTGGTCAATCAATTCCTCCTGGCCCTGCTGGGTTTAATTGTGTTAAATGCCTAAATACAGCTGGGTTTTATTATTACTGGCTTCTTGATGGATTTTAGTGCTGCCTCTTTGCATAATTTTTTGTAGGGCTATCATTATTACTGATTTTTGCCATGTGATTGCTAGTCATTTAATTAGAGATTCTCAATCATCTCACTGTTTGGACCACAATTTATGAGCAGAACCCAAAAGGGTTTTTTTTTTTGGGGGGGGGGGGAGGTTGGATTGTGTTTCAGACATTAGAAACTGGATTGAAAATGCTCTCTGCAGGCTCATTCAAACATTACTTTACTCCTCCCTCTTCCTCCTCTATCCTCTTAATTAAAGTTAAAAATCTGTTTTTAAAGAAGATGTTTTAATCCTCTCAGGTGTGGAAGAAGCTCTGGGGCTTGTCTCTATTCTAGCCTTGCCCATTTTGCTTCCATGTCTTTTGCTTCCAGTGAAATATCCATTGGGTCCAAATCATAGTAAAACAGTATACTACAACAAGCAAGAAAGCAAACTGGATTACAGAATTAGAGAAACATTAAAAAGGTAAAGGTAGTCCCCTGTGCAAGCACCAGTCATTTCCAACTCTGGGGTGACATAGCTTTCACAATGTTTTCATGGCAGACTTTTTACGAGGTGGTTTGCCATTGCGTTCCCCAGTCATCTACACACACACACGCACACCCTAGCATGCTGGGTACTCATTTTACTGACCTCGGAAGGATGGAAGGCTGAGTCAACCGCCCTGAGCCTGCCTTCAGTGGGGAGGGCGGGATATAAATAAAATAAAATAAACCCCGAGCCAGCTACCAGAATCCAGCTTCCTCTGGGATTGAACTCAGGTCGTGAGCAGAGCTTAGGGCTGCAGTACTGCAGCTTTACCACTCTGCGCCATGGGGAACTAAAACACTATAAATATTGTTAAGAGAAATTATCTTAATTTACCCCACTTCTTCTTGAAATCCAACTGTCAGTTTCTTTCCCACTTATTACAGATTTGGAGTCAGTTTCTGATCAGTTCGATTTTGATCAAAATTGAAGAGAGGAGGGCAGGAAGGAAGGATCTGTAAAATTTCATTATTTCACTTTGTAGATGCTTAGAGGTGAGCAATATCTCTCCAAACCTTCCTATCCTCCTGCTAGATCACCACCCTGTTGTACGTAATACAACTGCAAGGGCTGAAATTACAAAACAGTGTGATTGATTTTGTTATAAAGAGAAATCAAAGATAAATGAAAGGCAAGTCCCTCTTTTAAGAGAGAAAAAATAGCATAAGATGAATCAATGACTACATCTAAAAATTCATATCAAGACTTTCTTTTCCCCATAATACCAGGGAAAACTGCTCATAATACTTTTCATAT
The DNA here is from genome assembly GCF_032191835.1 of Heteronotia binoei. Classification (NCBI taxonomy): domain Eukaryota; kingdom Metazoa; phylum Chordata; class Lepidosauria; order Squamata; family Gekkonidae; genus Heteronotia; species Heteronotia binoei. The sequence goes on from NC_083223.1 coordinate 231,821,606, forward strand.
TAAATTGTGAGAAAACTGCCGAATTGATCAAATGAAGTGCTTGACAACACAAAATGGGTATTCATGTGTCAATCACATTTTGCAACCTTGGTTTTAATTAGAGAACAGAAGCTACCTTGTCCATTACCCACATTGAGGAGAGTGCAGGATATAAACATGTAAATAATAAGCTTAATAACAGAAATAAGCACAGCACAGGATGGAAAAAGGAGACCCAAACTACAAGCCCTGCCAAGACTCTTCAGAGTAGAGGTATCCTTATTCTGAGTGGAGTATATCAGAGTGTTTTAACATTAAATTGAATGTTACCCTGTGCCCTTACAAAATGGTACTGAAAGAAACAAGAGCACACTGGGATGCTGTGAACTTCTCAGTAAACCTATTCAGCAGTACAACTTAACTTGTTCAACATTCACAGTCACTGATCAGGGATATGTTCAGATTGCAGCTGCTTGTTGATCAGAAGCCAACTCACAGCTGATTGGGGGGAGATTAAAGAGCTCCTTTCTTTTACCTCCCCTCCAAACTGAATGAGGACAGAAGCAATGCTTTTGATAGCTGCACTGCAAAAAGGAGGGAAATGTTCCTTTCTCTTCCCCTCTACCCCCAAATTTAGTGAAGACAGTTTGCTTTTAATCCCAGCATTGTAAAAGGGAGAAGCAGGGGAGAAGTGATGCTTCTGAGCACCCCACTGCAACAGAAAGCTCCTTTCTCTCCATTTCTTTGCAACCTAAGCTTGCTATAGGGAAAGTAGAAGGGAAATGAGTTGGGCTTTTGATTCCCCTTGTGTTTATTATGCACACAGTGGGTGCATTCACACTACAATAAATAATATGTTTTGCAACTGGATTTTTTACCATTCTTACGCAGTAAAAATCTAGTTGCAAAACACATTATTTAGTGTCATGTGAATGCACCCAATCACTTCTCTATGTTGAAGAAAGAGACTGAAGATGTTAGTGATCCCATTACAGTCCTGATTTGATTTGAAAGTTGAAGTTTCTTATATGATTTCTTGGATTCAAAATTGATGAGGAGAGTTTTCATGTTTTCCTGCAGTTTGGGCACTGAATTGCAACAGTTTTTCTTTGAGCTTCCTCACAATGCAATCTTTCCATGGCATTCTCACATTTTTTCCTTGTATTCTCAAGCCATCTTTGATCCAATTTGAGAAGGCATGAAGGAATGACAGAGAAACCCCAGAAAGACAACAAATTGAAAGCAACCTCATGAGGAAACTCAGCAGGAGCAGAGTGGGAGGAAAAACTGGCTTTGGGCAAGGATTCTGCCCAGTCCTCACACGAGAGGCAGGGAGAAAGAGCCATTCAGCTCTGCACCTCATGTGACTCAGCTGAGGGCCCCCTGTGGCTCTGATGAACATAAGAACATAAGAGAAGCCATGTTAGATCAGGCCAATGGCCCATGCAGTCCAACACAGTGTCACACAGTGTCCAAAAATACACACACACACACACACACACATATACACACTGTGGCTAATAGCCACTGATGGACCTCTGCTCCATATTTTTATCTAACCCCCTCTTAAAGGTGGCTATGCTTGTGGCCACCGCCACCTCCTGTGGCAGTGAATTCCACATGTTAATCACCCTTTGGGTGAAGAAGTACTTCCTTTTATCCGTTTTAACCTGTCTGCTCAGCAATTTCATTGAATGCCCACGAGTTCTTGTATTGTGAGAAAGGGAGAAAAGTACCTCTTTCTCTACTTTCTCCATCCCATGCATTATTTTGTAAACCTCTATCATGTCACCCCGCAGTAGACGTTTCTCCAAGCTAAAGAGTCCAAGCGTTTCAACCTTTCTTCATAGGGAAAGTGTTCCAGCCCTTTAATCATTCTAGTTGCCCTTTTCTGGACTTTCTCCAGAAAGATGCATTTGTCAGCACATTGTGCCAGGTTCTGCTGGGCTGGGCACATCTGCACATTTCTCTCTGTAGCCGAGACACTCACTTTCCCAAGGTTGATCCAAGTGGGCAGCCGTGTTGGTCTGAAGCAATTGAACAAAGCAGGAGTCAAGTGCACCTTTAAGACCAACTAAGTTTTATTCAGAACGCAAGCTTTTGTGTGCTAAAAACACACTTCTTCAGATGAGGGGATCAGGTATAGTGGGCTGAAATACATGCAGTTTGTTGATTAAGGTGGCAAACTTGCTGGGATCACATGGTGGAACAGTGTGGCAATTTAGAAGGCCATTTGGTCTGGATAGCCATAAAAGATAATAAAAGTTTCCTGCAAATTGGTGTTTCTGCAAGTCTAGGTAAATCACAAAACCAGGTAAATCACTATTCCTGGTTGTAGTCCACCTAATTTACTTATCAACATCAATTTATACATTATAAACATCGTTCTGTTTAGGAAAAAAGAATACGTAAGATGAAAATGGGTTAAGTATATGTAATGAGATAAATAGCCAATATCCCTTATTTGAGTATGTCAATATAAAACATTATTCTGATACACTATTATTAAAGAGAAATATATTGGAATACTGTGAATGTATAGCTATACTCACTGAGAGTGGGTTTAGCATATATAATGAGATAAAAAACCAATATGGTCCTGTTCAGTCCTGGGGAGGTGTTTATTCCAAGTTTCATAATAATTCGTAATTCAGCAATTTCTCTCTCCATTCTGTTCTTGAAGTTCCTTTGCAGTAAAACAGCTGCTTTTATTACTTTGTATAGCTAAAAGACCAAATGGCCTTCTAAATTGCCACACTGTTCCACCATGTGATCCCAGCCAGTTTGCCCTCTTAATCAACAAGCTGCATGTATTTCAGTCCACTATACCTGATCCCCTCATCTGAAGAAGTGTGTTTTTAGCACATGAAAGCTTATGTTCTGAATAAAACTTAGTAGATCTTAAAGGTGAAACTTGACTCCTGCTTTGTTTTCTCAAGGTTGTGCATGGTTTACCTTGACTGGACACTTTTCCTGGGTTGTGTATGGCCCTGCTCACCAGGTGGGGGTGCAGGCTATCAGCCCAAAAGGAAATTCCCTGGTAGCTGTAATTGCCAGTCTTCCTTTGAAGGTCAGAGAAAAAACTCTGCAGTTTGGTACCCAATGTGAAAAAAAATGCAAAATAAAGAAATTCATAACAATGATATTAAAATTGGTGTCTGTTTTCTGTTTAGGTGACAGAGAAGTGGCATATAAATGGTGTTAGATGGCTTATCATATAAAAATGACACAAAAGACAAAAGGTAGTAGAAGAATGAAGAAGGAAACTAGGATGGCCAAAGGCATTCACAAAAATGTGCATAAAACTAAAATAAGTGAAAAACAGCATAGTGGACATCCCTGGTTATTTTTCTACTAAAGTAATCAGGTGCATAAAGGACCAGGTATGCACAATAAGCATCCCCATGATTCTTGCCATGACGGGCCAATCTGAACAGCTCACAAATCACAGCAGACTTTAATTGTACAACCGTGAAGGGCCCAGCTCTCCTGGATACACAACTCTCTAGCTGCCAGTACTACTCATATTTATGAAGATCTATATTCTTTTGATTCTTAAATTAGCATTCTGCATCTCCACATAGGAAAGAAATTTACCAGAGTTGCCTGCAGGAAATCCTGAGACCATCAGTAGTGCAATACTGTTGATTGCAGGCTCCCGAGTTGTTGAGGCTTGAGCAGGAATTAAAGAAAGCAACCAGAGTATTGTTCTGAGCTGCTGGCCTGCAAAAACTGCTTAAGGAAAGAAACAGAGGCACTTTATATCTATCATTCATAAACCTTCCACAACTTGCCAGGAAACCACTCTTTTCTTTATTAGATAAGTGTCCTTTGCAGCAACGAAAAAAATATTATATTCTTCATAAAGCACCTGTACATTTTATAGTCAATTATTTTTTTCCTGTCCTTAAGAGTTCCTTTTTTATAGAGACTTCACTTTCTACTATCATGGTCTGTTTATATCAATGAGAAAAATTAAATACAGACTGCCAGAGTTTGTATCTGACTTTTACTGTTGACAAATGGGAACAGTACCGAATAAAACCCTGTGGAGGCCCCTAGGCAGTTGAAATTTTGAGGGGGCCCTCGCAAATTATCTCAGAGTCTGAGCACCCACCCCACCTCCCATGGCTCCCACTGCAGCCACCTTCTTAAAAGCCCCTTTGGCAAAGCTGCAGGGGAGAGGCAGAGAGAGGCAAACTTGGCAACAATGCCAACAGCAGCCACACCAGGCAAGTCAAGCAAAGAGCAGCTCAGTTGCTGGCTGTGTGTGCAAACTGGGAGGGCTGCAAGCAGGGGGAAAAGCTGGCCTGGGGCCCCTAAAGGCATAGGGGCCCATAGGCCAGTGCCTACCTGACCTAATTGTTAATCTGGCTCTGAATGGAAACCCACAAGGAGATGCAGGGAGGGGTCTCCCTTCCACCACTATTTCCTCTTTCCCTTCCCTTAAAGCCCGCATAGTCTTTCCCTGTTTCTTGCCTCATTCTCTCACTCTCTCAGCTATCATCAACCTGCTTTTATCTACCCCTCTGTCTTCCACTCCCTTCTCAACAACCTCTACTGAGGAAAATTATGGCTTACTCGTGTGGTACCAGCTGCTGGGTCAGGCTCACATACAAGGTAGGGGAACCCTCAAGGACCTGTGGGGGGGGGGATATCATTTTTTTTCTTGTATCCCTCCCAACATTATTTCCCTCCTTCTAGCAAACTTCATGTCCTCTCCCCTTTTTCTGCTTCATTCTTAGTAATCCACCAAACTCCTATCTGCCCCCTATTTTCAGCTATATTATTTATTTACTACATTTATATCCTGTTGCTCTCTACAGTAAAGACCAAAGCAGCTTGCATCATTCTCCTCTCCTCCTTTTTATCCTCATGACAACCCTGTAAGATGGATTAGCTGAAAGTATGTGACTGGACCAAACTCATCCAGTGAGTTTTTGGTACAAGATGGAGATTCAAACCTGGGTCTCCCAGGCTCTACTTTGAACCTCCAACTGCTATATTATACTGACTTTCATAGAGTGGCTGCCATTGAAAAGCAGCAACCAGTTAAGCCTAATTGAGCCATATAAGTAAGTGGTATCGAGCTACACAGTGTTTCTGCCAGGCCTAGTGTGCCAACCTCCAAGCAGGACTTGAGGATCTCCCAGAATTGCAACTGATTTGTTTCTAGCAGCCAGCAGCCAGCAGCATGCTGCTAGGCTGCTGGAACGTCTTTGCCTCCCTGGGAGGAAAGGGAGGACTTTTGCAACCCATTTGAGAGTGTTTTTGAAGGGGCGGGGCTTGCTGTGATAGCAGCAGCACCATCTGCCCCCTACCTCAGTCTCCAGGCTGAGATCGGGGCAGATGGAGCTCCTTTGGCAGATCTGCTGTGTTTGTTAGTTTCAGGGCTGGGAGGCTGAGCAGCGCGTTCGCTTGCTCCTCTGCTGCCTGATCAGATCGTAGATAAGGCGCGCTCCTGAAGAGCGGCCTGGACGGAGGCTGTAAGGGTTTGTCTCAAGTTCAGCTTCTGCGATCCGGCCTCTGATAAGGCCCTGCGGCTGGCTGTTTCTCAGCGTTGGACTGGTGGCGTTTTGGAAGAGGAGCTCCATTTCACGGCCTGTTATTTCTTTCCTTTCTCCCCCCCCCCCCTTCCCATCTAAGGATTTGAGGGTTTTCAGGGTGGTGGTGTTTTTCTGCGCACCTTTCCCTTTTAGTTTGGCCAAGGGGAGGGGGATTTTGTACGGGGCCAAAATTTTGTTTTCTGGGCTGCTTCAGGCTGGGTTGGCCATATTTGCTTCTTCTTCATAAGGACAGTGGCCATTTTGGAGGCAGTGGAGCAGAGGCCATTTTGGGGATCTGTTTCAGTATAAGTCAGCTTCATATAGACATCCAGTATCAGCTTCTGGTGGTTGTTCTTTGTGAAGGTGTAGGCAGCCATTTTAAGTGGTGCCCGGCAGCAGCCATTTTAGGGTGAAAGCCATTTTAGGTCAGTTTCAGTGAATTCAAGGGCAACCTTTTTTTAGGGGCATTTTGTTCGTTTTCATTTTTATCTCGGTTTGCAAAATGCCTGGGAAGAAAGGGTCTGGGAAGCCAAAAGGCAAGCAGCCGGCACCCAAGGCCCCTAAGCCCCCGCCAAAAAGGCCAGCCCCTCTTTCATCTTCTTCCAGTGAGGAGGGCGATGAGGGGGTTAATACAGCTATTCTGCAAAGGCTTTCGGCATTGGAAAAGGTGGCGGGCATTCCTTCCTCGCAGAGATCAGGCTTAGGCTTGGGAAAAACCTCTAAGGTGGCATTGCAGGCTGATATATTAACTAGGTTATCCATCCTTGAGAGCAGGTCTGCAAGACTCAGTGCTGGAAGAGTCGAGGGTACCTGCTTCTCAGGCAGTGCCAGGTGCTGCTGCTGGGGCTTCAGGTACCTCTCCCTCCATGGGCACTGGTCCACAGCAAGCTTGGTCATGGCCAATGGGCCAGTTTGGCCCCTATGGACCCTGGCCTGTGGCCGGTCAGCAAGGGATGCCATGCCCCTTTTCAGGGGGATGGGGCTGTTCCCCTCAGTTCAGTGCTGCATATGGGTCGATCCCATTTACTGCCATGCCTTTCGGGGATGTAGTGTTACCTTTAGGTGAGCATTTGTTGCCTGCAACAAAGGAAAAGATCCTAAAAGGTGAGTTTGATGATCTGGGGTGTGAGAATGCAGACCGTCCTGGAGGCTTGACTAGAGGGTGCCTTCCATTGAGATGTGCGTCTGGTGGTCGTGCCCTCTGGGGCTTGCCTCCTTACTGGGCCGGCCTGGCAGGAGCTGTGCCACACAGCTCCGGCTGGGGGGCTGGATCTCTCACCCGCTAATGGCAGGGGAGCAGTCTGTTGAGACCCCTGGCCCTGATCAGGCCGCAGTTCTTGTTGCCCTTGCCGTTTATTATTATACTTAATAAAGTGGCCCTTAGTTATACCAATACCTTGTGTCCGACTCTTGATTCTGACTTGGAGGGCAATTGCCAGATGACAGAGATCTGTCCCGCTAGAGAAAATGGCTGGTTTGGAGGGTGGAGTCTATGACATTATATCCAGCAGAGGCAACTAACATAGGAATAAAAAAAATTGCTTAAGGAGGATGTGGAGATGGCAGAGTAACTGAATGAATTATTTGTGGAAAATGTGGAACACATTAGAGACACTGACCGATTCCCCACTAGCCTTACACCACTCTCACTCTCTTCTCCATGGGGCTTCCATTGGATTTCACACAAGCTGTCCTGAGGTTGCAACTTGCTCCACCTCTTTCATGCATCAAACAAGATCCTCTAAAAACCAGTTTTTGTTTGCCACGTGAAAGAGGTGAAGCCAGTTGCAGCCTTGGGGCAGCTTGTGCCATATCTGATAGAAGCCCCATGGAGAAGAGGAGAGCAGGGTAAGGCTAGTGGGGAATTGGTCACTGTTTCCAATAAGGATGTCAAGTCAAATTGAGGTGATGAAAGCAGAAGGTCAAGGATTCCTAGGCAAACTGATAACTTTGCCTAGGAATCCTTGAACTTCCAAGTCCGGGTGGCATACATCCCTTGGCTCTTAAGGAACTCAATTGTAAAGTTGTTAATTTAATAACCAGTATATGTAACTGAGTTTGATCCCAGTGGAAGCTGGGTTCAGGTAGCCAGTTCAAGATTGACTCAGCCTTCCATCCTTCCAAGATCGGTAAAATGAGTACCCAGCTTGCTGGGAGGAAAGTGTAGATGACTGGGGAAGGCAATGGCAAACCACCCCATAAAAAGTCTGCCATGAAAACGTGAAAGCAATGCCACCCCAGAGTCAGAAATGACTGGTTCTTGCACAGGGGATTACCTTTTTATATGTATCAAAGGCTCCTAAGTAAGCTCGAGAGTCATGGAGTAAAAGGACAGGTCCTCTTGTGGATCAAAAACTGGCTAATTAATAGGAAGCAGAGAGTGAATATAAATGGGCAGTCTTTGCAGTGGAAGACGGTAAGTAGTGGGGTGCCACAGGGTTCAGTACTGGGTCCCATGCTTTTTAACTTGTTCATTAATGATCTGGAGTTGGGAGTAAGCAGTGAAGTGGCCAAGTTTGCAGATGACACTAAATTGTTCAGGGTGGTGAGAACCAGAGAGGATTGTGAGGCACTCCAAAGAGATCTGTTGAGGCTGGGTGAGTGGGTGTCAACGTGGCAGATGAGGTTCAATGTGGCCAAGTGCCAAGTAATGCACATTGGGGCCAAGAATCCCAGCTACAAGTACAAGTTGATGGGTTGTGAACTGGCAGAGACTGACCAAGAGAGAGATCTTGGGGTCATGGTAGATAATTCACTGAAAATGTCAAGACAGTGTGCGATTGCAATAAAAAAGGCCATGGAACAACGTTTTTGGATACAGGAAAAACATCACAGATTCTAATTAAAAGTCTGGACTGAAATTTTAGATAAGTCTAAATTAACACTGAGTAGGGGGTGAGAATCCTGCTTTCTGTGATTATTTTTTTAAGAAAATAAACATTCTTAATTTTTTTTCTTAAATGCAGCCTTTGTTGATTCATAAGGTTGTCATTCCCCCGGCGGCACTGGGGTAAACCCCAATTTTTAGGGCTTCCACCTGCTGAAAGCTAGGGACATGGCTGCATGATGTATCTGGCACAATGACATCACTTGGAAGTGATGTCATCACACAGGGGGTGTCATGTGGGGAACCTCTGTTACTTGGGTAAACTCTATGGTTTTGAGGCTAAAAACCCTGATTTGTCATCCCCAGCATGATGACATCACTTCCAGGGAATGTCATTATACTGGGGATATTGCATGATGTCTACACCCATCCCTGGAACACCCACTGAAGTCCCTCACTCCAGACATAGTAAGACCTGGCAACCTATTGTCCCAAAATGTACAAAAACAGGCAGCTGAATATGCAATTACCTGCATGACTAAAAGTGAGTGTTCCATGCTGGGCACATCTCTAATTAAAACTGCTGGCTTGCAAATAACAAAGAAGTTCATTAACAAAATTATGTAAACTCCAAACCTTTTCAACTTTACTTTGACCTTGTTTTGTAGATGGAGATTCTTAATTTCAGACCCCCTTCAGACTTTTTTAAGCAGCTCTGGTTAAATAATTGTATTTCAAATAAGATGTACTGAGGCTTCCTAACTGCTTGGGCTTGTGTTGGTGATGGTAAAAAGGGAAATTTAAAATAAAAGATAAATATAAAATGCAAGGATGACTAGAATCAATCAAAACTGATCAGGTTGCACATGGCTACAACTTGCAAGAAATGGAAATTGACCATACCATTGGAAAATGTGACAAGAGACAGCAGTTGGAACATGAAGCAATTTTTGGGAAGCTCGTCGAAGCAAAAGCGAAACATGGGATTAAAGTACAACTTCATAGTGAATTATTTTGTGCCTTCCTGTACAGGAAAAAGTCGTTTGGAGCTTCGGTCTCCGTGGAGGACTATACCATTGGAATTGCCACCTGCACCCTTCTGCTATGAGAATTGGACATTAATTTGTTATTCAGTGACTTTGGTGACTGGGTGATGTACCTTTAATGTTTAGTTCTGTACAAATTTGTTGGTGACTACTTGAGAAATTTTTACTGATAACAGTCTTAGTAAACACTATAAATCTGGAGGCTGGTTTTCATGGAGGTTTATACCTTTATTCCTGCTCCATTATCCGTGTTGCTCTTTTTTGGTTGCACAATCTCCAGGTGAGGGCTGGAGATCTCTTAGAATTACAACTGCTTTCCAGATACATTGCAGAGATCACCTCCCCTTGAGGTGAGAGGTGGAGTGAATGCCTTCTTGGGTGGGTGGGAAAATAGCCAGGCGGGGGGGGGGGGGGGGAGCACTCACCCAGAGGCCTTTAGTGGCACCTTTCCAGGTTGGTGGGAAATTCCTAAGGGATCACTACAGGGACTACAGGCCTCTGAGGGAAAGACCTTTCCTCCTGGGAAACCACTGTTGCCAATCTCCAGGTGAGAGCTGGAGAACTCTCAGAATTACAATTGCTCTCCAGATACATGGCAGAGATCAGCTCCTCTTGAGGTCAGGGGAGGGGGGAAGGCCTCTTCTCCTGGGGAACCTCTGTTGCCAATCTCCAGGTGAGGGCTGGAGATCACTCAGAATTAAAACTGCTGTCCAGATACATGGCAGAGATCAGCTCCCCTTGAGGTCGGGGGGGGGGGGGAGTGAATGTCTTTACTTGGGTGGGTGGGAAGACAACCAGGCAGCAGCTCAAATGGACTTGGAAGTGCGGGGGAGGGAGCAGCCACACATCCTTTTCAGCTGCAGTCTGTTCAAGCTGCCGCTGGCTTGCCCCAGCACTGAGTGAGCTCAGCACCAATTTCTCACCGATCAGGCGATGGGGAGGGGGGGGAGCTTTACGCAGCCTGAAATTGACCTGCATTGGGGAAGGGATGGAGGAGGTGTTGAGAGAGTCAGGTGCACAGGGCACGGGGGGGGGGGGGTGACGCCATGGGGGGGAGGTAAGGGGCGTGTTGAGGGGGGACGCAGTGGGCGCCTCCTCTTGCAAAGGGCCAGTTTATATCTCATAGAAGCAGAAACTCCTCTCCATACATCCCCCCAAAATTCATGAGTTCAAGACACTGCCTGGCCCAAAATGAGACAAAATGGTTTCCAGTCAGCAGGGTTGGTGCCAGAGGTTCTACCACCCCAGACAAGAACCCTCGCCCCTGCGAAGCCACATATACATCACCTTCCCACTGCCCCTTTTGCCTGCCTGGGTGCCAGGTGGATGAAAGGGGAGGCAGGGAGTCTCTGCACTACTGGGAGGCTGCCTTCCATTTGGTGCACACATTCCACCACTCCCTCCGCTTGCCACCCATTTCACCAAGCAGCGGGGAGTCTCTGCACTGCTGGGAGGCTGCCCTTTCAAGAGAAGGCAGCCTCCAAGCGGCACAGAGGACCCAGAAAGGGCTTGGTGGGGAGGTGTTTTCTCGGCTCCAAGGCATTCAGAGCAGGTCCAAACATCTTAGAGCCAAGAAAACAGGCCACACTGTGCATCCCACTCAGCTCCCTCCAGATCCAGAAGAGGCTGCAGGATGCGAGTTGCAAGTTTGCTCCACTCTGAGGTGTTCAGAGCTGCTCTGAAAGTCTTGAAACTGAGCAGGCTGGTACAGGCAGGGATGGGGGGGGGGGCACCCACCCCTGCAGCCAGGTGGTGTCCGAGGCAGCTACCTTCCTGGCCTACTCCTATGCACCACCCATGCCGGTCAGAAAACAAGCCTGGGCAAGTATTTTTGGAAGATGAGTCAGAGTGGCTGACTGGCTAATACCCCCTCCACACCTTCGAGAGATGCATAATTTTGGGACAATGAGTCTCTCAGGATCTATTGACTCATTTTTGGAGTATTCCCATCCACTCCCAACCTTATGTCAACCTGTCCCAGGGTACATTTGCCCTATATCTGGATTGCCATTGTAATGTACTGAGTGACGAGACGTGTTGAAGGCAACATACTTTATTGGCGAGTACATCACAAGAGGGAGCAACGCGGGCCAGGCCCCGGTTATATACATACCCCGGAACAACCCTCCGTCTGGCCAGGTCCAATCCTAGCCAGTTAAACTTCCCGCCACAGATCTTGATTGGTGGGGCGTATTAGCAAGCTACATCCGGGGACCAGTGGGCTTCCACTGGTCGCCTCTGTAGCATTCACTGTGTTGTAAGATCAAGACTGAAATGCAAGACATAACAGCCATGGTGCCCCAGCAGTGTGTGTGTGTGTGTATGTCTTGGATCCTCCACATACACCCTCACTTTGTTGTGCTCTCCTCTGTCATGAAACACTGGGTGTTTTGCTGCTTCTGCAGACCTTCTTCAAGACTGGTAATTATTTCCATTCCCTAAACTGCTTTCCCCTTTCCACCCTGCCATTTCTCAGTTAGTTCTTGTTTGTGTTTTATTTCTCTATGTTTTGTTTTATTCTTTCTCTTTTTTAATATAAACCTTTCCACTTGAACATCTGCCTGGTTTATTTAAGAGGAAAATCCCCATAAACATAGGTGGAGAATCCCAGTTACCCCTTCTGTCTCCTTTAAGCTAATTCCCCCAATTAATTAGGAGACCGCCTCTTTGGATAACAAATCCCCTTTCCCTCATCCTGTTAAGCTTTCTGCAGATGCTCTGCTTGCCTCCTCACTTCAGCAGCCTTGTCTATATAGACTTCAAATCTTTTCTAGCTGTACTATTCTTGTATTATCTTGTTCTATAAATTTAAATGAGTTCAGCACCATGCAGTGTATCAATGAAGTACCCCTATTTCCCACCAGATATGTATCTACCACATTTCTGTTTTATTTCCTATAACCGAACAGTCTGTTTGCTTTTTTATTTTAGCTATTTAAGTTGGCTGGTAGCTTCAATGATTTTCTGTAACAATAACCTATAAATCCTTTCCCTCGCTTTACTTTATAGCCTGCTCCATTTAATATACTCCATGGTTGTTGCCCAGCACCTCCCTCCCCAAGACTTACAATTCTGAAATGTGAGCATCCATGATGGTACTTCATCTTCCACTTATCCAAACCACCAGGATGATTCATTCAATCACACCACAGTAGCTAGCAATTTCAGAGATAAAAGCTGGATGGTAAAAGTTCTACAGACTTTATTAGGCATATAGAAGATTATGCATGCTATCATACCAGCTATATTTTCCCCATTATGTGGAAAGAAGGTCCTTGGCATGCACCCCAACCTGAGAGTCGCCTTGAGCCTGCCTTCAGGCATGATATAAATTAAATAAATAAAATAAATAGCATGGGATGTCTTAGAATGGATTTATAGTTTACATTTAAAGCTTTGAACGAGCAACATCTAGGACTCAGATAAGGAGACCATTGGTCTAGGAACTGATGAATCCTGTGACAGCAAGGTGAATGAATACTGGGAGTACTCTCTTCTCCAGGTAAAATCTGCTGTGCAGTTCATTGTTTTCTCCTGACAGTGTCTACCTATAAACATATCTGAGTCAGGGCAACAGCTAGACTCTGACCTTGCTTGTGTGGCTCCTGGCCTTGCTTCAGGCATCTCTGCCTATCACCTGGACTGTATCTTTTATTAGATCATTTTCCTTTTTATCTTCTGTCAAAGACTCTCATAAAAGTATCATATTCATGGCCAGCTATCAGGATTGTCTCCAGTAAACAGTATGTTGGGTCTGAGTCTGAGCATGGACATAAGATGCAAAAACTAGAGTATAATTAGAATTAGTGCTGAGCTAAATTTGATCCTGAGTAGATTTTGCATAAAAAAAAAATAGTGACTGGGAAACCAGTGACATCCCCCAGCCTTTAATCCTACCATTTTCATAACTCCTTATTATACATTAAAACCATTTTTCCAACTTTTTTCCTCCTTGAACTATTATTTTGCAGTCATTTTTTCCGTTTAATTTTTTCTTGATTGATTCTAAATAATCAGGGACCACATACTAGACATGATGATGCCACAACTCTATGCATGTAGGGATGCTGTGAATTTTGCTGTGAACATGTTGTACTGTCTAATTTATTATATTGGAAGGTGGCAATGATCAGATGTGAGCCAATCACTCAGGGCATTTCATTCATGCCAAGCACCAACAATGAACCTGTTTGCACCATTTTTTTCCAAAACTATGCATGCACATAGATGCTACCAGTTCAAACTGATCAGCAACCTTTAGCTTCACTATGAACATTGAAGGGTAGGATTTTACTGAGACACAGCATTCATTGATGACTTATATATATGATTTGTGAGTTCTTGATGAGTGATTTAATTGTCTGCTTAAACAATTGCCTGCTCAGCAGAATACTTGCACAGCAAAGACAGGAGGTAGTAGAACTCATTCCTGCTGTTTAAGAATGCTCATACATGGAAAGCTAATTGTGCCGTACTTAGGAATACAGTGAAACAACCTGCTGAACAGTAATGAACACATCAACAAACTATCTAACTGATCAACAAGAAACAAGTCTCTATTTGCAATCTGTGTACAGGATATGATCTGAATGGGTGGGTGTTCGAGGACTCTTAATGCTATATACTGATATCACTAAGAAAATTCAACTCATTAGAATGAGGTCAATGCTTCCTGCACTGGTCACATGGTGATCCTGCAATATCTCAGTGTTTGAACATTAGCCTGTAAAAATGCCAAGAGGGTGGGAGTTGAGCTCTTTAGAATCTGAGAAAGGTTTTTTTTTTCCCCTTCAAATCCGTCTTTTCATTTTTTTAATTTGCTTTATTTATACTTAACTTTCTCCCCAGTTATTTTCAAAATAACAACATTCTCCCCTTCTCCATTTTTTCTGTACAACAACCTCGGGAGTTAGGTTTGTCTGAGGGTGTTTGACTGGCTTCTACGGCAGAGTTGGGATTTGAACCTCTTGGAATTTAAGATACTAATCTACACTCTAATCACTGCATCATGCTGCTCTCACTTAGGGGCCACCACTAACAAGCATCCCATTTGGTTTTTTTTAATGCAAAGGAAACCTTAGAGTACAGTTAAAATACCACCAGCAGCACTATGTCTCTAAATCCAAGGTTGCCCTATTTTTTTCCCCCATTGGATCCATGATTAATAAAAAGCATTGTTTTATCTGGGAAATATATACAACTGTTAATTGTTATCTCGGACACATACACAACCTTCCCCCCCCCCCTTGAAAGACATTTTTGCATAATCATTCTCCAATTGTTCTTACACTCTACTCATACCTGCCCTGACCTGGATGGCCCAGGCCAGCCTGATCTCATCAGATATCAGAAAGCAAAGCAGGATTGGTCCTAGTTAATACTTGGATGGAAGACCACCAAGAAAGTTCAGAGTAGATCCACAGAGGGTGGCAATGGCAAACCAGCTCTGAAAACCCTATGGAGTCACCATAAGTCAGCTACAACTTGAGGACACTTGTCACCACCACCACTCATCCTTAATATTAGCATTACTAAATTTAAGCTGCTGTTGCTTTTATCAATTAATGTAACTGATTTCACATCCCTTATGAATATACAGTGCAGGTGCAGAATAGATTTAAGGGACTAGAGTTGATAGACAGAGTGCCTGAAGAACTATGGACAGAGGTTCATGACATTGTACAGAAGGCAGCAACCAGCACCATCCCAAAGAAAAAGAAATGCAAGAAAGCAAAGTGGCTGTCTGATGAGGCTTTACAAATAGCTGAAAAAAGAAGGAAAGCGAAAGGCAAAGATGAAAAGGAAAGATTCACCCAACTGAATGCAGCTTTCCAGAGAACAGCAAGGAGAGATAAGGAAGCCTTCCTGAAGAAACAATGCAAAGCAATAGAGGAAAATAATAGAATGGGAAAGACAAGAGATTTCTTCAAGAAAATTGGAGAAACCAAGGGAACGTTTCGTGCAAAGATGGCCATGATAAAGGACAAAAATGGTAGGGACCTAACAGAAGCAGAAGAAATCAGGAAGAGAATACACAGAAGAATTATACAAGAAGGATCTCAATGTCCTTGACAACCATGACAGTAAAATCGCTGACCTTGAGCCATTCTGGACTGTGAAGTCAAATGGGCCTTAGAAAGCATTACTAACAACAAAGTGAGCGGAGATGACGGTATCCCAATTGAACTTTTCAAAGTCCTAAAAGATGATGCTGTTAAAGTTATGGACACATTATGTCAAAAAATCTGGAAAACGCAACAGTGGCCACAGGATTGGAAAAGATCAGTTTATATTCCAATCCCAAAGAAGGGTAATGCCAAGGAATGTTCAAACTATCGCACCATTGCACTCATTTCACATGCCAGCAAGGTCATGTTAAAGATCCTATAAGCTAGGCTTCAGCAGTATGTCGATCAGGAACTACCAGAAGTTCAAGCTAGGTTTCGGAGAGGTAGAGGAACTAGAGATCAAATTGCCAACATTTGATGGATTATGGAGAAAGCACGGGAGTATCAGAAAAAGTCTAATTCTGTTTCATTGACTATACTAAAGCCTTTGATTGTGTGGATCACAACAAACTGTGGAAAGTCATTAAAGAGATGGGAGTACCAGACTACCTCATATGTCTCCTGAGAAACCTGTACAAGGGTCAAGAAGCAACAGTCAGAACAGGATATGGAACAACTGATTGGTTTAGAATAGAAAAAGGAGTTCAACAAGGATGTATATTGTCACCCTGCTTATTTAATTTATATGCAGAGTACATCATGTGGCATGCTGGCCTGGATGAAGCAGAAGCAGGAATTAAGATTGCCGGGAAAAACATCAACATCCTCCGATATGCAGATGACACCACTCTAATGGCAGAAAGTGAGAAGAACCTAAAGAACCTCTTGTTGAGGGTGAAAGAGGAGAGCACAAAAGTAGGCTTGAAACTCAACATAAAAAAAAACTAAGGTGATGGCATCCAGCCCCATCACACCTTGGCAAATAGAAGGGGAAGACATGGAAGTTGTGACAGACTTCACATTTCTGGGATCCAAGATCACTGCAGATGGTGACTGTAGCCATGAAATTAAAAGACGTTTACTCCTTGGGAGGACAGCTATGGCGAACC
This sequence comes from Heteronotia binoei, assembly GCF_032191835.1. Classification (NCBI taxonomy): domain Eukaryota; kingdom Metazoa; phylum Chordata; class Lepidosauria; order Squamata; family Gekkonidae; genus Heteronotia; species Heteronotia binoei. Next base: position 231,838,121 of record NC_083223.1, read on the forward strand.
TGGGCAGTATAATAAAAAGTAGAGACATCACCCTGCCAACAAAAGTCCTTATAGTCAAAGTGATAGTATTCCTAGTAGTAATGTATGGCTGTGAGAGCTGGACCATAAGGAAGGCCGAGTGCAGAAGAATAGATGTTTTTGCTGTGGTGCTGGAGAAGAATCCTGAGAGTCTCTTGGACTGCAAGAAGATCAAATGAGTCAGTCCTAAGGAAAATCAACCCAGACTGTTCCCTGAAAAGACAGATGCTGAAGCTGAAGCTCAAATACTTTGGCCACCAAATGAGAAGGGAGCACTCACTGGAGAAGTTCCTGATGCTGGGAAAGACAGAAGGCAAAAGAAGAAGGGGACAGCAAAAGATGAGATGGTTGGACAGCATTACTGATGTAACAAACACGAATTTCAGCAGACTTCAGAGGATGGTGGAAGACAGGAGGGCCTGGCATGGCTTTGTCCATGGAGTCGCAAAGAGTCGGACTCGACTGTGCGACTGAACAACAACAACTGATTTATATATCCTAATCATCTTCTGACTCAAAATTAATTCATTTATCTGAAATATTTATATCCTACATTTCCATTAAAGGGCTCAAGGCAGTTCACAAAACAATATTCCACAATATAAAGAAAACATCAAAACACAAATTTAAAAAATCCCAATGATGATAATATACCACATAACTCACCCTGAAAATAACAAAAGACAAACCCTCTACACTGCGCCTTCCAATTCTCCAGTCAGCATTCCCAAACGATCACAGCAAAGACCCACCAAATAATCTTGCCTTATACCTTTTTTGAAAGACTATCAGTAAAGGAACTGACTAATCTTCCTCCAGTAGACTACTGTAGTGTGGTACCCAGGGCCAGCCCAAGCCTTTCTGGTGCCCAAGGCAGCACAGCTCTGCCCCACCCCCCTGAGTCCCAGGGCTGTCACTTACTTGTGAGTAGACCCATGGCTGCTGCCTATTTGTGAGTAGGCATGTGCCCACCACCTACTCGCGAGTAGACCCGCAGGAAGGGAGGTGAGGAGAAACAGCAGCGATCAGGGGAAGGGAGAGCTGGAAAGGAGGTGAGGAGAAGCAGTGGCGATTGGGGCAGGGAGGACTGGAAAGGAGGCAAGGAGAAACAATGTCGATAGGGGCAGGGAGGGCAAGGAAGGAAATGAGGAGAAGCAGCGGTGATCCGGAATGGGAGGGCAGGAAAAGAGGCAAGGAGAAACAGCAGCAATTGGGGCAGGGAGGGCGGGAAAGGAGGCGAGGAGAAGCAGGAGCGATCGGGGTGGGGACAGCAGGAAAGGAGGCGAGGAGAAGCAGCAGCAGTTGGGACGGGGAGGGCAGGAAAGTAATCGAAGAGAAGCAATGGCAATGGGGGAGGGCAGGAAAGGAGGCAGGGAGAAGTGGTGGAGATCGGGGAGGGGAGGGAAAGGATTTTTTTTAACCAAAAGGTGGGGGTGAACCATTTGATGCCCTCCATGGCCGGCACTTTAGGCAAGCACCTAGCTTGCCTAGTGGAAGAGCCAGCCCTAGTGGTACCACTGCAATCAAGAAAGCAAGGCTTGAGCTTTTATGCTAATTTGCTGTTCAACCTCTGCCTTATATATATATGGACAGGCAAGTGTGATTCCATACTGTTTGACAAAGTGTGCATGCACACGTAAGCTCACAGCCTGAATAAAACTTTGTTGGTCTTAAAGGTGCTCTTGGACTCTAACCTTGTCACATAGCTTCAGACCAACATGGCTACCCATTTGGATCTAAGAAATATCCAAGTTAGATGGTTATTGGATATCCAAGTTAGATAGTTAGAGCTGGGGCATCAAACATGCAGCTTTGGGGCCAAATCAGGCCCCCAGAGGGCTCCTATCAGGCCCCTGAGCAACTGGCTGTCATCTGCTTCCTTCTACCTATATCTTGCTTCTTTCTGGGAGTCTTATCTGGAAGAACCGAGTTTGATTCCCCACTCCTCCACTTGCACCTGCTTGGAGTGGCCTTGGGTCAGTCATAGCTCTGGCAGAGGTTGAAAGGGCAGCTGCTGTGAGAGCCCTCTCCAGCTCCACCCACCTCACAGGGTGTCTGTTGTGGGAGAGGAAGATAAAGGAAATTGTGAGCCACTCTGAGACTCTTCGGAGTGGAGAGCGGGATATAAATCCAATATCTTCTTCTTCTTCTGAATAACAGCTTGCTTTGCCAGGCTCTCTCAATTGCACAGCAGAGCTACTGAGCCAAGCCTCTCTTCCTTCTATTGGCTGAGGCTCCTTCCCCCCAGTCCCCTGGGGAAGGAAGGAAAGAGCCAGAGCATCCTTTGTCCAGTTCCCTGGATCCCATGGGAGAAACACAAAGAAAGCATTTTTAAGACCAATGAGTGTTTTAAGGTTTTTAAAAAATATATTTGTGTTTGTGTTCTTTATAAAATTTATATCTCTGCAACCTAATCTTAAATAGGTACACACATGGCCCAGCCCGACATGGCTTGGTCCAACCTGACCCAGCCTGGCCCAACAAGGTCTCATTTATGTCAGATCTGGCCCTCATAACAAATGAGTTCAACTCCCCTGAGTTAGAGGAATGTAAGAAAGAAGAGGAAGATAGTTTTCAGAGAAGCACGTACCAAGTTGTGAAGAGCAGCACATTAAACTGAGTTTCATAACAATCACTCTAATCAGCAATTTGATATCCTAACATTCAAGATCATTGAATTGATGGCCAGTAGGTTTATCACAAACCCTTCCAGCACCTAAAAGGACAATTAGCCCTCACAAAGAGGTTCAGGAGAAAAGGAAAACTGTTAAACTAACAAGCTGCAGTTTCTAGCCTCCCATCTGTGCCAGAAAAGATGGATGCAAGTCCAAATTGTTTATCTTTAGTAAGTTATAAGGTTGCTGATGAAGAAATGTAACAGAAAGTAAATTAATTGACCTTTCCCCCTTTAAAACCTGAAGATCTAGAGAGATCTGCTGGACAGTCTAGTGATAAAAGAACTAAAATAATACATGAAAACTAGCAAGTCTCCTTAGGTGTTCAGGTCAGAGCACAGGGTAAAGAAACTACCTTCTCTTGAAGATGATATCCCAGATTGTACTGCATCTACACAAAACCCTGTTATATGAATGAGACCAAGTTATTTCTCAGAGCTTTCTGAAGTGAAAGCATATTGCAAACTACTTTTTCCTTCTCCATGGAGAATATCCACAATTTTCCAATAAACCACTTCTTATGAAGCTGTCTATTGTCATTCCTGGATGACAGAAAACAATAACAAAGTGGTCCAACTCGTGACACTCTTGGGCAGCATTTTCATTACATGGCACTTTTCTTCATTCTTGATTTAGGAAACTTCTCTCTAGAACAAAAGTCGGTAAGTTCCTGTGGAGAGAATACTGGGCTTGGGGTCAGGTTTAAGTAAACAGGGAAGCATTGCTTTTCCATTTGATAACCTGTCAGCTGTAAAGATACATGCAACCTTTCTTAAACAATGGACACATCATCCAAATAATCTGTGTTCATGACTAATTTGAAAAAGGAATAAATAGAAGAAACTATATAACATTTGAATATATGAGCTTGAATATCCACCAGCAATATCCATTTCCACATGGCCAATGTCATAAGTGACAGCATATTGCAAACTCACAGCCTGAATAAAACTTCCCATTTTGGCCCCCAGGAAGAGAAATCAGATGTTTAACTTTTATAATTTTGGAAAACAAGCAAGTTTCTGTATCTCATGCTTGTGAAGACAAGCTCAAGAGTGTGGAGACTACTCCTCTGTGATTATAGAACAGATCTCATTCCTGCTCTATGCTGTCAAAACGGTCATCGCCAAAACCTGGAAAAATACCTCAACTCTCAATATATCTCTTTGGTTTAAGAAATTATGGGAACTTTTTACAATGGCAAAACTCACTGATAATATTAAGGGACTTGAGAAATTTAGTTCAACCTCTAACTTTGATACAATATGGTTTCCTATTCTAAATTATTTGGTATCCCAAAAAGAAATCCCCAAGCACATAGATGATCTCTGTCTGTGGTAAATTTTTATTAATATATAATTTCATTTTAGTATATGAGAGTAATACTGTGAACCTTAGGTTGTTTGGTATTGATCTGTTACATATCTTCTGTACCTACCATGTCTTTGAATCTAAAAGATATACTGCACTATATGTCTCTATGATGTATATCTGTTACAATTGTTAAAAGTAATAAAATGTTAATTAACCAACCAACAAACAAAAGAGTGTGGAGACAATCTCCAAAATCAAGAAATAGCTCAGTTAGATAGATTTCCACAGGTCACTGCCCTCAGTTTCAGTGCTTGTATATGGCTTTTTCCCCCCTTTCCAACAACCATCAGAAGCTGATCATACAATACAGGTTTATGAAATATTTATAGAACTGAGCTTTAAAAGAGTGGTCTTAAAAACATTTCAGCAATGGTGAAAAACATACAACCATTTGGCAATTCTTTTAATTATTATTTACTGGAATTTTTCAAATGGAGAAAAGTTTTTGTTCTTCTTGCTAGAGTAAAGGGAAAAGTGACAGAGGATATGGAAAATGGATCAAAAGTATGTGAGAAATAAAATACAGTGAAATCAACCAAAATTATAATGGGGAAATAAAATAACAAGAGCCATCATAACATAAACATATCCCCATAGTGAATTGTCAAAGGTTGTTCCTAAAGGGAGACAAAGTAGCAATGCTGATCTAGGAACAAGGGTCATCCCTCTGTTTTTTTTAAAATATATATATTTAAAGGAATACAGAATAAAGAAAAGGAGTAAGGGAACAAGAAAGAAAAATAAAAATATAAAAACACAATACAGACAGCAATTTTACAAATATTAAGGACAATCATTGATTTTAAAGTGTAATGAAAAATGTATAATGATTTTTTTTTTAATTTAATTTAATTTAAACTTTTATTTATACCCCGCCCTCCCCACCTAGGCAGGCTCAGGGCGGCTAACAAGACATGGTAAAACCATGATACAATAAAACAGTATATAATATAATTAATAATTTAACAATAAAACCAATAAAACAGTATGACATTATGGTACAATCAAATTATATATAAGATGGCTCGGTGTTATTGATATTATCAGGAGTTCCATCTTAAAAAGCTAGCTGGAAGAGGGTAGTTTTGCAGGCCCTAGGGAACTGGTTATGATCCCGTAGGGCCTGCACCTCTTCCGGCAGTTGATTCTGTTGGAGTATTTTGCACGCAGCAGAAGAGCTGAAGGAGAGGGACAGGCAAAAACACAGGAATTAATAGACAAGAGAAACAGCTGTATTCAATGGTAGATATATTTACCAGGAAAGTATCCAATATTCAGAGTCGTTGCCAGGCCAAGGTCATACACAGTAATCAGTAGACACTTCAGTAGATAACAGTATACAGCAGTAAGTATACACAGCACGATAGATAACAGTATACAGCAGTAAGTATACACAGCACGATCCAAGCACAGTAGCATAGGATCCAACACCAGCAGTGATTGCTGCCACCCAGATAGTGGGCCTCACAGTACCCACAATCCTTACAGGCAGACTGAGCAGGCTCACTGAGCTTCCCTAAGTACACGTACCAATTATGCAAGGTTGCATCAGCTCTGTGAGTCAGCACAAAGCCTAATTACAGGTGAGGTCATCCCACCTTACCTCAGTAACAGGTAACAGCTGGATCATGATGCAGCATGACTCAGCATGACATTGCAGAAACAACATTACTATTACTAAGATGGAGTCAGTCAGCCATTTTAGGACTGAGTTCCAACAGATTCCACCATTGGGGGGCCTTTGTAGAGAACGCCTGTTCTCTGGTAGTTTTTAATTTGGTTTCTTTTGGCCCAGGGATTTCAAGAAGATTTTTTGAGCTTGATCGCAGTGCTCTCTGGGGAACATATGGAGAGAGGCAGTCCCTAAGGTAGGCAGGTCCTCGACCATATAGGGCTTTAAAGGTAATGACCAGCACCTTGTAACGAACCCGGTAAACAATTGGCAGCCAGTGCAACTCCCGCAGCCCAGACTGCACATGTTCCCACTGAGGCAGTCCCAATAGCAGCCTGGCTGCTGCATTTTGCACTAGCTGCAGTTTCCGGGTTCGGTACAGGGGCAGCCCCATGTAGAGGGCATTATAGTAGTCTAACCTCGAGGTGACCGTTGCGTGGATCACTGTTGCCAGGTCGCTGAGCTCCAGGAAGGGGGCCAACTGCCTCGCCCATCTAAGGTGAAAAAAGGCGGACTTGGCAGTAGCTGCTATCTGGGCCTCCATTGTCAAGGAAGGCTCCAGTAGAACTCCCAAGCTCTTAACTCTGCGCACTGCTATCAGTTGCGCCCTATCAAAAACTGGGAGAGAGACCCCCATTCCCTAAACCGCCGCAATCCAGGCAAAGGACCTCTGTCTTCGCTGGATTCAGTTTCAACCCACTCAACTTAATCCAGACTGCCACGGCTTGCAACGCCCGGTTCAGATTTTCCAGGGCATTGCCAGTCCGGTCAACCATCAACAGATAGAGCTGGGTGTCATCAGCGTACTGATGACAACCCAGCCCATATCTCCGGGCAATCTGGGCAAGGGGGCACATAAAGATGTTAAATAGCATCGGAGAGAGAACTGCTCCCTGTGGCACCCCACAATTAAGTGAGTGTCTCTGGGACAGCTCTCCCCCAATTGCCACCCTTTGTCCCCGACCCTCAAGGAAAGAAAAAAGCCACTGTAAAGCTGACCCCTGAATCCCTGCATTGGCGAGGCGGCGGGCCAGCAGCCGGTGATCGACCATATCGAACGCAGCCGATAGGTCTAACAGCAGCAAAACCACCACACCGCCTCAATCCAGATGTCTCCGGAGATCATCCATGAGAGCGACGAAGACTGTCTCCGTCCCGTGTCCCGGGCGGAAGCCGGACTGGAATGGATCTAAGGTGGAAGCGTCCTCCAGAAAACTCTGCAGCTGCAACGCAACAGCCCTCTCAATAACTTTGCCCAAAAAGGGCAAATTTGAGACCGGCCAGAAGTGTGCCAATTCGGTCGGGTCTGATGTAACCTTTTTTAAGAGAGGGCGGACCACTGCCTCCTTCAGAGAGGCAGGAAAATGGCCCTCTGAAAGAGATCTATTTATGATGTCCCATATAGGACATCTTAGCTCCTCCAGGCAAGCTTTAATTAGCCAGGAGGGACACGGGTCAAAATCACAAGTTGTTGCATGTGCAGCAGAGAGGACTCTGTCAACTTCCTCCAAGCTGAGCAGGTTGAAATGATCCAGGATCAAACTGGAAGGCAGGCACGGAGCCTCGAGTTTACATACTGAATCCAATATGGCAGGGCAGTCGTGGCGAAGCGATTGGACTTTGTCTGCAAAATATTTCGCAAAAGCCTCACAGCCTATCTCTAATTCCTTAACATTTGGTTTGCCCTGTGGCAATGTAGTGAGCGTTCAAATTATCCTAAATAATTGTGCCGGGCGCGAATTTGCAGACGCAATCTTAGCCGCAAAGTACGTTTTCTTTTTGGCCTTGACTGCCATCTCATAGGATCTCATAAATTCCCTATAAGATGCTCAAATCGCTTCGTCTCGAGTATGCCGCCATTGCCTCTCTAGCTGTCTGAGGCCTTGTTTCAGCTGGCGTAATTCCGGGGTATACCACGGTGCCAGCCTAGTCCGGGGTCGCAGAGGGCATCGAGGTGCAATCTCTTCAATAGCCCTGGAGAGTCAGCTATGCCAGACCTCGACCAGAGCCTCCAAGGAATCGCCAGAGGGCCAGGGATCCCGAAGAGCCACTTGGAACCGTTCCGGGTTCCAAAAATGTAGGACATGGTAGGTTAGGAACCATGATTACAGCCTACTCAAAACATTCTGTAATTTTCTTATATTTTCATTTTGTCCTTCATTATCAATTATAAAAAAAATAAAACTTTGGTAACTTCTCATTAACTTCGTATATAATTTTAACATACCAGTTTATTGTAATAAAAACTATGCAAAAGACAACATTATTAATAGTTCATATAAAATTGTTATAAATAAACCATTCAAATACATATCCACAAAAATTAATTATAGTAAACATTAAAAGCTAACCGATTATTCTCAAAGAGTCCTCCCCCACAACTGGCTTGGTTCATCATTACTGACATCATCATATAGTCAACTCAGATTGGCTATCTAGTTTGATGTCATCATCACCACAGTCACTGTGTGATTTCTAGATTGCATCAGTTCTGTGGCTGGTCCCAGGTAGAAGGCAATCCCACCACCAAATGGTGCTAGGGCAGTATTCAAATTAATGAGGGAAGCTATGTGTCTGTTGCTGAAATTCACAAGTTCTGCCCTCTCACATTCAGCCACATGCCTCCCTATAGCTGTCTAAAAATAATAGGGGTTACTCAGATCTTAAAAACAGCATTTGATAGGGCTACAGCTTGCAGAAGGGAAGATATGTTGCAGAAAACCAAAAGCAAATCACAGAATGAGCATGTAACATCACTTAAAATCACATTGATAAGGTAGAATGACTAGAGGAAATTATGTTTTATTTTGTGATATAAGACACCTGGACATACATAACAGGATGTAGCATAGTCAAGCAATTATGCAGTAGAGAGCACCACTTAGCCGCCAACAGATAAGGGCTTACATCCTTTGCTTAAGAACAAAGAAACATACCTCTAAGTGAGCCAAAGTTTCACAGCCATAAAAACACCAAAACATATCTTAAGGGGAACAGGGAGGGGGGGAAAGAAACACGGGTGTGTGTGCGTGATAGAGTGTACGGGGATAGGGCAAAGAGATTGTGAGGCTGTTAACTAACTGGTTGGCAGAGCCAGAGTAGGTGGGATAAGGAAGGCTTAAAATGAGCTGTGCTGCACCACAGACTTGGAAGATTTTTTGGTGGGTTTACTTGCCCTAATCTTCCCACGCTTTGCAAACCGTGCAATAAACTGCTTGCTTCTCTGACCTACTCGTCCAGAACTCCTTTCTTTCAATAGATTGGCCTTCTAGCCGTAACAACATCAGTGTTATAACCACATCAAAGAGCATATATAAGAAACTGGATATGGTATATTATGATGTTCCACTTTGTGATTGAAAAAAAACAACAATCTCTTTTTTTAAAAGAATCTAGTTCTTTTAAAACCAGAAAAACTGGTTCACAGCAACACCTTTGTTCCCATGAACCTACAAAGAACTATTCCAGGAGTAGGTTTGCCAAAAGACCATTTTAGATGTGGACATTGTGCATGTTGTAATAAAAAGTTTTATTAATCCTTTTAATTAAAAATGAATATTTTCTAAATAACTTCACGACATGCAGTTCAGATGTGGTTATATATGCCAACAGACATTTTTGCAATAGGATATATGTAGGAAGACCTCTAGAAAATTAAAGACACACATAACAGAACATAGGAACAACATATTTTGCAGAATAGTTGGTGCACCTTTGGTACAGCATTTTATAGAAAAAGAACATGGACCCACTAATTTCAATTTGGGGGGTTTATATAAATCTTACCATCATAATGAAAAAAGTTATGTTAAAAAAGGAAATGGAGAGGATTTTAAGGCTGTATACTTTGGCAACTCGTGGGTTAAACTCTTATCTGGAACTTCTGAGCTTACTCAGTTAATAACAGTATGTATAAACAACATTGTGTCCTTCCCATAGTCAAGACTTCAATTGCTGCAGACAGTTCCAGCACTAGGTGAATGTTCTGGTCAGAATTTAATTCATATATTATACTTTTTTCATTGTCTTGCTTCATGTTCAATTTATAGTTTGTTTGCCATACATTGGTCATATTGTATATTGACTAATATGCATCTATTTTTGGAAATTAATTTTGATCCTGTCTTTTTAATTCTAATTCTGGAGTATTAATACTAACACTAATTTACTACTAATTCTGGAGTAATTTTTATCAAGGGGTCTTTCTAATATCAGTATTAAATACAAAATTATGCTTTTTATAGATTCCCCAATGAAGCCTGCATGGCAAAAACATGCAGGGACTTTGTATAATAAATCAGTCATCAATCACCTGGCATTTTTTCCCTTTTTGCTGCCATCATCCCTCCATCCCAATTCAAGCACTGTAAGAAAACAATGGCAAAGAAAGATGACAATGGCTCAAGATTGTGATCAGGCAGGCAAAAAGGGACTATGAGGAGCATATTGCAAAAAACATAAAGACCAACAATAAAAATTTCTTCAAATATATTAGAAGTAGGAAACCAGCCAGGGAGGCAGTGGGGCCCTTGGATGACCATGGGGTAAAAGGATTACTGAAGGAGGATAGGGAAATGGCTGAGAAGCTGAATGCATTTTTTGCCTCCGTCATCACTGTGGACGACGAGAACTTTTTGCCCGCCCCAGAACCACTAATTTTGGAAGGGGTGTTGAAAGACCTGAGTCAGATTGAGGTGACAAAAGAGGAGGTCCTACAACTGATAGACAAATTAAAAACTAATAAGTCACCGGGTCCGGATGGCATACATCCGAGAGTTCTGAAAAAACTCAAAGTTGAACTTGTGGATCTTCTAACAAAAATCTGTAATCTTTCATTGAAATCTGCCTCCATTCCTGAGGACTGGAAGGTAGCAAATGTCACCCCCATCTTTAAAAAGGGTTCCAGAGGAGATCCGGGAAATTACAGGCCTGTCAGTCTGACTTCAATACCGGGAAAGTTGGTAGAAACCATTATCAAGGACAGAATGAGTAGGCACACTGATGAACATGGGTTATTGAGGAAGACTCAGCATGGGTTCTGCAATGGAAGATCTTGCCTCACTAACCTGTTACATTTCTTTGAGGGGGTGAACAAACATGTGGACAAAGGAGACCCGATAGATGTTGTTTACCTTGACTTCCAGAAAGCTTTTGATAAAGTTCCTCATCAAAGACTCCTTAGAAAGCTTGAGAGTCATGGAGTAAAAGGACAGGTCCTCTTGTGGATCAAAAACTGGCTGAGTAATAGGAAGCAGAGAGTGAGTATAAATGGGCAGTCTTCGCAGTGGAGGACGGTAAGCAGTAGGGTGCCACAGGGCACGGTACTGGGTCCCGTGCTCTTTAACTTGTTCATAAATTGTCAAGTCTGATGTTTCAATAACGAGACCTTCTTGATAAAAGTTTCTAGTTTATTGTAACATGTTGTTAGACTATAGAGCCAGATTGAAAGACTGGCGAGTATACAATCAAGGCAAGCATTTAAGGTATACATCAAAGGGATTCTTGAGGGACGGGTACTCTATGCAGGGTACATTCACACATTGATGTTACTATTTTGTTCTCAGGCCTGGTCGGCCTTGGCCGTCTTCTTGGCACCATTTCCCCCCACGCTCTCCTGAGAAGGCACTACTATCTTGTTCCCATATTCTCATTTCAAAGCATTGCTACATAAAAAAGGGAAGGAGGGGGGGAAAGGAGTGATCAAGCTAGCAGCATTGGTAGACAGTGTGGTTTTACCCAGGATCCTTTTCTTGAGCCAAAGATGCATTTTATAGAAACTACAACAGACTTGACATAAATGATTTAGAGTTGGGAGTGAGCAGTGAAGTGGCCAAGTTTGCAGATGACACTAAATTGTTCAGGGTGGTGAGAACCAGAAAGGATTGTGAGGAACTCCAAAGGGATCTGTTGAGGCTGGGTGAGTGGGCGTCAACGTGGCAGATGCGGTTCAATGTGGCCAAGTGCAAAGTAATGCACATTGGGGCCAAGAATCCCAGCTACCAATACAAGTTGATGGGGTGTGAACTGGCAGAGACTGACTAAGAGAGAGATCTTGGAGTCATGGCAGATAACTCACTGAAAATGTCAAGACAGTGTGCGTTTGCAATAAAAAAGGCCAACGCCATGCTGGGAATTATTAGGAAGGGAATTGAAAACAAATCAGCCAGTATCATAATGCCCCTGTATAAATCGATGGTGCGGTCTCATTTGGAGTACTGTGTGCAGTTCTGGTCGCCGCACCTCAAAAAGGATATTATAGCATTGGAGAAAGTCCAGAAAAGTGCAACTAGAATGATTAAAGGGCTGGAACACTTTCCCTATGAAGAAAGGTTGAAACGCTTGGACTCTTTAGCTTGGAGAAACGTCGACTGCGGGGTGACATGATAGAGGTTTACAAGATAATGCATGGGATGGAGAAAGTAGAGAAAGAAGTCCTTTTCTCCCTTTCTCACAATACAAGAACTCGTGGGCATTCGATGAAATTGCTGAGCAGACAGGTTAAAACGGATAAAAGGAAGTACTTATTCACCCAAAGGGTGATTAACATGTGGAATTCACTGCCACAGGAGGTGGTGGCAGCCACAAGCATAGCCACCTTCAAGAGGGGTTTAGAAAAAATATGGAGCAGAGGTCCATCAGTGGCTATTAGCCACAGTGTGTGTGTATGTATAAAAATTTTTTGCCACTGTGTGACACAGTGTTGGACTGGATGGGCCATTGGCCTGATCCAACATGGCTTCTCTTATGTTCTTATGGCACCACACTGGAATAGATCAGAAATCTTGTAACTGACCATCCAAATGTGATTTAATTGGGATGTGGGGTCTGTTAATTTTGGGACTGAATCAACTCAGGTAAGAGTTGGGGATGTGATTGCAGGGTTGGATGCTTCCATGTATGAAAAAAAAAATCTCTACATATAGAAAATATGTCAGACTAGGCTAGAACCTTTCTCCTTGATAATTTTCTATGGGCAGGAAATTTCTATTTGGATAATCATGCACTTTGCTTTCTGAAGTGGTACAGTTCAAAAACAGGTTCCACCCGCCACATATCTTCTTTGTGTGACCTTGGCCTATGTTGCTATACTAAAATACTCACCCACCCATCTGTACTCAATATGCTTGTCATGACATAAATCAACTCCTCTCTCTTTTTTCTTTTTCTTCTTTTTTTTTTAAAGAATAAAGGATAATAAGTCCCACACCTTCCTCTTGCATCTGAAAGAATCATGGTGATGGCTAGATTGTTTTCTCTTGACAATAAAAACGTTTTCTTCTGGAGTTTTATGCTGCTTTTTATAGCATCATTTACAAGTGACATGGTGTGTCAAAACAAAAGCACTCAGCTGAATATGTAGCCTCACAACACGGAAGCAAAATGGATGTCCCACCTCTTGCTATCTTCCCAATGATACTTGCATGTGCTTGAAGTCATGATGACTTTAGACAAGTGTAATAATATACAGGAAGAAAAGCTGAAAGGCAACAAAGTGGAAAACCTTGTCTCTGAGTCAAAGCTAAAAATACTGAGTGAGCTAGCAGCTTGAAGCTACCTCCCATCTTGTCACTAACAACAGCCCCCTCCCTTCATATGAACATATGAATCAGACCCTACTGAATCAGACCCTCGGTCCATCAAAGTCAGTATTGTCTACTCAGACTGGCAGTGGCTCTCCAGGGTCTCAAGCTGAGATTTTTCACACCTATTTGCCTGGACCCTTTTTAGTTGGAGATGCCGGGGACTGAACCTGGGACCTTCTGCTTACCAAGCAGATGCTCTACCACTGAGCCACCGTCCCTTCACATCACCGCCCCATGCCCTAATGATGCACTACATCATTATTAAAGCATTATCTAAACATTACTTTACTTTACATTAAAGCATTATCTAAACATTACTTTTCTTACCTTTTTATATCTATTCATGGACTGTTGCCTGGCAGATGTGTACTTCAGCAACACTTTACTTTAAAAAGGCACCTCTGCCTTCTGGAGAATATGGCCTCAGCAAATAAGGGATCCTGCAGTGAATGTGATGACAACCAGAGACATGCAGCCAATTAAAGCTGGTTACTCAACAATGTAAAGAATACAGTTCAGAGTGAAGGAAATGTTTTATGGTCTCATTCTGAATGGGTAATCATTTTCATCTATTTGTATCCCCTCCTACTCAAAAGTGGCAAAGGTTTCTTTTTGGCAGCCAATGAAAGTTTGGCAATATGTGTCAAGCCCTGTGATGCATAACAAAAGTCACCCATAATAGTGCTTAACAGATTATTAGCTGTAGGTACAGGACCAGGACAATAGTTAAAAGACAGGACAGAGTTTGAGAAAAGTATTTGCATCAAAAAGAATTAAGCCAGTCAACCCTCAAAACCTTGCAATAGTCCCTTTCTTTTCTAATGAATATAACTATGCAAGGTAACAGTTCTAGTATCAAGCTGGATGATTAAACTATTGAACCAGAATATGACAGCCGGACAAATTATATTTAGGGGAAGGAAGAACAAAATGTCACTTACAATGTGTCCAAGCTAACAATCTTCTTCTACTTCATTTATTTTTGTCCTCCCTCATTTTCCTGGCAGGAATATTTGTGAGTTTCTCCAACAGATGCGCTTCCTCCTCACAGGAAATGGTTCTGTATTAATTTTTAGTTTTTAATAAATGCTAAGTGAGCACACCCCACCTTGCTCCTCACTACACACATCAATCACCTTCTTTCCCTGATGGGTCTTAAAGAAGAAAGGGGGGGGGGGCTTTTCACTAGAGGAAACAGTGCAGGCCAAGGGGAGTTAGGTCTTTTCCCAGGACATGGGGAAGAGTGTTAGGACAATGGTCACAAGTAAAAACCACATGCAACATCCCTCCAGACCAAAAGTTTTCTTTAAAAGTTTCCCTTTTTGAAAAAAAACCCAAAAACCAAAAATACTTGACCTGCACAAAGTGTCACATGGTGGAACAACATTTGGAAAATATTCGAAAATTAGATTAAATCCCTAACTTGATGCAAGATCCTACTGTTTTAGAAGCTAGGAGAGGATGCCACCCCTAAATAATAGAATTCTATTCTTCAGAGGTCATGACTGTCCCTTTTCTTGAGGTCTTCCCGAATATTTTAAAGACATATTTGCAAGAGATCTGAGTTCTTTAAATTCATTGATGGGGATAGTCAGGAACCAGCTCGCAAACGAAAGTTTGTAACTAATTTTGACTGGTTCATGAGGTGAAGTTCATGCCAAGTGAAACAGCATGACCTTTCCACTAACTTTCAAGCTGTACACGGAGGTACTGGTGCTGGTTTGTGAATGGATACATTTTCAGACAGTCTTGGTTCAATCAAACTTCAAAGTAACAGGCAGCTGGAAGGTTTATCAAACTTCAAAGTAACAGGCAGCTGGAACATCAAAGCAATGGGGGGGAGTCTTGGATTGTTTTCTTTTTCTCTGTATCTTGAGTTTCTGTGGGCTTCCAACAGAAGGATTGTCCATTGAAGGATTGTCAAACTAGTCTTGTTAGTTTCAAGAGTTTTTTCCCCCTTCACCACTGTTCCTCTGGGTTCCCTGAACATTTTCTTTCAAGGAGCCTTCAAGACCTCCCTTCCAGCTTGGAGTGTGATCCTGTCCTAGGCATCAGTCTTGCTGAGCTAGCATTACCGCAATGGCACTAGATTCTGCTGGGCACTCCTTGATTGCACTGGTACTACTGGGCACTCTATACATTGCACTGGTTCTGCTGGGCTGGCAAAAATCTCTCCCCCCCCCCCACCCCAGTTTTTATTGCAGAGATTCTCCGGCTTGACAATAGTCCTGTTGGGTTTGATATCCAGAAAGACACCCCTGTACTGATTCCCAAGCCATGCACCCCTGGAATGTGATATTGCAATGTAACCCTAGAATATTAATATGACACAGCAATGCCTATTTGAATTGGAATGGTCTTTCTTGCACATAAGGGAGAAAAATCCAATTCCTTCTAGGCTTTTAGGCTTCAGGCAGGCTGGAATTATGTCAAGTCTGATTCACAGGCTGGACAGACATAGTGGCCAATGCTGAAAGCTTAAGAAGCATCCATCTTTCTGCTCCTGGAAATGAAGAATTCCAGGCCCAGAGAGGGACATATGGTGGGCAGAGCTGTAAAAGTTCCTTCACTCTTTTGGCAACCTTTTAAGTCCTGTTATCAAAACATAAAGAAATAAGGGTTACCAGGAACCCTGCAACACAAATAAATGGCTTGTATATATATGTTCTGTTATTCTTCAGGGCAAAAACACAAAGGCTAAAGGTTAAGTGGTCATCTTGTTGTGAATGTGTGGTATACCTGTAAACTGATCTCATATTTTCTGCCAGGGAATGACTTTTAACAAAGATTCTATTTTTCTTTAATTACTGCTAAGGCTATCAAAGTCAACCAATCTCCTGAACACTTGATGGATGCCTATCCATGTTTGACACTAAGGGAGAAATCTATCACTTTTGGGGAGCTTCAAAGGAATCAGTTTGGAAAAACAGGGCCATAAAATGTCATTTGGCCAGTGTAATTAAAATTCCTCCATTGGGGTATGGATTTATGACACAATGATCTCTGATTGGATATTCCACATATGACACTCTGATTTTCTATTGGTGTGACACTCTGCTTCCTCATTGGGTGACTGAATCACTTGATGTGACGTAATTTACTTTAGAAAAAAGGGAATCCCACCTGTCAGGATGAGGGGAAAAAGAGAAGTCAGAGTGTCGGAAAGAAAAGGGAATTCCTCCATCCTCTCCTCCCTCCATCCCTTCCTACCCTCACCCCCCGTTCTTCTCAACAGAAATCTCCCTCCAGAGGCCTTGTGTTTCCTCTGACTGAGACTACCCTGCAAGATCTAGGTATTGTATAATCTCCCCCCCTATTCCATACTTATTCAGGTAACCACTGTATTTCTCTTGTATGCTTGAAATTGTTTGATTGGGATGTAACTATTTGAAAACCTATACCTATAATAAAATCCATTATTAACCAAAGGATTTTCAGTGGTCTATCTCCGTAGACATTGACAGAGATCCCTGCTCACCTCACCTCTCGTAGACTCACCATTTTGAGCTAAGAAATATTAATATTCCCCAATAAAAAGTTAGTTGAGGTGTAACAGGTTTGCACTGCCACAGTGGCACTGTTTCAGTTGAACACACTGCACTAATTCTGCTGGGCTAGCAAAAATGCCCCACATTTTCAGTTTCTATTGAGAGATTCTCTGGCATGACCTTAGGACACTGGAAGTAATGGAGGATGTAAGCACCTTTGAGAGTCCATAACTCAGACCTTGTAAATCGTAAGAACATAAGAGAAGCCATGTTGGATCAGGCCAATGGCCCATCCAGTCCAACACTCGGTGTCACACAATGGCCAAAAAATTATGTACACACACACACATACTGTGGCTAATAGCCACTGATGGACCTCTGCTCCATATTTTTATCTAACCCCCTCTTGAAACTGTCTATGCTTGTAGCCGCCACCACCTCCTGTGGCAGTGAATTCCACATGTTAATCACCCTTTGGGTGAAGAAGTACTTCCTTTTATCTGTTTTTGCCTGACTGCTCAGCAATGCCCACGAGTTCTTGTATTGTGAGAAAGGGAGAAAAGTACTTCTTTCTCTACTTTCTCCATCCCATGCATAATCTTGTAAACCTCTATCATGTCATCCCGCAGTCGACGTTTCTCCAAGCTAAAGAGCCCCAAGCGTTTTAACCTTTCTTCATAGGGAAAGTGTTTCAACCCTTTAATCATTCTAGTTGCCCTTTTCTGCAATTTTTCCAATGCTATATGTCCTTTTTTAGGTGCGGTGACCAGAATTGCACACAGTATTCCAAATGAGACCGCACCATCGATTTATACAGGGGCATTATGATACTGGCTGATTTGTTTTCAATTCCCTTCCTAATAATTCCAAGCATGGCTGCCACCGGACATCCTACAGAAGCTGGCGATCATAGTCAGAACCCAATACCGCCAGACTGGATTGAAACAGCGCAAATAGTTTTAAATTGATAAGTGAATTATGGTTTTATATGTTTTATGGAATTGATTGTTTTTATGATATTGTAAGCCGCCCTGAGTCCGCTTGCGGAGAGGGCGGGATATAAATGTAAAGTAATAAATAAATAAATAAATAAATAAATAAATAAATGGCGTTGGCCTTTTTTATTGCAATCGCACACTGTCTTGACATTTTCAGTGAGTTATCTACCACGACCCCAAGATCTCTCTCTTGGTCAGTCTCTGCCAGTTCACACCCCATCAACTTGTATTTGTAGCTGGGATTCTTGGCCCCAATGTACACCAAGAGAGGAGCCTCAGCCAATGGAGAAAGTAGAGGCTTTGCTCTGTAGCTCCTGTGCAATTGAGCAAGCCTTGCAAAGCAATCTGTCATGCAGAAGGAAGCAAGAGAGAGGGAGAAGGAAGCAGATGACAGCCAGTTGCTCAGGGGGCTGATAGGAGCCCTCTGGGGGCCTGATTCAGCCCCTGGACTGCATGTTTGACACCTCTTAGTTCAGGGGTCTATCCAGGGAGATTAAAAGAGGCTGTAGTAACACCACTCTTAAAGAAACCATCTTTGGATCCTACTGATCCTTTCAGTTGCCACCCACTTCTGAATCTTTCATTTCTTGGTAAGATAATTGAGGCAGCAATGGTGGAGGAGTTTCCGAGTTTACTGGAAGAAAAATTGGCTATGGACCTATTCTAGTCCAGCTTCCACCCCAGCAAAGGGATAGAAACAGCACTGCTCACTCTCACAAATGACCTTTGCAGACAGATGGATTGAGGTGGGTTGGTGCTGCTGTTATTGCTTAACCTGATGGTGGTGTTTAACATGGTCAACCATGACCTGCTGACCCACCATCTCACTGATACAGGAGTTTATGGGATGGCCTTGAAGTGGCTTACCTCATTTCTCCAAATTGGGACAGAGGGTAGTGCTAGGAGAGAGCGTGTCTCCTAGATAACCCCTAGTTTGTGGGGTCCCTATGGACAGCACTATTCAACCACTGCTTCACCAGCTGTACTGGCTCCAAGCTGAATACCAGATCAGGTTCAAGGTTTTGGTATTAACCTTCAAGACCCTAAATGGTCTGGGACCAATGTCTATAGAACCACCTCTCCTAGTATACCCCCGTAGATCATTACACTCTGGAGAGAAGAACCTACTGGTGATCCCTGGCCTGAAAAACATCTGGCTGTCCTCAACCTTTTTCAGCCATGGCACCCACCTGGTGGCTCTCTCTGCCAAATGACATTCATCCCCTGAGTGATCTTATGCAGTTCTTCAGAGTCTGTAAGGCAGAGATGTTCTGCCAGATCTATGGCTGAGGACAGCAACAGTTTCCATCTAGCCTGGCATTCCCATCCCTTTCCTCTCTCCCCACCAGATAAGGTTATAAATGGGTTTATTCATCTGAAATTCTTTCTGTATTTATTGTTCTTAATTTTTTTTAACTGGATCTGTAAATGTCTTTTGAAATTGTTCAGCGCCTTGAGCCTGTGTGCATAGGAGGGTGGTCTAAAAATCCAATTTATAAATAAATAAATATCATGAACTGAATAGGTTCATTTGGCCCCTGTTAGTTTGTGATGGTTCATAGTTTGTGAACCAGACACATCACAGAGCACAAACCAAACTGCATTTTCCTATTGATAAATTAATAAAACACTTGAGAAAACACTTCTAAAAAATGATCCTTGTTCCACTGTGTATATACTAATGGGAGGTGTTTTTCAATGAGTGCATCAGTAAAACACCATAAATCAAGATTGCTTTTTTTTTTTTGCAGTATTTTACCAATGTGTATGTATAAAATCATAACATTACTGATGAACTGATGATCATCACCAATTCAACAATGAGTGTAGCTATACTGGATGTCCGCTGCCCCGATGTTTTAAATGTTTTAAATGCCAAATGTTTTAAATGTTTTAATGTTTTTAATGGTTTAATACTTAAATCTAAATGTTTTATCTTCAACTTCTATTTATGTTATATTCTTGTGTTGTAAGCCGCCCTGAGCCACTTGTTGGGAAGGACGGGATAGAAGTCATAAAATAAATAAACAAACAAACAAACAAACTGATCCCATTCCCTCACCTCTGCTGGACCCTTATGACCTCCCTTACCTCTTCTACTCAGATCAGTTAACTCTCCCATCCCTCCTTCCATACCCTGGTCTCAGTGTAGCAAGTCATAGGCATCTTCTAGGGCTTCCTGAATACTTGTGAAAATTCTTTTCTTGTGGGAGTTCACTCACCATTTGAGTTGCCTTGATAACAGGCCCCCTCCCCAATCCAGTGCCTGGTGCCTGAGGCCACCATAACTGTAGAGACAGAACTATGGAAGATCCAAAAACATTAACTTAACATCAAAACTAATATTGAATATCATATGCTGATATTCTGTGAATACTTGATATACAATATTTCCACATTCAGAGAGTATCCTGAGATTATTCTCTGTGAAAATCCACATAAGGATTTGTTCTCTGTTTGATCATATTTCTAAATTTCATCTGTAATGGTACAAAATAACTAGGACACTTGCAACATAATTTTATCAGGAAAAATAGACTCTTCAGCAAATTGGTCCCAAGCATTTGAACCCAATATGAGTGGTTTAATCCTATTAAGCTTGTTTCCCTCATTTATAGCAACAGCAGAGGCAAACAGAACAGTAAGCCTGTGTCATTATTGTTTCCCCATTGCACTCATTGCTAGAATCTTCACAGACTTTGCCATTACGGATCCCAGAGAGACAGCTCATAGGAGAGAAAGTGGGCTGAATTTCTTTTTCTTTCTCCCCTCCCCTGATGTCCTCACAAGGCAGAATATGAAATTAGACATATTGTTCGGAAGCAAGCCTTGTATATAATGAGACAATAAGTAATAGGCACTGACTGTGAAGCCACCTCTGTGGAAAATATACACACAACTAGATGGTTCTGAAGGTTTAAGTTTACCATAGTTCTCTCAGATAGCTATGTGAGTGAAATAAACTTTTTTCAAATAGTGAGCAACAAAGGAAGCATTTAAGATGGGTGAGCCCCTCTAGTTTGGGCCTGAAATAATTTAGATCTATTGGATAATTTTCCTGCATGTTTCCTGGTTTGAGGTCATAGGCAGCAGAAATGTTTTGTCAACCTTTGGTTGGACAAGCATGCAGATTCTGGATAAGGAACATTAGGGATGCTTAAGAAAAGTGGAACTTCCTCACCTCTTTCAACAATATGAAGTCCAAAATGCACACACACACGGTTAAAACGGATAAAAGGAAGTACTTCTTCACCCAAACGGTGATTAACATGTGAAATTCACTGCCACAGGAGGTGGTGGTGGCCACAAGCATAGCCACCTTCAAGAGGGCTTTAGATAAAAATATGGAGCAGAGGTCAATCAGTAGCTATTAGCCACAGTCTGTGTGTGTGTGTGTATTAAAAAAAAAATTGCCACTGTGTGACACAGAGTGTTGGACTGGATGAGCCATTGGCCTGATCTAACATGGCTTCTCTTATGTTCTTACACACACACACAAGTTTTCTCCTGTGGGACAAGGAACAGCAAAAAAAACCAGCATGGGGGGATGTTGAAAGTTGTCCCCACAGCTGTTTGGGGAATTCCGTCAAAGAATCCAACCCTATGTATCTTTTATATATAATTCCCCTATGGTGGTGGCAAAACAGAGCACTCTGATTGGTTGGGACTGTGCTGCATCAACCTTTGGCCTGTCAAATCATCAGTCAAGAGTATTTGCATGCCATTGGTTGAGTCCACTCCTCTGTCCCGTCCAAGTGGCTGTTGCTACCCAGCCAAACTCATTCTGTCAGTAAAAGGCAACCAACTTTGGTTCTGGCAGTTTCTGGCTCTCCCTACTCTTCCACTGGCTGAGCTGCCTGTCACACTACTTCACAGAGGAGAGAAAGAAGCCCTTCCACTGATTGGCTGAGGGGGGGAGGAGGAGGGAAACAGCCAGAGAAAGCTTTTTCTTGATTGTCTGAGGGCTTGTCCCTCTCCTCCTCTGGAATGGAAACAGCCAGGCCAGATACAGAGAGAGAAATAGGGAGGGAAAGTGAGAGATGGAAAGAGTTTGAAGTCCTATGCTTAAGACCAACAACGTTATCAGAGAGAGAGAGGCTGTTTCTACACTTGACAGAAAATCCTCTCTCAGCCTGCATTTAAAATGTTCATCTACATTGCATACCGCCATCAATTCTGTCTTGCTTTGCATTATCTTAAGTAATCTACACTCATTTTCTTGAATTGACACTGGAAGTAGTTTCGCCTGGAGTTGCTCCTCACTTTACGAGAGTACTTTTGAACAGGAGTTTAATGCAGGTGTATACAATGCTCATAAAATCAGAATCAACCCTGAGTGTAGAAACAGCCAGTGTTGGTCTGAGAAGTATAATTCTGAGGGAGAACTCATTGGAGTCACTTCTTACTAGGACTGCCAGTTCCAGGTTAGTAGGAAATTCTTGGAGATTTTGTAGTGGAATTTGAGGAGGGCATAGAGTTAGGGCTTCAGAGTGGCATCTGCCAGAACCAGGTTCTTGCTGTGGAAGCTGACTGGGTGATTTCAGTCTAGTCACAAACTTTCATCTTACCTACCTCACAGGGTTGTCGTGCAGTTCAAAGAGGGGAGAGAAGAATTATGTAAGCTGCTTGGGTCCCCCCATTGCGGAGAAAAACCATCCTTTTCCTATATAGAGGCTGCAAGGAAGGGGCAGGTGATGGAAAGCTCAAGTCAAAGGGGCAGATAAAGGGAAGGAGATAGGGTTGCCAACTCCAGGTTAGGAAATTTCTGGAGATTTAAGGGGTGGAGACTGGAGAGGGTGGGGTTTGAGGAATGGTGGGACTTCATACAGGTACAATGCATTACACTCCACCCTTCAAACCAGCCATTTCCACCTGGAGAACCACTATTGCCAATCTCCAGGTGAGGGCAGGAGATCACTCAGAATTACAACTGCTCTCCAAATGGCAGAGATCAGTTCCCCTTGAGGTGGGGAAGGAGTGAACGCCTTCACTTGAGTGGGTGGGAAGACAGCAAGTGGGGAGCACCTCTTTCTAGAGCCCATTGTATTTTTCTTCACAACAGGCCTTATCCCTAGTACAGTTGTATTTCACAATATGGGCTGCTCCTCACACAGCATTTGCCCCATGTGGCCAGCCAGATACCTCTTCTTTTGGGGGGAGGTGGAATTCTGCATGACATTATGCTCATTCCAAGTATGATGCAAGTGGATCCCATATTTCCTCTTTGACCAGTATCAAAAACACCCACCCACTTTGATCTGCCTTCCCTTTGATCTGCCTTCAAGGGGACACTGCAGGTTAAAAGGAGGGAAAGCTGCAAGCTGACTATCTATATGGACATTCTGCCCACAACCAATGTGGGGAGAGGATAAAATGAAGTTCTCTGCAAAAGCACAGAGAATGCACCTACCTCAAGTTCCAGCAGTCATCATTGGAGCCTGAGAGCCAGAGCTGGTGCAGACTGGGAGTCATACTGGATCCAGCAAAAAAGTGGGGGAAGGGAATTCCTCCTACACACAAATCTCATGGGCTCACACTTGTAGTACCTAATTCACATATTCAGAATCTCTGATTGAACAGAATCTCTAAAGCCTTTATGCAAAGCCACATCTGTTAACAGTCAGGCTTTATCAGTGCTGTCTTAATAGGATGCTTAATAAGTTTTGATAGACAATCTTCACAGATGTAATTCAATGTTATAATAAATCTTCCTCCTTAAAGGCATAATTAAGGCCATCTAATATCTTCCACAGGCAACCCTCTAAATCCAATAATCGAAAATGTGCAGATGTGCTCTGATCAGAACCAGTAATACCACATTCTCAAAGGGGGTGGTGGTGGTGGTGGTGGTGGTGGATGGTAACAAATAATTTGCACGATAGGACTGGGAAAAGATGTTGCATCACATTCTGATTATTAAAAAATTAACAAGTATTTGGCTTGTTTGCATGAATCACATGGTACAATTCATGCAAACAAGCCAAATACATGTTAAATTTTAAAATAATTTTTAATATGAAATGACCATTCAAAAATGTAATCTCCCCCACCTCCCACCCCTTAACAGCATGATGTGGTAAAATACAGCAAGAGCTGCACCACATGATTCTGTAGATCAGGTAGCTGTGCTCTTACCTTTGCCTTTCTCCTTCAACCATTTATGCATTTGAGGCATTCACTTGTTCTAAAGGGAGAGAAAAGTTTGGGATTTATGAGTCACTGATAACTGCCTCCCTAGAAATTGTAGGACTGGAAGAACCTATTTGTTGTTACTCATTGTCAAAAAAGACATGGGGGAAAAGCCATGCAACCAGATGTTATTCTCAGAAATATAAGCAACTGTCGATTTTCCAGACTGTCACACAGAGGAATTCTGAAGTGGCTTCTATATACATCACTAAAGTTGGCACATCCTGCCATTACTGATGGAGATGACAATTAAGTGCCAGCTAAATGAAGAAGCATCCAGTTCCACTTACTGATGCATAATTTAAAGCATTAGAAACTGAGATCATCATTATCCAATTTTTAGGCAAAAAGCCCTTGCTCAAGTTGACGGATTTTGCTCTATAAATTAGCCTGAGTTTTATCTTTGTCACTCCAGCCCTTGTGGAATGATGACAATGTGTCCCAGCTGCCAACTGATACAGTTAGATGAGTTTGGGGGAATGCTGATTATTTTTAGAAGACTTTTGTGCATTATCATTGCCAAGCATTTTGCATAAGTTCCAAGTCAAAATCCAGTCCTGCCTTTGCTTCTGCACCATTATTGTTGCTTTGACTGAGAAGACATTCTGCCCTGAGAACTTCTCACTGGAATATTTCACATGCCCTATGTGGCACAGCCATGCCACTTTATGCAGAATACAGATTGTGGACAAGCAGATGAAACCTTGCCAAAGTGGAAAAAGACCAGGAGCCTAGCCAAAAGAAAATGCCTGTACTGAAATAAGGAATAGAAGAGAAACCAATAATATAAAAAGAGAGCAACAGAGATAAAAACAGAGCTTGGTGAAGGATTATTGGAGTCTGTGGACCTGCATATTAAGCAATGGATATCAGAGTGGATATAGTATTTGCTGCTTTCTTCTGGGGAGTTCCTTAATCTTGGTCCTTTAACATGTCATTTTCCTTCTATGCTCCAGAACTTGGAGCAGTCAGGAATACAGGGTTGGCATGATACACAGCCTTCAGATACATTACAACCATGCACTGCTGATAGGGAAAATGGGTGAGTAGTCTGCACAGACAGTAGATTCAAGCAATCTTATTTTAACTGCCATTTGTTATGTAAAGACTGGGGAGGGGTCTCTTTTAGAACCCTGCCCATTTATTCCCCAGTATGGTTGCCAGCCTGTGGGACTTGGAGATCTCCAAGAATTAATACTGATATCCAGATTTCAGGGATCAGTTTCCCTGGACAAAATGGCTGCTTTAGAGGATGAACTCTATGGTATTATACCCAGCAAAGGTCTCTCACCTAACCTAAACCTTGTCCTTCCCAGGTTCCCCAACCTGAAGTTGTCAATTCTATTTCCTAGTCAATAGATGTTCCTAGTTTGAAAGTGGCACTGTTGGACCATGGCATTTTGCAGGTTTGATGCATCTGAATATTTGTATCCTAATGTTTTCCCATGGGGGGTTCAAAATGGCTTCTGATAAAAAAAAACCACACACACATAAAGATAATTTAAGCCAAAATATATTTTAAAACCTAACATGCCTTCAGTGCTCTGTTACTTATACAGTTATCCTGGTCAATTACACAGTCAACCCTGGGGTGCACCGGTTGTACCAGCAAAGCTCATACATGGCCACAGACTAAGAGCCAAGAGGCACTTGCCCTTTGACTTCAGCAATGGATTTTGCCTCTGGCAAAGCCCAGGCTTGAAGCCCCTGAAAAAGGGAAGGGGCAGATGTTCAGCCACAGGTTTTGCAAAGGTGGTACTGATGTTCCCAACTCCTTCCCTTTATTTGATTTGATTTGGTTTATATCCTGCCCTCCCTGCCAAAGCCTTCTTCACACTACAAGAGAATTCCAGATTTCAAGGCTCAAGTTAACATTAGTCTGGGGGTTTTTTTGTGAAAAATGAAGCTGGATTAATATTATATTACTGTCCTAGCTTCTGTGCTACACAATAGAACAAGTCAGGGAACAGTCATATATAGGTGTTGGATATCTGACTCTCAAATAGTTTAAAAGTGTGGTGTAAGCTCTAGAAGAGAGTTTTGGTATGCAAATGAACCAAACACATTCATTCCTTGCAGATGAGTACATTAGTTACTATCAGCCTCCTGAAAATGTGTAGTCCAGTCCTAAACGTTCCTCACAATAAATTCCATAGTATTCAGTGGTGTTTACTTTTTTCCCAATGTATATTTTTATTGTTATTATACATTATCCATTTCTCTACATGATTTCTGATATCCATTTTACATTTTCCCCCAACCCACTCCCCTTAGTCTATACATCCTTTTCTTCTTCCAGCCAAGGACAAAGGACTTGAAGCTTCCACTGAATGTCCACTCTCCTTTCTTCCTTCGCCCACTTCAGATAGGTCTGCCACTTTTCTTTGATTCTTGATCTTCTTTCCTCCCATGATTCTTCTTGCGACATTGTGGCAGCTATATCTGACTGGACAAAATCAAAGAGATAGTTATGCCAAGTTCTTTCCTTCCATTTACTTTTATCCTTCCATCCTGCCGCTATTACCGCTTTACCCGCTGATATCATTGCTTTTAGTAAATCTTGATTATTCTTCCCTATTTTTTCATTCCCTAATAAACTCATCTGCATTAGTTCAAAGTTAATTCTCGGCTCTACCTGAAAGAATTTCTTTATCATTCCCACTACCATATCCCATAGTTTCTTGGCCTCAGGGCACTCCCACCACATGTGGGTATACCATCCCTTCTCTTTCTTACAGTGCCAACACTTGGGGCTCAACCCAGGAAACATATTGGCTAAAGTAGCCGGAGTTCTATACCATTTGGTAAAAAATTTCAATTCCATTTCTCTAACCTTATGTATCTTAACTTTTTTTAAACCTTCCATTATCTTCTCCCCTGTTCGTTTCGTTATTTGGCCTTCTAAACTCCATGACCATTGAAGGTAACTTATTGCTCCTTCGTTGCCTGAATTCATACTCCTGTATAGGATGCCTACTAATCCTTTTTTTGTTTTACCCATTAATTAGTAAAACTTTTCCATAGGTTCTTCTTCATTTAAATTACTCTTCTCCACTTCCTTCTTAACTTTAGTATACAATCCTGTAGCCTTAAGCCAGTATTGTATTCCTACGACTTCTTGAAACTCATGTAATGGTTTTAACTTATCTAGTATTGCCCCCCCAGGCGGAATAACGAGACACACACCGGATTGGATTAAAGGGCCACTTTATTAAACTTAACGGCAAGGGCAAAACATGGGGACAGGACAAGCCAGGGGTCAACCCGACCACCTCCTTGACCTGGAACTGGGTGAGCCCCCAAAGCCCCGGGTATGAGCCAATCAAACGGCTCAGACCCGGCCGGCCCGGCATCATGATCACCGCTCACCTGAGCTCCGCCATCCACACAGACGTGCAGCCTGGGATGCGGACACTCACCGCGTGCCGGGATCCACAGACTCCCTAGAGCCAACCTTGGGCCGTACAGCTTACGGTCCCCCAGGGAAGTTATGTGCCAAAATGGCGCGATGCTACGGGAGCTCACCGATCCCCAAAACATAATCCCAAGCACAAACTGCCAGTGACCAACCTATATAACGGCACCACCATTCCAATTGCCAGCACCAAACATCAGCAGTACAGGGTAGGCAAAAACACCCCAGAATTGGCCAATCCTTCCGAGGGCGAAAAATTCCTACCCAGCCCCAGAAACAGGCGACCAGCCTCTGCCTGAACTGCTTGATGGGCGGGCGGGTGGGCCGAGAGCGGATTTCGAACTGCGTTGAAGGGGGCGGGAGCGGCCTCTTAAGGCAGCACCACGCCCCCACTCTCTAAGGGAAGAACCATTTGCCTCGCATCCGCGCAGGGAGGCAATGTGCGGCCCCCATCCTCAGCGGTCGATGGACCGCTCGGCTGGGAAAGGGCCGAATTGCCCCCCCAGGCGGACACATCCACTCTGTACAGTTCCAGCATGCTGGAAGAAAGAAATTGAGGCACGTAATCCCAGGGACCCCCATGAGGGGTTTGCGCAAAGCCGTGTAGGCCCTTACCAGCGTGCACAAGCCACAGGGTCCCCAGCTGACCGCCAACCCGGCGCGACAGCATGGCCGACCACAAGACAATAGTCATTATCCCCCGAATGTATTACCACAATCTCTGGGGGAGGGCTCCCAAATCCCTGACAAACAGGGGCAGGAGCCCATGCCACCTATACCACGACGGCCCTGCCATGTAATCACAGCTCATCGCCCAGGCCCAGCTGCGATCCGATCGGCGTCCGTCGGGCTTGGTGGGCCGCCCAACACAATGCTGTGGCCGCATATAAAGATCCTTACTCTTGCCACCAGACACAGCACCTGGAAGAAAAAACTATTAGACCTGCTGAACAAGAATGAATAACATAATGCCTCAAACAGTTACCCCGTAAAAATAGGGGTAAAAACCAAACTTTAAGACCAAAAAGGCCCAATATATGCTCGGTAAGCCCCCAGACCTGTGACGTCACACTCGTTAAATTCCTTCCAAGTGTTACCCTACCTTCAAAACACTCTTATGCTCTTCTCCCCAATGATACTCGCAGAATTCCTTAACCGAAAGTAAATTAGCAGAAAATAACGGGGTACGGGGACCTGATAAGTTCTAAATCCAAATAGGAACTCCTCAAACAGGTTTCGCGCTACACGGAATGAGGGTAAACCGTTAACTGCCTAAGAACCATCAGGCGAATGGGGCCGGGACTCTTTACCAGGGTGCTGCCCCGGCCCGCCGCCTGTTTGCTTGTTAGGCCACCTTTGTTTGGACCTAGTACAGGCTGTTAAGGCGTGAGGACCCGCACAGATCGGGCACTCGTGCTTATACTTACAGTCCTTCCTGGTACACGAGCCATGGGAGGTAAACTCCCAGCAAAGCAGCCGTGGCTGAATCGACTGCCCTGCGGCTGCGCGGGTGCCTGTAACAGTTGATGACAATGTCTTTTGGACCAGATGGCCGCTATCCGAACGCTCACCAGCATTAGGTTTTGTGGGCGCCATGAGCTGCAGCCACAGCCACAGCTGCTGGTTTATCTGATTTCACTGAAGGCCAGGATTAACAACCGCCCGCATGCGGAACTGTTCATCATACTGGAGCCAAGCCCGCCAGCAAAGTCATTATATGCGCGATATATAATGTCGCAATACTGGAACAACAGGGCTGCTCTCCATGGCTGGGCCCTGGCAATAACGCCAGCATAAATAAGGAAACCGGGCAACCAATTTGCCCATGTCCTATCAACTTTTCGGCGCCTGAGCTTCTCTTTGTCTTTCTCGTCAAGCTCGTCCTTAGATTTTTTCTCCAATTCCCTATAGAGGAGGCTGAATACGTCTACGTATTCGCCTTTAAGGATTTTCTCCCGAGTAGCGGCTGTAAGATGGTCACCCAAAGGCATGGCCGGGTCTCCAAAAGGCAAAGCATGAAACTCCAATGAGCTGTAAGGAACAGGGGGATGCGACGGAAAACCCCAAAGTGCCCCCTGCTGCCCGGCCCACGGTAGAGACATGGACGGGGCTTGCTGCCATCCCCATGGAGATGCACCCGTCGTCGGTCCAGGACCCCTGGTCCCCGGGCTGCCTTCAGAACCGCTGCTCCCTGGGCCTAAACCCCAAGGCGACCAAACACCCTCAGGTGCAGGAGACGAAAAGGAAATACCTGACTGAGGAAGAAAACCAAAGGCTGCCTGCCGCCCCGTAAATGGAACTGCACTCAGATAGTTGGCCCCCACAGCCTGAGCACCTGTTCCAGGCCTGGAACCTGAAGCTGCATTGGGCACCCACGGGACCCAGGGCCATGCCACCCCTTGCTGTAGCGCGGGTAACTTACCATCGCCTACCGCCGGCGCCACCACAACCGCATCGGGCTCATCCTGCTGTTCGTTATCCTGCGACACTCCCCCCTTCACCACGGCACTGGTTCCCTCTGCTCCCTGCAACACAGAAAGACGAGCCAGCACCTCCTTTTGAAAGGAAATGGTGGCAGCCCTATCAGACCCTAAAAGGCCGGTGGCCCCCCTAGAAGGGCCGGGCAAACCTCTCGCCTCCTCCAAGGCAGCCAATTGGTCAATAATAGCTTGCCTGGTCTGGGCCTCATTGCTGTCTGCGTTAGGGAGCGGCTCGAGGGGTTGCCTTTTGGCAGGGCGCTTTGCGGGCTGCTTGCCTTTTTTATTGCCCCGGCCCTTCTGAGGTCCCATGGCTGCTCTTTCCTGTTATTCCAATTATTTTTTTTTAATTTACTCTTCAGCCCCACCGACACTCAGCAAAAGGCAGGTATGCGTATGGGGGGGGTGAGGGAGGAAGGTCCAGTCCCTAAATTAAGGGCCGCCCCAACTACTGACCCAGCGGAGGTGTCTACCAGCCACGTCCAACCCCCCCAACCAAGACCAGCCGACCTACCACCTAACTAACTGGCCTGGAGAGGCCAACGATCAAAAGAGGGGTGTGTGTGTGTGTCACACTAATCGCGAAAAGGGGAGGGGGGGCCGCAGAGGCCCCAGGCCGCCTGACGCACAGCAACTACGGAGCCTGGCCAGCCACCAGCGGCAACTCACCCAGGCCCGCCAACCCACTCCTCTCCTAGGCTTAATCCCTACAGAAGCCCCTAAAACAACCCAGCAGTGGGTGGGGGGGGGAGGCGAACCACGCCGCCCGCTCCTCACCGAGGCCTGAAAAGGCCTGCAAACACCCGCCGGGGAGGGGAGGGGAGGAGAACCGCGCCGGAACACGCCTCTAGGAGGCCTGAACCTCGCTGGCCCGTTGCCTCAACGAGGCCTGAAGAGGCCTGCGAACAACCGGCGGGGCGGGGGGGAGGCGAACCGCGCCAACCCAAGCAGGCCCGCAGGCCTCACATCGCCGTCCCGCAGCTGCGCCGAAAGCCTCAACACCGGTAACTCTGCCGGCAGGCGCTTGGGCGGCTGAAGAAGACGTCCCATGCTGGAGCGAGCCTCGCAAGACGCCGGCTCAGCCCTCCGCTCTCAAACAGGCCCGCAGCCAGCTGGTACGTGACTGCTCGGGCCGAGAGCGGATTTTGAACTGCGTTGAAGGGGTTGGGAGCGGCCTCTTAAGGCAGCACCACGCCCCCACTCTCTAAGGGAAGAACAATTTGCCTCGCATCCGCACGGGGAGGCAATGTGCGGCCCCCATCCTCAGCGGTCGATGGACCGCTCGGCTGGGAAGGGGCCGAATTAACAAATCTTCTACCCTTCTAAATCCTTTAGCCTTAAGTAGTTCGCTCCACCTATGCTCCTTATCTCCTTCCATCAACGTTTCTAATGGCGTCCATCTAGATACCCGATTCAGCCATTTCGGTTGCCATTTCTTCCAAACATTTAGCCCATTTTTCCTTGGTCCCACGTTTAAATTAAGTTCCTTCGCCCCCATGTTCGTAAAGATGCCAT
This sequence comes from Heteronotia binoei, assembly GCF_032191835.1. Lineage (NCBI taxonomy): Eukaryota > Metazoa > Chordata > Lepidosauria > Squamata > Gekkonidae > Heteronotia > Heteronotia binoei. Next base: position 231,869,525 of record NC_083223.1, read on the forward strand.
GTTTTCCTACCCCATTGTTAGCTTCATTCTCAAACCTTATCCATTTCTGATCCCCTTCCTTCTCTATCTCTAATAATGCCTTAAGCTGAAATGCTTCATAATAATTGACTATATCTGGGACTCCCCATCCAAGTTCCGATTTATGATTGTATGCTAATTTTTTGGGGAATCTAAGTTTCCTACTAACAAATATCCATTCCCTTATTTTAGTGTTCCAGTTAATCATTTTTTGCTTATCTAACTCCAATGGTATTGTTTGAAAAAGGTACAACAACCTTGGCATCCAGAACATCAATACACTCTTTACTCTAGTGGTCAAACTCATCGTCCTTTTCCCCCACTGCTGCATATCCCTCTCTATCTTCTCCCAGATTTTATTATAATTTCCCTCCACTATCCTGTTAATATTTTTATAAATTTCTATCCCTAGGTATTTAAATTTCTTAACTCCCATCCCCATATTAGTTATCCTATTAATCTCTTTCCTTTCTTCCAAACCAACATTAAAGTACATTATTTCAGACTTTCCCATGTTTATTCTTAAACCTGACACGGCTTCAAAATCCTCTAAAATAATTTTTGTTTCCCTAATGGCTTCTTTCGGGTTAGATATTGTCATGATTATATCATCTGCAAATAAGTTGATTTTTATTTCCTCCTTTCCCATTCTACAGCCTTCTATTCTCCCTGAATTCCTGATCCTTTCTGCTAATTGCTCTACCGCCATTATAAACAGGGATGGGGAAAGTGGACACCCCTGCCTCACACCCCTCTCAATTGGGAGCTGATCCGTATGTTCGTTATTTACTCTTACCACTGCTGACCCCTTCCTATAGACCTCTTGAATGGCTTTTAAGAATAGTGGCCCAATCCCACACTTCTTCATTATGGACCATAAGAATTCATGGGACAGCGTATCAAATGCCTTGTATACATCTAATTTAAGCAAAGCAAGTTGCCCAGAATGTTTATGGTACAATACATTAAATATATTCCTTATAGGATGTGCAATACTCCTATTCTTCACAAAACCATATTGATCCTCTTTTATTATATAAGGTAATATGTTCCTTAGCCTTTTTGCTAAAACTTTAGCGAATATATTGTAGTCCTGGTTAAGTAGACTTATTGGTCTATATGAACCCACTTCCTGAGGATCCTTCTGGGGTTTTAATATTACGGTTATTTCAGCCATTCTCCAAGAGTCGGGAGCTTTCCCTCCCTTCAATATAGCATTAAACACTTGTTGTAATTCGGGGATCAGTAACTCCTTCATCTCCCTATAAAAAATCCACAGTAAAGCCGTCTGGCCCTGGGGATTTACCCACTTTTAAATTGTCCACAACTTCCTCTATTTCTTGAACTGTTATTTCCTTCTCCAAACTCTCTTTATCTATGTCTTCCAACACTTCTCCACTTTCTTCAATATGTTCTGTTATATCCCTCCTGGCGTATAACTCTTTATAGAATTCTTGAAACACTTGCCTAATTTCTCTCGGGTTCTGCATGACCTTTCCTTGTCTCTTTATACTTTCCACCTTTTGCTTTTCTTTCTTAGTCTTGAGATAATTAGCCAGTCTCCTAACGGAATTTATTGACTCTCTTTGAAACTCATTTCTTACCATGGTTTGTTTTTTCCATAATGCCCTTGAATCCATAAAGTCCAATTGTTTTCTAATCTCTTCGATCTTTTTTTTTCCTATCAGGGCAGAATCTAATACCTTGACTGCTCTGCAGTGCACCTAATTCCTGGAGTTTCTGTGTCTTGTTAGCATACCATTCTTTTTTTTATTTCTTTCTCCTTCATCATACAATGACCTCTTAAAACTGCCTTTGCCGCTTCCCACAAGATATTTGTGGCCACTGTTCCCTTATTTTCTCTAAAATATTGTTTTATTTGATTTTCCATATATTGTCTATTTTCTTTTTTTAATAAAACCATACTGTTAAATCTCCAGGTCCTTCCTATTTGCTCGTTTTTTATCACCAGTTCTATATTCAGTGGAGCATGGTCTGAAATCCATATTGGATGGGTTGTTACTTTCCCAATTATTTGATTTTTTAAGAAATATATAATCTATACAAGAAGCTGTCTTGTGTCTACTTGATAAATGTGTCGGCTTTGGAACCAAGCCTAAGGCCTCATGCGCTTCTACCAAATTCCTTTCCCACCTAGCCTCCTTCTCCTTGGTCATATCTACGTTAAAGTCTCCTGCTATAATAACTTCTCCCTCTGAGAATTTCTGAACTTTTTGCATAACATTATTCAAAAATCTCCTCTGTCCTGTATTTGGGGCATATATATTTATCAGCGTTATTACTCTATTCTGAAACCTGCCTTTAATGAACAAATATCTCCCTTCCCGATCACTAACGAGATCTAATATCCTAATATCAATCCTTGTGTGTACTAAAATTGCTACTCCTCTCGTCTTAGTTCTACTTCTTGCTTCAGCCAATACTTTCCACCCTGGGTGTTTAATCAACAGTTTAATGTCATCCTTTGCCTTATGTGTTTCCTGTAAATACATTATATCTATATGTTGTTGTTTTACCATTCTTGTTAATCTATATCTTTTCAGGTCTGAACTTAGTCCATTGACATTCAGTGAGAGCATTTTCAAAGTTTTAGCCATAATCATTCGCCTCCCCTCCCTTCCCTGGCTGGATAACAAGGTCTATTTTGCTTCTCCCCTTTCTCCGTTTTCCCCTCCCACACCCTTTCCCCCCACTCTTCCCCATCATCCCCCCTCCCCTCTTCTGGTATAGGGCTCACATTTGGGTTGATCTCTCCACCCTCCCTATACCTTTAGGTGGGCACACCTCCCCCCCTCCTGGATCTTTTATTGTTTCCTTCCTTCACTTAAGACCGTAACATCCCCTCCCTCTTATTTATGGGGTACTTCCCTTTTTTTAGAAGTTCCTCCTTCTCCTTAGACGTCTTATAGTCTTGTCCTCTGTCATTTCTCCTGACGTGTAGAGGGCCCCTCCTCTGGTTCATCGACATTAAACTCTTCCTCTGGTTGAGTTCCTGTTTCCCCTGGGTCCAAATCCATCTTCTCCAAGAGTTTCTTTGCTTCAGCTGGGTTCCTTGCTGTGAGTCTTTTGCCTTCTTTATAGATTACAATAGTGGCTGGGTAAGCCCATGTAAACAATATCTTATTCTGAAAGAGTTTATCTGCAAATGGCTTCATTTGTCTTTTTTCTTCCAGTTTCTCACTGCAAAAGTCTTGTCTCACATATACCCTTTTCCCTTTAAATTCCAGTCCCTTCTTCTTCTTTAAAGCCAAAAACACTTGCTGCTGCACTTTTTCTCTTGTGAATTTAACAATCACTGGTCTAGGATCTCCTCCTGATCTTCTGGTTCTAAGCCTATGAACTCTTTCAACCTGGTCAGCATTAATCATAACACCTGTTTGCTGTTCTGAAAGCCAATTTATTATCCCGTCTTCCAAGTGTCGTGAGTCAATGTCTTCTGAAATACCATGGACGATAAGGTTAGCCCTTCTTGCTCTGTCAGAGAGGCTTTTAATCTGTTCCTTTAAATGAACTATGTCCTTCTTATTTGTTGAACCTGCCTTATCTGCTTTGTTGGCCAGCTGCCTAATATCTTGCAGTTCCTTGTTTATCTGACTAACTTCATTTTTTATCTCAGCAACAGTTTCCTCTATCTTGTTCAGAGATTGCATCATTAAAGCCTGAAATTGTGCTATTTGTTCCGAGAGCTGTTTCACTGTAGTGGCAGCCATTTCTATGCTGCTAATTACTGCCTCTGTTTCTTATCTGTTTTGCCAAAATACTCCCTTTTTCTCACTGCTAGCTCTCTTCAGAGCACGCCTTTTACTTCTTTGACTCTCTAGCCTCACTGCCAAATATTATGACCACAAAAACTTCAATATTTACTTATCTTTCGGTCCTAATCTCTTTTCTTATCCGGAGAGGGGCGAGCCGAGGCTTCTTCTCTTTAGAGTGTGCGCATTCCACTTTCAGTGGTGTTTACTTAGTAGTAGGTATGCATACATTGCTATCTTACAATCCACTACTACGGACATCTGTTCAGTGGTACTTTCCACTGATTCCAATTGAACTTATCCCCAAATCAGGAAGGAATTATACATTGTGCCAGCGCCACTCAAATGAAAACACATGTTCCTGGTTCCCTCCCCTGTTTCTACTCTGGGCTATGGCAGGAGTCAATAATGACTACTTCCAGACAGTGTATATTGGTCTATTTATTCCCTAGTGTTTCCTTTTCTCAGCAAATCAGCTGAGCAGTAGCAGGTTGTCAGCCGTTTTAACTATCACTCCCTTTTCTCAAGGACTAAGGCAAGCATCACTTTTGCCTGCAGTTCAGTCAGGCTGGTGTGTGTAGGGTTTCGGTGAGCCAGTTTTAGGCTTGCCATTTTTCCACTGGGGGTGGGAGAGCCTCAGGGCCTGCCCTGTGAGGAAACGGTCAGCTCTATGGATCTATGGAAAGAAGTGCTTCTTCACCCAAAGGGTCATTAACACAAGGAATTCACTGCCACAGGAGGTGGTAGTATCTACAAGCATAGCCAGCTTCAAGAGGAGATTGGATAAACACATGGAGCAGAGGTCCATCAGTGGTTATTAGCCACAGGGTATAGATGGAACTCTCTGTCTGGGGCAGTGATGCACTGTATTCTTGGTGCTTGGGGGAGGGGGGCAGTGGGAGGGCTTCTACTGTCCTAGCCCCACTGATGGACCTCCTGATGGCACCTGTTTGGGGGTTTTTTTGCCACTGTGTGACACAGAGTGTCAGACTGGATGGGTCACTGGCCTGATTCAACATGGCTTGTCTTATGTTCTTATGGGAGGTGAGGCTGGGAGGGCTACACAACTTGTTTGACACTCTGGGGCTTGATCTCTGTGGAGATAATTCAGGATGGGGCTGTCCTTTGGCACACACCTTGGTTGTTTTGTTGGACTGATCTGGAAGGGGCAGGTGCCCTCTGGGGTTCAGCCACAGCCTCTCCCTACCTGGTGTATAGGATGGTGAAGCCAATATCAACAGGTATAACTTCATTTGAAGCACTATTCCTATGGTCAGCTCTCTCTGCCCTTTAGTATAACCTTCTTGGCAGGCAGAACAGGTAGAAATATTTTCTTTCAATTTTTTGGAGCATGGGATAAAAGAAGCCAGTAGTAAAGAGAAAAGTGTACAAGAACAGATTAAATGGAAACCAAAAAGTCCTCAGCCCAATTCACTTCCTTCACACTGGTTGGCTTGGCAACAGGCTATATAGCAAAAGAATTTTAGAGTAGTGGTTTTCCTTATGTGGGCCCTACAAACATTTGCACAAGAAGGTATTTAAAGTGTTGCATCCTCTATGTCTCTCCTCCCCAGCAAACCCCTCAGCTCCCACCAATTAGCCAGCTCTCACCAACACTATCCCCTCCTGAACCATCATTTGGCCATTCCTTCCCCTCTTTCTTCCCTTTGTTGTCATTCTCACCTAGATTACTCTTTCCTCATCTTCTCCAGAATTTCTAAATACTTCTCCTCTTCACAGACCAGTGCTGGCAACCACAACCATCTGTATCTCAGCAGCATGTGGCAAATCTATTTCCCCCCCTCAGAGTGGAAATTAAAACTCGGGGCTCACAAGTCCTAACAACAAATGAAAGACTATAACATGCTGGCCTGCATGCAGAAGACAGAGCCCACTTATCTCTGGAGCTTTCTTGTTTCCTGGGTACCCCTGCCAGCCCAGCTCTGCCAATGGCATCTAGTGCCACATTTGAACTACGGAACCATAGCAAGACCATGAATGAATTTCTATTTCAGCTGAGGATGTTAAGAAATGTAATAATCTAAGTGAAGTAGAAGCAATTTTTGAACACACATTTTCTACATTGTAAATTAATTCTGAAAACTAAAAGCACATTTTATAATGCATATTCAGATTGGAAATGAGCACATGTTCTCTCCATGTGTGTGTGTGCATGTGTGTATCTAATGCAGAAGCATTTAGAAGTAGATATGCAAAATGCTGATTTATTGACACAAATAACATTGAAATATAGATACATTGTATGAGGGTAAGTTAGTGCTAGAAATCAAAATGGTGTGAAAATAGTTATCTTTTCAGTTCACACAAGGGATAAGTGAAATCAAAAGAAACAATTGAAACAGCAGGGACAAAAAGTACATTCACAGCAATATGGATGGAGATCTGGTTGATCAACCTTCTTCTCCATGTAAAATGAGGCACTGGACTGGCTAGGGCTACTGGGCAACTGGAGCAAGGGCTGGAGGCTACTAAAACCAACCTGCACTCTTCCCATTCAGGCTTTTTCTGTGTGCTTCTACCCCCACCCCCGCCATGGGACACCCCTGCCATGGGAAACCTTTTTTTGCCTGCTTCATGATGTCTCTATGGAGGCAGTATAAATAGGCCGGCTATTTGATGGATTAAGTTATAACTAGTTTGACAGGAATGTGGCAGGTTGCTCACAATAGGAAAGGAGAACTGGCAAGCACCCTGAGTCATTGGGCATAATGGAGGACCATCTGAACAGCCCATCATGCATCTGCTGATGGATTGTGGGTTCTGAGGAAGTGCCCTTGGTGCTGAGCAGCATCTCATGAACCTGAAAGCACATCAGGTGATGAAGCTTGACATCTCATAGCACATGATATATTCAGGTGATGAAGAACAAGTTTGGTGTGATCGCTGGCCAAGTTTGGAGCCAGGGTGGATATGCTCAACAAAGGCAGCCATTGGCAGGCTGCCTAGCACAGCCTAGCTTTTAAAATATATTAGTATATTTTAATACATTATTACATAAATCAACCATTTAAATAAACTAGTTAAAACCATCCCTTGTGTAAACTGTTTGAACCAAAGTTTAAAAGATTATATGCCTTCATCCAGGCCTCGGATTCAGTGGGAGCTCACAGAAACATAGCTCCTGAACCTTTCTGAGAGTTCCACCTCCTCCTTCCCACCTTGTCCATTGAATAGTAAGTACAGCTGCATAACAATCCTGGATGAGTTCCACTACCTATTTTTCTACAGAACGACCCCTGCTTTCATCCCTTGTGCCTTTTAAGCCTGACCACTGGTTCTCAAAAGCAAGTCAGGGTTAGAAAGGTTCTTAATTTTCATTCATGTTTCCCTCAATTTCCCTTAAATTTCACTCATATGTTTCCCTCAATAGCTTATTTTAACAGTGACTATCTAGGGTTGCCAGCTAGGGTTCCCAACCTCCCACTGGGGGCAGGGGTCCCCTTGATTTTGGGGCCTCCAACCCACCCCCCTAGAACTGGCCAGTGGGGGGAGCTCTGCCCCTGAAGTGTGCTGGGTGCCCAATTGCCTGGTACAATGGCATCATCCAGAACTGACATCATTACACTGGGCATGTCATGCAGAGGATGCTCTATTAAATGATACAGCACCCCATGCAAAGTGCCTGGTGCGATGATGTCACTTTCAGGTGACATCATTGTCCTGTGTGCACAAAGTGCACAGGGCAAAGATCCCAGGGAAGAGGATCAGAGTTCCCCACCAGCAGCCAGATAAGACCTGGCAACCCTATTGCCAGCTCTGGATTGGGAATTGGCTGGAGATTTTGGGGGTGAAGCCTGAGGAGGTCAGGATTTGGGGAGGGGAGGGACCTCATTGAGGTATACTGCCATAGTGTTCACCTCCTAAAGCAGCCATTTTCTCCAAGGAAACTGATCTTAGTTGTCTGGAGACTAATTGTAATTCTGAGAGGTCTCCAGCCACCACTGGTAGACTGGCAGTCCTATATCCCACCTAGCTTCCTGACTAGTGTTTCCATTGCAAATCTAGATCCTTTCTGGGATCTTGGCAGTGGTGGGGGAGCACTAAATAACAAGGAAGTTGCTGGAGATTACCAATATGGAGGGGAACATTTAGTAGAGCTATTCCATTGCCAGTGTACTCTTCTGGGTCTGCCCAACAGAAGCAGGAGAAGGGTCATGAAAACAACACAATTTAGCAAGGAAATGTATGTCTGTTCTAACCTGTTCCTATAATGGTAGATTTGGGTGTCTTGACTTCATGCCCTGTCTGTACAGCTTGTATGGATCAAATAATAGACACCTGTCATTTGGTAATCATCAGATATTACCTTTGCACACAGAAAGGAAAACTTTAAATTATTGAGCCAGGCATTTCCCAAACTGCAACTTTATCATGGTAAAAAAAGAAATTGCCATTGTTATTGTGGATCTCTCAGGAGTTTTTCCCTAGCAGGAACATCTAAATTTGCCTCAAAAATTTGCCTTAGGCAAAATTTGCTGGCAACTTCACCTCCGTATTTTTTCTCCTCCAAACACTGTTAGGCTTGCCCCAGAACATGTTTGGTGCTTCAGACTGATGATAAAGTAGGATGTGAATTGAGCAGCTTGTAGCTGCAGAGAGCAAGGTGCCTGCAAGCAAACTCAACTAAGCCCAAGTGGGAAAGATGCTGCATAGATTAGGCTCCAGCCCTCCAGCTGGGTTGCCAGGGAAACTGGAGACTCAGCTGACTCAGCTGTGGAGTCAAGGAAGCAGCAGAACTGGTGTTGTGCATTTGAGGCATATCAGAAGCTTTTCTGCTTGTTTCTGCATCTGGGCCTAACCCAAACTGCCTGGCTGAGTTTTATTTAAAGGAACTTCCAAACACAGGATCTGCTCAAGTCTCTACGGCCGTTTTCGCACTAGCGTTTGCTCCAGCGTAGCGCCCCATTTACCTCCGGATCTTCTCTTGGATTTCGCACATGTTGCTCCGGCGCTGCGGTTTGCTCTGGCGCTTCAGGGATTTTACGCCGGAGTATGTTTTTCAGCATGCTGCCGGAGTTTCCGAAAACCTCCGGATCCACTCCGGATCCACTCAGCGGAGTTTGCTGTGCGAAATCCATCCACGCCGGATCGACTGCTTTGTGGGCGTCACCCTCTCCCTTTCCGTCCTCCCACCCCATCCACCTGCTTGGCCAATCATCAGCCTTTCGCGGCGCTTCCCCAAAGTGCCGGCACGGCCATTTTTTTTTTTTAAACTTCACAGTTTTGCGTAATAGCGATATTTCGAAATTAACAAATAGGAAAAAAAAAAAAACCTGGAATAGCCTCAATTGCCACCTCAATTGGTTTCGTTGGAATTTTTTTATTGACTTTAGTTGCGTTATTTCGCTGTTGCGTTATCTCGATAATGCGAAAGGAGAGGGGAAGGAGAGAATGGGGCGGGGGGGGAGCTCTGGCAGCAGGAATCAGTCAGGTCCTCGTTGCAAGCGCCAGCCGGGGAGGGGAAAGAGAGCGGAGGAAATTTGGGGGGGGGGAATCTAGTGCTTCAGAATTTGGGGGGGGGGGATCTAGTGCTAGGATTCTCCACTGTGAATGCTTCTGTTAATACATGAAGGGCTGTGGAGGATTCTACAGCTGCAGCCAATCCATAAGCAGCAGCAGCACACGTGATGCGGTTTGTCCACGAAAAGAAGGGGAGGGATCAGCTCGATGTTACGTTAGTACGTTAGTACGTCATTACGCAACCAGACTTGCGCTTAAAAAAAAAATGATTGACAGGGCATCGAACTCAGGTCGATGCCAGTGGGAAAACGATTTGAGCCGGGGCTTCAGGGAAGGCGACTCCGCAAAGAGTCACTAGTGGGAAAACGAGAAAAATGATCCGGACATAATTGCGCCGCGGAAAAAGGGGAGCAAACGCTAAGTGCGAAAACGGCCTACCCTTTGCATATCTAACAGAGATGGTAATAACTGGGGACCATTTCACACATTATATGGCAGCAAACCTAATCTTAGCACAGAGACCCAGTCAGTCTTGGCTTTCTGTCAAGTGGCTCTCTGATTATTAAAGAGAGGGAAATTGATGTCCATTTTAAAGTTCTGGTACACACAGAGGACATTACAACCTGTTATTCACTGCAAATAGCTCAAATACATTAATTCCCCTGTTGATGGGTATGCCAAGAATAATAGTCACATGGAACAGATCAATGAACCAGTCTGCCCTCAGGGGATTCTGAGCAGCACTGACAGAGAGGCAACCATGTTTGTCTGCTGCAAGACAAACAAGCAAGAGGGTTGTGGCTCCAGATGAAGTGATCTCTAATCTATGAAAGTTTATACCACAATAAATCTGTTAGCCTTTCAGAAGTCTAAAAGTTCCTGTTTGTTTTGCTTTATGTTCTGTTTTAATGAGTGCGATGTTAATCTTAATCCTTTCTTTGTTAACTCTTTATGTTAATAGATGTTTAAATATTTAATAAGTGTATTTTATGTTTTAATTGATATTGTAATAATTTTAACTATTTTAATTGTTTACAATTTTTTTATGTTCGCTGCCTTGTGGGCCCTTATTGAGTGGAACAACATAAAAATGTTTTAAGTAAACAACATACATATCAGCCTACATGTGCACATAGATTAGTAACAGTACAGCCTTAGACTGGGTTACATCATTTGAAACACATAGGATTCAGTGGACTTTGATGGGTGTAACTGTGGTTAGGATTGCACTATAGGTATAAATCTATATGTCTAATCTATATGTGGTGTGGCCTTCATATGAGGCTATCTAAATATGTGGATTGGGGCCACACCAATGCTAAAAAAGCAGGTTTTGTGGCTCCCACCCACTCCCATGGGGGAGATGGGATCTGCCAATGAATCTTGAAGACCAAACACTGAGTCAGCAATGAAGGAATCAGCCTGTGGGGGAGGGGGTCTCGCTGCTCCTGCAAGATGGCAATCAGGGATTTGAGGGTGCAGGAGTCCTTGCTGCCTCTCATTGAGCCAGCAATCCTGCCCTACCACTAAGTCAGCAAGGAAGGTATTGGGGTACAGGTGTCCTCACCCCTACCCCGATGGAGCAAGCAAGCCTACCCACCTCCTGAACTGGCAATCAAGGGAATCAGGCAAGCAGGTACATGAGTCCTCAATGCCCCCTGCCATCACCAAGCTGGCAACTCAGGAGTCAGGTGGAAGCCGCTGTGATGGTGGGTGGGTGGGAGCCATGCTGCTGTGGCAGCAGCAGCAAAGGGGGGAGGGATTTCCCCCCCACACACACACACACACAAATTTTGCCATCTCTGTTTGTGGATAAGATTTGTGAAATAGCCTTTTTAGTCACTGCACCAGAGGAAACTTTATTCTGTAGGGTGTCCATTTGTCTGGCCCCTTCTCTTTTAACAGAAATACAGGTTTAAAAGTACATATCTTCTCCATATGCAAGAACCAATACCAAACAGATTTCAGTATCTGGCCTTTCTCAGTGGTATAAGTCAAACTGAGCATTCCATTAATTTAACCATAATAACTGGCTGATTATTTTTTATTTGTATCTGAGCACTCCAGTGGAGCTTTGAGTATTTCTGATTGGACCTAAGAAGATCCATGGGCAAACAAAATATTTTGCATCTTGATAAGTTGCCCATGCTGTATCACAGGAACATTTGTGTAAGCCAAAATGCCCTCAAAACGAGGTTGGGGAATTGTCAGGTGGGCACCAGGCTTAATCAGGATCTTTTACCTATGTATACAGGATTCCACGTCCAGAAATTAATGCTTAAAAATATTAGGGACTCTAATTAAGTAAAACAATTAAAATTTATTGCAGAAAATATAGGCTTTCATCCAAGATAAAATACTCATAAAATCATTCATACAGTCTTAAGAAAAATAGAGAGAGAGATAGAGACAACACATGGGTAGACAAACAGGGTGATAATTACCGATCGTAGTCTTCAAGAAGGCTCAAATGGTGACGATAGAGGATGGGGGAAATGGACCCAAAACTGGCCAAGAATCGGGGATGGATCTAGACAGCGGAGATAGGGTACTGCTAGATTCACACCTGAGTGGAGTTGGGTCAGAGGTTAAATAGACTACCTTAGACCCTCAGGGGATGGGAGGTACGCGGGAGGAGAAAGGGGAGGCTCTGCAGTGACCATAAGGGCTGGACTTCTGCAGTAGCCAATAGCAAGTTAATTGGTGGCTCCTAATTGGGTGCCCATGACTGACCAATGAGCAAGCTTGGTCCAGGGGTACCTGGTTGGACTTTCAGGTTGCAATGGACCAGGGTGAGGCTCCAAAATGACTGTTGGGGAGAAGAATGGGGGAGATTACTGGGTGGGGAAATGCTTAAGGCTATTAAACTTATCTAAAAGGGTGACAATAGAGAGCCAAATCATTGCGTAGGTAACACCCGGTTTACACAAAGGAACTTGGCTCTGGCTGAAGATGGTCTTCCTCTTCTTTAGTCTTCTTCTTGGCACCAGTCTTTGTCCTGGGTTTCGTTGGACAAAGGCTTAGGTGGTCTGGCAGGATCCATGCCTGGATAAGCTTGATGGTTCCATGCGTGGCTCACATCTGTTGCATACGTGTGCCTCCCGCTGTCCTGAAATGGAGTCTTGGTACTGCTGGAAAATAGCTGGTGTTAGCCTCCCAAAGTGGATTCTATGGTCAAGGCTGAAAACCACTTGGTCTGGATAGCTCCTAGTGGCACGTTTTCCTTCTGCTCCAAGATAGAGATGGCGTTCACCCAAAGCAACTGGAAGCCATCCATTTTCCTTGCTGGTGCTCTTCCAGGAACACAGAGCGCTGCTTTAGCATTGTGGCTGTTAATAGTAACAAGTCCTTTCCATTCTGGTAGGCAAACCCACGTCCTTCTGTCAGATGTGTGAGAGCTCTGTCTCCAGGCACTCTGGCACCCAGACGGGTGACTACGATGTTCTGGAAATTAGGGACATTTCCTTACATTTGATACCATTTACTCATAAGTGAGCATTTTAGTGTAAGGTCAATTTATGGTCAGTTTTCTGTATGTTACTGTTAAAATTAATGGAGCGCTGAATTTGACTTATACCACTGAGGAACAAGGTACCAAAATGTGTTTGGTACTGGTTCTTGTAATGTGTATTTTTAAACCTGTATTTTTGCAAATGAACATTGATCTTTATATTGGGATCAGGTACTTATATGTTGAACCACAGGACCTTTCATGAACTTTGGCCAGTCTGTGGTGGTTCATTAAGAGCAAGAGCTTTCTGCTCACCATGAAAAGTCACAGTGGGTGGAAAGCAAGGATATAATATTTCAGTGACTCGTGAACTGAACTGTACTGTTTCAGTTTGCAAACTAACCTCCCAGTTCATATCAGCTTGTGGTTTGGTTTGTGGTTCAGTTACAAATCATGAACTGAACTGAACCACAAAAATGCATTTTCTGCCCATCCCTACTTTTAACTTCAAGAAACTATATTAAGATCATTCTTTTTTCAACAGGCATTTGGTTTAGTTAAAAGAATAACTCAACTAAGTTTTATTCTGTGTATAAACTTTTGTGTGCATGTATACTTCTTCAGATAAAGAATAGTTCTCCTTTGTAGGTTTGAGCTTTTGGATCAGTTGTATATCTGAGTTTTAAATGCTGATGGTTGTATATAGGAAATCTATTTTGATGTCGTCTTATTTATAACTCCTAATTTAGTGTTCTTTTATCACTGTCTATAAGTGGCTGTTTTATTTATTGAAGTTTTATGTTTTATAACATCAGGTGTTCGAAATTGGTTTAAATTACTATTGTTTTCTGAAGATTATATTGTAAATTGCTTTGGGATTTTTTTTTTTCCTGAAAGGAGAGATACAGATTTTCAGATTAACAAATAAAGAAGTTTAGAGCATTTTACATCATGAGGTTTTATTTTTGTAATATCCTATTTTTGTCTACATTTTAAGTATAAATACACTGTACACTGTTTATTATGTTGATAGTAATTTCCATTGCCCTCTGCTTGGTTTGTCTTCTTACATTTGCCTTCTCTTTTAAAATAGTTTCTAGCTTTAGGAAGAGGTGATAACCTATAGAAAATTTCCTTTTTCAACTTCTGTAGCTGTTTCTCGCATTCTTCCTAGTTCTACTCTTAGCAATGTGATCCTAAGAAGAATTACACCTTTCTAAGCCCATTGGCTTTAACTGAGTTAGGATGTAATTTTGTTTAGGATTATACAATTATTGTAGCATTTTTGTTTAGTTAGGCTAGACTTTAGCATTTCCAAAGGAAATGAAAGCTTGGCTGAACTCTCTAGTTTATATTAAATTCTACTTCTGGACTTTTAAATATACCATTAGGATTTTTTCCTCTTCCATTAGCAATAAGGGTTAAAATTATTCCCACACACATATACACACACAAAACAAGAGTCTTAAAACATACTTAGAAAAGCCTAGGAAAAGCTCTTATGCTTTTGTGTAAGTACAATCTCCATAACACACACAAAATGAGAGTCTTAAAACATACTTAGAAAGGCCTAGGAAAAGCTCTTATGCTTTTGTGTAAGTACAATCTCCATAACAGTGAATCATTTTACTTCATTTAATGCAAACATGTTAATTATATTCCAAATAGCTGCAGCAATATGCGCAACACAAATAACATACACTAGAATTTATTCACAGCAGTAGACTGGAATTAGCATACTATTAGATATCAGCAACTAGCAGCCCCTGGGCAGAATCTAGATCAGGGGTGTAGGGTTGCCAAGTCTAATTCAGAAAATATCTGGGGACTTTGGGGGTGGAGCCAGGAGATTTTGGGGCAGAGCCAGACTTTCCCATTTCCAAAATAAATGCATAAAAATACAGCAGTGCAGTTTACCTAAATAGTCATCATTTCCTCATCCTCCAATAGCTGCAGTTCTAGTAAATGAAAGTGTAAACACACAAAAAGCAGCCAAAATGCACAGAGTTTGCAAGCTCACATTTCTGTGATCTCACTGGGGCTTTACTCACAGGCACTGCTGTTCTTCAGCATATCACAGGCAAACAAAAGAGAGAGAGGTGGAGCTTTCTTCTATCCCATAAACAGGTTCCCATACAAAGACTCTGAAAACAATGCAAAACAAGCACAGAGACAGACACACACTATTACTACCTCCCCTACAAAGACTTCTGAAAAGTACTCTCTCTCTCTCACTGTGTCTGGTTCCTCCACAATGACATCTGACAATTACAGGGGCTACTCTGCTCTCTCTCACACACGCACACGCTCTTACTTGCTGTGGATCAAAAGCAAAACAAACGGAGGCTCTGCTTCTGACCCTTCCCCATGAAGTACTTCCTGCTTCCTGCTCAACTTTAAAGGGGGACACACACACAACGAGGCATTTTAAAAGGGGACCTGTTTGCAGGTTTCTTAACCTGCGAGAGATCTAGAGGTACTGGTGGCTGTGGGGGAATGGCTCCCCCCCCCTGCCGGCCAGCTGACTGGGGGTGGGGGAAGGCTGTAAAACCAGGGATCCCCCTCTGGGACCTGGGGATTGGGAAGCCTAGGTTTTGAACTTATTGTTACGAGAGCCTGATCTGACATAAAAGGGACTTTGTGGTGCCAGGCCATGTGAGTCATAAAATGTAATGTCAGATAGAGGAGATATAAATATAATAGAGGCAAACACTATTAAAGATTTTTTTAAAACTTAAGATACAAGCATGCTTAAAATTGTAGTAATGTTTTGTTTAAAATGGAAAGGTGGGGGATAGTGGAATTTGGCAAAATCAAATGTTAAATAAAACATCAAGAAAAAGCACAAGGATCACAGCAGAAACTAAAAATATAAACTAAAAATATAAAATGCTCTGAGTCTAGGAAAATATTAAATGGCTGGGCATTGCAAGCTTCTCCCTCCCCTGGACCTACTCAGATTGACAATGGCTCTCCAGTCTAATATCCCCTTTTAGGCTGTAGTTTCCCAGGTTAGAGTACTCACTAGGCACCAGTTCTCAGGTCCATTCAGCAAAGACATGTTGGCTCAAAACATCAAGCCTTTATTTGTAAGGAAACAACTTCAGCAAGCAACAGTTTCAACTGGCCATACAAATGAAACTACATTGAAATACATTACAGCACAGACAAAGTTGCAAGGAAAAAAGTGGAATGGATTTTCCATTAAGGTCTCTGGGACAAGATAGACCATTCCCAGAGTAGTCTATATGGGTATAGGGACCTTAATGAAAAATCCATTCCACATTTTCTTTGCAGCTTTTCAAGCCCAGAAATGCTTCCTGCTGAAGCAGGCAAAGACAAGGCAGAAGCAGCTGGGGACTTTAACAGACTCAAAGCTTCAAAGGGCAAGGACAGGAGGGAGGGAGAAAAGAGTCATGGGCCTGATTAAAACCCTGGGTGAGCTGGTTGTGGTCTGCTGGCCATAAGGTTGACACCCCTGATCTAAACTGCAGAAGCTTATGCACAGGGTGGTTGCACCACCACTTTTAAAGGTATGTTAGGGACTTCCAGACTGAATTTTCCACTAATGGAAGTGGTGAAGATAATTCCCCCAACAGCTCCCCCTTTCTGCTGAATGTCCCCAATTTGTCCTTCATGCTGTTCCAGAGAGTTTCCTGTCTACCATAAGCAGCATCACATGAGCTACAGTGGAAGGGAAGAGGCAGGAAAGTTCTGTTCCACTGACAGAATTGCCATATGTGAACTGAAAAATTAACCTGAATTCAGCCCTAAAGCTGCAATATCAAAGAGACTTTCCTGAGATTATGCCTGACTGATTTACTTCTGAGTAGACCTGCTTATGTTTGTTCCTTATATCAAGGAGTGAAGCAGGAGTGGTGGAGGCAGCATTACTTTCTAGTCAGATTCATGCCAGCTGGACTGAGAACAATTAAATCTTGGCTAGGAGGGAAAGGGAGGAATGAGGAATCGCCTTCAGAAATCAGTACAGATTGGGAGAACAGTATGCTGTTGAGCACATAACCCAAGGTATCTGCTCAGTGTCTTGACCTCTTGGAAAGCCCAAAGCAGAATGAAGATCATGGGTTGATTTTGAAAGAAAACAAAAACTTCCTGGAGTATCTGATCAGGAAACACATTCCCCAGGTAAGAAACTTGTCTTCAGTACAGAAGGAATGTTTGGCAATTGTGTAGACACTGGACAAAATTAGACCTTATCTATGGGGACTCTTCTGACAGATCATTCTTCTTTGCAATGGCTGCAGACTATGAAAAACTTGAACACCAAGCTTCAGAGGTGGAAAATTGTGGATCTGTGGAAAATTCGGAATCTCAGTATGAAAACTGAACACTTTGTAGGGTGCAACTCTTGAAGGGAGCAGTCTCAGTCAAGATCACAAGAGAAGAGACTCTTATGCATAAATATGCATAAGGGAAAGTGGAAGTGTGAATGTATGTAGGCTGCATGTTCCTAATACCGTTTTTTCTTTGATTCACTTCAACTTTCTCTCAAGGGTGCTTTTCTGCTGGAAGCTAGGAAGGGGGCATGGGGAGAAATTTTCTCCACTTTTCACTATATCACACTATTGAGAGTTCTGGGGCTATTAAAACTCACATTTATTCCAAGAAGTTTCTCTGTCAGTACAAGGACAAAAAAACAGGAAAGTGGTTAATTGCTCTCAAGTACTCCCATCCCATTACAAGCACCTAGGACTTATGTCTTGGTTATGCAAACATTTCAAGACAGCAGAGAACAACTAAAGGACCATTACACATCCCAGCAGGAATGTGACATCTAGGAAGTAAAAGAGACCTGGGAAAGCCAAATGCTAGATGGTTCTCTTCCTGGAAAGAAAAGGAAGAGAAACATTGACCTACAAGCCAGTGGATTACTGAAGGAGGATAGGGAAATGGCTGAGAAGCTAAATGAATTTTTTGCCTCCGTCTTCACTGTGGAAGACGAGAACTTTTTGCCCTCCTCAGAACCACTAATTTTGGAAGGGGTGTTGAAAGACCTGAGTCAGATTGAGGTGACAAAAGAGGAGGTCCTACAACTGATAGACAAATTAAAAACTAATAAGTCACCGGGTCCGGATGGCATACATCCGAGAGTTCTGAAAGAACTCAAAGTTGAACTTGTGGATCTTCTAACAAAAATCTGTAATCTTTCATTGAAATCTGCCTCCGTTCCTGAGGACTGGAAGGTAGCAAATGTCACCCCCATCTTTAAAAAGGGTTCCAAAGGAGATCCGGGAAATTACAGGCCAGTCAGTCTGACTTCAATACCGGGAAAGTTGGTAGAAACCATTATCAAGGACAGAATGAGTAGGCACATTGATGAACACGGGTTATTGAGGAAGACTCAGCATGGGTTCTGCAAGGGAAGATCTTTCCTCACTAACCTGTTACATTTCTTTGAAGGGGTGAACAAACATATGGACAAAGGCGACCCGATAGATGTTGTTTACCTTGACTTCCAGAAAGCTTTTGATAAAGTTCCTCATCAAAGGCTCCTTAGAAAACTTGAGAGTCATGGAGTAAAAGGACAGGTCCTCTTGTGGATCAAAAACTGGCTGAGTAATAGGAAGCAGAGAGTCAGTATAAATGGGCAGTCTTCGCAGTGGAGGACGGTAAGCAGTGGGGTGCCGCAGGGCTCGGTACTGGGTCCCATGCTCTTTAACTTGTTCATAAATGATTTGGAGTTGGGAGTGAGCAGTGAAGTGGCCAAGTTTGCGGATGACACTAAATTGTTCAGGGTGGTGAGAACCAGAGAGGATTGTGAGGAACTCCAAAGAGATCTGTTGAGGCTGGGTGAGTGGGCGTCAACGTGGCAGATGCGATTCAATGTGGCCAAGTGCAAAGTAATGCACATTGGGGCCAAGAATCCCAGCCACAAATACAAGTTGATGGGGTGTGAACTGGCAGAGACTGACCAAGAGAGAGATCTTGGGGTCGTGGTAGATAACTCACTGAAAATGTCAAGACAGTGTGCGTCTGCAATAAAAAAGGCCAACGCCATGCTGGGAATTATTAGGAAGGGAATGGAAAACAAATCAGCCAGTATCATAATGCCCCTGTATAAATCGATGGTGCGGTCTCATTTGGAGTACTGTGTGCAGTTCTGGTCGCCGCACCTCAAAAAGGATATTATAGCATTGGAGAAAGTCCAGAGAAGGGCAACTAGAATGATTAAAGGGCTGGAGCACTTTCCCTATGAAGAAAGGTTGAAACGCTTGGGACTCTTTAGCTTGGAGAAACGTCGACTGCGGGGTGACATGATAGAGGTTTACAAGATAATGCATGGGATGGAGAAAGTAGAGAAAGAAGTACTTTTCTCCCTTTCTCACAATACAAGAACTCGTGGGCATTCGATGAAATTGCTGAGCAGAAAGGTTAAAACGGATAAAAGGAAGTACTTCTTCACCCAAAGGGTGATTAACATGTGGAATTCACTGCCACAGGAGGTGGTGGCGGCCACAAGTATAGCCACCTTCAAGAAGGGTTTAGATAAATATATGGAGCACAGGTCCATCAGTGGCTATTAGCCACAGTGTATATGTGTATATAAAATTTTTTGGCACTGTGTGACACAGAGTGTTGGACTTGATGGGCCGTTGGCCTGATCCAACATGGCTTCTCTTATGTTCTTATGTTCTTAGTGGTCAGAAAGAGGTAATAAGTTCCCTGAACACAATGAGATAGATTTGACAGCTCTGGGTTGGGAAACACTGGGAGATTTTGAGGGTGGGACTTAGAGAGGGTGGGGTTTGGGGACGGGAGGGACCTCAGCGTGGTACAAGGCCATAGAGTCCTCCCTCCAAAGCAGCCATTTTATCCAGAGGAGCTGTTCTCTGTAGCCTGGAGATCAGTTGTAAAAGTGGAAGATTCCTGGGCCCCACCTGGAGGTTGGCAACTCTACTTCCAATATATCTAGGGTTATATTCTAATAGTGAAGTCAGGATATCTTTGAATACTTACATCTAGTGACTGGAAAAGACCACAAAATACTATGAATAGAGTTAAAGCACCTCTGGGGCTGCGATCACACATGCTAAATAACGCACCTTCAATGCACTTTCCAACTGGATTTACTGTGTGAATTGGCAAAATCCAGTTGGAAGGTGCATTGAAAGTGGATTGAAAGTGCATTACTTACTGTGTGTGATCACAGCATGGAAGAAGATTAGCATCGTGCCAGTCGCCACTGGAACCCTTGGAGCAGTGCCTGCCTAGAAGTTTCATGAAACACCTGGACGCTATGAGTATTGATCAATAATACCACCTCAGTTCCAGAAGAAAGTGTTGCGTGGAATAGCAAGAATCTTGCAAAGATACATCTGAAACACCCAATAATATTATTAATAGTAGTAGTAGTTGTTGTTGTTGTTTTGGCAGTAATCCCTGCCCAAATTTATGACCAGCTATTGTCTTGGAATTATGCTGGGGAAGATTTGCAGGACAAAAGAAGGAAGTGGAACAAATGAAAAAGCAGGAACAGGTCACTTTACATGATCCAGTTTTAACCTTGGGGGGAAAAAATGACTACCCTGTTAAGAAGCAGACAAGCCAAGAAATTAAGAAATCCATAAACAAGCAGAAATTTAAAGTTGAAGCAGACTTGAAAGCATTTAACTTAAGCATTTAAAAACAACACCTTAAATGATGTAACTGCATAGTCAGAGCATACTTAAAGCGATAGGTAGCACTACAGCAGTATAGGCCATAGTCCTTATCTCTTTACTAATGGAACTTTCTGAACCACTACATTACAGTACTATTACAAGGCGGTTATTGAGTTTTCCCATTTGCATGATGGCACCTACAGAAAGCCCTGCTGAGATGAGCAAAGCTATAGTGGCAGAGCATAGCAACAGTGGTGGTCCTTCAGATATGAGGGACCAAGGGCATGAAGGACTTTGTATGTGATAGTCAATGTTTTGAACTGAGCCTGGTATCTGAATGGCAGCTAATGGAGGGATGGCAGAATGGGAGTGATATGCATGCTATGCCTGCCTCCCTTTTTAAAATTTTAGCCATCAAGTCACAGCTGATTTATGGCAAACTCCTGGGGTTTTCAAAGCAAGAGAGTTTCAGAGGTGGTTTGCCATTGCCTTCCTCTGTGTCACAAACCTGGACCTCCATGATTGTCTTCCATCCAAATACCAACCAGGACTGACCCTGATTAGCTTCTGAGATCTGATGAGATCTGGCTAGCCAGGTCAATCCAGGTCCAGGCAGCTCCCATTAATAACCTAATATTAATATCATTGGAGGCTAAGTACCAAATACAATCAAATATCAAACACTGAAACCAGAGACCAAAGGGTATTTAATATAAATATCAACTATTTGCAGAGGTGGAACTCTAACAGGAGCTCCTTTGCATATTAGGCCACATACCCCTGATGTAAGTCAATCCCCCAAGAGCTTACAAGGCTCTTTTTTTGTAAGCTCTTGGAGGGTTGGCTACATCAGGGGTGTGCAGCCTAACATGCAAAAGAGCTCCTGCTAGAATTCCACCCCTGACTATTTGGAAAACAGTATTTAATTTATAGAATACCTGGAGGTATTCTGCATTTGTGGGAACAACTATTTAACTACAGTTTTAACAACAAAAGTCATTCATTTAAAAGCAGTGAGCTATAGAAAGGTCCTCCCATGGCACAATGACAAATGGTCTAAAATGTGAGGAATGGGGCACCATCAATCTCAGAACTGTGCCTCAATTCAATACCATCTCATAGGGGCTACAAGAGTCCAGGGATGTTTGAAGCATCAGGAGCCCACCTTATTACTAGAGATGCACATTTGGCATATCTGAACCAAATTAGCACCCAAATCATGCTTTTTCAGCATAATTCAGGCATTAGTTAAGCTGAATCAGATTCTCTGATCTGATTTGTTTTACTGATAGGAGAATCCCAAATTAATCCAGGAATCCTTAATTTTAACCCAGGAATCATGAATGGAGGATGGTGGTATCCTCTTTGGATACCCATAGAATTGGACCCCCTGGCCCAATCTTTTTTTTTTTTAAACTTGGGGGTTCTTTTGGAGAGAGGCTCCAGCAGCTACACTGCAAATTTGGTGCTTCTATCTCAAACCCCTCTCCCCAGTCCACTGAAAATACCCTAGGAGATTTGCCATTGACTGTCATGGCTCCATAGGATATAATGGATCTGAAAAATTCAAGATATTGGATGTTCAGGTTTTTAAGGCAAGTCCTAATTTTTAAGGCACCAAAAACCCCAAATCCAACAAATACATTTTTCTTGCACATCCCTACCCATTACCCAAATAAATAAGCTTCAGAGATTTCTTCGTCTTCTTTAACTCCTGAATGAGTTGTGCCTCAGAGTCATTACCTTTTCTTCTTCATGGTTTAAAAACTGCATGCAAGGAAGCAGCTAAAGTCACCTACCTTTGTAATGTCAGAAAGGTTAGATATGAATATGAAACGTATGAACTCTAGAGAGGGCCCTGGATCCTTCTTACTGTTTAAAGATGCAAACCTTTGGCCATTTCTCTACTGCTTTAAGAAACCAGAGCAGTGATTTATTAGCATCTGAGAGAAAGAGAGCACAATCTCCATCCAGTTGCAGCCGGAGTCATGCCTGGTGGTCCACTGATTTTTCTTGAATTCCAATTTTAAGTGTAAAATCTGCCATTTCTAAACATTATAAAAAAATCCACGAGACTTTTGCAATGTTCAGCTGTTCTTCAAATCTGCTGCTGTTTAGGCTTTTTTCAACTTGGTCAACATTAGTCACATTCTTTTTTTTCTAGCCTCAATTCAGTCAGCTGATTTGCATGGTAATACATATTAAAAGGTTAATTTTAAGAAAACCTTTATTTTATTGTAATATGCACAAAAGCTTTAAAAACAGTTGTAGAATCAACATTCTTTCTTTGACCAATTGCTAATCCACATTAAAACACTCTAATTTTAAGTTCATGACGGCATGCAAATGCACAAACTAATGTGAATGAATAGATTGATTTACTTCATTTTCGAAGAGAGGGAGGATTACAAAACTTAAACCAACAATACAATGAAAACCATATGTGTAATAAAAACAAAACAACAAAAACTACTTAGAAAACTTCCAGACATTAATGCTAATAAAAACTTATAAAAGATTTCTTATAAAACAGCTCCATTTTACTTATTCTCTGTTAAAGCTCATAATTGTGCTTCAGTGTGCCTTAGACTATGTATCATTCCTAAAAAGGGGATAACTAGCTGGTACACCAGTGTATCTCTGAGATATTATGGCAGATACAGAAGTTGTGCTGGAGTTGTGTCCACGTGCATTGGGTGGGCTGGGGGATGTGATGTAAGTTATTCAGCTTCCCAAGCCATTCCAGCTTGGGAATGCCCCTGTAAAGAAACACATTTTTTTTTCCTTTGAAGGTTTGAAATGAGCAAAACCTTCACTTTTGAGTTTTAAGGTTTTTTTCACTCTTTGGCAGAGAATAAGAAGGGAGAAGGTCCTCAGGAGGAAGTCAGTCAATGGCTTTCCAAGCTCACCTTAGCTACTTTTCACAAATGCTAATAGGTCTAGACCAGTGTTTCCCAAAGTGGGCGATATTGCCCCCTGGGGGAGGCTGGAACGATCCAGGGGGGTGGTAGTAGCCTTGGGTGCAATTGGGGGGGCAAGTGAATAAAAATAAGGGAAGCATAAAGGGAGAAGAGACAAGAAGAAGGGAGAGTGGTAGGTGTCAAAACATCACACTTCTGGGAGGTATCCAAAATTTCTAATTTAGAGAAAAATTTCCATTAACAAAAATAGAGGGTTCCTTTTTGTCTGCTACTTAGTGCAAATTCATCCAGTTAGAATAGTAATGAGGACCAGAACTCCTTCCATTTAAAATATAAGAAGGATGCAGTTTATTTACTAGCTATCCTAGCTAATACCTGCTACAGCTAGCAGCTTTTCAAGGTTGCTTGCAGTTTCTCTCTCAGTAATACAGTTCAAGTCAGGATACTGGAAGCACTGAGGCAATTGCACAAACTTCTCTGAAGAGTTCCAACCTGCAGCTTTCTCCTTGCAAGGTTTTCTGCAGAAGTAGTAGATAGGGGGCCCCTATAATCATCAAGCCGCATTCAAAAGTGACAGCTGCCCCGTCCACTCATGTGCGCGCACACACAAAAAATGAACGCCATATGTTTCCTTATGGGGGAGTGACGCAACAGTCCCCAATTGGGGGCTAGGGATCTGCCCACTCCAAGGAATGTCGGATGTTTCCCAAGGGGGGAAAGGAGGGTCAGCCACAGGTATAGCAGGCTTCATATTGTTTGGGGAAAGCATGTTTTGCAACACAGAGGTTATTTAGAGAATTGTGGAGATGCAACAGTTCTAAGCGGACATAGTTTAGAGAGGAGACATATCCAACGGATAAAATGATGGCTTTAAAACTGAACACGGCTAACCTTATATATGTAACACGTCCCTTTAACATCAGGTTGCATCAGGTTGCATGTCGATACAACTCATGCTCTTTAACTTGTTTATTAATGATCCAGAGTCGGGAGTAAGCAGCAAAGTGGCCAAGTTTGCAGATGACACTAAATTGTTCAGGGTGGTGAGAAACAGAGAGGATTGTGAGGCACTTCAAAGGGGTCTGTTGAGGCTGGGTGAGTGGGCGACAACGTGGCAGATGAGGTTCAATGTGGCCAAGTGCAAAGTAATGCACATCAGCACCAAGAATCCTGGCTACAAATACAAGTTGATGGGATGTGAACCGGTAGAGACTGACCAAGAGAGAGATCTTGGGGGTCGTGGTAGATAACTCACTGAAAAAATGTCAAGACAATGTGCGATTGAAATAAAAAAAAGCCAACGCCACTCTGGAAATTATTAGGAAGGGGATTGAAAACAAAGCAGCCGGTATCATAATGCCCCCCTGTATAAATCGATGGTGCGGGCTCATTTGGAATACTGTGTACAGTTCTGGTCACAGCACCTCAAAAAGGGTATTATAGCATTGGGAAAAACTGTAGAAAAGGGCAACTAGAACTATTAAAGGTTTGGAACACTTTCCCTATGAAGAAAGGTTAAAATGCTTTGGGCTCTAGTCAGAGCTGATGAATGCAATGGGAAGGTGCCGCCCACCCAGCCGCTTTCAACCCAAAAGCAGTGGGCAACAGTAAAATGGGGCACTCTTTGGAGGCTTCCTTTGAAACCTCTGACAAGCACAGACAATGTTTCCCTGTGAAGAAAAGTGGCGGTGCGGCAGCACTTGTGTGCACCGCATGGGGCTCTCAGCTTGCCTGCTGGCTGATGCAATGATGTCATCACCAGTGAGTGAAGAATACCGCCCTCCTTAGGAGCGCATGGGGAGCATGCCTAGGGAGGCAGAACCCCTAGCTCCAGCACTGATCTTCTTGAGTTTTGATATTTTACTAATCTACTTATATCCCTGACTGGCTGTCAAAGTGTTAGAATTGTGCAACCGATCATTGGTACAAAACAACCAATTTAGCTGGGCCCATCTAGA
This sequence comes from Heteronotia binoei, assembly GCF_032191835.1. Lineage (NCBI taxonomy): Eukaryota > Metazoa > Chordata > Lepidosauria > Squamata > Gekkonidae > Heteronotia > Heteronotia binoei. The sequence continues at coordinate 231,894,749 of NC_083223.1, forward strand.
TCTTCTCCTGTCAAATACTTGTCAAATTAGATGGCCTGTCAGTTGGAATTGACAGATCACAGGTGTTTACTATTTTACAAGTGTTTACCATTAAGAACATGGTCTCTAGGCATACTTAAGCTGATAGCAACCCACACAAACACTTAGAACTTGGGTATTGTCATTTTCCAGGTAATGATGCAGACAAACCCACACATGGTTGATGGAATGCTAAATTTCTTGACAGGAGGCTTCTGTGACTTGTGGATAGGGCACAGGCAGTCTAGTCTACCCTCCAAACTCAATCCTGTAGCCATGACACAGTCATAAAAACCAAGCAATGACCAACTGGCATTACATCAAAGAAGCCTCTCTCTCTCATCTCTATAGTAGTAAAGCCTCTTCAAAGAAACTTCCTTATTCTTTCATGTCATTCTGGAAGCAGTTAAGTATTTCCTGGATTGCCTGAAGCCAGGAGCCCACTGCTGGCTGGCTGCTTCATTCATTACTTCATGTTTCCCACGCTCTGACCTTACTTCCCATGGAGATGAATGAGAAAAACAGAGATAAACAGCTGCTGCTTCAAATACTACTCTAATCTCTGCACTGCTGATGGTAAGTAATGATTTCAAAATTAAAGAAATTGCAAAGGTGGCTTTTCCCCAACTATTCATGTGGGGTAGGGTTCCCAAGTCTGACTCAAGAAATATCTGGAGATTTTGGGGGTAGAGCCAGGAGACCTTGGGGTGGAGCCAGGAGCAAGGTTGTGACAAGCACAATTGAATTCTGAAGGGAGTTCTGGCAATCGCATTTAAAGGGACTGCACATTGTTTGAATGCCTTCCTTCTATTTGAAACAATGAAGAATAGGGGCTCCTTCTTTGGGGCCTCATAGAAATGGACCCCCTGGTCTGACGGTTTTGAAACTTGGTGTTTTGAGTAGTGGCACTGGATGCTATGCTGAATATTTGATGCATCTACCTCAAAAAACAGCCCTCCCAGAGCCCCAGATACCCATGGATCAATTCTCCCCTATTCTTATTTTAATATTATCCTTTGTTATTTTAATTTTCTGTGTGTATATCTTTTCAAGCTGGAGACTGCAGGACTGCCAGTTTGTTGGAACTGAATCTATTTGAAAGAGAAGTGGATGAGCAAGACTGAGAAGTAGGACTTAACTGACCACAACATTTTGCAAGCCAGAACTAATTGGTGAATTGAACTCAGACTGCCTGTTGCTTTTCCAGTTTACTGCTATCTGCATATTTTATCTTCATTGGTTTTGTTGCATTGTTCTGTATGATGGAAATGATGCATTGTATACTATATTTCAACTGCTGTTACCTGCCCTGAGCCCACTTGCAGGGAGGGTGGGATAATAATTATAAAGAAATTTCAAAAATTCTCTGTGTATGCAAATGTTACTATGGTTGATTTTATAAAATAATTTTAGAATTTCAAGCTTCAAAGTGTCTTCTTTACAACATCTTTGTTTACCCTGTGTGCAAATATGTCACTGCATCTTTTAGTCCACTTTTTGAAGGTAGATTTCCACAGGGGCACTGAGTAATTTTTTTTTTTTTTTGAAAAGGGGGCGTTAGGCCAAATAAGTTTGGGAACCTCTGGTCTAGACAATGGGATGGTCAAGTTCACCCCCCCCCTTCAAGCAGGGATTTGGAAGAATTAAGGCTAGAAAGTTTTCAAGAAGAAATTTCTGGAGACATCAGGAAAAGCTTCCTTGACCTGGCCTGACCAGGTCAGTGGGAGGGAAAAGATGTGATAAAACTCAAAGGTGTTAGGAGGAAGCTCTCTCTCTTTGGCTGCTAAATCCACGGACTGAGAGCCAGGTGCTGTTTAGAGTGATTGAGCTGTCCTACAGAGAATTGTTGTGAGCACAAGTTCCATCAAAAGTGGGTGGCCAGAAGAAAAGGTGTATTCTTCATCAAAACATACATATATCTAAAATGATCCAAGTGGGCAGCCGTGTTGGTCTGAAGCAGAAGAACAAAGTAAGAGTCAAGTGCACCTTTAAGACTAACAAAGTTTTATTCAGAATGTAAGCTTTCATGTACTCCAAGCAGACTTCATCAGACGTTCTGAATAAAACTTTGTTGGTCTTAAAGGTGAACTTGACTCCTACTTTGTTATATATCTAGAATGTATGTTGCCAACTTATCAAGTCACTTTGAGTAGTTCTGCATACTTGGAATATTTTCACTACACTTCAGTGTGATTTATTTTAACTTGCCACATTGTGAAGCTGGTTTCCGGTGTGAAAGTGAGCTGCATCATCATGGGAGTCTACGGTGGAAGTCTATTGCAAGTCACATGAAGTTCAGCATGCTGCTTTAATGACTGTTTTCATGTTATGAGTTCAATGAAACAGTGATTAAACAGTGTATGAACTGTCAACAAAGTAAATTTATGAATGCTTACAAGTGAAAGGTTATATGTACTTGGGTTCATTGCACGGATATTTAAGTGCATTTTGATAGTCAGGTTTGTGGTTTCCTTGTTTATTTGGTTAAATCCAGGGCTTTTTTTAGCAGGAATTCCTTTGCATATTAGGCCACACCCCAATGATGTAGCCAATCCTCCAAGAGCTTACAGGACTCTTCTTACATGTCCTACTGTAAACTGCAGGAGGATTGGCTATATCAGGGGTGTGTGGCCTAATATGCAAAGGAGTTCCTGCTGCATAAAAAGCCCTGGTTAAATCCTTGAGAGCAGGCAGAACTCTCAACTGAGAAAGCAGCCGTTGAACATATGCTGGCCTAAAGAGCTGGAGAAAGCAACAAGGTAATTGAGGCTCTGTAGAGATCTGTAACTTCCTAAGCAAAATGAGCCTGTCCTATATTTTAACATCTGATAGGGCATGTATAGAGAGGGGGACAGAGGAACTGCATTTTACTCATTTATTTTTAATCCCTTGCTCAATCTGGATCTTTGCCAAAAATGTGCTTGTGAAAAATTTCTTTGTAATAAATACTTTATAATTGTGGTTATAATTGTAGTGGTTATCTGTACCACATCGACCAGTGGTGTCAAACATGCAGCCCAGAAAGAGTGGTTTCAGGAGGCACCTTTGTGTGCCACTCACAGGAGTGTCATCAGCTGCTGCTACGTGACTGTTGGATGTTGCCTGGGTTGCTATGGGTTCTGGTACACTTGCTATGCCACCTGTGCCTGACAGAGGACAATGCATTGTTGTTTCTCCCATGGCATGTCCATAAAGAGTAGATCATTGGTGCTGCAATGATGCCAGCAGTTGCATGTTTCTGCCTTGGCAGCCCTCAGGATTGCACTGTCCGATTCCTTATACTTTACATTGAAGTACATACATATGCCTAGTTTTCTAATTTAAAAATCTAAAAATATACCACAAAAATATATTTGCACTCTTTAAATGCCTCACCAAAACATCAAAAATAGGAAGCACAACTTTTCAAGGGCTAATAAAAACAGAAGCCTCCGTCTGAATCAGCACTCCACATGCCTGATGCCACCAGAGAACTTCTGCCAGTCCAGGAAAATACACAGAGAGGGGAAAAGCAGGATGTTTTGTTCATGGGGGTGGGAGAGAAGGAGAAAATAAATGTGAGAATTATAGAGAAAGAATCAGCAGCAAAACACACACCAAAAAAAAAAAACCCCAGCACCTGAAGTGTGAAAGGTTTAGACTGAACAACAGACATAAGTGGGATAAAATGCAACACACTTCAGGTATGCATTTGTTCTACTACAAACGACATGTTCTGAGACTTTATACATAAAAGGTGACACTGCCCCTCTTGGGGCCTCTCTAAAACAATCACATGCACAAATATTTGTGTTTCTACAGAAGGCAGCAGCTGGGTGGGGGTGGGATTATCCTCCAGTGTTAAACTGCCAATCTCCTTTAGCAATTAAAGCAAAGAAGAAACAGGAAAGATAGAAAGAGTCAAAGACCGTTTTCGCACACAGCTCCCCTCGCAGTCACAATCCTGTTCCCTCCGCAGCGTCTGGTCGGATTTCCCACCATCTGCGCCGAAGTTACAGGAAGTGCCACAGCTTTTGCGTAGCAAAACGTAAACCGCTAAAACCCAGTTTACGTTTGCTACGCAAAAGCTGCGGCACTTCCTGTAACTCCAGCGCAGATGGTGGGAAATCTGACAGATGCTGCGGAGGGAACAGGATTGTGACTGCGAGGTAAGCTGTGTGCAAAAAAGGTTAAAGTAAGTCCTTGAGAGAGCTCACTTTCTGGGAAGACAGGGCAAGATGGGGCATGAGCTAGCACTTCAATGCTCCCTAATTCTTCCTAACAACTCATAGTTTGTTTTATTTTAGTGCTCATTTTGAACAAAAATCAAAACCCAAAGATGTTCACATGAGCCAAACTGTTTTTGTGAATGGCAAGTGAAGTTATATACAAAATTTTCTTTGATGAGAGTGGTTCTACCTGGAGGTGGATTCTAGGCATAGTGGAGGCCTGGCTGCTTCTGGCTCTTACTTTGATGGCCATCACTGACCATCAGTAGAAGCCAGACAGAAGGGGTAGACATTATGGAGTGCCTGCCTGTTGCCTCCATTCCCTTGAACGCCCTCAGCAATGATAGTGGAAGCTGGAGATTCTCAGCTGAAGCGAGATTCAAGCAGGAGGGAAGGGTGCCAGGCTGCATCTTGCTGTCCTTCTGATGGGCCCACCTTCTGAAACTGGAGAGAGGAAAAGGATGCTCACCTGACTGTTTCCTGTTCTCCCTCAGATGGTCTAATCAACAGAAATTGTTCAGAGGGGGAGCCGTTAAAGTTGCAAACAAGAAGATCTAGGCACTATCCATAGCATCTAGCAATAACATAACACAGGGATTGTTTTTTAAAAGCCCAGCAGGAACTCATTTGCATTTTAGGCAACACCCTTGATATCACCATTGTTTCACACAGGTTTTTTTTTTTTAGACAAAGCCCAGCAGGAACTCATTTGCAAATTGGGCCACACCCCCTGATATCACCATTGTTTCACACAGGGCTTTTTTGTAGATAAAGCCCAACAGGAACTCATTTGCATATTAGGCCACACACCCCTGATGCCAAGCTAGCCGGAACTACAATCCTGTGCATTCCTGCTCAAAAAAAAAGCCCTGACATAACATCTGACAAAAGGGGGCTTTGACTCTCAAAGCTTACTCCCCAAAAATCTTGTTGGTCTCTAAGGTGCTGCTGGACTCAAATCTAAGCAGCCACTCAGTAGAACAGAGCCATCAACTTATGCCCAGAATAAAGCTGTAACATATCCTGCCTCTGTTTCCAATCCATACATACAATATCATGAATCATAAAAGAAGAATATGTCACTTCTTAAGTTATATAAATAAACCATGGCAACCTGTTCCTCGTCTTCCCCCCAAACTGATAATTTCCCTTCATTCTGGCACCTTGGTAGCAGTCAGACTAAAGGGCTGGCCCTTTTTTCTAGTAATTTTTGTATTGTGTTGTGAAGTGTATGCCTTTCTGCTGTCACATTTATCTCTTCCCTGGCTTCCCCAGGCTCAGATATGGACATGGAGCACCTGCTCCCTCCTGCATCCTGGCTTGCCTGTTCCCCAGTCTGGAATCTGTGTGCCCATATCCTCCCCAGTCTTACGGAAGCCTATCTCTCTCTTCCTCTGCCCCACTTACCAATCTCCAAGGAGGAAGGGCGAGGCTGCCCAATTAGGCTCTCACCCTGCCCTTTTCCCCCTACTTGCTCAACCTCGCCAAGCTGCTTGCTCACTCTCGGAGCTATGCTCCAAGCATCTTCTTCCGCAATGCCCTGCCCATGCTGGACACCCCACAGGCCTCCCTGTGCTTAACCCTCTGATACAGCCAGCCCTGCACACCACTTCCCAGTGTACCACTCATCTGCCATTTTTTCACTGGCAGGTTGCCCCTGTGCCCACTTGTCTTGCTCAGCCAGGGCCTGCTGAGCTGTTCTGCCTCCTCATTCCTGCTACTGCCATGGTAAAGCTGGTCTCTGACCCACTCATCTACTGGCTGGTTGGGGGTCACCTTGGCATTGCCTTGGGGGCAGCTTTCTGCTCTGGGCAACTCCAGACCCAGCAGCAGGCCCAGACACACCTATTAAAATTTTATAGCAATCCTGTTTCAAAATGTACTTTCCGCTACAAACTAAGGGATACACGTTAAGACAACAGTTGTTTGATGTATATAGAAGACTTTTTTAAAAGAGTAGACTTCCACTTGTGATTACTAGTCATTGCCAGCTTAACATCAACAGGAGATGCCAGGTTGCACCCTGGAGATCTTCACTGGATCATTCATATGAGGTAGTAAACAAAGAAGCCCTGGCTTCTCCCAACCAGTTGTGTTGTCAAGACTCTTCCCTGCCTGATGTACACTCTGCACATGTAGTTTCTTGCTTGATGCAGGAGGGCTGGTAAAGGATGGATGGGACACACAGCTGCCTCATCTTCCAGTGCATTGGTGGGCTTAAAGGTACAGGACTGGTCTCCATGTGGACCTGGCAATCCTATTATAGGTGAAAAAAACCATAACATCATCCCAGGTTAATCCCCTGTTAGATCCCTCCATACTGTGTAAGACTCGGAAGAATTTAGCATTTGAGCAGTTGTTATTTCTATAAATTCTGTAACCAATTTAAATAGTTTGCCTCACTTCCTTTGCCCTCCTTCGTCTGACAAAAGAAATCTAGTTTCTTCTGTCCTTTATACCTTAAATCAGAAGTCAAACTGAAAAGAAGGATCACTTAGTTTAGGTCTGGAGCAGCAGATTAATAGTTCTGGAAACATTATTAGTCTGCTTGATCTCTCTTTTCCCCATCTTGCTAAGGGATGTGGCTAAGGGATGTGGAAGGTGAAGGCAAGATGCACACTAATTTGGAAAGGTCAATATCAGGGCTTTTTTGAGCAGGAATGCACAGGAACACAGTTCCTGCTGGCTTGGTGTCATGGGGTGTGGTCCAATATGCAAATGAGTCCCTGGCCAATATGATTATTCTCACCTATCCTATTGATGAACTCAGACCCTGACTTCACTTTGAGTGGTGAGGAAAGAGACATTATAACGTAGTTGTTTTAGATTAAATTTAGAGTAAACAAGCCAGTCTCCTCCAGCTTTTGAAATCATTATCCCAGTAATTCTAAACAAGAGCCATACAGCTCCACCAAGAAGTAATCTACAAATCTTGGAGGGCATTCAAACTCCTGGGGAGTAAATGTGGGCATTTGGGATTTTAGGCATACCTTCTCTTCACTTGCATTGGCTTCTGAAAATGAGCAGAGAATACTTCTTTTATAATCACCCCATCCAGAGGATAAAATCCCAGATCTGAGATTTCTTCCATGGGCCAGTAAAAAAAGTGGCACCAAGCAAAGAGAGATTAAATTAAACATTAAGAAGTTGGCTGATAACCATCAGGTACAAGGGTTATTGAATGTACACCTGAGATCTGTCTGTTGTATGCTATGAACATGCTATGCTATGCTATGCTATGAGTAGACTTGTCTGAAGTGCTGTTTTATGTCCTTTTGTTTTTACTTATGGCATTCAATAATAACGTATGTTTGGTATGCAGCAGGGGCTTAAAGGTTAAGAGTCTCTACAATTATCCCTCCCAACTCCATGTCATACACGGGTGTCTAGTTTGCCAGTTAAGATGTCCCTCTCAAGCCCTGCAGTCTGTACCCCTACCTGCAGATATAAAACTGCAAACTCTTGACTGTGCCGAACCCGGAAGCTGCAGCTAGTGCAGAATGCAGCAGCCAGACTGCTATTGGGCCTACCTCGGTGGGAACATGTGTAGGCTGGGCTGCGGGAACTGCATTGGCTGCCAGTTATTTACCGAGTTCGTTACAAGGTGCTGGTTATTACCTTTAAAGCCCTATATGGCCGAGGACCTGTTTACCTTAGGGACCGCCTCTCTCCATATGTTCCCCAGAGAGCACTGCGATCCAGCTCACAAAACCTTCTGGAAGTACCTGGGCCAAAGGAGGCCAAACTAAAAATAACCAGAGAACAGGCCTTCTCTATAAAAGCACCCCAATGGTGGAACCAGCTACTGGAAGAGGTGCAGGCCCTATGGGACATTAGCCAATTCTGTAGGGCGTGCAAAACCGCCCTCTTCTGGCTAGCCTTCCAAGATGAAACCTGAAATGAACACCATGCCATCACTAACATCAACAATTGAGTTAGCAATAAGATAAGATTATTTTAGATTGATTTTAGATTTTTATATTATGTAAATTTAATGGTAATTTTAAATGGTACTGAATGTATAATTGTTTTATTGTTTAACATGGCTTTTGCCACACTCTGTAAGCCGCCCTGAGCCTGCCTCGGTGGGGAGGGCGGGGTATAAATAAAATATTATTATTATTATTATTATTATTATTATTATTATTATTATTATTATTATTATTATTATTATTGACTGGCAACTCCAGGGGAATGCAAAATGTGGGATTTAGCCTAATATATCCCAATATGTTGTGATGTAACTTCCAGCTGCATAACTAGAAGAGACATTTTTAGGTAGGATTTTGAATCCGAGTGCTTTCTTGGAGCTGTTCTACATTGCATGGATAACCTGAGTGGGTAGTCCCATCAGTTGACACAGCAGTGATCCTGCAACCATATCTTGCTTCTTGCTTGACCAGCTTATAGCTCCTCCTCCATAGAAAATTAGGCTGCTACTGGCAGATTTTCTGTCATGTCTCCATCCCAGTCAGCATATGCCACTAGCTCAGGGCTACCACTGGCTGCCAGTTAAGATGTGAAGTATCTCTCAGATATCTCACAAGTCTCTTAATTGCATTTCTGTCCTTGTTAGTTGGTTTTGTCAGTCTTTTCTACATAGTAGACTTGATTGCAGTTAGGGGTCCCAAATCCCCCGCTAGGCCTGGAGACCCCCGATTTGGAGCCTCCTCCTCCCACTGGCCATAAAAGGGAAAGCGGGGGGGGGAGGGGGAGAACGGCAGCCCTCCCACCCAGCCCCGATCGCAGCAGCCAGAGCTCTTCCGTTTTCTCAGGCTGCTTCCCGCCCCCAGTCAGCTGGCCGGTGAAGGGAAAGGAGCCCAGCCACGCCCCCAAAGGACCTTTGCACCTCCGGAGGTGAGTGAGTTCTGTCCCCTGCATCAGATTTCCCAGAAAGGGGGGGGCGGGGTGGAGGGGGGTGGAGAGGGAAACGTCTTCTCATAGGGTATAATGGGGAATTGATCTGGAGGTTTCGGGGGCTCTGGGGGAGCTGTTTTTTGAGGTAGAGGCACCAAATTTTCAATATAGTATCTAGTGCCTCTCCCCAAAGTATCCCCCAAATTTCAAAACGATTGGACCAGGGGGTCCAATTCTATGAGCCCCAAAAGAAGGTGCCCTTATCCTTCATTATTTCCTATGGAAGGAAGACATTTAAAAAGGTGTGCTGTCCCTTTAAATGTGATGGCCAGAACTCTCTTGGAGTTCAATTATGCTTGTCGCACTCTTGTTCCTGGCTCCGCCCCAATGTCTCCTGGCTCCACCCCCAAAGTCTCCTGGCTCCACCCCCAAAGTCCCCAGATATTTCTTGAATTGGACTTGGCAACCCTAATTGCAGTTGCTTTGGTTGTGGTAAGGGAAATCAATCCTCACTCACAAGAGGGTGGAATTGTGCATTATTGAAGAGATTCCTGCTGCTGACCCTTTCTGCCCGGTAAACACAGAGACATATTCACAATTGAGCACAGTATTGAGCAATAACAGGATAGGCATAGCACTGCAGCAATCTTCCATCTTGCCAAGAGGCAAGAGACCAACTCCTTTCCCAAAAGACAAGTCCATTCCACCCTATGAGGCAGGAAAGTGTCACAGAGAAACATGCAGAGAGAAGGAGGAGGAGGTGATGATGATTATGATGATATTGGATTTATATCCCGCCCTATACTCTGAATCTCAGAGTCTCAGAGCAGTCACCATCTCCTTTACCTTCCCCCACACACAACAGGCACCCTGTGAGGTAGGTGGGGCTGAGAGAGCTCTTACAGCAGCTGCCCTTTCAAGCTGTCTGCCCTTTCAAGGTGTTTCAAGGCAACTCTTGAGAGAGCTATAGTTGACCCAAGGCTATTCCAACAGCTGCAAGTGGAGGAGTGGGGAATCAAACCCAGTTCTATCAGATAAGAGAAAGAGAGTATAGCTGTCCTGGGTTTCTCTCCAAGGCTAGCAGTAGCTTCCCTGCAATGGGGGACAGGGTCGATAACAATGACCACATGCTGCTCTAAGGTTCTGCCTTTTATGGGGTGTCCAAACCAACCTCCCCATGTCAACATTGCATTACTCTAAACATGCTGAGCCCATGCACATCTACATGTTTGCAGAGTGTTCACTGTGTGTTGTGGGTGTTTTTTGGAGGATGGAACAGAGCAGACCTTTCTGGGGTCTTGACTATTTGGCACTGCTTGCTCCTCCAGAGCAGGTTTCTAGAGAGTCTTACTCTATTGTAAGCCAGTCTCCTTGTTATCTCTTGCTTGACATTATAGGATACAATACAATATGACACTCATCTTTCCAGAGGGACTGGCTGACCTATGTCAACTTTGTACTTTAGGAAAACCAGAAATCCTTGCATTTTTCTTCAGCCAATAGAAAGGCCTGGCTAGGGCCTGGCTAGGGCTGGCTGGGGCTGGCTAGGGCTGGCTAGGGCTAAGGCCTGGCTAGGGCTCAAAAATAGCAAGGAAACAGGGTTTGTCTGTCATCGCCATGTTGAGAGCCAGTTTGGTGCGCTGGTTAAGTGTGCGGATTCTTATTTGGGAGAACCGGGTTTGATTCCCCACTCCTCCACTTGCACCTGCTGGAATGGCCTTGGGTCAGCCATAGCTATCACAGGAGTTGTCCTTGAAAGGGCAGCTGCTATGGGAGCCCTCTCAGCCTCACCCACCTCACAGGGTGTCTGTTGTGGGGGGAGACGATATAGATTATAAACCGCTCTGAGTCTCTGATTCAGAGAGAAGGGTGGGGTGTAAATTTGCCGTCTTCTTCATGTTGCAGAACAGAATAGGATTCACTTACACTGAATCCTAGAGTGTCCCACTTCCAGTTACGCAGCCAGAAATGTCCCACTTCCAGTTACGCAGCCAGAAATGTCCCACTTCCAGTTACTTCCAGTTACGCAGCCAGAAATGATATTGCAGAATTACAGGAGGCCAGTTTCCCCTATTTTCCGTGCTCCCTTCTTGAGTGCTAGCAAGGGACAAAGATTTAAGTATGGACGGTGGTTTGCCATCCTTCTGTCACTATCATTATTATATGCTTTAATCTATGAAATGTTTTGATGTTTCAAAATCTTAATGTCAGCAATGTTTTAATTGTTTTAATGTTTGCCACTTCAAGGACCCTATATGGAGTGGCAAGTTAGCACAGAAATATTTTAAAGAAAGAAGCAACCAGTTTATAATTATTCTATTTGATTTCTGTTTATACTGTTCTTCCTCCTTCATGAGGAGTTTATCAGCAATTTTATGGATTGTACTGATGGGATTTTTAAATTGATACTTTTATGAATTTATATTTTATGTTTTATTGTTTATTTTTACTTTGCCAGCTACCTCTAGAGAAGCAGCCTATAAATCTCCTAAATAAATCAATGCAGGTCTGCTCTTCAGACTTGAATTGTGCCTTCTTGGATAGTTTTGACTAACAATAAAGAAAGCATTGGTTTATAAACATATGACATCCCTTATCCTGTGTTAGAGCATCCAGACTGTACTGTTTCCTCTGACTGTCAGCGACTATCCAAGTTCTCAGGACAAGGGCTTCCCCAGTCCTGCTACTTGTGATCCTTTAACTGGAAATGTTAAGAACTGAACTCAAGGTCTTCTGTTTACCTTGCTCTACCACTGAAACGTTGAACAATGTTTGTTGTTGACCCATTTTGATTAATCAGCCAGTCATTCCTTGCATATGTTGTTTTAGTCCTTCAGTCTACATGTTATATATTCCACATGACCTGTGCAGTGGAGTAGTTAGAATGCTGCACATGCTAGGGGAGACCTGAGTTCAAATCCTCACTCAGCTGTTAAACTCACTGGATAACTTTGAGCCAGTCACCCTCATAGTCACCCATCTATCTCATAGCCTATATGGTCGGGGGCCTGACTATCTACGAAACCATCTTTCCCCACATGTTCACCAGAGAACACTGCGTTCAGGAGGACAAAATCTTCTCTCCATCCCTGGACCAAAGAAGGCCAGACTGAGTTCTACAAGTGTTCCCCTCTGCAGCCAATCTAGGTATACTCCAAAGACATGGGAAGATACCCCATTATTTTTTTTACTCTAGATTCCCCATTTCATCGTCAGACTTTTACTCTGGCATGTTTAAATGTCTTCCCATCAACAGTTCTCTTTGGTAAGTTTAGACAGATACCTTTCCAAAATAGATTATGTCCATGTGAATTAGGAGTCCTTGATTCTATATCCCGTATAATTTTAGAATATCCTTTCCTGGCCTCACAACATAGAAAAATTTTAGCTGAATATCTCCAACACAATGTATTTACTAAAAGGAAAACTCTAACCTAGTTTTTAGAAGATATTAATCCCTAACCGGAAATGATGTTGTTGTCATTGGTTAGAAAAGAGGTACCTCCCGATGACGAACACTTGACGGTGTACATTCTTACCTCGGCAAGAATAGCCTTTGCACAATATTGGCGACAAAGGAACTGCCCAGAAATAAATGAGGTCGTGGATAAAATTTTTAATGCTGCTGAAATGGATATCCTCTCGAATATGCTAAAAGGAGAGCCCAAGCTGGATGCTTGCAGGAAATGGGATAAATTCTATAAATGGTATGGGGGAAAAAAATATTAACTTACTTACTTATTAAATAATAGAGCTTAACGCTGTAGAGGTGTTTTGTTACTAATATTTGTTAGCTAATTTTGTTTTGGGACAATATACCTATAGAGTTAATTTTTTAATTGTGTATTTAACTGTCAGTATTGATCTAAACCACAGATGAATCCTCCTTAGGGATGAATGATATGCCAAATACTATGTTAGTGCTATACATGTTTGGAATGCTGTGCTATTGGCTGTTGTATTTCTTTTTTTGGAACTATTAAAAAAAACTATAAAAAGTAAAAAAAAAAAAGAAGATATTAATTCCCACATTACTACATGTGTTGCGAATTTCTTAGTAGAAGTCTATAAAATTAAATCTAGGCATACTACTTTATTTTAATTGCTGGGTGTCTACTCTTGATTAGTATTATTGACTGCCATTTTAATTGATTGCTTTATGTATTGTTCTTACTATACTTCAGGCCTTTGTACCTACTTTTGATTCTGAATCATTATTGCTTTTATGCCAATAAAGGTCTGAACTACACGGGCAAGAGCCTTCTTGGTGGCAGCACCAATGCTCCTGGAGGCCATACGGGCCCTGTGAGATCTCTCTCAATTCCGCAGGGCCTTTAATTATTTTGCTTAGCCTATGACATCTGAGTGGAGAAGACTGCCACCCCTATAACTGAGTGAATACCAGCGTTGAGAAATTAGATAACTTCTCAAAGATCACCAACAGACAGACCATCTGAGAAACTGAATTGCCTTACTGAAGAAATCTTGAACTGCCATAAGAAGTTGTGAATAGCACCAGTATGTAATATTTATAATTTTATAGTTTTAATGTTATACTGTTTTACTGATTTAATATGTAAATTTGACTGTTGTTAGCTGCCCTGAGTCCATTCACAGAGAGGGTGGGATATAAATTTAAGATAGATAGATAGGTGATAGGTGATAGGTGATAGGTGATAGATAGATAGATAGATAGATAGATAGATAGATAGATAGATAGATAGATAGATAGATAGATAGATAGATAGATAGATAGATAGATAGATAGATAGATATGGAAATAGGAAGGACCATGTACACAACCCTAAATGGGGTATTTTAAAACATTATTGCCCTCTTGCCCTGTCTGTAGCATTTATATTGTCACAACTGATAGATCATAGGGTTGTTGTTACTTAGTTAGTTCCAGCAGGGAACCTCCAATCAATATTCTTCATTTCTTGTTATCACTCAGCAGAGTAGCAGGGGGAAATGGGGGGGCTTCATCAATTAATAGTTGCATGATCTGTACAGATTGTCCGGCCCCTCCCAGCCAAGCCGGCTTGCCGGCGCTCAGGCTGGGGGCCGCCTTTGCCGCCCCGGAAGGAGGGAGGGGCAGCATCACCCCACATACGGGTGTTCGTTGCGGGCGCGGAGCCGGGGCTATATAAGCCCCGGCCCCCGCACCCTCCGCACGCAGTTCCTTTGGCTCTCTGGTGGAGAGCCGCGTGCTGGTCGGGCCGGTGTTCAGGCCTGCCGGGGAAAGGACTGCGTGGGCGCGTGCGGCTCCGTAGCGCAAGCGGCGGCGAGATCGCGAGCAGCGGCTTTCCTGCGCCGGCGAGGCTGAGAAGACGCAATTCAAGTGGTTTGCACTTCGAGACAGCGAGCGGCCGGGAGGCTTGGGCGTAGCGCGCGCGCGGCTGGTGATATTTGGGCCCCGGGGGAAGCTACTGGGATCACCCTCGCAGGGGCGGGCAGAAGGCTGAGGACCCACGCGGCCGGCTGGTCGCGGGGGTGGGCGAGTTAAGGCTGCAGCTCATTGCCACCTGTGGGGCTTTTGTAGGGGCCTGAAACAGCGAAACGGGTACGTGGGATTTGTGGGAGGCGTGCTTTGGAGTGGCGACTTGGAGGGACCTTAGTTGGAGCAATAAGTCTCCCCCCCCTCCACCCCCCCCACCCTCCTCCAGGCAGGCCATCCTAGCCACCTTTAGGGCCCTACCTTATCTGGGTAGCTGGTTGGGGATAGTGCTGAGGCTGGTTCTAGGCAGTCAGCCTCTCTCTTCCCCTGCACTTTTGGGCAAAGTGAGCTGGTGCTTCTTGGTTGACCCCCCCTCCTGCTTTTGCCCAGGCTACAGGGCTGGGACTGCGCGTTCTTAGGAGCGCTTCATTGGTGCACCCCATCCCCTCTCGGGCAGAAACATACACCCCAGGTTGGTGGGTGGTTCAGAAGGTTCCTCAGTGCCTGGTTTTATTATTCATTGCTGTCTGGTGACTTGTGCAGGATGGCTCCAAGCAAAGGCCAGGGCAAGTCGAAGGGTAAACAGCCCGCCCGCCCACCCTGTGGGCGTGGTCAGCAAGGTACTCCAGCTGAGGTGCCTGGCCAACGAGAGAGGGTGAGGCTCGCTATCATGAGCCAGTTGGATGCTTTAGAACAAGATAGAGTGTCTAGGGGCGCTCCCATTTGGGAGGGGCGTCGCCGTGCCTCCGTCCGGTCGGCGCGCCCGACTTTTGAGGCAGAAGTGCTTGCACATCTATCTGCTTTGCAGGGTGGGCCACCTGAGCCTGATCCACCGGAGGTACCGGACCAGGAGGAAGACCCAGAGGAGGGCCCATCAGGTACGGCGTTCAGCAGTGGCGCAGCCGGAGGTAGCGGGCAGCAGCCCTCTGGTGGCGCTGGCGTTTTTCCCGGTGATGGTGGTAAGCCCCCTCTTCTGCCAATTCAAGGGTGGCCATGGGGTCCCTTTCAACTTCCTCCCCCCCCCCCGGCGGCCCCGAGTGGGGCGGCTTTGGGTATGGGGCAACTGGGCGTGGTGGAGCAGTCGGGTCTTGGCCAGCCTTGGGCTTGGGGTTTTCATGTAACTAACCCACTCCCCTGCCCAGTCTTGTCCACTAGTGGCCAGTGGGCAGGTGCTGCGGCACCGCCCGCGGCCCCTTCAGCCCCGCCCGTATCGGGCATTTTGCCGTGGGGGGGTCAGCAGCTGGGGCATCAGAGTAGCGGGTGGTTTTACCCCCCCAACCCATATGCTAATATCCCCTTTCATATCCTCCCATACGGCGATACCTCTCTGCCGTTGGGAGATCATTTAACAGCGGCCACGCGCGAGAAAATCCTCCGTGGCGAGTACGTGGACGTTTTCGGTCTCCTGTT
This sequence comes from Heteronotia binoei, assembly GCF_032191835.1. Lineage (NCBI taxonomy): Eukaryota > Metazoa > Chordata > Lepidosauria > Squamata > Gekkonidae > Heteronotia > Heteronotia binoei. The sequence goes on from NC_083223.1 coordinate 231,910,679, forward strand.
CAGAGAGCTCGAAAAGAAAAGTAAAGATGAGCTCGATGACAAGGAGAGGGAAAAGCTGAAACGTCGTAAGGTGGATAGGTCCTGGGCGAACTGGTTGCCTGGATTTTTGATTTACGCCGGAGTAATCGCGAGAGCGCAGCCGGCTCGGGCGGCGGCCCTTTTTCAGTATATAGATATTGTTTATAGGGCGTATACGGACTTCGTGGGCACAGCTTGGCTGCAGTACGACGAGGCTTTCCGTATGAGGGCCGCCGTCAATCCAGGGATGCCGTGGGATCAAATAAATCAGCAGCTGTGGCTACAGCTGATGTCCCCGGCAAAACCAAACGCCGGAGACAGGTCTGACAGTGGCCATCTGGTGCAGGGGTTGCAGCAACAACAGTGCTCTACATGGGCCTGCGATACCTCGGGCCAGTCAGTCCAGTCCCGGCCGTTATGTTGGGAATTCGCATCTAAGGGTGCGTGCCCCAGGAAACCTTGTAAGTTCCGGCATGAGTGCCCGCTCTGCAGCGGGGCCCACGCACTTTCGGCCTGTAGCAGATCTACATCCAGACCGGGCGGTAAGACCCCCGGGGGCAGCGGGGGCGGGCAGCAGCCACCTGGTAAAGGGGCCTACCCCCATCCGCCCGATGGCACTCCGCCATCTGGCACATGAGCAGGTGGCGGTCTGCGGCCGGCCGAACTTATATTGCCCTCTGGTTACCTACTGGCGGGTAGGGGGCTTTTTTGGGGTTGTATTGTTGTTTATGCTGACTGCTGTTTGTCTTTTCAGATGCTGGGCTCGTGGTGAGTGACGCGGTTCTCATCTGCGGGCACAGCTCGGTTTCCAGTTTTCCCATTTTGCCACACGGTCTCCGGGGGGCACCCAGCCTGGCCTCAGTGCGGGGCTACCGCTGGCCTGGGATCCCGCCCCTGCTGTTCTAGTAGGCTGACTGGTGTCGGCCAGATGGTGTTTCCGAGTTGGGCAACCGGGCCTTTTAGTGGCTAGGGCAGGGGGTTTCGGTTGGCTCTGGGCCACCCGGTGGGGCGCTAATGCCTAAGCAGAGGCTTGGCATTGGCGGTGGCTGGAGGAGGTTTGGCCACAGGGTTTTCCAGGGGAGCACCTATGGCCTAGCACCATTGGTGCGGTGGTCTGCAGGAACCGTAGATGGGCTACACGGCTCAGTGCGGGGAATGCAGATCACAGGGAGCCTCACCTGGTTGGATCTTTCCATGGGGATCGATGCCAGCCCAGATGGTGATGGCTGTAGGCCTGGCCGCTCAGCTACAACCCGAATACGGCGGGCTTGTGCTGGGGGCAGGGTGGCTCGCCCTTTGGACAAGGCGGGGTCCAGGTGTTGACCCCAGGGCTTGTCTGGTTCAGGTTTCACCCCCTGCCAGTTACAGTGTTATGTGTTTAATAAAGCGGCCCGGTTTTAAACCCAATACCTGTGTCTGCCTCTTCATTCCGGCTGGGGGGGCAATTGTAAATTCCTAGAGAATTATGATGTTCTGCAGTCTCTGCCCCCCCCACCACCACCACCACCAGTGTTCCTGGGGATTGCCAGTCAAGGGCTAGCAACCCTAATATGTCATGATTTCATTCCACCATGAGTGCTCTGTGCTCACACACACACACTGAAAAAAAATGATAAAAATGCATAACTTGTAAATTACTGAGCTCTCATTTAAGGTTCTTGGTCTTTTTTCTACTTGGATCATTTAGGCTTTATTAAATAATTTTGGAAGTTGGAACTATTGACATGAGAAAATAATTGGGCCCAAGGCAAAAGAAAATTAAAAGGATGGAAGCAGGCATGCAAATAAAAGTCTATTAAATCTGTGGCAATCTGAAACAAAGGCAAACTCTAGTTCTAATGCTGAAAGTTCTTGTTCTCTGAGAAACACTGCAGAAGCAGTAGGAGAGAAGGGAACAAATTTCTTTGAATTTGTTTAGGAGGGAGGGGGATTTTTGCATGCTAGTGAAGTATCAACAGAACAGTGTGGGGGTCCAATGCTAAGGAAAATAGATATTTAAACTCTACCCAACAGTAATTAGAGAGAAATAAAGAGAAAGACAAAACAGGAACCATTCATCTCAGAACTAAAGTAATCATGAAAGATTTGTGATAGGATTTCCTGCAGGTTTTTTTAAAAGCTAATTAACAGTTCAATGTGGCTTTCTGAAAATTGGAGAACAGTCACTGAGTGAAAGAATTTTAACTCTTTCCTTCGATCCCTTTTCCACAATTTAAATCTTCACTCCATAACTATAATGAGCTCCACTGGAGTGGTACACTACACCTGTCCATTTTTCCCTCAAAGCTATTTTTCTCCTTCATAGGGGCTATTTATATTGTGTGCAGTTCTGGTCACTATATCCCAAAAAGGACATTGCAAAGTTGGAAAAAGTACAGATGAGGGCAACCAAGATGATTAAGGACTTGCAGCACCCTTCCTATGAGGAAAAGCTGAAGAGTCTGGGATTCTTCAGTCCAGAAAAGAGACAACTAAGGGAGGACATCATATAGATTTATAAAATTATGAATTGACAAAGAGAGTTTTTGAGAACTTTTTCTCCCTCTCTCATAATAGCAGCATTCAAGGGCACTCCAAAAGGAAATATTTATTTTTTATTTATATAGAAAACTTACTGTATATTCCGCCCTTTCTCATAACGGGCTCAGGGCAGATCACAACATAGATTAGACAATAAAACCAAGTCAAATTTAAAACAATACAATAAAACCAAAACAAAACAAAACATACTTCTTTACTCCTCTGTGGAATTCACTGACTCCTAGCAACACATTATTAGTAAAACTGTAGTAAAACAGAAAATATAACTTATCTAGTTCTCAGTTTCTGACCTTGTTCCCTGTTTGGATCTATATTGCTGTTCCTGGAAAAAAATGCTCCCTTCATTGCAAGGGAAGATGAAATTTATGCTCTTTTCACTGTTCTTTTTTTAACTATTTATATTGACTTATTATATGTTGTTATTCAGTGTGTTGTGATCCACCCTGAGTCTACTTGTGGGGAGGATGGAATATAAATGGCAGTAATAAGTAACAAAAGAAAACCCAAAATGAGGCAGGTGGGCAGTCATGTTGGTCTAAAGTAGTAGAACAAAGTTTGAGTCCAGTGGCACTTTTAAGACCAACGAAGTTTATTCAAGGTGTGCGTGACACTTCCTTAGATACATTGAAATGGAAGTTACCAGTCCCTACATATAGGTCATAATAATAATAAAAATATATTTTATTTATATCCCGCCTTCCCCGCCGAAGCAGGCTCAGGGCGGCTCACAACATGTAAAACTTACAACTTACAATATAAAACATTGTCAAAACGATATATATAATTTATTAATTAAAAACATTATAATTAAAAACATAAAATTACAATAAAAATTAACATTTACAGTGCTATACTCTAGATGTTCTCCACGGTAGTTTATGATGGCCGAATATAGTGGATCAATCCACATTTAAGTGAAGGCTGTTTGAAAAAGGGTAGTCTTCCAGGCCCTGTGGAATTGATCAAGACTCTGCAGGGCCTACACTTCATCCGGTAGTTGGTTCCACCAGTGTAGAGATGCAATCAAAAAGGGGGTGGGGGTGGGGAACAGTGAAGCAAATAAATGTCAGAATTGGAGATAGATGAGTAAATGCAGGGCATTTTTGTAGCAGGAACTCCTTTGCATATTAGGCCACACACCCCTGGAGAGCCATTAGTGTAATGGTTAAGTATGCGGACTCTTATTTGGGAGAACCGGGTTTGATTCCCCACTCCTCCACTTGCAGCTGCTGGAATGGCCTTGGGTCAGCCATACCTCTGTTGGCATAGGATAAGATGCTGGTAAGGCATGAGGCATTGCTTACTGATCTGACAGCTACTGTCAAATAGATGACTGAGGATGATCTGGCAGATGAGAACTGGTTCTGGAGAGATGGATGATGTAATTAGGCGAGGAGTGCAGAGTGACTCAGCACTGTCTCCTCATTGGTGCAGCAATTAGCAGCAACTGTATATTACTGGAACTATAATGTACATACTATCCTCTCACTATTATATGATTGACTGGTGGAGCATTATGATGGAGTGTCTGTATATAGGTATAATAAAACCTTGTATATGGTTTAAGAGCACAGTGTGCTATTGGCTGTGTTAAACTATTGCTCACCGGAGTGGACAGACAGAGGCAGACACTGGCAGTCACAAATCTGCTAACTTATACACCGACAGGGTTATGGGCCCAGTCTGACCAGTTTGGAACCATCTGCGGTGTTCAATGAGTTGGCCTGCTGTGGAGTACTGAGCCAGAGCGGACGTCTGCTGCCATGGTTGGTGTGCGGGAGTGTGGACTTGCTCGGAGAGGCTTGGAACAGCAGTGCTGAAGGTTTCCATCATGGCTCTAATTGCAACAGCTCAGATTGTGGGAAAGCTCACCTCCACTAATTACAGTGTGTGGGCTCTCCGCATGGAGCATTATCTCAAACAAGAAGGTTTGTGGACTGTGGTTGAAATGCCTCTGGACCAGCTGAGTGAGGAGGACACTGTCAAGGACGAAAAGGTGCTAGCAACTATTGTCCTGAGTGTGGGAGATGACCAATTAATCCACCTGACTGGTAAGCACACGTCGAAAGCTGCTTGGGACTCTCTGAGAGCAGTGTATGTGCAAGTAACAGCCGGTTCACTTATTGCACTTACCCGTCGGCTTTACAGGACTGTGATGAAACCGGGGGAGTCCGTTAGAGTACATCTAAATACTCTGGCTCTGTGCTGCAATGAGTTGGCTGAGAGAGGAAAAACAGTATCAGGGAAAGATAAGGTCTATCTCATCCTGAGTTCGCTGTCGCCGAAGTTTAACATGCTCGTGACTGTGCTGGAGACGGTTGAGGCCAGCAAGTTAACCTTGGAATATGGCAGAGGTTTTCCTTGAAAGGGCAGCTGCTGTAAGAGCCCTCTCAGCCCTACCCACCTCACAGGGTGTCTGTTGTGGGGGGAGAAGATATAGCTGCTCTGAGTCTCTGATTCAGAGAGAAGGGAGGGGGGTATAAATCGGCAGTCTAATCCATGCTCCTGGAGCTTACAGTACGCCCTGTATTAAGAGCTCTGTAAGCTCTTGGAGGATTGGCTACATCAGGGGGTGGGGTTTAATATACAAAGAAGTTCCTGCTATAAAAAAGCCCTGAGTAAATGTGTACCTTTCTCAATTCTGGAGCGCTAAGAGTAATTAACTGTTGTTACACTCCATCTGTCTCCTCTCAAACATGGAGGTAACTAACAGCATCCTTTTCTTTAAGGTGAGGTGATAGGTTATGCAGTAACTCCATGCCTGGGAGGCATTTCACCCCTGGCTTTCTGCTGCCATGGATTTTCCTGACCAGCAGAAAGCTGAAGAGGAGTGAGCCATTTAAACCCCTGCTTTGCTATAGTGTTTAAGAGCACAGACTCTGATCTGAGAGAACCAGGTTTGATTCTCTACTCTTCCACATGTAACTACTGGTGTGACCTTGAATCAGTCACAAGTTCTCTCAGAGCTGTTTTCTCAGGAGTAGTTCTTGAAAGAGCTCTCTCAGTCCCTCCTATTTCACAGGGTGTTTGCTGTGGGGAGGGGAAAGGAAAGGGGATTGTAAACCACTCTGAGACTCTGAGTGAAAGGCAGGGTATAAATCCAATCTCCTCCTCCTCCTCCTTTTTCTTTATGAACTGTTGCAAGTACCAAATGTGATATCCCAATGTCTCAGCCTTTCCCCACTCTCTCCCATCTCTCTCTCTCTCTTCCCCCTCTCTTCCATGCACATAAAATGGGGACGCAGGATGCCTCTCTGCAACCATTCCCATCTGTTAGCTAGATAGCACAGGAATTGTCTCTGTTTCTCTACCTTGCACTATCAAACATGTATTTATAGAATAAAATAGTTATTATTTTGTTTCAACTTTAAAGGTAGCTCTGAATAACTTTGTAAGCTTGCACGTACATGGTTGTTAAAGCCTAGTGCACTTTGTTAACTAAAGAAGGATCTGGATCACCAACCCAGTACCCTTCCTACATGAACCACCATGAACTGCCACAAACTGTATTAAAACTCATGGAAGTTGGTGAACTCTTCAGTTTATGAACATGGTTTCATGAATTAGCTAGAATTCATGAGGAACTTCAGTTCATGAGCCAGTTCATGTTCCTTCCTAGTCTGGACAGAAGAGAGAAACTACAACTCTCATCAGGCTTTCTGAAAATATACATGAATGAAACACTGCCACTTGGCCGTAAAAAGATTGTAAGCTGCTCTGAGACTCCAAATGATGGGAGATATATAAAACCAATCTCCCCTTTCTCCTCCCCCTCCTCCTCCTCCTCCTCTTCATTTTAATACATGCAAACCAACACAACCGAGGCTCAGACTATCATTAAATAGTCAAACTAATCAATGAAAAAAGCAGTTCCCTGCTTCCCACCAAGTATCAGAATGTGAATTGAACTGTCAGATTGATGAGAGTCCCTAGTCATGATAGGTGTACAAGTCACAAAAAAACAGCTTGTCAGTCTCCTAGTATCTGTGCTGGTTTCAGATGCAAAACTGAGCTGCAAATGTATCTAATAATTTTTTTTAATTCCCCGCTCCAACCCCATTGATAGGTCATGACAATATGTTCTATTTTATAATTTTTTTTCATTAAGCTACTTTTTCAAGAACTAAAATAATAAAATTCTGTTCTAGATTTTCCACTCCCACACTTCAGTTGACTAGTCTCACCTCATTTTTTTAACATGTTCACCTGTGAAATACAAGAAAATAAATTCAATTGCCTAAAGAATTTCACGGTGTTCTAATATATTCTTTGAAGATGATAAAAGCCATCACAGTCCACTGTCAAGACATGTTAGCTGATTTTGAGTAGAGAAATTATTTTCTGGCAAAGTGCCATTTCACTGATTTAATATAAATTCTACACTAGTAATATATTAACTAAGCAGAATTGCTATTGGGAAATTAAACATATTGCCAAAAAAAGTAAAAGAGCAGCAAAAAGAAGGTAGAGAGGAGATTAATTTATTTTCCTACTCAGAAACCTATTAAAATATGTAGAGCATTAAAATAAAGTATAGTGTTGGATTTCTTTTAAGGTAGCTGCAATCTGAGACAATGAATCCTCTTTCTAAAAGCACATCTCAGCCAGAGAAAGATGAATCAATGTATAAAAGTAGCTCAATTCTAATGTAATAAAAGCATGAGAAGCAGCTGATTCAGTGTACCAGATACTGACTATTTCATAGCTCCTGGAATAAAAAAAAATCATTGCTGGAAGCTCATACAAAGGCAATTACAGAAATACTGGGATAGTATTAAGCAATTTTTAATGACACTGATGTTAGTGGGAAAGATTTAAGAATGCAGTTAAGTCTCCCATTGATATGATGGGAAATGAAAAGTGCTTAACAAAGCTGAATCTTAACTTCCAGATTAGATTACAGTACTGTTACTGCCACACAGTGAAATTGAGTATGTGTGTGGAATACATGCATATGGCCTTCACATGTGCACCTTTCTACCCCTATCCCTCTGTATGTACAGTCATTTGCTTGGGGCAATGTTTGGGGAAATGGTGGGGGGGGGAGCAAGGGGGGAGGAGAGAGAGAACTTTTGTGTTTTAACTAAGGCCGTCTTTATTTAGTACATCTATAGACAGAAAGCCAAGAAGGGAGAGCAAATTTCAAAAATGGAATGCAATGAAATCAAAATTATACACATTTGAAAATACAATGGAAATTGGAAATAATGAATGAAATGCATTTGCTAGTGCAAGTGGCCACATTAAAGGAATAGTCTAGGCTAGCCAAAACTCATTAGATCTCAGAAGCTAAACAGGGTCTTCCCTGTCTAGTATTTGAATGGGAAGTCTCCAAGGAATACCTGGGTTGTGACACAGAGGCAGACAATGGCAAACCACTTCTGAATGCCTCTTACCTTGAAAACCCTTACAAGATCACTATAGGTCAGTTGCAACTCAACAGCACTTTCTTCCTCCACCACCACCACCTACCTACAGGTAATTCAAGTGGAACCAACCCATGCATGCATGTATAATGTCCCTGGGAGAGGAATGGAAAAGTATGAAAGGAGAAAGAAGGTGTTATTGTGACAAAAACAGTCAGGTTGGCCTGAAAAACTGGAGAGGAAAGAATCAGTCTTGGGACAAGGCTAAAATGAAAATGACATAGGGTGAAGTGTGACAAAGTGTGAAGGCTTTGAGGGACTGAAAGAAATAGGCAAATGAGGCTGGGAGAAAGGAAACAGGAGAGCACAATGGCCAGTGACTGACCAGGAAGAGGGAGAAGGAAGGTGGGTATTGCTGGCAAAGAGAGAGCGGGTGCTCTGGAATGGAGGCTCCATGAAAGTGGAAGAAAATGAGGAGGGAAATAGTGTACAGTGTTGCAGGGGATGTGGGTAGACAGAAAGAGAGACTAGTTGGGACTATGATGAGATGTATAGAGAAGGCCCAATGAAGGGAAAGGTTCACACATTAATCCTGAAGCATGAGCATTACTCTGAGGGGGATGTTATTCAGGCTGCAGATGATGAGGATGTTATTAGTTCAGCAGGAAGGTCTGTGATATTTGGTTACTCCTTGAGGAGAACAGAACCTCAGGTTAGTGCTCCCCAAGCACCAATCATTCATTTTGGTCTGGGTGTGGGGCAATCCTGTTCAGTTGCAAAGGAAGCCCTCAATGGAGGAATGCGACAGTTTCCCATGGGAACCTGTCTTCCTCATCATTTTATGTCACTGAGCTCCTATCAAGATTCTCTAGTATGACCCAAGATAGAGTCATCCCAAACCTTTGGCTGCATAGCCCCCAGGTTCTGCAGCTTAACAGTGCAGCTACCTGTGAAGACAATTTGAAGTTGGCTCAGAAGTAGTGGTTGAATTCCTAATTGCAAAAATCTGTGCTAGTTACTTACCAGTTGGTTTCTGGGCTCAGTTCAAAATGCTGGTTTTCATCTCTGTGTTTACTATTCACTATTTACTATTTCATCTCTATGTTTACTATTCATTATGTTTACTATAAGAATTTCCTCTGCCTTATTGTCCCATTTATCCTAACACCATGTGATGAAATTTTGTTGATATGGTTTTGTTGAGTTTATAGATTGTCATGTTATGAAGAAATATTTCATTCTATATTATATTCATTTCTATTATTAACTGGTTCAAGATTTCCAGTTAAAAGGCATCTACAAATCTAATAAATAAATTATACCTGTGCCATTTATACCCTGTTCATCTAAGGAGCTCAGAGCAGTTTAGATATGGGTTCCAAGTGGCCAACCATTTATTTGGTGAGCCCTGTTTAACTTCAGCAGGAGAACAATATCACACATCTTTAGTCAATTGTATAGGTCAGGGGTAGCCAATGGTAGCTCTCCAGATGTTTTTTGCCTACAATTCCCATCAGCCCCAGCCATTGGCCATGCTGGCTGGGGCTGATGGGAGTTGTAGACAAAAAAATATCTGGAGAGCTACCGTTGACCACCTCTGGTATTGGTCATATTACCCTGACTAGCCCATCCTCATCGGGATAGCCCAATCTCATCAGATCTTGCAAGTTAAGCAGGATAAGCCCTGGTTAGTATTTGGATGGCAGACCACCAAGCAATATCAGGGTTGCAACACAGAAGCAGGCAATGACAAACCACCTCTGAATGTCTCTTGCCTTGAAAACCTCTGGGGTTGCTGTAAGTCAGTAGTGACTTAACAAAAAAAGGGTCCATATTATCAGAACCAACAGGACAAAGGGAAGGGGAGAATCTAAGAAAAGATGGGAATAAAATAATAACAGCAAAAACTGTAGAACAATCTCCAAGAGCTGCATACTGCAATGAGAAACTCTAAGTCTCTGAAATGAAAAACTCATTATGCTATTAATTACAACTAAGGATGTGTAGCAATCACTGCCACTGCTGGAGAATTTCCTTACTCTTATGAAAATATATTTAATTTTCTTAAGATGCCTTGGATATTGCTCTCAGACAAGGAATATCAATATTTGATCAGAAAATTTTAGACAAAATTTGTTGGCAACTGTAACCTTGGATCTTACCAGCATTGCCTACTTCTTTATATTCTCTGGACTCCCAGAGCATCATTCAGATGACACCCACAGTACAACTGGATGAATAAACTGCATTTATGTATTGTGTCACTCCCATGTGTAGAACCCAGCTAAAAATTGTTTCCGTATCGGTTGGTTATTGCCCTCTTCAACTGATTCAATGGTAGTAGAATAAACAGAGCTTCTTAACTAAGATTTCCATAAAGGAGAAATGACAAAGTTAAGAAAATAAGGAGGAACCTCCTTGCTAGGATTTCAACTTTCTCCACAGATGATCTGCAGACTGGAAGTTAAAGAAAGCATATGATAAAGATCTGACAAGACAGGGAACTGCGGGACTAAGACAGTGTACAATTGTTCCAACAGCAAAAAGAAGGGGGGGGGGGAGAAATAGCAGGAAATCCTTCAATAGTGCCTCTTTGGACCAAACTAAATTTTACATGACATACAACAGTAATTCTGACTTTTTCCCCCCCAAATAATAATGAACCCTCAATCCTGTCACCACTTGGAGGAAAAATAAGCTAAAAAACAACATCACTTTTTAAATTATTATTGGATTTATATCCTGCCCTCCCTGCTGAAGCAGACCCCGCTGACTTTGATGATATGACATAATTTTCAGGGCAAAGGAATGACATCACGCTACTGGGGCAACACTCTAGGATTCACCACAAGAGGAAGAGTTAGTTTTTATACCCCATTCTTCACTGCCCTAAGGAGTCTCAAGATGGATTGCAATCACTTTTCCATCCCCACAACAGGCACATTGTGAGGTAGGTAGGGCTGAGAGAGTTCTGGGAGAACTGTGACTGCCATAAGGTAACCCAGCAGGCTTAATGTGGAGAAGGGGGTAATCAAACCCACTTCTCCAGATTAGAGTCCACCACTCTTAACCACTATGCCATGATGGCTCCCTGAGAACTGGGAACTCTGTTGTCGCACCACAATGCCACCACAAGTCCCCATCCCACCAGTCTCCTGCTGGGTGCTAACTACCAGCAGGCAACACTATAATGAACAATCATGCAATGTAGTGAATTTGCTTGGAGGAAGGCAGGGTATCCCTATTTACTCTTTTGATGAAAAACAGCTTGGAAGGGTGAGCTTCATTGGAAGAACCAATCACACAAGGTTCAATCAACCCCTCCCATTGTTCCTCCAATCAAATTGAAGTACTCCATGATGTACCCCATATGCCATCTAATATTCAGTCTGACCCCTAATAATAGTTCCTGTGTTGGGAATTTCAACAGCAGTAGTAGTGTCTATCAGGAAGAAAGATGACAACCCTTAGAAGCCTAAGAAAATTTCTGCAGCAATTAGTCAGATCCTATGGATTGACTCTCCTAACAGTGGTGCCTTCTTCCATAGCAAGGAATCTTCCCCTGATGCCAGAGGAAGAAGTGTCAAGTTTAGTCCACCCCAAGGGAAGCCAAAGCAAAATGGATCTGTGAGATCCAACCTAATGTGTGAGCTGATATTTTTCTAAACTGATTTTAATTTGACGTGATTAAGGAGAAGTGGGACAGATTTCATGCAATGCTAGAAAGATACATATGATTACATAGTGGTCCATGTACTGCCTGAGGTTATTTGAGAGGACCTTGCATGCATTCTTCCCTGAAGCTCTGCATCACTGCAACATTACGTGTGAAGCAAGTATAGAGAAATATTTCAATACTATAATGAACAGCAAGCATACAAGATAAATAAATCACTCAACAATCATACAGTTCCTAAGACAATCATACAGTTCCTAGAGGTGAAAGAATGGATAGAGAAACACAAAGGGAATGACACACTGTACTGTACCTCTTGATGATCCAAGATGATACTGTACCACTTGAAGATCCAGAAGTGATGATGATATAGGGAAGGGGGAGCAAGTAGCAACCAGCGCAACCCACAATAATGGGCCCAAAACTTATCAGGTTTATGGGCGTGGCTCAAACAGCAAGTAGAGATACCATAAGAGACACACCAGAGTGGCAAAAATCCAGCATTATAGCCAAATTTGTATCCTCAGGCACTTGGGTGACACATAACATCACTACATGGCTCCCAAGCTCCCAGGATGCTTGGAAAAAGGATTATGGGCATCAATGGTGTAAGCCAAATAGCCCTCTAAGAGGTTATGGGGAATTAGTTTGGTGAGCAATTAAGGCTCAGCGAGATCCAGGACTTGTGTATACAGAAGATGTCTCTTAGAAATGTGTCCAATAACAAGGAGAGGTTGACTAAAATAAACGGTTTTTATTATATAAAAATACAATCACACATAAACAATCAAACACACATACACATCAGAACTAAGAAAAATAGAGATTAAACATATAAGGACATTTAGAAATACTGCAGAGGGGAGGGGTGATATGACCTGTTCCCATGGATCCTTGAAGCAGAAGACATGATGGGGAAGAGTGGCCCAAACAGTTTGGAGGTGCAAGTCTGTGGTAGGGTAAGACAAGACACACTGACCAGCCATGTTCTTGGCCTTATATTACCTGATTTGTGCCCTCAGGGGATGAGGTCATGTGGTCTATGACAAGGAGGTCAGCTGACCTATGACACTAGAGTGATGTCAGAACATATGACTGCTGATGCCACCAAAAGGGCCGGACAGTGGGAGGCTCCAGAACTTAATAGGATTAGTGGGACTGGAGGGGTTTAAACAAAGAAAAACTACCTTAAACAAACAAAAGAAGTTGGTCAATTTAGAGCCAGATTGCTATCTCATTGTGACACCAGAGCAAACACAATTAAGTTTTCCTGTAGAATGGGCAACAATTCCTGTAGTCCTTGGCAACAATTGCTTCCTTGGGACAGTTCTTTGTTTCTAGTGCTCTTCTTAACGGCTGGCAGGAACAAACCTTTGTTATGTGTAGGTGTAGTAGTAACACCTTTTGTGTAACTTTTGTGTAACGTCTGCATTCTGCATTGACACACCCAGCCTATGTGCTCACCCTGTTTTCTCTTCATGGCTGCTGAGCAAGAAGATGGATTCAGGATCATTGCATCATGGCTTCTGGTTAAGGGCTGTTCTTAGATGCTGTCTTCCTTGGATAGAAGTGCAGTGCCATTCTGCATACTTTGGCAGCTCCTTGGAGAAGCCTGATCTGAAATCCTTCTATGCAGGGGGATTGTAGTTACAGCACTGGCAGAAGCAAACAGGGAGGCTTTTTAGCCAAGCTGGGGTGCTAACAGCTTGGCCTCACAAAGTAAAATGTCCATATTGAAGCTGGCACAGTTGCCATATGCTTAGAATCACACAGAATCCACTGCCTGTAGAAAGTAGGCAAGTGGGTATTATCGTCCACAGAATCAGTTTGTGTGTATTCACATAATATAAGTTCATAACAGTAAGAGTTCTGCATCTCTGACACTAGGCCATAAATGCTAACACAAAAAGGAAGCCCAGGGAGTCTGGAACCAGGGCAAGAGTGAAGACAGTCCATATTAAAGATGGAGTAGGGGGCTCATGCCCACAATGGGTTTACCTATTGCAAACCATCGCTAAAGCAAAGAAATATAATAGGTCAATCTAGTGCCAAATTGCTATCTATTGTAACACCATAGTCAAGACAATGGGGACAGTCTATGTGACAGGATTAAGTCTTCAGCGACAATCATCTTTCAGGTTACTTCATTGTGTTAGATGCTTGCTTTAACGGTCAGCAGGAACAGTCTTTTGTTAGATGTGAAGACATGACAGCAAGTCTATTGTTGACCGTTGGCTTCTCCATTTGCATCTTCAAGGCATGTCTGGAGGTAAATGATGCTCTCGCTTTGCCCTCATGGCACTAGGCAGGAACATGAGCTATTGTGTTAGGACATCTCAGAAACATGGCTTCTGGTAAAGGCTGCTCTTTTGGCACTGTCTTCTGATGACAGGATCACAGTTGTGGTATGCAAGGTGTGGCAGCTCCTTGGGGAAGCATGATCTGGAGTCCTTCTTTGCAGGAGAAGTACACAGTCACACCAATAGCAGGAACAGGCAGGGAATCCTCATTAGCCTGGCTGGAAAGATTCCTGCTTTGCTGTACACAGAGTAAAATGTCCATATTGGACTGATGTCCTTGCCTTTGTTTGGACTCAAATACAACTGGATATCCAATACAGTAGGATGTATATGTTTTTAGGGATAAGAGTCCATAATATCTAAAAGTCCTGGCACCAGGGCTAGAATGAACACAGTCTATAAATGATGGAAGAAGGAGTTCAGGTCTTACAAAGGTACCACAAAAATCCTGATTGTTTCAACTGGAAATTAAATCCATGGAAAAGAAGGATAACAAAAAGAACCTGAAAAGGTATACTAGCTATGATAGCTAAAACTAATACAAAATGTTAAAAAAACTAGATATTCCAGATGAAATTTCTATGCACATCCCTAGGTAGAAGCTTGTGTTTCACTTACAGAAATATCAATGTAATATAGACACAAAAATAAATGAGAAGCTAAATGTAATGTAGACTCAAAATTAAATGAGAAGCTAAACTTTCTCATTTTTCTCAGTGCTTTTGTTACAGTAGCTAAAGATTACTGATGCAAAATCAACATTTTCCTTCTTACCATAACTTTTATATACACTCATACACCTTTGGATTGTTCTTCTTTTGTCTTCTGTCAGTCAACAGTGATCTATGATCCTCGTGATTAGGTGACCCATTTCCTTTGCCTGCCACAGCTCTGCAGTCTCAGTTCATTTGAAGAATTTTACCTCAAGGGTATACTCTGCATTAGCTTTGCAGTTTAACGATTACTGCGCTTGGTCTCCATTTCCATTAGGTGTGTTCAGTGAGTTTCAAAAGCAGAGTTGTCATAGTGTGGAATGTCTGCTATCTAGAGCTACAAAACCTATTAAGAAAACTTAAGAGCATAGCTTTCGAGTCCAGATTTCCAGAGGCAGTGAACTAATTCCCCTCTTCCTGGTTGAAAAACACTTGCCTGTCACAGATATATTGAATTAGATTCAACTTTCTGCTCCTTTGGAATTTAATAGTTTTAAATGGGGAGGAAGGAAGAAGAATCTGTATTTTAAATTATCATAGTGACAGGTGTTTCACATGTACAAAATATTAATTCACTTTTCAACTGCAGAAGGCTAGCATCAGTACAGACTCAGAGTTCATCTTGAATAATAGCCTCAAAGCTTTCCATCTCCATCTAGCTGTAGTCAAGTTCATAAAAGGTATTATCTGATCTAACATTAAAGCAGCTGTTCCCTGTGTGAATGAGAGCCAGGATGGTGTAGGACCTAGAGTGTTGGACTAGGACACTCTTCTTTGGAAGCTTGCTTGGTCATCACAACAATCTGGTGAGGTAGGTTAGGCTGACATTCTCTCAGCCTAACCTACCTCACCAGATTGTTGTGAAGATAAAATGGAGAAGTGAATGATGTAAGCCACTTTGTGACCTCATGGGGGAGAAAGGCAGGGAGTAAATAAATAAATGAAGCAAGCAGCAAATTTAAACCATCCTTCCCAGCTGCTTTTCACCTCAAGGATAAATATGATTTTCCTTCCTTTCTCCAAGCAAATTCACTAAATTGCATGACCTACGACATGAAGGCTAAAAGACAAGATAGGTTATCTCACATACTTCAGAGACCACCTTCCCACCCAAAGTACATAGAGAAAAAAATGTGACTTCATAAAAAGGATTCAAAACATGATATTATGTTTATGAAGTAGCCAAGTACAATAGAGTTCAGGGCTCCTGCAGTGGGACTTCTGCCTCTCCTCCAGGGCTCTGGACCAATTTTTGTGATTTAGGCCTCAAGCAAATCCAAAGTGATTGTCAGCCAATCAGAGCCCATGGAACTCCACTGGATGGGAGGGGCTGAGCCAGCCTCAGTGTAAGTGGGGGAAGAAGTTTTCTTCCTTTTGGATAGGAATGCTATGGCTCTAGATAAAAGCATCAGCTTAGCTGGACTTGTATTTGGCTTTTAGTTAGGGTATGGGGTGTGACAAATAAGCATCCTGTTAAGAGACCATCATTCCTAATGTGTATGTATAGGTTCTGTGGAAAGGTGCTCTGTGTGGGGAAAAAGAAGTCTTGAACTTGCTGAGGTAATCTGTCCAGAGAAAGTGAAATCTAATCTCACTACAAGGCTTTATTTACTTTACTTCTAAGCCAGTTTTACTTTATATATTGAAGTCATCCACACAGAATTTTTACCACATTAAATATTTTATTTTCTGCTAAATAAATCTTTTTTGTTATCTTCGTCTATGTAATGTCTCATGTCATATGTCTAAGAAAAAGTAATTTCTATTTACCTCGCATACGAATACAAACTTGGACTAGCAGATTTCTAAGAGACCTTTAGGGTCACCCTTTTTATTTGACTGTGGGCAGTTGGATAAGAATCTATAGGATAGGAAAGGCTGAGGGTGGGGGGAAGATGTTCTTCAAACCAGAAAACAGTTGCCTAAGAGGCTCCCCTCTCCATAACCACCACAGTTTGAATATCAGTAATGCAAACTTTCTCTCTGCAATGTGAAGAAGGTTTTAAAATTGACTACAGCCTTTCAGTTGTGTTCCGAAATGGCACGGTTTTAGGAGGACCTTATTGAATTTTTACTTTAATGTACAGGTCAGTTTTGAAAAGTTTGGATCCATAAGGTTGTAAAATATCTCCAAAGAGTGACACAATTTAGAGTAGCAAGGTAAATGTCATATCTCATATGCAGCATATTCTGAAGTTTATAAAAATTCTATAAAGACACAGCTCACTGATTGTTACAAATGATGAGTTCCACATGATGCAACATGTTCAGTGCTAGAGAATCTTCAAATGGCCATAAATCTGATAAGTTTTTAAAAATCCACTATTATCTTTACATCCATTCTCAGCATAGTTTTTGCTGCATTCATATTTCCCACAATGCACTATGAATCTGCAATGTTAATTGTGCACACAGGGCAAGTCCATCTTGCTCACATCAGTCATTTTTATGTTTTCTTTTTCTTTTTAATGAATTTCTGTGCAGATTGTCATATTTCCCTTCAGCCAGGTCTCTTAGAGCTGGTGTGGATGGACAAGGTAAGCAAAATGTTTTAACTCCCTCTATGCATGGACCATAAATTCCTAATGGCTAGGAACTAAATAAATCCCATCGTGCATGCAACATAAATCTCAGCCTATATGTGCAAGTGATCCAAATCTCCAGGCCACTGACATGCAAACAACACTTATTTGGAACACTCACCCAACAAGAATCCATAAATGTTCACAAATCTGTGCGGACTTTTTTTTTAAGGTACTTGGACTGCAAGTGCTGATCCCACTTCTTTGAGGTGGGTCAAAGAAATCATTCAAAGAAGAAACAGTCTATAGACTTTTTCATGTGAGCAGATGTACAAAGAACATTGAACAGATAAACATATCAATTATATTACAGCAACATTCCCATGACTTAGAAAGCCAAATATATGTTTTTATACATCTCCCTCTCAGAACAGAGGCATCAAAGTGCATCTCCCCACCCAAATTACTTCTATACTAGCAAGAAAGGTGAAAGATGGTATCTGGATGATTCAAGACAGAAAATTTATTTATTTATTTATTTGTTTGTTTGTTTGTTTGTTTGTTTATTTATTTAGTGATTTATATCCCGCCCTTCCCACCAGGTGGCTCAGGGCGGCTCACAACATGTAAAATCTAACATAAAAATATAAATTATGGATAAAAATTAGTCATTCACAGTTTACCTACTAAAAATCTAAACAATCACATAGTTATATTTAAAACATTCAAGACATACGGCGGTCTTACATCTCCACTCAGTTTCAGTTTCAGTGCTGGCTAGAGCATTCTTACATCTAGCATCTTCAGGCCATGAAGTTCACTCCATTAAGGAAGGCAACATACCTGTGTGCAGCAGACAGAGCAACACATAAGACAGAATGGTGGCCTGTGAAAATTTTCTGTGGTACTTCATGTGCTTGAATAAGCCATAGTAAGGTTTTTGGAAGCAAGTGGGAATGAGTCATTGTACTTTCAAAATATTCTGCACCAGAAAAGTCCAACCTCAATACTAAGAAAATACAAAATCTGCAGTCAAGTACAATGTTCAGATTACATACATCTGTCCCAATCTACTACTCCTTTTGTGCCAATGCAAACCCCCATAATATCCCAGTCCAGAGTCTCTGCTCTGCTGGTTAACTGCACATATAAAAACATACAATCCCAATTACAGCATTTAGATGCTTCTCAATATATTAAGCAGGAAACAATGACACCAATTCTTTCATTAGGGAATATATATTTCCCCCTGAAATGGAAATGAGTAATTGTTTTAGAAAAATCAGGTGGAGTAGCCATGTTGGCCTGAAGCAACAGAACAATGTTTGAGTCCACTGGCATCTTGAACTTCATTTAGGGTTCCCAACCTCCTGCTGGAGGTGGGTTTTCCCTCAATCTCAGGGCCTCCAACACACCAGCACAGGGGGAAGCCCTGTCCCCAAAGAGCTCTGATGGCGTTCTTGTCAGCATATGCTTGCTGCTTGGTAAGACATCTGTAAGCCAAAATGCCCTCAAAACGAGGTTGGGGAATTGTCAGGTGGACACCTGGCTTAGTCAGGATCTTTTACCTGTGTATACAGGATTCCATGTCCAGAAATTAATGCTTAAAATATTAGGGACTCTAATTAAGTAAAACAATTAAAATTTATTAAGAAAAATATAGGCTTCCATACAAGATAAAATACTCATAAAAATCACACATACAGTCCTAAGAAAAATAGATAGAGAGATAGGGGAACACAAGGGTAGACGAACAGGGTGATATTTACCAATCGTAGTCTTTAAGGAAGGCTCCAATGGCGACGAGCGAGGAAGTGGGAGAGGGGACCCGAAACTTGGCCTTAGAATCGGGGATGGATCTAGGCAGCGGAAATTGGGATACTGCTAGACGCACACCTGTGGGTAGCTAGTCTACAGGTTATAAGGACTCTCTTGAGCCCTCAGGGGATGGGAGGTACGAGGGAGGAGGAAGGTGGTCAGCTGATGCATGACCTCCCAAAAAGAGGAGGTTTTGCAGTAACCATAAGGGCTGGACTACTGCAACAACCAATAGAAAGTTCATTGGTGGCACCTAATTGGGTGCCCATTCCTGACCAATGGACTTGCTTGGATCCTGGATACCTGAGTGAACTTTCAGGTTGAAATGGACCAGGGTGAGGCTCCAAAATGACAGTTGGGGAAAAGAATAGGAGAGATTTCTGGATGGGGAGATGATTAAGACTAATAAACTTATCTAAAGGGGTGACAAAAGAAAGTCAAATAATTGCCTAGGTAACACCCAGTCTATATAAAGGAACTTGGCTCTGGCTGAAGATGGTCTTCCTCTTCTTCTGTCTTCTCCTTGGCACCAGTCTTTGTCTTGAGTTCCGTTAGACAAAGGCAGTGGCGGATGGACTACCATATTAGCCACTTTTGGGGTGGGTAGATTGCTTGCAGGCACAGGGGACATCTGGTGAATATGTGAGCTGTCCACTTCACTGGAATGGAGTCAGGCCTGGTAGGAAGATGGCTGTGTGTGGTGTTAGCCCTCCACGGTGGATTCCATGGTCAGTGCTTCAAAACCGTTCACCTGGATAGCTTTCTCCATTCCATGGCCGGGATGGATGTCCTACAGAACGACGGGAAGCAGAGAGAGTCGAGTTTCTTAGAGTTGGGAGTGAGCAGTGAAGTGGCCAAGTTTGCAGATGACCCTAAATTGTTCAGAGTGGTGAGAACCAGAGAGGATTGTGAGGAACTCCAAAGGGATCTGTTGAGGCTGGGTGAGTGGGCGTCAACGTGGCAGATGCGGTTCAATGTGGCCAAGTGCAAAGTAATGCACATTGGGGCCAAGAATCCCAGCTACAAATACAGGTTGATGGGGTGTGAACTGGCAGATATTGACCAAGAGAGAGATCTTGGGGTTGTGGTAGATAACTGAAAATGTCAAGACAGTGTGCGTTTGCAATAAAAAAGGCCAACGCCATGCTGGGAATTATTAGGAAGGGAACTGAAAACAAATCAGCCAGTATCATAATGCCCCTGTATAAATCGATGGTGCGGTCTCATTTGGAGTACTGTGTGCAGTTCTGGTCGCCGCACCTAAAAAAGGATATTATAGCATTGGAGAAAGTTCAGAAAAGGGCAACTAGAATGATTAAAGGGCTGGAACACTTTCCCTATGAAGAAAGGTTGAAACACTTGGGGCTCTTTAGCTTGGAGAAACGTCGACTGCGGGGTGACATGATAGAGGTTTACAAGATAATGCATGGGATGGAGAAAGTAGAGAAAGAAGTACTTTTCTCCCTTTCTCACAATATATATATATTTTCTCACAATACAAGAACTCGTGAGCATTTGATGAAATTGCTGAGCAGACAGGTTAAAACGGATAAAAGAAAGTACTTCTTCACCCAAAGGGTGATTAACATGTGGAATTCACTGCCACAGGAGGTGGTGGCGGCCACAAGCATAGCCACCTTCAAGAGGGGGTTAGATAAAAATATGGAGCAGAGGTCCATCAATGGCTATTAGCCACAGTGTGTATATAATTTTTTTTTTGGCCACTGTGTGACACAGAGTGTTGGACTGGATGGGCCATTGGCCTGATCTAACATGGCTTCTCTTATGTTCTCGGAGACGTGGCAGCGTTCCAGATCGGGGGAAGTGACTAAGGCCAGCTGCGAGACCGGCTGAGCAGAGAGCACAAAGCAACCTGCAGAGACATCTCAAGTTGCCCTGAAAGTACACAGATGTTTCTGCTGTGGATCTACAATGCACCTGAAACGATCGTGCCCGGAGTGGCGGGAGAGAGGCAGACACTTGCTATAGTGGGGCATGAGGGAGTGAATGAGTGCAAGGCGTTTCTTGATTGTGAGATGTGCAAACGCACAAAATCAAAAGCATTCCCAGTTGCCAGGAAAAGTGAAAGAGTGTCAACAAAACCGTTGGCTTTGGTGCATGCAGACGTAATAGGACCTTACCCCAAAATCCACTCTAATTATAGGTTTGCACCAATCTTAATTGATGATTTTTCCAGATTCTCATGGGAGTATGTGCTCAAAACGAAGTCTGATGTGTTCACAATAAAATATTGGGCTCGCAATGTACAGAAACAACTGGGTGAATTGTGTGCTTTGCAAACTGACATGGGGGGGCGAATTTATGTCTTCTGAGTTTAGCAGATGGTTGCATGCACATGGTATAACCCACAGAGTGGCAAATGTGTCAACGCCGAAGGAAAAGGGTGTGGCTGAGAGAAAGGGGGGTGGATTGCAAGATGTGATGCAGGCTATGCTTACTGATGCTGGTTTATCTATTACTTACTGGGCTAAAGCATTAAAGGCTGCGTGCTACATAAGCAACAGGATTTGGTCTAGGTCCATAGATAACATTCCCTACAAGGTGTTGTACAATAAAAACCTCAGTTTGGGACATTTAAGAATTTTTGGCACCAAGGCCTGGGTGAATGTTCCTTTAAACCAGAGGTGAAAAGGGGGAGCTCACTCCAAAAACTTCTCTTCCTCGGTTATCAAACAGGAATTAAAGCATACAGGTTCACAAACGAGCATCAAACACTAAGCTTTAACAGATCTGCCAATTTTTGTGAAGACCAGAATTGGCACAGAGTGCATGTTAATGATTTGCCTTCACAGGTTGTGCTCCCCATATCAGAGGAAACCAAGAGTGTAAAACAGGAGATAGTCTCTCCTAGGCAACAATCCTCTGAGTGTGAACAGAGGGAGCAACAGGTGCCAAGAATTTCTACCAGAAGTACGAAGGGTATACCACCAATCAGATTTTGGTTTGATACCACTACTGTGAACCATGTGTATGTAAGAGAGCCGAAGAGTTATCAGGAGGTGTTACCCTTGCCTGAGTCAGAGAGGCAAGCTTGGCAGACTGCCATGCAAGCTGAACAATATTCTCTTTCTGCAAATGGGGTGTTTACTCTGACTAATTTACCTGCTGACAAAAATGTTATCAGTTGCCACAGGTTATTCAAACTGAAATCCTTACCGGATGGTGGGATGCAGAGGAAAGCCAGGCTAATAGCAAGGGGTTTTTCTCAAGTTGAGGGGGAGGACTATGATGAAGTATTTGCTCCTACGGTCAAATCTGATACACTAAAAACAGCATTGTGCAAGGCTGGGCTTGATAAGATGCAGGTGCACCATTTTGATTTTACAACTGCCTAGTTAAACGCCCAAATAGATGAAGAGCTCTACAAGGATCAAATTCCAGGGTTTGAAAGCACTAACCAGAAGCTTGTGTTAAGACTTAACAAAGTTCTGTATGATTTGAAGCAGAGTGCAAGAGCATGGAATCAATGTTTGAGCAAAGCTTTAACTGATCTTGAGTTTGCACAAGGAATTGCTGATCCATGTATGTTCAGCAAAACCATTGGGAAAACTAAATGCTATCTGTTTATATTTGTGGATGATTTATGTTTTCTGTTCCATGATGACATGCAGCTGCAATGGTTTACACATACAACTCAACGCCTGTTTAAGATTAAACATTTGGGCAGCATTCAGCACTACTTGGGTGTAGACATTACAAGGAACACAAATGGATGTTTTGAGTCCAGTCAGAA
The DNA here is from genome assembly GCF_032191835.1 of Heteronotia binoei. NCBI lineage: Eukaryota > Metazoa > Chordata > Lepidosauria > Squamata > Gekkonidae > Heteronotia > Heteronotia binoei. The sequence goes on from NC_083223.1 coordinate 231,933,387, forward strand.
AAAAATAACTCAGCTGCTTGAAAAATATAATATGACAAATGCAAACTGTGTTACCACACCAATGACCATGGGCTCTGGAAAAGAGCCTGATGACAAAGTGTTTGAAAGCAAGGCATTGTACCAATCACTAATTGGGTCCCTATTATAAATAGCATGTTGGTCAAGACTAGATATCTGCATTGCGGTTCATATGTTGTGTCAGAAGTGTGCATGCCCTTCTATGAAAGATTGGACGGCAGCAAAAAGGGTATTAATGTATCTAAAAGGTACTGCTGCAAGCAAATTAGTGCTAGACACTACTTTAGCACAACAAGTAACAGCTTACAGTGATTCGAGCTGGGGTGATAGAAAGGATGGAAGGTCCACAACAGGCTATGCTGTATATGTGCATGGGGCTCTTGTGTTGTGGAAATCTTTGAAACAAACACACATCTCAACCAGCACTTGTGAAGCAGAGTTTTCTGTATTAAGTGATTGTGTTGTTCAGCTGAAATGGTTATATCAGCTACTAATAGACCTAAACATGCAATGTAACTTACCTATGTGTGCATTTTGTGACACTACTGCTGCTCAACATTTGGCAGCTGCACAAGGTGTCAAAACAAGAAGTAGACACATTAACATTCACTATTAGAATGTCAGGGAGACTGTAAATAGAGGCTTGATTATGTTACAGTACTGTTCTTCTGATGTTAACATAGCAGACATGTTCACTAAGTGTTTCAGGGTGGACAGATTTGTAACCTTGAAACAAAGACTGGGACTCGCGGCCTGAGTCTTAGGGGGAGTGTCAGCATATGCTTGCTGCTTGGTAAGACATCAGGTTGGAGTCAGATGCCAGTGATCTGTGACAGTTCATGACAGCTTCCCTTATCTGGTTCATACCGGTTCTGTCCAGAGTATTGTGCCTATGCAAGATGACTCAGCACTGAGTGCTGTTTGGTGCTTCTGTATTGCTGTAATCTATATAACTGTGAATAGACTGTACTGTTCTTTGCTCTCAATTGTGTTGTCTGGCGAAGTACTTTGTCAGTGTATACCAGCATAACTGTAAACTTGTAAATAAATATAAATAGTTAGCACAAGTCAGAATACCACAGTTGTTTTCTATTATTAAGCCTTGCAAGTCCAGAGCATACCAGCACATACACCAACAGTCCAACTTGCCCAGTGCGATAGCATCACCCAGAAGTGACATAATCACACCAGGCACATTATGTGGCGATGCTCTAGCAATTTGGTACAAAACTCTATAACATCAAAGAGGGAAGTCCCCCTGCTGACAGACAGGTAGGCCCTAGCAACCCTGACTTCATTTGTCTTGTAGGTGCAACTGGACTCAAACTTCATTCCCTCATCTGTTAACTCTTGTATTTGTGTGCTAATTTACTGCCATTCATAGATCTTTCTTACATCCAATCTCAGCTATAATTACCCATTACTTATGCACCTTGCATTACTTATGCTGGCCCTCCCTGACAACACTCCCCACCCCATAAATATGGGTTGAGGAAATTCTGTTTCACCTGTATTTAATTAAGTGTGCTTGCACACAAAACCTTATGCTGCGAATAAAACTTTGTTGGTTTTTAAGGTGCCACTGTTCTGTCTTGGGGGGGGGGGTGGGGAGGATTGCATGAACCATCACTCATTTATCTTGGGACCACTGTCACAAGATGTCTATGACTTGCTTCCAAACATTGTCAAAAGAATTACTGAAATGGCACTCAGTTGACTCGATCCAGCTACAGTGGCTAGAGGCCCTATATAGAAGTGGTGACTATTCTTGTCTGCATCTAAACATAAAAACATCCTGGAGGATAACATGAAATTTGATTGGTGACTAAAGAATCAAATTAAATCTAAATACCAATTAGACAAGGAAGCAGGATTTGTTAAGACTTCTTATGAATTCGATGCGATAATGAGTGGTAATCAGAAACTTATTTCGAAATTTTACAGTTGGCTCTTAGAAATCAAAATGCAGAGCGAAGTGGTCAAAGAAAGCTGGATAAAGTGGCTGTCAGACTTTGGCTATAGTATTGAAATGGAGCACTGGGATAAAATCTGGAATCAAAATTTAAAATTTACCAAATCAGCGGTATTTAAAGAAAATATTTACAAGATGATGTACCGATGGTACTTAACACCGGAAAGGCTGAGTAAGATTTATCCCAGTTACTCCAACAGGTGTTGGAAATGTAAGAAAGTAAAGGGCTCTATCTACCATATTTGGTGGCAATGTGAATTTGCCAAAAAATATTGGATCCAAATCAATATCTGGATGCAAAAAATCCTAAAAATTAAGCTCAAACATACCCCTGAATTATACCTTTTGAACGTTTGTAAAGAAAGTCTACCCAGATATGAAAAAAAGCTAGTACTACATGTAATAACGGTTACGAGAATCCTCTATGCAAAATATTGGAAAATCTCAAAACTACCGGACAGAAATGAATTTATTCAGAAATTGTTAGAGGCTGCAGAGATGGACACACTTACCATAAGATTAAGAGGAGGCAATCTACAGGATTGCAGAAAGTCTTGGAATTATTTATATATTTGGTTAAAAAACTTGGAAATATGAACTATTAAGTTGTGTCACTGAACTCTCGCCTTCTTTGCTCCTTAGGTGGTAGGGTGGTGGGCTGGTGTAGGTAGTAGGGTGACGGGATAGTATGTATTATTTATGTACAATTTGTTAACTATTGTTTATGGACATATGGAAGTGTTAATAAAGATTTGTTATTTTCAAAAAAAAAAACATAAAATAAACATAAAAACATCCCTTTCAATGGGGACCAATGACCACAGACATTCATTTAGAGGTATAGCTGCATCTGCTGACTATGCTAAAGCTGGATATACAGATTTTTCTTGCTGAATTGAATAACAATATAGAATGTGCATGCGAGAGCACACTTTCCCAGTCTAGGTCTTAACCTGCTGTATATAACAAATCACTACACTATTATCAGGGTATTTAGTCAAATATTTGTACCCCATAGGGTACCAATCACAGGGACCATCAAAACTCTAAAAAATCCCTCATAATTGGCTTGAGCTCCTAGAACCCTGAACAGATGCGAGTTGGTGGATGGAGCCTTTGATACCTCCTTGTTTTCATTTCAGCCCCTGAAAAGTTTCTCACAAGGATTGTAGTGTGGAGGGACTGCAATGGCATGGTGGGGAAGCAATTCTGGTATACCCCCTGTGCCAATTAATAGGTGCACCTACAGATATTGCCTGATGCAGAGTTAACAGCTGTTTTTGGTTATGTTGCTCTTCTCTTTTGGTGTTTTATACTAATGTTTATGACTTTGGGTTTTTCACTGAGATTTTAATGATTTACTATTACGATTTTATACTTTGGAGAATTTGTGTTTCTTAGAAACTGCTTTACACATTTATTGAGCAGATAGCATGCAAACATCTAAAATAAAATAAATACAAACAAGAGGGGGAAATCACTGTCCCTCTTCAGCAATTTTTTTTTTGCAAGCCCCCCAAAAGGAAACATTCAGATTCTGAAGTAATTTTTAATGGATTTTTTTTTAAAAAAAATGTAGTCAAAAGGAATCATATTCATGGCTTTTTTGGTAGAAAAAGCCAAGCAGGAACTCATTTGCATATTAGGCCACACACCCTGACATCACCATTGTTTCACACAGGGTTTTTTAATAGAAAAAGCCCAGCAGGAACTCATTTCCATATTAGGCCACACACCCCTGACACCACACCAGCTGGAATTGCGTTCCTGTGCATTCCTGCTCAAAAAAAAGCCCTGGTTGTATTTAATCTTTTACATAACCCTCCTTTTATGAAATATGGTCATGTTTTGCAAAGCAGGAAAACCCTGTCTTGTATTGGGGTGGGGGGGGGGGAGAAGGTAGAAATGACTTGACAAGAAAAGTAGAAGGAGGGGAGGGAGGGGGAATTCAGTCAAAGTGAGAACTCCATTTTCAGCTCATCAGATGGATACCAATGTCCATTTTTCTGGCAGCTGTCCATTAGGAAGATTTTTAGAACTGCATTTTGTACAATTGAATCCAATCTGGAGAGGACACGTCTTGGCATTTACTTACTTGCTGCAATAAATTGGAAAATACACTGAATTATCAGTCTCCTTTGGGACTAAAAGAAACTTGAGAATAAAAAGGGGAATATACAGCTTTGCTAGAAATCCTCTTGCAAAACTGAAGTAGTGAGAGAGATGGGAATGAAAAGGAGCTGGTCTACTTATAACAGCACAGTTTGGCCAAGGAACAGATCATAATTCCAGTTTACACCCAGAACTCTGAGCACAAAGCCCTTGGAAATGATTCAGCCCTTCTAGTCAGGAGCCAGCTAAGTAGTACATAGGATCAGATAGCCTCACAAGGGCTGAAGATGTCACTGCTTTTTCTTCCCCCAAGAAACCTTCTTGGTTCTGATATCCATTCACAGTGGCTCCCAGAAATAGCAGTCATTATAAAGTCAGGGGGAGGAATAGGAATCTCATGACATCTTAAAGAGTAACATATATATTATGACATAAGCCTTTGAATTTAGAGCCCAGTTCATCAGAAGATGTGTCTTTAGTTGGCAGATATATTTACCATGGGCAATGAGGGGAAAATGTGTATAATGGAGTCAAAGGGTTACAAAATGCAACGAAATAGCACAACCTGCACCTCTTCTATTTCATTTTGTTTTTACCCCCCTATTTACAGTTTTTTGTTGTTATTGTTCTACTCTCTGCCATTCACAGCTGCAAAGTCCTCCCAAAAATTTGTTGAACCCTCTAAGACAGGAGTGTCAAACATGTGGCCCATGGGCTGGAACTGGTCCATCCAGGGTTCTTATCTGACCCATGACAGTGTGCATTATGTCCCTGTATACTGTCCCAGTGCTAGTGCATAAGAGGCAATAGAGGTGGGAGGGTGGGCATCAGGAAGGTACTGCAAGGAAATACTGTAATAGTGTTAATGTTGTAAGAATGTTTATATTTTGAGTAAAAATAATATTGTTAATTGGAGTTACCTGTATCCTTCATAAAGTTTAGAAGAAGAAGAAGATATTGGATTTATATCCCGCCCTCCACTCCTAAGAGTCTCAGAGCGGCTCACAATCTCCTTTACCTTCCTCCCCCACAACAGACACCCTGTGAGGTGGGTGGGGCTGGAGAGGGCTCTCACAGCAGCTGCCCTTTCAAGGACAACTTCTGCCAGAGCTATGGCTGACCCAAGGCCATTCCAGCAGGTGCAAGTGGAGGAGTGGGGAATCAAACCCGGTTCTCCCAGATAAGAGTCCGCACACTTAACCACTACACCAAACTGGCACACTTAACCACTACACCAAACTGGTTTATATCTCCTGTAACTGGCATTACCATTTTATGGCACATATGACCCAGCCTGACAAAGTGACATTTATGCCAGAGCCGCCCCTCATATTTTATTTATTTATTTCTCAGATTTATATCCCACCCTCCCCATCGAAGCAGGCTCAGGGCGGCTCACAAATGAGTTTGATACCTCTTCTCTAAGCCAAGAAAGTTTCTTTCATAAAAGACCTGTTACCATTTAAGGTACCTCAAGAGTTTGGTTTGGTTGTGTTGAAATAGATTAGTGAGGCTACTACTCTAGAATTTCAGGGAAAAGATGGAGTGGGATAGCAATAATATTTGACCTGTGAGGTTGAGGTTCACTAAATCAGTAGAGGTTAGGCTCATACTGGATATCTCCCAATACCTCTACTAATAACATATCATGTAATGTGGCTGTTTGACCTCTTTATACAGGATAGTCCTAAATCAATCTGTTCTCTGTCCATTACCAAAATAACAAAGGTCACCATAAATCTGGGGAAGCAGGAAGTGTAATCCCAAAGTTGTCCAACCAGGGTTTATTATTATTATTATTATTTTGTTTTAGCAGGAACGCAATTCCGGCTGGCTTGGTGCCAGGGGGTGTGGCTTAATATGTAAATAGATTATGTTGGGCTTTTTCTTTAAAAAACCCTGTTTGAAACAATGGTGATGTCAAGAGGTGTGGCTTAATATGCAAATGAGTTCCTGCTGGGCCTTTTCTACAGCAAAAGCCCTACGTCCACCAGATAAAGAAGGCTTCAGCATTGGGAGTGGTTGTCCTTGGTGATGCTGATACATGGTCTTGATCTTAGTTGTGCATAGTGTTTGCATCTTCACTGCACTTACAAACACACACTTGCACTTCACAATGCTGACAGAAAGTATGACCTGTGTGCTGTGTGGAATGCTAGTGCTGTGTTGTGGAGAGGGTGTCACACTGGTGTCACACTGGTTTTCCCTCTTGCAGCACTCTGGGGTGGATTTCCTCTAAGCTTGAGGGATTTCCTGTCTTCTCTAGGGAGTTGTCCTCACATTACTGGTTACAGGCAGGAGAGAAGGGGGGGAATGAGGAGGAGACTAGGCCAAGGTCTACCTGAAGTTTGATAGACTCCTCCCATCCAACTCACAGACAGTTAAACCCACACACAAAAATGGAATTTCTCCACAGGGGACAATGTTCTTCCCTACATAATTAGCCATTGCCAAGAATCCATAGGTCCCTGGGGAAGCAGTCTGGCTGCTGGTTTGCATTGGGGACCAAGGTCCAAAACCTTTCCTCCTGATAGTGAGACAAGGTATCTATAATGTCATGACATGTGCCTGCAATGCATTGGGCTAAGAAGGAAATATTAGATATCAGGCAGGACAAAATGAATTTGCATACCAGCCACATCACCTGTTCAGACTGGTGATTAATGACCCTAATCACTGCCTGATTGTCACACCAAAAGAGGACACATTTGTCCCTAAACAAGTCCTGCCACATGCAAACTGCTGCCAAGATTGGAAGGGGGGGGGGGAATCAAGGAAGGTGAGGTTCCTGAAAATGGCTGACCTGGCTCAATGAAGAAGCCAATGTTTTTCACACCAATTATTGTTGAAGAAAATGCCAAACTCTAGTTACAGTAAATTAAAAAACTAAGCCAGACCTGTAGGTCTTCTCACATACCCTGAGAAATCATTAGGTGAGGAGGGCAAAGATCCCTGGAGTAGCACAAGCCAGCAGGGCTGAATCTAGGGGATAGCAGAGGGGGTGCTTGCCCTGGGCACTGCCGGAGCAGGGAAGCAAATTGGGTATGGAATCCATTCTCTTCTATGGGCCCATAAGGCAACATCATTTTGCCCCCCCTTAAAAAACATGTAGATCCAGTCCTGCAAGCCAGCCAAGTGCAAAAGGCATGCCCTGTGGAAACTACCTTGCATGCAAAATTAAGGTTCTCCAACAGAGACTGAATCTGTTTGAGTGCATTTTTGCTGCAAATGGGAGCCCGATTTTGGCCATGAGGGCCTGAAATGTAAAGAGGCAGTTGGCACAAGCCAATGTGCCAGCCTGGTCCACAATAAAAAATCATCCAAAGAGCTAAACTTCTCAAATGTAACACATTTGAATAGAGAAAAATGAGAGCAAGATGGCCACACCATCGGCTTAAATAGCCAGAGAGAGGGATTCCCTGGCCTACCCATTGAAGTTGGCTCCAGCTGATGCAACTAGCCAGTCCCAGCCTGTAGCCAATCCTGTCCTCCCCAACCAGATGGGCAGCCCCTGCTACCAGTCAGTTTCCTTTTGCCTTACCCTGTCCCCTGATCAGCAAATGGAGGCACCTGGTGAGTCCAATGCCCCAGTTCCTATCTGAAGTGTGCTTTCTTCATTGCTTTCCATATATCCTTAAGTTTCATCAGTGGTCACCCTAGTTATAGTGTCAGATCATCTCAATTTTGAACTTTTTTTCACAGTCATGAGGGATAGAAATTTAACATTTTCATTTAGTTTTTAATGTCATTTCAAATATGTTGTTCCACCTACCTGTTCTTATATTGGTTTTTATGTTGTTGTTACCTGCCTTGGGTCCTGGAATGCCCAGAAGCCCCTCCAAAAAGATGAGTATATAAATATTTTAAATACATTAATTTTTATACCCTATTATTCTCCCCAATGCAGAGCCAACATACCACATTGTTTGAGACTCCTCCATTTTATCCTTACAACAACCTTGTGAGATTAGGTAGGTTAGACTGAGAGAGTGTCACTGGCCTCAGGTTACCAAGGAAGCTTCCATGGCAAAGTAGGAATTCAAACTTGAGTCTCCCAGGTCATTACAATCTAACCCAGGGGTATCAAACATGCAGCTCAGGGGCCGAATAAGGCCCCCGGAAGGCTCCTATCAGGCCCCCCAAGCAACTGGCTCTTGTCTCCTTCCTTCTTGCTCTCTTTTGCTTCCTTTTGCATTTCAACTTGCTTTGCAAAACATGCTCAATCACATGGGAGCTACAGAGCAAAACCTCTATTTTCTCCATTGGCTGAATCGCCTCCCTTGGGGATGAAGGGGGAAGGCAAAGCTTGCTTTGCCAGACTCTCTCAATTGCACAGCAGAGCTACTGAGCCTCTTCTTCCTTCTTTTGGCTGAGGCTCCTCCCCCTCCTGGACCTCTGGGGAAGAAAGGAAAGAGCCAGAACTTCCTTTGCCCAGTTCCCTGGATTCCATGGGAGAAATACAAAGAAAGCACCTTTAAGACCAATGCTTTAATCATGTTTTGTTTTAAGTTTATTTTAAAAAAATCTTTGTGTTTGTGTGTTTTATAAAATTTATGTCTCTGCTACCTAATCTTAAGTAGGTACATAAGTGGCCAGCCTGACATGGCCTGGCCCAACAAGGTCTCATTTATGTCAGATCTGGCCCTCATAACAAATGAGTTCGACACCCCTGATCTAACCAGTGAAGAATGCTGGCTGTTGTAATTCATCAACCTCTTTTGGTCATTGTTATTTGGTTTACCATTACATTGGTGGCGGTGGTTGTTTACTTTTTTCTTAGTAGAAATTGTTACAAATGTTTCTTCCTTGATCATTTTGAAGCCCTTACTTTATTCCTTGATTTCAAATCTGTGTTGAGTGACTTCTCATTATATGGTCAAGAAATCTCCAGTATGATCATAGTTTCTGGAATCATACTGCTCAACTGAAATGAGACCATTGTCAACAGCTGACTGGCTTTTAAAGCAGCCAATAATCAGTTGGGTAAATTGCCATTTGTCGTCTTTTTTGGGACTTAACGTTCTTGGGGACCAGCAAGGCCCATCAGCAACCGGCTTGGGCATGATACACCCTGCTTAATTGCTATAACAATCAGGCCCTCTGTGGTGCTTATGAAGCAGAGCTGCAAAACCTTGAAGAAAGCAAATGAATATCGACTTGCCGGTGATGGAAATGACGCACCTCTGGAGGATTCCTGGTGTTAGCTGCAGACAGAAACTGAGAAGTAATGACACCATAAAGCATGCTGTGAATAAAAAAAGGAAGATGCTGCAAGCTGTCAGGGAGAGAATAGAAACTGTTGCTGGGGAGGGTACATTTATCTCACCTTTTACACCAAAGGAAAGAAAAAGCAGAAAGGAGAAGGAATGATTCCCATGGGAGAAAACCACCCCTACCCAAAGAAGCTGTCTAATAAATGCCAATATGGTGTGTGGCATAAGGAAACCAAAATGGATTTATTGTGTTGTCTTGGTTGGGGTTGGGGGTGGGGGGAGGAATCAGCATCCTGTTCTAACATTAGCAGTGAAATGGCAGAGCAGAGTGCAGACTGAAGGCTGCATGAGAGCATTGGAGAGTGAAACTCCTATACAAGGCTGAGAGTTTGTCTGGGAAATGATGTCATTGCATGTATCCCAGTCAGATCAGAATCAAATTGTCTTGCATTGGAGGATCCTGTGTTTGCAACAAAGGGCTATCAGAAGCAGGTCAATAATGCTGCATTTACCAGAGTGAGGCTATTTAAGAAAACAGTGTCCACTCCCTCTGGATTGGGAGAAGAGATGCCATAGAACCTGCAAAATGAAACTGAAAAGCTCATCCATATGCTGTAGTGGCCTCCCTATAAGTCTAAACAAAAAGTAAAGCAGAACCATTAGGGAACCAGGCTAGCCAGTTCCCACAAAGCAATCTGGATAATTAAGGCATGTGTGGCAAAGGGAGCAGGAAGCAGGATTGGGAGGGCAAGAATACTAGAGAAAGCCTTGCAAAGTTAAGGAAGTGAAGCAGGAAGTATGAAAGGGAACAGAGTCTGTGGATTGCTCTATACCTACAGAAGAATCCTGGCGTGGTAGAATGGAATGACAGATAATGCTTCAGTGTGCTCTTTCTATTATTATTTATTACATCATATTTATGATAGGGTAGGTATTTGTGGGTTTCCTGCATTGTGCAGGGGGTTGGACTAGATGACCCAGAAGGCACCTTCCAACTCTATGAATCTATATCTCACCCTTTCTGCGAGTGGACTCAGAATGGCTAACAATCCACATAAATTCCTACGTAAGTTCCTTGAAAACTGAAATCTGGTACATCAAGGAGAAAGTTAGGATGCCAGCCTCCAGGTGGGGTCTAGGGATCCCCCAGAATTACAGCTCATTTCCAGACTACGCAGATCAGTTCCCTTGGGGAAAATGGATGCATTGGAGGGTAGGCTCTATGACATACCACTGTAAGCCAAATGCCCTCAAAACAAGGATAGGGAATTGTCAGGTGGGCACCTGGCTTTTACCTGTGTATACAGGATTCCACGTCCAGAAATTAATGCTTAAAAATATTAGGGACTCTAATTAAGTAAAACAATTAAAATTTATTCCAGAAAATATAGGCTAACATCCAAGATAAAATACTCATAAAATCATTCATACAGTCCTAAGAAAAATAGAGAGAGATGTAGAGACAACACATGGGTAGACAAACAGGGTGATAATTACCGATTGTAGTCTTCAAGAAGGCTCCAATGGCAACGAAAGAGGACGGGGGAAATGGGACCCTCAACTGCCCAAGAATCGGGGATGGATCTAGATAGCGGAGATAGGGTACTGATAGATTCACACCTGACTGGAGTTGGGTCAGAGGTTAAATAGAATACCTTAGATGGGAGGTATGGGGGAGGAAAAAGGGGAGGCTCTGCAGTAACCATAAGGGCTGGACTTCTGCAGTAGCCAATAGCAGGTTAATTGGTGGCACCTAATTGGGTGCCCATAACTGACCAGTGAACAAGCTTGGGCCCGGGTTGCCTGATTGGCTGTACAGGTAACCATGGGTCAAGGGGGAGGCTCCAGGAAGACAGTTGGGGAGAAAAATAGGAGAGATTACTGGGTGGAGGGGTGCTTAAGATTATTAAACTTATCTAAAAAGGTGACAATAGATGGCCAAATTGCTACCTAGGTAACACCCAGTTTGCACAAAGGAACTTGGCTCTGGCTGAAGATGGTCTTCCTCTTCTTTAGTGTTCTTCTTGCCACCAGTCTTTGTCTTGAGTTCCGTTGGACAAAGGCTTAGGCGGTCTGGCAGGGTCCACGCCTGGATAAGCTTGATGGCTCCATGAGTGGGTAACATCTGTTGCGTATGTGTGATTCCCGTTGTGCTTAAATGGAGTCTTGGCACTGCTGGAAGATAGCTGGTGTTAGCCTCCCAAAGTGGATTCTATGGTCAAGGCTGAAAACCGCATTGCCTGGATAGCTCCTAATGGCGTGTTTTCTTTCGCTCCAAAACAGGGATGGCGTTTGCCCGAAGCGACTGGAAACCATCCGTTCTCCTTGCTGGCTCTCTTCCAGAGACATGGAGTGCTGTTTTAGCGTTGTGGCTGTTAGTACTCATAAGTCCTTTCCCATCTGGTAGGCAAACCCACGTCCTTCTGGCAGATGTGTGAGAGCTCTGTCTCCAGGCACTCTGGCAACCAGATGGGTGACTACGATGTACTGGGAATTAGGGGCATTTCCTTACACCACACTGAGGTTCCTGTCCTCCCAAGATTCCACCCCCAAATCTCCAGGGATTTTCCAGTCTGGAGCTTGCAACCCTACCCCTCATCCACTACTGGTGTCTATAGGGGAGTTTTATATGTGCCCTGCATGCATGTTGATGTGATATTCCCTAACCGGAGACCTAGCCTCTGGATCCCAATCAGACAGACTGTTGGAAAGGGGGTGTTAAAAAGATCCAATCCACCTAAAGTCTGAAATGGGGCAGTTTATTTTCTACTGCCTTATTTGGCTACCTGAACTGACCAGGACAGAGAATTGCTTTCAGTACTGGTTCATTAGACTGACATAGTCTGCCAATAGAAAAGAAAGGTTTTATAGGAAAGAAGAAAGGTTGGCCCAAGATGGAAAAGGTAAAGAAAGGCAGAGGGCTTCCAAAGTGAAGGTTTAAGAGAGTAATCCTAAAGGCTGTCAATAGCTGTATGGGTTCAGCCAATTAAGGGGGGACAGCATTTAAAGTAATAAATATGTCAAAAGAGGAGAAGTGTATAAGAGAATCTTTTTCTACTTGTGGGAAAGTTAACTGAGACCCTGCACACTTGGCTTGTTCCTTGTTTGTCTCAAAATGTCTACATTATCTTATATGTTAATTTGCTTTTCAGCCCAGTCTATAAGGTTGAATGATTTTCTTCCATTTCATTGAATCTGCAGAAGCGTGCATCCACACAAAAGGTCATACTTTGAAAAAAAAACTTTGTTGGTATTAAAGGTGTCACTGGACTCTGGCACAATAGGATCTCTGGTGGCAGGCATGAAAGCATTCTGCTAGAGCCACAATGACCCCACACACACACATTTTATATCATCTTGAACATCTGATATTTAATTTGATACCTGACAACATGTGTTAGCTGGCACTCAATATTGGTTAATATCATATTGCATCTGAGCACTGTCATGAAGGAATTGACTTCTTAAAAGAAAGTAGGTGGTTTTTATTCCATTTCCATAAATAGATACCAGAATGATATTTTCTTTTAATCACAGACTCACAGAAGATCAGCTCAAACAAAATATTTACATATTCTGTGTTAAAGGGTATGGAGGAATTCATATGCACAAATAATGAATCAAAGATAATAGCTTGAAGGAGGAGACCTACTGGGCTTGTGGCTAAGATAAGATTTGAACCAAGTATCATATCATGGCTTGGAAATGTGGTATCCATGTGCACAGTCTGTAAACCAAACATAGACCATTAGCCATACATTGGTCCATCCCACCATAACGCTATACTTTTTCTGGTTTTGTTTCCTGATCAATGCTGCAGTGCTAAGCACCTGGCATGTAAGTAAGCTAGCTCACGAGCTCATCCTACATGGCTAGTGACCTGCTTTGTAGATTGCTCATACAGTCCTGGCATTCCATTTTAGCAACAGTAACTTCTTTTCCAGTGCTATAAACAAACTGAGAGATCATTATAAGACACTTTACAAACATCTATACTCCAGTGAAGTTTTATTATTGTACACACCGAAAGCGGAACTGGAACAAACTCAAATGCAGCTGATCTCCAAAACACCAGCCAAAAAGGCATATTTTGTTGAGCAACTGATGTGATCCAATTAGTTGTGTGCATATTTGTTTACACTTCTCAGATTTTCAGTTTTGTGATACTGCCTGTTAAAAGGTATGGGAGGAGTGGCATTTTTCAAAGCCAGCTTCCATTGACAACATAGGCTATTTGTGTACAAGCAACATCAATAGAATGCCCCATTGATTTCCTACAAGGCAGCTTGCTGTGGTGATGATGTATTTATTTTATTTGTGCCATTTATAGACTGCTTTGAGGCATGCAGTTGCTCAGGTTTCACTTTTTCTGATGCAAACTAACAGTTATTCATCTGGAATTATCAGCTCCCAGGATGGTTTATGATTTTTAAAAATGAAAACAATTGACAGTTAAAATCTTATTTAAACATGTTCTGTGTTTTTCACTAAGATTCCAGGAAACAGCTGTCTCAGTTCTAAGCCAGTGCCTGGAAACTCTGACCAAGTGGCTCAGGGTGCACACGTTAAAACTGACAAGGAAGAGGTGATGCTGTCTGGAAAAGCTGATGCTGCAGAGGAGATCATGTTGCCTCCTCTGGATGGGCTGACAGATGCTCTTACAGGCTCTCTGAAACATTTGGGAAGTGCTTCCTCATCCAATTTTGTTGCTATGGAAGAAGGCTAGTATAGCAGTTAAGACCTTATGTTTATTTTTTAGCAGTTACAGCAGGCACAACTCAGCTGAACTGGTCACATTGACCCAAACTACTCTATTCTCTAGACTTGATTATGGTAACACACCCTATGTGGTACTGCCTTAAAGGAGACATGGAGATTTAAATTTGTCTAAAATACTGCATTTTTTTTAACAGGAGCTAGCCAATTTGAACACAGAGTGCCTGTTCTTCAACAGCTGTCTAGATTTGATTTTGAACTTAATTTAAGATACTTATTCTTACCTTTAAAGTCCTTCGGGACCTGGAATCACATACATCAAAGTCCCTCCTTCTGTCTATGAAGCCATGCAACAACTGCATTCTTCTCAGCAACTTCAATTGACTGTATATTATCCAGTTCTGTGAGATCTGCCAGCTGGTTCATATGGCATCTTTGCAGTAGCTTGCAAGTGTCAGAACTTGTAACTTTCCTATATGCTGTTAGCCTGGGTGACTCCATATTGTAACCAGACACTAACCCATGCAACCTTGCTTCAGCCACTAACCAACATTCTTATGCATTTCAAACAAACTGTGATCACTGAAGGGTGACAGATAGCCTCTGGTCAACATCTGCAGGTGCCCCTTTGAAGCCGGGCCGGTCAAGCTTTCTCAGCAGGGCTCCATCCTCCCTTACTGATAACAGACCCTGAGAAACAGACAGTTGTCTCTAGCCGTGTGAAAGATCATTTTATTGTTGTCACCATAACCGCATAAAATGTAACCAATGCTAACTTTCGGTATCAGTGTTATCCTGTACCTTCAGCTCTGTAGTTCTCAATAAACGCCTATACTTTTGTAACAAAGTCTTGGGCCTCGTTTGGAGTTCTTCCAGTTCTGACAGCAAGTTCTGGAAGAGCTTCTCAAAAGATGTCAGGAAATAGCCTTCCTTTCGTTTCTTTAGAAAACAATATAATCAGAAAAATACACACTCCCTATCTATATGCATGCATGCACACACAACAAACAAAAAAAGACACACAAATTTCATCTCTTTCTCTACAGAGAGATAATGTACACAGTCCTGTTTATTTCTTAGTCTGGGGAACATGCCTTGGCTTTTAGGTTTCATATCAATGTTACATAGAGGAAATTTCAGAAAACGACTAAACAACTCAGACAACAATGATTAGCAAATGCTCTTGACTTCTTAGCATATTCTTAAGCAAGACATTTGCTGCATAAGAGTGCAAAAAAGCAGGGTCATTGAGAAATTTTTGCTGAATGTATTAGGCTATAGAACCCTAGACATGTTTGTTTTCACGATTTTCTTTTTTTACTGAATGGATTTGGTTTCAAATTTAGAATGCTGTTCATGTAGACTGCCTTGAGTTCCTCATAAAGAAGAAAGGCAAGATAGAGAGCCTAAAATAACTAAACAAAATCAGTTGTAGAAGCACAAGCATGTGAAAAGTCCTTCCTTTTCTTCCCTACTCTCTATGTTCTGGCTGCAGCCTTTCCCTTCTTCACAGGCTCAGTGATAGGAAATAGGGGGAAATACAACTCCTCCCTGGAGAGAAGTTGCAAAGCAGAGGCTGACTGTTATGTATTAAGTGTGTTAAGTGTTACTGTTGTTAAGCTTGAGGCAGACGCCTGATGCCTACATTCTGATTGGCCATTCGCTTGGAACCAGCCAATCAGGACACGAAGCAATTCCCCAGGAAATGCAAATTAAGGATCCTGGAGAGCAAATTGGGATTCAGTGGTGCCTGCCAAGAGGGCATGTTTTGAACATTCCAAACTATATATAGTTTGCCATGTTACCAGTGTTTTCATGTGACTGTTCTTGCTAATAAACAAGTTGTGTTGAGATGACAGCTGTCTGGACTCACTATTTAACACTGACCATCATTGGAGCATGGCTTGCAGTTGTTAACTGCACTGTGGCTCTAGAACACTATCTCCACAAGGTAGGGTGATTCCTTGTCTCTTCTGACTCAGCTGGAAGTAGAAATGGATGGGGCACATAATGGGGACCCAATATGGCAGAACTGAAACTACCCTACAGATATGTTGTTCTTGGTCTCAACCCTTGGACCCCTGAGAAACTTTCCCCAGACCTTGCAAAGCCACTCAAACACTTCACTGTGAGTTCCAAAAGGATTGCTGCTCACACAGAAACCAAAGCACAATTTGTATATAGATGTTTTATTTCTAAAAATTAAAGACAGCAAAATAATTAAAATTACAGTACATTCTCTTTAGGACCAAGAACAAAAAAAAGTAACAAAACTAACTCACTGCATAATACATAGGATATCTGCAGAGAAGTTGGTAAATCTTCTGTAAGTGGTATAATAATAGACAGAAGAAGAATAATCCAAATTATGGCACAGTATAGCATACTACCTTGAACACCAGGTAGGTAGACAAAGCAAAAGCAGGAGGAAAAAGAGCTCACCACTATATCCAATTATAGGTTTTGGCCTACAAAATCAGATTGACTCACTTCAACCAATGAAATCCTTCTCCCCCCCCCCAAAAAAAAATCCCTTAGGAATCTTCCAGAAAGCATACCTAACCCCCCGCCCCGCCCTCCTTTTACCACAGTTGGCCCTGGTTCTCAAAAATGACTCCTAATTAACATGTTCCACTGCCAGTCTTAGGAGAGATAAGGATCTAGGATTCCCAAACCAGTGGTAGCCTGACTGAGCCTTCTAATACTCAGGTTAACCCCAAGTGGAAAGAGGGTATAATTGCATCACACAGTGTACATTAGGTGGTATCTGTAGAGCTGTCAACTGCCTAAAGGGGGGGAAATGTCTTTTCCCTTTAATAGGGGTTTTTATGGGATGTTATTTACCATCATGCTATGAAAAGTTTCAACTGCCTGTTTTCTCACATGAAGCCACTGTTAAAGACACAAGGCTGAACTGCAGCCCTGTTAAAAGGGAAGCCCCATGGACAAAGGGTTGGAACTGATCACTGTATCTCAAAAAAGACATTGGAGAGCTGGAAAAAGTACAAAGGAGGGCAACCAAGATCCTTAGAGGGTTGGAGGAAAGGCTGAAGAGACTGGGACTGTTCAGTTTAGAAAAGAGACATGATAGTTTATAAAATTATGCATGGTGTAGAGAGAGTTGACAAAGAGAACTTTTTCTCACTCTCCTAAAACATTGAACTCGAGAACATCTAGGAAAGCTGATGGGTTCAGGACAGACAAAAGGAAATACTATTTTACACACAGAATGATTAAAATGTGGAATTCACTGCCAGAGGATGGAGTGATGGCCACAGTAATAAACAGCTTTAAAGGGGGATTAGATAGATTAAGGAGGATAAATCTGTCAGTAGCTACTAGCCATGGTGACTGAGGGGGAACCTTCACATTCAGAGGCCTCTGAATCCCAGAGCCAAGAGGCAACCTCAAGGAAAGGTCTTGGCCTCTGTGCCCCGTTTTGGCCATCCAAAGGAACTGGTTGGCCACTGTGTGAGACAGGATGCTGAACTAGATGAACCACTAGTCTGATCCAGCAGGGCTCTTCATATGTTCTTATGGTCTTTCTAAGACCATTGAAGTCAATCAGCTTAGAATGGAGTAACTTGGCTTTGGATTCCACTGTGAATCATATAGGCTGTAAGGGTTTTTTGTTTGTTTTTTAAACAGAAATAAAACTTTTCTTTCTTTTCTCCCATAGCTGAATGACAGTTGAAAGCTCAAAAGGGCTTTTCTACCAAATGCTCAAATCTTGAGTAAACAGCTCTGGAGAGTTTTAAGCCACATCTAAAATGAAAGGTCTTGCTCCTTAAAAAGTATGTTTAACCACATTTTCTTCAATACAGAGAACTGTGGTGTAAGCTACTAAAATCACAAGGAGCTCCTGCAAAAGCATTTGACATTTCTTAGCCACACATTTATTTTTCATTTATCTATTGCATGTGGTATATTGGACCCTTTTTTGTCAAGTGCTGAAGGTAACAGAATAAAACTAGAATCCCACTTAGAATCTAGGAGGGAAAATACCCGGGAAGGCTGGTTAAGTCATTATGGTTAAATGCAGTATAGAACCAAGATCCTCAAAGGATGAAGTATGCTTTCTTGAAAAGATTGTGGAGACTCCAGAACAGAACCACAAGATTAAAAAAGAGGGCAGTAAACTAAAAGTCAGAAATGCTACACAGAGCAAGGAATTTCAGTTGGTGCAGCTTCTCTCATCACGACACCCTCCAAACCTGCTTCTTTTTGCAAGTTTTCCATCTGTCTTTCTACTTTTGTTGTATATATTTTGTTTACACTGGAAGGCCTTCCCCATAACACTCACACTTGTTTGTTTCTTTTTAAGATCTATAGCCTGCATTTTAATCAAATAACGTGCAAATTGGCTTGCAAGAGATAAAAACAATACAGACACATAGCTCCAGATAGAAAGTGGGCCCTGGCTCATCTCTTAATGGAAGCATGGAGAAAGAAAGATACTTAGAGAATGTTACTCTCTTCAACAGATAACTGTTGTCTTAACAGGTCCCATAGCAAGCACAAGGGAAGCAGGCTCCCTAACTAAGCTATTACTTTATTAAGACAGATGCAATTTCTATTATCAACATGAAACAGACTTTTTTGCAAGCTTGCCCCCCCACCCCAATTTGCAGAAAAATCTGAAAACCTTTTAAAAATCCACTGTAGGTTTAAATTTCCCCCAAATAATAATAATAATAATAATAATAATAATAATAATAATAATAATAATAATAATAATAATTAAAAAAAAACATTGTCTATGCATATGTGTCAAGCATGGTGAAATTCCATTGATAATTGATTGTTATAGGGCCCTACCTAAACCTGGTTTGTGAAGTATCATGAAGAATCCAACTTTGTTAGCTTTGTTATTCTTTCCCTTCCCCCATCTTGCTTTATTGCCTAAAAGTAGTAGTGAGAACTGAAACTAACATGAGAAGAAGTAATCAGCACCTTCCCATACATTCCTGGGAGGGAGTACGGTATAGCTGGGGAAAGCAAGGACAGAGTCCTGATAACACTATGAGAATGTAGACATTTATGATAGTTTATGTGTGAGAGCTACCTCGCACCCCCATCCCTTGGAATCCTTTTGAAGTAAGTCTTAAAAGTATTGTATCAATGTATTGGCAGCATTACTCTCAAGAACCTGTTACACAGAAACTATCGGTCTATCAATAAACATAGTCTTTGTATCAACTTCGACTCGTCATTGAACCCGCATGCTTGATGTTTTGAGAGTAATCTTGCAAGAAGTTTAACGCCCTGGCAACTTTATAACCGAATGGCTGAAAAGATTCCAGTGAGCAGTGAACTTCCAGAACCTGAAGAAGGGGCGAGAGCACCAACCCCACCGTGGCACATGCTGGACGCCTGGAGAGTTTCCGGACGAAGCTCCCCTCTCCACATTCAACAACTCTTGGTCACCCCACAGCAGTGGCAGCCACGTACCTCTACCACCACGATGGATGAGGCCCCGGTGCGCTGAGAGGCCATCCTAACCAGGCACATGTTCCAGGTGAAGATGGCTAACGAGGGGGGTGAGGGCCCCGGGCCTGGAGAGGGAGAGAGAGCAGCAGCCACAGCAGTGACTGGTGCAGAAGCCGACCCCCCTCTGGGCGCGGGGGCTGGGAACCCTGAGGTACCGGGCCCGGGAGAGGAGGAAGACAAGATGGCTCGAGAATTCCGAGCGATGGTCCAAAAGGAAGTCGAAGAGGTCGCCAAGGGGTTGCGGGATGAGATGCAGGCGATGACCACCATGATGGCCGGGGAGTTCAACAGGCAAGTTGACCGGATCCTGGGAACGACCAACCAGAGAAGAGCCCTGTAACCGCCTGTGGCTAGACCCTCGGCAGCACCGCTGCAAGTGCAACCGGTGGCACCCCCGGCACCTCGAGAAGGGGGCCACGGGAGGGAGTTAGAAGCCAACTTTGATGGGGATCCTGAGGAGGTGGAGTATTTCACGATCCAGAATAATAGCTACATGCATTATTGGGGGAACACCTTCCCCGATGAATTTAGTCGTGTGGACTATCTGGGATCGAAATTGAAGGGGGCCGCCCAAAGGTGGTATGTGAGCCTGTACGAGGCCATGAGCCTGGAGCTGGACTTTGTGGCCACTTTCTTACAAGCATTACTGGCCCAGTATGAGGACCCCCTGCAGAAGACCCGTGCATTGGCCGCTCTGTGGGATATGCAACAAGGCTCCAAGACGATTCAGGAGTATGCTGCTGAATTCCCTACCAATGCGGCTAAGGTGAGGGGGTGGAATGAAGTGATGAAGATTGAGCATTTCACCCGCGGGCTGAATGCGAGCATCCTGGATCGAGCCCTGCAGCAAGCCAGATCAACCACCTTGGTGGGATGGATCCAGCTGGCGGGAGAAGTGGAAACCAATATGAAGAGAGTGGCCATGCAATGCCAACAGCAAAGCAGCAAGTCGGGTCGTGACCCGAAAACCGGGGTGAAGATGGAGGCGAAGAAAACCCAGGTGGGGGAAGCGGCTGGGAAGCCCCCGGGCACCCACAAATGCTTTCGGTGCGGGGACCCGAACCATCTGGCCAGCAGCTGTCCAAACCCCCCTAGACCACCATCTAGCACCTCCAAGACAAGTACCAGCTCCAAAGAAGCAGGCCAGCCACCCTAAGGAAGCGGTGAAGAGCAGCGCAGCCGCGAGTTCGATGCCTGACGAGGATGCCACCGTCATCGATGAGCTGAGTGAGATGTCCTGGGCGGATGAGCCATTGGGAAATGAGGACGACCTGCTCTAAATGGTGCCAGTCAGCAGGTCGCCGATGAACCGGCACCACTCAGAGTGAGAGTAAAGGGGTTGCTATATTTTGTGCCAGTAATTTTACTAAACAGCAGACTTAAGATGTTCGTGCAGGTGAAAGCCTTGATTGACTCAGGCTGCACAAGAGACATAATCACCCCCCAGCTGGTGGACGCATTGAGGCTTCCCACGACGGCTTTGCCACACCCCATCCAATTTGAGCAGATGGATGGGTCAGTGATGAGGGGGGAGCCATGTGTGTTAGAGACTCAGTTAGTGCCGGTGGGCATTAAAGACCACTGGGATGAGGAGGCATTTGTAATAGCCCCCTCCTCCTCTTATGATGTGGTCTTGGGAGTAGGGTGGCTGGCCAAGCATGAGCCAGACATTTGGTGGGGCAACCAGACAATAGAATTCAATGACCCCAGATGTCAAGCCCATCATTGGACTAAGGAGTGGGGTCCCAGTCCACCGCCCCAAAATGAGAAGGTCTGCTTGACAATGGAGGAGGTCCAGACGATCCCTAAGGCTTATAGAGACTTGAGGGGGGTGTTCAGTGAACAGGGGGCCGATGAACTTCCGCCCCATAAGGACACGGACTGCACCATTGAACTGATCCCGGGGCAGACCTTACCTAAGGCCAAGCTGTATTCGATGGGGTGGGCTGAAAAGGTGGAACTGTGGAAGTTCCTAGATAAGAACTTGAAAAGAGGCTTCATCCGACCCACTACAGCCCCCCATGCAGCCCCCGTCCTCTTTAGGAAAAAGAAAGACAGCTAGCTCAGACTTTGTACTGATTTTCAAAGGATTAATGGGATTTCCACCTCCAATGCCTATCCAATATCCCTCATCAAGGACTTACTCAGCACAGTGTCAGAGGGAAAGGTTTTCAATAAGCTGGACTTGAGGGATGCGCACTTTAGGGTGCGCATCAAAGAGGGGGATGAATGGAAAACGGCGTTCAATAAACCCATGGGACAATTTGAGGATCTAGTAATGCCATTTGGGTTACAAGGAGCGCTGGGAGTGTTCATGAACTTTATCAATGAAGTATTGAGAGAATATTTGTTTAAGGGGATGGTGGTGTGCCTGAATGACATAATTATCTATTCACAAGATCTCCAATCGCATGTGAAATTGGTGAGGGAGGTTCTTAGCACACTATTGAAGCATAAGCTATATGCTAAACTGTCAAAATGTGAGTTCCATAAGACCGAACTTGACTATTTGGGGTCAGAGTATCAGAGCAGGGGCTAGCTATGGACCCGAGTAAGGTTCAAGTGGTATTAGATTGGGATCCCCTGAGGACATGTAGACAGCTCCAATTGTTCCTCGGGTTCGCCAATTTCTACCGAAACTTCATACCGGGGTTTGCCCAAATCATGTTACCCTTCACGGAGTTGCTGAAAACCAAGGGGAAGGGTCCAGACTCCAAAAAACCGGGAGCAAAGCTAAACTGGACACAGAAGTGTCAGGAGGCATTCAATAGGCTCAAACGGTTGTTCACAAGTGAACCAGTCTAAAGCCACCCTAATGAACTGAAGCCCTTCATTGTGCAATGTGACACTTCTGACATTGCCGTCGGAGCCATCCTCATGCAGAAAGATGAGGAAGGGAGGCTAAAGCCCTACACCTATATTTCAAAAAAGTTTTCCTAGGAGCAGATAAATTGGTCGGTGTGGGATAAAGAGGCTTTTGCCGTGACATGCTTTAAAAACCTGGTGGTCATGGCTAGAAGGCGCCAAAGTACCATTTGAAATTTTGACCAATCACAAAAATCTGGAGGCATTCACCGGTTGGCGTAAACTCGATGAAAAGCAAATCAGGTGGGCGGGGTTTTTTTCCAAATTCAACTTCGCGCTGAGGCACATTCCAGGGATAAAGAATTTTTTGGCAGATGTCCTTTTGCGCCTCCCTCAGCACAATAGCCAAAAAGAGGAGGTGGTGGACTCCCTAATCTCTCCTTCCCAAGTAGCCGCCATGGTAACTACCCAATCCAAAGCACGGCGGAATCTGCAAACAGAGAAGTGGGGGGGGGGGGGAGCGCCTGGCCACAGAAACTGAAAAGGAGGGAGAGGACCAACCGGGTGAAATATAAAAGGGGGAGGATGGGTTTTGCTATAAAGGTGACAAACTGTATGTTCCCAAAAGCCTACGGTTAGAGGTCCTACAATTCTCTCATTCCAACAAGTTAGCTGGCCACTTTGTGTATGTGAAGACACTGCATCTGATTAATAGACAGTTTTGGTGGCCTTCCATGAAAAAGGACGTTTCTGAATTTGTGGCCTCCTGCCCTATTTGCTTAATGGCAAAAAAGAGGGGAGAGAAGCCCCCCGGGCTGTTAAAACCTTTAGAAACAGCTACACGTCCTTGGTCTGTAGTGTCAATGGATTTCATAGTCGAGCTACCAGTCTCGCAAGGAAAGACCGTAATTCTGGTAGTAGTTGACACCTTTTCCAAACAGGCATATTTCATTCCTTGCGCGCAATTGCTAACCGCTAAGAGACTAGCTTATCTGTTTTTCCATCACATTGTGAAACTCCACTCATTTCCCGATAAGATCATTAGTGACAGAGGGCCACAGTTCGTTGCCAACTTCTGGCGGGAGTTTTGCAGATTACTGGGTATAGAACAAGGGTTGAGCTCAGTTTACCATCCGCAGACGGACGGGCAGACGGAACGCATGAATGCGTTGTTAGAACAATATTTACGGCGTTATGTGAACCACCAACAGTCTAACTGGGTGGACTTCTTGCTGTTTGCCAAGTATGGCTACAACAACAGTGTGCACAGCTCAACCAAGGCTTCCCCGTTTCAGATTGTAAATGGGTATGAGGGAAAGCCTGTTCCATTGTTGCATAGGGGAGAGCAAGCCCGAGATCCCACCTCGTTCGAACAATGGTGGGGAAAATTAGGGAACGGTTGGAAGGAATTTCAAGAGAATTTGGAAGCCGCCAAGGAGGCATATAAAAAACAGTATGACAAATCCCATGTGCCCGTTTGGGGTTTTAAAGTGGGGGACTTTGTGTTTGTGTCAACAAAAAAACCTCCCACTGAATCAACCTTCAAAGAAGCTGGCTTATAGATTTTTGGGTCCTTTTAAGATCAAAAGGGTGATCAATAAAGTGACAGTGGAATTGGAGTTGCCCAAGATGTTTAGTAAAATACACCCTGTCTTTCATTGCAGTCTGTTGCAAAGAGACCCGGGTGGTACTCCTTGGCACCCTCGACCACCAGCTCCACAACTTATCCAGATTGGGAATCAGAGTCATCATGAAGTGCAAGAGATATTAGATTCAAAGATGAAACGTGGAGTATTGTATTATTTGATTAAGTGGAAACATTTCCCAGCCAGTGAAAATGAATGGGTAGCAGAAAAAGATGTTTTAGCCCCTGATTTGGTACATAAGTTTCATAGAGTGTTTCCTCAGAAGCCCCAAGGTTGATTTTAGGGGGGGGGGGGGGCAGTATGTCAAGCATGGTGAAATTCAAAGATTTCAGGTTTTCACGGCTGGTAACATCATTAGGGTTTGTAGAGTCTTTCAGGATCAAGTGCCATGTTCTACTGGAGAAAGTTTTCCTTCCAGACGTTTCGTTCTCAGCTGCGGAGAACATCCTCAGTGGCGTTGCAGCCGGAGCGCCTGCTCCAGCTGCAACGCCACTGAGGATGTTCTCCGCAGCTGAGAACGAAACGTCTGGAAGGAAAACTTTCTCCAGTAGAACACGGCACTTGATCCCGAAAGACTCTACAAACCCTAATGATGGTGAAATTCCATTGATAATTGATTGTTATAAGGTCCTGCCTAAACCTGATCTGTGAAGTATCATGGATGATCCAACTTTGTTAGCTTTGTTATTCTTTCCCTTCCCCCGTCTTGCTTTATTGCCTATAAGTAGAAGTAGTGAGAACTGAAACTAACATGAGAAGAAGAAATCAGCACCTTCCCGTACATTCCTGGTAGGGAGTACGGTACAGCTGGGAAAAGCAAGGACAGAGTCCTGATAACACTATGAGAATGTAGACATTTATGATAGTTTATGTGTGAGAGCTACCCCGCACCCCCATCCCTTGGAATCCTTTTGAAGTAAGTCTCAAAAGTATTGTATTAATGTATTGGCAGCATTACTCTCAAGAACCTGTTACACAGAAAGTATTAGTCTATCAATAAACGTAGTCTTTGTATCAACTTCGACTCGTCATGGAACCCGCATGCTTGACAATATGCAGACAACACACTTAACAGTTCAGCTGGCAGCAACTGCCACCACAAGGAGCCTGTACAATAAGGGTAACACTGCCTTGCTCAATGTGGTGCAAGCAGGGACCATGTACCAAGGATAGGCATCCTGGAGTAGCCTGTGGAAGCCAATGTCTTCAACTGTGGAAAAGAAGAGTTCATCTAGCACAATAATCTTGCCAATGAGGTGAGTGACCCTCTTCTTTGCCAGTTTCTCCCCACCCTGGCACCCTAGTGCCAACCCACTAAATATCTTCAACAGATATACTTGGCATTCCTTCCCTACTAGACACCATTCAGGGACAGCACTGGAGGTGGTTGCAGAATGACTTGCCTCCTGGCTGGCTGGCGGTGCAGCACAGACACCCCAGCAACAGCCTCTCTCTCTTGCCAAAGAAGCACTCCCTGGTAGTGCTTCTTCAGATGGTTCCACAGTCTGATAGTCAAGAGATGAGCCAGGTCTTTTCCTCAACTCATCCAGGCCTAACACAGTGGGGATTCTTCTTGCACTGGAAGTGCTTCTAGACCACGGAGATATAGGACACCCATGCTTAGTAGAAGATACAAGCACCCCTGGAGCTTCTTTCTGTGAGGAGTTTGGGGCAGACACGTCATAGCTTGGGAAGTACAGAAAGAGATGCCTGAGGGTGAAGAAATTGAATAGCAGCACCTTGAGGTGCATCTTCATGTCTTCCTCTTGTGCTATCTCTGATCTCTCCTGCTATGAAGGCCTTCTGGACTCTGGAAGAACCAGAGCAGAAGCACCCAGCTTCTCCATTAGCTGTTCCAGCACCCTTGAGGTACCTGGGGTGAGTTCCAGAGATGGAGAACTCTCATCCACAAAGCTCACCCCAAATACAGCTCAGGCAGCTCCTCTTCCTCCTGAGCCTCAACAACAACAGATGGAGGAGGGGCAACTTGAGCAGTTCCAGAGGATGGAGTGCAAGAAAGCAGCTGTGGAGCAGGCCTCCACACAGGTGGGGGGGGGAGCCACAGACCTCCCCCTCCCCTCCAACCCTCTAGTTTCCTCATTAGTCTTGCTCCCAGGGCCCAGCTGCATTCCTTCTGCCACTCATTGTTTCCCAGGGCCAAACTCTTTCTAACTGGTACTTGTGGGGCATTAGGTACCTTGAATTACTGCACCACAATCTAACAGACTCTGAAAACTTTTTATCAGTCCTCCCACTCCATCCCACCCCAAACCCCAACCCTGCTCTAAGGCATTATACTCTGATGAGGTCACTTTTGTATGTTTCTTTTGTACGCAGTATTTTGTTACTTAGCAATGTACATGGTCTATCTTGAGATTTACCAATGACTTATCAGGTAACACAAGACCAAGTATATCCCTCTTCCATTGTAAACCATGTCACATAGCAGTAATCTTGAAATTTAGATAACATTTCCCAAGGAACCTCAGTGGGACAAAACAAAATCTAGAATGGAACAAGGATTCTAGTATATTTATAATATTTTAACTGTCCTCTGGCCATTGCAGAAGTTTGATGTGTATACAGTAATACCCTAGAGTGGTCTTAAGGAATATCCCTAGGCCATGCTCAGCCTCTTGTCTTTATGTGCTCCAAACTAGCTAGGACTTTCACATTTGGATGCGACCTCTCTGTTCTGTGATGCTGTCATGGGGTTTTGCATTCAGATCCCCTTGCATATTGTAGCCCAGTTAGTCATTTGCAACTACTTTTTTTCAAAGTGCAGCTAGAACTAAAACTGAACATTTGTGTGTGAGTGTATATACTTGCCCAGTAAGAATCCCATCAATTGGGGAGGGGGGAATTTGCAATCTACTTCAAAGATCACCTGTTGAGCAAATTGTTCTGGAAACAAAGCAGCAAACCATTTTCAATATTACTGCTTATAAAAGAATAAGCATTGGGCACATAATGTTAACAGAAGTCTTAATTCTACCCTTCAGATCTGCTGCCTATCTAATTTTCTGCCAGGGTTTTAATCTACAATTATAGAGCAGTACCCAGTGGATGCACATTTGAGCACCAATTTTCAATAATTACTGTTTTTAGCATTATTTATGAGTGGTCTCTGGACCTTACACAGACACACCAACACGTAAATTGTTCCCATAGGTCTGACCTCAACCACATACTCTAATTATCAGTAGTTAGCTGTAGCAAACAGTCAGAAGTGCAGATGAATGGCTGTTATGTAAGGCAGGGCTTAGTAAACTTTCTCTCCCCTTTAATGGAGCTGGCTAAAACCTAGCTAACCCTGATGAATTAAGCAATCTTTGGAGCACCAGGTTCCTCATCGAGTGTTCTAAATGGATAGACCACAGTGCTATGAGAATTGTCAAGCTGGATATTAGTAAGAAATATGAGTATATGAATTTGTACTGCTATACACCTGACAGAGCCCAGCGGGCAGGAAGGCAGATTTCATTTCTCACTGGGACAATTCCAGCATAAGAGCTTTTCTGCAAAGGACACCCCTGAATCCAAAATGTGCAGGCCTTTTTTAAAATCCAAGCATTTTACACTAGGAGACGAGCTGTAGAATGTCACCCATTTTACATTTCAGTCAAAATCTTCAATGATGTGGCTACTGGACAAAATCAGCTCTGAAGTAATTTCATCAACTGTCCCCCTGAGTTGATACTTCAGTACAATATAAGAATTAAAACAGAAGAATATGCACAAGGAACCACCAAATGTAGCAGTCCTTTTGTCTTATTCCCACTCCCGCTCTGCCTTATTCCCACACAGGCACATAGCCACAGGGGGGCCTGTGGGAGCACTGCACCCATCTTCCAGGCAGGGAAATTGCCTGGAAGGGGGGCAGCCTTCTCTCTCTCACACCATGGCTGAACCACTGAAGCATCAGCATTAGCTGGAGCTGGGAGATTTGAGCAGGGCACAGTGCACTGCAGCAGCAAAAGCAGCAGGTGGAGAGGAGGGAGGCAGGGTAGCAGGAAGTGGAGGAAGTCGTGTGGAATGGGCCGGGGGAGGGGGATGGATGGAGCTGCTGGCTGCAAAGTGCCGGTGGGGAGGAGAGGAAGATGGAAGGAAACCCCACTGCTTGCATGCAAGGTGCAGTCCCTTCTCGACTCCAAATTTTTAAAGTTGGCTGCCTTGACTTGGCCACTATCAGAGCTTCCAGCTTTGGCCCCTACCCCAGAAAGCTTCTGAGAAGCAGCAAGCCCCACAGTGGATGGGAAATGGTGCCCACTGACTTTTTAAAAAGCCCCCTAACTTTTAAAATCCTAGCTACAGCCCTGTTCCCCCTCTCCTCCCCACCCCCCTCTGTTCCCCCCACTCCCCCTCTGTTCACATAGGCATCACTAGTTTTGCGTCGTTTCCTGACCCCACAGCCAGTAACCCATGAAGCAAAGTAGGAAAAACAGGGATATGCATGGCATAAAGCCATCAGGAGATGAAGTACATTTATTTTAGTTATGTATTTAGAAATACTGCATAATATAATCTACACAGAAAGCCATGAAACAAACCAAAGGTACTAAAATCAATACAAAATGCACTAAAAGCAGGAAGAAATACAAAGCCAGTTTCTCACCATCCCATTCCACTCTTCCTATAGCTTCCAAATGGGAAGGAAGGAAGTGTAAGCATGAGCCCCCCTCCTCCATCTTTAAATGGACTGTGTTCGCTCTGGCCGTGGTTCCAGTTCCCTGGACCCCCTTTTTGTCACCATTTATGGACTGAGTTAACTCTGGCCTAGTGTCAAAGATACAGGACTCTTGTTGTTATAAACTCTCAGTATGAACTTATATTGTGTGAACACAGGAAAACTGCTTCTATGAACATTCAGTGATAAGCAGAAAACAGTGGGTACAAGAACTAACTCAATATGGACATTAATAACAAATACCCACTTGCCTACTGTCTATAGGCAGTGGATCCTGCTTGATCTTAAGCATTTGGCATTTGTGCCAGCTTTAGGCTTCCCAATCCCCAGATCCCAGCGGGGGATCCCCTGGTTTTACAGGCTTCCCCCCTCCCCCAGCCAGCTGGCCGGCGGGGGAAGCCCCACCTCCACAGCCATTATGCACCTCCATGAACAATTCCCATAGGGAATGATGGGGAATTGATCTGTGGGTATCGGGGGCTCTGGGGGGCTGTTTTTTGAGGTAGAGGTGCCAAATTTTCAGTATAGCATGTAGTGCCTCTCCCCAAAATACCCCCCAAGTTTCAAAAGGATTGGACCTGGGGGTCCAATTCTACAAGCCCCATAAGAAGGTGCCCCTATCTTTCATTATTTTCTATGGAAGGAAGGCATTTTATTTTATTTTTTTTTGGTGACCAAACTTTTATTTTGCAATATATTGAAGTACATTCACCTATTCATATTCAAATATACTTCTCCAATACATTACATATTTCCTCCCCCCCCCCCCCACTCTTATTCATGACCTCCGCCGGTACTTAAAACAGATTAAAAGCATATTAGAGGTAAATTCATAATTATAGAATCTTGATGAAGAAAGAAGAAAGAAGAAAGAAAAAATATATATATATATGTCATTCACTAACCTTTTCACTAATAATCACCTAGCACTTATTAAACACATCGCACATAATTATTAATTCAATTCCAGGGCTTCCTCTATCTTAGTCTTATCTTAACTCTCATATATATATATATATTTACTAAGTAGCTATGTTCTACTAATACTTTTATCACAATAGCACAGTACCTCTTTATCATTAAAAGTTCACTTAATGTTGTCATGCACTACTAAATATCTTTTCGCCATTATAAAATTTTTACACAAAGAGTTATCTTTCCCTAACCCTTTCTCTATAATTCCCTTAGTGCTTATTAAACACAAAACCCAAAGTTATACAACCAACTCCGGAATTCCAACTGTCTTGATTTTATCTTAACTCATATATACATAATTACCATGTAGCTATATTCTTTTAATTCAATAATCACAATTCTTCTTTATCATTTAAAGTTCAGTTAATGTTATCATAAACCACTAAGTGGCTCTTCACCCTCCATTGTATTTCCACGTAACTTTGGAATTTACTCCAATCTTCTTTAAACTTCTCCAAATTGTTGTCTTTTAAGATTCTAGTAAGTTTGTCCATTTCACTCCAGTTAAGAACCTTTAAGACCCAGTCCCATTTTTCAGGTATTCTGTCTTGCTTCCACATTTGCGCATACAATGTTCTTGCAGCTGAAAGCAAATACCACAACAATGTTCTGTCTTGCTTCGGAAAGCTTTCCATTTGTAATCCCACCAGAAAGACATCTGGTGCTCTCTTAATATTATAACCCAAGATTTTCGAGATCTCCTGTTGAATCATTGACCAAAATTGTTTTGCCTTTTCACAAGTCCACCACATGTGGTAAAAAGAACCTTCATGTTTTTTACATTTCCAACACCTATCTGAGGCTTGATTATTCATTTTTGTTAACTTTTTAGGTGTCATGTACCATCTGTACAGCATTTTGAAACAGTTCTCTTTAATGTTATAACACGTTGATATTTTCATTGAATTCTTCCATAGGTGTTCCCACGTCTCCATTTGTATTTCTTTATTAAAATTAATCGCCCATTTAATCATTTGAGGCTTCACCACCTCTTCTTCTGTAGACCATTTCAATAGCAGTTTGTACATCCTTGAAATCAATTTTTCATTCTCGACCAGCAGCATTTTCTCCATTTCTGTTTTCTCTCGTCTTATACCTGTAGTTTTAATGTCTTTCTCTATTAAGCTTTTAATCTGTAACAGCTGAAACCAATCAAATTTGTCCTGCAATTCTTCAACCGATTTCATTTCAACTTTGCCCCCCTTGAACTTTAGCAGTTGTTCATATGATGCCCATTTCCCTTCCTTTACACTTTGCGGCATACTTATTACTTCAGTTGGCACAATCCAAAGTGGTTTCCTCTCATCTCCATATTTATTATATTTTTTCCAAGTATTCAGCAAACTCCTCCTTATATAGTGATGCGAAAAAAAACCATCCATCTTCTCTTTCCCGTAGTACATATACGCATGCCAACCAAATACATTTCCATGTCCTTCCAGCGCCAATAATTTTTTGTTGATCAAAGTCATCCATTCCTTAATCCACACCAAACAGACTGCATCATGGTATAGCATTAAGTCAGGTAGTTGGAAGCCGCCTCTTTCTTTCGCATCTGTTAAGATTTTCATTTTAATTCTTGGTTTCTTGCCCGCCCAAATAAACTCTGAAATTTTTCTTTGCCACAGATTAAATTGTTTCTTATCTTTCACTATTGGGATAGTTTGAAATAAAAACATCATCCTTGGTAGAACATTCATTTTAATTGCAGATATCCTCCCCAGCATGGATATGTTTAGTTTATTCCATTTTAACATATCACCTTCTATTTTATGCCAGAGCTTTTCATAATTGTTCTTATATAAGTCAATGTTTTTCATCGTCATCTCCATACCTAAATATTTTATTTTGGAGGCAACTTCACATCCAGTAGCATTTTGTAATTCTTTCTGTTTGTTTAGTGTCAGATTCTTAGTAAGGATTTTCGATTTTTCTTTGTTGATATAAAAGCCAGCTAGCTCACCATACTCTTTAATTTTTTTTAACAACAAAGGCATCACTTGTACTGGGTTCTCATTGACGAACATCACATCGTCTGCAAAGGCTCTGTATTTATAGGAAAAACCTTTCAACTTCAAACCCTCTATTTCACTATCTTCATCAATTTGAGTCAACAAGACCTCTAGGGTCATTATAAACAGCAATGGAGATAGAGGGCAACCTTGTCTAGTGCCTTTGCTAATCTTCAGTTGTTCAGTTAAGTCGGCATTCACACAAAGTTTTGCCTGTTGTTCTGCATATATTGCTTTGATCATCCTTATAAAATCATCTCCTAGATTCATTTTCTCCATAACTGCAAACATAAAGTCCCAATTAAGATTGTCAAAAGCTTTTTCCGCATCCGCAAAGAATAAGGCCACCTCCTTTTCTGGGTGTTTTTCATAAAATTCAACAATGTCTATTACATTTCTGATGTTGTCCCTTATTTGCCTCCTGGGGAGAAAACCTGCTTGTTCTTCCTGAATAGAAATGTTTAAATGCTGCTTGAGTCTTTCCGCTAAAATTCTAGCAAATATTTTGTAGTCATTATTCAGTAGTGAAATCGGTCTATAATTTTTAACATTTGTGGAGTCTCTTTCTTCTTTCGGTATTAATGAAATAACCGCTTCTTTCCGAGAATCTGGTACCTTCCCATCTTCTCTAATACAATTCATCAACTTTTGCATTTTGGGTACTAGTACATCCGCCAAGACTTTGTAAAATTTTGCTGAGAAGCCGTCTGGACCTGGAGCCTTGCCTAATTTCATTGAACCAATCGCTGCTTCAATTTCAACCTTCTCAATTGGCTTATTCAATATTTTTTCGATATTATCATTCAAGGGCTTTACTTTTACTCTTTGCAGATAGGCATCAATTTTTTCTTTTTTTATCTGTTGACCTTTATATAATTTGGCATAAAATTTGAAAAACTCCCTTTTAATTCCAGCTTGATCTACAATTTCTTTCCCTTCCACGCAAATTTTATTCACAAACTTTTTCTCCCTTTTTTTCTTAAGTTGCCAAGCCAGATATTTCCCTGGTTTATTAGCACCTTCAAATGATTTTTGCTGCGACCTTTTTAACATCCATTCGACCTCCTTGTTCAATAAATGTTTCAGCTGATTCTGCAAAATTGTGATTTCTCGCATTATTTTCTTTTTCCCCGGTCGTTTTTTTAGATCTTTTTCTTTTTTGCTTATTTCTGCTTGTAAATCTTTCAGTTGCTTTTCTTTAGCTCTTTTGTCTTTGTTGTTCAATGTGATTAGTAATCCTCTCATCACTGCTTTATACGCATCCCAAACGGTCTGTGTTCTAACCTCTTGGTCTTCATTTGCTTGGAAGAAATCTTTAGTTTCTTTTTCCAGAGACTTCACTACTTCCACTTTATGCAACAAATCCTCATTTATTCTCCATCTTCTGCTCTTTCTCGTAACCTTCGCTGACCACATTAATGGATTGTGGTCTGCACCTATTTTCGGAAGAATTTCCATCTTATTTGTAATAAGTCCCAGGTCCTTCGTGGACCATAACATATCAATTCTTGAGAAGGAGTTATGCCTTGCTGAAAAAAAGGTATAGTCACGTACATTAGGATTAAACATTCTCCAAATGTCTTCCAGACTTTCTTGCTCTATTAAGTCAAAGAAGGAGTTTGGTAGCTTCCCGTCTTTCTTCTTTTTGTTTCCAGATCTATCCAGAGAGTTGTTAATGGTTCCATTGAAATCTCCCATTAACATAATCTGTTCATGAGCCACTTGGTTAAGTTGTTGCAGAATGTCTTTTAAAAAAACATCCTTTGCCCCGTTAGGGGCGTATAAACCCAACAACAATGTTTTTTTTCCATTTATCAACACCTCCACTGCAATGTATCTGCCATCATTGTCTTTAAAGACCAGTTTGGGTTCTAGTTCTTTTTTAATGTAAAAAACCACTCCCCTTTTTTTCTCTTTAGCTAATGAAACAAATTGTTCTCCCAAAGCCTTATTCCATAAAAATTTATAATCCAATTGTTTAATATGCACTTCTTGTAGACAAATTATATTACATTTCTGCTTGTTAATCCAATGAAAAATTGCCCTTCTTTTTTGTGGTGAATTAAGTCCATTTACGTTCCAAGAAATTAATTTGTAATCCATAGTGTTTTCTCAGTTATTCTGTACCCTCAAATTCTTTATTGTCCACCAAAAATTCATTCATGCCTTGGGTGTCAACTATTGTTTTTCGCAGTCTTTTGTATTCAAAGCTAAGACCTTCTGGTAGTATCCATCTGTACCTTATGTTCTTCTCCCTTAGCTTGTCCGTCAATTTCTTAAATTGTTTTCTGTCACTTATAACCTTTCTTGGCAGCTCCTTCATTATTCGTATTCTGCTTTCCTCCCTCACCATTGGGGTTTCAAATTGCTTGCTTAAGATCCTTCCCACCACGTCTCTCCTAGTAAACTTCACTACTACATCCCTGGGTAGTTTACGCTTCCTGGCAAATTCAGAATTAACTCTATATGCATAGTCACATAGACGCTCCATCTCCTCTACATCTTCTTCCAAAAATTCAGCCATAATTGTGACAATATTAGTCTTTACATCCTCCCGTTCATTCTCAGGCACTCCCCTTAGCCGAATCATGTTCTCCATCAACTTACAGTCTTGTAGTATTGCTTTGTCTTGCATTTTCATAATAGTGGCATCTTGGTCTTTAATTTTCACTTCTATCTCATCAGTCTTTTTAGCTGTTGCTTGGGACTCTTTCCTTAAGTCCTCAATTTCCTTCTTAAATTCTTTCTTTATCTCTTCAGCACTGGAATTTATTTCCATAGTTAATTTTTTCTCACTTCCAGTTATTAAATCTCTCATTACTTTCAAAATTCTTGCTTCCATAGCTTCCAGTTGTTCATGAACTTGTTTAGACATTTTACCCTCTCCCAGTGAGGCAGCTCTTAACCTTGTAACTCTTGGTTCCAACTTCTTTTCAGACATTACTGACTGCCCATTGCAAGTAGTGGATTTTTAATTGGTATCTTCAATCTCCAATCTGTTATTTGCATTTAATAGAACAGAGCATGCCCTTTTCAACAAGCCTAAGAATGCCGTCCTCAGAGCTTCCTAGCATAAGATATTGATTTTTAAAGTTCCAAGCCTCCCTTTTTAAAAAGTTTTCCTTTTGCCCTCTAGGGCTTATTTTCCCTTTTCAAGCACATAGTCCAAATTATTTAGCCCTTAGGGGATTGTTTATATATGTTTTAAATCCTTTTATAGTCCACTTTCAGGTTATTTAATAAAAGTCTTTTGGCCTTTCTGTAATTAGCCTCCAATGTTTCTCTATGATTACTGACTCTTGCAAATGTCCGCATGCTTGGATGCTTGGATGCTCCTATTCATTCCACCCTTACTTCCTTACTCTCTGGGATTAAAGAGACTCAATGGTTACAGAAAACGTCACTTCCTGCTTTAAGGAGAGAGTCAGCAGCTTGTTATGGCTGGAGGTTGTCTTTTAAAGCCACAGGAATCAATAACAAAAGGTATTTTTCTGCATATTTCTGCTTTCTTTTAAGTCCAAAAAAACAACTTCTACCCCCTTCCACTTCTCCTTGATTTTCCACTTTGAAAAATAGTTCTGGGTCCCAGATCTTCCCTTTTAACAAGCTTGAATTACTCCCGGAATAAAAGATAGAGATCTGTACCTCGTTACGATGTCTAATTTCCGAATACCGTCCTCTTTATCTCAGATGTTGTTGTAGTCTATAGGAAGTTGAAGCTTTAGTGAGTTTATGTCAATTTAATGACTCCAAGAATCCTTTGCAGGCGGTGGAATGCAATTCTTCATCGGGGAGTCTTCAAAGCCGAAAAAAAACCTCTTCTGAGGTCGTTCGTCGGCCAAAGTGAACTCCTCTCTAAATAAACATGCATGCCATAGACAAATTCCTTTACTGGAAAAAGTAGACAGTAGGCTTTATAGAACCTTTTCTGTCCAAAAACAAAGAACCTGGTCTGTCCCACACAGGGAAACAGGACAGCTCACTAAGCTCCAACTCCGGAAGTCTCGGAAGGAAGGCATTTTAAAAAGGTGTGCTGTCCCTTTAAATGTGATGGCCAGAACTCCCTTGGAGTTCAATTCTGCTTGTCACACCCTTGTTCCTGGCTCCGCCCCAATGTCTCCTGGCTCCACCCCCAAAGTCTCCTGGCTCCACCCCCAAAGTCCCCAGATATTTCTTGAATTGGATTTGGCAACCCTAGCCAGCTTCCGTATGGACATTTTACTCTGTGTGGGGCCAAACAGCAAACACTCCAGCTTAGCTGAGAGGCCTCCCTGCTTGTCCCTGCCATTGCTGTAACTGTATTCCTCCTGCATAGAAGGACTTTATATCAGGCATCCCCAAGAAGCTGCCAAGACATGCAGAACATCACTGCACTTCTGTCCAAGGAAGACAGCTTCTAAGAAGCCATGATAGAAGGGATCCTGAATCCATCTTCTTGCTCAGCAGCCATGATGGCACAACAGGATAAGCACATATGCTGGGTGGGTCAAGCCAGATGCAAATGGAGTAGCCCACAGCTGAACAAAAGGCTTGCTACGACGCCCACACATTACAAAGGTTTGTTCCTGTCAGCCATTGAGAAGATCACTGGAAACAAAGAATTAGCCCAAGGAAGTAACTGTTGCTAAGGTCTTAAGTCCATCATGCAGGACAACCCCATTGTGTTAGCTATGGTGTTACAGTATATTACAATATGTGACTCTAAACTGACCAGTTCCTTTTCTTTGTTGAAGGTAGTTTTTCAATAGGTAAACTCATCAAGTCCCACTAATCCTATCAAGCCTCTGGGAGCATCCCCCTGTCCGCCCCTTTTGGTGACATAAGAGTCACATGTACTGGCATCATGCAGTGTCGTAAGTCACCTGACCTCTAGTCATGAGTCACCTGATACTATAGCCTGGAGACACAAGGATGGTAATATAAGGCCATGTGGTTTGCCAGTTTAGTGTATCTCATTCAGCATCCCTACCCTGCTATCCGAGCCATCACCAATTACACAATTGGGCCCCATTATGGCTAGTGATGCTGGTCATCTCTGGTTACCACTCCCCTTATCATCTATCGTTACTGGGAAGTCTTCAAGGTGGTAAAGTATCACCTTGTCTATGTTTTACCCTTGTGTTACCCCATCAATTTCATCTCTATTTTTCTTAGGAACTGTGTGATTGTTGTATGAATTATTTACCTTGTTTGAATGTGTGATATATATGTACACGTGCGTGTGTGTGTGTGTATTCTCTTAAACATTTTATTTTAAAACTATTTTATTGTTGGAGTTTTATTCCAAAAACTACACCTCTGTAAATTGGTAAAAGCTCTCTCCTACGCTCTGCCATGGTCTCCTCTGCTAATTTCCCCGTCTAATAAAAGATCCATAGCAATTTTGCTAACAGAAGCTATCCTTAGGAAGAACTGTAGCAGTGACAGGATGAGCAGTGAAAAGACAATGGTCCTTGTGATGGGTAGTCACAGAAAGGAGGTGAAGCATTCAGTGGAGCCTCAGATAATATGAGCATATGGAGAGGTGTATGTAGCCTAGACCTAAGGATGCAGTCAAATCCTGCTCATTGAAATTTCTCCCCAGATTTTGGAGTTCCAAAGTATCTGCCCTTGTTTCTGAAGTTGAAGTTATTAATTTGGAATCTTGTTTCCAGTTTTTTTTACAGATCAGTACAAGGTTTCACATCCTTCATTTTACTCATGTTTTCAGTTAATGAACAAGTGTGTGTGCTGTTTTGTGATCTTGAGAATGACTATGAAAAGTTTTCATCAGGGAAAAGATATTTTCCCAAATCATATGGGAAACTGTGTGCATTGATAAAATGCCACCCCCCAAAACTAGTCTTGATGCATTCATACAATCACATCAGGCCTTATTTTCTCAGTTTTGTCAGCAAGAACTTGGGAACTGGTAATGGAGGAAACTGCAAATGAACTAAAAACTCCTGCAAAGCAATTATGCTTCAACTCTGGTATTAAAGTTAAAATTCTTCTAGTTGAACTGGAAATAAGGAAGAGAATTAACTGTTAAGTGGCATTCAGAACTGAAAGTATGACATGAAATAAAAACAAGGAAAAGAATGTTTGGGGCTTCATGGCGGAATAAAACATTCTGAAGGCAGAGGAGGAACTTCACATGGGGCCATTATTTGGATTGGTTAATCCTTTGTGCTTTTTTTTTTTTTTTTTACTATGTAGTCCTATCCTTAATTTTCAAGATTCAAACAGTGACATGGATCCAACCATCAATGTATGAAAAGCACACAAAGTTTTCCCACCTCTTTCTTCACTTCTGCAGCCCCTTCCAACTTTTCAGATCATTCATGGAACTGCAGGATGTGCGTGGAGAAACTGTCATGTGCCTCAGTGGACTGTATAGATAAAGGACAATTCCTTTCATTTTACTCAGGACAAAAATGCAGACCATCCCCCTCCCCAGCCAATTTCTCATTCTCAATTTGTTTTTAATAGTGTTGTGTCCTAGGCTTAAATGGGAGAACTGTTACTTTTGGAGGGAACTGTTACTTTTGGAGGGAAGCTGAACAAGCCAAAGCTTGTACTCCACACCAGGGTTCCAGAGAAGGCCTAAGCGTGCCCAATCAGGGGAAGGATTGAAACATAAGTAGCCAATCAACATCTAGGCTCATACTGTACCCTGATAGGCCCTTAGGGCCCTGTAAATAGCCAATCCATGTAGATAGTTAAGGACCAATCAGAAGGGGGCAAGAATTGTATAAAAGAGCGGGAAGTTTGAATAGAGCTCAGTCTGTGTGTGTGTTCCTGAAGTAAAGCTTGCTGAAATCACTCTCCGACTCTGGTCTCTTACTGCGCCAACCCCAGTACTTTACACTGGCGACGAGGATGGGATGCCAGTAAGAACCAGCAACAGAACCAGGAACATGGAAAGGTGGCTAAATCCAAGCCATCTGGGTCCGCACCTCCGCTCTGCGCACACCCCAGCTCGCAAGCCGCCCAGACACGCTGCCAAGAATGGAGGCTCCAGCCAACCTCCTACAGCCCTTCAGCATCGATCGCCCCGAGCTGTGGGACTCGTGGGTCGAAGGCTTCCAGTCATACCTGACCTTCCGGAAGATTACAGAGACTACCATGCAGAGAGCTCTGCTTATCAGTACGTGTGGCACGGAGACCGTAGACTTAGCCAGGGCTCTTCTCCAACCCAGGAAGCTCTCAGAGACGCCGGTGGACGACATCATCAGCGCTCTGGAGAAGTATTTCCAGCCCCAGCCAACCAAGCTCACCCGGCACTGGGACTTCCGACAAAGGACACAGAAGGCAGGCGAAACCACGATGGCGTTCTTGACAAGCCTGCGCCGGGGGGCAAGCCGATGCAGTTTCGCAGACCTCAACGAAGCCCTTCTCGACCAGTTTGTATGGGGCTTGAGGGACGAAAAACTAGTACAGAAACTCCTGTCCCTCTCCGAGTGCGACCTAACAAAGGCAATCGATGTGGCCACCAGCTGGGAGAAGGGCAGATCAGCAGAGCCACGGCTGACAAGACAGGCTGCGGCACACCAGATCAACCCTGAACCATTTACAGAGGACTCAGATGAGGACAAAGCTCTACAAACCGGCTATCGTTCAGCAGGAAGGAAGACCACCCATGTCCCACAGGGCATGAGACACAAGACACTACCTGCATGTGCAAGTTGCGGGGGCCAGCACGAGCGGAAGACCTGCCGATTCCGGAATGCCGCCTGTCGACTCTGCAACAAGGAAGGCCACATCGCCTGCGCCTGCAGATCCAAATCCCGAGCACGCGTCCCGCAAAGATCTGTGCACTCCGAAGGCCAGCCAGACTTCGAGACCGACGCTTTCCACGCCCACCCATACCCAGTACAGTACCTACCCTCGCCAGTCAGGCCCTCCAAAATCCGGGTCAATGTAGGGATCGGGGGGGGGGGGGTGCCCTGCCAAATGGAGGTGGACTCTGGGTCAGCATCATCTATTATAGCGGCAGAGACATTTTTTAAAATTCCCACCAGGCTGAGGCCTCGTCTCAGGGACCCGGGGTTTACCTTAGTGGACTTTCAGAAGAATAAGGTGCCTATCTTGGGAGTGGGCCCGGTCCCAGTCCAATACAAGGGGTTCAAGGGCCAGCTACAAGTGCTAGTGGTCAAGAACCACCTTACAAACCTTTTGGGTCTCGACTGGTTCAAGCCCCTGGGAATAGAGATCAGGGGGGTCAATAAGACTGTCGGAGTGGACTTTAACAAGGTTTGCGAAGAGTTCCCGGCCGTTTTCGATGGCACCTTGGGCTGCTACACGGGTCCCCCGGTTACACTACACCTCGACCCCACAGTGCGGCCTATTAGGCTTAAAGCGCAGCGAGTTCCATTCGCTCTCAAGCCTAAAATTGAGGAGGAACTGGATAAACTGATTGCACAGGGAATACTAGAGCCTGTCACCCACGCAACCTGGGAAACTCCCATCGTGACTCCAGTCAAGCCCAGTGGGGAGGTGCGGATTTGTGCAGACTATAAGTGCACCCTAAACAAGGCTCTTCAGGCCCACGCATACCCTGTGCCCATTGTCAGCCACGTTTTAGCCACCCTAGCCGGCGCAAAAATTTTTGGCAAGTTGGACTTGGCCCAAGCTTACCAACAGCTGCCGGTGGATGAGGCCACGGCCAACGCCCAAACAATTGTGACCCACTGGGGGGCCTTTAGAGTAAAGCGGTTGCAATTTGGTGTGAGTGTGGCTCCGGGGTTGTTCCAGGAACTCATGGACTCTCTTTTAAAAGGACTTCCCGGAGTCACTCCATTCTTCGATGATGTGCTGATCGCGGCAGCCTCGCCTGAAGAATTCGCCGCCCACCTTAGAGGAGTCCTACAACGTTTTGAAACAGCCGGCCTCAAGGTCAAACAGGAGAAGTGCCTCCTGGGTGTGGATCGGGTGGAATTCCTGGGGTTCACCATCGATGCCCAGGGGGTCCACCCCTCCGACACCAAGCTGCGTGCCATCAGAGATGCTCCAGCGCCCACCAACAAGCAAGAACTCCAGGCCTTCCTCGGCCTCCTAAACTTTTATCATGCTTTTCTCCCCCACAAGGCAGCGGTGGCCGAACCCCTGCACCGACTTCTAGACAAGAACCGACCCTGGGCATGGGGCCGCCAGCACGCTAAAGCCTTCCAGGATATCAAGGGCCTCCTGATGTCCAACTCCGTCCTTGCCCATTTCGACGAGACCCTGCCCTTGGTCCTTGCATGCGACGCATCCCCTTATGGCGTGGGGGCAGTTCTGGGCCACCGACTCCCTGATGGGACCGAAGTCCCTATCGCGTACTACTCGCGGACCCTCTCGTCAGCGGAGCGGAACTACGCCCAAATCGACAAAGAAGGGTTGGCAGTTGTGGCCGGCGTCAAAAAATTTCATGATTACATCTACGGCCGGCCCTTTACCCTCTATACAGACCACAAACCCCTCTTGGGCCTCTTTGCATCGGACCGGCAGACCCCTCAGGTGTTGTCCCCAGGGGTCCTCCGTTGGTCCATTTTTCTAGCCGGCTACACCTACACCCTAGTGCATCGCCCGGGCAAGGCAATGGGCCATGCTGACGCCCTGAGCCGCTTGCCCTTGCCTGACGTGGATCCCGATCCAGCCCCGGCTCATCAGATCCTACTGATGGACATGCTTCCAGACAGGCCATTGCTCGCCCGCGACGTTGCTGCCCGCTCCGCTCGTGATCCAGTCCTCTCCCGTGTCTTGGACTGGGTGGGGAGGGGGTGGCCCAAGGGCTCGACTGGGCCGGAATTTACTCCGTTTGCAGCCCGGAAAGACGAACTATCCACCCACAAAGGCTGCCTACTATGGGGCAATAGAGTCGTCATCCCCAAACCCTTGCAAGACCAAGTGCTGAGAGCCCTGCACGAGGCACACCCGGGCATAGTCCGCATGAAGGCTCTCGCACGGAGCTATGTCTGGTGACCCGGCCTCGATGCAGAAATTGAGGCTTGGGTTAAAAGGTGCCCGACATGCCAGGTGTCAAGGCCTGACCCCCCACGTGGCCCAGTGCAATCATGGGAATCCACCAAAACCCCCTGGTCAAGACTGTATATGGACTTTGCTGGCCCCTTCCATGGGCGGACTCTACTCATACTAGTGGATTCATACTCCAAGTGGTTGGAGGTGGTCCAGCTGCCCTCGCCATCATCGCAGGCGACCATCACGGCTCTGAGGGCCATCTTTGCAACCACGGGTTGCCGGAGACCATCGTCACCGACAACGGCACAGCATTCACGTCCGCAGTGTTCCAGGACTTCTTGGCCAAGAACCTCATCAGGCACATTCGCTCTGCCCCATTTCATCCAGCCACCAACGGCCAGGCAGAGCAGATGGTGCGCACGGCAAAGGAGGCCTTGAACCGTCTGGGCCCCTCAGACTGGCCAAAAGACATGGCGTGTTTCCTAATGGCCTACCGGACCACACCTACCGCCTCCACAGGTCGCAGTCCAGCAGAACTCCTCATGGGCCGCCGCATCTGCACCCTGCTGGACAAGCTGCACCCTGACCGAGCCCCAGACAGGCGACCGGCGCCGGAACACCTTAAAGCCCCCAGAGGGTTCTACCCAGGTGAGACAGTGTGGGCACGGAACTATGCCACCACTGGCCCCGCCTGGCTCCCTGGAAAGGTGGACCACGTCACCGGACCGGTCTCCTATGCAGTGACCTTGGAGGGTGGACATCTTCTGAGGTGACACATCGACCAACTCTGAGGTCGCCTGCCTGCCGGGGAGCCAAGGTCAGAGGCTCCAGATCCGGACAACGTAAGTCCCCGAGAGCCTGACACAGAACAGGGTTCCGTGGAGCCCGCTTCTGCCCAGCAGGAGGAGACCCCCGACCGCGCAGCTGAACCCAGGTCTCCCGGGGCCGCCGTCCCAGATGTCTCCAGCTCTGCAGCCGCGGAACCACCAACCGAGTCGGAACGCCCAGTCCCCTCGGAGCTTCGACACGAGACCGCCGCCCTCCGGCATATCTCCAGGACTATGTCACCTGATAGCTGGAACTATGGGGGGAGGGGTGTTGTGTCCTAGGCTTAAATGGGAGAACTGTTACTTTTGGAGGGAACTGTTACTTTTGGAGGGAAGCTGAACAAGCCAAAGCTTGTACTCCACACCAGGGTTCCAGAGAAGGCCTAAGCGTGCCCAATCAGGGGAAGAATTGAAACATAAGTAGCCAATCAACATCTAGGCTCATACTGTACCCTGATAGGCCCTTAGGGCCCT
Source organism: Heteronotia binoei (assembly GCF_032191835.1). Classification (NCBI taxonomy): domain Eukaryota; kingdom Metazoa; phylum Chordata; class Lepidosauria; order Squamata; family Gekkonidae; genus Heteronotia; species Heteronotia binoei. Next base: position 231,976,276 of record NC_083223.1, read on the forward strand.
GTAAATAGCCAATCCATGTAGATAGTTAAGGACCAATCAGAAGGGGGCAAGAATTGTATAAAAGAGCGGGAAGTTTGAATAGAGCTCAGTCTGTGTGTGTGTTCCTGAAGTAAAGCTTGCTGAAATCACTCTCCGACTCTGGTCTCTTACTGCGCCAACCCCAGTACTTTACAAATAGTCTTCAACTTAATATCAAATGTTACCTATGTGAACACAAGAGCTCTGGCTAGCCTAAAAAGCACCAGTCATTTCCAACTCTGGGGTAATGTTGCTTTCACAACGTTTTCACGGCAGACTTTTTAACATAAACATTAATGATATCTGGGTAATCAGGGTTTCTGTTTAGCTGCAATCTGAAAAGTCAGTTTGAACCTCATATCCTAGAACCTTGGTTAATTTGAATGGCAGTTAACTCAAGTACCACCAGACTTCTTAAGGGATGGTGGTGAGGGAAAGTAAAAAAGCTGCTCCAGAGAAGGGAGAAACTAGGAAGCTAGAGCATGTATTATCAAGGCTGGTTCTTGATTTGTTAAACACAGTTAACAGCAAGTTTGCTAAAAGAATAAAACAGAGAGCATTGTTTCTTGCAAAAGAACCAAACTCACAGCATTCGTATTTGCTGATTCTTCACAATTCAGACAATGTCTTGTTTCAAACAATTTTATTAGTAACATATGGTAATAAATTTCAATTTCTTACATCATTAATAATAACTTTTTTATCTATCCCATATATTACTTTCTACCCACCCCTCCCCCCATTACTTGAACCCCGCTGGTGTTATATACTTAAAATCTTAATATTAAAGGTATCCTTAATTAATAAGAACCAAAATTAATATCCTCCTCCCTCTTATACTTAGTCATTATAAAAAATTGTCCGATGTCCTTTTATTTTCCACTCTTTTTCTACGTATCTTCTGAACTTTTTCCACTCCATCTTAAATACTTCTAAATCATAGTCTCTTAAGGTTCTTGTTAACTTGTCCATTTCACTCCATGTCATAACTTTTACAATCCAATCCCATTTCTCTGGTATTTTTTCTTGCTTCCACAACTGCGCATACAATGTCCTAGCAGCTGAGAGCAAGTACCAGATTAAAGTTCTATCTTCTTTTGGAAATTTTTCCATTTGTAACCCCAACAGAAAAGTCTGTGCAACTTTGTTAAATTCGTATCCCAAGATCTTAGAAATCTCTTGTTGAATCATCTGCCAATACTTTTTCGCTCTTTCACATATGGTAGAAAGAACCTTCATGTTTTTTACATTTCTAACATCTATCTTTTACACAATTCAGACAATGTGATCTATTTATTTATTTTGATTTTTATCCCACCCTCCTTGTGAGCCGGCTCAGGGTGGGTTACAAGTCATACATCAAGTCATTAAAAATCTAAAAATAGTCATAAAAATCTAAAAAAAATATGTTATGTGCTAAGTGATATGCCATATGTTCTCTGTCCCACAAAAACTGGGACTTTTCATTGCATGGCAGACTTAAATGAATGTGTCAAAGTATCTGACAAGCTTTTAAGTAGATCTATACATCAAGGATTTGCATTTCCCATAGCCAGCCTGTCATCCTTGATTATGTTTGGTGTGATTTTTCCCATACGAAGATAGCTTTGTTTATTAAACCTAAAATACCAGAGGCAGTTTGCTGTTGCAGCAAATTACTTGAATTTTTATTTTAGGGAATTTATTTTCCATAAAACACATAATGGAAAGTAATTTAGATCAGAGTCACAGGCATTACCTGCAAAAGAAGGTTTGGAAAAATGTCTCAGTAATATGCATTAAAAGTGACAAAGTCAGCCAGGCAGAAAGGACACATATAAGAGGACAGATTCTTTCTTGCCGATCAATGTTATATTGTGCAGCACTGTTTTTCTAGTGACAAGCACTGTATGAAAGAGGATGAACCATTCTTGTGAAGTTGAGATTTACAGTACCTGCCAGTTCAACTCACTTCCTGTTCACCAGTCATGATTAGACAGCCAATTATATCAACAAGCTGTTTGGCTGTTTACAACCTGGAATCAGCTGAGAGTTGTCTTCTGATCTCCTGCTTGGAAAATGTTTATTCTGTGCCCAGCAAAGGTTTTTGGGGGGTGAACTTGGGGAATCAGGAGCTGATTCCCAGAAGTTCATCTGGAAGTTGGGTTCTTCTGATCTCCCATCCTGGGAAATTTGCTGCCTCCCAGACTTGCTGAGATGCAACAGATTGGGAATAGGAGTGATCAAAAACCCACCAGACTTCCCTTCACTTTTCCTCACCTCAAGCTATTTATTTATTTCTATTTATACCCTGCCCCTCTGTCATGATCTGTGCAGGACTAGGAGACAAGGCCTAGGGAGGCCTAGGCTTAGAGACCAGTGTGGGAGTAGAAAGCAGACACAGCCTACAATCCCCATAATGCCTGGTGCCTGCTGTAACCAATCAGTGTCCAGGGATTGTGTAGGAGATGGATACGTAAACTTTGTGTGCTGTGGAACTGCGTTCTTTTCTCTCACAGAGTCAGACTGGGAGGACAGTCTGTGCCTGAGAGAAGGATCCCTCACTCGGAAGGTAGAGTGAGTCTAGGCTTCCTAATCCCCAGGTCCCAGCGGGGGATCCCCCGGTTTTACAGCCTTCCCCCCTCCCCCAGCCAGCTGGCCGGCGGGGGAAGCCCCACCCCCACAGCCATTATGCACCTCCAGGAACGATTCCCATAGGGAATGATGGGGAATTGATCTGCGGGTATTGGGGGCTCTGGGGGGGCTGTTTTTTGAGGTAGAGGCGCCAAATTTTCAGTATAGCATCTAGTGCCTCTCCCCAAAATACCTCCCAAGTTTCAAAAAGTTTGGACCCGGGGGTCCAATTCTATGAGCCCCAAAAGAAGGTGCCCTTATCCTTCATTATTTTCTATGGAAGGAAGGCATTTTAAAAGGTGTACTGTCTCTTTAAATGTGATGGCCAGAACTCCCTTGGAGTTCAATTATGCTTGTCACACCCTTGCTCCTGGCCCCACCCCCATGTCTCCTGGCCCCACCCCCAAAGTCTCCTGGCTCCACCCCCAAAGTCCCCAGATATTTCTTGAATTGGACTTGGCAACCCTAAGTGAGTCACAGGTAGTCGGCCTGGGAAAAAGGGCTGTGGGCCCTGACAACTAACAGGCTAGGGGAAGTACAGGTAGCTGCATTAGGGTTTATTTTCATTTTCCTTTATGCACTGTTATATCTATTAAGCACCTTGCCTTGTTTAAATCCCCATCCCTGTATAATAAACTTTTATCTTTTCAATGTTCTCTGCCTGGTCATCACACCTGTGTTTCTTGACTAATAGGGGCATTTTTTTGTTGGGCTTGGGAGGGTACTCTGGGCCTTCCCAAGGGACCATAAATCCAGAGTGGTGGCAGCGTCAGTTGGCACCCCCATCTGGGTCATGACATGGTGGCTTTTAGTGGTGGGATGTGCCAGATTTGACCTGGAGAGGCACAGCATAATTGGTCTATTTTTCTGAATTTTTTTTCTCTCCCCTTTATCTGGCTTAAGGAAGCCACATTTTTTTAAGGTGCTGGTAAGACCAGAAAAGGTCTAATAACAGTGTGGTAAAGGGGTTTTATTTATTTCTAGCTATCGGGTCAACTGGACAGAGAGGCTTGAGTTAGGCAGTGCATGTTCCTCCGTTCTGGGATACAGAAGCCAGAAGACACCCCTGTGCTTAGAAGCAAGAGCTGAGCAGGAGTTGCTGGTCAGATGTCTGAGGAGAAGGCATCAGACGGAGGAATGGCAAGCCCAACTAACGAGGCCTTGCGTCTCCAGCTGAAGACCTGAAGAAAAAGGCCTGAAGAAAAAGGGGAGCTGCCACAACAACAGCAATCTGTTTTCCTGAGTGCTAATGTGAAGTCACCTAAGGGAGAGAAGAAAGTGCCAGTTGAGGCATATCCGGAGTCAGTGCCCAGAGTCTACCACTATGATGGCATTCCATATGATGCCAGTGGTCCCTGAACACACTTCTTCTGATCCAGACCCTGAGTGCATCCTTCAGCATCACCGTAAGGAAGTAACCATGGATCGGCATAGTGTTACAGCCTGGCAAGACACTGCTTCCCTTCTGACCTCTCTCCATAGTTCTCTTGTTGACCCTAAGTATTTCATCCCAGGTGAAAGAAGACAAGTGCTGCACCTCCATGAAGCCCAAGGAGTTACCCTCCCGGTGGCCAGGATACCCATCCAGTATGGGGGGTGGACTGGAAAGTGGGAGGTTGCTGTGTATGACCATACCTCTGTAGCTATGTTTATAGGGGAAGATTTGGCTATATTTGTGCTTCAGTGGCAGAAAAGGAGGCCAATCCAGAGGAAGAACAGAAGATGGGACAGCGTTCTAAGGAACCAAAGCAGTTGAGAAAACTGTTTGTTGGTGGCCTGAGTTTTAAGCCAACCGATGACTGCTTGAGGGAACATTTTGAACCCTGGGGCACACTCACTGACTTTGTGGCAGTGAGAGATCCAGAGACAAAATGTTCTCGTGGCTTTGGTTTTGTGACTTATTCTTGCCAGGAGGAGGCAAATGCTGCATTGGCAGCTCAACCACATAAGGTGAATGGACAGGTGATGGGACTCATGCGAGCAATTCCTAGAGAAGGTTCTGGGAAACCTGTTACTCACTTAATGGGAAAGAAACAAAAAAATGCAAGACTTTGATTTTAGGGTGGAGCATATTGCAGGGTCCAAGAACAAGGTTGCTGATGCCTTGTCCCGGAGGACCCGCAATGGAAAATAACTTGATGTTGTACTTTCTTTAATGTTAATCAGAATATTGTTTTGCTGTTTTATATGGTTTGAATATTTGTAAATGGCAGAACCCACACAGATCACTGGTATGCAGCCCTCATCAATGGGGTTCTCGGTGGCTGGACCCCATGATTTGGTCTGTTGGGGGGGGGGGTGTCATGATCTGTGCAGGACTAGGAGACAAGGCCTAGGCCTAGAGACCAGTGTGGAAGTAGAAAGCAGACACAGCCTACAATCCCCACAATGCCTGGTGCCTGCTGTAACCAATCACTGTCCAGGGATTGTGTGAGGAGATGGATACGTAAACTTTGTGTGCTGTGGAACTGCGTTCTTTTCTCTCACAGAGTCAGGCTGGGAGGACAGTCTGTGCCTGAGAGAAGGATCCCTCACTCAGAAGGTAGAGTGAGTCACAGGTAGTCAGCATGGGGAAAAGGGCTGTGGGCCCTGACGACTAACAGGTTAGGGGAAGTACAGGAATACTTGCAACAATACTTGCAATCATTAAAACAACTGAAGAAATAAATATCAAACAATTAGTTAAAACACTTAAAACAGTTAAATGGTAGGCATTGCTACAGGCTTGGGCTGTGGAGAAAAAGAAAATAAATTAGCTCTCTCGGCTCTCCCTTTTGCAATGGTGAGCTCAGAAGCATTGCTTTTGGCCTCACCATACTTGGAGGGGAGGGAAGAGAGACAAGCTTCTTTTCTCCCACTTCCAAAGCAGAGATTGAAACTATTGTTTCTGTCCCTGCTCAGCTTGGAGGGGAAAGAAGAGAAAGGAGCTCTGTCTCCTCTTCATTTTGCAACTTCAACAGTGTAGTTACTTTGATGACTGGGCAGGGTCAGAACACAGCTCCCAGCTGATATTCCAGGCAAACTGGTTTGGCAGCAGTTCAAGCTGTTCCATGCAATCCAAACATAAATGCAATTTGCATACAGTCTAACCCTGAGTGTTGAACAAGATAAATTTTAGTGTTGAATTGGTTCACTGAAAAACTCCCAGCAGATTCTTTCATTTCAATGCCATCATTATTCCACACTTCCCCTGTCTGTTGAGTTCCACTCTAGCTGCCTTGCATCAATGGAGATGCTACCATATTCCATACAAATACCGGGTTGGATCCAACCAGTTTTTCTCCTCATGAAAAAGGAAAGAGGGGTCCCATTTGAACATAAGAACATAAAAAGATCCCTGCTGGATCAGACCCATGGTCTATCTAGTCCAGGATCCTGACTCACACACTGGCCAACCAGTTCCTCTGGAGAGCCAACAACAGGACATAGAGGCTAAGATTTTCCCTTGATGTTTCCTTTTGGCTTTAGGATTCAGCGCTTTAGGACCTCTGAATGCAGAGGTTCCCCCTCAGTCACCACAGCTAGTAGCCAATGGAAACTACTGCTGCATTGTATATGTAATTTTATACCCAAGTATGCTGTAATGAAATAAAAGAATACAAACTTTTCAACAAAAATTGAAGCCAAATCCAAATAATTCAAATAATTCTTAATATTAAAGGAAAAATTATTTCCTCATAAGGAAGGTTCTTCAGCCCCCTCATCATCTTGGTCACCTTCCTCTACTTTTTCAAGTTCTGCAATGTCTTTCTTGAGATATCATGATCAGAACTGTACACAGTATTCCAAATGAAGCCACACCATGGATCTATATAGGGACATTTTGATGTTGGCCATTTTATTTTAGATCCTTTTCTTAAAAATCCCTAACGCAGAGTTTGCCTTTTTCACCACTGCAGCACACTGGGTTGACACTTTCATTGATTTATCCACTACAACCCCAAGATCTTTTTCTCCTCTCAGTCTCAGCAAGTTCAGAACCCATTACCCTATACTTGATGTTGGTATTTTTTTGTCCTAATTTGCCTACTCCAAATGGCTACAGTGGGCATGACAGGGCCTGTATAGACAAAAGCCACATGAGATAAGAGCTCACATATGGAGGGAAGCAAAAATGTTGGCCTGATACAGCCCTTTGTTTTGATTAAAGAAGCTACGGTTGCTGACAGGGTTTCTGGGGCCCTGGGATAAAACTGCAGTCCTTTCATCTCTACTTTCTTTGGAAGTAAGAACTGTAATTCATCTAATGGCAATGCATTCGCCTATCTTCTTGAAATTCAACAGGAAGAATCCTCAGGGTAAGTGATGCATCACTTGCAAATTTTATCCCAATTGTTTATAGGTGGGAATGTGTTTCCCACTTAAACTAATGGAAACTACTGCTGCATTGTATATGTAATTTTATACCTAAATATGCTGTAATGAAATAAAAGAATACAAACTTTTCAACAAAAGTTGAAGCCAAATCCAAATAATTTATGTGCAGCTTGTTGATCGTCAATAATTCCACCAAGATGATATTTTTACAAAGAAGTTTTCTACGACAGTTCTCTAATCATGCTCACGTAATTCCCAAGGAAAAAGCTGTGACAAAAACTGTAACTCATTCAGGTTAAAATATAGCCATATCCTGTGGCCAAGTTCAGTGTGAATGACAGGGCCTCTAAATGCATAAAATACCACAGAAGTTTGCGCCCTTGCTAGAGTGCCCTTGCTAGAAGAGTTTGTCCATTTCAGCCAAAGTGCAACTGATTGAAACAACTGCTGTCCCTTTCCCAGACACGTCAAACAAAAATTTGCTGTAATCGTTCAAAATGGAATTGCCCACCTCTGACCCAATGGACTTCAGCATTTGTGTGTCTTTCAATACTTGTCAGACTCTCCAAGTGAAAAAAGGGTTGTCATATAATTTATCTGTCCCAATGGAAAGTTCTATCAAAATCTATTATTGTTGGGGAAGATATTAATATGGTGTGAGTTGCTTCATACCATGCAAAAATATTTGCTTTCTGCATACTCAAGGAATCACCAGCGAGGTTTGTATTTCTTTTTAAGTAACCCACACACCCACGCAAACTGAAATGCTTATAGCTCTCTGGGAGCCATGGCTTATTGAAGCAGACTACCATTCATTAAAGGAAAGAGAGGAAATCAAGGAGAAGAAGGGGAATTGGCATGCTTGAGCCCCTAACATTTTTAGAATGGGGAGGGGGCTGAGATTTGCATCCCCAGTCCTAATCCTGCTGCCAATCTAAAATGCTATACACTTTCAAGGGCTTTTCTCCCCATTTTGTAGATAAAAGAGCCCTGGTTTAGCAATTAAATAGGATCAGAGAAAAATCACTTCTTGCAATCCTAATTAATTCCTCCTTCCCATGCATGCGCACACACACACACACACATTCCCATCAAGTACTCTTTCAGCTGTGAAAGGGACAGACCCTTTAACACAAATGAAGGGGGGGAGTGAAATTAGGGCTGGGGGCACGTTACATGAGGCCTCATTCCCCAATCACTGGGTTGGATCTAGTCAGCTTTTTCTACTGGTGAAATTCTGCTGGTGAAAAAGGAAGCAAAGATCCCTCCTGGAGATTATGGGGTCTGCATGTAGAAAAACCATGTTATTTAGTGTTTCTAGAGATAAGGGGAATTGGACAAGATTGTATGAAAATGCTGACTGGATCCAAACCTCTATCTCCGATGCCCCTCTCCCCAACTCTCTCGTATAGTACAGGAAAGGTTTTTCTTTAAAAAAAAAATCCTTCCAGTATTATACCATTCAAGTCCAGTGATAGATTAGCAGTTTCCTTTTAACCCAGTCCCAAACCTTAGTCATCATGGCATATGTCCAATGGTATTTGACTTCTTACGGCTAAGTGATCAGCTCATCTTGTCCTGACTTCAGGAATATTGCAAGCTGTTGTGGGGAATGAAAAATACTTCAAAATTGTAATAGATAATTGAACACCTCAACTGCACACATTATTACATGTAATTTCATATTATAGCATATTGTCAAAAATATAAGGTATAAAGTACAAGGAATAAATATTCAAAAGTGCTTGCAGTTAATCATGCCCAATCCAGCTTGAAATACTTGAAGACTATTCCCCCGACTCCGAAAAGATAAAAGTAGACTGTGAGGGAAGATCTTTTGAGGTTTTCTCCAGATCTAGTGTCACAGGAATGTGGTATGCTGGAAGTTGATAAGTGGAATATGTCTCTCAGATGAAGAGAATTGAAACAGTATTACAGGCTTTACTGTCAGAGGCTAATGACTATCCACTATATATTAAATATTTTTAAAGAAAGAAGCTTAAAGCAACGTCTTAACATCATAAATTCTTTGCTGAAGAACAAGAATTATCTGCAATTGCAACACATTTGACACTGGCACTTTAATTGTCCCGTGGAGTCAGGTGATTAGTCTTCAAGTATTTCAAGCTGGATTGGACATGATTAACTGCAAGCACTTTTGAATATTTATTCCTTGTACTTTATACCTTGTATTTTTGACAATATGTTATAATATGTTGAGGTGTTCAATTATCTATTACAATTTTGAAGTATTTTTCATTAATTTTTCATTATTTTTCCACAGTTTTTTGTTATTGTTTGAGTCACTTTCTGTGGAACTCTACGCTTTTCATTTACTCCTAATCAATCAGCAACAATCACCTTCAGCCCACTCAAACCAAACAAACAGCAGTTCCCCAGCAACCACAAACTCAGAATTTTCAGCAATCCCACAGTCACACAAACTCAGAAATTCTCAGCAACTTCCCCAGCTGCTTAGAAAGCCAAACCTCACCCTTGTAGCACTTCTTCTCTGCTCTCTCTCAGAGCACTCTGAAATGTGCTCAGCCTCTGGCAAGGCGCAGCTTATTAATGCAAAGAGGGTGGGGAACACAGCCACTCCTAATCAATCAGCAAAAATCACCTTCAGCCCACTCAAACCAAACAAACAGCAGTTCCCCAGCAACCACAAACTCAAAATTTTCAGCAATCACACAGTCACACAAACTCAGAAATTCTCAGCAACTTCCCCAGCTGCTTAGAAAGCCAAACCTCATCCTTGTAGCACTTCTTCCTCCCGAACCCATCCCAAGGTTCAGGGTTCTGCCACCACCCAAGGAGTTTGGTTCCCCAATCTCCTTTAGATGTTTGATGCATCTAGAAAGGAATCTGTGTAGCTTATCCACGCAACTCATGGGTAGAATTCTAGTTCAGTCAAACCCCATATAAAAAAATGCTTTTATTTAACTAACATGTGTTCTTCTCAAAATAATACCAATGAGCTAGCCAAGCATGGTACAATTTCTAAGAAATAAAACTAAAAGAGAATAGCTTGCTAACTTTTTACCTTCCATTCTTAGCATGTACACCCCTTTTGAGATGGATGGTATAATATAGAGAGTTCAAAGGATCGAAGAGATGAGATAGCAGTGATAACAGCTCTTTATTAGGGGCAGCATGGTAGATTGCTGCACGAACAAGACTGGAGAACCGGCCGACAGGGCCATAACTATATACAACTCTGGGTTCCCGTGCCAGCAGGTTATTGAGCCATTCAAATTGACTGGGGCCCTATGATTGGTGCAGGGCAGCAGGTATCAGGATCCTGCTGCCCATTGTTCCCAGTTCCCCAAGCTTCATTCTTCTGGCTCCAATGAGCTAAATAGGAATACCCAGATACTAGACATAATTCTATATAACAGATGGGTTTGAACTGACGAGATACATAACAGATGGATTTGAGCTGACGAGATATGGCTTACCTGCCATCCCATATACCTTCCCCTGTTTTAACATTTTCATCTCAAGCTTTGTGGCTCTGTATGAGACTAGTTCTAGCTTTGTGGGCTGGGTCCATGCATGCCCACCAAAGTTCTCTTGCCTAATCATGCAAGATTTTGCACCACTGATCTCCAGGGCTTGGAGATGCACATATAAAATTTATCTCCTTCTTGACAGTAGAGTCAGAATGTTCCTACCCCCATAATGTCATAATAAAGGTGCATATTTCCTTCCTGAGTGCAACATAAGGAGTATCTAGTTATTTTCACATATCAATGAATATTTTCCTTGAAAGTCAGCTGACCCTCATGCCCAATGTCCTTATCCCGATCATCTGAACTTACTTTAACAAATGACTTTGGAATCTTGTACACACAATAGACATACTCTACCACTGGCTGACAGGGAGGCAGATCCTATCTTACCCCTGTGCTTCCACTCCACTGAGCAATATTTGAAGCTTTCCTTCAGCCTAAGAAATTGTCTTCCAAATTGCATGGCTCTTCTGTTGAAGCCCCTTAAATTGGAGGAAGGCTTCTTAAACTGGAAGGAAGCTTCTTGGAGAATGGCTGGGTCTATTGTAATATATCCTCCGGGTGTCATCACAAGGAGGTGAGTAGAGTGGGTGGTAGAGGAAAATGGAAGTTTCAAGAAGGGTAGAATTGAGTCCTCCAGTTGGCTTCTATGCACGGCTTCCAGTTGGCTCCCATGAAGGACTGACTTATAGAAGTTTATGCTGGAATTAAGACTGCTAAATCCTGCAAATGGACTATAGTGGCTTGTTGTACCACTTTGTCTACTCAGCCTCCCCAGTCAGCCCTGAGATAATGTATGTGAAGTGCTTTAACTCTGAGTTCCTTTGAAAGTCAATTGTTATTCTTGTTAATTGCCACAGATATTTGACTAGTAGATGATGTTCTGCAATTCAGAACCTAGCCAAGTTCTTGGGAATTGCAGATGTACCTTTGCAGGATTTTTGGTGTTCCAAGCAACACTGCCTTCTGGAGCTGAGCTGGTGTTATTTGCTTAATGCCCAGAATGTCCAGTTGTTTCTTATCATTGCCCCAAAAGCTCCAATGACAACTGGCACGATAGTTGCCTTCTCCCAAAGTTTCTATAAATCAATTTGAAGGTCTTGAAATCTTGTGGTCTTCTCTAGTTCTTTCTTTTCTATTCTGCTGTCTCCCAGGACTGCAGAAACCCTATTTCTCATTTTTTGATACAATTGTGATATGGGGTGGGGGTGGGGAGATGTTATGCTTCATGTGTTTATCTGTTTCTTTTTAAAAAGAAACAGTTATGCAACATGTTCCAGTCTTTCATTGAAAACTGTAGACTTGAAATTGTTTCACAATGGCTGGATTGTGCCTAATAGCAATCATTAATAACATAATATGTAGCATTTTGTAAGATTTTCCCCAGGTTTTCAGAGTCCTTTGGATAAATTATCCTCAACTGCTGTTATTATTCACTCATTTTTCCAGCTATGTGTTGCATGCAAATAGGTCTGAAGGGAGGATTGGTGGTTGGCATAATAGTTGCTGATGACACAAAGACACCGAAAGCTACTGAAGCTGCCTTCTCCTGCCTTTTCTTTATGGAGCTCCTAGGGCAAAGGCACACCTGGGAGGGGATGGGTTACCATCTCCAGGTGCTGGCTGGAGATCTCCTGCTATCACAACTGATCTCCAGGTGACAGAGATCAATTCATCTGGAGAAAATGGTTAGGAGAGATTTTTCTCTGCCGTAGACAATCTGTGCTTGGTGAGAATATCAATATATTGGTGTGATATATAAAATTGTGGACAACTTACCATTCCCTCCATGAGGAAAGCTGACTGAAACATCCTGACCAGCTAGTGAGTGACGTCAGAGGTGGTTTGGGAGTGTTAACAGAGACACAATGCAGCACAAGCACTTTATTGAACTGGGTAAGTTTTTTGGACTGGACATTTTTCAACATACAGGAATTATTTGCACTTTGAGGAAATAATTGATATTGTGGATTTATTGCATTGTATTAACATATCTTTCGATATATAATGAAAATGTGTTAGTTAACTGACCATGGTTTATTTGTGTATATTAGTTGAGCTGTTTTGTAGTTCTCTTCCTTATTGTTGACCACCTGAAGGTTGACAGTCCTAAGAGATAGACATGTAAACCTTTGATGTGGTTTCCTATTAATGCATTGTTTCAATCAGGGGTGGAATTCTAGCAGGAGCTCCTTTGCATATTAGGCCACACACCCCTGATGTAGCCAACCATCCATGAGCATACAAAAAGGAGCCTTGTAAGCTTGGAGGATTGGCTACATCAGGGGTGTGTGGCCTAATACGCAAAGGAGCTCCTGCTAAAATTCCACCCCTGGTTTCAATGACTGGCCATGAAGACCTCTCCCCCCTTCCTTTTACTTCCTGTTGTAGACTAAAGCTACCATACCCAATTGGTTCTGTCTCAGTTCCATGCTTTTAAAAGGTCTTAACCTGATATCCTAACTTTGTTCTTAAATAAGGCTTTTTAATTTTATTTTTTTGACCATTGGATAAGTTTTTGTGTTATCTAGAGCCAAAATTAATGAACTGGAAATGGACACAACATCCTGGGAGCTTTTCACTAGTCTCAGTTCAACTATGTACCCTTTCATGCTTTGCTGCTTGACGACTGGTCCTTGGGGCATTATTTGCTGAATATAAAGAAAACATCAAGGCAATTGTAATGTCCTTAGCAAACCTAGAATCAAAGAACAAAGCTGAGTCCAAATTAAGTCATTCTTGCCCTCCTCCAAACTCTACTTTACAAGTCCCAAGATGCCTCTTTAACAAAAAGTCACATTGCAATTGTTTGTTTGTTTTTCAATCAGTTGGAAAATATAAGATGAATGCTGAAAAACACATTTCAGTATAGCATAGAAGTAAAAAATGCCACAGTGTCTGTTTTAGACTCCCTCAAGAGATACAGGCAAAGTTCAGATCAGATGCTAAAATGTAGCCTAGCCAACTTCCTTGGGCCCTTTGTTAAGGCATATCTTGTTCCTTAACAACAGGGAACTGCTGTTTCTGCCTTTAAGCCTCATGAGCGACGTGCTTCCCTCAGCTGTCTGCCTTCTGTAACCCCTTTTCTCACTTCTCTGCAGCTCTAGGGTTGCCAAGCCCTGCCTAGCACCTGGCAAGAGTGGTGGGGACATAGGGGGCATGACATCAGCTATACTGCTATACCACTTTCAGGGAAAATCCAGAAGTCTTTAGCTTTAGGAATCACTGGGAACTCTGTGGTTTTACCATAGAATTTGTGATGTAGTTGCACAGGGGACATCACCACTTTTTTTTTTTCTCAAACTGGAGCTGCCAATGGGAGACCTTTCACTGGAGCAGGAGGTCTAGCAGCTCTGCCTCCCCTGACTCTCCCTCAGGACCTTCCACCCTTCACCGCCTAGTCCCTCCTTTTCATTCTGGGTCTAGAGCAGGGGACCCCAACCCCCAGTACATGGCCCAGTACTGGTCCCTGGCCTGTTAGCAACCGGGCCACACAGGAGGTGAGGGGTGGGCAAGCAAGCACTAATTGCAGGAAATCTCAGGGCTCCTGCTGATTCTGCATTATGATGAGTTGTACAATTACTTCATTATATATTACAATGTAATAATAGAAATAAAGTGCACAACTGAATCATCCCCAAACCATCGCCACCCCTCCCCCAGTCCATGGAAAAATTGTCTTCCACAAAACCAGGGACCACTGGTCTAGAATTTTGTTCAGGAACAAAAAGAATTAGCTCTTTTGCAAAGAAATCTCTGGCAGATCCAGGAACAAATTTAAACTGTTTTAACATTAACAACAAAGAGTTGGCATGGTGTTTTATTTAGAGCAGCCAACCTTTTTGGCACCAGGGACTGGTTTCGTGGAAGACAATTTTTCCATGGACCAGGGGGAAGGGAATGGTTTCAGGATGATACAATTGAGCACTTTATTTTTATTATTACATTGCAATATATAATTAAATAATTATACAACTCACAGTCCTGTGGCTAACAGGGGTTGGGGACCTCTGGTTTAGAGCATCAGATGAAAGCCCAAGACAACTGTTCAAATCTTCACTCTGAAGTGAAAATTTGCCAGGTAACTTTGGCCCTCACATTCTCTTAGCCTAACCTATCTCACAGGAATTTTATTGTCAGGATATTGACAATAAACCAGGGTATAAATTTAAACAGCATAATAAGTAAAATGCTTATTTTATTTCAGCTTGCCTTTCGGGCCTAACTCCTCTTGTTTCTCACAATAGAAGAACTTGTGGGCATTCGATGAAATTGCTGAGCAGTTAGGTTAAAACGGATAAAAGGAAGTACTTCTGTGCCCAAAGGGTGATTAACATGTGGAATTCACTGCCACAGGAGGTGGTGGCTGCTACAAGCATAGCCAGCTTCAAGAGGGAATTGGATAAAAATATGGACCAGAGGTCCATCAGTGGCTATTAGCCACAGTGTGTGTGTGTGTGTGTGTGTATATATATATATATATAATTTTTTTGGCCACTGTGTGACACAGAGTGTTGGATTGGATGGGCCATTGGCCTGATCCAACATGGCTTCTCTTATGTTATGTTGTATCTTTAGATGAAAAACCAGCAACTGAAACCAATGACTCAGTTACTCCAAAACTGATGCTAAACTGCTTGAATTAATAATGCTGAATTGAAGCATTTTTCTGCAAAGTACCCACAGCTGAAGGGCACAACAAGAGGCCATGTTTCCTCTACTACTCTAGTAGGGTTGCCAGTTTCCCCCAGATACTGGGGGGATTGTCAAATCCAGGTTGAGAAACTCCCAGGAGGTGGAGCCTGGGGAAGACAGGGACATCAGTAGGGTATAGTGCCATACAGTCCACCCTCTAAAGCATCCATTTTATCCAGGGGAACTGAAGACTGTAGTCTAGAAATGAACTGTAATTCTAGGGGATCCCCAGGTCCCAACTGGAGGCTGGTATCCCTTTCCCCAGAATGTCTGTTTATGATGACCAGGCTATCTTGCATCAGCATGGAAGACAGTGTTTGGTCCCCCTGCAGCATTGTTCCCAAGCATTCCACTTTAGTTTTCCTCACAGAAATGAGTATAGCAGTATAGTGAGCTGCAGAGAGGATTCTAGCTCTCCTCAGTAACACCCAAAAGGGAGTCTTTATTGGCAGTGTCCTTATTGGATGGTGTTGTTGTTAACCATTCAGTCATGTTCAACTCTTGGCAATTCTATGGGATTATTCAGGGCCGGCCCTAGGGCACATGGAGCCCCAAGCAGCCTTGCAGCCCGTCCTCCCCCTCCACGTTGCCATGCCCAGCCACCCCCCTCCACAGCATCGCACCCCAATCCTCCATGCCACTGCCTCCTCCTTCCTCCCTTCCTCACAATTTCAATGGCCAAAAAGGGTCAGTGGAGCACCGCACTCCCCAGGCTCTTTAAAGGTCCCCCTCTTCTGATCAGTGCGTAAAATGGCACCGGAGGCTCACAGCTCCTATACTGACCCTCTGGCGTGATCACAATCATTGTGGGGTTGATGGGGCAGCAGCGGTGGGAAGGACGAGTGAACCGCTGAAAGAGTGGTTGCTGCTGCTGACTCCTCCCCCCCTTCCTTCCTGGATCACAGGGAAAGGAAGGGGGGAGGAGGCAGCGGTGACCACTCTTTCAGTGGCTCTCTCATCCTTCCTGCTGCTGCTGCCCCCACAACCCTGCTCTGATTGGGATCATGCCAGAGGGCCAGCACAGGAGCCTTCAGCACCGTTTTACCCATCGATCAGCTGATCAACAGGGGGGCGGCCTTTAAAGAGCCTGGGAAATGCAGCACTCCACCACCCCTTCCCAGCATTGAAATTGTGAGAAAGGGAGGAAGGAGGAGGCTGGGGAGGCAAATAGGGATTTGCCTAAGGGGCAGGGGGAGGGCCGAATTCAGTGCCTCTGCCCTGCCATCACCCTAGGCAAATGCCTAATTTGCCTAGTGGACAAGCTGGCCCTGGGATTATTGGATAGTATCATAAAGCGTAGCAACAGTGCTAGTACCCTGGCAACAACACCCAGCTTTTGAATGGAACACAAAACCCAATGCTGGCAAACTGATATAATGGCTTGATCCCATATTGGGTTCTGCTATTGTTTCAGCAGCTGTGTCTGCATGGTGCTGGGGTCATAGCACTAGAACCTCTACTGCCACCTTGTGGCAGTTTCCAGTAAGGACACCACATTTCCGCCACTTCAATAGCGCTTAGTGATGGGAACTAGAATCTTCCCACTATTCAGGAATGCTGCTGGGATAGGGGTAAGCTTGCTTCCTGCCCCTGACAAGACAGCCTTTGAACATCAAGTCTGGTTCTATCTGCCAAATTATATTTCATCTAGAGAGGTCCAATTTAAATTCTGTTTCTTGTTCATGTGATAGTGTGGCAGAGTATATGGTACAGACTTTTAGAGAGAGGGGGAGGGGAGGGAGGGAGTGGGAAAGAGGAAGTGTTTACATAATGTATTAATTCAATAGTGCATCAGCACAGGGTTTCTGAGGATGAATGATTGCTGAAGATCTCCAGGATACCAGAAATCAAAATTCAGCCAAAATGGATCCATGTAAAGCTGCAAAAAATATACAAGGGATTTAGTCTTCTTTCTTGGTAAAATGGACTGGGATGAATAATTCACTATCCGAGATGCTGAACAGGAAAAAGCATTAACCCTTTCTAAGAATGAATTATAGATGCACATGCCAAATAAAGATGATTTAATGCCAATACTGGAATCCATTTAATGAAATTTGCCCCCCTCCCCCCCAAAAAAATACTCAGCCAGCTTAGAACACAAATATGTGAGAGGTTTACAAGGGGGGGGGGGGAGGATTAACCACATGAAACTCATTACTGCAAGATGTTGCTGAGGCCAGAAGAATAATTCTGTTCAGCAAAGGTTTTGGCAAATAATGTGGGAGAGGCACATCTTCAGAAACTAATCTGTTTTGTCAAATGATGCAGCTTTATGTTCTAAAATAGTTTCCAGGATGAACAAAAGAGAATCGGTCAGTTCTTAATAGCCATGTGGTTTCCTGAGAGGCAGTTAATCTTGGCCACAGTGTGAACAAACAACAGGTACCCATCTAAACAGCCAAACTTAAATGCACTATAACTCTGGCTATTTGTTGTAATTTTATGGCCTTGGGTGGCAATTATATTGTAACAGAGCAATATTTTAAATTGTCCTGATTGGAACTGAACTGAAAGATTTACCACACTAGCTTCATACATTGTTTCACAGCTAGGTGGGGCAAGATGGTCCCAAAGGGCTCTTTCACCTTTTCTTCCCCAGATGAGAATAGTATCAATAGGATTAGCAATCCCTGAGTTCTCTATATCTTGCCTTTGTTGCTCTGGAGAAGGGAGAGCCCTGTGACTGACTGAATACTATTTGAAATGAAGTCCATGGGATCAGAAGATACAGTCAGGGCAAAAAGAAATGTAGCCTGAGCTTCCATAAGCCTATTCACATCTGTACTAGGGATGATTTCAGTTTCTCATTCTTTCTATGTCATCCTGAAAACCCTTATTTCAGTGTTGCATCCCCCTCAGACAAATCAAACCTATCATTCTTTACTCCTTGCATTGCTGTCCATCTCTTCATGCAATTCATGCAGAAGCTTTCCTAAGTTGGGTGGCAGTATCCTAACATCCAAGCAGTTCAGCGTGGCCAAAGAAGGCAGCCATAGCCCCAGGAGGTGGGGGTGATCTTTCTGAGGATC
This sequence comes from Heteronotia binoei, assembly GCF_032191835.1. Classification (NCBI taxonomy): domain Eukaryota; kingdom Metazoa; phylum Chordata; class Lepidosauria; order Squamata; family Gekkonidae; genus Heteronotia; species Heteronotia binoei. The sequence continues at coordinate 231,994,466 of NC_083223.1, forward strand.
AGAGGGAGCTGCGGTGATGGAAGGGAATGGGGGAAAGCTCTGTGTGCCTTCACATGGAGGAGGAAAAGGAGGAGGAAGCAGAGTTGGTTTTTATACTCTGCTTTTCTTTACCTTGGGGAGTCTCAAAGTAGTTTACAATTGCCTTCCCTTCCTCTCCCTACAACAGGCAATTTGTGAGGCAGGTGGGACTAAAAGAGCTCTGAGAGAACTGACTGGCCCAAGATCATCCAGATGGCTTCATGTGTAGGATGGGGGAATCATATCTAGTTCTCCAGATTGGAGTCCACCACTCTTAACCATAATACCACAGCCTATTGGCTGAATATTTGCATGTTTTAATAATATTTGAGAGTCAGTGCGGTGTAGTTGTTAAGAGTGGTGGACTCTGGAGAACTGGGTTTGATTCCCCACTGCTCCACATGAAGCCTGCTGGGTGACTTTGGGCCAGAATCAGCCCCACCTACATGACACCTACATGGGGACAGAATCATTCCCACCTACTTGTTGTAGGGAGAGTAAAGGAAGGTGATTGTGAAGTGCTTTGAGACTCCTTAAGGTAGAGAAAAGTGGGGTATAAAAAGCTGCTCTTCTTTTTGAAGTAGATAATTTTGGAAAAAAGGAGGAGATAAATGCATTTTATAATCATAGAAGTGTTTTCCATAAAAAATAACCCACACACAACTGTAGACTTGAAAACATTTTCCAGAAAGACCTCCCATTACTGCCCATCATCTTTGACTCCAGAATGTATGAACTTGCCTCATCATGCCCAGTATTATTTTTTTAAACTGACAGCACCTTTCCAAGGTCTTGGCTAGAAGTCTTTTGCAAGACATGCCAAGAACAGAGCTGGGACCATCCTGCCCTTAAGCTGTGGCCCTTACCCTTCCACAGGCAATATACAAGGATTAGGTTGTTGATGAAAACAGGCTTGCTGACATCCCTCCAGCAGTATAATGTAGTACGCGGCATGCCCTTCTCACTGAGGAGCTAATTGAATGTCTTTCCAGATCCTCAACTTCCGATGACCAAATTATGGTTCACCTTATCACTTACAAAATGATTAACAAACTAGAGATTTATTACTGTACTCACGCAGTTTTACAACTTGGAATGAATGTTTGTGCTGTCTTCCGGAAACCTTATTATCTTATTTATTGCTGGTACCTCATAAATACTGCACATTAATCTTATTCTGGGATGTCAGGTGACAGTTAGCTTGCCCCCCCATCTCAGTTTGTGTGACTGTAATTAGGTAACAGGAACAGCTGATAATGGAAACAGAAATGTCATTAATTGTGGGGTTATTTTATTTCCGCCAGACAGCCAGGCATGGCGGCTGAGGTAACTTCATCACCTCTCCATCCCAGTTAGGATCAGTAAAACAGTTGTTGGAAGCAACTGGCCTCAATGTGTCAATAAGTCACTTCCTTAACAATAATATATACACAGGTAAGCAGACATGATGCTGCTTTAGAAAATAAAACAACAGAATTTGCTGACTATATGATACATTATTTATCTACTTTTCTTTTAAAAAATAATATTTTTCTAATTTAGTAAAAGCACCTACAATATTCTAGAATAAGAATGAAATCAAACAGGCTCACAGTCTTTTTAAAAAGTGAAACAGAAAACAGGAGTATGAAGGGAAGAATTTCAGAGCTTTTGGGTAAGGAAGTCTTACTATAGAATGCTCTGGAATTCAATTCAATTCAATTCTGTTCTATTCTCTCTCTCTCTCACACACACACACACACACACACACTCCTTAACTGTGCAATCCTACACAAGCTATTCTGTTTTCAAAAGCAGACTGTATCTTGTCCTCACAATAATTTAGATAAAGAAAATCATATTTATTTTATTACCTTTTAAAAAAAATCTGTCCCTTTTCCATGAGAATTGTTTTCTCATAACAACTTGCTCAGTTCTAAAACAACCAATCTGATTAAGATTACAAATTGTACAGAACTATACCGCTTTAAAAAATAAGAACAGTAACTAAAGGGTTAACAAAAAAAAGCCCAACAGAATAGAAAGATCATTGCCTGATCCCTGAACAATAAAAGTGAAGGTGCCTGACAAGTCTCTCAAGTTGAGAGGCATGGTGCCACTGTTGTAAAGGCCCTGTCTTTAGTCTTTAGAAGGATTCCAGTGGACAGACTGATTTATTGATTTATTACTTTGCATTTCTATTCCACCTTTTCTGAGGATACAGATGCTGTATTTGAACTGTGTTCCTCCGATGAGGAACAGGATTATATCCAGAAATACGTCCACATTGCAATACTCATGGAAGCCACGTTGAACATGATGCAGGCGTTCATGAAGATGACACAGCTCAGCACTCCTTATTCCATATTGCCAGTTGATGGGATTAGGGACCAGGAACAGCACATTTCTGGCCCTCTTTTGTCCAAATTTTGCAGAACTGGCCCAAGGTTTTTTTTATTCAACTGAAATAAAAGTGAAATATTTGGAATGAATGCTTTATATCCTGGGCATTTAAAATGCACAACATAAAAATAGATAAACTCATCCAAATCCCTCCACGTTCCATCATGGCAGCTATAGAAGACAAGAGATAACAGATGTGGAGTTTCTAGAGACTCGTTAGAACCCAGCTTCCCTTCAAAGCAGTAGAGGAGGCTCTTTTTGCTTTTTTTTGGCACCCCTCAAAATCTGGCATCCAATTAATTCATCTAGTTTTGACTACTGGTATCTAGACTAGCCCTGAAAACTGGTATCCTAAATATACTGTCTGAGGCATGGTCCCTCAGAACGCCTCATGGCTGAGCCTGCCTAAGCCTTTTTGCTGTGAAGCAAGAGCTTCTTTCAGGCAGGCGTTGCAGTCAATGAACAGCCCCAGCAAGATAATTGGCGTGCAGAACAAAGGCTGCATTTAGTGCCAGAGCACAATAGCATAAAATAGTTAACGCCAGAACTTCAGAGACCCTATTATGAATCTGTGAAATGTCACAACTTCTTTGCAGGCTGTGAAACACTTTATTTCCTTTTCCTTCTAAAACATCATTATGCTTCAGTAGGCATCGCAGACTTGAAAGTAATGGAATGAGATCGACATCACCGTTCTTTTCAGCGAGTGTCGCTTTTTGCCTTGGAGAAATTAATCGGTTTTATGAGAAACTGCTTTAAATACAGTGCTCCTCTTGCGGTAACTTAGCATTTTATATTTGCCATTACATTCTCGTGAGTTCCAGATGGGCTGCAGAAGCACTGCCTGCCTCTTAAATATTGGAACAGGCTTGGCCTTGATGCTCTTTCTAAGACTTCACACCAGTGAGCCATGTCTTTGGGAAAACTCTCAGGAGTTTTTAACTGCATGATAGTGGCACAGTGGCTGAGGCCTCATTATGATAAGATTCCTTCTTTTCAGTATTACTGGTCTACCAGTGCTATCCTAGGAACACTCTCCTGGGACTAAGTCCTGTTAAATAGCCTTGAGTAGGAGTCTGAGTAGGCCTTCTTCTGATTGCTCTGCAGCAAGCCTACTCAGCTGGTGACCCACAAAACTCAGTGCAGGACAGTAATCATAGGACCAATAAGAGCTCAATACATCTCCTGGCTTGGGAAGATTGAGGAAGATAATTCACCTGACAAAAGATACACGTGGGTCAAAGGCAGAAGCTTCTGATGCAGCTGAAATGTCACTCCTACCAGACTTCCAGGGGGAAGTGGGAAAGTCTTCTTGGAGAGGCTAAGGGTGTTTTTACACTGATAGTTTGTGACTCTCTATCACTGCATTGGAAACTCACATTTTACATTACCTAATGTTCTCACAACTGTTTTGCATCATTGCTGCCCGAAGTATCTACATTTGTTTCTGTGAGATGAGTTCTGGCGCTGCTGCTGCTGCAACGTTTTTTCTCAAAACTAGTTTTGATCCAGTCATTTCTCTACAGGCGTTTCAAACTTGTATTGTAGAAGTTTTCATGCATTTTAAAAGACTCCTCCAAAAACCACAAGGTGCAGTAATTTGCATGAGAACTGATAGCACTTGAAATTTTTACATATCATTGCTTGCCTCATCTTGTAATTTAAATTTGTATTGTTTTTGCAGTGTTGACACAATTTCCAAGCAATCATATACATTTAACTAAGCACTGGTATTCTGTCTGCCCTCTGATCAGAGACCCCCTCCCCAGTGAAACGCTTTCAGCGGGAAATATAGAAGTTTGGCTACGCAAAATGAGCAGAGCAAATCCACCAATGTAAAAGGAAAATAATTAAAGCGGAATGGTGGCAGGCGATTTGAAGACTCTAAAACTCTGGATCAAGCTGAATGTAAAAACACCCTAAGTCATGCTTCTCTCATTGGATGGATTAGTCTGCCATTAGAAAACAAGAATACATAAAATGAAAATGGGTTAAGTATATGTAATTAATAAATAGCCAATGTCCCTTATTTGAGTATCAGAATAGTATTTTATATTGACAAATAAGGGATATTGGCTATTTATCTCATTACATATACTTAACCCATTTTCATTTTATGTATTCTTGTTTTCTAATGGCAGACTAGAATTATGTTATAATGTATAGATTGATGTTGATAAGTAGATTGGGTGAACTACAACTGTGATATACATGTCTTTTTGTGATTCACCTAGATTTGCAGAAACATCATTTGGCAGGGAATTTTATTTGTATTGTTTTTTATTTGTATTGTATTTATTTGTATCAGAGCAACTCTGATAGCTGAGACAGCTGGAGAAGTTGCTGAGAATTTCTGAGTTTTGAAAGACTTCATTCTGAGGTTTGTGGGACTGCCTAAGATTCTGAGTTGTGATAGCTGGGGAACTGCTGTTTGTTTGGTTGAGTGGGCTAAAGGTGAAAGTGATTGAGAGTGATTGCTGCTGATTGCTTAGGAGTGCCTCTGCTCCACCCTCTTTGAATTTTAAGCTACGCCTTGCCAAAGGCGCGAGCCGAAGGACGAGAGCTAAAGGGCTCTTGGCCTGTGGCTCTTCGGCTAGGGGCTCTCTAAGGACCAGGAACCCAGATCCCTGATTTCCTTGTTCTCCCAATAAGGTAAGTTGACCCTCTAGAAGGGGAGCCATATATATATACAGTGTGCCCAATGCAAGGAGCTCCTGGTCCACAGGGAACGAGTTCGTACCCTTGAGGCCGAGGTGACTGCCCTGGAGAAGCAGAGACGGTCAGTTAGGCACTTGGGGAAGACTCTTGGGGGCGTATAAGATGAGCCACGCTCTGAACGTAGCAGCCCCGTTGCTGCCAGAGAGCGTGAGGGTCGAGAGGGAACAGGGCACCGTGCTGAGGATAAGGGGAATGCGCCCTAAGAAGGGACCTCTTCTTCGGTTGGTGAGCGGGAATCCTTTTGTGCCAAGGAACCATCCCTGGGCAGGGGGAGGGGGGGGGGGGTTGGTAGTTGGTGATTCGATTTTTAGGCAAGTTGACAGCTGGGTGGCGAAACCACATACTGACTGTATGGTGACTTGCCTGCCTGGTGCGAAGGTAGCAGACATTATGCATGTAGTAGATAGGCTGATAGACAGTGCTGGGGAGGAGCCTGTGGTCGTGGTGCATGTTGGCACCAATGATGTAAGGAAATGCAGTCGTGAGGTCCTGGAGGAAAAATTAAGGCTGCTAGGAGGGAGACTTAAGGCCAGGACCTCCAAGGTAGCCTTCTCAGAAGTGCTACCTGTTCCACATGTAGGGCAGGAGAGACAGGCATAAATTAGAAGTCTCAATGTGTGGATGAGATGATGGTGTAAGGGTTTAAGTTTGTTAGGCACTGGGATGCTTTCTGGAACAAGCGGGAGCTGTACAAAAGAGACGGTCTCCACTTGTCCCCGGATGAAACCAGGCTGCTGGCGCTTAAAATCAAAAAGGTGGCAGAGCAGTTTTTAAACTAAATCTTGGGAGAAAGCCGACAGGAGATGAAATGTCTCTGGTTTGGGAGGACTTGTCTCAAAGAGATGAAAGGTTGGCTGCTATTTTTCTACCAAGTAACGGATCAGAGTTGTCCACTGTGATGATGACAAACAGTATGGACTGTCTGCCAGAGTCTCGAGGCGGCAGAAGGAAGCTGGCAGGCCTAGCTTGCCTGGGAAATTATAGATGTTTGTATGCAAATGCTAGAAGTGTTTGAAGTAAAATTGGTGAATTGGAATGTTTAGTGTTGGGAGAAAACATAGACATTGTGGGAATTTCAGAAACTTGGTGGAATGAGGAGAATCAGTGGGTGATTCCTGGATATAAGTTATATCGGAAGGATAGGGAGGGAAGGGTTGGAGGTGGGGTGGCTCTGTATGTCAGAGAGGATATACAGTCCAGTAAGACTGAGGTCAGAGAATTAGATTCCCTTTTAAAAATGCTTTGGGTTGAAATAGAGGGCCCAAAAGGAAATTTAACTATGGGAGTTCGTTATCGCCCACCAAATCAAAACAGAGAGGACGATTATAATATGATGGAAGGATTAAAGATAGCGGCTAAATGTAAAAACTTTGTCGTAATAGGTGATTTTAACTAACCGCAGATTGATTGGGTCAATATGCGTTCAGGTCGAGAGAAAGAGATTGAGTTTCTAGATGCTCTTAATGACTGTGCTATGGAGCAGATGGTCACAGAACCTACCAGGGGTGGGGCGATCCTGGATTTGGTCCTAAGTAATGCCGAAGAGTTGATGAGAGATGTAAAAGTGATCGCACCACTTGGGAGCAGTGACCATAACATTATTGATTTCACCATTTGTATAAATTGGGAGTTGCCCCAAAAGACCAGCACAACCACGTTTAACTTTAAAAGGGGTAAATTCTCTGAGATGAGGCGGCATGTGAAGAGGAAACTGAAAGGAAAGGTAAATACGGTCAAAACCCTTGGGGAAGCTTGGAGACTATTTAAAACTATAATCCCAGAAGCTCAGATAAAATACATACCACAAGTTAGGAAAGGCACAAACAGGCATAAGAAAAGGCCTGCATGTTTAACAAACAAAGTAATGGAAGCTGTAAAAGGTAAGAAGGACTCCTTTAAGCGGTGGAAAACCAGTCCAAGTGAGATTAGTAAAAGGGAACACAAGCTGTGGCAAATCAAATGCAAGACTGTGATCAGGCAGGCAAAAAGGGACTATGAGGAGCATATTGCAAAAAACATAAAGACCAACAATAAAAATTTCTTCAAATATATTAGAAGTAGGAAACCAGCCAGGGAGGCAGTGGGGCCCTTGGATGACCATGGGGTAAAAGGATTACTGAAGGAGGATAGGGAAATGGCTGAGAAGCTGAATGCATTTTTTGCCTCCATCTTCACTGTGGAAGATGAGAACTTTTTGCCCGCCACAGAACCACTAATTTTGGAAGGGGTGTTGAAAGACCTGACTCAGATTGAGGTGACAAAAGAGGAGGTCCTACAACTGATAGACAAATTAAAAACTAATAAGTCACCGGGTCCAGATGGCATACATCCAAGAGTTCTGAAAGAACTCAAAGTTGAACTTGTGGATCTTTTGACAAAAATCTGTAATCTTTCATTGAAATCTGCCTCCGTTCCTGAAGACTGGAAGGTAGCAAATGTCACCCCCATCTTTAAAAAGGGTTCCAGAGGAGATCCAGGAAATTACAGGCCAGTCAGTCTGACTTCAATACCGGGAAAGTTGGTAGAAAGCATTATCAAGGACAGAATGAGTAGGCACATTGATGAACACGGGTTATTGAGGAAGACTCAGCATGGGTTCTGTAAGGGAAGATCTTGCCTCACTAACCTGTTACATTTCTTTGAGGGGGTGAACAAACATGTGGAAAAAGGAGACCCAATAGATGTTGTTTACCTTGACTTCCAGAAAGCTTTTGATAAAGTTCCTCATCAAAGGCTCCTTAGAAAGCTTGAGAGTCATGGAGTAAAAGGACAGGTCCTCTTGTGGATCAAAAACTGGCTGAGTAATAGGAAGCAGAGAGTGGGTATAAATGGGCAGTCTTCGCAGTGGAGGACGGTAAGCAGTGGGGTGCCGCTGGGCTCGGTACTGGGTCCCATGCTCTTTAGCTTGTTCATAAATGATTTAGAGTTGGGAGTGAGCAGTGAAGTGGCCAAGTTTGCGGATGACACTAAATTGTTCAGGGTGGTGAGAACCAGAGAGGATTGTGAGGAACTCCAAAGGGATCTGTTGAGGCTGGGTGAGTGGGCGTCAACATGGCAGATGCGGTTCAATGTGGCCAAGTGCAAAGTAATGCACATTGGGGCCAAGAATCCCAGCTACAAATACAAGTTGATGGGGTGTGAACTGGCAGAGACTGAGCAAGAAAGAGATCTTGGGGTCATGGTAGATAATTCACTGAAAATGTCAAGACAGTGTGCGTTTGTAATAAAAAAGGCCAACGCCATGCTGGGAATTATTAGGAAGGGAATTGAAAACAAATCAGCCAGTGTCATAATGCCCCTATATAAATCAATGGTGTGGTCTCATTTGGAGTACTATGTGCAGGTCTGGTCGCCGCACCTCAAAAAGGATATTATAGCATTGGAGAAAGTTCAGAAAAGGGCAACTAGAATGATTAAAGGGCTGGAACACTTTCCCTATGAAGAAAGGCTGAAACGCTTGGGACTCTTTAGCTTGGAGAAACGTCGACTGTGGGGTGACATGATAGAGGTTTACAAGATAATGCATGGGATGGAGAAAGTAGAGAAAGAAGTACTTTTCTCCCTTTCTCACAATACAAGAACTCATGGGCATTCGATGAAATTGCTGAGCAGACAGGTTAAAACGGATAAAAGGAAGTACTTCTTCACCCAAAGGGTGATTAACATGTGGAATTCACTGCCACAGGAGGTGGCGGCGGCCACAAGCATAGCCACCTTTAAGAGGGGTTTAGATAAAAATATGGAGCAGAGGTCCATCAGTGGCTTTTAGCCACAGTGTGTGTGTGTGTATATATATATATAATTTTTTTTGGCCACTGTGTGACACAGAGTGTTAGACTGGACAGGCCATTGGCCTGATCCAACATGGCTTCTCTTATGTTCTTATGTTCTTATTACCTTTTATGGCTATCCAGACAAATGGCCAAGCCACACTGTTTTATGTGCCCATATGATCAGTTAGTTTGCCCTCTTAATCAACAAACTGCTTGTATTTCAGCTCACAGTACCTGATCCCCTCGTCTGATGAAGTGTGCTTAGAGAGCACATGAAAGCTTACGTTCTGAATAAAAATTGGTTGGTCTTAAAGGTGCAACTTGACTCCTGCTTTGTTCTACTGCTTCAGACCAACATGGCTGCCCACTTGGATCTATCCATATGTAAGTAAGCCACCTTGTTTCTGAGCGACCCTGAAGACCTCTGCTGCTATCATTCTTCACCTTCTTATTGACTCATCCCTGGATATGAAAGAAAGAGCTGACCTGCTATCTCAACACTTCAGTTTTTCACTACCAAAAGGCCAGCCTGTCACAGATGCCCTCGAATCTGCTAGATAGGCTTCAAGCATGTAAAGGTGTTCAAACACCACTTTTTATGCACAGACTCTTCCACATACAATATAGAAAAGGTATCACACCATTGCTTTCTCTTCAGGAACAAAGGAAGGACAAGAAAGTTCATCACAAATGCGAGATACTATCTCAAACATTTTCTTAGGAGTGGTAAGATGAATTTGCTAAGTACTGCAAAAGATGGGGGGCCTGTTATCTCAGCTAAAACAGCACTTTCAGGTAAGAGAATTCCCACAAACTTCTGCTTTTCAACAGGGCTCGGGCTCCCTGCAGAAACCAACTGCCTTCTATGCAGAGATGAGTCTGGGTTTGTGCCTCTCTTTCCCTTCTTTGCAGGTCCTGCAGCATCTGCAGTCCTAGAAATTCCCCAGGCTGCACTAGATCATCACTTGAGATGCTCTAAGGCCATCTGATGCAGTATGCAGTGTTTTAGTTCCCTACCCCATGAATCTAAGGGCTTAGTATGGGAGAGATCAATATGCTCAGGAAATTCATTTCTGCAGCTTCTTGGAAGAGTGCAGCTCAACATAAGATAAAACTAGTAAGTCCCACACAGACAGAGTTGCATTTCAACAAGTCTTTACTACAACAATAAAACCACAAGACAACAGAAACAAAACTGCTATAAGCCTTTGCTTCAAGAACAGGAATTTAAGTTGTTTAAAATCTGTGATGTAAGAAGGGGGGGGGGCCTTGGCTAACATAATAAATTATGCTTCCACCTGTAGATGAAATAGATTATTTATTCCCTTGCTCAACATACATTGATAATGTTCTGTTTTGTTCATAAAGGCCGTTTTCCCACTGAGCTTACCTCGGAGCGATGTCCCTCTTCACCGCGCAGCGTCTGCGCAGATTTCCCACCAACTGCTCCGAGGCTGCTCCGAGTAACCAAGTAGAGTTGCGGCTTTTGCGTCGCTAATGTAAACTGGTTTTTAGAGCTTTCCATTTGCGATGCAAAAGGTCGGGAACTTCCTGGTTCCTTGGAGCAGCCTCGGAGCAGTTGGTGGGAAATCCGCGCAGACGCTGCGCGGTGAAGAGGGACGTCGCTCCGAGGTAAGCTCAGTGGAAAACGGCCAAAATGTTGTTTTGTTAACAGTACTGCTAGTAGGGATGCCAGTTTCCTGGTGGGTACTGGGGATTCCCTGAAATTACAGTTTATCTCCAGACTACAGATATCAGTTCCCCTAGAGAAAATGGATACTTTGGAGGATAAACTCTGTGGCATTGTACCCCAGTGATATCCCTGTCCTCCCCAGGCGCCATCCCTAAATCTCCAAGAGTTTTCTACCTGGATCTGGCAACCCTACTGCTAGGCACTGGTGACATTACTTATCTGGACCATGGTTGTCTCTAGCTGCCCCCCTCTTTTTCCTGTATCTCCTTCCTTTCTCATATTTTACATAAAATAAGAGAAAATCAAGAAGGGAAGGATCAAAATTTGAAGCTGCTATCCAAATGCCTGCTGGACATTATAGAAGATGATGAAACCAGTTCCCTGAGATGGCAAGACTATGGATGGTGGTGGCAATAACCCATCCATGACCCTTTCTTCTTTTCTGTTTTCTGGTTCCTAAAATGGCTGGTATTCGTTGGCAGGTCCAGTGTCAAACCATTGGCAGAAGCAACACATTGGCTGTAACTATTCATTTCAGGATAAAGTCTTGCAGAGCTGCCACTAAATAAACACTGTGCCTTGTTGTCTGGCTATGCTTGAAAAGACAGTAAGAGCTACAAATCTTTGTGGGCCAAAGTGTAGCACAGCAATCATATTTTTTGTTTCTATTCAGGATTCCCTGATGAACTACAGCCAAATAGTGCTATCAAGGAACACAGTGCAATAAATATTATGACAAGCATTTTGCAATCAAAGCAAGGATGTGGAGGTACATTCCTGAGTATTTCCATCTCTGCTAATGGGTTCCTTTTTCTTTTTTTACATAAAAAGAAGCACACAGGTAAAGTGAGCTGTGATCTTTAATCCAGCATTCCCATCGTAAGAGTATAAGAGCCTTGCTTGACCAATTGTCCATCTAGTCCAGCATCCTGTCTCACACAGTGACCAACAAGGTCCTCTGGATGGCCAAAAACAGGGTATAGAGGCTGAGGCAGCTAGAGGAGGATGTTGCCTCCTCATTCTGAGATTCAGAGGATAACTGCCTCTGACTGTGGAAATTCCCCTGACTCACCGTAGCTAGTAGCTAGAGTTGCCAGGTCTGGGTTGGAAAATACCTGCAGACTTTGGGGGTGGATCTGGGAGATGGCAGAATTTGGGGAGTGGAGAGACCTCAGCAAGGTACAATGCCGTAGACTCCACCCTTCCAAGCAGCCATTCTGTCAGCTGGAGATCAGCTGTAAAAGCAGAAGATCTCCAGGCTCACCTGGAGGCTGGTAATCCTACTAGTAATCACTGATAGACTTATCCATGAATCACTAATCCCCTTTTAAAGCTATTTATAAGAACATAAGAAGAGCGTCTCCAGTGCTGGTAGAGCATTGAGAAGAACAGATTGAGAAGACTGCATTGTGGCTGGAGCTCAATTTGGTAGGACCTTCAGTCACCTATGGGCCTAGACTTGCCATATCCACGGATGATGCACAGTGAACCTGTGTTCTTTATTGCCCTGTGTTCAAGGAGCTCCAATTGCCTCCTTTTATGTAATTCCCTAGTTTGTTCACAGCTGCCTAGTAATTAAAACTCAAAATGGAGATATAAATGGCATATGTAATAATCCCCAGACATATCCTGTATATTCAGAGAGTAGATGACATTTTAAAACAGAAATCCTGGACAACATTAGCTAAGTGCATGATTGATAGATTATGAATAGCTCAGAAAGGACTGCATTCCAACTTTTAAGGTAGCCTTGTTTCTGGAAATCAGAAGATATGATGGTAAACTTCATTCTGAAGAGCACCAGTTTAGACTGCAAATACTCAAATGACTGTAGATAAAAATATTCCCTGCACAGTAGATGGTACCCTTAGATGGTAAGGAGTACTTTTTGACCTTAGCCTTCTTATAGATATGCTTGAGTGTTATATGCCAAGGACATTTTTATACACTCTCTGAAGTGCTGCAGGCCAGAGACAGACTTATCTCCTCATCTGCTTTTTATTAGATGAAATTAGCATTACAAGAAATTTCAACTTTTGGGGGTCTTATCTGAACCAAAGGAAGTAAAGTTGTTTCTATAAAATCATTGACAAATTACATAGCCCCCCCCCCCCCCAAAAAAAAAAGTCCTTACAAATCAGAACATCTATTCCAGTTTGGAAATCTGGAGATTTGGAGATGGAGCCTAGAAAAGACAGATACCACCGTGTCATAGAATCTACCCTCCAAAGCAACCATTTTCTTCAGGAGAAGTGATTTCCATAGTTTAAAGTTGAGCTGTAATTCCAGGGGATCCTCAGGTTCCACCTGGAGGCTAATGAATATAGAACACTCTGTGAGGGTTTTTACTAATGCATGTAATACAAAAACACTTTTTATACTGAACCATATTCAATAGTATTCCAAGAATTCTCTTTTACAAAAAAATGTACAATGTTCTCTCTTTGTTTGCAGAGCTATACAAAGTCCAAGAAATTCCAAAATAGTTATGACTGCTTCCCAAAACAGGTGTGGCTGCAAATGGACTGTGCTTCTGTCCTCTTTTTGGAAGTCTTTCAGGCAGCTCACCAAAAGGGTAAATTATTTCAATTGGCTGTGCTTTTCTCTCCAATGGATCTGGCTCAATGTTCCTATTTGCCCTGGGTTTCTCTTGCAAGGGCCATCCACCCTCCAAAGCAACCATTTTCTTCAGGAGAACTGATTTCCATAGTCTAGAGTTGAGCAGTAATTCCAGGGGATCCTCAGGTTCCATCTGGAGGCTGGCATCCCTAGAACGTAACCAGTGGAAATACACTGACATCATTTCTAGTCCATGCCATGATGTCTCCACATTGCAGCCATCAGTAAGTACTCTCTGCTGGTTGCCAGGTGACCAGACAACCCTACCTCATGTAAGCAAAAAATCTTACAGGAGAAAAAGAAGCAACCGCCTCCCTTCCACCAAATGTCCTAAAGAGTTCTGAACATGTTCCAGGAGTAGGGAGTGTTGAAAGCAGCTAAAAGTGAAATGGGGTGCATTAGTCTGTTCATACCCCTGAGTGATTACTGAGCCTTAAAGTCAAGATTTTGGGAAGTACAGTGGGGGGGTTCCAAATTTCTTCCCTATTCCAGAATTTCTCAAGTCCCCTGTTTTTAAAAAATACGTTATCAAACTTTATTTTTATTTAAGACCTTTGAATCCACCTTTCCATCCAATCATTATTGGGGTATGCTGATGAAACAAAAAAGTCTTCCCCTACTGGAGAAAGATACCAGCAGAGGTAGATAGATGAATACTGTCAGTGTGTATTTGTATAACGCTATTTGGATGATAATATCTGCAGTACCAGATACATAGAAAACCTTTTGCATTTGGAATATGAGATAAAGAAAGAAAGAACCTGAAGAACTTTCATCTCCAGCATGAGCGGGTGGTCTTTTAGGTGCCACCATACTCGGGAGCCTGGCAGAAGGCAGGATAGAATAGGGATTTTCAGCAGCAATACCTGGCTCGTGGATTATCTTTCCCTGTGAGACATGGCTAGCATTTCCTCTTACAGTTTTTAGGAGAGTGATGAATACTTTTTTTTAGTTTAGACAGGGGCCGTTTTCCCACTGAGCTTACCTCGGAGCGACGTCCCTCTTCACCGCGCAGCGTCTGCACGGATTTCCCATCAACTGCTCCGAGGCTGCTCCGAGTAACCAAGTAGAGTCGCGGCTTTTGCGTCGCTAATGTAAAATGGTTTTTAGCAGTTTCCATTTGCGATGCAAAAGGTCGGGAACTTCCTGTTCCTCGGAGCAGCCTCGGAGCAGTTGGTGGGAAATCCACGCAGACGCTGCGTGGTGAAGAGGGACGTCGCTCCGAGGTAAGCTCAGTGGGAAAACGGCCAGGGTTTTCAGGTACCTCATTTTGGCTTTGCTGAAGGAAAGATTTTGAATTTGACTGTGATTACAGGTGTTTTTAAAGCTGCTGCTTTTCTCATTTTCATGTGATACTTTATTTTTATCTTTGTTTTAAATTATACAGGCTTAGGCCCATGTAATGTTGCATTTAGATGAGAAGCCATAATACATAAACAGTAATACAATCCATTTCTCTTTGTAGTGTACATAGGACCTAAGCAATTCAGTCACTGGCAATCTTCTCCCCCCCACTCTTTGCTAAAATACTGTGGTTATCTGTGGTGATACAAGATGTTTCTTGTACAGCTATAGCCAGCTTTTGCAACTAGACTAAATTGCAGTTTCCACCAATTCCCCCTTCCTGCTGCATACCCCCTATGGCATTCCTGAATGTCCCTTATTCTCCCAGAGCAGCATTTTGTGAAGATAAGTGGGCTGCAACGGGAGGGGGGGGGGAAGCAGGTCAGTTCCACTCCATTGGAAGAAAATGGAGTCCAGATCTGATATCAACCCTTTTGAGAACTCCAGTGTTACTTTCAAATGTGCTGATCATCTGTTATAACTCTTTATAGCATACATGTCAAAACAAAACATTTGTTCATTAATACACAAAGGCATCATTCAGAGTAGACTTTGAGTCCAGGTTGATCTTTATGACCCTTTCTGTTTCTCTATTGAAACCCATTTCTTTGAATCACTGTGTAGGTGAGAGAGACAAAAGAGAGTGGTAATGAAAAAAACTATGTTATGCCCATGTTCCTCATTTGGAAAAGTGGTTAAAATATCCACTTGGTGAATACAAGTAATTTGTGGGTAAACATGAAGGTCATCTGGACAGAGACACAGCAAAATAGATGGTTTCTGAAAGAAATATGCATGTAATAGCCACATGAAACAAACAAATGCAAGTAGAAGTTGGTGCTTTGGTTTTGAGAGAGAGAGAGAAGAAGGAGAAGGAGAAGAAGAAGACACAAGCACCCTCCACTCCGAATCTCAGAGTCTCAGAGCAGCTCACAATCTCCTTTATCCTCCCCCACAACAGACACCCTGTGAGGTGGGTGGGGCTGAAAGAGCTCTCACAGCAGCCGCCCTTTCAAGGACAACCTCTGCCAGAGCTACGGCTGACCCAAGGCCATTTCAGCAAGTGCAAGCAGAGGAGTGGGGAATCAAACCTGGTTCTCCCAGATAAAGAGTACACGCACTTAACCACTTCACCAAACTGACTCTTGATAGCTTGATAGAGAAGCAAATGCTCTCTGCTGTATTCTATCAATCTCACCTCTTGATTGAAAAGACTACAAGAAACTTCCTTATTGGTTAATAACATTAAGTTGGTGGACTGTTGAGCAAAGGTGGAAAGGGGTCTGGAGAAAGTGTAAGGGCTACTCATGGAAACAGACAAGCATCACACCAGGCCTAAACTTCCAGTGTCCAACTGAAAACCACCACTGGCTATTATTTTCTGTGGGTGCAGAATGGCATCTGTATATGTGCTGAAATCTTTTGTATTGGAAAACAGTGAAAACCAGGTGAGCTTTATATTGGAAATAATGGTGAAGACTGCATTAGGAGATATAGTGATACCTGGGCAAATTAGAGTTGCTAGCACTGAACTGCTGATTCCCAGCAGCCAATCAGTGCATTTTCTGGTTACTGCTGTAAGGTGAATGAGAAACCAGATGGCTCTGGCTGGGGGCAACTCTTTGAGCTCTTGCCCTTTGAATGATGGGAAAGATTATTCTGCTCCCTTCCCCTGAGATGCCGTGTTATCCCCTGACAGCTGATTTGAATATTCTTGCCTTTGATTTAAGATGGAGAAGTTAACTTGAAGGCACGGCTGTGAGAGGCAGAGGTATTAAGCAGGATCTATGTTTACAAAGAGTTGTCCCTAATAAACCCTTTACTGGAGTCACAAACCAGGCCCAGTATGAAAGAAAATAAGTTGATAAATGATAATATGATTTGAAAATATACATTCAGATCAAAGTACTCATTCAAGATATTAGAATAATAGGCAGTAGCAAATATGAGGGAAGGAGGAAGTGTGGGTAATACATTACCTAACTGGAGAGCAAACAACGCTGTAGGTCTGGGAGGGGAAGGTACATGCAACAACCAGCACTGCATGCACCAGGGCCTGATATTCATCAGGGGAGTCTGTTATCTGGACATTCAGCAGAATCTCACTTTTTATACTATTTTAGCAGATATGAGTGTGCATTCTTGAATCAGGAGGGAGGAAATTTCTCAGCTTTGAACTTTGATTCCCATCATTCACTAAAATGGGTGGGAAGTATCTTCTCAGAATGTTTCCCCAGGTGCAGGATAGCCAACTGATACTGATCTGATTGATTCTTGATTTAAGGGTACACTTAGAAGCAATAATTTTCCTTTGGTATCCCTTGAATGAACATAAAACGTGTTTGCTATAGAAGGACAGCCAGAGTTTGTTTATACTGCCAAGAATGAAACACACTGAAGATATGAGACAGAGACAGAGAGGCATTACAGATCAATATATTAGGGGAGTTTTTCACACTCCAAAGACACAGGTCCCAGCTGGCCTCCATACTTAATGGAGTAGGAGTGGGGTCAGGGCACAAGCTGCGTAGGTCAGGTCTGTTTCTTCATCTCCTATAGGTTACTGTTTATCTATATCTGTGTCACTGAGACACAGACACACACACCAGTGACCCATTGACTAGGTACCTGGTATTATTCTGCAGGTAAAAGTGTACATAGACATTGTCCATTGCAGTGGCTGTAGATATGCTTCATTGTGTGGTAATCAGGGGCTATTACAGCAGAGTCCCTGTCCCTGTTCATAAAGAACTGACAGCACTCCATTTTCAGTTTGGTGTAGTGGTTAAGTGTGCGGACTCTTATCTGGGAGAACCGGGTTTGATTCCCCACTCCTCCACTTGCACCTGCTAGCATGGCCTTGGGTCAGCCATAGCTCTAGCAGAGGTTGTCCTTGAAAGGGCAGCTGCTGTGAGAGCCCTCTCCAGCCCCACCCACCTCACAGGGTGTCTGTTGTGGGGGAGGAAGGTAAAGGAGATTGTGAGCCGCTCTGAGACTCTTCGGAGTGGAGGGCGGGATATAAATCCAATATCTTCTTCATGTGAGTCAGATGGGCATAAGAAGTGTGTGCCTGTTTTTATAAAAGACCCATGGATCTCCAGAGTCTCCCAGACTTCAGTTTCATGAACAGTTCATTAAAGTTTGCAGTTATGTCCGGCCCTTTCCCAGCCGAGCCAGCTGGCTGACCATAGGCTGGGGGCCGTCGTTGCCTCATCGGAAGGTGGGAGGGGCAGCACGATCACCCGACATACGGGTGTTCAGTGAGGCGTGGAGCCGAGGCTTTATAAGCCCCGGTTCCCGCTTCTCCACGCAGTTGGTTTTCGGCTCTCTGTGGAGAGCCACTGGTGTGAAGCTGCAGCAGGGCCGGGGCCTGGGCAGCTTGAGGACGCGCGCCGGCAGCATCGGGAGGATCAGCTGTTCGGCGGCGGCGGTTTGAGCGCGGCTGGGCGCGCTTGCGGCGGCTGAATAGGCGGCGCGGCTGGGGTTGTCCTTTGCGCGGCGAGATGCGCTTGCGGCGGCGACGACGTCGTTTGAACTCAGGCTGTATTAGTTGGGCTTGGGGGGAGGCTTGGGCCGAGCGGGCGGCGAGGACGCTTCTTTACAGGGCCCCTCGGGGGTGGGGGCCAATCCCGGGCGGCAGTTGTGGGGATTTCTTCTCTTATCAGGCTAGCCCGGTTTAGGGCAGCGCGTAGCGGCCCCTGGTCCCCTCCAGCGCAAGCGGCTGGCCATTAGCGACGGTTGCCTCTCCCTGAACGGCCTCAGGCCCCTCAATACCTAGTTCCCAGTGATAGACTGGTCGGCCTCTGGTCCTGCCGGTGGGGGTGGTGGAATTCTTCCCCCCTTCCATTACGTTAATTCTCCAGGGAATAGTTTCTAGCTCACTGCCCAACTTCCTGGTGTTGGGGCTCGTTCTGTGGTTCACCCCCCCCCTCCCCTGCCTCCTTGTGTTGGGGGTGAGTTGTAGGGGTTGGTGCCTGCGTTTGGGCTGGGTTTGGTGGCTGGGGCCTACTCCATTGACCACCTCTTCATTTCTCATACCAGTTGAGGGGGTTGTTCTGAAAGGGGCCTTTTGGTGGCCAGCTGATACCAGCATTTGCTATCCACGGTCCATCGTTACACCATGGCACCTAGAAAGGGGCAGGGCAAATCCAAGGGCAAGCAGCCCGCCCGCCCGCCCCGGGGGCGGGGTCAGCAGGGTGCCCCAGCTGAGGAGCATGGGCAGAGCGAGCAGGTTCGCCGCGCTATTATGACTCAGTTGGATGCCCTTGAGCAAGAGCGTGTGGCTAGGGGTGCACCCATTTGGGAAGGGCGTCGCCGTGCCACCGGCCGGTCTGCGCGGCTGACTTTCGAATCAGAACTGCTCGCACGGCTGTCTGCTTTTCAGGGTGGGCCGGCTGAGCCAGAAACGCCGTTGGAGCCGGACCAAGATGAGGACCCAGGAGAAGGCCCATCGGGCGTGCCAGCGGGGGACGGTTCATCGGGCAGCGGGGGACCGCAGCCCCCTGGAGGTTCGGGCGTCTTACCAAGTGACGGGGGTAAGCCCCTTATTTTGCCGGTTCAAGGTTGGCCTTGGGGTCCCATTCAGCCGCCCCCCCAACCGCTAGGGACAAGCGGGGGTGGGTGGGGACCTGGGATGATGGGAGCTAGTGAGCAGTTGCCCCCGGTTCAGCCAGGTGCTTGGGGTTTCCACACGCCTAGTTTGCTTTCCAATGCAGTTTTGCCTCCTACGGGTCAGCATGTGGGCGCGGTGGCGCCACCTGCGGCCCCTGCCCCCCTGCCCACACCTGGCGTTTTGCCATGGGGAGGGCAGCAGTGGGCTCAAATACAGGGGGTTTGGCCTGCAGCTCAAGGGGGCGGGTGGTTTTATCCCCCGAATCCCTATGCAAGCATCCCCTTTCACTCTCTCCCTTATGGTGACACATCCTTACCTTTGGGGGATCACTTGACGGCGGCCACGCGTGAGAAAATTCTCCGCGGGGAATATGTGGATGTGTTTAGTCTACTTTTCCGTGAGCTCGAGAAGAAGAGTAAGGATGAGCTTGACGATAGGGAGAAGGAGAAGCTAAAGCGTAGGAAGGTAGACAGGGCTTGGGCAAACTGGTTGCCTGGATTTCTGATTTATGCCGGGGTCATCGCAAGGGCACAGCCGGCTCGGGCGGCGGCCCTCTTTCAATATATTGACATCGTCTATAGGGCTTACACGGACTTCGTCGGTGCAGCATGGCTGCAGTACGACGAAGCCTTCAGGATGAGGGCCGCCGTCAATCCCGGCATGCCATGGGACCAAATAAACCAGCAGCTCTGGTTGCAGCTGATGGCCCCGGCAAAACCAAACGCCGGGGATAGGTCCGATAGTGGCCATTTAGTGCACAGATCGCAACAGCAGCAGACTACCACAGGTGCCCGCGTTTCCGCGGGCCAGCCGGTTCAAACCCGGTTGTTGTGCTGGGAGTTCGCTTCCAAGGGTGTGTGCCCCAGGAAGCCCTGCAAATTCCGCCATGAATGCCCGCTCTGCGGGGGAGCCCACGCACTGTCCGCCTGCAGTAGATCAAAGCCTGGAGCGGGCGGTAGGCGCCCCGGTGGTGGCGGAGGTGGCCCGCAGCCACCTGGAAAAGGGCCCCAGCCCCATCCGCCTGCCGGCTCTCAGTAAACTGTTGGCGGCATACCCGTGCAGGGCGGATGCTAGATATTTACTGGATGGGTTTACGTTGGGTTTCCGGATACCATACAGGGGGCCTAGGGCCCCCTTTTTAGCCCCCAACCTAAGGTCAGTGGTGGGGCTCGAGCAGGTGGTCAGGGATAAAATAGCTAAGGAATGTCTGGAAGGCAGGGTCCTTGGCCCCTTCGATGCACCGCCTGTCCCCACATTGAGGGTATCCCCGTTGGGGGTGGTGCCCAAGAAGGCAGTGGGTGAGTATAGAATTATTCACCATTTGTCCTATCCTAGGGGAGCATCGGTAAACGACGCTATACCTGAGGAGCTTTGTACAGTGCGCTACACTTCCTTTGACCAAGCGGTCAAAGTAGTTCGCGGCTGCGGGGTTGGGGCGGAGTTGGCGAAATGCGACATTAAGTCTGCATTTCGCCTCTTGCCGGTCCACCCCGACGATTTCGAGTTGTTGGGGTTTTCCTTTGAAGGAAAATTTTACATGGATCGGGCACTGCCGATGGGCTGCTCCATTTCTTGTGCTGCGTTTGAGCGATTCAGTTCCTTTTTGGAATGGGCGCTCAGGCATAGGACCGGAGTTAACGACACGGCGCATTACCTGGACGACTACCTTTTCGTAGGTCCAGCGGGATCAGATCAGTGCGCCAGGTTGTTAAGCTCTTTTCAAGAGTTAGCCCTCGAACTTGGGGTGCCATTGGCACATGAAAAAACCGAGGGCCCTAGCACGGTCCTTACTTTTCTTGGTATAGAACTTGATACTCGCCGGCAGACGTCGCGTTTGCCTGAGAATAAGGTTTCTGATCTTAGGGGCCGGTTGGCCACTTTGAGAGGACAGCGGAAGGTTTCCCTGTTAGAACTGCAACAAGTTGTGGGCCACCTCAATTTTGCCTGCAAAGTGGTTGCCCCCGGCAGAGCCTTCTTGCGACGCTTGTGCGACGCTATGGGCAGGCTGCGCCTCCCCCACCATAGGGTCCGAGTCACTGCTGGTATGAGAGCTGACCTCGAGGTTTGGGAGGTGTTTCTGGAATCCTTTAATGGGGTTTCTTTCTGGAGGGAGGACCTGAAGATTGAAGCCGAGCTTCAGGTCTCCTCGGATGCGTCCGGTGCTAGCGGGTTTGGGGTGTACTTTAGGGGCCATTGGTGCGCTGAGCAATGGCCCGCTGAATGGTTGGATAGTGGGCTCTGTAGGGATCTCACGTTTCTGGAATTTTTCCCCATTTTGGTGGCAGTTTGCCTCTGGGGCGAGCAGCTTGCCAACCATTCAGTTTTGTTCTGGTGTGACAACATGGCGGTGGTGCATGTTCTCAATTCCTTGACGTCTAAATCGGTCGCGGTCATGAATCTGGTTAGGTTTTTTACCCTGCGTTGCCTCCGGTTGAATGTTTTATTCCTGGCTAGGCACGTACCGGGCGTGTGCAATGGTGTGGCGGATGCTCTGTCTCGCCAACAGATGGAGCGTTTCCGGCAGTTGGCCCCAGAGGCAGATCCATGCCCGGCGGAAATGCCCGCGGAGCTCTGGAGGCTTGGGAAAAGGAAGCCGGTAGGGCCATTCAGTTGGCACTAGCCCCCAGTACGAGGAGGGCGTATGCTAGAGCGACCGCCCAGTTTGGTGAGTTTAGGAGTGCTTTCGCACTCCCGGATTGTTGGCCGGTTCCTGTGGAGCACATTATGCAATTTTGTGTGCATCAGAAGGAAAGAGGCTTGGGGTTGAAAACCATAAGGGGACATTTGGCAGCACTGGCCTTCGACAGCAAGGTTCGCGGATACCCAGAGTTCACGGGGGACTTTAGAATTAAGAAGATGTTAGAGGGTTGGGCACGTGAGCGGGTCCGGCCGGTAGACGACAGACAGCCTATTTCGCCGTCTGTCCTCAGTGGACTATTTGGGGGTTGGCCCAGTGTCTGCTCTTCCTCATTTGAGGCGGCACTGTTCCATGCCGCCTCGTTGTTGGCCTTCTTTGGGGCCCTGCGCGTAAGCGAGCTGGTAGTGCAGTCAAAGGCTGACACTTCTGGGAGGGCGCTCCAATCCGGAGACGTAAAAATCACCAATAGTCAGCTGATTTTGACTATTCGCAGGTCCAAGACTGATCAGAGGCAGAAGGGAACCATCATCACGATCGGCAGGTGTGATTTGCAGGAATTATGTCCGGTTAGGGCCGTTCGCCACTACGCCCAACTCAGGGGTGAGGTCCAGGGTCCGTTCCTTAGACATGAGGATGGTTCCCCTCTTACCAAATATCAGTTTTGGTCGGTTACAAGCAAGGCCCTAGTCCGATTGGGTCTCTCTGGCGTCAAGTTTGGGACGCACTCCTTCCGGATTGGGGCGGCCTCCACAGCCGCTTCTATGGGCTATACGCCCTCTGCCATTCGGCATATCGGCCGATGGCGGTCGGCGGCGTATAAGTCCTATGTTCGCCCCCTGGTCACCTAGTGGTAGGTTGGGGGAGTTGGTTGATTGCATGTTGTTTGTTATGCTAACAGTTGTTTGTTTTTTCAGGTGCTGTGGCTCGGGGTGAGAGAAAGCGGGTTCTCATCTGTGGGCACAGCATGGTTTTCTGGGCTGCCCATTTCGCCAGACGTTCTCCGGTGGGCACCCAGCTGGGGCTCAGTGCGTGGGCCACTGTGGAATGGCTGGGACGTCGGGGGTTGCGCTGGCCCGGGATCATGCCACTGTTATTCAGGGAACGGAGGGCGTTGCCTCCACACGTTCTGGTCGTTCACTTGGGAGGGAACGACTTGGGGTTGCTGCGGGGGAAGGCCCTCTCCCAGCAGGCGTTGGCTGACCTCCGCGAAATTCGGCGCAGGTGGCCGGGGGTCATATTGGTTTGGTCGGCAATTTTGCCGCGCGTTGTATGGAGGCATGCCTTCTCGCCGGGTGGAATTGAACGGGCCAGACGTAAGGCCAATAGGGCCATTCAGAAGGCCATGGAGGAGGGATTAGGTATTTTTCTGCCCCATCCGGCCATACGGGTCAACCAAGGGGACCTGTATCGGCCGGATGGGGTGCATTTGTCTGATTTGGGTAACCGGGCCTTTCTGGAGGAAATTCGGCAGGGGGTGCGGCTGGCTCTGGGCCACCCGTTGGGGCGCTAATGCCTAAGCAGAGGCTTGGCATTGGCGGTGGCTGGATGAGGTTTGGCCACAGGGTTTCCCAGGGGAGCACCTATGGCCTAGCACCGTTGGTGCGGTGGTCTGCAGGAACCGTAGATGGGCTAAACGGCTCAGTACGGTGATGCAGATCACAGGGAGCCTCACCTGGGTGGATCTTTCCATGGGGATTGATGCCAGCCCGGTTGGTGATGGCTGGAGGCCTGGCCGCTCAGTTACAACCCGATTTCGGCGGGTTTGTGCTGGGGGCAGGGTGGCTCGCCCTTTAGACAAGGCGGGGTCCAGGTGTTGACCCCAGGGCTTGTCTGGTCTGGTTTCCCCCCCCTGCCAGTTATACTTGTTAACTTTAATAAAGCGGCCCGGTTTTAAACCCAACAATTGTGTCTGCCTCTTCTTTCCGACTGGGGGGGCAATGTCCGGCCCTTTCCCAGCCGAGCCAGCTGGCTGACCATAGGCTGGGGGCCGTCGTTGCCTCATCGGAAGGTGGGAGGGGCAGCACGATCACCCGACATACGGGTGTTCAGTGAGGCGTGGAGCCGAGGCTTTATAAGCCCCGGTTCCCGCCTCTCCACGCAGTTGGTTTTCGGCTCTCTGCCCGCCCACCCCCCCTTTTGGCAGTACAGGTGTACGCCGGTCGCCTGTTGGGGCCAGGTAGGAATTTTTTCACTCCCACACAATTGGCCTACGTGGGGGTGTTTTTCGCCTATCTTGTACTGCCTAGTAGGTTAGGTTTGGTTAAGTCTTTGTTGGTCGCAGGCTGGATGAGGTTTGGCCACAGGGTTTCCCAGGGGAGCACCTATGGCCTAGCACCGTTGGTGCGGTGGTCTGCAGGAACCGTAGATGGGCTAAACGGCTCAGTACGGTGATGCAGATCACAGGGAGCCTCACCTGGGTGGATCTTTCCATGGGGATTGATGCCAGCCCGGTTGGTGATGGCTGGAGGCCTGGCCGCTCAGTTACAACCCGATTTCGGCGGGTTTGTGCTGGGGGCAGGGTGGCTCGCCCTTTAGACAAGGCGGGGTCCAGGTGTTGACCCCAGGGCTTGTCTGGTCTGGTTTCCCCCCCCTGCCAGTTATACTTGTTAACTTTAATAAAGCGGCCCGGTTTTAAACCCAACAATTGTGTCTGCCTCTTCTTTCCGACTGGGGGGGCAATGGGGCACATCTTCTTTTTGATGAGTGAATAAATAATGAGCAGTTCCTTGAAAGAAAAAGCAATGGTGACAAACTGAGAGTATACACATTCTGTTATTTATTTAGGATCGTTTTAACCCACTTTTCTCCATACTATATAGACCCAAGTGGGCTTGGTGGTGGTGGAAAGTACTGTCAAGTTACACCCAACTTATGATGACCTCACAGAGTTTTCCAGGGAAGAGGTTTCAGAGGCGGTTTGCCATTGCCTACCTCTGCATAGCAATTTTAGGTTTCCTTGGTGGTCTCTCATTCATTCATGTACTAACTTACCCTGCTTAGTTTCCAAGATCTAATGAGACTGGGCTAGTCTAGGCCATCCAGGTTAGGCCAAAAGTGCTTTCAATGTACAAAATATACAAAAGATCATTAGTTTTTGCTCCTTCTAGAAGGCTGCTTCCTTTTCTAGTTCCAGGAGCTTAAGGGGAGGAGTAGAGCAGCTGGAAACAACATTGCCCTGGATGGAACTATCTCCCCAGGCAGGGACTCGCTTCCTCACTTTTGGATATGCAGTGGTTGCAGTTATAACTATCTTTGCAGGAGCCATGTTTTACACCATAAAAATGTAGTCAGTTCCCTTCTGGAATCTCCTCCACCACTCCCTTCCATCCCATACAAATGGGGAGGGGGAATTTGCAAGGGCCAGCTTACTGCTTATCTCATCTCATGTTTCCAGGAAGAAGGGGAGCCCCACTATTCCATCTCCATCCTAATCAGAAGCTGGAACACCTAACTAGTAGATTCTGTTTTGCAAATCATAGACTGACCACATTTTCCGGCACCCTACCTCTGGCCCTCCTGCGGATGCTATCAACATCTAATTTTGCTCTCATTTGACTTCAGTGGGAGATTCTATAATTACTTCAAGAGAAATTTTAGGGCTTCCCTCCCTCTGGTAGCCTATTATAATCAGCAAGAGTCTTCTCTGCTAGCTTGCTGAAGCTATTTTGAAAGATCTTAATGCATTTTGCCCCTCAATGAGGTTTTAATTGTACAGGAAGTATTTCTGTATTAGCACTGAAAATCCACATTTTTTAAAAAAATGACTCACACAGAAGCAAATTTGGAAGATGTGAGAGAATAATATAATAAACAAGCGATTTATTTTCCTAGTGAATTCTTGAAGCTGTCTTGTGACTGCTAATTATGAAAACAGGTCTCTCTCATATCTCCTGCTCAGTGATTTATACCCTGTAGACAGATTAGACTGCTGAGTTTCTGACATCACCATCAGCTGCCATGGCAACACTTGGGTAGCTACCTGATATTTCCATACTTCGATTAGAAGAAGGAAGTAAGGAGCAAGCTATGCTTTCAAACATAAGCAGGGTTTTAAAAATTAAATAAATGGTTATTATTACCAAATTATTTGAGTAATTTAGTAGTTATTAGAACTGTTTTTGACCTTGATGCCCCCACCCCAGATCTCGAATACGTGGTCTCTTTTGCACTTTGAGCAGTATGGGCAATTTTTTTCAGCAGTATAACCTACACCATTGAGTGATAGTTGTATTTCAAATTCCAACTATGAGGGAGAGTCCAGTTGTGTACATCTTTCCCATCCAATCAGCAGACTTCTGGGAGGATGAATGCCAGTCAGGCAGAGAGATCCACAGCACTGGCCCTACCTATGTGGTATAAACACAGAGTTGCATTGTGAGGGAACCAGCATTTTCCACCACGGTTTGAATGTGTGACAGAGGATCTTTGAAGTATAAAATGTTATAAAGCTAAAAAAAGAACCAGGACATAAATTTTAATATTTGTATTCATTCAGACAATATGCAAAATGAAAAATATTAAGCTACTTCATATAACTATGGGTGTGGTCACACACACTAAATAATACACTTTCAATCCACTTTCCAACTGGATTTTGCTGTGTGAAATCAAACAGTTCCTGGAGTGGATTAAAACTGCATTATTTAGCATGTGTGACCACACCCTATATGTTATAGCTGAGCAGTGTGATTTCAGGGTGGGCTCATGCAAACAAAATAGCACTTTCCCCTGCCCCCCAAGAGTAGCAAAGCATTCAACTACAAAGGAAATATTTAATGTGACCTAAATCAGAAGTTCCACAACCACTTTTTTAAATGATCACAGTTGCCTTGTTTCAAGGTACTATGATTACCAAAATGGCTGTATTTTCCCTGAGCTGGCAGCTTCTTCATTCAATCTAAAAGATTCTCCAGCTGCTGGTTGTACCCATATATCTGATCATTTGAATTTTAATTTGGGATGCTGGTGAACATGATCACCAGTCAGACTTACTTTGATTAAACTCCCCATGTACACATGAGCTGAGCTTTTAAAACATTTATATGCCACCTTTCCACCCAAACGGGGTGGCAAATATCAAAATGTTACAGCATTTCAACATTAAAAATATTTAAAATAATATGTATAAAATAGTTCAATGAAAACATTGCAACACCAAAACCAAGAAGGAGAGCCAATAACAGTTATTAGAGGTATTCACTTCCCTATTTTGACTTGAATGCTGTGCTAAGCAGCTTTGTGCTATAGGGTTATAACTCAGTTACACCTTGTTGAATAACACATGCTGTGTTGCAAAACTTGTGGCTGCTTTCCCCTTGTACAGCAGCAAAATCAATATTTTTAGTCACATGGTCAAATGAAGCTGCATTAGGCTAAACTGAGGGATCATTGGTCCATCAAGGTCAGTACTACGTCCTATGACTGGGAGCTGCTCTCCAGAATCTCAGATTGAGGTATTTCATATGGGTCCTTTATAACTGGAAATGCCAGGGGTGCAAATGAACACTTCAGTAAAGATTTAACTCCAGTGATCATTGCACAGAAAGAACATATGGGTTCTGAACCATTGGGTAATTAAGCATCTTTAGTTTAAATGCCATAAATGTTTGATATCAAGCTTTGTTTCAAATGCCATCAATAGGAATATTAGAGACGAATAAATTAGGAGCCAACAATTTTCCTAATACAAATATTGGGATATATACAGACAATTTTTAAACAAACAATATTAAGTTTGAAAATTTGCTTGAGGGTTCTCTTTCTGGACAGCCAGTTTGGTGTAGCGGTTAAGTGTGCCAATTCTTACCTGAGAGAACTGGGTTTGATTCCCCACTCTTCCACTTGCAGCTGCTGGAATGGCCTTGGGTCAGCCATAGCTCTCATAGGAGTTGTCCTTGAAAGGGCAACTGCTATAAGAGCTCTCTCAGCCCCACCTACCTCATAAATTGTCTGTTGGGGGCGGGGGGAGGTAAAGGAGATTGTGACCACTCTGAGATTCAGAGTATAGGGCAGGATATAAATCCAATATAATCTTCTTTGTTCTCCCACTCCTCATCTCTGTCAACTGCAAGTAGCAATTAGGGATTTGATATTCTTTTTGTTCATTTTCATTCTCATTTCAACACTTTCACTCATTTTCTTTTTGCTGTATTCGCTATTATACCTATTTGTTTGTATTATTGCCTTCATTTTTGTTTATAAAATACATATTATAAAATACAAAGCAAACCATTACAGCAATTGTCTTTAATTTATTCATTGTTTTTGAGGATCAGAAGAAGTGTTCAGGAGGACTGAACTAATATAGATTGTATATGAGAGTAGTGGCGATTGTACAGGGACTGGCAACCTGTCAAAAGGTAGTTTATCAGCACCCCATAATGGCTACTCCACCTGTCAAGATGTTTGTGAACAACATGTCATGGTGAGGAGTTACATGTGTGTGTAAAGTGCCATCAAGTCACAGCTGACTTATGGTAACCTCAGCAACGGGCTTTCCAGGCAAGTTTGCCATTGCCTTTCTCTGCAGAGTTTTCCTTGGTGGTCTCCCTTCCAAGAACCAACCTTGTTTTGTTTCTGAGATCCAATGAGATCAGGCTATACCATGCTGCCTTTCCTCCTATGAAGTTATACAACCTTCTAAACCCAGTGAAATCAATGGAGCTAGAAGGTATCACTCTCTTGGAATGGCATTTGTAACTGAGGACATCATAGACATCATAGAGCTGAAAGGGGCCATATGGGCCATCTAGTCCAACCCCCTGCTCAATGCAGAATCAGCCTAGACTCCTATAGTTGACAAATGCTTGTCCAGCTGCTGCTTGAAGACTGTCAGCGAGGGGGAGCTCATCACCTCCTTGGGTAGCAGATTCCACTGCTGAAAACTCTTACTGTAAAAATGTTTTTTCCCAATATTCAGCCAGTACTTTCTCACCCTTAATTTAAATCCATTATTGTGAATCCTATCCTCTGCTGCCAACATGGACAGCTCCCTGCCTTCCTCTAAGCAAAAGCCCTTCAGATACTTAAAGAGAACAATCATGTCCCCCCTCAACCTCCTCTTCTCTAAACATTCCCAAGTCCCTCAGTCTTACCTCATAGGGCTTGCTTTACATGCCTCTGATTCTCCTTGCTCTCCTCTTCTCTCCTCTGATCCTCCTTGCTCTCCTCTGATCCTCCTTGCTCTCCTCTGCACTCACTCCATTTTATCCACATCCTTTTTTGAAGTGAGGCCTCCAGAACTGCACACAATACTTCAGGTGCAGCCTGACCAATGCAGAGTACAATGGGACTATGACATCTTGTGTTTTGGATGTTATGCCTCTGTTAATACACCCCAAGATCTCATTAGCATTTTTTGTCACTGCATCACACTAGCTGCTCATATTTAACTTACAATCCACCCGTACCCCCAAGATCTTGTTCGCACACACTGCTACTGAAAAGTGTATCTCCCATCTAGTATGTGTGTTCCTCATTTTTGTTACCCAAGTGTAGAACTCAGCACTTACCCTTGTTAAATTGCATCTTGTTCACATCTGCCCACTTTTCCAATATGTTCAGATCTCATTGGATTCTACCTCTATCTTCTGGTGTGTTTGGTGCTCCTCCCAATTTGGTGCCATCTGCAAACTTATTGAGTAGCCCCTCCACAGTCTCATCCAGATCACTGATAAAAAATATTGAAAAGTAAATAACATCAACAGCATTCCCTTCATCCAGTAAGTTCATCACTTGATCAAGAAGGAAATGAGGTTGCTCTGGCAGGACCTGTTGTGGACAAATCCATGCTGATTTCTCTTGATCGCCAAGTTGTCCTTTAGATGTTCACAGACTGACACCTTTTAAATCTAGTCCATTATCTTCCCAGGGACAGAGGTCAGACTGACTGGCCTGTAGTTTCCTGGGTCATCCCTCTTCCCTATTTTTGAAAATTTGGATAACATCTGCCCTCCTCCAGTCTTGTGGCACGTCTCCTGTCCTCCAAGAGGTTAGGAAGATGATGGACAAAGGTTCTGCAAGCTCGCTAGAAAGTGAGCACTCTTGGGTGCATACTGTCTGGCCTGGTGGATCCAAACTCATTCAGTGCAGCCAGATGCTTCTTAACTACCTCTCTGTCCATGTCAACCAGAAGCCTGGATGCCGTGCCTTGTTTAGATTAGCCTTGTCTAGATGAGCCTGTTCTCTTCTTCAGGGAAAAAACCTGAGGCAAAATAGTCTTTCTGCTTTCTCTCTGTCCTCTGTCA
Source organism: Heteronotia binoei (assembly GCF_032191835.1). NCBI lineage: Eukaryota > Metazoa > Chordata > Lepidosauria > Squamata > Gekkonidae > Heteronotia > Heteronotia binoei. The sequence goes on from NC_083223.1 coordinate 232,024,509, forward strand.
GAGTTTCTGGTATACCACAATGTCATTTAATTTTTTTTACTGGTGTCAGCACATTAAATGGAGGCAACTATGCCAAATCAATTGTACAAAGGTTGATAAAAATGTGGTTGGTTGCTGCCCTCAAAAGTGCTACTTTGAAGGTCATTTTCAATGTGGCCTATCAATGCACAGCATGGATCAGGCTATAGTACTGAAAATAATGAACTAATTTGGACATCCTGCACTCCAAAATGAAGGTAATGAGCTGTGCTACCAAACATATAAACAGAAGCAGAACTTTGTTTTTGCTTCATAAATCACTATAAGCGATCAAGCATCAGTATGTCCGAATTGGTTCATTACTTTAAAAACAATTTCCCCAAAATTTGCCCGATCAATGATTATGACCTGCAAGTTTATTCTGAATAGTGACAACCACCTACCTCTTCTTTGTCACCATATGTACATTTACTTGGCATGGATGCCTATTTATTACATGCTGAAACCACTAATTCATTTTCTAAGGAATTTTTTGGATGTTGGTTGGTCACAGTAGCACAGTGTAGATTAGCTCCCTTGCTCATAAGAGGCCTAAGGTTTAATCCCTAGCATCCCCAGTTAAAGAATTTTAGGTATTTGGATTTGAGCAAAGAATTCTGGGATAGACAGATCATCAATTGACTTAGTAGGCAGTAGTATACACAATCACACATATGTAATTATTTTCTTTGTGCTTTGATTGGTGTTTTGCCACTTAAAAGGAAAGAAGGAAGAACAGGCACAACACTGATACAGGGCTAGAGTACCATTTGATAGAAGGAAATCTGGTTATGCCTTTGAGTGTGCAATGCAATCAGTGTGGAGATCAAGCAAATCACAGATCCTTGGGAGAGAAGAGAAGAGAAGAGAAGAGAAGAGAAGAGAAGAGAAGAGAAGAGAAGAGAAGAGAAGAGAAGAGAAGAGAAGAGAAGAGAAGAGAATGGATTGGATTTATACTCCTCTCTTCACTCAGAGTCTCTGAGCAGCTTACAACCTAAACTAGGGCTAGGGCCCCAACCAAGTGGAACTCTCTGCCAAATTCCATCAGGGCCCTCTGGGACTTTATGCAATTCTAATTCTACAGGGCCTGCAATGCATAGATATTCTGCCAAGCTTTTGGCTGAGGACAGCAACATTTTTCCATCCTGACTAGCAGTCTCCACTGTTCCTCATGTCTGCTTCCCCATCTCCCCTGCCTGCAAAGCGGCCAGCAATCTGTAACTTAGATATTTTGACAAAGAATTCTACTCGTCAGCTGTTGTTTTAAAAAATAATGTATCTGGTTTTGTTTATTGTTTTATCTGATATATGCTTTCAGCTTTATGTACATCACCCAGAGCCCTATAGTAGCAGGGACTGGATGATTCACAAATTTAATAAATTATCATCATCATTATCATTTCCTTTCCTTTCTCATCCCCACAACAGACACCCTGTGAGATAGGTGGGGCTGAGAGAGCTTGTTCAAGAACTGCTCTTGAGAGAACAGCTCTGAGATAATTTATGACTGACTCAAGGTCACACCAGTAGCTGCATGTGGAGAGTGGGGAATCAAACCTGGTTCTCCCAGATTAGAGTCCATGCTCTTAACCACTATACCAATTGACATGTGCTCTTCTATCTCATAACATGTTTGTTGACCTTGCTCTTTACATTTTGAGGCATTTTAGATGTGCATATAAAAATGTACTCTGTGAAGTTGCCCTGCATACAGAAAGTAGATGAAGTGGGTAGAGTGGCAAGGGCCTAAACCCTCAATGAAAGACTATAACATTTGACCAGACTTTAGTACTGTGCCTCAGTGGTTCTTCTGTGCCTAGTGGTTCTTCTGAACAGCCCTTGGGTGAGACTCATTGCTTGAATCTGCTTGACATGCAGAAGGTCCCAAGTTCAACCACCAGCATATCCAGTTAGAAGAACTGACTTGTAAATTATGTGAAAGACATCCCCCTGAGACCCTGGAGAGCCGCTGCCAGAGTAGAAAATACTGACTTTAGTAGACTAAAGATCTGAAGATCTGATTCAGTATAAAGCAGCTAGATCTGTGTGTGTGTGGGCGCCCATGCATGAGTGTGAGAAACTTTGCTAGTTATCTTCAAAAACTGTCTATTAAACTGCACTAAGAAGCACTGACATTTGTATGCAGGACAGGTAATTTTAGTCTATCCACTATAACTAGTAAGTATTCTATTATTCAAATTGGATCACGCTGTTCTCCCCCCTCCACCTTCACTCAAGTGTCACAAAGGTACAGCTCATAGGATGCCAGATAACAGCATTTCTGAAAATGGAAAGTAACCTATACATTTCAAGGTATCTTTTTTATGTTCTCTCATCTCATTGGCAATTTTATTGACACACAAAGTAATGAAGTCACACAATTACTACAGTTTGTATGAAATCTATTATTCACTCACTGTGGTTCATATTTAATAAGAAATGCTTGTGCTAATACTTCATGCAGACTTTTAAAAATGACTTATTTAGCAGGAAAGGAGCTATCCCTAAATTGCATACCATACAACATACCTTTCCCAAATGTAATGAGCCACAAGTATATCATTTCAGCCTCCAAAAATCCAAACGAAAATGCTAGGCTATTAAAGTTGATCTTCCTTTAACCACTTGGCTGAAGTGACATTTTTAGAAATGCTGTTACCAGGAATCTTACGAGCAGTACTTTGATTATTAGGAAGAATAACCAGTAATGTGACACTGGAAAGGAGATAGAAGAGGACAGTGTGATCCAATTTAAATAATAAAATACTGGCCGGTCATAGTGGACAAATGAAAATTGCCTATCTTGCTTACAAATGCAACTGCTGCTCACAGCAGCTTAATAGGTTTTTTTCAAGACTGCTGGTAAGTTCTAAGCAAGCAATTTTACCATTTGGAGAGAGGCATGAAGGGGCTGTGTGATGATTTACCCCCTTTTGCTGATGTGCAGATTTTATAGATCCATTTATTCATTTCTGTTTCCGAACCATTCTGTCTCAAAGGCAGAGGGAAGAACACTTAATCCAATGTCTCAATAAAACCAACCAAATAAAATACTAATTAAAAAAACCCTGTATGTTGAAACTAATGACATGCACCCACACTTACCACTTGCTTAACCCCAAAACACTCAGCATTGGTATGGATATGACAGAAAAGCAAGGAAAATAGAAATGCAAGTCATTTATGGTTCTGCCTTCTCTGCTTTTTGACAGATCTCCAAAGGGAGGGAGTTCCACTGAAAATTAGGCATGTACACAGAAATGTTAGCTGTTCTGTCAATGCTTGTATTATTCATTAAGAATATTTTTCTATGTTTATGTTTGTTAGTACCAAGAGAAAAGCCTTAAACCTCTTTCCTGCTGATCAGCTAGGCAAGTGGACTACCTGTCTCTTAGGGAGGAGCCTGGGCCACAGCCTCTGTTATGTATTGAATTTAATGTTTTGCAGGAAGGTTCACACACACCTGGACAACTGTGGGAAACACTAGAGACTCTTGATTGATTTGAACTCAAAACAGCAACCAATGAGCAGTCTTGGCACGAAACTTGACTGTAGATACTTTTCATTGTAGATATTCTTTCCATATACACCGGTAACAGTTACCGATGTAACAGAATGACTGAGGCAAACATACTCCATTAGGGATGGGTACAAACCACATTTTCCCAGTTCAGTTCGTACTCCATGGCTGAACCATGAATAGATACATGGGATTGTCAAACTCTGAGCAAAAGCAGGGTAGGCAGAAGTATAAATGACTTGCATTTCTATTTTCCTCATTTTTCTGCCATATACTGAGTGTTTTCCTGAAGTTCTGGCTGGTTCTTCCTTAGTTTAAACCCCTACTTTCTGTTCCCCATGACTTTTTGTGGGGAGCAGAAAGTAGGGGTTTCCAAGAGCTGAGTGGTGAGGACCAAGCCATTTAAACCAAATAAACCATTTAAACCGAAGAGAATTTCTGCTCTTTTCATAACACCACTAACCACTATGAACTGCAACAAAATTCATGGAAGTTCATGGCTGTTCTTCAGTTTGCAAACATTGCTTCACGAACCACTAACTGCCCAAAATTTGTGGTGAACTTTTGCTCATCAGCTGGTTTGTACCCATACCTCATCACAAAGGCCCTTAGAAAGGTGCCAGGGCTGGAAGAAATAGTTGTTGTAAGGGGTCAAAATAAGCAAGTGTGAGATGTTATGGAGTACCAGTAAGAAAGTGGCTGATGTTCTACCTACTTTGTCTCTTCTTGAATGCATGCACACATAAAGCTGCCTTATACTCAGACCATAGGTCCATCAAGGTCAGTATTGTCTACTCATACTGGCAGTAGCTCTCCAGGGTCTCAAGCAGAGGTCTTTCACAACACCTGCTACCTACTCCTTTAACTGGAGGTGCAGAGGTTTGAACCTGGGATCTTCTGCATGCCAAGCAGATGCTCTATCCCTGAGCCACCACCTCTTCCTATGGCCCCTCCAGCTTTGAGCACTCTAAGGGAGGTAGTACTCTCTTAATTTAATTTACTTCCCCCCTTGTCTCTTTTGCATAGGAATGTTAAGTATGATTAACCCATTTTGGTGCAAACATGAGGTAAGCTTTCTGGTAGGATGAAATCCCTGTCAGGCACATGCCTACCTAGCAGTTCTCTCCTCATACTGCCCCTTCTCAATCTATCACAAGCCCAGAGAAATGCAACAAACATAGCACAAGAAAACAGGAACTGAAAGTGCAGCCACAAATTCTGTGCTGCTGCCAAATTAATGTTGAAAAGTCATCAATTCAGTTTTTGATTGAAAGTCAGAGGTAATTTCATTCAGATTAGTCACCATGTTGAGGACATGCCCAGATCCAGTGTTGGTTAGCAACATACCAAATGCACATCCTTGCTTAAAATGCTCATCAGAGTGTTTTTGCTTAGAAGGGAAGAAGGTTTTTTATTTATTTATTTCGCATTTATATCTGGCCCTCCCCACCAAAGCAGGCTCAGGGCGGCTAACAACATTGGAAATCAACAATAGAACAATAAAACAATAAAAACAGTTACAATATTCAGTTAAAATAAATTACTAGTGCAATTTTAAAACCAGTTTTGGTGATAATTCCATACTATGATGTTAAACACTATATACTATATACTTTGGTTGAAGGCCTTTCAAAATAATGTTGTTTTGCGGCCTTGCAGAATTGGGCTAGATCCCGCAAGGCTCTAACATCATCTGGGAGCTGGTTCCACCAGTGGGGGGCCGCAATGGAGAAGGCTCGTTCCCTGGTAGCCTTCAATCTCGCCTCCCTCGGCCCGGGGATTTCTAACAGGTTTTTTGATCCAGATCTAAGTACCCTCTGGGAAATATATGGGGAGAGATGGTCCCTAAGGTAGACAGGTCCTTGGCCATATAGGGCTTTAAAGGTAATAACCAGCACCTTGTAGCGAATCCGGAACATTATTGGCAGCCAATGCAGTCTCTGCAGCCCTGGCTGCACATGGTCCCGATTAGAGAGACCCAGTAGCAGCCTGGCTGCAGCATTCTGCATCAGCTGCAGCTTCCTGATTCAAGACATGGGCAGCCCCATGTAGAGGGCATTACAGTAGTCTAGTCTTGAGGTGACCATAGCATGAATCACTGTTGCTAAGTCGCCGTGCTCCAGGAAGGGTGCCAACTGTCGTGCCCACCTAAGATGGAAAAAGGTGGATCTCGCTGTGGCTGCTATCTGGGCCTCCATAGCCAATGTGGGCTCCAGTAGTACACCCAAGCTCGACTTTAGGCACCAATATCAGTGGCGCCCCATCAAAGGCTGGTAGAGGGATTTCCTTTCCCAGGTCACCGTGACTTAGACAGAGGACTTCTGTTTTCATTGGATTCAGCTTCAGACGACTCAGCCTGAGCCACTCCGCCACGGCTTGTAATACCGGGGCCAATTTTTCTGGGGTGGAGGCAGGTCAGCCATCCATCAGCAGATAGAACTGGGTGTCATCTGCATACTGAGAGGATGCCCTCTCTATGGACAATTGGTTGAGTATCTTGTTAACATGGCCACTTTAGCTGGCTGTCTAATTTTTATCCTTCATGGAGGTCAGTGATCATAGGAAAGCATAGTCCTACATCAGAATCTCATTAATAACAAAGGACAAAGGAAGAACTCCTCCCCAAACTTCTGTATGGGTGCTTCAAAGCAAAATTGTAATGGCTTGGAACAGGGGGATCCTCTGTTGTCAATTTGGCAACCTAGTTCTTTTGCTTGTTTCCAAAGGACTTTGGCTGACTATTGTTGGAAAGAGAATGCAGACCTAGACAGAACTTGGTCCAGCCCATCATGGCAATTCTTACATTTATAAGGTGGCAATCCTGTGCACCGTATTTTGGGAGTAAGCCATACTTAACCCAGTGGAATTTATACTCAGATCAAGGGTCCATCAAGGTGCACATGTGTAGGATTGGGCTGCACAGTTCTGTCAAAACTATTGACAGAAGAATGCATTATAACTTGTGAGGAAAAGCCCCCTTTCCGAACCTCGTAGTCACCAGTATGGTTGCCAGGGCGCCTGGAGAAGAAGAAGAAGATATTGGATTTATATCCCGCCCTCCACTCCAAAGAGTCTCAGAGTGGCTCACAATCTCCTTTACCTTCCTCCCCCACAACAGACACCCTGTGAGGTGGGTGGGGCTGGATAGGGCTCTCACAGCAGCTGCCATTTCAAGGACACCCTCTGCCAGAGCTATGGCTCACCCAAGGCCATGCTAGCAGGTGCAAGTGTAGGAGTGGGGAATCAAACCTGGTTCTCCCAGATAAGAGTCCGCACACTTAACCACTATACCAAACTGGCTCTCCGTCTGGCCAGAGAGTGTGAGCAAACCTATCCAGGGACATAAGGGACTTATGTGTACAAGCAGCCACAAGTTATACAGGCACTCTAAACCGGTACAGAGTGCCTACTAGCACAACGGATGTCTTCCCGTTGTTGCGTATGCCAGCCATGGAGTGGAAGAGACTGCGCCGCCAAGGAGCTATCCAGGCAAACGGTTATGAAGCGCTGACCATGGAATCCACCGTGGAAGGCTAACACCACACGTAGCCATCTTCCCACCAGGCTTGACTCCATTTCATCGTAACAGAAGGCTCACGTACACACCAGATGTCACCTTTGGCCTGCAAGCAACCCATCTGCCCAATGAATGGACCATCAACCCAACTGTCATTTCCTTTGTCCAACGGAACCCTGGACAAAGACTCATACCCAGAAGAAGATAGAAAAAGAGGAAGACCATCTCCTGCCAGAGCCAAGTCTTTTGTCTAATCCGGGTGCTACCTAGGCCAACATATGATTTTCTATTGTCACCTTTTTAGATAAGCCCATCTAATCTTAAGTGTCCCCCACCCAGTAGTCACCTCTATTCTTCTTCCCAACTGTCACTTCGGAGCCACCCCAGGGCCTGTTTCAACTTGAAAGTTCTCTCAGGTACACAGGATCCAGGCAAGTTCATTGGTCAAGAGCAGGTACCCAATTAGGTGCCACCAAGGAACTTTCTATTGGCTACTGCAGTAGTCCAGCCCTTATGGTCACTGCAGAGCCTCCCCTTTCTCCTCCCTCATACCTCCCATCCCCTGAGGGCTCAAGAGAGTCTTTATAACCTGTGGACTAGCTACCCACAGGTGTGCTTCTATCAGTATCCCACCTTCCGCTGCATAGATCCATCCCCGATTCCTGATCAGTTTCGGGTCCCTTACCCGCACCCTCACTCGTCGCCAATTGGAGCCTTCCTCGAAGACTACGATAGGTAAATATTACCCTGTGTGTCTACCCGTTATGTTCCCCTATCCATCTATCTATATTTCCTAGGACTGTATGTGTGATTGTATGTGTATTTTTATCTTGTATGGAAGACTATATTTTTCTCAATAAATTATAATTGGTTTTACTAAATTAGAGTCCCCATTATTTAAGCATTACTCTCTGGTTGGTTAATCTTGTATACATTGGAGAAAAGATCCCTAGTGAGCCAGGTGCCCACCTGACTAATTCCCCAACCTCATTTTGAGGGCATTTCGGCTTACAAACTACTGAAGGTCTGCTTTGCCTATTGGACTGCAACTGTGCACTATTGATTTGCTTTATTTATGTGAAAAAAATGCATATGCCACTGCCCCCCACCCCAATTTGCCAGTTTGCTGTAGTGGTTAAGTGTGCGGACTCTTATCTGGGAGAACCAGGTTTGATTCCCCACTTCTCCACTTGCACCTGCTGGAATGGCCTTGGGTCAGCCATAGCCCTGGCAGAGATTGTCCTTGAAAGGGCAGCTGCTGTGAGAGCCTTCTCCAGCCCCACCCACCTCACAGGGTGTCTGTTGTGGGGGAGGAAGGTAAAGGAGATTGTGAGCCTCTCTGAGACTCTTCAGAGTGGAGGGCGGGATATAAATCCAATATTTTCTTCTTCTTCAATGTGTTTGTGTTGGTTAACAGTAACAAATTAAAAATAATTTGACTTTGCAATAAAAGAATAAAGTAAAAACACAATACAAAACACTAACCTCCTTGTGGTCTTTTTGGCTAGTCAGTTGGCCAGTGACACATTACACTGAAGCAGATGTGGCCATCAAATTAATATTTGTTAATATTAGGTGATTAATCTAGATATGATGTTTTCTGAATTTGTAATCTTCAGGAGTCTATGGGTGCAAAATAATTCATGTTGGCTTGTATCCTATATTCCAAGTGCACAGATTCGTGATGTGGAGCACACTTTTCTTTCACTAATACTTCCATTTGTGCAAAAACAAATGACCCGTGAACAAATTTTAGTGGGAGATGAATTGCATTCTGCAGCAGATGCTCTCTAGCATACATAGAATCCATTCATAGGATCCAAGCCAAAATCAGAAATGGCACAGCAGAACAACATCTGCTAGAATACATGTTTCTAGCTAATTGGTTATACTACTTGACGAATTGTGTGATATAATATCATCCCTGTTAGCCAATCAAAGTCTGTTACAGAAGATTTATACAAAGTTAAATAAGAGTTTGAAACTAAGCTTTCTCTGTAACAATTAAAAGCCTTGTTCCTTCATTATTATTTTTTTTTTTAAAAAAAATCTGGTAGTGTTTCAGCTAGTACATTGAATTTTCACGCTGGCGTATTAAGAGAAATTCCTGCTCTGTCCAACTTGGTTCCCTCCACTAAGCTGCAGAAGACCAAAACATAGGAGACTCCCTGCCACACAAATTAACAAAATGGCTGGATGAGGGAACTTTCCTGTTGTAAAAGGTAGTCTGGAGAGAAGGGATTATTATTTTTTTTTAAAGGGGGATAGTGTTTTTGTGCTCTTGGCATTTACTGTGAATACAGTCACTTCCGATTTGCATCACAAGACAGCAGCACTATTTCCTTTGTAATTATGTGAACGTCAAAGTGATTGGCAGGGGGAAGCTGGCTGAGCAGCTTTGTGACAGCACACCTGTCTGCTTGGTCTGTAGCAGAACGAGGATCTGTCACTGGCGGTGGACACTCACTCCCAATCTTTCACTCTCTGAGAGCCAGTTTCCATGGAGACAACCTAAAGAATGCCTTTGTTCAATACAAGGCTAAGTCTTGATGCTTTGGAATCAGAAGCAGGATAACACTGAGGGAAGTCTTTATCGTGCAATCTGCCAACTAGGACATTGCATCCGTGTTTGTGTTTTATTGTTTACATCCTTGTCAATACTCGATTTTCTTCTGCTCTTGATCCAGTGCCTAAGTCATACACCAGGCATGCGGCAATGTCCCCAGAAAAGCAGGGATAAAATGGAATCTGCTGAAAACCAACACTGCTTCAAGATGATGTAGACCCCCATAAAAATGGAGCTGGACCATACACTGAAGGCAAGTGAGATACACAATGTATCAAGTTGGAATAAAAACAGGCTAGGGAGAGAAGACAGAGACTGAAGAAAGGTCACAGCTGATAAACCAGTGCAGATTCTGAGAGAAGCAGGCAAGGGAAGGAGAATGTGCAGATAGAACAGAGCAGAGGAGGGGTGGCAATGTGAGCTTAGACATGGAAAGTACCACTGTGTTGTCCAAACAAGAACAAAAGATTAAGATCCTGGCATGTACTTATGGCTTGGTGATTCCAGAGACCTTCCAATCAAAGAAGCTAGTTTTAAGAATCTCTTCACATTGTAGTGATTTATCCACAGTGGTCTTTGGGTTCTAACCAGCTTAGGGGGTGGGGAGGAATGGCCAGGCCAGAATTTTTTTTTTCTTTTCTTGTTTTGCTTTTCAACCAGTTGCCAGAATAACAAGTGGCAAAACTATTGCTCCTCCTCCTTTAAAAACAACATCCTGCATTCAATAAGAGAACTGGTCACTTTTGTAGCAGCTGGGCTGCCAACCATCTGGTGGAGAAAATGCTGAATGGGGTTCTATTTACCTCCATGGCACAAGAAGCTTCAGTTGTTCATTCTCACTCATTATATCTCTATTAAATGGATAGGACATTTTTCTTCAGTCTTGTTAGCAAACCTAGTTCTAGTTTCTAACTTCTTTACCAGATCTTTTTCTGGGCTTCACTCCTGGATCCAGAATGTCTCCATCCCCCACCCTCACCCCCACTCCCGCTCCTACCAGATACCAGATTTGATTTCTTTCATTTTTTATTTTTTTTTTAATTTCAGAAGTTTCAGTCACAAATAGTTCCAGTCCTTTAAAACAGTCTCTGTGGGGAATCTTGCTGTGTCCCCTCTTAATTTTTTTTTTAAAATGTAGTCTGATGTTGTTCTTTCACTGTTACTAATAAATATATGTTTATTGTGTCTTGAAATGGTCTTTCTTCGGTGCATAACAGCACAAGGAAGAGTCTTAGCTAGACTTTGCCAATGAAATTAATAAGAGTATCATGGAAGTTACCAGTGCCATTTTGCCTGGAGTGTTCAGTGAAACCCTCTGTGATTGGGTTTCCAATTCCATCCGAAAATACCAATGCTGGCAGAGAGCCGGTTCTAGTATGGCTTTGGCGCCCCTAGTTGGCATTCTGTGGCTGTCCTGAAGAATGAAAATCAGTGAGGGAAACACCCAAGGCAAGCCATACACAGCATAGTGATCATGCCAAATTCCACAGCAACTCTGCCAACATCCACCAATTGTGGAGCAGTGTGCTGCCAACATCCTCTGTGACTGATACACATCAACAGAGCCAACTGCTGCTTGTTGATGCAGCCACAGCTCATGGATATCATGCAACCTACTCACAGAAAGCCTGAAGAAAAGAACATTTACTTTCAAGGATGCCAGTTGCATGAACAGCAGGAAACCCAGAAATAATATACAAGAGTTTCCCCAGACATGGGCTCAAGTCCCCATGCACAGCTGAGCTCCTTTTTAACCAAGCATACAGAGGAGGAATTAAGCCTGTTCCTGTCACAGCATTCCCACACTCTCCTTGCTCATTCAGCAGAAGGCAGCAACAAGAGAACAGACAGCTGTAGCCTTGCCCAAGACAAGTACAGCCATTGCCCCACTACCCAAACAAGATGAGGTGATGCATGGGAGCCTTTTCTGCAGCCTGCCCTGGCTAGGGGAGGTAAGGAAATGTTTTCCTCACAAGTGTAATATGCTCTGCACGTGCTCGAGAGCACTTTGCACTGAAGTAACTTTTTTTAAAAATGGATTGTCCGCATTGGAGGAAGAAATTTCATATGTGGTCAGAGGTCTGGGACCTGCCTACCTTAGGGACCGTCTCTCCCCACATGTCCCCCAGAGAGTGCTGAGGTCGGGGTCTCAGAACCTCCTTATAATCCCTGGGCCAAAGGAGGCCCGTCTGAAAGCGACCAGGGACAGGGCCTTCTCGATTGCAGCTCCCTGTTGGTGGAATCAGCTCCCGGAGGAGGTGAGGGCCCTGCGGAACCTTGAACAGTTCCGCAGGGCCTGTAAAACAACCCTCTTCCGGTTGGCATATAATTAACTGTGAGCAGAATGCCTGAATATTAAATCTTAAACATCAGATTACTGAATATTGGAAATTTGAAGGACTGATTTAAGTAATAGTAGCATAGTGTATATCGATGTGAGTTTTATGTATTTTTAGGCTTTTATGTATTTTATTGTATAATTTTAATTGTATTTAAATCGACCTTTGTTAGCTTTTATTGTTGTAAGCCGCCCTGAGCCCACCTCGGTGGGGTAGGGCGGGATATAAATCGAATAAAGTAAGTAAGTAAGTAAGGTGCTTTGCCCTAGGTGCCAGAAAAGGTACTGCATTCCTACAAAACAAGACAGGTAACAACTCAGTTTGAAGCTTGGAATTGTCACTGTATACATAGTTATGTTGGAGTACATATTTCCAAGTGAAAATGACGAAGCTGCATTCTTTCTGCAAGGGATTACTCAGTAAGAAGACGACAATTTGGATAAACAGGTACCAAAAAAGTTAATTTCACGTTGTTACCTGCTCCCCATCTGCCCATCAAAAGACAGCACTGTATCATTTTCATAAAAGCACACGTATTAAAGGAAAAGGCCAGTTCCGGGAAACATGGCAGAGATGTCAGTTCCTCAGCCTACTTCCTCACCTTGAGTGCCTTCGGTCCCAGAGGACCAGCTGCCACTGAAAGTGGGGGGGGGGGGAGTGGAATGTAACAGACTTCAAAATACTTCTCTCCTTTGGAATTTCCAGATTTTGAAGAATTGCCTAAAATCAGAGGCCGTCCTCATTCAAGTAAATGTGCTTCTCTTGAAAGGAATCAATGCTACGCAGAGGAAAAATTAGGCAATATTTTTCACTTTTGCATTTCTCTCTGAAATGTTTTGGGGAGGAAGACGAAAAGATCCCATGATTTAAATGGCTCTGTAATAAATCCTCAGCTGTGTGACAGCTTCGTAAAAAATGCAAGCCTTAATTCCATATGTGCTATACATGGGTCCTCCAATTATATTCCTGAATTCCATGCTTTAGAAACACACACACACCATTTTGAAAAGGTAAAACTAGGCTAATATCTAAATTAGCTATTCCCTTTTATAATTTCTTCTCTTGGACTTTTCTGATTTGCAGTTGTGGGAGATCCTCTGGATTAACCCACCAAGAGAATACACACTCAAACAGCATATGTTAAGAGTGAAGGATGAATTGGCAATTAGCAATGTTAACAGTTTTACTTTCTGTCTTATGTCCTCAGGTGGATTTATTTAGTTAGTTATACCCTGATATTCTCCTCAGCAGGGACTCCAAAACAGCTTGCAACATTATCCTCCCTTTCTCCATTTTATTCTCATAGAAAACCTGTGATAGGTTAGACTGAGAGCAGCCCAAGGTCAACCAGCAAGCTTCCATTGCAGAGTAGAGATTTAAACCCAGAGCTCTCAGTTCCTAGTCCAGCTCTCTAACCACAACATGTTGCTGGATATGGGGCACAAGATACAGGTCCATTTAATTGCGTAGTCTGCTGTTTCAGATAGGAATTACTATATCCTTCCAGAGAACCTGAACCTACTGGCCATTGCAGTCCATGATGAAAAAAAATCTGTCATGTGTGTTCAATAAATTTCTGCTTCTACTTGTCTTTCTAACTTACATACCCACTGTCTAAAGCTCACCTGATTCTCATGATGAACAACTCTTCCCTTCCAGCACTCTCAGGACGTTCAGCGCTGGAGCAGTGGCAGCAGGAAAAACCAGCAAGCCGCTGAAAAAGTTACTGTCGCTGCTTCCTCCCCACTTCCTCTCTGGATCACATGGGAGGGAAGTGGGGAGGAAGCAGTGACAGCAGCTGCTTTTTCAGTGGGTTGCTGGTTTTTCCCACCAGTGCCGCCCCAGCTCTGAATGTCCCAAGAGCACTGGAAGGCTGGCATAGGAGCCACTGGCCTCCCCGCAGCTTTCCCCACCAATCAGCTGATCAGTGGGGGGGGTGCCTTGAAAGAGCCCTGGGAGCCGGCGCTTCATTGCTGGTTCCTCAGGCATTTAAACTGGGAGGGTGGAAGGGAGGGGGAGGCACTGCAGAGGGGAGCAGGGGGCAGAGGGGAGTGGCACGGGGCAGTGTGGGGGCAGGAGGCATCGAGGCTGCCTGGAACGCCATGTGCCCTCAGGCCTGGCATGGTTGTAAAGCAACCACAACAAGATTGCTGAGGCTTCAAAGCTTTGGTTTCTGTAAAGCATGGACATGGAGGAAGCAGGAGTGGGCTTAAAAGCTAGAACAGCTTCAGAAAGGGTCCCATACCTCTCTCCTTTCATGTTCCCTGATGAAGGAGTGCTTGCTGGGGATAGGCCCAGTGGTGGGCAACCACCAGAGACTCACTATCCCTATCACTTAGCCTACCAGTGGTGGCCACCCTGCAACTGGACTGGGCTTGATGGCCACCATATGAGTAAACCCAGCCCAGCATGGGCAGTCATTGCACAGCTCAGCCAGGTTTTTCCTGAAGAGGCTGCTGGGGGAAGGAGGGAAGGAAAGCTAAAGACAGAGGAGAAGATAAAAGCAGGTTGGTGAGTGGGTGAGAAAAAGAGAAGGAAACAAGGAAAGGGGAGAAGTGATGGGGTACCAGGGAAGAGAAGGTGGAGATGGGGGGGAGAGGATACAGGTGAAAATGAGATACTTCCAACAAATCTTTGCAGGTTCCCTGAATATTCACCATGATTTCTGGAGTGGATTAGCATATTGTTAACCCAGAGAAATCTGAAATATGGCCTGGATCAAGGAATGAAATATTCCCAGATGCCACAGCTGCTGTCCTGATTTTCAGCAAAGGCTTCCTGTGTCATCGCTCATGCATGAGCACTACACTGCTACACCAGTGCTGTTTTGCTTTATTGACAGATGACAGTTTTCAGTAGCCTGCCCAAAATAAACATTCTGACAGTCCACAATTCTTAAATCCCATTAAATAAAATATAGGAAATATATCCATATGTGCATACTTATAAGAGAGAGTGTTCCCATTAGTTCTCTTAATATTCCATGAATATCGGTGCACAGAAAATGCACAAATCTGTTTAATGCTGCACTTCCAAGCTGGTGGGGCTATTGGAAGAGAGCCACATCAGATGCCCATGCCATTTCCATTGGCTAGCAAACACGTTAAGTTTTGAGAATAGTATGTTTTTCTTTCTCTGGACACATTGCTTTCTTCTCCCTACCCCCACCCCAATTTCATGGCTTGGGCCCACAGGCTGTTTAATTTCCTTGCTCAGACTTCTGATGCCGTTTGTGTCTCTGCAGCATTATATGGGTGATTTCTTATTCAATGGCTCAGGGTGACTCCAATCTATGTGAGCAGTTACTGAAGGGTTTTCATGATGTGACAGCCAAGTCAGCTAGCTGAATAACAAAGGCAGAGCCATCAACCTTGCATGGTGTGGGATGTCGAATTAGATTCACTGGCAACAGCATCTATATTGCTGCAAGGAAAAGCTGCACTTCATTAAGCCAGTGGGCGATGAGGTGATATGTTCTAAAACAGGGCCAGATTAGAATTTGCATTCCATTCACACAGCAAGGAAACATGAACTAACATTGTACTTTGAATGCAACAAAGCTAAAAGGTGGATAGAGATGGCCAGGACTGGCCAACGTATGGCAGTTTTCGGTGGTATGTAATATAGGATTGGGAAGTCCAGGAACTGACTAGTCAAATATGGTTGATTGACCAATCAATCCATTCCCACTAATTGATAGATAGTGGTCAAATAGTGGCAGTTATTTCATTACGTCAATGTCTATGGCATCATGGAATCTAATGAAAGCAAAGGTTGAATGAGGTTTCTTTAATGCTAAGTTCAGCAAAAGTCAAACTCTCACATATTCACAGAGCTTTCAATATGGAACAGATATATACCCCTACATTACAGGGTTTTTTTCTATAGACCTTTTGTGGTGCTCTACCTTCTCACATGGACTACCTTCCCCAACTGGCCATGTACTGTAATTTCTGGTAACTCTGAAGAGAAACTGGGACATCAGCTTACAGGGGCAGCAGCAAGAATACACAAACACAGTGACATGGGTCACAAGTCCTCTGCAACAACACAGTACATTGAATTTACTTTAGGGATAGGAAAGCCTCTCCAGTTGTTCTGGAAAGTTCATCTGATGGATAGAATCTTCAAAAAAAATGAGTCTTTAGCAAAAGTGGTTGGTATCCATATCAAAAATGGATCTCAATGTTGGCATTTTTGCTGCCTGGGATTTTGAAAGATTGGTAATAGTGGGGTAGAATAGAATAGAATAGAATAGAATAGAATAGAATAGAATAGAATAGAATAGAATAGAATAGAATAGAATAGAATAGAATAGAATAGAATAGAATAGAATAGAATAATGCTTGTATTATAATATTAAAAGTTGCCCCATATTGCAAGATGGGGTTAAATGGGCATTACGCATCTGAAAATGTCAAAGATGGTCTGGAACAGTGTTCCCTCTAAGATACAGTCTTGTGAGTAAAAATTCTACTTTGTGAACTACTGGCATTAAAGTTGTGAGCTACTGCATAAATTAGTGTTCTCTGGGGTCATCCTTCCTGAGCTAAGACAAAAATCTGTGAGCTGGAGACTAAAAATCTGTGAGCTAGCTCACGCTAACTCAGTTTAGAGGGGACACTGGTCTGGAAGATAGCCGTTTGCATAATTAATACTTTGTCACCGTTCTAATGATTTAACACTTTAAATACTTAACTCTATTTGATCATACAGATGCCATCTTTAGTTTAAATGCAGTTTATGGCCATTTTAAGACAAAAAGTCTTCTTGCCAGGACTCTGAGTGTGTTCACACACACTAAATAACATGCTTTGCAACTGGATTTTTACTGTTAAGAACAGCAAAACAGACATCCTCATCCCCCTATTATACCATCTAACTGGCCTCCAGCAATGACTGCCATTTCAACTGGGGTCAATACTGTTGACATCTTAGGGCAACTTAAAGCTGCCCATGTGCTCAAACCATCCATGCCGTCTTAAATAATTAATTTTAATTTATTGGCTTAATTGTTTTAACTATTCTGATGTTTTATCGTTGATTTCACTGTTTTAGCATGTTGGAATCTGCCCTGAGCCCTTATGGGAAAGGGCGGACTATAAATGTACAAATAAATAAATAAATCTACTTGCAAACAGTTGCCATGTAAAAGCACCCTGTCTCTTTGTTAGCATGACACTGAAAAGCAACTAATAATCACCAGCTAAGAAGGAACTAAAATGTTTCAATAAAATGTATGTTATAAACAAAAAAGAACAGGAATATCATTATAATGAACTATATGCTCATGCCTCAAAATATTTTGTAAAATACTACATTCCTTACTGGTCTCTCTTTCCCCTTCTCTTTTAAAAATTCTATTTAATTGTTTTCCTTCTTTTATATGTGAAATTACATGGCATGTATTTGATTTTTCTCATATATATGTTTGTTTATCATCCATCTGTCTATCTAGACAGATGAATAGGCAGACAAAACACTATGATAAGGACACCTGTATTGTATATTGTAAAGCCAGGGCCATAAACAAGGATTGATTTAGGAAGAAGTTGAGAAGGATGAGCTGCGATAAAAATATGACATTGGTGCATTGTTTTTAACTTATTTTCATATTAAGTAATACATGTGTAAACAGATAATAAGCAGTAGGAGGATCTTGTGAGAGCTGCTGCTGAGAACAAAGCTTTCCGAAATAGAAGGCCTGTGTGTTTTTTGTGTGGTGATGTTCTGGATGTGTCTATCTTCATCAAGCCTCAGTTTGCATTTACAGAATGAACCTCCGGCATATAATATAAGAAATAGTTTGTTCTCTTTGTGACATTTTGTGACTGAAAGTGCAAGTGCAAATTAAAGAGGGAACTGAGAATGTGTGAACAATGAAGTGAACAATAGTGAACAATGAAGTGATAATAACCTTTTCCTTTACAATCTCAGAGCAACATGGAACTGTTAAAGAATCATTATCATCCTTCTGTAGGATTATTCCTCATTCTGTTTCATATCTCAGTACAATAAATATCAAAGTTCATACATAATACTATCAAAAGGTCTTTTCACACTGATGGCATCGGGCCTGCCTCCAAAAATGTATGCCTTCTTGCCTTCTTGTCCTTAGGCTTTCTGACTATTGCAACAGATCCTGGCTTTCTCAGCCTGCTCTAAGTCTCTTCCTTTCATTAGTTGATATGCTCTGATGTCACACTGGCCCATGGAAGTGTGTAGAAACACACAGCTAAGAGAATGTGGTAATCTGAGAATTTGAATTTTGCACTCTGTAAACTAAGTTAGATCACTACAGCCTATTGTCCTAGAGCTTTGGGATGACCCCACAGCTTTTTCCAGACAAAATTCAGTGTTTGCACATGAATTTGCTATATTCTGCACTCCTATGAGCTCCTGCTGAATCTGAGGCCTACTGCTAACTCAGGCAAAGTGGCCACTTAGGGTTGCCAAGTCCAATTCCAGAAATATCTGGGGACTTTGGGGGTGGAGCCAGGAGACTTTGGGGGTGGAGCCAGGAGACACTGGGGTGGAGCTAGGAGCAAGGGTGTGACAAGCACAATTAAAGGGACCTCACAACTTTTTAAATGCCTTCCTTCCCTCCACCCTCCCCTTCTCTGATTTCTTTCCCCCCAGCAAGCTGGGGACACATTTTACTGACTTCAGAAGGATGGACGGCTGAGTCAAACTGGAACCGGCTACCTGAACCAGCTTCCGCTGGGATCGAACTCAGGTTGTGAGCAGAGGGCTCCAGCTTCAGTACTGCAGCTTTACTGTGTGGTCCCCTTTGGGGCACTCCCGGCCCCAAAGATCGAGGGCATTGAATGTGCCGGCCTGGTATTGGAGGCTGGAGAGGGTTTGGCGATCTGGCTGGTATACCGTACGCCTAACGCACCAGCCAGCACCTTACCGTCCCTACTCGAGGCGGCGACAGGCTGGGTGCTGGAGCACCCAAGGCTGGTGATCCTGGGTGACTTCAACGTCCATGCTGATGACCCGACCTCTAGTCAGGCGACGGTCCTGGTGTCATCCATGGCGACACTAGGACTCTCTCAATTTGTTACAGCCCCCACTCATCAAGCCGGACACATGTTAGACCTGATCTTTGCAGCCGGGGTTACAGTGGACGATATAACCACTGAAGTGGTGCCATGGTCGGACCATCTTGCCCTTAAGGCTCGTGTAGATATGCCACCCCAAACCTGTTTAGGTGAGGAGCCCATTATGGCTCGCCCGCGGAGCCAAACGGCCCTGCGGGATCCCTGGCCCTCTGGCGATTCCCTCAGTGGCCTGGTTGAGATATGGAATAGCCAACTATCTAGGGCCATTGATGAGATCGCACCTCGGCGCCCTCTACAGCCTCGGAGTAGGCTGGCACTGTGGTACACCCCAGAATTGCGCCAGCTGAAACAAGGCCTTAGACGGCTAGAGAGGCAATGGCGACGCACCCATGACGAAGTGACTAGAACATCTTATAGGGAGTTTATGAGGTCCTATGAGATGGCCATCAAGGCCGCAAAGAAAACATACTTTGCAACCAAGACTGCGTCTGCAAATTCACGCCCGGCACAATTATTTAGGATAATTTGAAATTTCACTACATTGCCACAAGGCAAGCCAAACGTTAAGGAATTGGAAATAGGCTGTGAGGCATTTGCGAAATTTTTTGCAGACAAGGTCCAATCACACCACCATGACTGCCCTGCCATATTGGATACAGTGAGTGAACTCGAGGCTCCGTGTGTGTCTTCTGATTTGATCCTGGACTGCTTCGACCCGCTCAGCTTGGAGGAAGTTGACAGAATCCTTGTCACTGCATGCCCAACTACGTGTGATCTGGACCCATGCCCCTCCTGGTTAATTAAGGCCTGCCGGGAGGAGCTAAGATGTCCTATACGGGACATATAAATAGATCTCTTTCAGAGGGCTCTTTTCCAATGCCCCTGAAGGAGGCAGTGGTCCGCCCTCTCCTGAAAAAGGTTACATCAGACCCAGCCGAATTGGCTCACTATCGGCCAGTCTCAAATTTGCCCTTTTGGGGCAAAATTATTGAGAGGGCTGTGGCGTTGCAGTTACAGGGCTTCTTGGATGACGCTTCCACCTTGGATCCATACCAGTCCGGCTTCTGTCCGGGCCACGGGGTGGAGACGGTGTTGGTCGCCCTCATGGATGATCTCCGGCAACATCTGGATCGAAGCGGCTTGGCAGTACTGCTGCTGTTAGACCTATCGGCCGTGTTCGATATGGTCGATCATCGGCTGCTGACCCGCCGCCTCGCTGACGCAGGAATTTGGGGGCTAGCCTTACAATGGCTTTCCTCCTTCCTTGAAGGTCGGGGACAAAGGATGGTGGTTGGAGGAGAGATGTCCCAGAGACACCCACTTAATTGTGGGGTGCCTCAAGGGGCAGTTCTCTCCCCAATGTTGTTTAACATCTTTATGCGCCCCCTTGCCCAGATCGCTCGAAGACATGGGCTGGGTTGCCATCAGTACGCTGATGACACCCAGCTCTATCTACTGATGGGCGGCCGGGCCACTGACACCCCTATAGATTTGGACCGGGCGTTGCAAGCCGTGGCGGACTGGATTAAGCTGAGTGGGCTGAAGCTGAATCCAGCGAAGACAGAGGTCCTTTGCGTGGGTCGTGGCAGGCTGGGTGCGTCACTGATACCAGTGCACCCGGTCAGAAGCCTGGGGGTGCTACTGGAGTCCTCCCTGACAATGGAGGCACAGATAGCAGCCACTGCTAAGTCCGCCTTCTTCCATCTTAGAAAGGCGAGGCAGTTGGCTCCCTACCTAGAACGTAGCGACCTAGCAACAGTGATCCATGCAACAGTCACCTCGAGATTAGACTACTGTAATGCCCTCTACATGGGGCTGCCCTTGTGCCGAACTCGGAAACTGCAGCTAGTGCAGAACGCGGTGGCCAGGCTGCTAGTGGGACTGCCCCGGTGGGAACACGCGCGGCCTAGGCTGAGGGAACTGCACTGGCTGCCAATTGTATTCCGAGTCCGCTATAAGGTGCTGGTTATTACCTTTAAAGCCCTACATGGCCGAGGACCTACCTACCTTAGGGACCGCCTCTCTCCATATGTTCCCCAGAGAGCACTGAGATCCAGCTCCCAAAGTCTTCTAAAAATCCCTGGACCAAAGGAGGCCACACTGAAAGTAACGAGGGAGCAGGCCTTCTCAATAATGGCTCCCCACTGGTGGAATCAGCTACCGGAGGAAGTGCGAGCCCTGCGGGATGTTAATCAATTCCACAGGGCCTGAAAAACTACCCTCTTCCAACAAGCTTATAGGGAACTCTGAATGTGACAACTAGCCATCTGGATAGACATCCTACTGAATATAGCACCTTTAATTTATTATGGTTTTATAATTTTTATGTAACTTTTAAACTGTATTTTAACTGTATTTTTTATGAATTGTATAACTGAACATGGTATACCATGTCCTGTTAGCCGCCCTGAGCCTGCTCCGGCAGGGAGGGCGGGATACAAATAAAAATTATTATTATTAAATGTGATGATCAGAACTCTTGTGCTTGCCACACCCTTGCTCCTGGCTCAACCCCCCAAAGTCTCCTGGCTCCACCCTCAAAGTTCCCAGATATTTCTTGAGTGGGACCTGGTGTGGGAGGGGGAAGCCTTGTGTTTCTTTACTGCTGCTGAATTCAGCAAGGAGGGGCAGACCTGTGGAATGGGGCAGAGAGAGAGGGAGGACCAAGGGTGCCTTTTGAGGAAGGAGAGGGAGGCTAAGGAGATGGGGGGGGCAGCGGAGATGCCTGGGCTCGTGCAGAATGGAAAGGGAGCTCAGAATTCAAAGTCTGGCACAACAGCCTTTCTGCAGCCCAGGGATGGAGTGGATGCGCCTGCCAAGTGTATGCGGGGGGGGGGCTCTTCTCCGGTTCACCTTAGCTGCTCCTCCGAGATGGGCTAAGGCTGAGCCCATCTCGGAGGAGCAGCTAAGATGAAGCGGAGAAAAGGCGGTAGCAACGAAGCGGCGTCGCCCGCTCCGCTCTGCCTCTGAGGTGAAATCAGAGAAGGGGAGGGTGGAGGCAGGCCAGGAGCGTGGCGAGCCGCGAGTCCGGGTCCTAGAAGGACCCAGATTCACGGCTCGCCATGCTCCTGGCCTGCCTCCACCCTCCCCTTCCCTGATTTTACCTCAGAGGCGGAGCGGGCGATGTCGCTGCATGGTTGCCGCCTCTTCTCTGCTTCATCTTAGCTGCTCCTCCGAGATGGGCTCAACCTGAGCCGATCTCGGAGGAGCAGCTATGGTGAAACGGAGAAGAGGCGGCAGCCGCGCAGCGGCGTCGCCCGCTCCGAGATGGGGCACCTCGCCACACTCCTTGGCGCCGTTTCCCCCCTCCCCCCGCTTCCGTTTTTTTGGGGGAGCGGGGGAAGAGGCTGGAAATCCTGGGGTCCCCCGCCAGGGCGGGAGGGTTGGGAAGCCTATGGCCACTGCAGATCTAGAATTAGAATACAGGGATACAGTTACAATTTCTTATTACCATGATTAACAAAACTATGTAGAAATGATCCCTAAGAGTAAGACACTGGTAAAAGTTGCTAGCATTGTCTTGATTCCAGTCAAGGTGAAGAAGTTTTCCCATAAACTTATGTGTTGTGGGGCACTATTAATACTTGGTATGTCATATCTTGACTTTTTTTCAACTGGTCATTTCATGTCAGGGTGCTCCGTTTCCCTCACTTTAATGTATTGTTCCTTGACATGAAGCTTATTTCCAATTTCTGGCCAGAGGTGAATAAGGCTAACAATCTAATCTGCTGTAGTTTCTACTATGGTTTAGACTGGTGGTGGTGGTGAGAGTATATCTTTTTTCAGAAATATTAAGAAGCACACAGTGATTTTTATATACTGTGATACCATTCAAGTTCAGATTGGTTCTTTAATGACTGGCACTGACCCTTCAAAGCAGCACCCCACCAAAAACAATCCACTCCTGACCACAACCTCATCTAGTGAGGAAGGTTGTCTATAGCCATTCCCACCAAGCAGCCAATAGAGTGGAGATGGGACAAGAAAACAGTTTGTTGTAAAGGTGTGGTAGCATGGTGGTGGTTGTTTTTTCCCCACTAGTCATTATCAGGGCAATGCCCAGAGGAGAGGCATGTAAGCGACATGCCTTGTAACATCTAATCTGACCCAGAATCTCATATATGATTCTATGTTTCATAGTGTTTTAATGACATTTGTGTTAATGTTTTATTTTTAATGGGCTGAGAAGGGGGAAATAATTATATTTAAATAAATAACTAGAAGTATGAGTTATGCTCACTATCATTAGGAATAAGAAGGAGTTTAAAGTGTGCATTTAAAAAAAAAGATTTTGCTGCTTGTTAGAGCTTGCTAGCAACCACAGTAATAATTCATTTAAAACAGAAAATTATTTTGATTCTGGCTATAACGAGGACCAAAGCAATCTCAGTTTCCCAAGATAATTCTGCTTTCTTGGTTCAGCACAGGATGGAGTGATAATTGCTGCTAAGGGAATTACCAAGGAAATAAAAGGAAGAGGCTAACAATTCATAGAAAGTGGATGGGGCTTATTTTGACACCTGGAGGTTGCTACTGTTGGTGGCCCCAGATCCAGAGCCCCAGGTTGGCTCCAGTGCAAATATAGACCAACTCTGCGGCTCTCTCCAATATCCCTCACAGCTTCCAGATCCCTAATGAATACCACAGCAGAAATTGGAAGGAGCCATGGATCAAAATGTGCTTCCACAGCAACTGGTGAAAACGGATTGCTTGAGCCAGGGAAAGCTGAAGCCCAGGGGCAGAGCAACTGCTAGTGAGGAATCAGTCACAGAGTGTTGGTTTGACTGAGCTTTTCCATTCATTCCAAGGGTCAGGTCTGTAAATGCATCCCTTTTTGCTCCCTGGGAATTAAGTAAATAGAATAGCCTTGCTGGATCAGACCTGTGGGTCATCTGGTTCATAAACCTCTTTCACACAAATTGGGTTTCCAGCTGATCTCCAGACTGATTTCCAAACAACAGAGATCAGATCTCTTGGAGAAAATGGTTGCTTTGGAGTCTGGACACACTGGCTGTTAACAGAAGGCCAGTTTGGGGTGGATGGGAGGCACCCCAAATTGGGCCAGCTCAAAAAGAAGTGTCCTGAAGTGTCCACACGCTCCCCCGCAAGCTGTCCCCATCCTGTCTGCCAGGCAACTTGGTGTGATTAGGCGGCTGTTGCACATCACTCCCTGTAGCTTGGTTTGGGCTCCTTTTTTTCATTCATTTTATGGTTATGTGCATGTGCACTCAAGTACCTATGTGCCTATGCACTTGAAACCAATATATATTTTTTTAACAAAAAAGGCCAGAAATAGCTTGGGTGGCTTGGCAGGTTCACACTGCCAAGGTGCCTCGCGTGTGTGCTTTTGCGTCCAGATGCCAAAGAGGCAACTGGCATGCAGCTCAGAAATTTGCTACCACTTCAAAGTGGTAGCTTTTTGAGCCACTCTAAGGATGTCAAAGGACAGGGTGAGTACAGGATGGGGATGGGTGGCAGGTGTGTGTGTTTGGAAGAGTTTTTCATGTCAGTTTCTGAGGCATCTCTGAGTCACCCCAAACTGCTCATCTGTTATCAGCCATTCTGTTGCATTATATCCCCAAATCTTTAGGAGTTTCCCAACCCAGAGATGGTAACCCTAGTGGACAACAAGTTTCCCTAGAAGGCCAAAAGGCCAAGGTCTTCATCTGATGTTGCCTCCTTGCTATGGTATTCAGAAGTTTGCTGCTTATGAATGTGGAGGTTCCCTTTAGTCAGTATGGCTAGTAGCCATCAGTGGACTTCTCTTACATGAATTTGTCTAATTGTTGAATCAAGGTGCAAATTAAAAGAAAACAGAAGACTGTCCTTGTAAGCCACTCCTGTATTTAAAAATGCAATGCAGGCAAAAGTATGTGTGCATCTGCTAACACTTTATCAATGCAGGTATCATTGCATACCCAGAGACTGGCATGTTTTGTTTTGCTCTGGTGGATCTCACAGCCAAAGGGACAGCTTATCTCTTCAGCAGTGAGAACTCCCAAAGTAAAAACAGCATGCAGTGCTCCTGCTTCACTTGTGACTTCCTCCTGCACCCACAAGTATTGCCTTTGGAATGGCCTGAAGTCAAAGGAAAACATTGTGGCAAGGGGTTAATTTGATTGATATTGTTTTTAAGAGCATACCATTATAGTACCATTTCTAGCTGAACCTGGAGCACCTTCCAACATTCTGTGCTTCTGCAGCCAGGTCCAGAGTGCCTTCCAGCATTCCCTGCCACCATGGCCATGCATAGAGCAACACCTGGTGTCCCCACTGCCAGAACTAGGCAGGAAGCAGCTCTTGGCATTCCTCACCACTATGGTTGGGCCCAGAACTCCCCCCCGCGATCCCCACCCCTGCAGCCAGCCCAGAGCAGCTCCCTGTTAGGTGTTCAATAACTTTTTACTTTGGGAGAGAATTTTTAAAACCCTGTAATTTTTTAACATTTCAGATTTTTCTGCACACTTGGAGTCCCCAAGTATACAGAAAAAATCAGTTTAGTCTCCACATTGCCCAATCCACAGATTTAGATATCCGCAGATTGCAGCCATGGGTGGCTAATAGTATATAGATATTTATGCTCCACATAGCTCTCTACAGTAACCAAGTTGTAACAGTAACCAAATTGGAGTTTCTGCGTTTATTTAAAGGGAAAACCCATCTTGAGTGCATTACAATACTCACCTCAAGGTTACCATGGCATGACTCTGTATGGCCACATCAATCCAGTCAAGGTAGGGAGTCCTCTTGTGGGCTAAATGAAGCTTTAAGACAGCTAAGTTAGGTAGTCAGTGAGGAACAGCTGAATCCCATCAAATGAGCATATAAAACACCACATTTTTTAAAGGAATAACATATTAAAGAAGTTTTAAAAATATAATAGTTGAGAACAGATTTTTACAGTATCAAAACATAGCCATCATTGAAATTATGTGGACTGTAAGGCTTTGTTTCAAATTTAGAGCCAGTGTGGTACAGAGAGGCCGACTCTAAATCTGAGGAACCAGGTTTGATTGCCCCCCTTCTCCACATGAAGCCTGCTGGGTGACCTTGAGCCAGTCACAGCTTTCTAAGAACTCTCTCAGAACTCTCTCAGCCCCACCTACCTTACAAGATGCCTGCTGTGGAGAGAGGAAGGGAAAGTGATTGTAAGCCATTTAGAGACGCCTTGTGTTAGGGAAAAGAGGGGAGGAACCTCTTCTTCCCTCTTTTATTTTGGGCCAATCACCAACTGTGACTTTGAATGAACAGATGAGATGTGAAATCATGGAATTCTTTCAAATATTTTACTTTCTAACTTCTGAGAAATAGGAAGCTGAATGGGGAAATGGAAAGGTGCATTAAAGGGAATGGATCGAGGAAGTCAAGGAGGCAAGATGCTGGGGGGTGGAATGGTGAGTAGACTGCAGATAGAGAAACAGAAATCAGAAGGGAAGCTGTGCAGTGCAGGAGGAGCTGGTTGAAGGAGTGAAGCATCAAAGAAAAAAGCAGATGGAGAGAGGGAAAATAAACAGGAAGGTTTGTTTACTGCTGCTGGGAAGAATGAGGAGAAGAGCAGAGGAGTTGAAGAAGGAAACAGACGGCAGGTCAGCTGAGCAAGGAAGAGTGCCTGGAGGTGAATTTTGCATAGTAATTTGAAATTAAGTAGCCAGGTCTTCAACAGCAGGTCTCTAATATAAAGGTCTTTAGTACCAAAGACAAAAAAAATCATCAAGAGAAATCTAAACTATATTAAATGAATGTAGGGCAGAAGAAGCAGCATTACAAGCTATAAAAAGAGATTTATCCGGAGTTTGGAATTGAACTATATGGGTTCATCAATAGTACATTACAAGCCAGGATGCTTTTTCTCCCATCTGGTGCCATAGATCAAAGGACATAAGAGAACATCATTCTAAAACACTAAGACAGGAATAGTACCATTCATATTTACACACAATGCAGCAAAAATCCTGATTCAATTTTAGTATAGAAGCAACAGTCTCATTTATGTTAAGCTATGTCTGCACCAGATTGTTCTGAGTGAGATCTGGTTCTTGGACATCCCAAGAACAGTTGTTGTGATCATCAAGGTAGTGTCCCTAATCACATTTCCATTTCTGAGTTTTATTCTGGAAAAGGGTGTATCTCACTAAAGAAGGTGCTTGATTTCCGAAGAGCTCATTTCAAGGAACATTGTCCTCTCCAAGTTGCTTCTTGAAAGGGCAAACAGAAGCAGTCCCGTGAGCAAATTTACTTTTGAGTAAATGTCCCCAAGTACCACTTCCAACAGCAAACCTTGTTGCATCTCTTCTTGTTAGTCAGTTTCTTTTGTGCCTGCTCCATGCCAAAGGAGAAAGAATAAAATAATGTGAACCATGGGACAGGATTGGCCCCCCTTCATCAGCATCCACATTTTACCCAGTGTCTTCAAAGGCCTTTAAAGAGGAAGGGGCAAAACTGTATCATTCCATTCCAAATGAAAAGTGTTTCCTTCTGCAAAAATTTTTGAGTCTTTCTAGTTTCATAGGTGAGGCATAAATTGCCTTTAAGCTCTTCTCACACAATATTTGTGATGATCATCTTGAGTCGGATGAAGAAACCAAATAGAGGCATTTGTAATATGAGCCAACATTTTCAGCTGCTGTGTATTACACATTTGCATCACACCTGATCAGAGCAGTAACATGTTTTAAAATTTACTTATCTCACATTCTGGAGGGGACAGTCAAAAGCCAAATGAAAATATAGCATCAAACAAAAATATGAATAACTTAAAATCAACCAAGAACAGTACAAATATAAAAACTAAAGGTTTGCAAAAAAATCAAACTTGAGGAGTAGCAACAAATAAAAGTCAATAGAGAGAAGTTAAAAATAATCAACAGAAGTCCTAGGATAACTTTTAAAAAAAATGTTTTTCACATAGCATCCACAGCCCAGCCAGGACAACCGCAATTGTGACTGAACACTCCCTAGCCTTACTCCTCAAGCCCAAGCCATGGAGTGGCAAAAATATATTGACAATAGGTAGTCAATAGAAGAACACGACAAGCACAAAGTCACTGACTTCTTGAGATTTCTTGGAATTACAACAATTGTACAGAGGTCTGTTCCCCTGGGGAAAATGGCTGCTATGTAGGGTGGACTCTACAGCATTATACCCCGCTGAATTCTCATTATACCTCTTGAGATTGAAGAAGAGAGGAAAACTAATTGGAGGAAGGCCAAGTATTGTTTATTTGCTTAAGGAATATACATGGCACCTCTCCAGAGATCTTCCTGATTTCAAAGTTTTTCCTAGCAGATAAGGTAAGAAAAACTGGCCTGACCAGTCAACTTCTGGACAGGTGGCATTTTTTCTTGTCTCTTTGGAACATATTGGCTTTGAAGGTAAGGAAACACAGTGGAGGAACAGTGAACTCACAGGGTGATGTGAGGGTAAGCAGACACTTGTGGTTTTATAGGCAATCACCAAGAATTTAAGCAAATAGGCCCCAGTATAGATCTTCACTATCAGCAAGGTATGTTCCTTATGAGCAATGCTGGCCAGCAATCCTGCTACCATGCTCAACATGAGAAGAGTGCTGGATTAGACCAGTAGCCCCATCCCGCTTCCGCACTGTGAACAACCAACTTAGGTAGGATTGCCATGTCCAACTCAGGAAATTCCTTTGGACTTTGGGGGTGGTGCCAGGAGACTTTGGGGGTAGAGGCTGGAGACTTTCCCATTCCCTAAATAAATTAATAAATAAAAATTAAGCTGTGCAGTTCCCTTGAATAATCTTATTTTCCGCCTCCTCTTTTCTGCCTTAAAAGGGTTTCCCAGCAGCTGAACTTCCACTAAATGAAAGTGAACTCACACACATTCACAAAGCAGCCGAAATAAACAGTTTGCAAGCTCACACTTTTGTGATCTCAATAGGGCAATTTACTCACAGAAGTTGCTGAATGTAGCAGTCTACTATATTTCAACCACCTTCTTCAGACTAACACAGGAAAACAAAAATACTGAGCAGGACAGTCTATCCACCCCATAATAAGGTTCTGGTTAACTCTTCACTATCCATACAAATGACTTCTGAAACAAATGCCAAACAAACAGAGAGACTGCACTGACTTCCCCTCTCACACACTCACCGGGAAGAGCCATGTGGCTCTGCCTGCTTACTTCACCCTCATACACCTTTGTCCAGCTGAGATTTAAAGACACACAAACCTTCCAAAACACAAACAGTTCTTTGCAAGCTTTTTCAAAGCCTGCTGAGATTAAAGGCACATGGTGGCTGTTGGAGCAGGGCTTCCCCTCGCTGGCCAGCTGGCTGGTGACAGGGAGGAGCCTGCAAAACTGGGGAATCCTCTGCTGGGACCTGAGGACTGCCAAGCCTAAATTTAGGATTGCCAACCTCCAGGTGGAGCCTGAAGATCTCCCAGAACAAGAACTGATCTCCAGGTGACTAAGATCAGTTCCCCTGCAGAAAGTGCTTGCTTTAGAGGGTGAATTCTATGGTATTATACTCCACTGAAGTCCCTCCTCTCCTTAAAGCCACCCTTCCCAGCCTCTACCACACATATCTCCAGGAATTTCCTAATCTGGCATTGGCATCCCTAGTACCAGCTCCAAACAATTTGAATCTTCTGTACAGTCTTCAAAGGCAGCCTCACAATGAACCCATTGCAGTAATCAGTGCAATGCATCTTGTGCCATGTTTGTGTGTATGCATGCACATGTGCTTTATGTTTAAAATCAAGGTGGCTGAGCTGGTAAAGCTCTGATTCAAATTAAAAGCAAAAAAGAACTGCAGCTATAGCAGCAACAGTTATGCCTAAGGAAAAGAGAAAGGGCAGGTTATGTTGTTACCTTCACTGATAAGAATTGCTCCCAGGAAGAGTAGGGAGCCCAGGAGAAGAAAACCTCCCTCCTAATGGTGAAAACATCTGGTGATTCTGGCCTTGGTCATTTCCAAAAGGAAACTGAATAATCCTAAACAGAGTTACATCCTTCTTTTTAATCCATTGATTTCAGTAGGTTTAGAAGAGTTATCTAAAACAATAGTCCTGTGGCACTTTAGAAGACTAATTACATTTATTTCATGATGGGTTTTATATCAATCAAAGGCAACCTTTATTGGCATAACCAGGGGGAAAAAAAAGAAATATAGGCCAAGATAGAAGTAAACAGTCCTCAGGAGCTTTCTAGTACAAACAACTTAATGAACATAATTACACTCAAGGCTTAATCAAAAGGATAAAACAAAGTTGCCCCCTATATGATACCCCTAGTGTTTTTAGTTCCTATCTCTTTCACTGCTAGAACCAAGAACTCCACCACCTGCTCAGTGATTGAGGGACATTTGTCTGCTAGCAAGAATTCTGTCATTTATTGAAAAAATAGGGGTTGAGAAAGGTGGTTTGATCAAATGGTGGTAGTGGAAAATCAGCAATGGGCAATCTAATAAGGGCTGCGATCACACACACCAAACAACGCACTCTCAATGCACTTTCCAACTGAATCTTACTGTGTGAACTGGGTTTTATATGTCACAGCCCATGTCTTCAGATAGATATCTACCTGAAAAAGTGGCCTGTGGCTCACAAAAGCTTATATTGAAATAAATGGTGTTAGTCTTTAAGGTGCCAATGGACTTTTATTTTATTTTTCTATGACAGAATAATGTAACCAGGGGTGGAATTCTAGCAGGAGCTCCTTTGCATATTAGGCCACACCTACCTGATGTAGCCAATCCTCCAAGAGTGTACAAAAAAGAGCCTTGTAAACACTTGGAGGATTGGCTACATCAGGGGTGTGTGGCCTAATAGGCAAATGAGCTCCTGCTAGAATTCCACCCCTGAATGTAACTACCTTTTTGCAATGAGACGGAGTAACTCTCCTTAGAATATCACTTTATTTCTCTCACCAATGCTGCAAGCAGATTGCCCCAAAAGGCTGACATCAAAGGCTGTGGAATTCACTGCCACAGGAGGTGGTGGCGGCCACAAGCATAGCCACCTTCAAGAGGGGGTTAGATAAAAATATGGAGCAGAGGTCCATCAGTGGCTATTAGCCACAGTGTGTGTGTGTGTGTATATATATATATATATATATATATATATATATATATATATATATATAAATAATATATTTGGCCGCTGTGTGACACAGAATGTTGGACTGGATGGGCCATTGGCCTGATCTAACATGGCTTCTCTTATGTTCTTAAAGGGAATCATCACATTGAGATGCTACCTTTTTCATCAGGACAGTTTTTGTTTTGGTTGTATCTCATTCTGTTTATTGCCTTTTTCATTTTCCTTCTTGGCCTATTGTCATGTTAAAAGGTAGTATATAAACACTGTACATAAATGAAATCCCACTACAAGCTTGAACATATTTGGTGGCCTGAAGTTATCTCAGCCTCTGCCATTGATTGATGGTGATCAGCTTTGATCAGACCATCCAGGTCACAGCCCTCTGCCAGCCATAACACTGGTCTACTTTACTGGGCTGGGATAATGTATATGAAGAGCTCTGAACATTCAAAGTGTGCTACATGAAAATATTTAAACACTATTGTTTCATATATTTTACTATTCTAGTAAAGCCAGTTACAAATAGAGAATGTGCAAATCATTGTCTGATTTCAACATGTCATGTCCCATTGGATATACATTTGTCTTCTTGATCTTGACTTCAGCAGTTTGGATGCGCAAAAGAGCACAAACTGAATTTAATATAGCCACGGACAGTATTAATGAAGAAGTCTCAAAAGAGAGACCAGGCCTCTCATCACGAATATATTTTATGCACAAACCAAACAACATCAGTCAAATGCATAAAATATGCAAAAGGAGTTCTAGTGTTTCAGCTATGGGGTTTGAGCTGAAAATCATAGGGCATTAGAAATATCTGACCTGTTTTATTGGTTTCTTTTTTAAAAAACGAGATGAGGCGTATATGGACTCATGAAGTTATTGGAATCTACCATTAGCACCAAATTGTTTTAATATGTTTTAATTGTTATACTGTTTAAGATTTTAATTAGTTAATGCTCAATAGTTGTAAATGTTTTCATTGTTGTAAGTTGTCCTGAGCCTGCTTTGGTGGGGAGGGCGAGATATAAATCCAATAAAATAAAAATAAATAAATAAATACCTCAGCCCTCAAGCTCACTGGGCAGCCTTAAACAAGCCACTGTTGGGTCTAGTAATGCGCATCCTGAAATTCTTGAACCAAAATATACCTGAAATATGCCTTTTGTGGTAATTCTGTGTATTTAAATATATATATATATATTGGATGGCATACATAGGGGATATTTCCAGGAATCTGATGCAAGTATTTTTTAAAAACAAATGATAGAAAATTTGCAGAGAACCAAGTTCTAATTTGCAGAAAATATCTCTCTCCTAAAGGCCCCCAAATCTGAAGGGGATTTGACAAATGTCCCTGAAAAATGTGCCATCCGAAACAGACACTGGTTCTGTGTGGATATTTGGTTTGATATTGTTCTGTTTGGGTTCCCAGGTCCGAACTTAGCTATTATTGACTGCTTTGCCCTGGAAGAAGCATGGTATTTCTTTTCCCCATAAGAAACAAAAAAGACCAGAATGACTGGTGGGGTGGGGGGGAGCACCTTGTTCAGGGGTCCATAACATTGGATCCTGATCAATCCTTTTCAAACTCAGGAGACTGTGAGGACTTGATCCTCTGCAGTTTTAGTGCCATTTACTCTAAAAGCATCCATTGCAGATCCCTCTATACTTCCACAAGAAATAATGGGTGTCAAAATCCAGAAATGGCGGGGGGGGGGGGGCTGAAAATAAACCAAACCAGTCCTGGGATACCTGAGCATTCAGGATTAGAATATCTGTACCCTATCCAAAATCCACATTTGATTTTTTTTCCCAGTGCACACACTCCTAAGTTGGTTAGCCTCAGCTCTTTCTCCATATTGATAATAATACAGGCCTGCCTTATAGGGTTAATGTAAGCATTTCTGTGATTCAGCACGGTGTTTCCATGGACATAAAGATTTCCACTTGTAGAATGTGACTTTCTTCCCTCCTCCATCCTGCTGCGGCCCAAAATGTCCTTCCTGCCCATGCAAACACTCTGCCAGACCCAAGCCAATACTTAAAATTTGTTTTGAACATTTGGACTGTGCTTATATAAAAAGAAAGCATGATTCATAGTGTTATGTATTATGTCTGTCACTGTGTCTAAGTCTGAGCTTAAAACATGCTTCAATTACTCTCCAGGATCCTGATGCCTGCATTCTGATTAGCCGTTCTCTTAGAACCGGCCAATCGGGACATGAGGCAATTCTTCCAGGAAATGCAAATGAAGGATCCTGGACAGACCAATAGGAGGGATTGCCACCAACTAAGGGGAGCATGTTTTACTCGGCCACAGTGTATATATCAAATTGAGTTGCCTGTGTTGTTTTTGACTGTTTTTTCTTGAATAAACTGTTGCTGCTTACTTAAGAGCTGACTGAACTCACTTTACAATACTTAGTACATATACAGTATTTCATATACAGTATTTCATATACAGTATTTCATAGTGCACATGTTCAAAGTCCATCACTTGTGCAACCTGTTTTCCCAGAATCATAGAATTAAAGTGGACTGAAGCAGGGGAATGTAGAATGGTTCAAGGATACCACTGTCTTCATACGTCCATTATGCATTAGGCCCTTATTCCATATAGTGGAAACACACTGACACTGAACATAGCCGTTTTTCCATTTATTCAGAAATGGAAAGCAAATGTCCTCTAATTGAATAACTTGACTATTTTGAATTATGTTGTCAAGAAGTAAGTGACTTCGTGCTTGTCAAGTTCTTCTATTGAGCTACCTATTGTCAATACATTTCTGCTGCTCCATGTCTTGGGCTCAGTAATTATCCCAGGCTTTTCAAAATCCAGCTCTTCTTTATGGCAACATCAATGCAGTTGACTTTATAATAGATATTGATGTCAGTGAACATTAAATGTTTTACAGTGGAGCATCATCTCAATGGCATATCTCTCCTGATTGCTATTTATTAAGGAATACTTTTTTTGCTATTTTATGGATCTCTCAAACCACCATGGAACAAAATTAGATAGCTTCACTACAGGCTGTCCTCATATAACTGAAATGTGACCACATTTGTTGTTTGCTAGTGATTCAGCTAAAAAAATGAAGCATGAAAATGTCAATGGCCTAAAGTATGGCTTAGCTTTGAGCTAACCAGTCAACTCTACGCAGGGAAATTCCTGAAGATTTGGAGTGAGCCTGCAGAGGACAGGGATTGGGAAGGGGAAGAAGCTCAGAGGGGATGTGATACTGTAGAATAGTTTATAGTCTGGAGATCATATTCCAGGAGAACTCCAAGATTCACCAAGAGGTCTGTAACCCAAGTAACAAGTGGGAAGGATTCAGTGCAAAGGTCCAGAGTCACAGAGTCCAGAATCACAAATCATTACTTTGCATCTATACAGGAAAACACTCAGGTATATCTTGTCAGATTGTAAAACCACAGTTGTGCCAGGCCTGGCATAAGGGGATTGATATTTGAAGTACAGAGGGAAGGATGCTTTGCCTCACACCACTAGATACTTTTTGTTATGAGTTTAAAAGCATCAGCTTAATGGATGGTCTCTTCAATGCATTCAATGAAGTGAGCTCTGACTTCTGGAAGCTTATACCCCTTTGTAATAGTTTTCTTGTCCTGTCTATTAGAGGTCACCAAACACAATAGACATTTTTATATGAACATTACATTTTATTCACAACCCATGGGAAAGCTATGCCACTTCCCTGGCTCAAATACATTGTTAATTCACACCATCATAGCATTGTTCTAGCAACAATCTCATCATAGTTCAAAGGCTATATCCATATGCACTCTGGTTCTTTTTTGGGCTCTCTTGTTGTGAGTGAGTGACTCTGTCTGTCTTTCTGTGTGTGTATGTTCATTATCTGGACATCCATTAAATTACACTCCCAACACGAAACTGGATACAATATCTTTGAGTGGAATGCTGGTTTGTTCTGCTCACCTTTCTCCTGGAATCTCTGTTCTGGAATAGGTATAGCCCCATGTAAAATACATTCCTTTCCTGTCTCTATAAAAATATCAACTTTATTTTGTGAACTTGTATTAGTATTTATAGTATGCTTTTTGCCAATTAATGTTTGATTTTATTTCTTTTAGCTTTCTTTAATAAAAACCACTTCATTAATTAAGGCCTGGTTCATTTGAGAGTTCTACTGAGGGAAAAATTCCTGTAAACATAGGTGGAGATCCTGCTTGTTGTCCCCTCTCACTTTTCTGAGTCTCCTAGCTAATTCCCCCAACAGACTCAAACCACTTAGGCCAATACTTCCTCTTTTTTATCCTCATAACAACATTGTGAGATAGGTTAGGCTGAGAGAGAGGAACTAGTCTAATGTGGCTCAGTGAACTACCATGGCATAGTAGGGATTTGAACCTGCATCTCCCAGATCCTAGTCTGACGCTTCAGCCACTGCACCATGCAAAACTGCAGGTTTATGCAAGAACATGAGTGGAATTGCTTTCTTATCTTCTTCACTTCTACATTAGTCTCCTCTTCTTCAGTGTTCTTTTAATACATCCTCTGTGCCTTCATCCATTTATGTTCATTGTCTCAATGGAACCTGTAAGTGCCTTGCTTCAATTTATGGCCCTCTTTCTCAATAAACGAGGTTCCCATAATATCTATTTTACCGTAAATTTCAACCGCTCGCCATTAACCGTGTTATAGTATGCAAGTTCCCCATTTATCCCTCCCATCAAGTCACAAGCCTTATAAGGCTATTTACTTTAATGTGTGCATGATTGATCTCCTCTCTTCAGTGTGTGCATGTATATATGTCTGCATTTCATGACTATTTCAGGGCTCCCATTCTTTTTTCTCTGTCCTCGGCAGTAGCACAAGTCTTGGAAGGTTTCCATGACATCTTTTTGCTCCACTTATTTATTTTGACTATTTCCAGATGCTGTTACCACATTAACTACTTGGGTGTTGAGACGTGTGTGCATATATCTAAGCAAATCTCCATCTGTGAGGAGCTCAGCACTGCATGGACTAATTCAGTAAGAAAGGTGCTACGTATTCTTCTTTAGCTGATACTGATCTTGCAGCATTTGCTGAACAGGATCATAATCGTTCAATCTGAATGGCCTTGAATGCATATAAAAGGGACGTGATTTTTTTAATTGTTCCCTTTGTTTTATTTTTGTTTCAAAAACCTCATTTGTTTTCATTATATTCCTTAGAGCCTTGTGCTTTAAAAAAAATCACAATGTCTTTCATTTCCATTGGTTTCAACAGGACATATATGTAGCACACTACCTTTCCATCTACTCTCAATTAAGTTTTTCAGATCTTGTGTCTCTCACTTATGAGACCCACAATCCTAAGGACAGCTGCGTCCCTGAGAATTTAGACCAGGCCTTGCAGGATATGGCAACTTGGTTGAGGGGGAGCGGGCTGAAACTGAATCCAGCGAAGACAGAAGTCCTTTGTCTGGGTCGGGGCGCTCGGGAAGGGGAAATACCTCTTCCGGTCTTCGACGGGTTAGGAGTCTGGGAGTTTTACTGGAGCCTTCATTATCAATGAAGGCCCAGATTGCAGCCACTGCCAAGTCAGCCTTTTTCCACCTAAGGCGGGCAAGGCAGTTGGCTCCCTTCCTAGAGCGCCAAGATCTGGCAACGGTACTTCACGCAACGGTCACCTCGAGACTGGATTACTGTAATGCCCTCTACATGGGGCTGCCTCTGTACCGAACCCGGAAGCTGCAGCTGGTGCAGAATGCAGCAGCTAGACTGCTGCTGGGGCTTCCTAAATGGGAGCACATACAGCCTGGACTGCATGAGCTGCACTGGCTGCCAGTTATATATCGGGTTCGTTACAAAGTGCTGGTCATTACCTTTAAAGCCCTATATGGTCGAGGACCTGTCTACCTTAGGGACCGTCTCTCCCCATATGAACCCCAGAGAGCACTGAGGTCAGCCGGAAAAAACTTGTTGACTACTCCCGGACCGAGAGAGGTGAAGCTGCAATGCACCCGTAACCGGGCCTTCTCCTCTGTAGCCCCGAGCCTATGGAACCAACTTCCAGAGGAAATGCGGGCCCTGCAGGCTCTTGAACAATTCCGCAGGGCCTGCAAGACCCTTCCGACTGGCTTTCGCTGACGAAGAAAGGAATTGCTAATGATGACCGCCATCATAAAAGAACAATAGTATTAGCACTTTTATTAATTTAATTAACTAATTTTTAAACTTAATCAGAATTTTAATGTTTAAATGTAATTGTGTTTTCTTTTGCTTCCCTTGTATAATTGAAATTTGTATGATGTTGTTAGCCGCCCTGAGCCTGCTCCGGCGGGGAGGGCGGGATACAAATAAAATTATCTTATCTATCTTATCTTATCTAGCTGCACCTTTCTAAGTCTGTTGAAGTCAATTAAATGCATGTTATTAAATAGGATTGCTTAAAAATTATTTTTTTCAAGATGTCATTCATTGGAATGAGGCTTTTTTATAGTTTGTTTCTTTCCTTGTCATAATAACACCACCAAACTAAAAGTATCCTCAAAAACAATAAACCAATGTGCCTTTCATTCACTGCCTCATCAATGAAAATTGGATAATCAGCTTAAATGTTAATTAATCTATTGATTAAAGCAAGTAGAGCTTGCAGTCCTTACTAAAATGAAAAACCAAAGCATACATTAAACACACCCTATCCATTTTAACCAGGACTCCAAAGGCACAATTGGAGAGCAGCATGAATGCCTTGGCTAATGAAAGGGGACTAATGAAGTCCTCTTTTACAGTCCATATAGGATGGATAGGACTAAGAAAAGATGCTTGGTTGATCTTGTTTTGAGAGGCCCTGATGGAAAAAAGGTTGAAGGAGGCAGTTCATAGGGTGGTCCCTGAGGATTGGGAGTACAAAAAGCTTTGAACTCAGTTACATGAATTTCATTTAGCCTTAGTGATGTCAGCTACATAGCACTGTGCTGCCATCATATCCCATACCTAAGCCCTGCTTAGCTAGAGTTCTTGAAGAAGGAATGGAACCCAGACTAGCCCTTCGTGGAAGGAGGGGTCCAGACATAACAAAGGGGATAATAATGTTATGTTCCTTTGAATGCCATTGAAGAGAAAGGCAGGATATAAATATCTAAGTAGATGCATACATTTATCCAGATCAAGAGTACCTTATCCTCCATTACAGCCTGTTTGGGGAATATCATGCATGAATCATAATGCTTGTGTAATACCTGAATAAGCCACCAATAATCTCTCTCTTTTTTACTTCTTTACAACAACATTTGCATCATTGCCTTGAATTGATCCAGAAAGCTACAAGAGGTTTCTGGGTTGTTGTTTTTTTCAGGAGCAATCTCTTCACATTCAGCCATTAGTTTCCTGGTCTTCCTATAGTCCATTCCCATCCAAAATCAAATTAAAGCTTTCTACACTAGCTTCATGCTTCTGAACAGTCTTGAAAGCCAGTGCAATAGCAGTGAATTATAACACTACATAAAATTAGGAAGGCATCTGTGACAACTAGGGTTGCCAGGTCCAATTCAAGAAATATCTGGAGAATTTGGGGGTGGAACCAGGAAACTTTAAGCACGGAGCCAGGAGATATTGGGGTGGAGCCAGGAACAAGGTTGTGACAAGCATAATTGAACTCCAA
Source organism: Heteronotia binoei (assembly GCF_032191835.1). NCBI lineage: Eukaryota > Metazoa > Chordata > Lepidosauria > Squamata > Gekkonidae > Heteronotia > Heteronotia binoei. Next base: position 232,063,238 of record NC_083223.1, read on the forward strand.
AGGGAGTTCTGGCCATCACATTTAAAGGGACTGCACACCTTTTAAATGCCTTCCCTCCACTGCAAATAATGAAGGATAGAGAAACCTTTTGGGGCTCATACAATTGGACCCCCTGGTCCAATCTTTTTGAAACTTGGAGGATATTTTGAGGAGAGGCATTGGATGCTCTGCTGCACATTTAGTGCCTCTGTCTAAAAAAACCAGCCCCCTCAGAGCCTCAGATACCAGCAGATCAATTCTCCATTATACCCTATGGGGATTAGTCTCCATAGGTAATAATGGAGTGCCCAGCAGACATTTCCCTCCCCTTCCTCCACTTTCTGATGACCCTGAAGTGGGGGAGGGCCTCCAAACTGGGGGATCCCCTGTCCCCACTTGGGGATTGGCAACCCTAGTGACAACCATCTGGTCTAAGCTAAAAGGAAAGGGATATACAGAATCCTGAGACATTCAGCAGTCATATTACTAAACTGAGCTTTCAAACTCAATAACTGAAGAAAGCTCAGCAGCATAGGCACATGCCTTTTTGGGCCTTTGAGGTCAAAAGGGCCTTATCTGCAATTCTGACTGTCAGGAGAGCTTGAACATCAGATCTCCCCCCCACACACACACACACCATCTTATTCATTGCTGCTGGATGTCACCTTCAGAAAAAAGTTTAGGAAAATGTGAGAATTCCTGCTTGGGCAAATCCTCTGATGAATTCCTCAGAAAAAGTTAAAATACTTTTGACAAGACAAGCAAAATTTTTCAGAGTTTCACTCATCCTTTTCCGTTACGTACAAAGTGATCCTTTTGAAACACTATGCTATCTTGGCTGAACAGGCAACTTTCAAACTCTGAGCAGACTGTAACTTTTAATGTTTTGATAGAGAAAAGTGTGTGTTGGCAACATTACTTAATCCAGGGTGAAAAAAAGAAAATAGAAGTCATACTTCTGCTGAGATTAGTTAATGATCAATAGCGACAGGTATCTATAAACACAGTAATAGAGTCACCCTCATTTTCTTCTCTCTTTCTGCCTGCAATCCAGTCCTATTATAACTACACTTGAGGAAAATTAATTTGTCTGTCTTTCACTCATAGCAAGTCATTGTAAATACAATATGATAGGAAAAATGAACTGGAGGAAAGAGGGAAGGAAAGATTCCTAGACTGGGGGGGGGGGGGGCAGGCTAACTATAACTATAAAAGTACGACTGTTTCTTGTATTATGCATTCCCTTTTGCCCCTACCACTGGCTTGCAATGATGTGGGTTTTTAAATATTTAACTTCAAGATGTCACAGGAATGTCAAAAGAGGAGTTAAATATGTGCCTGCTTTTTTCAGAGGGGACTGCATGTTTATCATCATGACTATATTTCACAGTTGGGAGATAAGTTACCACTTACTTGCTTGTTTAAAAATGTTTATCCTACACCTTTCATAAATTCAAAGCAGCATACAAGATCCTTTAAATTGCACTTGCTATCAGCAATAAAACCAGTGTAGAACAATGATGCAAAGGCAATCCAATAATAGCTCAAAGCTCAGAACAACAAACCAAAAAGCACTCTGAAATAGGTAAGTTGCATAAGCCCCCCAGAAAGAGGCCTGGGATGCAGATATTTGCACTTTCTGTGGCGGACTGTGACAAAGAAGGGGCACATCTCCTAAAGAAGACCACATGCCCTTGAAGCAGGAACATGACTAGCCATGTCTCTCGAGCAGGGCTTTTTTTTGTAGAAAAAGCCCAGCAGGAACTCATTTGCATATTAGGCTACACCCCCTAATGCCAAGCCAGCCAGAACTGTGTTCCTGTGCATTCCTGCTCAAAAAAAGCCCTGCTCTTGAGCCAGACTAAGTTGCTGAATGGATTCATTGCAGGAGCAGGACTCTTTTAAGTATGTGAGTCCCAGGTCATCAAGGTCTTTGGAAAGGGAAAAAAAACCCCTTGAACTGAGCCAAGAGCAAACAATGAAGTTGTTTTATGAGAGCTAGTCTGGTGCAGTGGTTAAAGTATTGGACTATAATCTGAGAGATGTAGTTTCAAATCCCCACTTTGATCACATGCTGTCTAACATACCTTTTCAAGGGTGTTAGGAGGGTGAAATGGAGGAGAGTCCAATGTATGCTGCCCTGAGCTTCTTGGAGGAACTGCAGGATACAAATGAAGGAAATTAAAAGCATGGCATTCCACATGTGTCTAAAAGTGGGCTGCAGCATTCTGCATTAATGGAAGCTTCCAAACAGTCTTCAACGGAAGACCCACAATAAATCACATTATTCCAGACCTGAGGCTACAGAAGCATGGATCAGCATAAACAGGTCAACATTATATGAACTCAGCATAGATGACAGAAGGCATTTGTGGCAACAACTGCAGTCCGATGATCTAATAAAAGGGTGCATTCAAGAGAACTCTCCTAGTTGTTCACTAGATTTGACAAGGAAATTGAACTCTATCCAGAACTCTTGTGACACAAAGGGATTGCAGGTGTGCATGACTAAAAGAAAAGACCAGGACTTTTTTTAGCAGGAAAGCACAAAAACGCAGTTCCAGCTGTCTTGGTGTCAGGGGGTGTGGCCTAAAATGCTTATTCTACAAAAAGCCCTATGTTAAACAATGGTGGTATCAAGGGGTGCGGCCTAATATGCAAATGAGTTCCTGCTGAGCTTTTTCTACCAAAAAAGCCCTGGGAAAGACAAACAGTCACCAAAACACTTTAGTATACTGATATGAATCAAACATCAAGAAAGCCCAGCTGGATCAGACCAAGGATCCAACTAGTTCACAATTTTGAGCCCAGCAGTAACCTGCTGGATGCCTCTTAAAATCCCTCACAGAAATAATGAAGGCAATTGATGTTTGCCCCTTTGGGTCTGGTAATGGGTTCCATTTTGCAAACTCTGTACTGCCTTTCCACTTAGCTTAGAGTCCCCAAGGTGGCGAACAATCAAAAACATTAAAACAAGCTTTTGAAATAAACTTCTAAGCGTTATGCCAAAGCACTTACATTTTAGACATTACACCTTCATTAAATATGTCTAAAGGTCAATTTACAAAGTTATTTTCCCACATGGTGACTAAGAGGTGAAACTACCATATGTCATCTTGTGATGACTGATCTTGTGACTATTCTGATTAAAAGTGCAATCTGATGCAGAGTTGTGCCCTTTTAAATCGATTGAAACCAGTAGACTTACAAGAGTCTAACTGCTTAGGAGCGCACTGCAAGTGTCTAGCAGGATAAGTCCAGAAGGTGAACTTTAGAGGGAACGCCCACACATTAAAGGTGTATTCATGCAAATTACTCTTTTGTTTAAAATGCATGGAAATACAGGAGTTTGATCTGAACTTTACCTAGGAATGTAATGAAAGGGAAAAAATGAACTTGGTGGAAACATGGGTCCAACCCAATTCATGGCTTCCAAATGTTTTTAGGAAGAGATGGCAAATGATATGTGCATATGTTATTAATTATTTATGTGATCCATGTTGTATTTGTGCTCAGGTATAATCTACCTGAATATAAATTATTATATGAGGAGTCACCTTCCATCAAAAATATTGTTATTGTTTTGGGTGCTGGAAATTGTTGTAGTTCTTGCATGCCTGCGATCACAATGAAGCTTAAGAACAGTTTCAAAAATTATCCTCATGTGCAGATAGACTTCTCTTAAATTGCTGAGATGATTCCAAAATAGTTTGAAATTGAGCAAAAAGCACATGGGCTTCAGAGAAAGTTAAGCAAGGTTAGCAGAAGGGGATATTTCATTAGCTCGGGTAATAAAACCATTTCCTGCTCCCACTTGAATTGTCACTGTGTAGACTGGGGAAAGAGGAATGTCTTCATGGATTTTTTTTTTTCCAGTGCAAACAAAATGTCACACACAAGAAAGGAAAGAAATACTGTAGTTGTTTTTCTAAACAGTCAGAGCTTCAAACTAAGCCTTTCATAAGCCTGGCCTCATATTCAGTAGAATTATATGGGGTAGTTACTGATGGACTATACCAGTTCTGAAGGCTTCTTTGGCCCTGTGTCCTTTAGGCAATGACATGAGGATTCTGGATCAGAAGTACCTCCTAGACTCACACACAATGTATGGGCAAAAGTGGCAGCTGATGTCACCTATAGCTGAAAATGCATCTGAATGTATCTTAAGAATTGAGCAGTGATTCACAAAAGCTCATACCCTTTCACTAGGGTATGAGGGTTGCCAGATTCCCCCCCCCCCACGGTTGCCAGAGCCCCCCTCCCCAGTCCAGGCAGGGGTTCCCCTGATTTGGGGGGTTTTAGCCTGCCACCAGCCAGCTGGCTGACACGGGAAGCCCTGTTAGCCAAATTGCCCTTGGAGGTATGGGGAATTTTAGTTAGGTGGGCAAAAATGGCAAATGTGTGGGGTCAATAACCTGTGTATACAGGAGGCAGTTTACCCATAAACCATTAAATAATGAAATTTAATTTATTTATTTATCAGATTTATATCCCGCCCTCCCCTGACAGGCTCAGGGCAGCTAACAACAATTAAAAAACATTGGCAATTTACAAACATATTAAAATTAAATACATAGAAACATTTCCATACATATTAAAAATCCAAGATGGCAAGCTTCTGATTTCCATTATATTAGTTCAGTGAGATTGTCGGTGCTGAAGGTAATAGCCACCTCCCCCTAACCACTAAAGGCGAGTTTGAATAGTTGGGTCTTACAGGCCCTGTGAAACTGTGGCAGGTCCCGCAGGGCCCTGATGTTTTTGGAGAGGGCATTCCACAAAGTGGGGGCTATTACTGAGAATGCTTTGGCTCTAGTGCTGGTCAATCGAGTTTCTTTCAGTCCAGGGCAAGGAGATTTTGAGACCCTGATTGTAGTGCTCTCAGGGGTACATATGGGGAAAAGCAATCCAGAAGGTAGACAGGTCCCAGGCCATATGGGGCTTTAAAGGTTATAACCAGAACCTTGAAGTGAATCCGGAACACCACAGGCAACCAGTGTAATGCTTTCGGCACAGGCTGAATGTGCTCTCATACAGATAGCTCCATTTAACAACCTGGCTGCTGCATTTTGCACCAGTTGCAGCCTCCGAAGTTGAGTCAAGGGCAGCCCCATGTAGAGGCTGTTATAGTAGTCTATTCTCAAGGTGACCGTTGCATGGATCACTGTTGCCAAGTTGTCGCACTCCAGGTATGGAACCAACTGCCTTATCTGCCTAAGATGGCAGAATGCGGATTTGGCAATGGTTGCTACCTGGGCCTCCATTGTCAGCGAAGGCTCCAGAAGCACCCCCAAGCTCTTGACCCTCGAAGCTGGCGCTAATAGCGTCCCATCAAAGACTGGCAAGGGGATTTCTCCACCCAGGCCACTGTGACTCTGGCACAGGACCTCTGTCTTTGCTGGATTCAATTTCAATCAATTCTGCCTGAGCCACTTCACTACAGCTTGCAATGCCAGGTCCAGATCTTCCAGGGCGCAGCTGGACTGGCCTCCCAACAATAGATAGAGCTAGGTGTCATCTGCATACTGGTGACAACCCAGCCTGAATCTTCGGACAATCTGGACAAGGGGCTGCATGTAGATGTTAAACAACATTGGGGAGAGGACTGCCCCCTGAGGGACCCCACATACAAGAGGATGCCTCTGGGATGATTGCTCCCCTATAGCCACCCTTTGTCCCTGGCCTTGGAGAAAAGAGGGAAGCCATTGAAGGGCAGACCCCTAGATCCCCACGTCGGCGAGGCAGCAGGACAGAAGCTGGTGGTCGACTGTGTCAAACGCAGCTGACAGATCTAACAACAACAGCACTGCCGTGTCGCTCCAATCCAGATGTCTCAAGAGATCATCCATGAGGGCAACCAGTACCGTCTCCGTCCCATGGCCTGGCCAGAAGTCAGACTGAAATGGAACTAGGATGGAAGCATCATCCGAGAATTCCTGTAACTGTACTGCCACTGCCCTTTCAATGACTTTACCCAGAAAGGGCAAGTTCGACATCGGCCGGTAGTTTGCCAACATGGCCGAGTCTGAAGATGGTTTTTTTAAGGAGAGGGTGTACCACCGCTTCCTTAAGGGGCATGGGAAAGGATTATCAATCAGGGACCTGTTGATAATCACCTGCAATGGGGCTCGCAATTCCGGCTGGCAAGCACGTATCAACCAGCATGGACACGGGTCCAGATCGCAGGTAGTGGGACGTACAGTACAAAGGACTTTGTCGACTTCCTCCAAGCTGAGTGGAGTGAAATGATCCCGGATCAAACCAGAAGATGCACTCGGGGCCTTGAGTTCACTCACTGTGTCAAGGTTGGCGGGAAGAGCACGGCAGAGCAGCAGGACCTGCGAAAAAATCTGCAAAAGCCTCACAGCCAATTTCCAATTCCTTATCATTTGGTCTGCTCTGTGGCAAGCATCCAAATTGTTCTAAATAATTGGGCCGGTGAGAAATCACAGATGCAATCTGGGTTGCAAAGTAAGCCCTCTTTGCAGCCTTAACTGCCAGGACTTCAAAAACAGCCTATAAGATGTTCTTGTTGCTTTGTCGTGGGTGCGCCGCCATCGCCTCTCTAGCTGACTTAGTTGCCATTTCATCAGCTGCAATTCCAGGGTATACCACAGTGCAAGCTGTGAATGGCAGCAAAGAGGGCACCGGGGAGAGATCTCGTCGGTGGCTGCAGAGAGTTGTTGATGCCACGTCTCCGCTAGTTTATTCAGTGAGTCACCAGGGGGCCAAGGATCCCGCAGAGCCATTTGAAGCTGCATAGGATCAATTTGGCTTTGTGGGCAAGGCAAAATATGCTCACCGCCTAAACAGCGTTGTGACAGCAAACTATACAGGTCTTCAGGTTGTAGTGGTCTGACCATGGCACTGCCTCAGCAGTAATCCAGTCCACCGTAACACTGGGATCCCCTGACCAGACATCAACGTTAGGTGGTCTTCACCTCAGCCTCAGACCAATCACACTGTGATAATGTCGTCTTACACCTATCCTATGCTTCCTATTCTATTTATGCCTTATATCTACTCCTAACCTATCTAGCCTAATTTAATTTAAAAAACCCTAATTTGGTCCCTACCACTAATTAATTAAACTAATCTCAATTGGATAATCACAACCCCCCTAAATTATTCTACCCATCCAATTAATTACTTGTCACTTAGCAGCTATTACAAGGTACCAAGTATACTTATAAACAATTTAGGCATCTAACATTAGATCCAAATTCTCCTACTAAATCGACATGAACCTAACTAATAATTAGATAATAATCCAATTCATTAAAACAATTTCCAATAAAAAATCACAGATCAAATAGCCCAGACATTTATCCTAAATCTACTTCTTTTGAAGAAAAATGGTTCCCATTTATGGAGTATATTTCAACTCATGATATCCTACCAGGCAACTCAGCTTATAGACAAATTCTTTCACTCTGAATTTTGAATAGGATTTGTTATTAATTTTATTTATATATTACTTTTTAATGATTTTTATGTTTTTCATAGTTCACTTTTTTCTTATTTCGTATTTCTTATCATCATCATTATCATCAGATATGGGGTGCAGTCAGACAGTACCTCAGAATCAGTTTTTGAAAAATATTTTGTGTATTATTTTGGTTACACAAAGTAGTCTTACTCTTGATGATATCGTTATGTTGAATTTTCTAGCCATATTGTACAGGATTTATTGTGCTTATATGCTCAGTAATTTCTATTGGAGGTTGCTAAAATGCTTCTTCGTGTATTTATTCTGTATTGCCAAAATAATAAAATCTTTGAAAAGTTAAAAAAAACCAATTTCCAACAATTAATTTTTCAGAAGAATTAATAAAAACCTGATTAGGAGCCATGAATTTAAAAGAATAAAGAGAAGGAGCTGGGCAATGCAGTGTTGAGAATACAGCGCAAAAATTGCAGCAAGCAGCTGTTAATGCATTATAAAGTGCAAGATGTAAATTGCAAAATGAAAAAGTGCAGGTGCAGTCTCAGTTGGGAAGGATTAGTTGTCCCAGTTATCATTTGTAACTTCAGGCTTCGATGTTTGTCCAGTATAGGCTTACAATAGAGCTCAGTCCAGTTCTTATTTGTGCTGCGCAATGTTAGTTCATTCTCCAGTGGTTTTGTTCTTTCCTGGCTTCTCTTGCTTAAAACAATTTTATTGGTAACATATGGTAATAAATCTATTTCTTACATCTTTAAAAACTTCTTTTATCTACCTCATATATTACTTTCTACCCACCCCTCCCCCCATTACTTGACCCCCTCCACTGTTATTTACTTAAAATGCAAATATTTAAAGGTACCCTTAACTATTAAAACAAAAATTTATATTCTTTTTTTAAAACTTAATCATTATCAAAAATTGTCCAATGTCCTTTTATTTTCCACTCTTTTTCTACATATCTTCTAAACTTTTTCCATCTTAAAAACTTCTAAATCATAGTCTCTTAATATTCTTGTTAATTTGTCCATTTCACTCCATGTCATAACTTTTATAATCCAATCCCATTTCTCTGGTATTTTTTCTTGCTTCCACAACTGCGCATATAATGTCCTAGCAGCTGAAAGCAAGTACCAAATTACAGTTCTATCTTCTTTTGGAAATTTTTCCATTTGTAATCCCAACAGAAAAGTCTCTGCAACTTTCTTGAATACATATCCCAAGATCTTAGAAATTTCTTGCTGAATCATCTGCCAATACTTTTTTGCTCTTTCACAAGTCCACCACATATGGTAGAAAGAACCTTCATGTTTTTACATTTCCAACATCTGTCTGGCATCTTATTGTTCATCTTTGCCAATTTTTTAGTAGTCATATACCATCTATACATTATTTTAAAACAGTTCTCTTTAATATTACGACACATCGAAAGCTTCATAGAATTCTTCCACAAGTATTCCCAAGTTTCCATCTGTATTTCTTTATTTACATTAATTGCCCATTAATCATTTGAGATTTCACAACTTCATCCTCCGTAGACCATTTTAAAAGTAATTTATATATTTTTGAAATTAATTTTTCATTATCTCCAAGCAGAACTTTTTCCATTTCTGTTTGCTCTTTTCTTATTCCTTCAGTTTTGATATCATCCACCCAACTCTTTATTTGTTGCATTTGGAACCAATCATATTTTTATTCAACTCTTCAGCAGTTTTCAATTCTATTTTGCCACTTTGTATTATTAATAATTGATTATATGACAACCACTTTTCTTCACCTATCTCAGCCGTTATTTTTATTACTTCAGCTGGTACTATCCATAACAGTCTTCTCTCATCTCCATATTTCCTATATTTCATCCATGTATTTAGCAAATTATTTCTTATGTAATGGTGAGAGAAAAAACCGTCCATCTTCGTTTTTCCATAATACAAATACTCATGCCAGCCAAATTTATTTCCATGACCTTCCAGCACTGAGTTTTTTGTTTAACAGTGTTATCCATTCTTTTATCCACACTAAACAAAATGCTTCCTGATATAATTTTAAATTCGGTAGTTGAAATCCACCTCTCTCTATTGCATTTGTCAAAAATTTCATTTTGATCCTTGGTTTCTTCCCAGCCCACACAAATTCTGAAATTTTCCTTTGCCATTTATCAAATTGTTTACTATCTTTCACAATGGGAATAGTTTGAAACAAATACACTATTCTTGGTAGAATATTCATTTTAATTGCAGCTATTCTGCCCAGCAGTGACAAATTAAGTTTATTCCATTTTAACATATCTTCATCCATTTTACACCATAGCTTCTCAAAATTATTTTTAAACAGATCAATATTCTTCATTGTTATCTCCACACCTAAATATTTTACCTTGGAGGTGACTTCACAGCCCATTAGTCTCTGCTATTCTTGTTGCTTATCTATTTGCACATTTTTGCATAGAAGTTTTGATTTTTCTTTATTAATACAAAGTCCCGCCAACTCCCCATATTCTTGTATTTTGGCTAACAACAAAGGTGTGACTTGTATGGGGTTTTCATTTATAAACATTATATCATCTGCAAATGCTCTATATTTGTAAGTAAATCCTTTTATTTTTAATCTTTCTATTTCTTTTTCTTCTTGGATCTGCATCAGTAATATTTCAAGAGTCATTATAAACAACAATGGGGAAAGCGGACAACCTTGTCTTGTACCTCTGCTGATTATCATATCTTCTGTAAGATCTGCATTTATACATAGCCTTGCACGTTGTTCAGTATATATTGCTTTTATCATTCTTATAAAGCTTTCTCCCAGCTCCATTTTCTCCATTACTGCAAACATAAAGTCCCAGTTTAAATTGTCAAATGCTTTCTCTGCATCCGCAAAGAATAATGCTACTTCCTTTTCTGGATGTCTTTCATAATATTCTACAATATTTACAACAGTTCTTATATTGTCTCTTATTTGCCTTTTGGGAAGAAACCCCGCTTGATCTTCCTTTATAAAATTTATCAAATGTTATTTAAACCATTCTGCCAAGATTCTTGTATATATTTTATAGTCATTATTTAATAGCGAAATTGGTCTGTAATTTTTTTACATTTGTGACATCTCTATCTTCCTTAGGTATCAACGAAATAACAGCTTTCTTCCATGTGTTTGGTATTTTCCCTTTTGTTCTTATCATGTTCATCAACTTCTGTAATTTCGGTGTTAACTCATCTTTAAAGGTTTTAAAATATTTAGCTGTATATCCATCTGGCCCAGGTGCTTTTCCATTTTTCATTGCATTAATTGCTGCTTCAACTTCTATTTTTTCAATTGGATCATTCAAAACTTTTCACATATTTTCAGTTAAGGGTTCTATTTTCATCTTTTGTAAATACTCATCCATCTTCTCTTTCTTTATTTTAACACCTTTAAACAACTTGGCATAGTACTTAAAAAATTCTCTTTTTATTCCCTCTTGGGTAACCACCTCTCTTCCATCTACCACAATTTTATTAATAATTTTATTTTCTCTCTTTTTCTTCAGTTGCCAAGCCAAATACTTTCCAGGTTTATTTGCTCCCTCAAAAGATTTCTGCTGCAGTCTTTTCAAGTTCCATTCCAATTCTTTATTTAACGAATGTCTCATTTGCATTTGTAATATTGTAATTTCCTTTATAAGTTTCTTTTTCCCTGGCCTTTTTCTCAACTCACCTTCTTTTTTCTTTATTTCATTTTGAATGTCAAACAACTGTTTTTCTTTTGCTCTCTTATCTTTATTATTCAGAGTAATCAATATTCCTCTTAATACTGCTTTATAGGCATCCCAGACCATCTGAAATTCTATATCCTCTTTGTTATTCATTTGAAAGAAAGCTTTAGTTTCATTTTCTAGATATGTCACTATTTCTTTATTCTGTAGCAAATCTTCATTCAATCTCCATCTTCTCAACTTCTTAGACAATTTTGTAATCCACATTATTGGGTTATCAATTTCGATCTTTTCAATTGGATCATTTAAAATCTTTTTCATGTACTCAGTCAGGGGCGCTATTTGGATATTTCGTAAATACTCTTCTATTTTTTCTTTTCTATTTGTCACGCCTTTGAATAATTTTGCATAATATTTAAAAAATTCTCTTTTGATTCCGTCTTGATCTACTATTTCTTTTCCATTCACCATAATTTTATTAATGATTTTATTTTCTTTCTTTTTTTTCAACTGCCAGGCTAGGTACTTCCCAGGTTTATTCGCACCCTCAAACGATTTCTGTTGTAAACTTTTTAAATTCCATTCTAATTCTTTGTTCAGCAAATGTCTTACTTGAGATTGTAATATTGTAATTTCTTTTATTAACTTCTTTTTTCCTGGTCTTTTTTTCAATTCCCCCTCTTTTTTATTTATTTCATTTTGTAAAGCTAGCAACCGTTCTTCTTTGGCCTTCTTATCTTTATTATTCAATGTAATTAGTATTCCTCTCATTACTGCTTTGTAAGTGTCCCAAACTGTTTGAAATTCTACATCCTCAGTTTCATTTATTTGAAAAAACGCTGCAGATTCCTTCTCTAAAAATGCCACAATGTCTTTATCTTGTAGTAAGTCCTCATTAATTCTCCATCTTCTTGTTTTTCTTTGCAATTTTGTAGTCCAACAAATTGGGTTGTGATCTGCAAAAACCTTTGGTAGAATCTCTACTTTTTTAGTCATGAGGCCCAAGTTTTTGGAACCCCATAACATATCTATTCTAGAAAAAGAATTATGTCTTGCTGAGAAGAAGGTATAGTCTCTTACTTCAGGATTAAATTTTCTCCAAATATCTTCCAAATTTTCTTGTTTAACTAACTCAAAAAAAGAATTTGGTAATTTTCCTTCTTTGTCTTTTTTCTTTTGGCTTAATCTATCAATATTATTTTGTATTGTCCCATTAAAATCTCCCATCACCAAAATCTGGTTGTACGACATTTCATCCAGCTGTTGGTTGATGTTTTTAAAGAACTTGTCTTTTGCTCCATTAGGCGCGTACAATCCAAGTAACAAGGGGTTTTTTGCCTCCATTGTCACTTCTACTGCAATATATCTTCCTTCTTTATCTTTGAGTATCAGTTTTGGCTCTAATTGTTCTTTAATATAAAAGACTACCCCTCTTTTCTTTTGTTCTGCCAATGAAAAGAATTCCAGTCCCAAATTTCTGTTCTTCAAATATTTACATTATTGGGTTATGATCACCCCCAATTTTGGGTAAAATCTCTATTTTCCTTGTTATAAGACCTAAATCTTTAGTGCCCCACAACATGTCAATTCTGGAAAAAGTTTTGTGTCTTGCTGAAAAAAAATATAGTCCCGAACTTCAGGGTTAAATTTTCTCCATATAGCTTCCAAATTTTCTCGTTTGACCAATTCAAAAAAAGACTTTGGCAATTTTCCTTCTTTGCTGTTATTTTTTTCCCTCCAGACCTGTCCAATGAGTTCTTAACTGTTCCATTAAAATCTCCCATTAACAAAACTTGGTCATAAGTCAGTTCATCAAGCTGTTGTATAATGTCTTTTTAAAAAGCATCCTTTACGCCATTAGGCACATACAATCCCAATAACGACTTTTTTTTCCATTTAATATTGTCTCTACTGCTACAAATCTTCCATCTTTATCTTTAAACACTAATTTTGGCTCCAATTCTTGTTTAATATAAAAAACCACTCCCCTTTTCTTCTGTTCAGCCAATGAAAAAAATTCCACTCCCAATTGTTTGTTCCATAAAAAATTATAATCCTTTTGTTTAATATGCACTTCTTGCAAACAAATTATATTACAATTTTGTTTCTTAATCCAATGAAATGTTGCCCTTTTTGTGGTGAATTTAGTCCATTAACATTCCAAGACAGAAATTTATAATCCATCATGGTGCAAATTCTTTATTTTCTTCAAAAAATCTGCACATATCCTGTGCATTTGTAATTGTGATTCTTTTCCCCTGGAGTTCAAAACTCAAACCTTCAGGTATTATCCACCTAAACCTCATTCCATTGTCTCTCAATTTACCTGTCAACTTTTTATATGTTCTTCTATCATTTATCACTTGCCTTGGCAGTTCCTTCATGATTCTCATTCTACTGCCCCCCACTATCAATGTCTTTTAAAAAATTTTATTCATGATTCTTCCCACCATTTCCTTTGTCATAAATCTTATGACAACATCTCTTGGTAAGTTATTTTTCTTGGCAAAAAGTGAATTCACTCTGTACATATAATCATACATGTTTTTAGTCTCTTCAGGGTTTTCCTCTAAAAATTCTGCAATTATTTTTATTATAAATTCTTTTAAATCACCATCCCCCTTTTTAGGTACTCCTCTCAGACGTATCTGAGTCTCCATCAATTTACAGTCATGGATTGTAACTTTTTCTTGCATTTTCAACAAGGTGGAATCATATACATTCATTCTGCCTTCTACCTCCTGCACTTTCTTAGATGTTTTGTCAGTTTCCTTTCTGAGATCTTCCATGTCTTTTTTTAATCTCTGCAATAATTTCTTTTTTTAATTCATTTATCATCTCTCTCACCTCTTTCATCATTCTGACCTCCACTGCCTCCAGTTGGTCCTGCATTTTTTCTAATGAAGTAGCCCTTGTACGGGGCTGCTTGTGTTCAGACATTTAAAAAACAGCGAAAATTTGGACCTCACCAATTTCCAATTCAATTATCAGGTTCAAAAGAGTAGGACTTGCCCTTCACAGCAAGTCCAATTTCACCATCCTCGGAGCTCCCAAAGTCAAGATATTTATTTTCAAAGATTTTAAATCTTCCAAAATGGCGGCCGCAACTTTTTACTGCTCCCTACAATTTTTCCCCTTTTAAAAACGTCCAAGGTCCACACAAATAATATGACCAATAGTATTTATCTTCTTATCCTCTTCTCAGTTAACTCCAACAATTTTAATGTCCCGAATTCTTTAAAAACATTATTTTTATTTTGACCTCCCAGCAGTGGCCGCTGATGTTTCTCAATGGTCATAAATTCCTAGAGTAGGTTTTCCTTCCGCTACTTCCTGCTTTTGTTGCCACAAAGTCTCATTCACACTGGTAAGGAGATCTCATGATACTTGACGTACTTCCTGTCTTGCTTGAATGTGCTGCAAGTCTGTGACGATGGTGCTCTTTTTTTAAAACCGCAAGTAGACTAAACAATAAATTCCTTTCCACTTTTTAGTTCTTTTTAACACTGTCCTTTATATTTATAAAGTCCAAATTTCATCTCTTCCTCACCTCTTCTTCCAGACTTTTTAGATTTTCCTTTCCCACCTTTTAAAATTATTCCATTAAGCTGTAAATAGTTCCAGAGTAAAAGATAGTAATCTGTACCTTCTCTTCCAATTATCCAAGTTCTCACTGGCCTTTCAAAGCTTTAGATGTTTAGCAAAGTCCAAGAAGGTTAGGATCCTGTCGAGCTTATGTCAAATAAATGACTCTGAAAGCTTCTGCAGATGATGAAAATGCAACTCTTCCCGGAGACCCCTCAAAGCCTCAAAGAAGCGCCCCCCCCCCCGCCGCCCCGGGACTCCCTTTTAGCCAAGGTAAATCTCCTCAAAGTTTAGCTACAGCCTTCTCCCGTCATGAGAAGCAGCTCAGCTTGACATTTTCCTCCCCCGGAAGTCCTGTTCTTTCCTGGCTTCTCAGTCGTAGCGGTGGGAGTTTTAGAGAGGCAGGCAATGAGCGGAGGTAAACAAAAGTCAGCATCTTCACTATCAGTTGTGATAGCGTCTCTTGGGGCTGGAACCTAATCCCCTAATCATAAACCCCTCCAAGGGCTGATGTCTCCCCAGAAAATATCCACAGCTTCACATCCAGCTCAAGCTGGGGCTGACAAGCGAAGCAAATCATTTTGCTGGAAGTCACTGGCTTCCACGGGCATCTCTGCCACCGCCGCTGATGCTCTGTCTCTGCTCGGAAGTGTCTGTGTCGTTCCCGGCTGTGCTCAAACTCCACTCCAGGAAAATGGGATAGAGAAACACATAAATAACAAGGAAATACTGTACCTCTCGAAGAATCCAGGAGTACCAGCCAATAACAACCATGATGAGGGAAGGGGGAGGCAAGAAACAACCAGCATAACTCACCAATAAAGGGCCCAATACTGATCAGGTATGCGGGGGTGGCTCGAGCAGCAAGGGTAGAGGGTACCACAAGAGACGCACCTGGCTGGCCAAAGCCTGGCCTTGTTATAGCCAAATTTGTGTCTGGAGGCGCTGTAAGGTGACTCCTGACATCACTACCAGATATGTCTCTCAAGGAACTAGACAAAAGGATTAATGGGCATTGATGGCTTTACCCATTGCAAACCATTGCTAAAACAAAGAAATGTGAGTGGTTAATTTAGTTCCAAATAGCTATCTGTTGTGACACCATAGCAAACTCAATGGGGAAGGTCTACATGACTGGATTAAGTCCTTGACAGCAATTATCTTTCTGGGTGTTTTTATTTTGATGGTCATCAGGAACTGTCTTTGTTTGGTGTGAAGACGTGACAGCAAGCCTATTATTGACCGTTGGCTTCTCCATTTGCATCTCCATAGCATGTCTGGAGTACATGGGCCTCTTGTCTCACCCTCATGGCGCTGGGCAGAAGCAAGAGTTATTGTTCTTAGGACATCCCAGGAACATGGCTTCTGGAGGCGCTGCTTCTTGGCAATGTCTTCTGAGGACAGGGATGCAGTTGCAGTCTTCAGGGCTGGGCAGCTCTCTCTCTATGGGAAGTGCAATCTGGAGTCCTTGGTAGAAGAAGCTCAAACAGTCACACCAATAGCAGGGGCAGACAAAGGAATTGTCTGGAAACTGGCTTGTAAGCATTGTTGCATGGTTCACACAGGATAAATGTCCATATTGGGCTGGCACTTAGACCCAACACTTAGTATCCAATGAAACTGAATGTCTAGTTAGGCAGACTGCCTGTGATTTTACTAACACAATTCCATAATAACCAAGAGTCCTATAGATCCTGTATTTTGCTGTTTGTGAGCCACCCTGAGCCTGCTTTGGCGGGGACGGCAGGATATAAATCCAATAAACCTTAAACCTTAGATCTGACACCAGCGCTAGAGTAAGCACAGCCTATTGATGATCAGAGAAGGGGTCCAGGGCTAATGACTCCACCCCCAAACAGCCTCCTTGTGCAGTAATGTTATTGATGCAATGGCATCACATGAAAGTGACATCATTACGCAAGGGACATTGTGCGGTAATTGTGCATTTTGGGTAAAACTCTATGGTTACTGTATGATTACCAGAGAGTTTTCCCCAAATGCTAGAGCATCACCACATGATATCCCTGGCATGATGACATCACTTTTGTGTGATATCATCCCTTTGGTGACATCATGCATGGCGACATCACCCCTCCCACTCTGCTCCCAGAAAGCTGTCTGTCACTCATCCACCCCGGCAGGGAAAGCCCAACTGGCAACCCTATCAGCCACAAATGTTGTTAGTCTTTAAGGTACTATTCAATTCTTGATCTTTTCTACTGAAAATGCAGACTTTATTTTTTAAAAAAGAATATAAAACATTGTACTACTGTAAAAGTATAATATAGTGGGTTCTATGGATTGATGAGGTGAGGTGGTAGTGAAACATCAGCTCTTTATTGATTCCAACACAGTAAGGCTAAGCATAAGACTGAAGACTGGGCCCACAGGGCCAACTTATATACACGTCAGGGTTCTCACGCAAACACTCTATTGGTCCATTCAAATCAGCAGGGGGCCCGTGATTGGAGCGGGGCAGCAGGAATTAGGATCCTGCTGCCCATTGTTCTGAAGTCTCCAAGCTCTCGTCTTCTGGGTCCAATAAGCCAGGCAGGAACACCCAATTCAGTTCTCACATGTGTCCACATACATAACAAAAAAGAATCATCAGAATTTGGATTTATGGAAAAAATAATCAGGAATGGGCTCCTCAAGGACCAGAAGTGTAAAGGTTCATCTGTCCTTATCCATGAGGCAATTCTTATAATATAATAAAGTGTTAGCACCAAATGCAGAAGTGACCTTTGCAGCAATCATCCTCCAAAGTCCCCCCTGTCCTCCAGGGCTCTGACCCAATCATAATTTTTTACCTCATGCAAATTCAAGTGATTGTCAGCCAAACTAGAACCCATGGAACTCTACTAGATGGGAGGGAGGTAAACCAGCCTCAGCTCAAGAAGGGTGAAGAAAAACTCTTTCTCAGGCAGGGAACTGTGGCTCTGGATAAAAGCATCAGCTTAGCCAACCTTTTAAGAACATAAAAAAGCCCTGCTAGATCAGACCAATGGTCCATCTAGTCCCACACAACGGCCTTGTCCCACATGCACCTTGTCTCACACAGCAGCCAACATACATGCAACCAATTTTTAAATCATTCCATTTCCTTTGTTAGCTTCCATGACCATTTTAAATCAAAGCTTATGTTCCCTTTTTTATTTGATTGTGGGCAGTTAGGGTTTGGATAGGGTTGCCAGTTCTATGTTGGGAAAATACCTGGAGACTTTGTGGGTAGATTTGGGAAAGGGAGCCAGGAGACTTTGGGGGTGGAGCCAGGAGACATTGGGAGTAGAGCCAGGAATAAGGGTGTGACAAGCATAATTGAACTCCAAGGGAGTTCTGGCCATCACATTTAAAGGGACAGCACACTTTTTAAAATGCCTTTTTTCCATAGGAAATAATGAAGAATAGGGGCACCATCTTTTGGGGCTCATAGAATTGGACCCCCTGGTCCAATCGTTTTGAAACTTGGGGGGTATTTTGGGGAGAGGCACTAGATGCTATACTAAAACTTTGGTGCCTCTACCTCAAAACATAGCCCCCCAGAGCCCCCAATACCCGCTGATCAATTCCTGATTATTCCCTATGGGAATCGTTCTCCATAGGGAATAATAGAGTGCCCAGTAGACATTTCCCTCTCCCCCACGCTTTCTAAAGCAGGGGGAGGGCCTCCAAACCAAGGAATCCCCTGCTCCCTCCCTCTCTCACACACACAAATACTTACTGGGTCTTGTTCCTGCAGAACTTTACTTGATCTGAAAACGAAAGCAAAACAAGGGGAGGGGCCATTCTCCAAAGCCCTTCCTGTTTCCTGCTTCCTGCTCAGCCTTAAAGGCACATATTTTAAAAACGGACCTGCAGGAGCTCTAAAACTACATGGTGATTGTGAGGGGCGGGGCTTCCCCCACCGGTCAGCTGGCTGGGGGTGGGGAGAAGCCTGTAAAAATGGGGGATCCCCCGCTGGGACCTGGGGATTGGGAAGCCTACTTGAGACCCTAGAGAAGTGCTGCCAGTCTGAGTAAACAATACTGACCTTGATAGACCAATGGCAGCTTCATGCATATTCAGTGGCTACCACAGGAAGTTATACAGTACTGTGCACATATTCTCAGTAACAGGTAAACTAGCCTAAAATTTGTTTGTCTACAGACTCTAAATCCCATTTGGGACACCTACTAGACTTGGCATCATCTTTGCATGAAGAGGATCGGGCACATCCCTTCCATTAGGAATATAATATTATATAATGTGCATCCACACAGAGGCCAAGTTTACACAGATAACTAAGCAGTATGATTCTCACTCAAAAAGAGTGTAATAATCAGACTTACATTAGTGTAGATTGCCACATGGAATGTCCATGTCACAAAATACATTACAAACACATCCACTCCACCAGCATGCAAACCCGAGTGCAAGAAGGTGCATCAGCAGCATCCAGACTTTCCCTGGCCAGAGAATAGGACTTCTTTGTAGATCACCTTGTACTCTTATGGCTCTCAGAAACACAAGAGACTAACATGGGAGACTGCAAAAGATGGCAATGGCAACCCTCCCTGTTTAATAACTTTTCTTGGAGACCTTATGGGGTCTCCATATGTCAGCTGTGACTTGATGGCACTTTGCACACTCACAAGCCTTTCTCCGGTGCCATAATCAAGCTGATTACAATGTGCAATTTTACCTTTGCATCCTGAGTTGCTTCTTTGCAACTCCTCTCCCACCTTCTGACTGGGATATAATGACTCAAAGATCTTCATTCTGACTTCCAAAGTACTTCCCAACTCATGCGGAAATGGCCTGGGAGAGTGATTTGTATCAGGGCTGTAATACTGGGGCAGAACAGTAATTCTTTCCCACAAACAATCCTCTCCAGTCTACTAATAGATTCAGTAAGGTTTTTTAAAAAAGACTGGCGCCCATATTTGTATCTCTTTTTCCTAGTGCAACTAATCAGGATTGCCAGCCTCCAGGTGGGGCCTGGTGATCTCTGAGTTATAACTGATCCCTAGACTGTAGATATCAGTTCCTCTGAAGAAAATGGCTGCATTGAAGGATTGCCTTTATGGCATTGTACCCTACTGAGATCCCTTCCCAATCACCATCCTGCCTAGGCTCCACCCCCAGATCTCAAGGAATTTCTCAACCCAGAGTTGGCAATCTTACAACTAATAGCTACTTGGGAGTGGTGTTAGGAAAATGGTAAAGGGACAGAGTTGGCTGGTCTACTACTTCAGTGTCACAACCCTGATCCAAAACACCCCTGCATCTGTGCCATATATATTTTAAAACTGTAAAGACCATGGAACAACCTATCACAGCTCTTGTGCATAACATGATGTTGAACTTCCTTAAGAAGTAAAATAATTATTACTTTAGTATATTTCTTCTTCAGGTTGCCTTTCAATCAACTGTGACTTGCCAAGCAGGCTTTAAAAATGGGAACCAAAGACTGATCAATGACAGAACTTGCAGATCCTAGCAAGAACAAAAACAGTTCCATAGCACAAAGTAGCACAGGCTTTCCTCCTCTTTTCCCCATCCCCTTTTTCATTATCAGTTTGCCCAAAGGATAATGACTGGAAAGGTCACTGCAGTGGAAGACAGTGGCTCAGGGTTTTCAATTCAGACAAAACATACAGCTTTGCCATTTAAAAAAAAAACAGCAGGCTTAGAGCAAGCATGAGGACTAATCCCACAGCCACTAGAACTGTTGATTTTTGTTAGCCCTCGTTCTATTTTTAAATGTCAGTTGCATAATGAAATAACAATAAATTCTTGGCCTCAGTCCCATGCAACATTGATAGGACTGCAGACTTCAGCTTGGAGAATCCAGTAAAAAGGTTTTGATTGATTAAAAAATTGGCCCGATTAATCGGGTATTGGATTTTATTATATATCAGTTGCTTGCATTTTTGTAAGTGTGTGTGTGTGTTTGTATACACGTGTGTGTGTGTGTTTACAAAAACGCAAGCAACTGGATTCATCTTAGAAATCACACACAAGACAGAATGCCTCTCAGAGGGACTTGACAGTACCATCCCAAAACCTATTGACTTAGAAAGCTATAGAAACAAACAAAAAATGTATTCTAAAATTATCTTTTCATGTACTAAAAGTTTGAAACATGTACTTTGGCACACAAAGAGGTAATTTCTTTTCTAATGGTTGGATCCTACAAGGTATTGCTCTCAATTTCACTTGGTTTCCCTCCTTCCTGCAGCCCCTATCCTCTGTGGCTTTTGCCCACATGTGCCCCATTATCTCCTGGCATTCTCTTTTTGGCAGCCCCTTTTTTTCAGCAGCCAGAAAAGCTTACAGGATCAAATCCATTATCTAACTGTGGGAGGGGGGTGTTTTGTTTTAATTTCAATTTGTTGTTTTTGTTATTATTGCTCTTTTGCAATACTTGTGGTTTTCCTGGGATTCCTGACTTGGAGGCATTCCGAATCAGGATGGCTCAAAAAGAGCTATCCCAACGCCTCCGCATGCTCACCCGCATGCCACCCCCATCCCGTCTGTGTGACGGCTAGGCGCCTCCACACAAGAAGGCGCACCAAAAGCTGGATTTCTTTTTTTCCCCTTGGGGGGAAAGCGCTCATGTGCACAAGTGCTCTGGATGGTTTATTTAAAAAAAAAAACCTGGAAACAGCTTGGGGCTGCTTGGCAATTCCACACCACCAAGTTGCCTCGCTTGCGCCCTTCCCCGTCTAGACGGCGGGGAGGCGACTGACAGCCGGCTCAAAGATTTGCGACCACTTTGGAAGTGGTAGCTTTTTGAGGCGGTCTCAGGCGCCTGGAGGACAGGGTGGGAACAGAAGGAGGACAGATAGCAGATGTTGCCGTCTGCACAGATTTTTTGGGGTCAACTTCAGAGGCGTCTCTGAGTTGACCAAAGTGCCAGTCTGTTATCAGCCCACTATTCCCAAAGAAGGGAGGGAAAAGGAACTGCAGTTCTCTGTGGGATGCCTTCAAAAGTGATTGGCTGGAAGCACTCTGTACTCTTGCCTTGCAAGAATCTCATTGGAAGGGGGAAATGCCATTGCTCAGGAAATCAGTAGGATCAAAGAGAAGCACATGTTGTGGCCTGCTAGCAGCACTCAAAGATTAAACAAACATTAATTGTTGGGGTACAGAGTTTTCATTACCTAAGAATTTTGGATTTATGTTACCTTTCTAGAAAATATGGTAATGGTCCAAACCAGCAACTTCCATGTATATTTTCAGCTTGAGAATTTTGTTATGCAGACCCCTAGTCTCACTCAGTATGACACACCTGCAAGTATTCGTGTGAACCATTCCTATTCAGAGCACAAAAATTATTTGGAGTCAATCCATGGCTCAGTAGTTTAGCTAATAGATGAAGATGCATTTTAACACATATTAAAGACTAGAGAATGTTTTGGTGGCTTGTGGCCACTATCTACAGGAATCTGTGATAACACCTCATGAGGAGTGGTAAGAAACCTGGAATGCAGCCAGGGAAGGAGACAGAAGTCTGGGCTGTGTTCACATCTGTTGATTTCTTTGGAGAGAACTGGCATGAACTTAGCATCACTTTCTTTCTATATGCTTGATTCCCCATTCTCAGTTTTTATGGCTGCCCTGATTTTACTGGTTAACTATGCTGCCATTGTCTTAGTTTTGATGCTGCCTTTCCTCATCTGTGGTATACTATCTATCTGAGCTTTAGTGATTGTAGATTTAAATAGTTTCCAAGGATCCTGGCTGAACTCTCTTTACTCTGCCTTTCAACGTCCTTGTGACTAAAACTTCCTGTGTATCCATTGCAAGGTGAATTTGTAGTTATAAACAAATTATTCACTAAATGAATCAGGGGATGACTCATTCAGGGAAGTCTGCATTAAAACCTAGGGGAAATTATATCTCTTAAAGCCCTTCTGAAACATAAGTTGATATTTCTAAAGATATATAAAAACAGCTGTGTTTTTAAAATAAGATTTGTGTTCCATAGCTTGATACAAATAGATTTCAATATGATTCCTTTTTTTTAGAAATAATATGAGTAGGATTTAGAAGAGATAATGGAAAGGAAAGTTTGTAACCATTAAATCCATGCAGTTTATCCATCAGTAGCATTAGGGAAATGACTGGACAATCTCTATAATATCAGTGTTTGTGATGTCCTGGCATGTTAATTTGAATAGCCCAGTCTGGAACAATATACTATTGAAGGCTATGTTAACTAATAGACAAAGAATTCTCCCTCCCTTTGGTTTTGATGTGGCCTAGAAGTTATAGAAATCAGTTTAGGCTAGTCATCATTTGGAACATCTAACCAAAATTGGATTTATAGCTTGAACTAAGTAAACTGTAGTTTAGGGCCTCAGATTATGCAAGGCCTCTAAATACAAAAGCACACATGCATGCAAAAAGAGTAAGTATAGCCTTTAACTGAAGCATTTGAAAAACTCTTCTGTGCATGTACTTCTAGTGCTCTCCTATTATACAGTTTTCTGAGGTAGTGAGCCCTGACTCACAAAAACTCATGTTGGAATAAATGCTGTTAGGATTTGAGGAGCCACTGGATTTTTGTTTCATTTAATCTAGTAATAGAGGGGCTATGTGGGAGCTACCAGAGGTGTTTCACTGAGCCAACATGTAGTCAGCTGTAGAGATCTCAGCCCAGGTTAATGTAACCACAAGTAAAACAGAAGCAGCAGCCTTCTATCTAAAAGAACTGGGTCAATGGGTGAGTTTTATGGGTTGGAAAAGAAATACCAGTAGTAATAGTCAGATTGTCGTAGATTGACTGAGATAGGTTTGCCAATCCCCAGGTCCCAGCAGGGGATACCATGGTTGTGCAGGCTCCTTCCCACCCCCAAAGTCCCCAGATATTTCTTGAGTTGGACCTGGCAACCCTAGACTGGAACAGAGTAGAGCTGTTGTTCAAATTCCTGTTCAGCCATAAAACATATTGGTTGTCCTTGGTTAAGTCAATGTCATTCAGCTTGAATCTATAATGAGCCCCAAATACACCATATTGAATCCCTGTTCACAATACACTGAATGCACATACTTCCTTTTGGGGCTTTCTGGGCACAGGTTGTGGGAGGGGTCAGGAGATAGCTCCAGGATGTCTTTAAAGGTTGGGGAGCTGTACCTCAGACCAAGTCAGCAAAGGAGTTAAGACATTCTAATTCCTGTCTGGCCCTGGCTCTGCCTGTTTCCCTCTCTCTGGAAATCTCTGACTCCGGGCACCAAGCTCTTCCTTCCCTGGTGCAGCTTGTTCCCTTCCCTTAAATGCCCATCCCATCCCATCCCTTCCATCCCCACCCCCTCCCTTCAGTCATCCCCAACCCTCCATAGCTTTCTTTGCTGCTTCTCCGGAGAGCCAGGTGTGGATGGCAGCGTGAGGGTCAGCCAGAGGGTCACTCTTGGCTGGGCTGCTCCATCTGTTGGGGATCCCCCCATCAAAGTTAAAAGTGTCAGTGGTCAATCCCACGGCCAGCCTGCTGTGGGGGTGGTCTTCTCTCCTGGCTGGGGGGGGCCTTGTTTGCAGTTTGCAGAAAGAGCCAGCATGTGTTCACATTAAAAAATAAAACAGGGGGCAGTACCTGGATAAATATGGTGCATTCAGCCATACACATGTTGAATGTTACGTAAGAACTATGTAATGTATGTACAAAGAAAAATCATTTATATATAATTATTTATGCAGTATGTATAATGTAAACATATTGAATGCACATACACTGTCTGTAACGTGTATAGACTTGCGTGACTTTGCAGAGGGCTAATTCACTAATTTTCTACATACTTCACTATAGGGAATGTTTAATTTCAAGCAGATCAAAGAAAAAAAAATACCGGAATTTTTGTAACAGAAAATGCAATTAATGCCCACACTATTTGTCTCCCTAGAGACATCCTCACAAAGTCTCCCAGAATTATCCAATGTAGAAATCCCACATGCAAGCTTAGAGGGGCCATAGTTTAGTGGCACAGAATAATGCTCTTCAAATAAAAGTAGTTCCCACCAGGTGGGACTGTTCAGTCCCTACCATCTCCAGTTAAAAGGAGGTATGGTAGCAGGGCTGGGAAAGATCCTGAAGAATTTAGAAACAGTATTTGAACTCATATGTAGGGGGGAGGAGTTACAGCTCTGTGGTATAGCACAAGCACTGCCCGGTCTGATTCTCAAACCTTGGCAACTCCTGCTCAATCACTCCTGGAACAGGGGTAAGGGAAAGTTCCTAATTTTCAAACCAGAGGAGATAATACTGATCCAGAGTATATAGACTGAAATATCTCAAAATATGTTCATGTTCCTTTTGTCGGGTTTTTTTGCAGCTTTCCAAGAGTCATGGAAATCAATGCACTTTCTGGTATTTCTTGTAGAAATGCCATAGTCAATTGTTATGAGGCAAGTGAAAAATAATGTGCCACAGTTTATTTTCCCAGGGTGCTATTTTAGATTGGTAAGGGAACAAAACAGGCAGTCTCTGTGGGGGTGACTTTAAAAACCAAGCTGAGCGGTGATAGGGCCATGAGTTATTGTTCGATATGTTCACCAACCTGCCACGAGAATTACTCCATTTTATACAGCAGCTTGCCATCTAAGATTGGAAGTTATCTCTTCTATTACTTTTGCCTGTTCTTTATGATGTTTTTCCATCAGTTGAGTTTATTCCAGACAGCAGCAAACAGAAGCCCAGAAAGCAAAGGCAGGAATAGAGGATGAAGCAATTAGAAATATACAGTCACTGAAGGATGATTAAGACAAATGTAATGTTAAAATACAAATCATCACCCACTGTGCAAGCCCAGCTTTCTCCCATTTTCATGATTTTCATGACAGATTGATCAAGCACCTTTGTATCTTGCCACTCTTCAGGAACGGGGGAGGGGGGGCAAACAGACCCTTACCTTTCAGCTAGTAAGATTTTGCTCCCGAAACCAATGCCTACCACTTCGGTTCTCCTTTGTTCCAGTTCCAGTGGACTTCAGAATGATTACTTCTGAATTCTATTCAAATGTTTTTTTGGAAAATCACTATCTCTTCAGTGGCAAGTTGTTACCAAAATCATTTGCTCACCCAGCAAAACAGGAAAGCTTCCATTTCCAGGCTGTTACTGCAAAAAGCTCAGAGAAGCCAGTAAGTAAAACATAAACAACAGGTTTAATGTACCAAAATGGAACATTACCTTCTTCCCTGGTGTCATTTTAATTGTTAAATTTAAAGTTTTCAGAGTGCGTCTTCATAAAATGTAATGAGCTCCTCAGCTGGGGTTCTGCTGTGTTTCAGTCCATCCAATAAATATGTGAGCATCCATATCTATGTTTTATAAAATGGAACTATTTTTGTTTTCTTCTTCACTGTCTCCTGAGTTTCTCTTTCAGCCCACAAAGGTGCTCTTTATGTTATCATTGTGCTGTCTTAAGACAGTGGGAATCTGGCTCCCAGGAATGCCTGCCTGTGAACCTTCCAGAATTTTCTCTGTTGTGGGAGAACACTGAGCTGCTATTAACATACCCAATGATTACTTTCAGTTGCTTCAGGCTGAGTTCATTATTCCTGCCTTGAAGCTGAAGCCAGTTCTGGCAAACAAAAGGAAAGCAGCTAAGCTAGCTAATTCTGCAGTTATTGTACAACTTGGTTGGCAGTAAAAGGCCCTTAGAACCAATTTTGGGTTCCATGTAGTCAGCTGGAGAATGCCTGAGCTTTTACCTTAGGGACTGTGAGTGCACAGCTGAGGTACAGACTGATGAAAACATTTGAGACAAAAAAAAGGTGTGATCCTTGTCTTGCTAGCTTGCGTACGTTGGTGGAGGAAAGAAAAGGGCCACCAAATACACATCTTGTGTAGTTGGGGTTTTTTAAGATCACTAGGGCCGAGAACAGACGGGCATTCTGGGGCGGCTTGGAGCATCCCAAATAGGGACAGCTCAAAAAGAGTTGTCCCAGAGCCTCCACACACTCACCCGCATGCCACCCGCATCTCGTCCATGAGGCAGCTGGGCGCCTCCACATGGAAAGGTGACCCAGAAGCCAGATTTCTTTTTTTTCCTCTCAGGGGGCAGGCACTGATGTGCACGAGCGCTCCAGCACTCTGAATGGTTTCTTTAAAAAAAACTGGGAACAGTTTGGGGCGGCTTGGCAGTTCCACACTGCCAAGGCACCTCACTTGCACCCTTTGTCAGACAATGGAACTTCAAATCAACCAGACTTCGATTGGATACAAAGTATAGGCTTTATTAGAGAATCCATAGCATCTGAACGAAGAAAGATTGGAACTGATACAGTGTTGCATATGAGCACATATCTTAAAGAATTCTACATCAAAGCTTGCTATGCAAAAAACCACACATCTAAACATTGCTAGGTCAGAGTGCTAGGTTTCACACGGGTACTTCCTCTTATCTCTTTGTTATTGCTGCTTCACAGGAATGGCCGAATTGCCAGCCCTGAGGCATTTATCTTCAAAGGAAATAATCATTTGTTAGTTTGCAGGAAAAGAAATGTTCACATCAACTATTAGTAACATTCTGTGACCTCTACTTTGATATGCAACAAGCTTTCTCATGGTTAGTATTAATGCTAAGAAAATGGAGTCAGTGATGCTAAGCATTTACTGTAGTTATATTCCAGTGTCTGACATACTGCCCCCCCCCTAAGCTCTTGCTCGGGGTTTTGTCTGGGTGCAGTAGGTAAAATTTCTTGAGAAGCATAGGAGCACGGAGGTCGGATGACTTGACCCACTCATCGCAGCTGGGAGGAAAATACTTCCAGCGCACCAAGTAGTGCAATACCCCCCCCCCTTTTTATTTTGGCATCTAACAATTCCTGCACCTCATGGTGACTCTGGCCCTTCACTTAAATAGGTGGAGGCTCTGGAGGGCACGGTGCCATGACGAGCCGCCAGGGTCCCAACGAAGAAGGCTGCAATGAAACACAGGGTGAACTTTACTAAACATTTTAGGGAGCTCCAATTCAACAGTCACTTTATTGATCACCCGTTTCATCTTGAAGGGCCCCAGATATTTGTAGGCCAGCTTCCGACAGGTCTGCAGCAAAGGTAAGTTCTTGGTAGATAAGAACATCGTCTCCCCTACTTTAAAGTCCCATTCTGGGGAGTGCTTCCTGTCAAACTGAGCTTTATAGTCTCTTTTGGCAGTCTCTAAATTTTCTAGGATGACTGCCCACCTCTTTTTTATTTCTCCCCACCATTGTTGACAAGAGGTAGGTGACGCTGTTTCCTTTTTGCTGGGCAGCAGCAGGAACGGTTTCCCTTCGTAGCCATGGACTGTCTGGAAAGGTGTTGCTTTGGTTGATCTGTGCAAGCTATTATTGTACCCATATTCGGCAAAAGGCAGTAGTTCGACCCTATTAGTTTGTTGATAGTTTACATAGCACCTTAGGTACTGTTCCAGAAGGGCGTTCACGCGTTCCGTCTGTCCGTCCGTCTGTGGGTGGTACGCAGAACTCAAACCCTGTTCTATGCCCGCCAGCTTGCAAAACTCCCGCCAGAGGTTGGCAACGAACTGTGGCCCGCGGTTGCTAATGACCTTGTCCAGGAATTAGTGTAATCTAACGACGTGCTGGAAAAATAAGTAGGCTAGTTTTTTGGAAGTAGGGAGTTGCTTGCAAGGAATGAAATGCACCTGCTTAGAAAAAGTGTCCACCACTACCAAGATCACAGTTTTGCCCTGAGATACTGGGAGCTCTACTATAGAGTCCATGGACACCACCGACCACGGTCTCGTGGCTGTGGGGGTCGGCTGGAGGAGGCCAGGTGTTTTACCTCCCCTCTTTTTTCCATGATACAAATTGGGCAGGAGTTCACAAACTCGAAAATGTCTTTTTTCATCTTTGGCCACCAGAACTGCCAATTTACCAAATGCAGCGTTTTCACATACCCAAAATGCCCTGCTATTTTGCTGCAGTGGCAGTGCTGCAGGATTTCAGAGCAGAGGGTTTTGGGCACATACAGTTTTCCCTCGTGATACCAACCCCCCCCCCCTTCTCCCTTTACAATCCCATCTGGTCTTTGCTCGCCCTCTTTCTCTGTCTCCTTGATTAATCTACTGCCCCCCACAGCTCTAGAGGCTTCGGGTTTTTCCCGGAGTGAGTAGTCACCGCCCCAGCTACCACCGAAGGGGGAACCAGAGAGTCTATGACCTCCTCTGTCTGACTTTCGTGCTGGGGAAGCCAGGATAGTGCATCGGCCAGAAAGTTCTTTGCCCCCGGGATGTGTCTTAAGGTGAAGTCAAATTTGGCAAAGAAGCCGACCCATCAGATCTGCTTAGCGGTTAACTTCCGCCGGCCGGACAGGGCCTCTAGGTTTTTATGGTCAGTCCATATCTCAAACGGGACTCTCGCCCCCTCCAACCACGACCACCAAGTCTTTAGGGCAAACATTACTGCAAACGCCTCTTTGTCCCAGACCGACCAGTTCCATTGTTCTGGGTAAAATTTCCTGGAGATGTAGGCGCACAGTCTTAACCGCCCCTCCTCATCTTTCTGCATTAATATTGCTCCGACGGCTACATCGGAAGCGTCGCGCTGGACCACGAAGGGCTTGAGATTGCTTGGGTGGGCCAAGATAGGCTCACTCGTGAATAGTCTCTTAAGTTCCTCAAACACCCTCTGGCACTCTGGAGACCATCAGAGTTTTGCCTCGGGTTTCTTAGCCTCCAGCCCCCTTCCCTTAGTCTTAAGTAGGTTAGTCAGGGGCAGCATCACCTGGGCAAACCCTTGGATAGAAATTCGCGAAGCCTAGGAAGGATTGTAGCTGTCTACGTGTCCTCGGGGGTTCCCAGTCCAGCACTGCTTGTATTTTGGCTGGGTCCATAGCCAATCCCTTCCCTGACACCCGGAACCCCAGGTAATCCAGTTCCGCCTGATGGAATTCACATTTTGACAACTTTGTGCTCATACAGTGTGGAGAGCACATTTCTAACCAGTTGCACATGGGAGGGCAGATCTTTGAAATAGATAATGATGTCATCTAGGTACACCACCACCCCCTTGTACAGGTATTCTCTGAGCACTTTGTTAATAAAGTTCATAAACACCCCTGGGGCCCCTTAAAGGCCAAACAGCATCACTAAGTATTCGAACTGCCCCATCGGTGTATTGAACGCCGTCTTCCACTCGTCCCCCTCCTTAATCCTTACTCTGAAGTAGGCATCCCTTAGATCCAGTTTAGTGAAAATGGACCCCTCTGACACTGTATTTAGTAAGTCTTTAATTAACGGGATGGGATAGGCGTTTGACATTGAGATCCCATTTATCCTGCGAAAGTCCGTGCAAAGTCTAAGACTCCCGTCCTTCTTCTTCCGGAAGAGGACTGGGGCAGCATGAGGGGCCATGGTGGGTCTGTGGTGTACTCTCTCACTGTTTTCGACCCTTGTTGCATTTCGCGCAGCGCAGTCAGAGCTCGGGTTTCTTGAAGAGGGTCTTCGTACTGGCGTAGTATCACTTGCAGGAACCCTTCCACACTGGTCAGCTTGGGGCCCCGACTCTCGTACAGGCTCAAGTGCCATCTCCAGGCTGCCCCTTTCAGCTTTGAGGCAAGATAGTCCACCCGGCTGGGTTCATCAGGGAAAGTGTTTCCCCAGTAGTGCATGTAACTATTGCCCTGGATCGTGAAGTATTTGACTTCTTCTGGGTCTCCATCAAAAGTGATGTCCAGCCCCCTGCCTCTCCCCCCGTCCCAAGGTCCGGGCCCCATGGGTCACGGGGCGGCCGGCCCCGCTGGCTGCCCCGCTGGTGGTGTGAGGGGTGCTGCAGGTTCCCCTGGTGGCGCGTCTGGAGGCCCGGGGGCTGGTGGTGGGCGAACGCGTAGCTGGTCAAGCTGCCATTGCATTTACTGTAGTTATATTCCAGTGTCTGACACCCTTCCCTGTCCAGACCACGGGGAGGTGACTGATGGCCGGCTCAAAAATTTGCTACCACTTTGGAAGTAGTAGCTTTTTGAGCCGGTCTCAGGCACCTGGAGGATGGGGTGAGGACGGAAGGAGGATAGCCAGCAGATGTTGCTGTCTGAACAGATTTTTTGAGCCAACTTCAGAGGTGTCTCTGAGTCGGCCCAAAGTGCCAGTCTGTAATCAGCCAACCTGTACCACTTTAACATAGCTGCATTCACCAACTCACTCATTGAAATCAGTGAAGCTATGAAGGTTACTCCAATATCATCTGTTTCTACTAGGGGTGGGCATGAACTGGGAAAATAAGGTTCAGTTCAGTTCAAGGTTTGTAGCATGTCTAGTTCACAAATCATAAACTGTCACTAACCTTTAGCCACCGAAGGAATTGGTTTGGATTGTGAAGCTAGTGACCCAGTAGAATGGATCCTGTGCAATTTAGAGGCACCAATCTCACAGGGGGTTTCTGGCTAACTTTCCTCTACCTGCCCTCCAAGTATGGTGACTATTAGATTTAGCAGGTCCTAGTTGTGCCCCCCCCCCCCCCAAAGCAGGTGCTCTCAGGAAAGTGCTTTCTGGGGAAACAATAAGAAGCTTTTACAGGAAATTGCCAACCTCCAGGTGGGGTCTGGTGATCTCTTAGAACTACAACTGATCTCCAGACTACAGAGATCAGTTCTCCTGAAGAAGCTGACTGCTTTGCAGAGTGGGCTCCATGACATTATACCATGCCAAACTCCCTTCCACAAACTCCAAATTCCACAGGCTCCATTCCCCAGATCTCCAGAAATTTCCCAGTCCAGATTTGACAATCATATATGGGCAATACTTGTCCACAGGCTTTGTGATAGACAGCTGTGAGACCCAATGCCTTGCTAAAAACCAAGGATGAAGTCCAGCCTTCAACAGAACTAACTCCGTTCCATACATTTCCTTTTCCTTTATTTGTTAGTTTCTTTGACCAGTGGTCTTAAACTCAGCATAATAAACAGGACATTCCATACATTTGATTTGGAGAGCATAAAGCATTTGCTTGCTTTCCCATTAAAATCAGTGGGAATTAAAAGTGCCAAAATTTTATTAGATTGCATTCAGTCATTAATATGCCTGTGAATTAGAAATGGTTTGAAAATAAGTTCCAGTATTAAGGAACTACAATAATACTAGCCATGAAACCCAATGTATCTATTTGTTTCTTTGTTTTAAAGGATTAATTAGCCTAATTCTCCTAACTCCACAAGGTGGAAAACAACATAAATACAATCAAGAATAAAAAATGTAAACTATTATAAAGGTCAGTAAAAATGCTAAATGCAGAGCAGAATAAAAGGCATAACAAAACAATTAAATCATAGGCAGCCTACTTTTTATTTACATGCACAGTAAACAAGGCTGCCAAAAATAATACAAATAATTTAAATGAAAATCTGGGCAAATTAAAAGGCTTTCATCTGGTACCCAAAACTTAAAGAACCATGTCACTATTCCTCATACTTTCTGCCTTGAGAGAACCCTTTGCCTATTGTCTGACCCGCTAAAGAAACACTGCCTATCAGCCCTGGAACTCCTCTGCCTTGTAGAGGATTATGGGGTATTTTCTAGGATACAAAGTTTTCACAGGGCCATGCCCTGTCCCATTATGGACTACACCTCAAAACACTCCTAACACACCTAACACCTCCTGTAGGGGGGAAGATTGGAGTTGAGCAGGATTATGGGATGATGTGCTCAGGATGACACTGTAAATAGTCTGTTCAGAGAGAAGCTCAGGATGACACTTTAAATAGTCTTTTTTGAGAGGGTGAATGACACATGGAAGCACTCCTAAGACAAGGATATCTGCCACAAGGTGATCATAAAATAGCCACTGTGCTTCAGGAGGAAAATTCATTGTGTGAATCCATTCATGCCAGCTATTGAGACTTGATGGTAGCTGTCAGTGTTCAAGCTAGATGGAATGTTACATGGGCAAAAAGACCAAGATAGCCTCACACATTCTCAAGCCTAGAGCTATCCTCCTTTGTAAATTAATCTAATATATCTTTTGGTTTTTTTTTTTTAATTATCTAGAGCAAGCAGTAAAGCTGGAAATCAAAACACATTCAGTAATTCAGTAGTTAGGCATTAAATTGTGAATATTAGCAGCACTAGTAATATTAATTTGCACAATGATGTTATTTCTAAATTCTTGTTGAATTGCTCAACCACAATTTTATATCTAAACCTACTGTATAAAACTCACATGTTCATATACCTAAATATACTAGAGACACAATTTGATCATGCAAATAAAATTTAACTAGCAAGCTGCTACCATCTGGTGTACATTTTTTCCTATATATAAGATGCTAACTCATTAAACTGAGACTAAAGGATGATTGACATATGCACACAGATTGCTAGAAGACTTCACTGTCCCTGATTGGCAGATAAATATGTGAACTGCCTCTGATGTAAAATGCTGGGTTTGCATTATGACTTGAAAGTTTCTTTTCAGAGTTCAGTCCAAGATGGCTGTTTTCAGAAAAGTAGCAGACATCAAAGGCTTAAAATAAGAATAAGAGCATTAGATGTGACCTGCTGGATCACACTAGTTGTCATTTAGTCCAGCATCCCATTTTACAGGGCAGTTATCCAGTGGCCCTGGAGCATGGAAGACAAAACTTTCCCCTAATATTGCTGCCTCACACTAGCATCCAGTGCTAACTGCTCCTAGATGTGAACATTCCATTTAGTCTCCATGGCTAATTGCCACTGATAATAGAGCTATTCTCCATAGACATGGCTAATCCCCTTAGAAAGTTAAATAACTGAAAATCATGCATGTTCATCATGCATGTTTCAATTACAAAAACAAGGACATTCACAGACCCTATGGTATTCCAGACAAGGAGTATATTTAGTACTCCCACCCACCCATTTGTTCAACTTGTGAAAATTTTGTTCTCCCCACCCCAGTTGTGCTACATGATTTATAGCATGGTACATGTGTGTGTGTGTGTAGGACAAACTATGAAAGTTGTGTCAATGTGGCTTTGATGGTTACTAATCTCATGTTGTTTAATTGTTGTTATGGTATTGAAGATATCTCAGTTGCATATATCATTTGTTGAATAGGCACTACTGTTGTAAATTTTCCTGTAAGTAATTTGAAAGACCAGGGGAAAATGCAGTGCAGCCAGAGTGTTGCCAGCTTTACAAGTGATGACAACCTGTTTGCACTCCCCCTTTTATCTGTGGAGAGGGTAGCCGAGTCAATAGCTTGTGACAAGCACTCCCTGAGCCTGGTCCACCCCCGCAGCAAGCTTGGTGGTCCAGGCAATTGCCTGACACTAAAGTCCAAAACAAAGGTACAGTCTTCTAAATCACTAGGCTTAGGAGGATGTAACTCTGTTTGGAACTGTATTGGAACTGCCCCAGAACCAGTCCTAGATGGAAACTGGTTATTCCATGAGTAACAGAGGATCATACTGAGTCAGAAGAACCTCAATAAGAAAACCCCATGCCAACCTCAGTCTCACTTTCAAGACCAAATTAGTAGTAAATAGCCCCCCATGCATTTTTAAAGAAGGGGCGTGGCCAGTGACGTCACTTCCGGTTATGTCACCGGAAACTGCGTCATCAGGGTCATGACCCCAATGATGTCACCCAGGTCATGACCCCACCCCCACATGACCTAGCCCCCACCAATCACCATCTATGCCCCACCATGACGTAGCTACCCCGCATATTTAATTAATTAAGCACCTCCTCCAGGAAATGACCTTACTAACACCACGTGGTGTAGCCAGGCCAATCAGCATCTACGTCCACCCCGCTGTGACCTAGCAACCCTGCATATTTAATTAATTAAGCACCTCCTCCAGGAAATGACCTTACTGACTCACATCACATGGTGTAGCCAGGCCAATCAGCGTCTATGTCCACCCCGCTGTGACCTAGCAACCCTGCATATTAATTGAGCAGGCCGAAAATCACATGTGTAGCCCCCTCCCCTGCCCCCTTCTCCAGCGCCAGCCACTGCAGCGTCATTGAACTTCCGCCTGTGGCACCCCACCCCGGAAATTGGGGGCTGCCACTGAGAAGGCCTGTGTAGGTCCATGTGACCCCTCTAACAACACGCCCAGTCACCCCTGGCCAATAGCAAATGGGGCTGGGGCCCACCCCCACCCAGCCCACCCTCACCAGGTTATTTTAGGAAAGAAGCCATTTGTGCTGCTTGAACACATGTGTGCAGGCTCTTGCTAAGAACATGGAACCTCCGGCCAGGTCCAAGGTATTCACCACACCACCGCAACTCCAGAGGTAAATGGCAGAACAGAAAACATGATGATGCCTGCATGGGGAAGCCATGTAACAGGAAAAAGGGGAGAACACAGTAAATGGGATAGGCAATAGAAGTTAAACAACTACTGTGATAATAAACAAAGAATATAATAACCAATTTAAAAAAACTTCATATATTTTAATGCACAACATTTTAAAATTTATAAACTTCATATCATAATAAATATTCATTCATATATTTCATATTATAAATTAGGCATACTTCATATTCCAGTAGAGGTCCAATATTAACATTTCCATATTGCAAAAAAGTCATGTTTCATATTGTAAATTAGGCATGCTTCATGTTGTTAAAGAGGTCCAATATTAACATATCCATATTGCAAAAAAGGTCAATGAGCACCCGGATATAGGCCCATTTCATCAATAGACTTCCTCAGGAGTAATGTCTTTCTATGTTTTTTCAGGAGTAACAGCCATTAGTACTGATCCATGTTCATGATTCTTCTTATTACATCTTTACTCTCAATCACTACAAAGTACTTAAGTGTGTACATTTTTCATATAGGAGCCACAGCCAGTTCAAACTGATACATTCAACCAGAAGCTACGAGCCTTCTGGAGTTTGCTGACCTAAAGCTTCCTTGAATATAATAGGCACGCTGTTCTTTAGATGGTCATATGCTCTTATTTTCTTAATGATTAATATTTTTTAAAAAAAAAATGATGTTGAGCAGACCCTTCTTTTTGCAGCAATTTGCTCAACACACTCAAGTAGGAAAGACTTTAGTCATGGGGAAGCCGGCATGATGTGTGGACAGTGCTTTCCAGATGAGATGGACTTGGGAATGCCCAACCCGCTGTGGTGTATTTACCGGGACCCTGCTGAGCAGTTTGAAGATGATGATGAAGCTCCAGAGGGGGGTGAAAATGAAGAGGTTTTAGACGAATCCACAGAACAAGAGAATGCGGTGTCAAACTTGCAGGTAATCAGTTAAAGCAGTGTTTGTGAATGGGTGTATAATGAAGGCGGGTGATGGGCTTTTTTACTGAGCTGTTCTTTTTATTTTATTTTGACAGCTTGATGAAAATTTTATCCAGGATTTCAGTAATCTTCACATCAGTAACCCTGTTGACGTGAATCTATCATGTGTGTCGTGTTTCTGTACCAAAGCTACCCAGTGCAACAAGAAAAAGAAGAAGAATAAAATGAATAATAAGCGGAAGAGGTAGTTCTGATACAATAAAGGCATTTGTTTTATAACCTTGTGTGATCATTTCTGAGTTAAGCGGGGTGATGATGGGGGCAGTTGATGAAGAGGAGGCCTTAAAACACGTGTATTATACACCCGGAGAAACAGGGAGCTTTGGCGGGGTGAGGCCTCTCTTCCAGGCAGCCAAAAAGCAGTGTAAAGCACTCACTCAAAAACATGTTACTAACTGGCTTTCAGAGCAAGATGCTTACACATTGCATAAGCAAGCCCACGTCCGCTTTAAGAGAAACAAGATCATGGTTTCTGGTCTCGATGCCCAGTGGCAGCCGGATTTAGTTGATATGCAGAAATTTTCCAAAAATAATGATGGCTACAAGTACATTTTAACAGTTGTTGACATATTGTCTAAATATGCCTGGGCTTTGATGCAGGTAAAGAGTTTCTAAACCAGTCTGTAAGCAGCATGTTAAATTTATTATTCCGCGCCCCCCCCCCCCCCCCTGAGCTGAGCATGGACTATGACCCACTGTGTAGGAAGATCGGTATAAGAGCACCGTCTAAATCAGCACGGAGTCCACCACTTTTACACCCATAATGAAGTCAAAGCAGCTATTGTGGAGTGCTTCAATTGAACATTAAAAACAAAGATGTGGAGGTATTTTACTGCCAACAACACCTTCAGATATATTGACGTGCTGCCGCTGCTTATTAAAAGTTACAACCACAGCTTTCACAGGACAATTGGAGTCCATACTGTGGATGTAAACCACACCAACGCTCAGACCATGTGGAAAACGCTTTACGGAGACTGTGTTGGGGCAAATGTAAAGGAGAGGCCTTTCATTAGAAAAGGAGATCATGTGCGTGTGTCTAAAAGCAAAGGAGTTTTTGTAAAAAGATATGAACAGAGCTTCACAGATGAACTATTTATAGTAGAACAGGTCATCTGTAGAGGCAAGAGGCCTGTGTACTTGCTCAAAGATTATGCCAGAGACCCCGTCTTAGGCTCATTCTATCCTGAAGAGCTACAAAAAGTTAAGAGTAAAGCAGACAGAGTGTATCGAATTGAGAAAATCTTAGCCTCCAAAGGCAGGGGGAAGAGAAAACAGCATCTAGTAAAGTGGCTAGGGTGGCCTGATAAATTTAACAGCTGGGTTCCTGCTTCTCAACTCTGTGATCCTATATAGAAAGAAAAAAAAATGGCTGACAGCAGCTTTTTGATCATGCTCCCTAGCAACTCTTGCACAAGTGTTTTTCCACAGAACACTACAGCGGCCTTTACCACACATCTAGCACAGTCACTGGACCTTCCATGGGCCTGGGAAGTTGGGTTTGTGGAAATACAGTATCCTCACAGCTGGAAGACACTCACCGAAGATTCCACCGTTGTAATCGCTACCAAGGAGAAACGGTGGAAATACAGATTCAGTAGTGACTATTATAAAAGCATTCCTGACCTGGTGGTGAAACTGAACTACACCATACAGTCACATTCCGCACACACACCCCACCCCGAACTGAGCATGGACTATGACCTGCTGTGTAGGAAGATCGGTATAAGAGCACCGTCTACTTATACCTTTTCAGCTTCTAAAGAATTGGCTCATCTTTTAGGGGCACCCCCAGATAAGGCAATCCAAAATATAAACTTTACAGCAGACATCACAGGGGGGTTCAACACTTTGTACATTTACACAGACATTGTGGATCAGCAAATTGTGGATGATGCATATGTTCCATTACTGCGTTGTATCACTGTGCAAGAGGAGACTGGCGACTATATCAATAATATCTATGACAAGCCACACTATATTCCTGTGAATAAGCACCACATAGACACTTTCACTATTGAAATAAAGACGGACCAGAACAAGAACGTGCCATTCTAGTTTGGTAAGGTGATCGTGAAGCTTCACTTTCGTCCGCGGAAAAGCCTGGTATGTTAAGCACGCAAAGATAGTCATCTTAAAAAGCTATGGGGATCCTGACCTCTATAGGAATTACTACAAGAACCAGGCTGGCTATGCTCTTCCTGGGTACCATGGTGCCCCAGTGATGTATGGGGCAGGGGTAGGTGGAATTTTTTGGAGCCTTTTCAGAAAAGCTGTCCCTCTTTTGAGAAGGGGGTTTGAACTCATGAAGCCCCATGTGAGAACCACCACCAGAAATATAGCCAAAGATGTAGTAGGTCACGTTTCTGGCACTGTTCTAAATAAAGTGAGTCCCCCTATGCCACAAGAGGGCTCAGGCCTCATGTACCTTAAAAGACAGCACGAGGTTAAAAGAAAGGCATCACAGGCGCAACTAATTGCCCCCCCACACACCTTTTTAAAAGAAAAGCTGTGAAGCGCAAGGTCCCTCAGGAGCAGAAGGCCAAGAGAAGGGCAGGAAGACATCTCCCGAGCCCCTGAGATATATTTTAAGCAGCAATGGCTTTTATTCACAGTGGGTCAAAAGAATGCATCAAATCTGAACTGGACCTATTCCAAACAGCCCCTACGCAAACCAGCATTGAGAGATGTCTATACATTGAAGGTCCTCCCCTGGCTGCTTTGTCAGAATCAGCGCCACTTGACTTTTTCATCGCTGAAAATGGAGATGATTATATGGATTTAAATAATACCCTGCTTTACCTGTGCTGCAAAATCATGAAAGAAGATGGGACAGACCTTGACAGAAATGCAAGGGTTAGTCTGGTGAATTACCCTATCACGTCCATCTTTAGCCAGCTGGATGTGACTCTGGGAGACAGGTTCATCTCGCAGTCACATAACGCATATCCATACAGAGGGTTTATAGAAGCTGTACTGAATTACAGCAGTGATACTCTGAACACTCAGTTCTCTGCAGGCCTGTTTTACAAAGACACAGCTGCTCAACATGAATCAACTGCCCTGGATGGGAACAACAAAGGGTTTGTTAAAAGAGCAGTTCTAGCGGCTGGAAGCAGAAAAATAGATTTGCTGGGTCAGCTTCATAGTGACCTGTTTTTCCAAGAAAAACTGCTCTTAAATGGCATGGATCTCAAAATTAAACTGGCACGCAGTAAACATGCTTTTTGCCTCATGGCAGATGATTTAAACAAGGGTTGCAAATTAAACATCTTGTCTACCTCCCTTTTCGTCAAGAAAGTCAGAGTAGCTCCGGATGTCCGTTTAGGCCACGCCGAGGCGCTCTTCATAGCTAATGCCAAATATCCTGTGGACCGCATGGGCATCAAAGTGTTTAGCATCCCTGCAGGAAGTCATGTCAGCAACCAAGAGAATTTGTTTTGGGGGTGATTACCCAAGCTGCTGGTTATTGGGCTGGTGGATAATGAATCCTTCAGCGGGGCCCATAATAAAAACCCATTTAACTTTAAGCATTATGACATCAATTTCTTTGCTCTCTACTTGGATGGAGAACAGATACTCACAAAACCACTGCAGCCGGACTTTGAAGGTGGAAACTGCATGAGGGAATACATGCAGCTGGTTCAGGCAGCTGGAAAGCATATGAAAGACAGATCTTTGTTAGTAAACCATGAAGAATTTTCACAGAGCTACACGCTATTTGCATTTGATCTTTCCCCAGATCAGGAATGTGCAGACCACTATTCCTTGATTAAAACTGGGAACCTGCGGGCTGAAGTGCGGTTTGCTAGAGCATTGCCTCACACTGTCAACATGATAGTCTATGGTGTTTTTGATAACGTTATAGAGATAAACCACAGGCGAAATGTTTTGTTTGACTATATGTAACATGGACACTCTGCATCTAACAACTGTGTTATCTACTAACCCTTACACCAAAAAGACTTTCTTGGGAGTGTATCCAAGCGACTGGCTCCCCAAACAGAGAGTGGATCAAAGACCAGCAGGGCTAGTTGTAAATACCCATCCACATGACCTCCCTGGAGAACATTGGCTTGCCATATACTTGACAGAGGATGGGTGCGGCTAGTTCTTTGATTCATATGGACATGCGCCTAGCAGTGTTTTATTTCCTAAATCCATAGTAAGATTTTTGAGAAAAAATGCCAATGAGACTGCATTCCAAACAAGGCAACTACAGGCATCTGACTCTGTGGTCTGTGGATATCACTGCATATTTTTTCTACAATTGCGCAGTAAAGGCCTTTCTTTTGAGCAGATTCAAGAGCTGTACTCTGATGATTTAGCACAGAATGACTGAATGGTGGAGCAATTTGTAAAAAAGAAGAAGGGCATGCCCAGACATGCTCTAAACTTCTTTGTGCAACCCCAGGCATGTATATCTTGCAGTGAGTTCCACAACAACATTGTATTTCAATAAAACGTCCCCTTGTGGACTTAAAAACTGCCCTTTTGTCTGTTCATTTTTTTAAAAACTAACCAAACAAAATTTCTTTTAATTAAAAACATTTATTTACATGATTACAAGGTTATCCAGCCAGGAGGTGTGACAGCTTTGTGTTTTTAAGATGCTCTGCGAGACAGCTGTGGCGTCTCTGGAATGGAGGAGGGGTTCTTTAGGTATTCCAAAGCATGGCGATTAGCCATGTTGCCCACAACAGAAGATGGAATGTTTAGTTCAGCCATAGCCTTCATGAAAATATCCCAACCTTTAGGCTGGCGACGGCTAGGCAGATCATGTGTTTGAGTGACGGCCGTCACCAAATCCATAAGATGAGACCCCTTTATATTTTTACCTCGATATACAAAGGTTCCATTGCCATCCCAAGAAGAAATAATTTTGTTCTGTTTCATTTTGTTTAACAGTATCTTTGCACGGTTCTTAAACCTGTCAGACAAGCTGTCTATTATTTCCTGGAAGACCACGGCAGAACTCGTATTGGTTTCTCCAGAGGACGTCTCTGGCTGAGGCAGAAACAGGTTCAGTTTAGATTTTTCATTTTCCCCCTGCTTCATGTGAGCTAAAAAATTTTGCAGCAGAGTATCAAATAGGCTTACTCTTTGAAACTCTGTTAAATCTTGCCTTCGAAGAACACCCTTCATTTCAGTATCTAGGGAATGCATTGCATTAGTTCTGATGTTCTCCTTAAAGGGAGGGGGGTTCCTTAATTGTTCCAGCTGATGGCTAGGAACCAAGTACATTTTTTCTGCATATTCCATCACCTGCTTGTTAAAAGGCCAGTTAAGAGAGGAATAGCAAAGTTTAACAGAGGCCCTATAAATCCGCCAAATTGTTTCACCGGCTGTTTCTTCTTTTTCAGTGGTACTCTCTTGTTACTCAGTTTTTTAATGAAATGTCACCTTTTCCTCAAGATGCACACCTGACGTGGTAAAAGACAAATGTTCCCTTTTAAAGTATTGAGCGCAATTTCTGATATAGCCACGACCAGATCATCTGAAGCTGAGCATAGAATGGCTTTCTTTTGTTGCGGGGTAGTCTTGATAAATAGTTTTAGGAGGGGCAGATTCCTCTTTATACGGCTGGACATGTTGACCCTTTAGAGGATTCGGAGGTGGCAGACTGTTTAGTGTGCTGTCTGTTTCCTTTTGTGCCCACTAGGGGCTTGTTTTGTTTTTAAGACATACGCAGCAGGCCACTGGGGCGGGAAAAGCCCTGTTCTTAACCTCAATGAATCTGGCGTGCATGCATTTAAATCCACCAGCAGATACCCACAAGGTTTTTGTGTTGCATCCTCAAAGGCCTCCAGAAAGAATTGGGACTTCCCCGGGTACATTTGGCGGGCCAGAGCGGCAATCTGTAATTTGTCCCTGGGGTTTTTAAACAGAACAATGTATTTTGTATTTAAACTTATGGTTCTGGTGCTTTTTCCACAAAAGAAAATATTCTGAGTAATAAATATAATGCTCAGATTCCAATGATGCACGTATTTGGTAAAGGCTCTCTCAATTTCAGGGTTTTGACAAGCAGAGTCCTTCAAATCATCCACTATAATCAGACTTACTTTATTACCGGGGAACAGTTGATCATCATTTAGGGTTTCAGGCAGCCCTTCAACAAACTTTACAGATGTGAATTTACAGAGGATTTCATCATACAGATTCTGGCAACAGCTGTAAAACCACATGACATTATCAGGTGTTAGAGAAAGCACGTTGAGCATTGTCCAAAATATTTTTTACAAAGACGCTCTTGCCACAATTGCTAGGCCCTGCCAGTACTGCAGAAAATGGATGTTTCCACCACACATCCATTTTAAAAGCTGTATGGCAATGTTCTGTAGTTGTCCACAAGGACCCTCTTATCATAAACCACTTTGAGGGTTTTCTTAAGTGGCCCTGTCTCAATAAGCTACTGATTCTTTTTTCTTATGATGGAGGGTTGCTGGACTCTGATCTCTTTAGATGTCTGCTCAGCAGTGTAATCTAAGACCAGGTCCTTCAAGGTATTAAAGTTAATTTTTTCACAGTTAGAAACATTGAGGGTGATGCCTTTGGCTTTCATGCACACCTTTCTACCCGACAATTTGTAACCATATGTTTTAGGACCTGCTGACGTGAACTCTGTGAAATGTTCAGATGGTGAGAGTTCCGATGTCAGGTCTCCTACAAATTCCCTGGTAGCCGGAATAAAATCCCCCTCCCTACTGACAAAAATGACTGAATCGGTGTCATGGTAAACAACACGGTCCTGCAGCCTGTCTAAAATTTCATACAATTCTAAGAGCACATAAGATGTTGTAAAACATGCAATCAGAACATTCGTGTTGCCAGCTAAGGTAACTGTATCTTTTGCGTGTTTCCAGGACACGCTTGCTGTTTCATCGTCAATTATGTCAAACCCTGACACATCATATGCTGGGGAAAAGGCAAATTCTAGAAGCTTGGTAGCATCCCTCACTATGGTAGTGTTTACCAAGTTTGAACGCTATCCAAACTTGCCCCACAATGAATTTAAAAATAATTTGGCAATCTGCCTCTTTGCAGGATTGACCTCTATGTGTTCAGGACACAGCTGAATACCCTCTTTCTCTAGGTAATCCTGTATGCATTTGGCCCTTTTCCCTCATCTGTACATCAGTTAGGATAGCCAGGAGACTCCTGTTTTTGGCGGAGGTGCACTTTAATGTATTCCAAAAACAGGTCTTTAGAGCTTTCCTCAAAATGCCAAACCTCGCTAATAGACATGATCTGGTATTCCTTCCCGAGGGCCTTTATCAGTTCCACTGTGCACTACACGCCTTCTAACAGTATTTCCAGAGAAGAATGCATACAACGTTCTTGTTGCTTAGTTTCTGCACATGTGCAACAGAATGCATACAATGTTCTTGCTGCTTAGTTTCTGCACATGTGCAGCAGAGGGGGAACAGAAGTTTGCCAACCAACTTGTAGGGTAATACAGAGAAAAAGAGACCGCGAGGTGGAAACACCTTCAGTTTGACCAGACCAAAATATTCAGATATGGGGGCAAAGTCCTTATAAATAATTTGGGGGTGCCCAATTGGATATTTCTTTGTCTTGTTGACAAAAGGGTACAGGCTGGTGAAATCATAGTAATGTATTTTTTCACCAGCTTCAGCCTTGTAATAGAGGCAAATGACACTTGTTCTGCCCCCAAAAAGAGCATCTCTGGGGAGCAGTGGTGATGGAAATTTCTTCTCACCCAGAAAGCCTCCAAGCCCCCTGTCAGCTGTAACCATCTCCCTCCACTCATGTTCCCATATGGGCCTAACAACATACCCCTGGCTTTTCAAGTAACTTTCTTTCCTCAAGGTTCTATAGTGTAAGTCGGCAAAGGCTGAATCTGTCAGTGGGTTTCTATCACTGGGGCTGTAGCATGTGGGACAACCATGGAAAAAGCACCTGTTAAATTCAAAGGCTGTTGGCCACCCCCCAACCATTGCAAAACCATCAAGAAAATAATTTTCTACTTTTAGCTCACCACCTTTCAGGGTGTGCTGTATCTGGAGACCCTCCTTGTGCTCAATATACATTAGCCACTGTATGGATGGGGTTGAAAAATGCTTTTCTTGTCTGTGGTAATGGTCATGTGGCAGGAGGGCAATTGTACCAGGTTTCAAAAACAAGTGCCTATACATTGCCATGCAAACCCCAGTGAGAGTTATGTGATTAAAGGGGTCAGTTCTTGACATGGATATAATTTCCTCCCTGTACAAGAGACAAGCCTTTCTCAGGATTTTAGCATCCTGTTGACAATAATAGGCCAGATCTTTTTGTAGGTTAAATTCATTGCTTTTGTTCTCTGTGTACCAGGAAAGAAACTCTGCCTTCTCATCCTTCATCATGTTATCAATCCCATAATCCACCATCGTAGGCAACGGCCCAACATACTCCCAATTAGC
Source organism: Heteronotia binoei (assembly GCF_032191835.1). Classification (NCBI taxonomy): domain Eukaryota; kingdom Metazoa; phylum Chordata; class Lepidosauria; order Squamata; family Gekkonidae; genus Heteronotia; species Heteronotia binoei. The sequence continues at coordinate 232,107,580 of NC_083223.1, forward strand.
AGCTGTGTTAAAGTAATGGGGGAAGAACCCCTTACATCCCGAGAAGCCCATGGCATGTGGCAATTTGGCTAGCTTCATTGGCAAGAAGTTTAAGCTATCCAGAAATCTGATGCCTAGCTTCTTAACTGTGATGCACATGAGCTTCCCCCCTTGCGTAAGCAGGTCGACTTCCATCTTTTCTGCTAATAATTGCCTAATGATAAAGTAATTATCATACCCCTTCACATTATGAGCTAGGAAGCTATAATTCTTGAATTTCTTGTTGATGAATTTTTTAACAAAGCTTGTCACACAGCCCTCTCCTTTGAATTCCCAGGTATCACATTCCTTTAGCCCCATTGCATAGATATAATTGGAATATGTATGCTGGTCTCTTGCATACATTCGAAATCATAAAAAATATAATTGTTGCCAATTTCAACCTTTTTAAGAGGAGGCATGAAACAGCAGTGGCTATTTATATCCCTAACAGGTTCTTTGCATTGCTTACACCAGCGAACATGGCATGTGTGCTTCTTTGGAGCATAGGATTGGCTTGATTTACAATATATTTTTGTTTTGCAAATATCTGGCAGATCCCTGTGTTTTTCAAGACAGATCCGGGATTTACAATAAACTTTGCAGTTATTGCATTGTATCTCCTGCTGAGGCCTACATTTGGGGTCCAAGCACACGCGAGAGCTGTATTTACACAGATGTGAATGGCTATAAACATAACCACACACCTGACAATAATTTTTCTGGGCATAAAACCCTTTCAAATTAATTATTCCGTAATAATGATTCTCATGATTCAAAACAAAATGGGTTCTCTGGTATACAGGGGGCCCTGTTCTAAAAATTTCCCAACCTTTACCACCATTCAATACCACTCCTATATTTACCTTTAAATGTTTTTCAAAGGTGGCAACATCTGATAATAATATCTCCTGCTCATCTGAAAACCCAAGCTCTCTGCACAATAGCCGCACCCTTTCTGTTAATTCAGAGATGGTTACCAACTTCTCTGACATGACACCAATGAGACTTATCCCAAAGCAAAGAATACTGTTCCCATGATCTGGATTTAATAAATGCTGCCGCTTCTTTTTGATAACTTTGCTATAGAGGACGGTACTGATGACCCTCTTATCCCTCCCTCCCCTGTTCCTTATCACCATCATAATTAAGCGCAGGGTTCCATGAAGATGAATTTCGGCATTACTCTGCATGAGGTTTGACATTCATCAGCAGGAAAGCCACCTGCTGGCCTCCTTACAGAATGCAGGGGATCGCTTAGTCCTGCCCCATCGATATGGAGCTGCACTAAATCACCACCCTGGACTCTGGCTCTCATATCGTTAAGAAGCCCCTGAATAGCATCCCGTATTGCCTCTTGGCTTAGCTGCTCTAAGTTTACAAACCTGAAGGCCTCTGAATACTGATCCATTGGTAAGTTTGCAAGATGTCGTTCCCACTCTCCAACTTTTTCTAGGTAAACCTTTGGTGTGTCGGGGTTAGAGGACTGCTTTTGTGGGGGTGACGAGGGACCTTATTCAGCAGCAGCATTGTTATTTGGCAAAATAAAGGTGGTAGCAGTCCCTGCTTCTGTACTGAGAGAGGTACCATTAACCGAATTATCATTTGCACACTCAGAGGCAGGGACTGCATTGTTATTTGGCAAAATGGAGGTAGCAGCAAGCTCTGTGCTGAGAGGAGCACCGTGAACTGGCTTATCATTTGCACACTCAGAGGCCCTTTTGGCGGGGGCAGGGTGGATGATCCTTTCATGGAAGTCTGCAGCTTGGCTTGCTGTGATAAGGCTTTGTGGTCACGTCCAGACCTCAATGGGGTGGAGCTCCTTGTGCTCTGAGGAAATCTCTGGTTTGTGACATCTTTAGGAGAAAAAGATTGAATGAAAATAAAATGCCAAGCCTCAGCAAAAACATTATTAACACAGCAGGCCAAAACAGTCATGCAGTTTATATATATATATATATATATATATATATATATATATATATATATATATATATATATATATGCGCACACACCTTGTTGGGTTCCTTTGTGTTTCATAGCCCCCCCCCCCAGCGTTTGCCGGTCTGGTTTGGTTTGCTAAGAGCCCACATGTGCTTCATCAGATTTGCACCTTTTCTCATCTACAGTGGATAGTTATTACATAGGCACAAAGTTACAAATCATTTCCCCACCATATAAAAATTAAACATTAAGCTTTATAAACATTAATATATAAACACACACCTTGCAGGGTTCGTTTGTGTTTCATAGCACCCCCTAGCGTTTGCCTAGCGTTAAGCGTGCTTTTTAAAATCAAAATCCAGAACAGTGAATCAAACATTTAAAATTTACCAGACAGTGATTTCAAGTGTCTCTTGGTCTCCAACAGGGATAAGGGAGGAGATAAATGTTCCTTAGAAGGCCCATCATCATCTTTGTCAGGAGCATGTTGGCCTAATGAAAAAAACATTAGCTTTTTCAAACTGGTTTTTTAAAAAGGAAAAAGCCCTTGAATTCATTCACCCTCCACACTCACACACAAAGGCAAATCAAATATTTACCACCTGGTATTTTTGAACGTATCATTTTCCATCACTCTTCACAGCCATGTGGTCTCTTCTGGCCTGCATATTAAAATGCCAAAAATATGAAATATAATGCAGCCAGCCCATTTTTAAATTATCACCCACCACACACCCCTTTTAAAAACAACAAACTGATTTTAAAACTGAGAGAAATGCAAAATATACCTTTGTTTTTTGAAGATTTATCTTCAGCCATTTTTTGTTCTTTTTAACCCCTAAGATTTACAAAGAATATTGAAAAGGACTGATCACAAATAAGCCTTTTACAGCATTGAATTATTATCCCCATTTATGAAGCTTAAGACAAACACCTCAAGGTAAAAAGTCTCCTGGCCCCTTAATCTAATCAAGAAAAACTGAAACAGGCCATACTATCCCCCCTTTCTTCTCATTAAGCATGCTTGGGACAAACAAGCCATAAACTATCTGCTTTAATGGCAGTAAAAGGGGTTGAAACAGACAAAATTTAAAAGCAGTATTAATTTCTAATCACATAGAGAAATTGGAGCACATGGCTTACCTGTAGCCTTGAGGTAAAAGATGTCTTCTGCCCTTCTCCTCCTCTGGCCAAAAAAGAAGTGACTCACCCCTAATCTAATCAAGACCAGATTCCATCCATGCGGCTGCAAAATTCTCCCCCCCCCCCAACTTTTTTTAAAAAACAGCTGTCAGTAAATAGGGGGGTTAACCATCCTAGGAATTTTAAAATGCTGCAGATTTAATCAGATGTTGCACAAGCTATGACAATTTCCTGCCTTTTGGTGAAGTGACTGGATCTTTGCCTGCAATGAGATGATTAACAAATTGATTTATCCATCATTTTCAAGGTATGCTGGGGCTTCATTTAAAGAAGAAGTCATATTTCAGAGTTCTATCCTATGCAAAGTTACTCCAGCCAAAGGCCACTGAAATCAATAGACTGGAATAACTCTCCATAGGATTCCACTATCAGAAGTAAAGCATATGCATTGGATACAGAAAATCCCAGGGCTCAGTCCCAGTCACTTCGCTTTAAAAAGCAGTTATGTGTTTGGGCTGGAAAAAACATCTGAGAGAGACTGTCATCTCACTGGATTATGCTAGCATAGATGGACTCAGTCTAAAACAGCTGCATATATGTGTTTGCAGAAATCATTGACACACTCTAAACTGCCATTGTCTCAACCATGCTATGTTAAATTAAGTACTGTAGATTCATGTTCATTAGAGACCAACAAGATCTTTGGAGCTTTTAAGAGTTTGGCAAAGGGAACTTTGTCTCTCAAAAGCTCACTTCCTGACAATTTTGTTGGTCTCTAAGATGCCACTGGACTCAAATCTAGCTGTTCTACTGAAGACCAATGTGGCTGCCCTCTGAAACAAATATGATTGTGTGAATCAGTGACTGTATCATTATTCATTGTCATGACTCCTGATGAGAGTTTTGACTACTGAATGAACTGAAATCAAAGAATAAAAAACCCCAGAAGATTCATTGGTACTTTGGTTTTACATTAGGACCATAGGAGATGTATATTGAGAATGAATGCACTTTTACACACACTAAACCAGGGGTGTTGAACTCATTTGTTATGAAAGCCAGATCTGACATAAATGCAGGCCTGTAGTCAGAAAATTTCTGGTGGAGGGGCCCCAAAGAAAAAAAATTGGGGGGGGGCTGTGGGGCTGCAAGAGCAGCGGGGAGATCAAGCGGGGGCAGGAGTGGCTCTAGGGTGAATAGCGCCCTAGCCAGGTGCCCCCCATGTAGCTCACCCCCCCACTGCCCCCACCAGGGCGCTCTGCTCGCCCGCCCCTCACCACCACACTTTGTTCACCCTACCCCCCGTGCTGCTGCCAGGGCACTCCGCTTGCCTGCCCCTGGCCATCACCATCCCCATCACACTTTGTTCGCCCCCCATCATCACCATCGCACTTCGTTCACCCCCCCCATGCTGCCGTCAGGGCGCTTTGCTCAGCCACTCCCCACCACCCTTCGTTCACCCCCCCCCCCCGCCACCAGGGCACTCCACTTGCCCACCCCTCACCATCACCATCACCGCCACACTTTGTTCTCCCCCCGCTGTCCCCGCCCCCACCAGGGTGCTCCGCTCGCCCACCCCCCACCGTCACCACTGCACTTCGTTCACCTCCGCCACGCTCCATTCACCCCCCTGCCCCCCCCCCCGGCTCGCTGCAACTAAAACCAAGTCCTGCTGCCGGCTTCTTCTCGCAGCCCGCGCCTGCATGTTTTGTTAAAAGAGTCTCTTAACAAAACACACGGGCTGCAAGAAGAAGCTGGCAGCAGGACTTAGTTTTAGTCGCAGCGAGCCGGGGGGGCAGAGGGGTGAATGGAGCGCGGTGGCAGCAGGGGAGCGCGGTGGCAGCAGGTAGGCTCCCTCTGGGAATCCTACCCCCCCAGGGAAAGTGCATGCGCAATACATAGCCTCTCCTCTCCCGGTGTAGTGAATGCCGCGTGGTCACTGTCACTGTCTGGCTATGCCTGGCAGATGGTCACTGCAATGGCCTCTCCTGCATTACTGCATCCGTAGCAACACCTTCTCGCTGGTCCCCCCCGTTTTCACAGAGTTTGCTACGTCATGGTGCGACCGAAGTGTCCGGCGGTATAACCGGATGGGCAGGCTGGGCCCACCAACCTCGTCAGCCTAAGAGAAGGAAAACTCTAACATCAAACCCGGGCAGATAGAGCTCGTTAATGTAACACCTACCACCTGGAGGACTCACTGCCGGCGTCCCGGCTTACTGGGCCATGGCAGATGACCCCCAGGTGAAAGGGTGGAGCCAGTACCGCGCACACTGCGCTTCACCTAAAAAATTCCTCTGCGCAGGCCTGAAGGGCATATCCACACACACAACCCACAACACATCAAGTCCTGCAGCGATAGGCAAGGGGTGAAACGGCAGGTGGAAGGTGCCACTGGAAGCCGCAGTCCCGATCCTGCATGTAGGCGGTTCAGGATATTGGTCGCCTGATGCTAACCCGGAGACGAAAGCATCTTTCGGCAGCACCCTGAACGACCAAGCAGCCTTATCTAGGGACAGCACTGCTTGCTCCACATGGAGAGGGGCCTAGAAAAGGTGGCCTAAACAAAGCTCGTCTCCCCCACCCCAGTTGGCTAGCCGCGGTCAACGGGCATCCTTACTTGCGGTCGAAAAATAACAACAAAGAAAAGGCATGCACCTGCCTCACAAAGTGTGCAAAGACTAAAGCTTGCGTGTTGGAACATCAGAACCATGCTTGACACAGTAGGCAGTGGTCGCCCTGAACGACGCTCTGCTCTAGTTGCCCATGAACTTCTCAGGTTGAATATCGACATAGCAGCTCTCAGTGAGGTCCGTTTCCCTGAGGAAGGTAGTCTTCAAGAACACGGTGCTGGCTATACCCTCTACTGGTCGGGTAAGTCAAAGGCTGAGAGCCGCCTTTCTGGCGTTGGCTTCATGGTCAGGAACTCCATTGCCTCCAAACTCGAAAACCTTCCAACAGGTCACTCAGATCGCATCATGTCCATGCGCCTCCCACTTCAAAACAAGCAGCATGCAACACTCTTCAGTGTGTATGCCCCAACCCTTCAAGCAGATCCTGCAGAAAAGAACAAGTTCTATGCTGATCTACGCAACCTCGTACGGAAGACCCCTACAGAGGACAAGGTGATCATCCTTGGCGACTTCAATGCCAGAGTAGGTAAAGACTCGGAAGCCTGGAAAGGAGTACTTGGCAAACACGGCATTGGCAACTGCAATGACAACGGGCGCCTCCTGCTAGAATTCTGCATGGAGCACCAGCTCACCATCACCAACACTATCTTCCAGCAGAAGAACAGTCTGAAGACAACCTGGATGCACCCACGGTCCAAGCATTGGCACCTTATCGACTACATTCTGGTGCGCCAGAGAGACCTTCGAGATGTCTTACACACCCGAGTAATGCCCAGCGCAGAATGTCATACGGATCATCGTCTTGTACGCTGCAATCTCCGTCTTCACTTTAAACCCACACCCAGGAGAGGAGGTATCCCTCGGAGGAAGTTTCAGGTTGGCAGCCTCCAGTCAGCCGAAGTTAAAGCTGCCTTTCAGGCAAAACTCCAGTCAAGAATTGAGGACCTCAGTTGCCCCACAGACCCTTCTCCAGAAGCACTCTGGGAACACCTAAAAACTACCATCCTGCAGATCTCTGAAGAAGTCCTCGGGTTCTCCACAAGGAAGAACAAGGACTGGTTTGATGAGAACAATCAAGAGATCCAAGAATTACTGGCAAAAAAGAGATCTGCCTACCAAGCACATCTTGCTCAGCCCTCCTGTCCTGGGAAAAAAGCAACCTTTTGCGCTGCATGTAGCAACCTCCAGCGCAAGCTTCGAGTCATTCAGAACGAGTGGTGGACCAAGCTTGCAGAGAGAACCCAGCTGTGTGCAGACACTGGTGATTTAAGAGGGTTCTACGAAGCCCTGAAGGCAGTATATGGTCCATCATATCAGGCTCAGAGTCCCTTGCATAGTGCAGACGGCCAAGTGCTCCTCACAGACAAGGCATCCATATTGAACCAGTGGTCGGAGTATTTTCAGGTTCTCTTCAGTGCCAACCGCGTAGTTCAAGATTCAGCAATCCACCTCACCCCACTTCAACCGATGAAAACAGAGTTGGATGAGATCCCCACCCTAGAAGAGACTGTTAAAGCCATCAAGCAACTGAAAAGTGGCAAGGCAGCAGGAGTTGATGGAATTCCACCAGAGATCTGGAAGCATGGGGGCACAGTACTACATAGCTCACTTCACAAAGTACTTGTCACCTGCTGGGAACAAGGCAAATTACCACAGGACTTTCGCGATGCAATCATCATCACCCTATACAAGAACAAAGGGGAAAAGTCAGACTGCTCCAACTACCGGGGGATAACTCTGCTCTCCATCGCAGGCAAAATCCTTGCCAGAATACTCCTGAACAGACTGGTGCCCACCATTGCAGAAGAACTCCTCCCAGAGAGCCAGTGCGGCTTCAGAGCTAACAGGAGCACCACCGACATGGTATTTGTTCTCAGGCAGCTCCAAGAGAAATGCAGGGAACAGAACAAGGCTCTGTATGTGACTTTTGTCGACCTTACCAAAGCTTTCGATACCGTTAGCAGGAAAGGCCTGTGGCAAATCTTGGAACGTTTAGGATGTCCCCCAAGGTTCCTCAGCATGATCATCCAGCTACACGAAGACCAGCGAGGCCAAGTCAGACACTGCAACGACCTCTCGGAGCCCTTCCCAATAGGCACAGGTGTAAAGCAAGGCTGCGTTCTCGCGCCAACTCTCTTTACGATCTTCTTTAGCATGATGCTTCAAAGAGCCGCAGTAGATCTAGATGAGGACGATGGTGTCTACATCCGCTATCGCACCGATGGCAGCCTGTTCAACCTGAGGCGACTAAAGGCACACTCCAAGACAATGGAAAAACTCATCCGAGAGCTACTGTTTGCTGCTGATGCTGCACTCGTCTCCCACTCGGTATCAGCTCTGCAGCATATGACGTCCTGCTTTGCAGAGGCTGCCAAGCTATTCGGCCTAGAAGTTAGTCTGAAGAAGACAGAAGTTCTCCACCAGCCTGCACCCCAGGAAGATTATCACCCTCCCTGCATCACTGTGGGTGAATCAGTTCTGAAGACAGTCCAGCAGTTCAGCTACCTGGGGTGCATCATCTCCTCAGATGCCAAGATCGACAAGGAGATTGACAACAGGCTGGCAAAGGCAAACCGTGCATTTGGCCGACTGCACAAAAGAGTGTGGAGCAACAAGCATCTGAAAAAAGGCACAAAGATCAATGTTTACAAAGCGGTTGTGATGACAACCCTCATCTATGGCTCCGAATCGTGGGTTTTATACCGTCATCACCTACGACTCCTTGAGCGCTTTCATCAGCGCTGCCTTCGCACCATCCTCAACATCCACTGGAGTGACTTTGTGACCAACACTGAAGTCCTCAAGCGGGCAGAGGTTACCAGCATCGAGGCACTGCTGTTGAAGACGCAGCTGCGCTGGGCAGGGCATATTTCTAGGATGGAAAACCACCGCCTTCCCAAGATTGCCCTGTATGGCGAACTCTCCACCGGCCATCGAAATAGAGGGGCACCAAAGAAGAGGTACAAGGACTCCTTGAAGAAATCCCTTAGCACCTGTCACATCAACCATCACCAGTGGTCTGGCCTAGCCTCAGATCGCAAAGCATGGAGGCACACCATCCACCAGGCTGTCTCTTCCTTTGAGAACGCACGCATAGCTGGTCTTGAGGACAAAAGGAGATTGAGGAAGAATCGCACTGCTACAGGACCAACCCTAAATCAGACTTTTCCCTGCAGCCGCTGTGGCCGGACCTGCCTGTCCCACATTGGTCTTGTCAGCCACCAGCGAGCCTGCAGCAAACGTGGACTATTGCACCCTTCTTAAATCTTCGTTCGCGAAGCCAAGCCGAGAGAGAGAGGGCAGCAGGGGATGGGCGAGCAGGCCAGAGGGGGTAGCGGCGGCAGCGATGGGGGGGAGGGAGGCAATGCAAGCGTTTGCCTGTTGGGGAAAGGAGGGGCCATACATGTTGAGGGGGGATTAAGTGGAGGGGCTGTGCCCCCCCATAGCTATGGGACTGCATAAATGAGATCTTGTTTGGACAGGCCATGTCAGGCTGGGCCATGTGTGTACCTATTTAAGATTAGGTAGCAGAGATATAAACTTTTTAAAGGACACAGACAAACATGATTAAAGTTTTTTTAAAAAAATAAAACTTAAAATAGAACATGCTTAAATATTAGCATTTGTTGGTCTTAAAGGTGCTTTCTTTGTATTCTCCCAAGGGATCCAGAGAACTGGGCAAAGGAAGTTCTGGTTATTTCCTTCCTTCCCCAGGGGATCAGGAGGGGGAGGAGCCTCAGCCAATAGAAGGGAGTCTTGCATCAGTAGCTCTGCTGTGCAATTGAGAGTGCCTGGCAAAGCAAGCTCTGCCTCCCCCCCTTCCTTCCAAGGGAGGAGCCTCAGCCAATGGAGAAAATATAGGTTTTGCTCTGTAACTCCTGTGTGATTGAGCAAACCTTGCAAAGCAAGCTATGATGCAGAAGGAAGCAAGAGAGAGGGAGAAGGAAGCAGATGACAGCCAGTTGCTCAGGGCCTGATAGGAGCCCTCTGGGGGCCTGATTTGGCCCCCAGGCCACATGTTTGACACTCCTGTGCTAAACAATGCACTTTCCATCCACTTTCAATGCATTTCACATCTGGGATTTACAGCAGGAAATGGCAGCATCCACTTGCAAATAGTCACTATGGTGCACTAAGGTGCATTGGAAGTGTGTTGTTCAGTGTGTGTGAAAGTGGAATTAAGTAATAGTTCCACATCATGTGATTAGCATAGGATAAACACAAAGATATCCTATGAACAGCAGATATTTGCATAAGTAGCTGTCTCCTGCCTTCCCATTCCTTCAAAAGCCCCTTGAAAAAAATCACTGCTGGAGGTTTGGATCCTTGCTAAGCAGAGTTCCTTATTCCCATGGCCCCTCGTACTGCATGGCATTGTGCCCATAAGAGTCCTTGATGCCCAGCAGCACAGGAAGTTACTGAGGGAAAACAAAGATGAGTCAGATCTTTTGTTCTTCCATTCACAAAAATGCATACCCCACCGGTGGTGGCAAATTTCCAAATTTCACATGTTCTTGAAATAAAAGGGTCGCAAGATGGCTATGGAAGAACGTCCTCACCCATATTGTTAAGTGGTCCTTTGAGAAGCATTTTGAGGCTATCTGCTACATAGTTCTGCTTCATTCCCAATTTGCAGCATCTGGCCATTTGGAAGGGGAAGGTTCCTTGAATGGAATGAAGCCAGGTGATAAGGCACCTTCCTCAACTTATACTTATTATGCCACTGCACAAATAATTGGGGTAAAGCAGGAATATGTGTATAATTTCTTGCTGGAAGTATACTGAAAAAATCACAGGACAAGTTCATGCTAGAGTGAACTTTTCATAGAGTGAACTTCATTACTGAAAATACTGGTTAATAAATAGGGCATCAACAATTAAATTACATACAGGTTGCAGGGCTTCCCCTGCCCCCCCCCCCACACCTTTGGTGGTTACTCTGTGATGTGGCCAGCACATCTTACCCCTCTCTCTAGTTTCTTTTCTCCTTCCTACACACTTTGGCATTTCCATCTGCACAGTCCTGCCCACTAAACCATATGGGGTTCAGCAGTCCTACAATGGCAGTCACATACAAGTAAACCCTTACCTATTAGAGCTGCTTGCTACATTTTGAAGCTTGTCTCTTAAAAATAACTTCTTTATATCATTATAACTAAGAACTGTGCTAAGATGGAAGTGAATCTTTCTGCATGCCATCTGCATAGTGCTAATTATACATACTGTTGTTATTTGTCAGGATAAGATATTTTGGAGTGATATCTGTAAGCCATCTGCCAACAGCCTTATTCAAATTCTTCAGATCACCCACAAAAGCTTCCCCCTACCTTAGGTAACCATCTGCAGTTTGCTAGAGTGGCTAAATGAGAAACAGCTTTCTCCAAGTGCATTGTGGATGTACAATACAACAAGGTTCTCTCCTAATTAGATATTTGGAATTGTTTATATCTATCACTTTCTAAACAAGCCTTTTGATCGTTGATTATTGGGTAGTGTTTAGCTTAAAAAAACCTTTAGATTGCACATGGTATTTATATTTATACTATTTTAATTAATAAATCACCAAAAGATCTATGTGGAGCCTATATTTGAAGTTCAGTTATTTGGTAGATATAATATTGTGTTCTCTGATTCATGCATTTTGTCCTTCCTCAATATTCTGATGCCGATTCTGCTACATTTTGTAATAAACAAGCACAGAAAATGATCTCAAGGCACATAGCCCAGGAGTTCTACTGCTAAAGCTACAGCAGCGCTTGCTCTGAAAGTGGTTTGGAAGCACTAGGGACCATATGTGAGTTCCTTTTAGCTCTTGGGAGGTGTCATTTAGGTGATCAGTGGGGAAAGCCATTCTGCTTTGCCCTGGAGTCATTTTGTAGAAAAATAGGTGGTGGAGCTCATCCAGGGATTGTTATGCAGCTGCACCCACTATTCAGTGGGCAAGGAGGTGGAATTCTCAGAAGGAGGAGATGGAACTCTCAGAAAGGTTCAGGAGCTGTGCTCCTGTGAGCTCCCACGGAGTCTGGGGCCTGGTTTTGCCACTCATTTGTCCAATTTTCTTTGCTAACTTGGAACTCTTTGCCAAAACTCTTACACTGAAATTAGCCAATCAAGGATACCTGCCATTGTTTTGAAACCTAGTTCAATGTTGTTACTTTGAATCAACCAGTATTTCTAAAGCAGGCAGAAGAATCTGCCCTTGACTCCTGAGACACAATTACATCCACTTTCTGAGCTTATAAGGGCATGACTGAAGAAAATATGGAAAATCAACTTCTTTTGTATAATCGAGATATCCTTCATTTGTGCATTACACAGAGCAGCATACTGTACAATCCTAGAACACATTCTTTGGAGTAAGCTCCATTGAATAGATCCAAATAAAATCTACTAAGGGTTGCTAACATAGTTACCACCATACCATCCTTGTCCCCACACCTTTCCTGGCAGCAGTGACAAATTCTATCACACTGTCCTATCCCCACCAGATTCCTCCATGTAGCTTTAAAATGGATCATAATAATACAATGAGTTTGATGGTAGGTTGGCACTATATATGGGAAGGAGCAGTGTGAGGGCAATCAGGGCTTTTTTTAAGCAGGAACACAGTTCTGGCTAGCTTGGCATCACGGGTGTGGCCTAATATGCAAATGAGTTCCTGCTGGGCTTTTTCTACAAAAACAAGCCCTGAGGGCAAACATGGCTGAGCTCCATACTCACCTGATGCACCAGCCCTGCCAGGTTCCATACATTTATAGCAGGCATAAAAACAAAACAAAAAATTCCAGTGAATGAAGCAGATACATGCCATCGGCTGAGTACCAAGAGGAGTGGATTCAAATGCATGAGAATAAAACAATGAAACAGAAATAATCAATGGGATGTGGTTATCCAGAAAAATAAAATGGATAGAGGAAAAAATGAAGATTAAAACTGAAAAGAAGTAGAACAGGTGGACCAGATCCTACTAAGTTAGAAATCTTAAATGAAAAAAAAATTATCCATTCAATTGGTCTGACTCTAAATTCAAGTCTCCAAGGTGTCTGATATAAGGGAATGGATACTCAGCCCCTCAACAGAATTCCAAAAATGAGCTTGGAATACAGGAAGTCAGGAAATTTGCAGAAGGAGCAGCTATTATAGTAAGCACTGATTTCAGTTACCCAACCTAACTACATGTTACATTTCCCATAAGTTATTCCTGAATACATGCAATTTAACAAGCATTACAAGTTTTGTGCTGAGAACTGCATCCTATGCATGTGCAGGCCCAATATGGATCAAGACCATGGTGACTGAGAATAGGAAATTTAAGATTTCCCCCAATGCCATTTTCCCAACCTAGAATGGCCCCAGGAAATGTTATTTGCCCCAATGAGAAAACCCAGATGTTCACTATTGGTGTGTGTGGACCCCTCAACAGGGCAAATATCACCTCTCAGGTCCATTTCATTCCAGGAAAAGAGTATGGGAGGATGGCTGAAGGACCCTCGATGCACACACTGTGGTCCTGATTAGTATCCAACTCTTGTATGCCTGAGCTTTAAGTTCCTAATACAGAACTCATAATATATTCAATTGCGCAGACCTGGAGAAGATCTGGGAAAAAGAAGTATGCAATTATGCCTTCAGATAGACTAGACAAATATATAGCCAGGTCATGTCAGAGTGATATATTTTCTTATTGTAAACAAGTGATTGTGGCTCAGAGCAGTTTGTTATGGAAGCAACAAGAGAAAAGGTTTCATGCTAAGCAATTCCTTGGGTGAAAATGATTGGCTCAGTCACCCATAGGGTTTCCAAGTCCAATTCAAGAAATATCTGGGGACTTTGGGGGTGGAGCCAGAAGACTTTGGGGGTGGAGCCAGGAGACATTAGGAGTGGAGCCAAGATCAAGGCTGTGACAAGCATAATTGAACTCCAAAGGGAGTTCTGGCCATCACATTTAAAGGGACGGCACACCTTTTCAATTCCTTCCTTCCATAGGAAATAATGAAGGATAGGGGCACCTTCTTTTGGGGCTCATAGAATTGGACCCCCTTGTCCAATCTTTTTGAAACTTGGTGGGTATTTTGGGGAGAGGCACTAGATGCTATACTGAAAATTTGGTGAACAGCCCCCCCAGAGCCCCAGATACCTGCAGATCAATTCTCCATGATTTTCTATGGGAATAAATCTCCATAGGGAATAATAGAGTTCCCAGCAGACATTTCCCTCCCCTCCCCCCGCTTTCTGGCAACCCTGTAGCGGGGGGAGGGTCTCCAAACTGGGGGATTCCCTGCCCCCACCTGGGGATTGGCAACCCTAGTCACCCAGCAAGTTTCATGCTATCTCCAGAAGCTGTGTGGCCTTACACAATGCCCAAGCTGCAATGCTGCAACATCACTTCCAGTCACATAACTGGAATGGCCTTACACATTGATGTGACACTCTAGGCCACCTCCAGTTAGAGGTTGGCAGGCTCCCAGAATTACAGCTGATCGACAGACTATAGAGCTCCATTCCCTGGAGAAAATGGAGACCGATTTCCCACTCACCTTATTGCGATCTCGTTGCTCCTTTTCCCTGAGGAGCTGCTGCTGGATTTCGCACAAGCTGCCCTGAGCCAGCGAGTTGCCCCACCCCTTTTCAAATTTCCTCCGTGGCAGACAGAAACCGGTTTTCAGAGGATCTTGCCTGCTGCAGAGGGCACTTGAAGAGAGGTGTAGCAACTCGCTGGTCCAGGGCAGTTTGTGCAAAATCCAGCAGCAGCCCTGCGGAGAAGAGGAGAGTGAGAGCAGCACAAGTTTAGTGGGAAATCAGTCGGAAAGTTCAGAGGACACACACCCCAACCTACAAGAATTTCCCAGGCCTGAGTTGACAACCCTAGCTGTAAAACCATAGAGTTTGAGTGTTACCCAAAGTAGGCAGTCTCCATTTAATTTGGGGGCATTAGCTTGGAGATGGAGCAAGAGGCAGGAAACTGAGATCTCCACCTATGTATACAGGGATTTCTCCCTATGAGAACTCACAGAAATAACCAGGCAGACTGGTAGTGTTTTTATTAGAAATAACAATAAATACAAGAGTACACACACACAGCGAATACATCCATGTAAAACAAACATACACTTTTTTGTGCATGTGCATGGAAGTACAAAAGCAAATCAAAGAATGTTTGTTTAAAGGCTCTTGGGAACACAGGCACAATGTATCTACCATTTTGTTCTAAACATGTTCTTCACTCATCAAAAAGCTCCAGGTGGTCCCTTCTTAAGTCCCAAACTCTGTGAGAGGCTTGCAGACTTTCCCAGCTCTCCCCCCTCCTTACCTTTTAATGTGCCTTAGAGGCCACTACTACTCTAGCCTGGAGTGTTTTCCCAGGTACCACGAGCACCTAGGTAAGTTATTCATTCCTTGTCAATTTAGAGGACAATGACTAGAATCCAAAATCCAATGTGCATCTAACTGACCACAAATATCCACTGGATTTAGCAGTTTTTATAGGACCTTCCTCCACAGCAGTTCCTGTCCTCAATATCCATGCATACACACTCTAGGGTGACACTGCCTAGGCAAATTACAGGAGATTGAGCATGGTGACTGGAGACCGCAGAGTTTGGGGAGGATATAACATCACTTCTGGGTGATGCTCTAGAGATCCCCCCCCCCCAATCTCTATTGTAAAGATCATAAGGACTATGGGAAATTTCTAGAGTTTCACTATGGAGGCCATTTTTTCCTGCTTCTCAATTTCTTCATCATAGGAGATGAAAGCTGGGGGTGGCAAATTCTCAGTAGGGCCTTGTCACCTGGGAAGCCTAGTCTCCACTTTCACCAACATACAAAGCAGATGCTCTGCTTCCACTCTCATCATGGCCACTTGCTCCCTATTATGGCTTTCTTCTCTGCATACATTGTGGCTAGTGTGCTGGGAGCAGAGAAATTCTTGTGTCAATAGGTCTTCAAGGAACAACAAAGTCTATGTTACAGGGGGCCTTTAGACCAACTGGGATGAACTGCTAGAGGGAACCGCCAACTACACAGCTTTTATTTGCTTTATACATTTTGATCTTCTTCCAACACATTGGTCCTGTCTTCTCTTTTTCCTCACAACAACCCTTTGAGGTGGTTAGACAGCCCAAGGCAAGCAGGATCTCCCAGGTCCTAATCCACTTCTCTAACAACTACACCACATTGACAGTCATGTACTCTGCTTCCTCCAATGCCTCCAGGTATTTCTCCCATTGAGAAATAA
Source organism: Heteronotia binoei (assembly GCF_032191835.1). Taxonomy (NCBI): domain Eukaryota; kingdom Metazoa; phylum Chordata; class Lepidosauria; order Squamata; family Gekkonidae; genus Heteronotia; species Heteronotia binoei. Next base: position 232,123,555 of record NC_083223.1, read on the forward strand.
CTTCAGTGTCTCCAATTAGGGTGGGTCTTCCATTGGTCTGTGTCCTTGGCAAGTATCCAACTATGCTGACTGGTGTCATCCCTCCACTGGATTTGTGGCTTTTTGATCCTAAATGCAAGTTGTTTTCCCAGTTCAGTTCAGGAAAGATGTGTGTCCCTCATAGATCAGTGTATAGCAATTGGATAGAAAACCAGCCTTCATAAGGCACTTTTGCAGCAAAACCAACCTGCTAAGGTTGACCCATTTTATTTCTGAATCACAGTCAGAGAGCAGCATGCTCAAGACAGAGTGGCATTCTGCCTGACCCAGAAAAAACTTGGGTCAACTGTGGCAGGCAGGGAATAATAAAATGGCATACCTATACAGTACTATGGAAACATACATCCCCAGTGTGTGCTGTGTAAGGTTATAACCTTGTTCTGCTTCACCTCAGCTGCCACTGTTTTCTTATCTTCATTGAATCAGAGAGCTGGGAGTAACCAAAATAATATCTTGTTGACCTCACACAGCATTCTTCCAAATAGCTGCTTTGGACTCTATGGCATTGTATCATGCTGAGATCCCTCCCCTCCCCAAACCCTGCCCCCTTCCAGATCCACCCCCAAAGTCTCCAGGTATTTTCCAACACAGACCTGGCAACCCTGTTACTCTCCCACCCTTCCCCTCTTTCAACCTAACCAACTTCATCAGTTTGTTATTAGGATCCAGTGGAGGAAAGAGAAGCTGTATAAACCAACTTGAGGCATTTGGAGAATGGGTGGAATAAAAACTGGATAGGCACACAGACAGGCAGTTGTAACAAAAAGGGGCAGCTGTGAGGATCAGTGGTTTACTGGGGACCACATTACCCCTCAGGTTACAAGTGGGCATTTTTTCTCTGACTTCTACCCCATGCTTGAGGAACTTTTAAATATGACTGACTTGCTTCTTTGGGAAACAGGATGTTAAAGTGGATGATCCAGAGATCTGATCCTGCCATGTTTCTCTTATTCAGACATCCTGCTCTGTGTCAAGCATTAAGTAATTGCAGCTCAAGCGCTATGCTACAGTGAACCTACACCTTATCCCCTCTCACTAAGTAGAAGAAAGGATGAACTCTTTCACACCATTGAGCTGCTTCCAGGGATTATTCCTGCATAATCCTATGCCGAGTTACCCCAGTCTGTGTCCATTGCTTTCCATGGACTCCCTCTGGACTCCCTCTGCTTAGAGCTGCACAGTTAATCACATAAAACTGTGTGCTAGGAGAAAACCTCTGGGTTTAGCAATTTAAAAAAAAAAAAACCCTCTCCACAGCTATTATCAGATTGTTTTGCTTTTCTTTTTCCTACCTTCCCATTATCATCTTTCTGTGTGAAATAATGGTGAAATAGTGATGCAGAACCTTGTTTTCTTCTCAGTTTTTCCTACTGCATTTTTAATCAGATGGTTAGCAGGATCTCATTAGTGTGCTGGTGTGAAGTAGTTGGCCAAATATTTCCTGTGAATCTTCGCTTTGAATGTCTTCTTTTTGGGAGCTTGTTTCCTGCGCAGATAGCAAGAAGAGGCATTTGTTTCCTTAATTTAACCTGCCCCACATCTAGTGCAAAACAGCAGAGCTAGAATATGATAAGAGCAGAAAAACAGGCCAGTACTTCCCCCCACACACACACACACATACACACAAACCCTCCATTACTAGATTTTACCCAGTGGGTTTTTTGGTGAAAAAAAAAATACCAGGACTTATATATAAGGTTGGGGCAATTTCCACCAATTCCCACCTTGAGATTTGAGAGAGCTCCCCCCCCACCCAAAAGGTGCTAATCCACTGTTACAAAAAAACCCCCTATTTGTACCATTTCATGATGCAAGTGTGGCAATGGGGTATTCTGTGAATGTATTTAATGTTGTAACCATAGGTCATAACATTCTGGAGTATTTAGTGACTTGCCACATAAAATACTAATTAACAATTAAAAATGTGCATGTCAGGGGAAGTACTAGCCTAGAACCTTCTTCCTGACACACTAATTTTGCACATGTAGGGAATCTTTGATGTGGAAGGGAATTAAAGCTTTTGATTCACTATCAGCCAGGCATGCCATTGCCTGCTTCAGGTGGGTAATCTCTCAGTAGAGTTCCCATACTCCCACTAGGGGTGGGGGTTCCACCAATTTCAGGGCCTCCAACTCTCCACAATGGAACTGACCAGTGTGGGGAGCCCAGCTCCCAAAGAGCACTAGCACAGCTGGTGCGATGACATCACCTCTATGATGACAGAGTTTTTTTCCCAAATGCTAGAGCGTCCCCTGTGCAACATGCCCAGCAGCACAATAACATCATTTCTGGGTAATGCCATCATGTCACACACACAAAGAAGACTCCCAGAGAGAGCCCCAGCATCCCCCACTGGCAGCCAGGTAAGACCTGGCAACCCTATCTCTCAGTGGTCTGGGTCTCCCATCTGCCTCATATCCAGGTTGGTGGAAATAATGACAGGGTGGAAATGACATCACATGGCATGTCATACAACATCACTTCTGTCCCTTACCCCCTCCTCCATAGCTCTTGTAGGTGCCAGGTAGAGGCCTGGCCTCCCTACCACCAGCAATATGAAATGGAAGAGCTCAGTAACAGTTTCTCTTCCTCTAGTATTCTTTTCACAGAACCCTTGTTTCTGTCATTTCCACACCCAAAAGTTATCTCACAGCTAGGATTCCCAACAAACCTGAAGAAACACATCTTGTCCTTGCTGGTCTCCCCCCCACCCCACCCCACTTTTTTTTTTGGCAGGTTTTTCTAGTTGGTATAATATTCTAACCCTATAGCACTATTCCTACTACCATTAAGAAAAAAGCTGCAAGAAACTCACTAAAGTCTGGGGAGCGGGAGGAGAAAGTGTGGGAGAAAACCTTGTGAGGTAGCTCCATTGCTGCTCCAAATAACTCTACATTCACAGTAGCCATGAGGGCAAATTGGGGGATTCATTCCCAGTCGGAAGAGGCCAAATCTAAACTGGATGGGGCTGGCCTTTCAGCACTGCAGCTCCTAGAGATATTTTCACAGACTGTTTCTTTGTCTCTCAGTTTCCTGAGTGGAAATAAGCTGAAAACTGGCTCACTGAGGCATGTATTCTGCTAGAAAGGAGTTGAAAAGGTTTGTTTATTCTATCCAGTGTATATTTTTCACATCAACATTTCTGCTTTATTGGCATGTCAACGCTAGGTCAAGCCTTAAGACATTGGGCTTTTAAACACAGCACTAAAAACAGCGTAGCAAAGATGTGAATCACAAGTTCTGATGCTCAAGGTGTTGAGCTGTGTAGAGTAAACAGCTGAAGGCAGGAGAAAAAACCTTCACATACACAGAAACTATCAGGGCAATGGTTTTCACTCACCTTTCTTATTTGAAATTATCATTTATTATATACAGAAATTTATCAGCTCTGTGTTGGAGAAGTGGTTGGGAACATGCAGATTTGATACATGTGGTTTGGGCATGTCTAAAAGTTAATCTCTTTTGGCAAAAAGGTGATTAAGTTTAACAATGACAGTAATTTATTATCACCATATTGTAAGATAATTCTATTAGGATATTTAAAAGGCTTGGTAGCTGCTACAGATATAGGGTTAGTTTTTACTTCGCTTGGTAAAAAGTACTATGAAGTCACAGCTGATTTTTGGCAACCTTGTATAGTTTCAAGGCTTGGTACATTCAGAGGTGGTTCACCATTGCCTGCATCTGCATCATGAACCTAATATTTCCTGGAGGTCTCCCATTCAAATACTAACAAGGGCAACCCTGCTTAACTTCCAAGATCTGATGAGATCGAGCTAGCTTGGGCCAATCTGGTCAGGACAAACTCTGCTCGTAGCTTCTAAAATGATTACAGAGGCAAATTGGGAAAAAGTTGAACTTTCTTCTATAAAAGATTGGTTAATCATTTCTGGTATCTAGCCTTACTAACTAAATTAACATAACCAAAGGATGGAAAGAAAGAATACACAATATACAAATAAATTTTGTTAATGCTAAGTAATTTTCAGGCCCATAGCTATGGTAGGGCCCCAGGGGGTCCAGGCCCCACCAATCAGACCCCTCTGTTATGTTTACGGCCCCTCCTTCTTTGGCCTTGCCTCACTGCCACCAGCCCCCCTCTCCCCCACTGCCTGATGGCTCTGTGGATGTGGCTCTGCGGATGTGCGTCATCTCCTCCTTCAGGCCAACCAATGCCACCCCCCACCATGCCATCGACCCGCTGCCCCCACTCCCCTGTGCCTGTGTGCATGCTGAAGCCTTGGTTCAGCCGTTCTCTTCACATGCACAGGCTCCATTGGGCACTAGGGAGGCAGGTGTGCAGGGGGCAGGAGGGGAGGGGGAAAGAGGCTGCCAGCACTTACAGTCCACACACCCCCACCCTGTCCTTTTAAAGGTACCTCTGCAGCCCCAGCCCTGCAGACTCTACTTCCCCTCACCAGTCCATGCAACTTCTTCCTGTCCTCCATACCTCCCCCCTCCCCAATGTTCTCCCCACATTGATGGCCTGGAGGGGAAGCCTGACGCTCGAACCCAGCCAGGGAAGAGGCAAGTCGACCCTCCTCCAACTTCTTTCACCCATTGGAGGATAAGTGGGGTTGGATGGGAGGCTGATTCACAGAAGAGAAGTCGCATCTGCGTCTCTGGCCATAGTTTGCCTGGTAGAATAGCTGCCCTCCTCCCAGGCGCTGCCCATCAGGGTGAGTTGCAGCCATCCTGCTTGCCATCAACTTAACCCAGGTCTCCTTGGGGTCCTACGCCCTGGCCCCTGCCATGCAGAGCTGTGCCAGCTGCTGCAATAGTGGCTACTTGTTCCTCTACCCACGGCTGCTTGTTTCCCTTCCCCTTGTTGTAGAAACCTAGGAGGATGGAAGGTGAGATAAGGTCTTGGGCTTCCAAGGAGGGGGCTTCTTGGTGGCCATCCCAAAAAAAAACCCTTGCTATGTGCCCCACCAAACCCTTGGTATGTGTGAGATGTGGTCTTGAACTTCCAAGGAGAGGACTTCTCGGTAGCCATCCCAAACAAAAACTTTAGCTATGTGCCCCACTAAATTTTAAATCCTGGCTACAGCCCTAGTTTTTTATTATTTTGGAAGAAAGATTATATTTTGGAAGGAAGATTTTTATAGATAAGACATATTATTTTTCTTTTTATGGATCATTATAAACACCCTACTGGAGCAATTGGGGCAGGGGGGAATCACATCAACATGCTTCAGTTCCAAAAGGAACACAGTCATTCATGAGAGGAAGCAATGTGAGATGGGGTTTTTCCCATTCCAGTTTTTCCAAGCAACCATGGGAAAAGCAGAACTGCTGGAAGAAATTCTATTGATTGTCCAGTGTACCTAACTGAATTCTGCAGACAACAGTAGCTTATCATAGAGCCACAACTCTCCTAATGTATGAGCCAGATCTTTTTGAGGGAACTAAATTTGCAGGTTTTTAGGTGCCAAAGACTTTTTTGGTATTGCAGTTCTTTTTTATTTCCACCATAGAGCTTTATTAATTTCTTTATCAGATTGTTCTGGTTTTATCTCCTGGTTCCTTTAGCAGAGAACCCTCTGGCACAGTGTTAAAGTTGCAGTACTGCAGTCCTAAGCTCTGCTCACAACCTGAGTTTGATCCCTGGTGGAAGCTGGGTTTTCAGGTAGCTGGCTTGAGGTTGACTCAGCCTTCCATCCTTCCGAGGTGGGTAAAATGAGTACCCAGCTTGATTGGGGGAAAGTGTAGATGACTGGGGAAGGCAATGGCAAGCCAACCCATAAAAAGTCTGCAGTGAAAACGTTGTGAAAGCAACATCACCCCCGAGTCGTGCTTGCACGACTGGTGCTGGCACAGGGGACCTTTCCTTTTCCTTCATCTAGCAGGCTTTTTTTTTTTTTTGCTATTTTAGTATTTGGAGGACTTCCTAAATTTGTATTGCTGCTTAAAATTGCATTTTCTCCATTTCTGATGTTGCTTCTATCTTGCTGTTTTTGAAGGGAAGGTAGCATGTTATAGTCATCCAATTTTGGAAGCTAAGCAGGGTCAGTACTTGGATGGGAGACCACCAAGGAAGCCTCTACAGAGGAAGGCAATGGCAGCCCACCTATGCTTCTTACTTGCCTTGCAAGCCCTTTGTCAAGTTGCAACCATCATAAGTTGGTTGCAACTTAATACTTACATTATGTATCTTATTTTAGTGTGTTATCATTTTCAGAACTCTTACTGTTGTAAGTCATCATGTAGGTATTTATGTGGAGAAAAAGAACAAAATAAATAAACCTTGGACTTTACAAGGAACAAACTGGTTTTCTGTAGCGGTTGAAGTATTGCAGTAGGTCTGGTAAGACAGAAGTGCAAATCCTCCTTCTGCAATCAAATTCCAGGGGTGACCTTGAACTAGCCATTTTCTCCTTCATTTATGCTAATCTTCAAAAGACTGTTGTGCTGTAAAAGAGAGAGGGGAAAATATAGACACCTCTCTGATGTTGGGGGAAAGGGATAAAATGTAACAAAAAAGATGGGCAGTTCATCTCTAGATATTGCATTCAAAAGGATGACAAACTTTAAGCAATTCAGTAGATTAATCTATTGTTTTATTTTTAAAGTATTTTGGCTTTAGTATGTTTCTGTTATCAGGAATGAAAAAGGAAATATTAAAAATGTCTTTTTCTTCTAGCAAAAGTGATACCTTTATCTCACATATCCTTCATATTTTCAAAAAGGTGCTTCAAATGAAGTTTTGGTAATGTACTGCAAATATACTACAATATCATTGTACATAGTACTTTTATCTTCCAAGAAGGTATTACTTGGCTATTACAGAAAAAGAAATTGCTCCAACAATGACATACAGTGCATGATACCTTCTACTTTTCATCGGTCCTGCATTGCTGGTGCCTAAATCCCAATCTCTCCTTCTGCTCTACTTTCCTTATGCCACCAAACTATTTCATGCTGCTGTGAACTATTCTAATACAGGTATAAAGGCAGGTAAAACAACCAATCACCATTTCTCTCTGTGCAGTTCATTTGATCAGACCACAGCAATTGCAGAGGCTGCTGTCCATTACAGAGTACAAGCTTTGGGCATTAAGTGGTTTCAGCTCACCCAAGGTACAGCATCTTGCATTAGCAGAATGTGCCTAGTGCCAGAGGACCACACAACAGAGGACTGCTTCCACATAGTGAAGCTACTTACTCTCTTCTAGCAGGAGGGCTCTCAGCAATTCTCCCTGTTCCCTATTTCTGCTTGAATGAACAGCAGGGGAAAACAGAAAGGGGGAAAAGCATTGCATGATGCCTTGACATTTTTTTGGCCCAAAAACCGAAGTGATGTCCAGATCTCTATGGTCAAACCATAGAGATCTGTGGGATTCCTAGAGTATCACCATGACATGATGATAACAGTTCTGATTTTTTTTTTCAGCCAGAAATGACATCAAGACATCGCAGTGATCATATTTTCACCCATCCCTCTGCCACCAGAGCCTCCTGTCACCATACCATCAAGGCCGGGCAACCCTACCACCACCACAAAGGATCATGCTGCACTCATGGAAGGAAAGTATTGCATTTCAAGCCAAAGTCTTCACACTGTACTAGTATGAGATTGTTGGGACTATATTTTGAGGACTAGGAAGATTGCTTTGTTGTTATTGTGCTATGAAAATAATTAATAATTATGTGCAGCATAAATATTATTGCTTTATAGATGTTATTTCTGCAGTTTTCACAGTTATTCAAATACCAAAGTTTTTGTTTAAGTTCCATTGCTGCTTCTGATTCTAAAATGCTTTCAGGGCCAGACAACACATTTTGGTTTTTAACAAGATGAGTACAGGATTCCTGGCCCCATCTAAAGTTCCCCACAGCTATACAGCAACTGCAGGGAATGGCTTTTTAAAAAATAAAGATAGCTCAAACTGGCTTGGAAAGCCACTGCAGGGGAAGGAGCCCCCCAAGCTGTTTTCCATGTGGAGATAGGGCTGGGGAGGAGTTTTTTGTTGCTTCACAAAGTGCTCCAGAGCAGCAAAAATGGGGAAATAACTATTCCCTAGCACTGTTTCTACAAAGAAAAATAGAATGGGTCTTCCACAATGCTCTTCTGAGCCTATTTGGGTTCTCCTTTATTTTTTTAAAAGCCAGGGTTCCCTGATCCACCTTATTAAAAACCCAAATGTATAGTTTGGCCCTTACTTGCCCTCAATGACATCATCACTATAGCAAATGTCCCTGCTTCATATAATATCCATGTATATTTTTGACATTAGTTTCTGTTCTCTGCTTTATGTTGCCAGTTTGGTAGATTAGTTTGCATTGTGTACACATTGCACATAGTACAATTCATGGCATTATATGCACAAAATGTACTATTAATTCCCTGATGGACAAATCATGCTGGAAAATATGCACATTACAAAAAACAAATAGCATTTTTAAAAGGAGGGTCAATTTGCACAAGTAATATGTGAACTCAAAATAGGAATCTGGGAATCAAAACAGCAAAGATGAGAAACTCAAACTCACCTCTAATTGACATAGATGAACCTGTGTGGCATCACTCCCATTCAACATTCCCCTGGAAACAGCCATGTAACTAATCTACAGAAAAACAAAGAAGCAGCAATAGGAGAAAATAATAGCACTGAAAAAGCAGCCAGGCCAACCAGTAGTGTGGAGCAGGATCAAATAAAGTTAATAATAGCACAATCAACTTGAGGGGTATATACACTCATTAAAATCACTATATTGTGTTCAAAAATCAGAACTGGGGGATGTTTAGCATAGCTCTAAATGATAGCAATTTAATTTATGTAGGTGAGAAAATCTGATCTCAACGTTTAAATAAATTGAGGAAATAAACAGCTGTGGAAACTGTTCATGTTCCTTGGAGATTTCAGTTTGGCTCCATCTTATCCAGAGTTGCAACCATTCCAAGCAGCTATTTGGATGAATTAATTCCAATATACTGTGGGTAACAGAGCTTTGTAATCTCATACTCAGGGACTGTGGTACTTCCATGACATGTGGAAAATTTAGACATTCAGGTGGATTCCACAGTGACTGTGCTTACAGAAGGTACTCCATTTTGGCAATAAGAGTATTCCTAAAAGTACATGACTCTCCATGGCACAAGGTCTCCTCCATACTACTGCAACTGTGCTGTGAGGTAGGTTAGGTTGAGAATGTGTGACTGGCCAAGGTCATCCCACAATAGGGTTGTCAGGTCTTACCTGGCTCCCAGTGGGGGGAATTTTCTCACATGTGCTTTGCAAACATAGCATGATGACATCACCCAGAAGTGCCATCATTGCATGGGCACAATTTGGTCCCATAGAGTTTTTACCCCAAATGCTTGAGTGTCCCCCACACAATGTGCCCAGCACAATTATGTCACTTCCTGGTAATGTCATCATGCTTGGACTTGTCAGGTGCTATGGGGCTCTTTGGGGGCAGGGATCCTCTCCCATGGCCAGTTTCATGCCAGTGAGTTGGGGGCCCCAAAACTGGGAGAACCCCCACCCCCAGCAGGAGTCTGGGAACCCTACCCTGCAAGTTTCTGTGGCAGTGTGGGGATTCAAACCAGGTTCTCCGAGATCTCAGTCCAACACTTTAACCACTATAACACAGTGGTTGGATGGAGGATTACCAGCTTCCAGGTGGGAGTTCTCCTGGAGTTCTCCTGGAATTATATTTCCAACCAACAGAAAACAGTTTTCCTAAAAAAATGGCAACTTCAGAGCATACCATAGAGTCTAGAATAGTTCTAGAGTGACATCACATCCCTGCTGAATTCTCTCCCTAGGCCCTGCACCCAAATCTCCAGAAATTTCCCAAACTGGAGTTGGCAACCCTATACAGATGTTTTCTTTGCATATTTTTATTCTTCCCTCTAAACTCATCCTTGTACAACTAATATTTTGCTCAGCTCACCCTCTATCACTGTTTAAGTAATATCTTCTACCTCCTCCAAAATCCAATATCTGGGATATTGGAAATAGGCTGTGTCATTTTGCTTTCCTTGCTGCTGCAGGGCCAACAGAAGGAGCATAAAGCACAGTACCTTCCTTTGCAGCAGTTCCAATAATCTGAATTGATGGGCATTCCACTAGCAGATGTGAAGTGAGACTTATGTGCAATGGTGCCTAGAGATATTAAAGGGGAGAATTCATCTGCCAACATGACATAGAAAAACATGCTGGCCAGCCGAATGCCCTGCCAACTCATACATAAGCTTTAGCAAGCACCTGCTAAAACTTTAATTGGCACCACAGCTAAAGCACAGTCAGAGGATTCTTTGTGAAGTGCTCCTCAGCTGAACTTCTCCCTAGGTTTTGGAATTCCAAATTGTGAGGGTCTTATTTCCAAAGTGAAATAACTACATTAGGATCCCCATCATTCCTTTAAAAAAAACTCCTTGAAATATTGTGCTGAAATCTTCGCATATGTCTTCAGTTCATTGGCATCTCTTTTTTCTCATATGCATTAACAACAGAAGCATAAAATATTGTAGGAAAGAATTCTTGATGTGACCATGTATATGGTGAAGTGGTTTAAGTGTCAGATTGGGATCTGGGAGACCCAGGTTGGAATTCCACTCTGTCATAGAAGCTCACTGGGTAGCCCGGGTCAGTTGCAGACATTCAGCCTAATCTGCCTCATATAGTTATTTACTGGGATGAAACAGAGAAGAGAATGATATAAACTGGATGGGAGTCCCATTGGAGAGAAAGGTGTAGTATTAATGGCAAAAACAAATGCAATAGTTGTAAGATTCTTTTTATGACATTTCAGAGAGCTCAGAGAGAGAGCAGAGAAGAAGTGCTACAAGGGTGAAGTTTGGCTTTCTAAGCAGCTGGGGAAGTTGCTGAGAATTTCTGAGTTTGTGTGACTGTGGGATTGCTGAAAATTCTGAGATTGTGGTTGCTGGGGAACTGCTGTTTGTTAGGTTTGAGTGGGCTGAAGGTGATTGTTGCTGATTGATTAGAAGTGACTGTGTTCCCCACCCTCTTTGCATTATTAAGCTGCACCTTGCCAGAGGCTGAGCACATTTCAGAGAGCTCTGAGAGAGAGCAGAGAAGTGCTACAAGGGTGAGGTCTGGCTTTCTAAGCAGCTAGGGAAGTTGCTGAGAATTTCTGAGTTTGTGTGACTGTGGGATTGCTGAACATTCTGGAGTTTGTGGTTGCTGGGGAACTGCTGTTTGTTTGGTTTGAGTGGGCTGAAGGTGATTGTTGCTGATTGATTAGAAGTGGCTGTGTTCCTCAGCCTCTTTGCATTATTAAGCTGCACCTTGCCAGAGGCTGAGCACATTTCAGAGAGCTCTGAGAGAGAGCAGAGAAGTGCTACAAGGGTGAGGTTTGGCTTTCTAAGCAGCTGGGGGAGTTGCTGAGAATTTCTGAGTTTATGTGACTGTGTGATTGCTGAAAATTCTGAGTTTGTGGTTGCTGGGGAACTGCTGTTTGTTTAGTTTGAGTGGGCTGAAGGTGATTGTTGCTGATTGATAAGGAGTGGCTGTGTTCCCCACCCTCTTTGCATTATTAAGCTGCACCTTGCCAGAGGCGCAAGCCAAAGGGCAAGAGCTAAAGGGCTCTTGGGCTGTGGCTCTTAGCCTGCGGGTTCGATAAGGACCAGGAACCCAAATCACTATTTTCCTTGTGTTCCCAATAAGGTAAGTAGACCCTCCAAAAAGAGAGCCACATAAACAAACAGGATTTAAAAGGGGACTGCATATTTTTGAAAAAAGCTATCATGAAGGTAGAATGCCAGCAGGGGCGTGGGGGCTTTTCAGTGTTTTGCACTGAGTGTCACATGTGTGACTATCTGCCCACAGGACAGAAGTCTTGGGTGTGTGCTCGATGCAAGGAGCTCCTGGTCCTCAGGAAACAAATTCGTACCCTTGAGGCCGAGGTGACTGACCTGGAGAAGCAGAGACAGTCAGTTAGGCACTTGGAGAAGACTCTCAGAAACATATTAGATGAGCCCCACTCTGAACGTGGCAGCCCCGTTGCTACCAGGGAGCATGAGGGTCAAGAGGGAACAGGGCACCGGGCTGAGGATAAGGGGAATGCGCCCTCAGTAGGGACCTCTTCTTCAGTTAATGAGCGGGTATCCTTTCGCGCCAAGGAACCATCCCTGGGCAGGGAGGAGGATGGTCTTGATAGTTGGTGATTCGATCCTTAGGCAAATAGACAGCTGGGTGGTAAAACCGCGTACTGACTGTATGGTGACTTGACTGCCTGGTGCAAAGGTAGCGGACATTACATGTGTTGTAGATAGGCTGATAGACAGTGATGGGAAGGAGCCAGTGGTCGTGATGCATGTTGACACCAACGATGTGGGGAAATGCAGTCGTGAGGTCCTGGAGAAAAAATTTAGGCTGCTAGGCAGGAGACTTAAGGCCAGGACCTCCAAGGTAGCCTTCTCAGAAGTGCTACCTGTTCCACATGCAGGGCTGGAGAGACTGGCACAAATTAGAAGTCTCAATGTGTGGATGAGACGATGGTGTAGGGAGGAAGGGTTTAAGTTTGTTAGGCACTGGGGTGCTTTCTGGAACAAGTGGGAACTGTCCAAAAGAGACGGTCCACACATGTCCCCAGATGGAACCAAGCTGCTGGCACTTAAAATCAAAAAGGTGGCAGAGCAGTTTTTAAACTAAATCTTGGGGGGAAGCTGACAGGAGATGAAATGTCTCTGGTTCGGGAGGACTCATCTCAAAGAGATGAAGGGTTAGCTGTTACTTTTCTACCGGGTAATGGATCAGAATTGTCCACTGAGATGGTGACAAACAGTATGGGCTGCCTGCCAAAGTCTCGAGGCAGCAGGAGGAAGGTTGCAGGCCTAACTTGCCTGGGAAATTATAGATGTTTGTATACAAATGCTAGAAGTGTTTGATGTAAAATTGGTGAGCTGGAATGTTTAGTGTTGGGGGAAAACATAGACATTGTGGGAATTTCAGAAACTTGGTGGAATGAGGAGAATCAGTGGAACACTGTGATTCCTGGATATATCGGAAGGATAGTTAGGGAAGGGTTGGAGGTAGGGTGGCTCTGTATCTCAGAGAGGGTATAGAGTCCAGTAAGACTGAGGTCAAAGAATTAGATTCCCTTCTAAGAATGCTTTGGGTTGAAATAGAGGGCCCAAAAGGAAATTTAACTATGGGAGTTTGTTATCGCCTACCAAATCAAAAGATAGAGGACGATTATAATGTGATGGAAGGATTAACGATAGCAGCTAAATGCAAAAACTGTGTCGTAATAGGTGATTTTAACTACCCGCAGATTGATTTTTTGAATTTTGATGCTCTTCTCAAAAAACTGTTGAGCTGCAGGGAGCTCCCCACCACTCAGCTGCTTGGTTTAAATGTCTGGGAACCATTTAAACCACTGCTTTCTGCTCCCTGTGAAAAATTCATTCTCAGAATCCCTCCCCTCTACACACACACACACACACAACATGGTCCTGTTGTGCAGATGTTTAAATCCACACTCTGTGTCTATGTTCAGAAGTAGATATAATGATTATCCATGACACCTAAATGCACCATCTATATTCAGACAGAGCATGTCTCTGATTACCAGATGCTGAGGACAAGTACCAAGGCATTGCTATCTCCACTTTTCTCACTTTGTGAGTGTTCTAAGAGCCTCTGTTGAAGACAAAGAGCTAGACTAGATGAAGCCTTGACTCAATATTGTCAGCATGCCTCACTAATCACACCTAGCCTCCATATTGTGCCTACTTTTTTGCAAGTGATCAGGCAGAGATCAATGCATTTCCCATAACTCTGCATTTTAGGATGATTTCAGGTAGTACACGGATTCCACTTATGTGTGGATGGAAGGCTCCTGGTATAGGTGATTGTAATGTTTTAAAAAGTGTTATTATTGCATAAGAAAAGAGATGGGTAAATGACATGGCAGGACTTATTTTCATATGACTGAACATGCATAGAGCTCAGTTTACATTAAATACTCTAAATATGATGAGAGAAGAGTGGTGTGAATCCAGCCATACTCCAAGGAGCCTTCTTTCGAAAGAAAGAAAGAAAGAAAGAAAGAAAGAAAGAAAGAAAGAAAGAAAGAAAGAAAGAAAGAAAGAAAGAAAGAAAGAAAGAAAGAAAGAAAGAAAGACATTTATGTTACAGGAAGGCTCCTTAAGCTGAAGAACGGCTTCAAACTTTACTTAATGAGGTAGTAGGATAGGGATAGGATCCACCCCAGTGTCTTGGTGAGGCTTGATCGTAATTACCATCTTTCACACAGAATACCCATGGTTGGGCCAAGATGAACCAATGTTATAACATGCCTCAGTGCAACAATCATCTGTTTAAATAATACTTTATTATTGCTCATAGATTTGGTATGTGTTATGTGAAGACTTTAGGCATTCCTGCCTGACTCATTGGAGCCATACAGACTGAGTTTGGAGACTTGGGGACAATGGGCTGCAGGATCCAAATCCCTGCCACCCTGGACCAATCACAAGCCCCTGCCGGTTTGAATGACCCAATAACATGCTTGCGCAGGAACCCAGAGATGTATATAAGTTTGGCCCCATTGGCCCACTCTTTAGTCTTGTAGTGCAGCCACCTACTATGCTGTACCCAATAAAAAGCTTGTTATCACTTATACTTCGACTCATCAATGCACAGAACCTACAATATAATAGTATGCATATATAGGTCATGATTGAAACCTCCTTTTGGCTTGCATAGAAGTAGATTTCTGCCATTTATATTTGCTTAAGACTGTGCTTATGCTTATCCTACTAGTTCATATCTAGGGACCAAGAATTCACTCTTGAAGATCAGTAAGGGAATTTGTGTCCTGCTATATAATCTTCTGTAGCCTTCAAAACGTTTGTTCAGCTCTATGTCCCTAGGACTGAAAGCACTTTCACACATCTACCTTACCACCGTCTTTTACTGCTGCTGCCTGTTCTTTCTCTGAAGCAAGGAGGAAACAGATACCTTTAAACAGAAGGGGAGAAGAAGAGGCCAGAGTCAGCCCTTAAAGGGAATGCACTGAAAAAGTCCCCGGTCAGCTTGCTGAAGTAAAGCTGCCCCATTACACAGCTAGTTTGCTGCAAAGATAGCTCAGGTATGCAATTCCATGTAAAGGAGCAATTTGGGAAGTCATTCAACAGATTTATGGCATCAGAGATGTTTTGGGAAAAAATGAGAAAATATATTTTTAAAAAAACCCTTGTTGCACTTTGGCAGTGAAACCAAGACCAAAAACTTGTTTGAATGTGTCCTGAAGGAATGTCCAATAGTTGTTTTTCTTTTTCCCTTTTATCTTTATTGTTCAAAGTAATCAACAACCCTCTCATTACTGCTTTATAAGCGTCCCAGACCATCTGGAAGTCAATATCTTCTTTATCATTTACTTGGAAAAATTCCTTAGTTTCTTTTCCTAGAAAAGTCACTGTTTCTTTACTCTGTAGCAAATCTTCATTCAGTCTCCATCTTCTCAGTTTTTTGGACAATTTTGTAATCCACATTATTGGGTTATGGTCAGCTCCAATTTTAGGTAGGATCTCTATCTTCCTTGATATAAGGCCTAAATCTCTGGTTCCCCACAGCATGTCAATTCTAGAAAAAGTCTTATGTCTTGCAGAAAAAAAAGTATAGTCTCTCACTTCAGGATTAAACTTTCTCCATATATCTTCCAAATTTTCTTGTTTAACTAATTCAAAAAAAGACTTTGGCAATTCCCCTTCTTTCCCATCATTTTTTTTCCCTCCGGATCTATCCAGTGAATTCTGAACTGTTCCATTAAAATCTCCCATTAAGAGTATTTGATCATAAGTCAACTCATCTAACTGTTGTGTAATGTCTTTAAAAAAAGCATCTTTTGCACCGTTAGGTGCATATAGTCCCAATAACAGCGTTTTTTTCCCATTTGATGTTATCTCCACTGCTACAAATCTTCCATCTTTATCTTTAAACACCAATTTTGGCTCCAAATCTTGTTTAATATAAAAAACTACTCCCCTTTTTTTCTGCTCAGCTAACGAAAAAAATTCCCTTCCCAGTTGCTTGTTCCATAAAAATTTATAATCCTTTTGTTTGATGTGAACTTCTTGCAAACAAATTATATTACAATTTTGCTTCTTGATCCAATGAAAAGTTGCTCTTCTTTTTTGTGGTGAATTTAGTCCATTAACATTCCAAGACAATAATTTGTAATCCATCATGGTGCAAATTCTTTATTTTCTTCAAAAAATCTCCTCAACTCTCGGGCATTTGTAATTGTGACTCTCTTCCCCTGAAGTTCAAAGCTCAAACCCTCGGGTATTATCCATCTGTACCTTGTGCCATTGTCTTTCAATTTTTCTGTCAACTTTTTGTATGTTCTCCTGTCGTTTATCACTTGTTTAGGTAGTTCCTTCATAATTCTCACTCTGCTACCTCTTACTATCAATGACTCTTCAAAGTTTTTCTTCATGATCCTTCCCACCATTTCCTTTGTCATAAATCTTACAACAACATCTCTTGGTAAATTGTTTTTTTTTTTGCAAAAAGCGAATTAACTCTATACATGTGATCATACATGCTTTTAGTCTTATCGGGGTATTCATCTAAGAATTCTGCAATTATGTTTATTATATATCCTTTCAGATCACCGTTCTCTTCCTCAGGTACTCCTCTCAAACGTATCTGATTTTCCATTAATTTGCATTCGTGGATCGTCACTTTTTCTTGGACTTTCAGCAAGGTGGTATCATGTATTTTAACTTTCTCCTCCACTTCCTGTACTTTCTTGTCTATTTTCCCAATTTGGTCTTTAAGGTCATCCACTTCTTTTTTAATTACTGTGACAAGTTCTTCCTTCATTTCTTCCATCATTTTCTTAACTCCTTTCATAATTCTGGCTTCCATAGCCTCCATTTGGTCCTGCATTTTTTCTAATGAAAGGGCCCTTGTTCGGGGCTGCCTGGGCTCAGACATTTAAGCCAAAGACAAAGGGATAAAAATACCAAAAAATTCCGTTTCACCAATCCCAGGTTTAACTACCAAGTTCAATAGGTCTAAATTTTCTTTCTTAGTTAAACTTTATTCTGTTTTCTTCTGAGCTTCCCAGGCCCAGATATGAATTTTTAAAGATTTTTTTTCCCTTTAAAAAATGACGAAATTTTTGACCTCACCAATCTGAAATCTAACAGTCAGGTTCAATAGAGTAGGGCTTGCCCTTTCCAGCAAGCCCAATTTCGCTGGTTTCTGAGCCCCCAAAGCCAAGATATTTATCAAGAAAGTCTTCAAAAATTCCAAAATGGCGGCCGCGATTTTTTCTCCTTTAAAAAAAATTTTTTTCCTTTTAAAATCACCCCAGGAGCCCACCAATAATATAGTCAATAGTTCTTGTCTTCTTACCCTTTTTCCAGTTGATTCTGTCAATTTTAAAGTCTCAAATCTTTTTAAAAACAATGTTTTAAATTGGACCTCCCAGCAATGGCTGCCGATGTTTCTCTATGGTATAGAGTAGGCTTTTTTCTTTACTGCTTCCTGTCTCTGTCACCATCAACTCTCATGGAAATCTCACGATACTTGACGCACTTCCTGTCTTGCTCAGAAAAATTGCTCCAATATATCCCAGTGCAGCGTGGCTGTTTACATTCCAAGAAACCGCAAGGTAGACTAAACAATAATCTCTTTTCAGTTTTTAACTGTTTTTAGCACTGTCCTTTATATTAAAACAATCCAAACTTCAGCCTTTCCTTCTTCTACTTGCAAGCTTTATATTTTTTCCTTTTTCCCACCTTTAATATGTCCCTTTAGTCTATAAATAGTTCCGGAGTGAAAAGAGAGCTTCTGTACCTTTTTCTCCACTTATCCAAGTTCCACTGGTCTTCCACAGCTTTAGTTGTTTATAAATGAAATAAAGAAAAAAGAAGGAGAGTTGAGGAAAAGACCAGGAAAAAAGAAAATTCTAAGGGAAATTTCAATATTACAAATTCAACTAAGACATTTGTTAAGCAAAGAAGTGGAATGGAATCCGAAAAGGCTTCAGCAGAAATCGTTTGAAGGAGCAAATAAGACGGGGAAATATTTGGCGTGGCAACTGAAGAAAAAGAGGGAAAATAAAATAATTAGTAGAATTGTGACAGATGAAAGAGAGGTAGTTACTCAAGAGGGAATAAAAAGAGAATTTTTTAAGTATTATGCCAAGTTGTTTAAAGGTGCTGAAGTAAAGAGAGAAAAAATAGACGAATATCTACAAAAAATAAAAATTGAGCCCTTAACTGAAAATATGAGAAAAGTTTTGAATGACCCAATCGAAAAAGTAGAAATTGAAGCAGCAATCAACGCGATGAAAAATGATAAAGCTCCCAGGCCAGATGGCTACACAGCTAAATATTTTAAAATTTTTAAGGATGAATTAATACCAAAATTACAGAAGCTGATGAATGTAATAAGAACTAAAGGGAATGTACCAAATACATGGAAAGAAGCTGTTATTTCTTTGATACCCAAAGAAGAAAGAGACATCACAAGTGTGAAAAATTATAGACCAATTTCGCTTTTGAACAATGATTATAAAATATTTACAAGAATTCTGGCAGAACGACTTAAGCAATATCTGATAAATTTTATAAAGGAAGATCAAGCTGGTTTTCTTCCTAAAAGACAAATAAGAGACAATATTAGAACTGTCGTAAATATTGTAGAATATTATGAAAGACACCCAGAAAAAGAAGTAGCATTATTCTTTGCGGATGCAGAGAAAGCATTTGACAATTTAAACTGGGACTTTATGTTTGCAGTGATGGAAAAAATGGAGCTTGGAGAAAGTTTTATAAGAATGATAAAGGCAATATATTCTGAACAAAGGGCAAGGTTGTGCGTTAATGCAGATCTTACAGATGAAATGAAAATCAGCAAAGGTACTAGACAAGGCTGCCCGCTTTCGCCATTGCTGTTCATAATGACTCTTGAAATTTTACTGATGCAGATTCAAGAAGAAAAAGATCTAGAAGGATTACAAATAAAAGGCTATACCTATAAGTACAGAGCATTTGCTGATGATATAATGTTTATAAATGAAAATCCCATACAAGCTACACCTTTGTTATTAACGAGAATACAAGAGTTTGGGGAGTTGGCGGGACTTTATATAAATAAAGAAAAATCAAAAATTTTGTGCAAGAATATGCAGATAAATAGACAACAAGAATTACAAAGACTAACGGGTTGTGAAGTTGCCTCTAAGGTTAAATACCTAGGGGTAGAGATAACAATGAAAAATATTGATTTGTTCAGGAACAATTATGAAAAACTATGGCGTAAAATAGAAGAAGATATGTTAAAGTGGAACAAGCTCAACTTGTCCTTGTTGGGCAGAATAGCTGTAATAAAAATGAATATTTTACCAAGGATTATGTATTTGTTTCAAACCATCCCTATTGTGAAAGATGCTAAACAGTTTGATAAATGGCGAAGGAAAATTTCGGAATTTGTGTGGGCCGGGAAGAAACCAAGAATTAAAATGAAAGTCTTGACAGATGCAAGAGAGAGAGGTGGATTCCAATTACCAGATTTGAAACTGTATCATGAAGCAATTTGTTTAGTATGGATGAAAGAATGGATAACGCTGTTAAATAAAAAACTTTTAGTGTTGGAAGGCCATGGAAAAAAATTCGGCTGGCATGCATATTTGTATTACGGAAAAAAGAAGATGGATAGTCTTTTCTCTCACCATTATATAAGAAGTAATCTATTAAATGTGTGGATAAAGTATAAGAAATATGGTGATGAGAGGAGACCTTTGTGGATAGTGCCAGCTGAAGTGATAAAGTTAACAGCCAAAACAGTTAATGAAAAACAGCTATCATATAACCAGTTACTAAAAATACAAAGTGGGAAAATAGAACTGAAAACTGCAGAAGAACTGAGTTATAAATATGATTGGTTTCAAATGCAACAAATAAAAAGCTTGATGGAGAATGATATTAAAGCCGAAGGAATAAGGAAAGAACAAACAGAAATGGAAAGAGTTCTGCTTGGAGACAATGAGAAATTAATCTCAAAAGTATACAAATTACTTTTACAATGGTCTACAGAAGATGAAGTAGTGAAATCTCAAATGATAAAATGGGCAATTAATGTAAATAAAGAAATAAAGATGGAATCTTGGGAGTATCTGTGGAAGAACTCTATGAAACTCGCAACATGTCATAGTATTAAAGAAAACTGTTTTAAGATGATGTATAGATGGTATATGACTCCAAAAAAAATAGCAAAGATGAATAACAAGATGCCAGATAGGTGTTGGAAATGTAAAAAGCATGAAGGTTCTTTCTACCATATGTGGTGGACTTGTGAAAGGGCTAAAATGTTTTGGCAGATGATTCAGCAAGAGATCTCTAAGATTCTGGGATATGAATTCAACAAAGAGGCAGAGACTTTTCTGCTGGGATTACAAATGGAAAAATTTCCAAAAGAAGATAGAACTTTAATATGGTACTTGCTCTCAGCTGCTAGGACATTGTATGCGCAGTTATGGAAGCAAGAAAAAATACCAGAAAAATGGGACTGGATTACAAAAGTTATGTCATGGAGTGAAATGGACAAATTAACAAGAAAACTAAGAGACTATGATTTAGAACTTTTTAATGCGGAGTGGAAGAAATTCAGAAGATACGTAGAGAAAGAGTGGAAAATAAAAGGACATTGGACAATTTTTGATGATTAAGATTTTTATAGTTTAAAGGTACCTTTAATATTTTTTTTTTTTTTAAAAAATAACACTGGCGGGGGTCAAGTAACGGAGGGAGGGGTGGGAGGAAAGTAAGATATGGGGTAGAACGATTTTTTTTTATTTTAAGCTCTTTATAAGTTGTAGATATAATTCTGCTACCATATGTTACTAATAAATTTGTTTATACACTGAATGTGTCCTGAAGGAATGAGGTTAGATCTCTTCAACTTCAGACTTTTTTAGTTTCACAGAAGCAAAGAAACTAAACTGGCTTAAATTCAAGTGTTTGAGCTTTAACTGAATTACAGATCAGGTTGTAGACTGCATAACATATTTGTTCAGAGCTGAGATGATCAGAGGAACCCTTTCCATCTCACATACTGCAAATGAAAACCAGACCAATAAATGTAGTTTAACAGAACTTTACATTTGCCCAAAAGCACAGAAAGTTTGTGAACTTTCATCCTACCCGTTATCCTTTAGATTGCAGATCAATTGGTCTCCTACATGGCTTTCTAATTCTGTGGGATGCTGCCTGAGAACCTGACATTCATTTCTACTTTGTCCTCTTTTTTTCCATACACTGATCATGTCTATTATCTGGTTTACAAAATCTGGCAATAGTCTGAAGAGCATTGGACCTTGAAATGAGAAATCCTGCATGATGAGTCTCATCCTCTCTGCTTCTTGATGTCTTGTGTTTGGGTCCTACAGAAAAGTCTATAGCAGAGGCTAATTAGCTACATGGACCTGGCCTGTCTCTTAAGAAATAACATGTAAGAGGCTGAAAGAACTATCCAGACACATTCTCTGACCTTACCAGAGTGCTACTTGATGTCAGGCTGTACGTAGGACAGTGCTACACTGAGTCACCCGATGCAAGCCCACTTGGAAAAGCTAGCAGCAATAGCAATAATAACAGCAGATGTAACAGTAGCAATAATCAGTAGCATCCAGCAGTAACACAGACAGACACAGGTCAAGGCTTGTGCCCATACTGAGCTTGCACTGTGAAATCTGCAACAGCTCTTTGCCAAACATGTTTACTCAATTACTTTCAATAATTAGAAGATTTTTTTTTTACCTGGCATTGATGGCTGTAGACTACAGAGCAACTTGCATACCGCAGTATTGGAGGGCAGAAAACAGAGTTCTAATGTAGCCAATGACAGGCATGTTCCAGTTGGCAGGTGATGAGACTTTCAAGACTGGAACTGTTTTTGTGGGTGCCTGCCCACTCTCCCCACCAGCTTAGCCTATGTGCTTGTTAATGAAGAAATATCACAGAACACAAAATGTCTCTCAGTGTTTATAGCAGCTGCCCCACTGCCCACTGCCCAGAGATCTTCCCACTGCTCAGGGAACCTAGAAACCATGCATGAAGCAAGATTTTTCTGGAAGCAACTGAATAAAGATACACTAGCTTCAAGCATACTGGGGATAAGAGGTCATGTAGTTTAGAAGATCAGAATCATTTTAACCTTTATCATCATCATTTAGCATCTCTAATGTGCAAATTGCATTACACTTATTGCTGCTGAGCTAAGTAGGTTTTGCTGTCCACTCTTTGTCTTACGTCATCTGACTCTTTATATTACTCTCAGCCTTGGTCAATGCAAACCATCTGCTATTGTACATGTTAATTAACATAAGTCAGCAGTAAAGGGCAAAATACAATCCTGATCTCGAAAGATAAGCTCAAACATAAACACCCATGCCTGCAATTACAAAGACTCCCCTCCTCTTACTCCCCC
Source organism: Heteronotia binoei (assembly GCF_032191835.1). NCBI lineage: Eukaryota > Metazoa > Chordata > Lepidosauria > Squamata > Gekkonidae > Heteronotia > Heteronotia binoei. The sequence goes on from NC_083223.1 coordinate 232,146,015, forward strand.
CTCCAGAAGCTCATTAATGTAACATGGAGCTGAATAACTCTAATCAGAACAAAACTAGTAATTAATAAGTAAGCTGCTGATTATCTATGCGTTTAATGGGCAGGTGCTAGAACAGATGTGGATGACTGCATCTGAGTTGCCATGGAAACCAAAGCATTCACCGTATAGATAACATCCTGAAAGGGAAAGAAGCATCTGTTGCAAGGGAGGGCAGCACAAAAATCAGGTGACTTAAAATAGAACTGACCAAAATAACCCTTTTGGGTATACAGACAGCACTGGATTCTGAAGTAGGTAATTCTTGGCCAAGACTGGGACTTGACCTAGTGAGCTGCCTTGGATTATAGACTTCAGACAAACAACAGACTCTGCAACTCACAGGCAACATGAAGCCTCTTGATCATCCAGGCCTAGTATTTTTTTAAATGCTTTTTGACTTGGCCTGGTAAACAGAGCAATATCTTCTGCTCATCAGTCACCAACTCAAGCACAGACCCCAGAGACCTCAAGCTGTTGCTTTTTTTAACCTTACAGGGTCCAGCAGCTTTACTATTAGATATAATAACATGCAAACGGCCCTCAAAGACTTGCATGGAAACAATTTGAAAATTCTGTCCTACTTTTACTATTTGTGAATTGGACAATGTGTATGGATTTTCCATACAAGCAAACCATAAGTATGGAAGCTGTACATGTTGCTGAGCCCCTGTTCTTGCACTGAGATTCATGCCTTTTGCACTTTTAAGATCCTCGGGTCTTCTGAAGTGAGAGACATGAATGAAATCATGTCAGGGTCTCTCAATTAAGGCAAGTATTCCTCCAGGTGCTTCCAAAAGGAAGTAACTCAGCTGCCTGAGAACACCTGACTCTCCAAAGCCACACATCTTCATGAATAATAACCCAAATTCACAGGATAATAATCAGGCTCCCAAGATCTCCCTCACAATAAAATATTGGGTCATAAATCCAGGAAGTGCCCTAGCCCTGGCCATTGTTGGTCAGTATGAGTAATGTCCACCACTCATCCTAAATCAAACATCTACAACTAGGCTGATCTCCTGTCATCATTACTTCTCCCTGGTACTCTTCTCTGGTATCCCCTTACAATATAAAGTTTACTTGTCCTACAACCCTCAAAGCAATGGGATCTTAGATCCTAAAATTGTCTCTCTCTCTCTCTCTCTCTCTCTCTCTCTCTCTCTCTCTCTCGGCTTGACTTCGCGAACGAAGATTTAAGAAGGGTGCAGTAGTCCACGTCTGCTGCAGGCTCGCTGGGGGCTGACAAGACCAATGCGGGACAGGCAGATCCGGCTACAGTGGCTGCAGGGAAAAGTCTGATTTGGGGTTGGTGCTGTAGCAGTGCGATTCTTCCTCAATCTCCTTTTGTCCTCAAGACCAGCTATGCGTGCATTCTCAAAGGAAGAGACAGCCTGGTGGATGGTGTGCCTCCATGCTTTGTGATCTGAGGCTAGGTCAGACCACTGGTGATGGTTGATGCAACAGGTGCCAAGGGATTTCTTCAAGGAGTCCTTGTACCTCTTCTTTGGTGCCCCTCTATTTCGATGGCCGGTGGAAAGTTCGCCATACAGAGCAATCTTGGGAAGGCGGTGGTTTTCCATCCTAGAAATATGGCCTGCCCAGCGCAGCTGCGTCTTCAACAGCAGTGCTTCGATGCTTGTAACCTCCGCCTGCTTGAGGACTTCAGTGTTGGTCACAAAGTCACTCCAGTGGATGTTGAGGATGGTGCGAAGGCAGCGCTGATGAAAGCGCTCGAGGAGTCACAGGTGATGACGGTATAAAACCCACGATTCGGAGCCGTAGATGAGGGTTGTCATCACAACCGCTTTGTAAACATTGATCTTTGTGCCTTTTTTCAGATGCTTGTTGCTCCACACTCTTTTGTGCAGTCGGCCAAATGCACGGTTTGCCTTTCCCAGTCTGTTGTCAATCTCCTTGTCGATCTTGGCATCTGAGGAGATGATGCACCCCAGGTAGCTGAACTGCTGGACTGTCTTTAGTACTGATTCACCCACAGTGATGCAGGGAGGGTGATAATCTTCCTGGGGTGCAGGCTGGTGGAGAACTTCTGTCTTCTTCAGGCTAACTTCTAGGCCGAATAGCTTGGCAGCCTCTGCAAAGCAGGACGTCATATGCTGCAGAGCTGATACCGAGTGGGAGACGAGTGCAGCATCATCAGCAAATAGTAGCTCTCAGATGAGTTTTTCCATTGTCTTGGAGTGAGCCTTTAGTCGCCTCAGGTTGAACAGGCTGCCATCAGTGCGATAGCGGATGTAGATACCATCATCATCATCTAGATCTACTGCAGCTCTTTGAAGCATCATGCTAAAGAAGATCGTAAAGAGAGTTGGCGCGAGAACGCAGCCTTGCTTTACACCTGTGCCTATTGGGAAGGGCTCCGAGAGGTCATTGCAGTGTCTGACTTGGCCTCGCTGGTCTTCATGTAGCTGCATGATCATACTGAGGAACCTTGGGGGACATCCCAAACGTTCCAAGATTTGCCACAGGCCTTTCCTGCTAACGGTATCGAAAGCTTTGGTAAGGTCGACAAAAGTCACATATAGACCCTTGTTCTGTTCCCTGCATTTCTCTTGGAGCTGCCTGAGAACAAATACCATGTCGGTGGTGCTCCTGTTAGCTCTGAAGCCGCACTGGCTCTCTGGGAGGAGTTCTTCTGCAATGGTGGACACCAGTTTGTTCAGGAGTATTCTGGCAAGGATTTTGCCTGCGATGGAGAGCAGGGTTATCCCCCGGTAGTTGGAGCAGTCTGACTTTTCTTCTTTGTTCTTGTGTAGAGTGATTATGATTGCATCACGAAAGTCCTGTGGTAGTTTGCCTTGTTCCCAGCAGGTGACAACTACTTTGTGAAGTGTGCTATGTAGTACTGTGCCCCCATGCTTCCAGATCTCTGGTGGGATTCCATCAACTCCCGCTGCCTTGCCACTTTTCAGTTGCTTGATGGCTTTAACAGTCTCTTCTAGGGTGGGGATCTCATCCAACTCTGTTTTCACTGGTTGAAGTGGGGTGAGGTGGATTGCTGAATCTTGAACTACGCGGTTGGCACTGAAGAGAGCCTGAAAATACTCCGACCACCGGTTCAGTATGGATGCCTTGTCTGTGAGGAGCATTTGGCCGTCTGCACTACGCAAGGGACTCTGAGCCTGATATGATGGGCCATATACTGCCTTCAGGGCTTCGTAGAACTTTCTTAAATCACCAGTGTATGCACACAGCTGGGTTCTCTCTGCAAGCTTGGTCCACCACTCGTTCTAAATGTCTCGAAGCTTGCACTGGAGGTTGCTACATGCAGCGCGAAAGATTGCTTTTTTCCCGGGACAGGAGGGCTGAGCAAGATGTGCTTGGTAGGCAGATCTCTTTTTCACTAGTAATTCTTGGATCTCTTGATTGTTCTCGTCAAACCAGTCCTTGTTTTTCCTTGTGGGGAACCCGAGGACTTCTTCAGAGATCAACAGGATGGTAGTTTTTAGGTGTTCCCAGAGTGCTTCTGGAGAAGGGTCTGTGGGGCAACTGGAGTCCTCAATTCTTGACTGGAGTTTTGCCTGGAAGGCAGCTTTAACTTCGGCTGACTGAAGGCTGACAACCTGAAGCTTCCTCCGAGGGATACCTCCTCTCCTGGGTGTGGGTTTAAAGTGAAGACGGAGATTGCAGCGTACAAGACGATGATCCGTATGACATTCCACACTGGGCATTACTCGGGTGTGTAAGACATCTCGAAGGTCTCTCTGGCGCACCAGAATGTAGTCGATAAGGTGCCAGTGCTTGGACCGTGGGTGCATCCAGGTTGTCTTCAGGCTGTTCTTCTGCTGAAAGATAGTGTTGGTGATGGTGAGCTGGTGCTCCGTGCAGAATTCTAGCAGGAGGCGCCCGTTATCATTGCAGTTGCCAATGCCATGTTTGCCAAGTACTCCTTTCCAGGCTTCCAAGTCTTTACCTACTCTGGCATTGAAGTCGCCAAGGATGATCACCTTGTCCTCTGTAGGGGTCTTCCGTACGAGGTTGCGTAGATCAGCATAGAACTTGTTCTTTTCTGCAGGATCTGCTTGAAGGGTTGGGGCATACACACTGAAGAGTGTTGCATGCTGCTTGTTTTGAAGTGGGAGGCGCATGGACATGATGCGATCTGAGTGACCTGTTGGCAGGTTTTTGAGTTTGGAGGCAATGGAGTTCCTGACCATGAAGCCAACGCCAGAAAGGCGGCTCTCAGCCTTTGACTTACCCAACCAGTAGAGGGTATAGCCGGCACCATGTTCTTGAAGACTACCTTCCTCAGGGAAATGGACCTCGCTGAGAGCTGCTATGTCAATATTCAACCTGAGAAGTTCGTGGGCAACTAGAGCAGAGCGTCGTTCAGGGCGACCACTGTCTACTGTGTCAATCATGGTTCTGATGTTCCAACACGCAAGCTTAAGTCTTTGCACACTTTGGAGGCAGGTGCATGCCTTTTCTTTGTTGTTATTTTTTGACCGCAAGTAAGGATGCCCGTTGACCGCGGCTAGCCAACTGGGGTGGGGGAGACAAGCTTTGTTTAGGCCACCTTTTCTAGGCCCCTCTCCGTGTGGAGCAAGCAGTGCTGTCCCTAGATAAGGCTGCTTGGTCATTCAGGGTGCTGCCGAAAGATGCTTTCGTCTCCGGGTCAGCATCAGGCGACCAATACCCTGAACCGCCTACATGCAGGATCGGGACTGCGGCTTCCAGTGGCATCTTCCACCTGCCGTTTCGCCCCTTGCCCATCGTTGCAGGACTTGGTGTGTTGTGGGTTGTGGATGTGGATATGCCCTTCAGGCCTGCACAGAGGAATTTTTAGGTGAAGCCCAGTGTGCGCAGTACTGGCTCCACCCTTTCACCTTGGGGTCATCTGCCATGGCCCAGTAAGCCGGGACGCCGGCAGCGAGTCCTCCAGGTGGTAGGTGTTACATTAACGAGCTCTATCTGCCCGGGTTTGATGTTAGAGTTTTCCTTCTCTTGGCTGGCGAGGTTGGTGAGCCCAGCCTGCCCATCCAGTTATACCGCCGGATATTCGGTCGCACCATGATGTGGCAAACTCTGTGAGAAACGGGGGGGACCAGCGTGAAGGTGTTGCCATGGATGCAGTAATGCAGGAGAGGCCATTGCAGTGACCATCTGCCAGGCATAGCTGGACAGTGACCACGCGGCGTTCACTACACCGGGAAGGAGAGGCTATGTATTGCGCATACACTTTCCCTGAGGGGGGCAGGATACCCAAGAGGGAGCCCACCCCTCCCCCCCTCCTAAAATTGTACACAACCTTAAATCCACCAATGAGCAGCTATAGCAGGCCTGAAATAAAAGTAGGCCTGGGCCGGAAATAAATTATATAAAATGTGTGTGAAATACTTCTGCAAGAAAAGGGAAGTAGCTCCCCCTGCTCTCCCACCTATGTGCTGGCTACACAGTTAGAAATAGAAAAGAGAACTGCCTTTGCTGAAGCTTGCGGGAACAAATTAGTCTGAATTAGCACCCAGGAAAGTTCCATGATTTCCCGAGAGCCAAACAGCAAAACATGTTTATGATAACGGATATTGTGGAAAGATGCTAGCGGCCAGAATACCATGTATGGAGTAAGCTATGCTAACCCACCCTTATTTCCTTCGGTAAAATGACGCTTCTGATGATGTGCGGGAAAGGGGATTGTCTTTACTGAAATGATCTTGTCATTTACTGTAATCAATAATCTGGAGTATAAAACATGTAACCTTCTTTTGATCGGGGCCCTCAGATCATTCAGGACGTTAGTCCTCTGAGGGACTGTGCACGTTAAATAAACTTTGGCTGTTTTCCTGATCTGCCTGTGGCCTAGTCTCCTGCTTTACCACCAATCGGCAGGGTCTCCTGCTACACAGCCAGATCCTACAGTCTCAGCCCAATGCCATGGCAGTTCCTAAGGCAGCACCAAATTCAGCCAATAACACTGTACCCCCATTTGTATCCAGGTGCATAAGAAGGGCATCTCTCCATTTTTATAGCTGTGTCTGCAGCTGAGCCTTCTTCTAATGCTGAAATCAGATTCACTGCCCCCCTGCCCTCGCCCCCCATGATCTTGGACATGTTTCCACTTTAGATCCCTTCAGCACCATGAGCATGAAATTACTGGACCCTCTTCATCAAGACAAACAATATATGCTTTTTTTTCCCTCTCCCATTCTGCTTTCCTTCCCAATTTGACAGTCCATGTCTCTATATCCACTCCAGTTCTCTTAGCTTCTTCTTCCCCAATATTGCCAGCTAGCCCTACAGTCAACTGAGCTCCTCCACTGCAACAAGCTAGGGACTGGTTCCTTTTGTATTTTGAAAACCCTTTCCTGCTTATTCCACTGAACCTTTTTGTTCCTTTTGGGTCAACCCATCATTTATCTTTTCTCTGTGGGTTGGTTTCTCTGGACAAGCCACATATAAAGAACACAGTTTAGACTAAATGTTACTTTAATTGGGTATTAGCTTAGAGAAATTCAATTGAACACTATTATTGTGCAAAGTGACTAGTTCACATTGGATTGCCATATGTAAATTGCTGTTGTAGTGTTGCCATTGAACAGTTCAGTCTAACTGTCTTGTGTTTCCCATCTTTTTATTTTGTATCTTGCTTAGATCAATAAAGTTATGTTCTGGTTAAGTAGCTGTGTCCCTTCCATCATTCCTTCCCTGGGATACTTAGACTGCAGTCAGAGGACAGGCTTGGAGCAATCTGGCTGTGCCTCTATTTTACCTGGTGTTTGTTGTTCCAGAGAGGCTTGTCCAAACATGCCACCCTTAACCTACCTTCCCGCATGCTCACTCCATGGTTGACCCTTCAGATTGTTGTGGCATTCTTTTGCTGTTATTGTTTGTCTTTCATGCATGTGCATAAGCATGTATCCAAAGCTCTGGCTCCTTTTCAACAGCTCCCTCTCAGCCTCCTTCACATTGCCTCTCTTCCTTGGAATTCATGGGGTGGGGAAGTGAAAGTATCATGCAGATTTACATTAGAATACTCCCATTGACTTCAGCACATTTACTCTTGTGTCATTCATGGGATGCTCTCAAACAGCAGCTGCTAACAGAGTTTGCATGGGGGAAAGTGGGATGAGGAGTAGGGCTGCCAGCCTCCCCAGGCTCCCTGTCAATATGGGAGCCAGGGACTATTTCCATGACTTTCCAACCCCAAAACATGGGAGGGGTTGGGGGTGGGATTGATACTCAAAAACAACTCCCCTGGGGTTTCCAATCCTGATGGAGTGTTGGATGCAGAAACATACAAGCAGTGATTCAAAATTCTGGTGCAAAGATCCACTTATGGGCAGTCTCCCATTTTGCATGGCCATGTCTGAAAAGAGCTTATTGTGATGCATTCTAGTCCTCAGTTCTGTACAGTGGTGCCAGAAGAGTGGAAATCAATTGGTCCACCCCTTTGTTTCAGACTACTTGTGATTATTCCTCAGAATTACCTGTTATTGCAGGCAAGCTCATCGATTCTCCACATTGTGGCTATTGTTATCAATAATGAAATATTATATATACAGTTTGCATTGCAAAGGTACCAGTCTCCATACTATAAAATAGGTGCATTTATTTTTAAGAATTTTCTTCTGCATTGTTAATGTTGCTATAAATATTATGAGGTTTAAAAAATAAAAGAATTGCAAACAAAAAACCCCACTCATCGTTAAGTTCCATTGATTTTGATATATGAGTTAAGCACACATGCTTGAATCTGTCTCATGGAAATCAATGGCTGGAGTATGCCCACTGCTTTTTTGCAACTGTTAATAAATTCAGGAGTGGATCTTTTGACCTTGCTGAGTCCCAAAAGACCAATCCAGAGAGAGCTGATCTATGAAAGACACTTCAAATATTTACACAGTGCAATGATGTATGCTTTGGTCACGTCAAACATCCTTAGCAATTGCTAGAGTCTGGTGAGATGAGGATGGAGCAAACCCAAGTTCAGATCCTCATTCGGTTATGAACCTCACAGGGTTATGAACTAAGTTATTCTCTCTCAGCATCCTTACCTCACAGGGTTGTGGGGACAAAATGGAGAAGAGGAGGCCCATGTATTCTGAGTTCCTTCATGGAAAAGAGGGATAAAACTGGAGCAGACAAACATATCTAGAAATTAAGCATATAGAAGATGACATTTAGTTGTTTTAGAGATGCAGAACGTAACACCCACGTCTGAGAGATGATGGTACCCACAGTTATCCCTCTCTTGTTCTCATGCACACTGACAGGGTTCTAATAATGACACATAATATGAACAATCCTTTGCTCCCTCTGAAGTCCAGATATAGTGTTTGCATTTAGCCAGTTACCGTTAGAAGATGGTCACTAGACTAAAAGGAAGCATATACATTTCCCAAGGCCACAAACTAGTGTAATACTAGAGGACCAAAACACTTTTTTGACTGCACATTTGCTTTTACAACAAAGATAACATTTCAAATCAGTTAATTTTCTGTCCAGATCATCTTCAAATCAATTCCCTTTTAACAAACACCACCCAGTTCCATTATCAAAACAAATTGCCCCGGTTCAGTTCCTATCCTGTTAATATGTCTGCCCCTAATTCATATTCCCCTTCTTAAATCTTCGTTCGTGAAGCCAAGCCGAGAGAATTCATATTCATATTCTCCTTCATTTAGTCCTCAAAGTACTCATTTCCTCTCTGCCTCAGCCCTGAAAGAAAGATCACTGTTGTTAAGTTTTGTTTTCCTGCAAAGAAGACTGCAGATTTAGAAGACTGCAGATTTATACCACACCTTTCTCTCTGAATCAGAGACTTAGAGTGGCTTACAATCTCCTATATCTTCTCCCCCCACAACAGACACCCTGTGAGGTAGGTGGGGCTGAGAGGGCTCTCACAGCAGCTGCCCTTTCAAGGACAACTCCTGTGATAGCTATGGCTAACCCAAGGCCATTCCAGCAGGTGCAAGTGGAGGAGTGGGGAATCAAACCCGGTTCTCCCAGATAAGAGTCCGCACACTTAACCACTACACCCAACTGGCCAGTGTACCGGTCCTTTCTTACCCATGCCTTCACTCAAAGCAGGGTTCACCAACTCTGTTTAATAGACACATTTGAAGTTTCAAAAACAGGTAGTGTATATCACAACAAAATGGCTGCCTTGGTCATGTGGGACCAATCACAAAACGTTGAGAGTCTTCAGGTTAAGTATTCTCCTGTTTCTGAATGGATGCTCTCTAATCACAAGGATGATGCCTCTTGGGCTCTTCTGAAGCACCTTGTCTAACCAAGTTTGCCTCTGCTGTGTGGAAGAGGCAAACAGACAACTGGAATCACCTTGGCAGATAGTGCCCAAGATCTGTGCTCCCACTGTTGCTACATGGAGCAGTAGAAGCAAAATGGCATGGGGGGGGGGGGGGTGGACTAGCAGTGGTAATACTGTAACATCACTTCCAATTTTGGAACTTGGTGTTACAGCATTGGCAATACTGATTTCAAAGTTTGTGCCCCTGTTTGGCTTCTGGGGAATGGCAACCAGGGGCCTGCAATGCTATTGGCAAGTATCACCAACTTAATATGACAACACATAAGGCACAGGTAGGAGTGCAAGGGTCACTTTATGATCACCAAGAAAAGTCCTAGTGGGCCAATGGACTGGTGGCTACTATCACCACCCTCCAGGACCATCACAGCCCTTGTTGAGGCAAGCATTTTCTTGTATGGGGCAACCCAGGTGAGAAGAGATTTCCCTTAGTTCTGAAAGATAAGACTCACCTTGTCCTGTCCAGGGTCTCCCCAGCCAAGATAAGACTCAATCCATCCAAGCTGGGGACACCCCACATGAGATGAGGAGAATCCTATCCAAGTTGAGGTCATAAAGAATATCATAAATAGATCCCTCTCTGAGGGGCTCTTCCCAGGGCCCCTCAAAGAGGCAGTGGTCCGCCCTCTCCTGAAAAAACCAACACTAGATTTGGCCAAATTGGCACACTATCAGTTGGTCTCAAATTTGCCCTTTCTGAACAAAATTATTGAGAGGGCAGTAGGATTACAGTTACAGAGTTTTCTTTCGTCTTGCTTCCCCCATGCTTCCGTCTTGGACCCCATCAGTCTGGTTTTTACCCAGGTCATGGGGTGGAGACAGTACTGTTCGCCCTGGTGGACGATCTCCAGCGGCATCTGGATCGAGGCAGTTCAGCAATACTGATGTTGTTGGACCTGTCGGCTGTGTTCAACACGGTTGACTATCAGTTGCTGATTCACCACCTTGCCAACGCAGGGATTCAGGGGTTGGCCTTACAGTGGCTCTCCTCTTTTCTCCATGGTCGAGGACAAAGGGTGGTGATTGGGGGACAGTCATCCCAGAGGCACCCACTTAATTATGGTGTGCCTTAGGGGGTGGTGTTCTCCCCAATGTTGTTCAACATCTATATGCACCCCCTTGCCCAGATTACCAGGAGGTATGGGTTGGGTTGCCATCAATATACAATAATTATTATTATTATTGCCCTCCTCGCCGAGGCAGGCTCAGGGCAGCTAGGCAGGCTCAGGGTGGCCCTCTAAGGTGTGGAGTCTTGTGAGCAAAAATTCTACTTTGTGAGCCACTGGCATTATAGCTGTGAGCTATTGGCATTAAAGTTGTGAGCTACTGCATAAATTAGTTTTCTCTGGGGACATTTTTCCTGAGCTGAAACAAAAATGTGTGAGCTGGGGGCTAAAAAATTGTGAGCTAGCTCATACGAACTCAGTTTAGAGAGAACATTGGTTGCCATCAGTACGCTGATGACACCCAGCTTTATCTACTGATGGACGGTCTGTCTGCCTGTACCCCAGAAAATCTGGATCTGGCGTTGAAGGCCGTGGCAAGGTGGCTTAAGCTGAGTCGACTGAAGCTGAATCTGACAAAGACAGAGGTCCTTTGCCTGAGCCGTGGTGGCCCGGGAAGGGGAATCCCCCTACCAGCTTTTGATGGTGCGCCACTTGCAAAGGCTCGCAAAGTCAGAAACTTGGGGTGCTACTGGAACCTTCATTGACAATAGAGGCCCAGATAGCTGCCACTGCCAAATCCGCCTTTTTCCACATTGGGCGGGCAAGGCAGTTGGTCCCTTTCCTTGACCATGGCGACCTGACAACTGTGATCCACACTATTCGACTACTGTAACACCCTCTACATGGGGCTGCCCTTGTCTCAAATATGGAGGCTACAGCTGGTGCCCAATGCAGCGGCTAGGTTGTTATTGGGCTCCCCATGCGGGAGTATATACAGCCTGGGCTGCAAGAGCTGCACTGGCTGCCGATAGTGTACTGGATTCGCAACAAGGTGCTGGTTATTACCTTTAAAGCCCTATAAGGCCAAGGACCTGTCTACCTTAGGGACCGTCTCTCCTCATAAGTTCCCCAGAGGGTACTCAGATCTGGGACACAAAATCTGTTATTGATCCCTGGGCCGAGGGAGGCAAGATTGAAGACCACCCATGGGAGAGCCTTCTCTATAGCATCCCCCTACTGGTGGAACCAACTTCCGGAAGAAGTAAGAGCCTTGCAGGACATTGTCCAGTTCCACAAGACTTGTAAGACAACTTTGTTTCAACTCGCCTTTAATTGATAGTAATATATGAGGATACTCAAGAAGGCTGAAGATATTGGAATTTAACATTAGCACCAAACTGTTCTAATATGTTTTAATTGTTTATGTTGTTCAGTGTTTTAATGGTTAATGATCAGTATTGTAAATGTTTTTATTGATGTAAGCTGCCCTGAGCCTGCTCGGCGGGGAGGACAGGATATAAATCCAATAAAATAAATAAATAAATAAATACTCCCACAGGGCAGCTCTGGCCTAAGGTGATTTGCCCAAAGCTGGCCCCACCATCCAGTCCTCCCTCCTTGAGAAAGTGTGGATCCTGTGAGAAGAGAGGGACTTCTTTTCCAGGACATTTTGGTTACTGCATCTGCTTCTGTGGGCATGGCATCTGCTCTTTGGTCAGTCCACATTCAGCTAGCCTATCGTCTGTTGTAGAAGTCCCCCCACACACACACTTAAGCACACATTCAAAACTCTGCACCCCTAGACAGGAGTAGGCAGAGAAGGATCCTGTGAATTGCAATTGTGTTGTGTGTTGGAGTACTTGTACCACTTCCAAGGCGAATGTTCAGATATAAGAGAATTTCTTTTTGGGGTGGGGGATGTTGCATGCATGTAAATGGATTTTTACCATTTTCTTTGCCTGTTTTATTTTAGAAAAAATGATACACTTAAAAAATTATATAAATATATGAATATTTCTAGAAAGGTCCTGTGTTACGCAAATGGCTTACATTTCCCAAAAATGCTTCTAAAAAGAGCTGTCTTACAGATTGTTCTTATGCCATTTTTCAAGCATGTGGGTGTCAGCAAGTTCCAAGCAAAAAAATGATGGGCCACCTCCATCAGTATACTGAACCTCCCCCAAAAAACATATTCTTTTATTCTCTCTTTCATGAACAGTGCACTGCTAAAGTTAGTTTTTTCTTGGTTTCACTTCAAGCAGTGAGCACTGTAGTCGAAGGTGTCTTCAAAAAAATGTTTAAATGCACCTGTAAAGATTATAAACAGGTTATGGGGTGGGAGTAGCACAGCAGAAAAGTATCCAAAGCAGCCAGCTTTTGAGCCTCTGCATCTGATTTCTAAGAAATCTTGTGAATGTATATTCCAAGAAACCAGCCAGACAAATAGAAGGGCGAAAATGTATCAATAGCCTTAAATAAGGGACATATATAAAAGTGAAGCATTGGTTTTATTAACTCTCCAGTAATTCTTTTGTGTGACTGCAGCAATACTTATTGCCAATGGATCTTTGTGGCATCGTTGTGGCCAGAGGAGATGGATAGCATCTCTGCAGAAATAGCACATACTCATAAACAACCAAAGCACCTCTTAAAAAGAAGCAAGTGGGTGAAAGCTCTATGTCTTCTCCCTTTCCCCCGATGAACATCATTTGCTGGGTTTTGCTTTGGTTACGCACTCACTGGCTAGTGTGCAGCAACTGCACATCAATATTACTTTGCTTTACCATCTCTTTTCCAGAGTTTTCCAGACCCTTCGAAAACATCCTTAGCAATTATTTGGATTTCAAATACCAAGCTAAATTACAGCCTCCTCATGCAAATACTGCATGCAGATGGTTGACATTCTGGAAGGGTACAATGCAAAGTCTCTGTATTATCAAGGGTTTTAAAAGGTCTTACTCTGAGGTAGTTAGATCAAGTTCATAGCAAGGCAGTGGCACATTGATGACAATAACTGGCAAGCTTAGCATTTGAGAGGAAGAAACATTATTTCAGTCACAAAACATGTAAGGTTCCGATGCTACACAAATGGATTGTTCCCATGGATATTTCCCATGCTGCTTCAATAATGGTTATTTAATTTATTTCTATTTAGAGATTTGGGGTCCAACTAACAATTCTTCAGGAAATCTGTGATCAGATAACCCAAGTTTTCTTTGATAGCATGGAACAGCAGTGTTATAGAGAGCAGAATTTCTTTTTCCAAAATTTACTTTTTAAAGATATAGCCACTGAGTCCACTTGTTCTCTTTCAAAAGAAGGATTTCTCTTTCATTTTTTTTTATTTACTGAAGAGTTAATGCACCATTTTGTAATTTCTGCTCTTGGTACTCTAGCAAAAGTACAGGAAGGTTTCAGACTTTACCTGCCTCTGAGCATCTACAGAGAGATATTCTGAAAATTTGCAGAACCCCCCTTCCTGCCCCTCCTCTTTTCTAATTTCTCTTTAATTTAAACAGAACTGATTAGAAACAGATTCCAAACTACCAAAAGAGGGAAATAAATGGATTGCTGAATTTTAAGGAGAAATTAGGTAAAGAAGATTCTCTTAACTATGTTAATGTGGAAGGCCATTATCCCAGGCATTTCACAGTTCCTTGATAGAGATTATGCCAGGTACAAAATGACTATCCTTTTGCTTAACACAGCTAATAGGAGCTATCCTTTTGCTTAACACAGCTAATAGGAGCTGGGCAAAAGCAGGATTCCTATCAGACAAACAGGAAAAGGGAGGGGGGAGAGAAACTTTTTTTTAAAAAGCAGCCATGCAGATAAGGGCCATCCATGACAGCTTTTGAACATTTTTTTTTAAGTCAGACTCAGAGGATCTATTACTGAAAATGCTGGGGGTCTCCTCTTTTTGATGCGGGAATTAGCAAAAGGTAGACCATAGGTAGAGCTATTTTGTAGCAGGGATCTTTTTCTCCACTGATACGAAGGTCCAGTTTCAGAAAGAAGACTCCAGAATAAATATATTTTAAAATGTTTACTATAAAAATATGTAAGAAATACAATCATACACACAAGCAATACAATACACACAATCAAGAGGCTAGGAAAATAGAGGTGAGCAATAGGGGCTTTTAGGGTTTATTATAAAGGCAATACTACCTGTCCAGATGTGCAGATGTCCATTTAAAAAATTGAAGATGGAGGTGTGCACAGCCATCATGCCATGTCTGAGAGGCCCATTACTCAGAGTGGAAAACAAAAGATTTAGCAGCATGGTCCATATTAGCATAGAGGTGAACAAAAGAGAAGCTGAGTTTGTAGCAGGAAGGTAGGCCATTAGCATCTGGCCAGTGATTAGATTGTGAGTAATACTTTACCTGAGGACTCCAATGTTCTTATGCATTCCCTTTGGGCGGGGGAGAGAGCCAGGCCAGGAGGATGCCTATGCTGTAATTGCTATACAGTCAGAACAAGCTTGGACATATTTTCTCTGGCCCTTTGCAGAGAGTGGGTTCACTTAGCTGTTTTTCTGACAAGCATCCTCCATCTTGTGTACAGTCCTTGTGAAGTGCTCCCATGAAGGCAGGCAGCGCCTCCTGGCTACAGATCCTTCCTGTTATGGATTCCCAATCCAGCTTGCAGTTTGGCCCTTATATCCTTTTATCTATCACATTTGTTATCCAGTACTTTCTCCATGGAACTCAGAGTGGTTTTCCCATCATCTTCACTGATTAATTTGGGGTGATAGGGTGTTGATAATAGTCCTAGGCTACTCAGTGAGCTTCGTAGCAGATTAGAGATTTGAATCCACGTCTCTCCAGTCCTGGTCCGTCACTCTAACCAGCACACCAGTAGACCTTCTAATGACTCCAACTAAAGGTCATCAGAGGAAGATTTGAGGGGGGAGAGATCAGAATAGTTCCCAGGAACATGTGATCTGGAAGACACACATTACCAATTGTTGATCAAGGTATCCTTTTGGTACAGAGTTCTCCACTTTCTCCTGTCCTTAGCCACACTGGTCCTCCGTCTGACATAACTGCTGTTGACACTGAAAGGCCCTCTATTGCCAGCAGCCAAATCAAGTTCCTGTGAAGAATAATTTTCCATCTCCTTTTGAGGCTTGCTATAATTTTGCATTGCACCACTGCAATTGTTTTGTGCAAGGGGGATTTTTTTCCAGCTTGAAGATGTTGGTGGAAAGGCAGGATAGAAGCAGGTCTCTAGGGAAGCTGTATATACATTTCCTAAATAAATACATAAATAAATAACTTGATAAATACAGAAATAAAATATAATACTGAAGCATGCAGAGTACACATCAGCATAATACCTCTGCAACAATGCTGGAAACAATTTATTTGAAACAGTGTTTCTGAAAATAAACTGCTATAGAAATGCAGTTTACTATTATCACCACTATCTTAATTTCTGCACAAGTGAATTTCTCAGAGTTTAATTACTGCTTGAATCTTTTATGGTTTTGTTCTGTGCATTTTGTTGGAAGGTACAAATGATTATCTCCAACCAATGGGGGGAGGTTTCCTCAGCATCTCTTTCTTGATAGAAGGAAATCTTATTCCTAAACACCACTAATAAAACTAAATCTAATTTTCTGAACATAGCAAGATCATTTTCATTTCTGTGAACTTTATTTTGAGACATTTCAAAGAATCCACTTGGCCCAAGGACCTGAGTATGAAGAAGAAGAAGAAAAAAGCAGTAATTAAAAAGAGGAGCAGAAGGAGGAAGAGTTTTGAAGCGAGTGAACAGACATGATTCTGGCTGGGCTCCTTGGAAAGTAATTTTGGGAGATGTTCCATGAGCTATGGTTACATCTAAGCAAGCCCTTTACATTTGATTACCATATGGCAACCCCGCAGCTGCCATATTTATTCAAGGACGACTGTGCAGGGATGCTAAAATAGATGCCTTCTGCTTCCAAGAATAGCCTCAGTTTGGGAGATGACACAAAGTTAGGAAATGCCACACATGGAAGTAAGATCATTACTCTTTATTGTGGTCTATAATAGCAAATATTTAATTTGGGTGTAATTTGGATGGTATAACATTACTCTCAAAATATGTTTGTGGTGGCAAAAGACAACCAAATAAGTAACCACAGAAGGCCTAGAAATGTCCTCCATCTGTCTATATTTACAAGAAGAAACTTTATAAAACATGAGGGGCTAATCAGAAGGAAGGTGAAAGGGGCAATCAAAAGGGTCTAAATCCCTCCTGAATTCCTAGGAAATGTTTAAAACCTTATTGACTGACAGAGAATGCATACCTTGGCAAGGAAAAGGACCACCAGGTTGAAAGGGATGCCAGCATGGTTCACAATCCAAGTCAAGAAAGCCAATGAAAGAAAAGAAGGTTTCCTTAAGGGAGTCCTCATAAGAACATAAGAGAAGCCATGTTGGATCAGGCCAATGGCCCATCCAATCCAACACTCAGGGTCACACAGTGGCCCAAAAAAATTTTTATACACACACACACACACACACACACACACATATATATATATATATATATATATACATACATACATACACTGTCGCTAATAGCCACTGATGGACCTCTGCTCCATATTTTTATCCAACCCCCTCTTGAAGCTGGTTATGCTTGTAGCTGCCACCACCTCCTGTGGCAGTGAATTCCACATGTTAATCACCCTTTGGGTGAAGAAGTACTTCCTTTTATCTGTTTTAACCTGTCTGCTCAGCAATTTCATCGAATGCCCACAAGTTCTTGTATTGTGAGAAAGTGAGAAAAGTACTTCTTTCTCTACTTTCTCCATCCCATGCATTATCTTGTAAACCTCTATCATGTCACCACGCAGTCGACATTTCTCCAAGCTGAAGAGCCCCAAGCGTTTTAACCTTTCTTCATAGGGAAAGTGTTCCAACCCTTTAATCATTCTAGTTGCCATTTTCTGGACTTTTTCCAATGCTATAATATCCTTTTTGAGGTGTGGTGACCAGAATTGCACACAGTATTTCAAATGAGACCGCACCATCGATTTATACAGGGGCATTATGATACTGGCTGATTTTTTTCAATTCCCTTCCTAATAATTCCCAGCATGGCATTGGCCTTTTTTATTGCAATCGCACACTGTCTTGACATTTTCAGTGAGTTATCTACCACGACCCCAAGATCTCTCTCTTGGTCAGTCTCTGCCAGTTCACACCCCATCAACTTGTATTTGTAGCTGGGATTCTTGGCCCCAATGTGCATTACTTTGCACTTGGCCACATTGAACCGTATCTGGCACGTTGACGCCCACTCACCCAGCCTCAACAGATCCCTTTGGAGTTCCCCACAATCCTCTCTGGTTCTCACCACCCTGAACAATTTAGTGTCATCCGCAAACTTGGCCACTTCACTGCTCACTCCCAATTCTAAATCATTTATGAACAAGTTAATGAGCATGGGACCCAGTACTGAGCCCTGCGGCACCCCACTGCTTACCGTCCTCCACTTCGAAGACTGCCCATTTATACTCACTCTCTGCTTCCTATTACTCAGCCAGTTTTTGATCCACAAGAGGACCTGTCCTTTTACTCCATGACTCTCAAGCTTTCTAAGGAGCCTTTGATGAGGAACTTTATCAAAAGCTTTCTGGAAGTCAAGGTAAACAACATCTATCGGGTCTCCTTTGTCCACATGTTTGTTCACCCCCTCAAAGAAATGTAACAGGTTAGTGAGGCAAGATCTTCCCTTACAGAACCCATGTTGAGTCTTCCTCAGTAACCCATGTTCATCAATGTGCCTACTCATTCTGTCCTTGATAATGGTTTCTACCAACTTTCCCGGTATTGAAGTCAGACTGACTGGCCTGTAATTTCCCGGATCTCCTCTAGAACCCTTTTTAAAGATGGGGGTGACATTTGCTACCTTCCAGTCCTCAGGAACGGAGGCAGATTTCAATGAAAGATTACAGATTTTTGTTAGAAGATCCACAAGTTCAACTTTGAGTTCTTTCAGAACTCTCGGATGTATGCCATCTGGACCCAGTGACTTATTAGTTTTTAATTTGTCTAGCAGTTGTAGGACCTCTTCTTTTGTCACCTCAATCTGACTCAGGTCTTTCAACACCCCTCCCAAAATTAGTGGTTCTGGGGCGGGCAAACACTTCTCGTCTTCCACCATGAAGACGGAGGCAAAAAAATTCATTTAGCTTCTCAGCCATTTCCCTATCCTCCTTCAGTAATCCTTTTACCCCATGGTCATCCAAGGGCCCCACTGCCTCCCTGGCTGGTTTCCTACTTCTAATATATTTGAAGAAATTTTTATTGTTGGTCTTTATGTTTTTTGCAATATGCTCCTCATAGTCCCTTTTTGCCTGCCTGATCACAGTCTTGCATTTGATTTGCCACAGCCTGTGTTCCCTTTTACTAATCTCACTTGGACTGGTTTTCCACCGCCTGCCCCACATTATTGCAGGAACCAGAAGCAGCAGCTGTGCGCTGCACAACATGGCCACTGTCTGACCTATCTCCGAGATTAGGTCTCGCTGGAGACATAACCTGCAGCCACATGGCTGAATTAGATCCCATTGAAGGGATGAGTTCAAGATGAGTTCAAGATGGCCCTCATCCTGAATTCCTCGTTGTACTGAAGCCAGGTAGGGCCACTAAAGCTGGTGCAGCTCTTTATATAATATCAAAATACTGGAAAAGGGAAGTGGCCCTCCATGGATGAGACCTGGAAATTATTCCGGCATAAATAATGAAACCAGGCACTCAATTTGCCCAGGTCCTATCAACTTTACGCCGTTTGATTTTCTCCTTTTCCCTATCATCAAGATCCTCCTTATCCTTTTTCTCAAGCTCCCTGTAGAGCAGGGAAACTGGGGGGGGGGGGGGGAGGATGTGTTTGAAGGGTTGCTGGAGGAGCCTCAGGCACTCTGGTGCCAGTTTGGTGCAGTGGTTAAGTGTGCAGACTCTTATCTGGGAGAACTGAGTTTGATTCCTCACTTCTCCACTTGCAGCTGCTGGAATGGTCTTGGGTCAGCCATAGCTCTCGCAGAGCTGTCCTTGAAAGGGCAGCATCTGTAAAAGTTCTTTCAGCCCCACCTATCTCACAGGGTGTCTGTTGTGGGGGTGGGGGGGGGAGATAAAAGATTGTGACCGCTCTGAGACTCTGAGATTCAGAGTATAGGATGGGATATAAATACAATATCTTCTTCTTCTTCTGCATGGGCTCAGACTACCTCAATGGATTAATCCAGGATGAGCCTTAAATGAAGAATGTAAGAACATAAGAGAAACCATGTTGGATCAGGCCAATGGCCCATGCAGTCCAATACTCTGTGTCACACAGTGGCCAAAAAAACCAAGTGCCATCAGGACCCTAGAAGCCCTCCCACTGTGCCCCCCCAAGCACCAAAAATACAGAGCATCACTGCCCCAGACAGAGAGTTCCAACAATCAGGGCCAGCCTGATGCCCTGAGGCGCCCTAGGCAGACTTGCTGCCTGGCACCCCTCCCAAAGCAACCCTCCATGGCTCCCCCCCCCCATGGCTCTGCACCCCCTCCCCTTCCCCACCCGCCCTGCTGCACAGTGTCCCGCCCATCCCCAGGCCCCTCTGGTGCTCCACTCGCCTGCCCGCTGCCACTAAAACCAGCGGCGCTCCGCTCACTCACTCCCTTCCCCCTGCTTGCTGGCTAAAAGTAAGCTTTGCTAGCTTCGCAGCCTGTGCCTGCGTGTTTCGTTAAGAGACAAAATGTGCAGGCGCGAGCTGCGAAGCTGGCAAAGCTTACTTTTAGCTGGCGAGCAGGGGGAAGGGAGTGAGTGAGCAGAATGCCGCCACTTTTAGTAGCGGCAGGCAGGCGAGTGGAGCGCCGGGGGGGGGGAGTGGGCAGGATGCTGCACTGGGGGGTGGGCGGGCAGAGGCCCAGAGGGGGCTAGTGGCGGCAGGGGGAGCAAGCTAAGCGCTTGCCTGGGGCACCGGAGGGGGGGGCGAGAGCCCAATTTGCCACCCCTGCCTCTCGGCACCCTAGTCAACCACCTAGTTTGCCTAGTGGGCAAGCCGGCCCTGCTTTCATGTCTCCAGGAACTGGACAGAAGGAAGAGAACAGGTGGTACCAGCTCTGGTCTTGATGGAAACACATTCTCCCTCAAACAGGCAGGCAGCATTGCTAGAGCAGAAAAGCTCATACAACAGAGCAGTCTAAATGATGATGCTAAAGAGTCCCTAGGTCAGGATCAGACTATAAAACAACTAAAAATGGGAACTCTTAGCTAAAAGCCTGAGTAAAGAAAAATGTTTTGGCCTGGTACCTAAAGGACAGTATGGTAGGCACCAGTTGAGACTCAAGGAGGAGGTAGGGTTGCCAGGTCTTACCTGGCTGCAGGCAGGGGATGTTCCTCATGCACACAAATCACATGTGGTATGATGACATCATCCAGATGTGATGCTATCACACCAGGCACATTGTGCAGGGGACACTTTATCATTTCAGAAAAAACTCTGTGGTCATCATAGAGTTTCCCCAAAAAATGATAGAGCATCCCCTGTGTGATGTGCCTGGCATGATAATGTTAGTTTGTTGATGGTAGGCATTCTGGGTGACGTCATCATGCTAGTGCTCTTCAGGGGTGGGGTTCCCCCCACTGGCCAGTTTTCAAGGGAACCCCCATCTACAGCAGGAGGCTGGGAACCCTAGGAGGAGGGCATTCCAAAAAATATCTGTTTTCCAGTGCAGCTCCTTCACCCCCACCCAAGAATGCCATCATAGCCTATTATATGTGCCAGAACCAGGCAAAAGTGCAAATGAAAAGCTTATGCAACTAGCTCCTCTCCCACTGGAGTTTGGTTATTGCTACCTGTTCCAACTCTGTTCTTTGCAATTGATCATTGGAAGGAATGAAAAAAAAATCCATTCCAGTCTTTAAGTGTCCTCTTGCCCCACCCATAGTGTTTAAAGTCTGAGATTGACATGTCCAACAACCAGAGGCAATGCTGTCACTCAGACAGTGATATTTGTCATTATTTTTCTCTCCTGGGCTGTTTGTGTTAACAATGCCTTTGATACAAAACTCTGCCCCCGCCCCCTTGCAGGCAGAGCCAGAGCTGGGCATTTAACTCTGAAATTATAATCAGGCAGTCAAGGTTAAGCTGGTCTTCTTCAGCCAGGGTAGTATATATTTTGAACCTGCCGTGTGCATTAAAATAAATTAGCCGTGGGTTGTAACTGTAGCTCATCATGCTTAGGGAATTATTTCTCACTATTTCAGATACAGAGAGGCTCATCCCATTATCTAATAATGCATTCATTTTTGTGTCCTGTAGCCTTTTCGTTTCATGCTAGCTACAAGATGAATTGAATTGACTGTAATAAGAAAACATTATGAAAGATAAAGGATAGGAATGATTTAAAAGCCATTGAGGTGTCCCAGATACTTAACACCGCAGCTATTGTTTATGGGCAACATAAATGCAGCTCTGCGTTTAAGAAACATTTGTTTTTGTCCAAAGGCCATTTAAGATGAAAACAGACTCTGTATTTTAAGTGATTTCACCCACTTCTCTAGTTGAGATGTGCTTGTCTGCAGACTGCAAGTTTGCCAGTCAAGGGAAGACAATGCAGTGAGGAAACACCTCTGTCAGGAAAGTCCTCCAGTCTGGAAATGAGTTGGCCTAGTGTTGAGAGGTGAAGTGGACCCCCTACAGAAACTAAACGTGTACCTTCACACGTATTTCCCCCCTGTTGCTCTCGCACAAGGAACTGGTTACTTCTGTCTGAGCAGACTAGTACAGATCTAACTTTTTGATAGCATCAAATGCAGGGCTTTCCAACTGAGTTCCAGCCACTGAGGCCTGGTTCTCATAAGCATGGACCCATCTTGATTTCTCTACACTTGATTATTATGGTCTGGTCTTTGCACGTAGAAGAATTAGGTAAATATAATATTGAGTCAGTAGAGTAGTTGATACCATTTTGGACTGCAGGTGGGGGATGCTGTGGATGTTCCCACATAAAAACTTCATACAAATATAAAAGTTGCATATGAGACAAAGGATTGGGCTAGAAGCTTCAGAGATTTTTAACACCACATACTCATTTCCTGTAAGCTGAAGTGGTGCACTCCATTCCACACTCTGAGGACTTTATTGTCTCTTCCCACTGGTTACTTTGCTCTACTGCACTCATGCACAACTCAGCTTTTATGCTTGCTGAGTGACAGCATAATATGTGAAAAGATCATTTAAAAGCATTGATCAAACATCTCTGTCCATGACCTCAGGTCTGTAATGACCCACTCATAGACACAGATCATCCCTGGATAAGGCAGTCATTATGTGATTCATGAACATGCAAACGAGGCAGTAAAGTAAAGTAAAAAAAAAAAATCAAGTGATGTACATTTATGAAGCAGCTCTCTGTTATTTGGGTGTGCAGAACCAGAGACTCATGTATCCCTTGATTGGAGTCCAAACTGCAATTCATACTTTAAAGCCCTTTGTACACATTGTATATATGCCACTAAATAAAGATATGAGACACTATTTATTTATTTCTGTTAATTTGTACCTTGCCCCTCCTGCAAACTAATATACGGGTTTAACCAAAATGTGGTTTTCTGCTGCAGGTAGCTCGTAAGGGGTACCTGTGTTATGGGCAAGTTCACCC
Organism: Heteronotia binoei; assembly: GCF_032191835.1. Taxonomy (NCBI): domain Eukaryota; kingdom Metazoa; phylum Chordata; class Lepidosauria; order Squamata; family Gekkonidae; genus Heteronotia; species Heteronotia binoei. The sequence continues at coordinate 232,168,937 of NC_083223.1, forward strand.
TGCTTCTATTTGGCCAGAGTTACTGCTGGCTTTCATCTATTTGTGCATCCAAACTCTGCCAAGAAATCATAGAATCACAGAGTTATTGAGTTGGAAGGGACCTCCAGGATCATCTAGTCCAACCTACTGCACAATGCAGGAAATTTACAAGTACCTCCTCCCTGAGGAACTGCTTTGTCAGGAAGTTCTTCCTAATGTTTAGCTGGAAACTCTTGATTTAATTTCAGCTCTGCACTATACTCTATATATGACAGCCCTTGAAGTAGGTTATCACATCACCTCTCAGTTGTCTTCTCTCCAGGCTAAACATATCCAGCTCCTCAACCTTTTCTCATAGGACTTGGTCTCCAGATCCCCCACCATCTTCATTTCACTCCACTTGTCACTCTTCTTCAACAGGATGAGAAACTATTAACAAGCACTCTTTGGATGTGATTTGTCAACCAGTTACAATCCACCTAACAGTAATATGATCCAAACAACATGGATTACCAACTTGTCAACAAGAATATTACATGGAACCTTATCAAAAGCCTTGCAGAAATCAAGTTAGACTATGTGTACAGCATTCCCCTGATTCAGCAAGGTAGTAACTTTCTCAAAAAAAGAGATAAGGTTAGTCTGACATGAATTGTTCTTGAGAAACCCATGCTGGCTCTTAGTGATCACTTGATGATTTGTTCTAAAACTTCTTGAGGTTCTCTGCCTGGCTTGCTGGTCTATAGCAGACTACACCATAATATCACAGTTATTTCTTACTCTTTTTATTTTTACTCAGAGACTCTCAACTGAATTGCCATGCTCAATTTCGCATATCTCCTCCTCACAAGTATTTACCTCCTTCACATATAATGCTATGGCTCTGCCCTTCCTTATTTGTCTGTCCTTTTTAAATAAATTATACCCTCCAATCCATATATTCCAGTTGTGAGTGTCATTCCACCAAGTTTCAGTAATGCCTATTAGGTCATAGTTTTCTTCCTGTATTAAGACTTCCAGTTTCTCCTGCTTGTTTTCCATATTCTGTGCATTAGTGTAGGGACATCGGAATCCATGTTTTATGCATCCTGAGGGTTTTGTTTCCTTATGTACCTGTGAGTTAAGGTTACCTAGTGTATGTGCCACTTCCTGCAAAACTTTTAACATTCTTATCTCCAGTTATTGGCATCATACTAGGCTTTGAATTATTGTCTCACTCCCCAATACAATTTAATTTAAAGCCCTCCTTATTAGGTTAGTAAGGTTCTTACCAAACACCTTTCTCCCTACCTTCTTGAGGTGCAAACTATCTCCTGATAGATGAACTTCATCTTGAAAGCATATGCCATGGTCCAGAAATCCAACCCTTTCCTGATGGCATCATCTATGTAGCAAGTCATTTATTTGCAGTGTTCTTCTTTCCCATCCTAAGCCAAAGCCATTGACAGGAAGAACTGATGGAAACACAACCTGTGCTCCCAGCTCCTTCACCTTCTGACCCAGAACCACATAGCCTCTTTTAATATGTTTCAGGCTCTGCCTGGCAGGATAATTTGTTCCCACATGGATCAGCAAGAAAGGATAATAATCTGTGGGCTTGACGAGTCTGCCTACCCTTTCTGTCACATCCCAGATGCGTGCATCTAGTAGACAGCATAACTCTTGAGATGACAAGTCCCGTTGGCACACTTCGGACTCTACCCCTCTGAGTAGCGAATCCCAATTACCAGCACCCACTCTTCCTATATTGGGGAGCAGAAGCTCGAGTCTTCTCATCCATGGGGTCCTAAGAAACTTCCTTCAAGCTCTGTGGAGGCTGAGGAAGTTCCAGTGGTTCAGAATCAGTATCTATGGGAAGTTCCCAGAACCGATTGCTTAGCAGCAGAGACTCAGAATGTCTCCAGCAGGTTACATTTTTCTATGCACCCTCCTCTTGTGTTGAGTTCTCCTCCATTCATTGAGATATCTCTTGAACTCCCTTCTCCTTCTCTCTCTTGAACTCCCTTTTCCTACTCCCTCTTGAACTCCCTTCTCTTTCTCCCTCTTGAACTTCCTTCTCCTAAAGTATTTCTGACCACGGGATTTTACCCAGCATAACTTTAAGTTCATCAAAATTTGCTTTCCTGAAGTCCAATCTATATGTCTGAATATGTACAGCTTTTCCCTTCCCCAAGACTGTGAATTCCAAAATTACATGGGCACTACTACCCAGGATGCCCACTACTTTCACCTCATCAACCAGTTCTTCCCCATTGGTGAGAATCAAGTCCAAGATAGCAGTTCCCCTGGTTCCCCTCTCCACTTTCTGGAAAATGAAGTTGTCAGCAAGACAAGTTAGGAATTTATTTGACCTTTCATTTTTAGCAACATTAAGCTTCATTTCCCTTCTGCTCAAGCTGCTTGGTTTATGATGTTCATCTCCGAGGGTGTGCCCCCTTGCAGCAAATTTCTTCTCTTGTGAAGCTGAATTGTCAGATATATTATCTCCAAAATCCACATTCTTGAAAACAGGACAGGCACAAATACTTCTGAGATGAGGAAAAATAATTTATTTTGACTGTATAGTAGTAGCACTATTGCCAAAATTCAGTATGATCCCATTTTTTAGTTGAATGGTTTGGACAGTGTCCAAACATATCCTGAAACTTTTTATAAGCAGCTTACCAAATCCCACTATGCTGTGGATCCCCAATGTGATGCCTACCAATACCAGAGAGCCAGTTTGGTGTAGTGGTTAAGTGTGCGGACGCTTATCTGGGAGAACCGGGTTTGATTCCCCACTCCTCCACTTGCACCTGCTAGCATGGCCTTGGGTCAGCCATAGCTCTGGCAGAGGTTGTCCTTGAAAGGGCAGCTGCTGTGAGAGTCCTCTCCAGCCCCATCCACCTCACAGGGTGTTTGTTGTGGGGGAGGAAGGTAAAGGAGATTGTGAGCCGCTCTGAGACTCTTCGGAGTGGAGGGCAGGATATAAATCCAATATCTTCATCTTCTTAGTGCCCACCAACTAGGGTTGCCAGAGGCGTGGGGGGGGGGGCACCTGACTGTCAGACCCTACCTTCCCACTGCTGTTTAGCTGACTGGAAGTGAGGAATTTACCCTGAAAAAGTTGGAGACCCATCCAACATGCAATGATGTGTCTGCCCATGTGACCCAGAAATGATCTCATGACACCTGAAACGCCAGGATGACATTCTGGTTTTGGGGCAAAACCTCTATGGTAAAAGCCAAATTTACCATAGAATTTTTGCCCAAATACCAGAGCATCACTCTGACATCCTGGACATGATTACATCACTTACAGATCACATGGGCAGTGAAGTAGACACATTGCTGTACATTGGCTGGGCATCCCTGCTGCTTCCAGTAAGTCCTCCCCATCACCCACTGTTTGCCAGGAGGGACTTGGCAACCCTTACTACCAAGTGTTTTTAGAAAGTAGGCAAGGCCAAGTTGGACTTTTGCAAGGAATCTTATTGGCCACTGGGGATATGATTGGCTGTGCAGACTTTTAAAAAGTTGCTCCGATAGCAGCTGCCACCACAGCATGAGGATCTTCACTGTGTGACTGCAGATGAAATATTTTTTAAACAGTATGTTTATTTTTAAAAAAGCATCCTGTTAAATAGAACTTCTGCCTGAAATATTGAAGAGTTGCATTAAATTACACATGAACTTGTTCCCTGACAGTTTGCAGCTAGCACCACTTCCTGTGGCCAATGTTCCCTCTAAACTGCAGAGTCTTGTGAGCAAAAAATTTACTTTGTGAGCTACTGAATAAATTATTGTGCTCTGGGGCCATTTTTCCGCAGCTAAGACAAAAATGTGTGAGCTGGAGGCTAAAAATCTGTGAGCTAGCTCACACTAACTCAGCTTTGAGGGAATAGTGCCTATGGCAGCCATTTTGTAATTATGCTCACTAGACTATGTCAGAATTCAAAAGATGCCTGGAGGCTCAAAAAGTTTGGGGATCCCTGCTCTACAGGATAGGCAGAGTGTTTATTAAAGACAGAGTGTTGACAGTACCTTTAAAATGCATCTTGTCCTCAGACAGGAACAGCGGCCTTAGAGGTTTGTATGCCTCTAAAGGAAAGCAAGGACTTTAGGTAATTGGCTACGCAGAGAGCATCTGTGCTGGATCTCATGGTGGACGATATAATCGCAAAAGCGGTGCCATGGTCGGACCACCTCGCCCTTAGGGCTCGTGTGGATGCTCCACGCCAAACCTGTCTAGGCGACGAGCGCATTATGGCTCGCCCGCGAAGCCAGATGGACCCGGAATGGTTCCAAATGGCCCTGCGGGATCCCTGGCCCTCTGGCGATTCCCTCAATGACCTGGTTGAGACCTGGCATAGCCGGCTTTCCAGAGCCATTGACGAGATCGCACCCCGACGCCCTCTGCAACCCCGGACTAGGCTGGCGCCGTGGTATACCCCGGAACTACACCAGCTGAAACAAGGCCTCAGACGGCTAGAGAGGCAATGGCGGTGTACTCATGACGAAGCGGCTAGAGCATCTTATAGAGAGTTTAGGAGGTCCTATGAGATGGCAGTCAAAGCCACAAAGAAAACATACTTTGCGGCTAAGATTGCATCTGCAAATTCGCGCCCGGCACAATTATTTAAGATAATTCGGAACCTTACTACATTGCCACAAGGCAAACCAAATGTTAAGGAATTAGAGATAGGCTGTGAGGCATTCACGAAATTCTTTGCAGACAAAGTCCAGTCTCTCCGCCGTGACTGCCCTGCCATATTAGATACAGTATGTGAACTTGAGGCTCCGTGCCTGTCTTCTGGTTTGATCCTGGACCGTTTCGACCCGCTCGACCTAGAGGAGGTTGACAGGATCCTCTTTACTGCACGCCCAACAACTTGCGATCTGGACCCGTGCCCCTCCTGGCTAATTAAAGCTTGCCAGGAGGAGCTGAGATGTCCTATATGGGACATCATAAATAGATCTCTTTCAGAGGGTTCTTTTCCAACCCCTCTGAAAGAGGCAGTGGTCCGCCCCCTCCTGAAAAAAGCTACATCAGACGCGGCTGAATTGGCTCACTACCGGCCAGTCTCAAACTTGCCCTTTTTGGGCAAGGTTATAGAGAGGGCTGTGGCATTGCAGTTACACAGCTTCCTGGATGACGCTTCCACTTTGGATCCATTCCAGTCCGGCTTCTGCCCGGGCCATGGGACAGAGACGGTTCTGGTCGCCCTCATGGATGATCTCCGGCGACACCTGGACTGAGGCGGTGTGGCAGTATTGCTGTTGTTAGACCTTTCGGCCGCGTTCGATATGGTCGACCACCGGCTGCTGGCCCGCCACCTCGCCGACGCAGGGATTTAGGGGCTAGTCTTGCAATGGCTTTCCTCTTTCCTGGAGGGTCAGGGACAAAGGGTGGCAATTGGGGGGGAGCTGTCCCAGAGACACTCACTCAACTGTGGGGTGCCTCAGGGAGTAGTTCTCTCCCCTATGTTATTTAACATCTACATGCGCCCCCTTGCCCAGATTGCCCGGAGATATGGGCTGGGTTGTCACCAGTACGCGGATGACACCCAGCTCTATCTATTGATGGACGGCTGGGCTGCCGATGTTCCTATAAATCTGGACCGGGCGTTGCAAGCCGTGGCAGACTGGATCAGGTCGAGTGGGCTGAAACTGAATCCAGCGAAGACAGAGGTCCTTTGTCTAGGGCGTGGTGGTCCGGAGGGAGGGATCTCCCTTCCAGCTTTTGACGGTGCGTCACTGATACCAGTGTGCAGGGTCAGGAGCTTGGGAGTGCTACTGGAGTCTTCCTTGACAATGGAGGCTCAGATAGCAGCCACTGCCAAATCCGCCTTTTACCACCTTAGGCGGGCGAGGCAGTTGGCTCCCTTCTTGGAGCGCAATGACCTGGCAACAGTGATCCATGCAATGGTCACCTCGAGGCTAGACTACTGTAATGTCCTCTACATGGGGCTGCCCCTGTGCCGAACCCAGAAACTGCAGCTAGTGCAGAATGCAGCAGCCAGACTGCTATTGGGCCTACCTTGGTGGGAACATGTGCGGGCTGGGCTGCAGGAGCTGCATTGGCTGCCAGTTATTTACCGAGTTCGTTACAAGGTGCTGGTTATTACCTTTAAAGCCCTATATGGCCGAGGACCTGTTTACCTTAGGGACCGCCTCTCTCCATATGTTCCCCAGAGAGCACTGCGATCCAGCTCACAAAACCTTCTGGAAGTACCTGGGCCAAAGGAGGCCAAACTAAAAATAACCAGAGAACAGGCCTTATCTATAAAAGCACCCCAATGGTGGAACCAGCTGCCAGAAGAGGTGCGGGCCCTACAGGACATTAGCCAATTCCATAGGGCGTGCAAAACCGCCCTCTTCCGGCTAGCCTTCCAAGATGGAACCTGAAATGAACACCATGCCATCACTAACATCAACAATCGAGATAGCAATAAGATGAGATTATTTTAGATTGATTTTAGACTTTTATATTATGTAAATTTAATGGTAAATTGTAAATGGTATAGAAATGTATAATTGTTTTATTGTTTAACATGGCTTTTGCCACACTCTGTAAGCCGCCCTGAGCCTGCCTCAGCGAGGAGGGCGGGGTATAAATAAAATTTTATTATTATTATTATTATTTAAAAAAACCCTGATGCCAAACTCTGAGACTTCATCTATATTACCTTCATTTCAAACAACTTTTTGTGTCCTTTTTCACATGGCATACATTACAGTACAGTCAGATTTGGCCAGCTGTGTCTAGAGTGTTGGCAACCTGTTCATAAAATGTCCCCAGTGGGTTGCCATGAATGTCATCCAGTAAATAATGCCATCTAGTAAATAACTTTCAGGAGAAAGTTAAGGGGAAAATGTATTAGGCTAGTCATTCATCTTCCTAGTTTACTAGACGGGGGATGGAACACTTTATATCTGGATTTGGTTCTCAAGGTATTTCCACACCACAATATTCAACCAATATCTGTCTTGAGCAATGTAGGAAAAATATAGTTAAGTGTAAGCACAAGAGTTATCAATAGCAGAGATAGTAGTAGAGCATTTAGATCACTTCATGAATATTATCTCTGTAATGTTTAAATCACCCCTTTATGTTAAGTTACCATATGGAAAACTGAGAGTGGCTTCTCTAAGGTTGCTTATGATCCAATTCTAAGATCACTTTCCTGTGAGTAAACCCTTTGAATGGACCTGGTAGGATTCTGAACAAATCAGCTACGAATTGCACTGTTAGTAACGCTACCAGCCTCCTGGTGAGCCCTGGAATTCTCCTGGGATTGCAAGTGATTTCTAGAATAGAGAGAACACTTCCCCTGGAAAAAATGGGTGGGCTCTATAATGTCAGATCCCCACTTAGCTCCCATATCTGACTGGTCTACAGGCACCATCTCTCAGTTCTCCACAAGTTCCTTAAACTGAAATTGGCAGCCCTAACTATTAGAAAGCCAGTATAGTATAGTGGTTAAAAAAGCAGTGGATTCTAATCAGAAGAACTGGGTTTGATTCCCCACTCCTCCACATGAAGCCTGTTGGGTGACTTTGGGCCAGTCACAGTTTTCTCAGAACTCTCTCAGCCTCACCTATTTCGCAAGATGACTGGTGTGGGGAGTGTAAGGGAAGGCAATTGTAAGTCACTTAGAAAGTCCATGAGGCAGAGAAAAGCAGGGTATAAAAACCAACTCTTCTTAGTAACATTCAGGGCTTTAAACAGAAATAAACAGTTCACCATATTAGATGTGCAAATATGGCCACACAATAGGAATTAGAGAAACTATCCATGAATGTTAAGAATGTGTAAGACTGAAAATGCAACTGTAGGTTGTACATATGACTATACCACATATTCTGTCCTACAAAATGTGAAAAATAAATTTGGCTCTTGCTGTTTGATGAGAATCAATCTGATGCTGTGCTTCTGGTTGATTGAAGTACATAAGAAAACCCCTACAGTGGTCCATCTATTTGGGGGTTTGGTTGACACTGCTTTACAACTGGTGCTGGTTTTGTTTGCTTCTGGATCACAGTCATGTCTTCTCAGTTTGGAGATTTTGGCTAGACCCCTAAACTTTGTTTATTTATATATTAGATTTATAGCCTGCCCTCCCCTGTGCAACAGGGTTTAGGGCAGGTAGCAACAGTACCCATAGATTAAAACCATTAAAACACCTCTTACTATACTAATAACAACCAATAAGATGGTTAGGGTTGCCAAGTCCAGTTCAATAAATATCTGGAGACTTTGGGGGTGGAGCCAGAAGCAAGGTTGTGACAAGCATAATTGAACTCCAAAGGGAGTTCTGCCATCACTTTGAAAGGGACCGCACACCATTTAAATGCCTTTCTTCCATTGGAAATGAAGAGTCCCATGGCGCAGAGTGTTAAAGCTGCAGTACTGCAGTCTTAAGCTCTGCTCACAACCTGAGTTCAATTCCCGGCGGACGCTGGGTTTTCTGGTAGCCGGCTCGAGGTTGATTCAGCCTTCCATCCCTTCCGAGGTCGGTAAAATGAGTACCCAGCTTGCTGGGGGGAAAGTGTAGATGACAGGGGAAGGCAATGGCAAACCACCCCGTAAAAAGTCTGCCGTGAAAACGTTGTGAAAGCAACGTCACCCCAGAGTCGGAAATGACTGGTGCTTGCACAGGGGACCTTTCCTTTTTCTATTAGAAATAATGAAGGATAGGGGCACCTATTTGGGGCCTCATAGAATTGGACCCCCTAGTCCAATCCTTTTGAAACTTGGACAGTGTTTTGAGGAAAGGTACTAGATGCTATGCTGAAATTTTGTTGTTTCTACCTCAAAAAACAGCCCTCCCAGAGCCCCAGATACCTGCAGATCAATTCTCAATTAAACCCTATGGGAATCTATCTCCAGAGCAAATAATGGAGTGCCCAGTAGACATCCCCCCTCCCCCTGATGACTCTGAAGTGGGAGGAGGGCCTCAAACCAGAGGATTGGCAACCCTACCTCTGGAGGTGTATCTGAGGCTCAGCTTAGGGGTCAAAAGAAGGTTGCAGTGACAGCTTAAAGTCTTGATTTGCTAACTGCATTTGTTTGTAAAATTTATATCCCACCTTTCTGCTGACAATTCAAACCACAGTATCAAGACCCCTAACAAAAGCTAAGATAAAATACATACATAAAAGAACAAAACTAACAATCAAAACAAGAAGGAAAGGTCATGGTTAGGAATGCCAGACAAAACAAGAAAGTCTTCACCTGTAGGTGGAAGACAGTGACAGGAGGGGGCCAACAAACGACCCTGGGAAGCAGTTCCACAATTCTGGTGCCTCAATTGAGAAGAAGAAGATGAAGAGGAAGAAGATATTGGATTTATATCCCGCCCTCCACTCCGAAGAGTCTCAGAACGGCTCACAATCTCCTTTACCTTCCTCCCCCACAACAGACACCCTGTGAGGTGGGTGGGGCTAAGAGAGCTCTTACAGCAGCTGCCCTTTCAAGGACAACCTCTGCCAGGGCTATGGCTAACCCAAGGCCATTCCAGCAGCTGCAAGTGGAGGAGTGGGGAATCAAACCCGGTTCTCCCAGATCAGAGTCCACACACTTAACCACTACACCAAACTAGCATGTCCAGAATTGCCACTCATCTAATCTCAGGCAACAGGGCCCCCCTAATTCAGGGCCTCCAAAGATGGCCATATGGTTAGGTAGGTTTGCATGGGAGTAAGTAGGTGGTCCAAAGCCATAGAGGGCTTTACTACTTGGCCCCATCATTCCGAAGTGGGCTAATTCTTTCTTGGTGCCAGCATATTGTTGGCAGGGCTGACTCGTCCACTAGGCAAACTGGGCGATTGCCTAGAGCACTGGGAAGCAGGGGGCGGCAAATTGGGCTCCAGGGAAGCGCTTAGTTTGCCTTCTTCCCCCCCCCCCCGCCGTGGCCGCCGCTGCGGCCACCCCCACCACTACTAGCTCTGTCCAGCCCACCCCCTGTGCCCCCCGTGCCATCTGGCCCTCCACCGCCACCAAGGTCTGCTCACTCTTCCCCCCCGCCGCCATGGCCGCTACTGCAGCTGCCCCTGCAGGCACTAGCTCTATCTGGCCTGTTGCTGCTGCCTCATCTGGCCCGTTGCCACTGAGCTCTGCTCGCTCTTTCACCCCCTCGCCTGCTCGCCACGAGTAAAATTAAGAACTGCCGGCTTCTCACAGCCCACGCCTGTGCATTTTGACTCTTAACAAAACGCGCAGGCGTGGGCTGCAAGGAGCCAGAAGCCCTTCGTTTTACTCGCAGCAAATGTGGTGAGTGGGGCAGGAGGGGTGGGGGGGAAAGCAAGCAGCGTCAGAGGAAAGGGGGCATGTTGGCGAGCAGGAGGGGCGTCGGTGGGCAGGAGGGGGCTAGTGGCGGCTGCGGCAGCAGCGGAGGGGAGGAAGGAGGTAAACCGGTAGGTAGGAGAGGGGGAGGGAGGAGGCGGGGACACCGCGCCTTGGAGGGGCACTGGGGGGCAGCGGGGGGGCGCCTGCCTAGGGCACCAGACACCCACGAACCAGCCTTGCATGAAAGTGAATCTGACAACTGGAAAGAAGGGAATCCTTGCATGCCCTCCAGTTTGGGGTGTAGGGTTGCCAGCAAGGAGCTTTTTTTATGGGTGGGAACATTTGGGATTCAGTAACTCCACTACCTGGCATTACAGTTTATGACACACATGGCCCAGCCTGACAAGGTCTAATTTATGTCAGAACTGGCTCTCATAACAAATGAGTTTGACACTCCTGTTCTAGGACCTAGGTGAGGGAGTCTGTTCATCTATATTTCCTCCATGCATAGATTTTATTCTTGGATAAACATATGGAGCAGACCATAACATGTGAACTGCCTCCTTTGAAAAGCACTGTAATGGAGGTAATAAAGAAGATTTTGTTTGCTGTGATTGATCTGACTTTTATCATGTGCAGTATTCAGTGGTTCTATAGGCAATTGATGGCAATCACTGCCAGTCATGGATATCATAGAGCAGAAAAGGTACAAAGAAAAGCAGACTTTCCTTTTCTTTGTAGAAGTAGATGAGTTGATTGTTATCCCCCACTTTTCTCTACCACAACTGGCATCTTGTGAAGTAGGTGGGGCTCAGAGAGTTATGACAGAACTGTGACTGGCCCAAGGTCACCCAACAAGCTCCAACTGTAGGAATGGGGAATCAAACCCAGTTTCCAGATTAGAGTCTCCCACTCTTAATCACCACACTATGCTGGCTTTGTGCCTTTTCCTTCTTTTTGCTCTCCTTTTTGAGATGGGTCAGTCGACAGGGTATATTCTATTCTAGATGTTAAACAGAAGAGAAACTAATTGGCCACTGTGTGAGGCTGGGTGCTAGGCTAGATGGACCACTGGTCTGATCCATCAGGGCTCTTCTTGTGTTCTTATTGTATTTTGTCGAGATTCGAATATGATTCTCCAGAAGTAGAATGCATACAAATAGATGGATATGAAAAGGTAAAATTCAGTGAAGACTGTGGAGGTTTGTGCTCTGATCATTTCTTACCTTGACAGCAACCTTTTTCTCTCTGATTTGGACTTCTCCTGTCACTTTTTGTCTCTTTCCCCTTCATCCAACATTCTGCTCCTTAAACCATTAATCTTTCTCATCATTCTGATCATGTGATGCTTCTCCCTATACTACTGCATTGGATTTTAATCCATTCCAGATCTAATACAAACTTTTTACTCTTACCATACCCCTGCTGTATATATCTGTTCTCCTATGACAATGATCCCTTCCCAAAAACCTTTGCTCTACCACTTACACAATCCTCAATCTCCAAAGATTTAATTCTCCTTTAAACAACTCTCTGTTTTGCTATTCCTTGTGGCCAGAACTACCTCTTAGAACACCTCTCTCTTCTTGCTAATCCATCCTCTAAACCCATCTTTTCCATTAAGTTTTGACACCAGGCCATAGTAGCCATCCCTGATGAAAATGAACTTGAACATACATTGGGATTTGCTCCCCAGGGACGGAATAAAGAGTCAGACACAGAGTCTTGGTATAAAATTGGGCCACTTTATTCAATATTCTAATAAACAGCAAGGGTACCCCACCAGTGGCCTGGCCAGGGCTAGGGGTCACCGCGACCGCTCCCCTGCCATTAACGGGTGAGAGACCCAGACCCACCCCCCAGCCAGAGCTGAGTGTTACTCAGCTCCCTCCAGGCAGGCCCAGCAGGGAGGCACGCACCAGAGGGCCCAAACCCAGATGCACGTCTCGACAGAAAGGCACCCTCTAGCTGAGCCTCCCGGACAGTCTGCATTCTCCAAACCTGGGTCTTCAAACCCGAAGGCTGATCATGCCAGACCCCAAATTCCCCAAAAGGGGGATGCTTCACAGTCCTCCCCTAGCCGCATAGTGGCCTAAACCCCAAAAACCTGCCACTACTAAGGCCAAGTCTCTTCTTAGGACTTAGCGCCCAGCAGGAGGCCCAAAGCCACCCACAACCCTTGCTGCAAATCTCTCAGGAAAAGCATATTACCCTTCTCTGAGAGATGGACCCCATCCCCTCTGTAGAGGTCAGGAAATTTCAACAAAATGTCCGGATGGGGCAAATAGTGGCCCAACCCCTTTTCCAGCACCTTCCTGATCTCCTTATTAGCCTTATACCAGGCCCTTTCTATAGCTGCAGGGTCCCAAGCACAACGCCACACCAGGTGGGGCAGCATGGCTGACCAAATTATGGTGGTCCCAGGCCATCGCTCCCAAATGTGCTGGAAATCATCCTGGGCCTGCCAAACTAAGGCCTTACCCTTTAAAAGTCCCAGATCGTTACCTCCCAGGTGAACAATTAAAACCTGAGGAGGAGGACCCACACAATCTTTAAACAACAAAGGCAGCAGGCCCAGCCACTGAAGACCTTGGCGCCCCCACCATTCAATACACACATGCTGGCTGAGTCCCAGCTGAGAGCCAACCGTAGTTCTCCGAGCCTGATGAGCGGCCCAAAACATGTGGCTATGGCCGCATACGAGAACTCGGCTCCTCTGGACAGGAACAACAGCATCTAAAGAGAAAAAACAGTTAAACAAAAACAGAACCAACCATAAACAGACACCAAGTCACTCACAGCCTAATAAAAGGTCGCACATAAGACTTATAGGCCGAGGAACGCCACCTGCCCAATCTCTGAATGGAAGTGGAAGGATACCCCATGACAGCCGCTGTTGAGGCTGCCCCAATTCTAATGGAGTGGGTCTCAAACCGCACCCCAGACAACCCCAACTCACCCAAAGCCCGTGACGTTACTGCCTAAAACTGATGCTTTGTCAATGGGCTACCATTCGAATGTATAAACAAAAACCCCTCCGTGGGCCCCCTAACTGCCAAATAAGCAGCCAACGCAGTAACTGGACACAGCCCAAGCTTTGAACAACTACCCAACTCGAGCACCATACCATTCTTCAACTGATCCGTCTTAGAGCGACGGACTCTGATGGCTGCCTTACCCGCAAATAGCTGCAGATCCCTTAACAACAGAGCCTTACCAGAAACATCGTTTCTAGACTGTGCCACCAGCTCACTTACTCTAAGAGCTCCCAAAAAAGTTAACAAAGACACAGCGTGAAACAAACATGCTTCAAATGACAAAGCACACACCACGTCCCAACCCCTCTTCAAACCCCGCAGAATTGAAGGAGACACAGGATTCCGTGTATCAACCCTGGGACCGACCTCTCTGGCCCACCCCTCCAGCATCTTTCGAATATGAAAGTCAGCTGTTTCTTCCCTATAACACAGCGCCTTACTGACAAAAGCCAAGGCAGACAGGCGCCCCCTAATGGATCGCACAGCCAACCCCTTACCTCGCAGCGAAACACAGTAATGGAGCAGATGCTCCACCGGGAAGGGCCAAACCCTGCAATACCCTACCTCAGCCCTAAAGTCTTCAAACTGTCGCACAGCTTGTTCGTAAGACTTCCTGGTGCTGGACACAATGGCTAGACCTATCGCTCTGCAGGCCTCGGCTCTCCAATCAGCCATAGCTCCTGGGGCATTGGCACCGGCTCTCTGTTGGCATCTTGGGGCCAGATGACAAAACCTCTCCATCTGTTTACGAGATAGAGCATCAGCCACCCCGTTACTCACCCCAGGAACATGCTTGGCTAAAAACCAAATGTTAAGCCACAAACAGCGCAGAGTGAAGGCCCTCACCAATCTCATAACCCGGCCAGATTTGGATGAAAGGGAATTAATGACGTGAACCACCGCCATATTATCACACCAAAAATGAACAGTGTGATTGGCCATATCCTTCCCCCACAGCCAAACCGCGACTAAAATAGGAAAGAACTCGAGACACGTAAGATCCCGGTTCACGCCAACCTTTACCCAGCAGTCAGGCCAACTATCCACGCACCAATGTCCACGGAAATAGACTCCAAAGCCCAAGGAACCAGCAACATCAGACATGACCTGAAGCTCAGCTTCGAGCCTCATGCTGTCCCTCCAAAAAGAGACTCCATTAAAGGACTCCATTAAAAGGTGGCAGAGCAGTTTTTAAACTAAATCTTGGGGGAAAGCCGACAGGAAATGAAATGTCTCTGGTTCGGGAGGACTCGTCTTAAAGAGATGAAGGGTTGGCTGCTGTTGTTCTACCGGGTAACGGACCAGAGTTTTCCACTGTGAAGGTGACAAACAGTATGGACTGTCTGCCAGAGTCTAGAGGCGGCAGGAGGAAGGTGGCGGGCCTAGCTTGCCTGGGAAATTATAGATGTTTGTATGCAAATGCTAGAAGTGTTTGAAGTAAAATTGGTGAATTGGAATGTTTAGTGTTGGGAGAAAACATAGACATTGTGGGAATTTCAGAAACTTGGTGGAATGAGGAGAATCAGTGGGACACGGTGATTCCTGGATATAAGTTATATCGGAAGGATAGTTAGGGAAGGGTTGGAGGTGGGGTGGCTCTGTATGTCAGAGAGGATATACAGTCCAGTAAGACTGAGGTCAGAGAATTAGATTCACTTTTAGAAATGCTTTGGGTTGAAATAGAGGGCACAAAGGAAATTTAACTATGGGAGTTTGTTATCGCCCACCAAATCAAAAGAGAGAGGACGATTATAATATGATGGAAGGCTTAAAGATAGCGGCTAAACGTAAAAACTGTGTCGTAATAGGTGATTTTACCTGCAGATTGATTGGGTCAATATGTGTTCTGGTAGAGAGAAAGAGATTGAGTTTCTTGATGCTCTCAATGACTGTGCTATGGAGCAGATGGTCTCAGAACCTACCAGGGGTGGGGCGATCCTGGATTTGGTCCTAAGTAATGCCCAAGACTTGGTGAGAGATGTAAAAGTGATTGCGCCTCTTGGGAGCAGTGACCATAATGTTATTGATTTCACCATTTGTATAAATAGGGAGTTGTCCAAAAAGACCGCCACAACCACGTTTAACTTTAAAAGGGGTAAATACACTGAGATGAGGAGGCATGTGAGGAGGAAACTGAAAGGAAAGGTACATATGGTCAAAACCCTTGGGGAAGCTTGGACACTATTTAAAACTATAATCCTAGAAGCTCAGATAAAATACATACCACAAGTTAGGAAAGGCACAAACAGGCATAAGAAAAGGCCTGTGTGGTTAACAAACAAAGTAATGGAAGCTGTAAAAGGTAAAAAGGACTCCTTTAAGCGGTGGAAAACCAGTCCAAGTGAGATTAGTAAAAAGGAACACAGGCTGTGGCAAATCAAATGCAAGACTGTGATCAGGCAGGCAAAAAGGGACTATGAGGAGCATATTGCAAAAAACATAAAGACCAACAATAAAAATTTCTTCAAATATATTAGAAGTAGGAAACCAGCCAGGGAGGTAGTGGGGCCCTTGGATGACCATGGGGTAAAAGGATTACTAAAGGAGGATAGGGAAATGACTGAGAAGCTGAATGCATTTTTGCCTCCGTCTTCACTGTGGAAGACGAGAACTTTTTGCCCGCCCCAGAACCACTAATTTTGGAAGGGGTGTTGAAAGACTTGAGTCAGATTGAGGTGACAAAAGAGGAGGTCCTACAACTGATAGACAAATTAAAAACTTATAAGTCACCGGGTCCGGATGGCATACATCCGAGAGTTCTGAAAGAACTCAAAGTTGAATTTGTGGATCTTCTAACAAAAATCTGTAATCTTTCATTGAAATCTGCCTCCGTTCCTGAGGACTGGAAGGTAGCAAATGTCACCCCCATCTTTAAAAAGGATTCCAGAGGAGATCCGGGAAATTACAGGCCAGTCAGTCTGACTTCAATACCGGGAAAGTTGGTAGAAACCATTATCAAAGACAGAATGAGTAGGCACATTGATGAACACGGGTTATTGAGGAAGACTCAGCATGGGTTCTGCAAGGGAAGATCTTGCCTCACTAACCTGTTACATTTCTTTGAGGGGGTGAACAAACATGTGGACAAAGGAGACCCGATAGATCTTCGCAGTGGAGGACGGTAAGCAGTGGGGTGCCGCAGGGCTCGGTACTGGGTCCCATGCTCTTTAACTTGTTCATAAATGATTTAGAGTTGGGAGTGAGCAGTGAAGTGGCCAAGTTTGCGGATGAAACTAAATTGTTCAGGGTGGTGAGAACCAGAGAGGATTGTGAGGAACTCCAAAGGGATCTGTTGAGGCTGGGTGAGTGGGCGTCAACGTGGCAGATGCGGTTCAATGTGGCCAAGTGCAAAGTAATGCACATTGGGGCCAAGAATCCCAGCTACAAATACAAGTTGATGGGGTGTGAACTGGCAGAGACTGACCAAGAGAGAGATCTTGGGGTTGTGGTAGATAACTCACTGAAAATGTCAAGACAGTGTGCGTTTGCAATAAAAAAAAGCCAACGCCATGCTGGGAATTATTAGGAAGGGAATTGAAAACAAATCAGCCAGTATCATAATGCCCCTGTATAAATCAATGGTGCGGTCTCATTTGGAGTACTGTGTGCAGTTCTGGTCGCCACACCTCAAAAAGGATATTATAGCATTGGAGAAAGTCCAGAAAAGGGCAACTAGAATGATTAAAGGGCTGTAGCACTTTCCTTATGAAGAAAGGTTGAAACGCTTGGGGCTCTTTAGCTTGGAGAAACGTCGACTGCAGGGTGACATGATAGTGGTTTACAAGATAATGCATGGGATGGAGAAAGTAGAGAAAGAAGTACTTTTCTCCCTTTCTCACAATACAAGAACTCGTGGGCATTCGATGAAATTGCTGAGCAGACAGGTTAAAACGGATAAAAGGAAGTACTTCTTCACCCAAAGGGTGATTAACATGTGGAATTCACTGCCACAGGAGGTGGTGGCGGCCACAAGTACAGCCACCTTCAAGAGGGGTTTAGATAAAAATATGGAGCACAGGTCCATCAGTGGCTATTAGCCACAGTGTGTGTGTATATATAAAATTTTTTGCCACTGTGTGACACAGAGTGTTGGACTGGATGGGCCATTGGCCTGATCCAACATGGCTTCTCTTATGTTCTCCAAAAATTCCTACCAAACCCTCAAATCATCCCTCATGCTGCAGGTGACCCTACTTCTATGCTGAGGCAAGCGTAACCCTGCCATAGCATCGCACAGACTTCTAAAAAAGCCCTCCCAGGAGCAACCACTTTGCAAGCAAAGTTGAGGTGCCCAACTAGCTGCTGCAACTCCAACAAAGTAACCTTCCTTTTAAGAAGAAAGGAAGAAATCCTAGCCCTCAGCTCCACTATTTTCTGAAGAGGCACCCTAGACAACTGCGCAATACTGTCAATCTCAATCCCCAAAAAGGTCAACCTCTAGGTCAGACCTTCAGTTTTCTCAGGCGCTAAAGGAACCCCAAGCTCTGCCAGCTCAACAAAGGAACCCCAAGCTCCGCCAGCCCAACAAAGCCAGACAGCAACTGCCCACAACGCCCAGTCACCTCGGGACCCACAAAAAGGTAGTCATCCAAATAATGAATGACATCATGCAAACCCACTTTCTCCCGCACAGCCCATTTCAAAAATGTGCTGAAACACTCGAAAGCCAAACATGACACAGCGCAGACCATTGGCAATGCTCTATCCATGTAAAATTGACCCTCAAAAGAAAACCCTAGAAGTTCAAAATCATCGGGATGGACAGGTAAAAGGCGAAACGCAGACTTAATGTCGCATTTCGCCAATTCTGCCCCCACCCTGCAATGCCTCACCACGGCAATAGCCTGGTCAAAGCTGGTGTACCCAACAGAGCATAAGTGCTCCAGGATCCCATCATTCACGGACTTCCCCTTAGGAAAAGACAAATGGTGAATCAAATGAAATTCACCAGGTGCCTTTTTAGGCACCACACCCAAAGGTGAGACTCTTAAGAGTACCCATTGGAGGATGTGAAAAAGGACCCAGTATCCTTCCCTCAGCAAGCTCTTTTGCAATCTTGTCCCTAATGACCTGCTCCAAGCCCTGAACTGACTTAAGGTTTCCTGACATAAACGGAACTCGAGGACCCTGAAAAGGGATCCTAAATCCAACTTTAAAACCTTCTAACAAATACAAACTATCAACCCTTCGAGGGTACCTCGACAGCAACTGCTCAAGAGATCCCACCCTTATTGGGCTGCGCCCATTTCTTAGCTGGAAAGGCACCTCCGTTCCTGCCAGCCTTCTTCGTATTTTTATGCCCACAGGCTCTAGGGCAGTTGTCAAATGAGTGGGAACCACCACACATGGGGCACTCGTGCTTGAACTGGCACGCCTTCCTATTACATACCCCAAGGGATCCAAATTCCCAGCAGAGCATGCAGGGTTGAACCGCCTTCCCTGCTGCACCGCGGGGAGAGCCTGATGAACCAGCAGCGGATGTGGATGACCTACTCACCAAGTGACCACTATCGGAGCGATCACCCAGATTAGGCCTAGCCGGGGACATCACCTGCAGCCAAAGCTGCTGATGGATCCGATCCCACTGAAGGGACGGATACAGGGCAGCCCTCATCCTAAATTCCTGGTCATATTAAAACCAGGCTGGTCCACTAAAGGCTGTATAGCCTTTATAAATTATGTCCAAATACTGGAACAGGGATGCTGCCTGCCACGGCTGTGCCTTCGCAATCACCCCGGCATAAATACAGAACCCAGGAAGCCAATTAGCCCAGGTCCTGTCCACCTTCCGTTTTTTTCAATTTTTCCTTCTCTTTCTCATCCAATTCTTCCTTGTCTTTTTTCTCAATCTCCTGAAAGAGAAGAGAAAAAATATCCACGTACTCCCCTTTTAATATTTTTTCCCTAGTAGCGGGAAGCAAGTGGTCCCCCAGCGTCGAGGCAACCTCCCCAAACAGCAAAGCAGCAAAAGGCACCATCCCATATGTTGAGGGTGCCCCCATAAAGGAACCAGCCATGCCAGGATGCCCTGCGCACGGGTACACACTAGGAATGCCTTGCCCACATGGCCAAGCCCAATTCTGAAACGCATCCAATGCAGAGGAGGCAGGCGCCCCCACGCTTGACATGGAAGCACCCTGCCCGGCTGCCGAAGCAGGCCCCCATGCTCCCCATGGCCAAACCTGCCCAGGCCCTGCCTGTAAATTATCACCCGACCTACCTCCAAATCCAGCAGGAGCCAATGGCAAACCAATCCCTGATGCTCCAGCTGCCATCAAACCCACATCCGGACTGCAAAGGCCAGCGTCCCTGCCAGGCGCGACTCCACCAGACCTGCCCTCAAGAATAGACAGTCTGGTGAGAATACTCGCCTGCTTACCCTTCTAAGATTGCCTCACACCATCCTCCCCACCTGGAGAAAGGATGCCCGCTGCCTGTTCCAATGCTCTCAATCTACAAGCAGTAATGGAATCAACCACCATATCACCCTCCTCATCAGAAGAGGATAACGGCGGTGGTGGCCTTTTCACAGGAGCCTTGGGTGCCTTAGGCGCTGGCTTTTTTCCTTTGGGCTTGCCTGACCCTTTTCCACCAGCCATCTGAATAGCAAGCACAAGACCACAAAATGGCCTCCTGCAGCTCCACTCTAAAATGGCTTCCCCCTAGAAGAAGAAAGGAAACTCAAAATGGCCACAAAAGCCTCTGCTGCACACCAATGTCTCCAGTAGGAGAAAAATTGGGGGGGGGAGGCTCTCCAAAATGGTCACCTGCCAACCTCAAGGGCAATAATAAAAAAACCCAGGTTGCCCCACAGGCCCACACCCTCAAAAATTAAAAGGGGAAAGACCAACCCCTGGGCTCCACAACCCCTGCCTCAGCAGACCCCAAACCCTAGGCAGACTCAGCCAACAAGAAGGACAACGCCACATCCTCCACCACCTCTGATGCCGCCGCCAGCTCGCAGCGCTGCAGCCGACACTCCAGCCGACGCTCCAGCCAACGCTTCACCCGCCGCTGGCCAGTCGACTGCCCCAACAAACCCCGACGTCCAACCAAAAACAAAAGAAAAGCCTCAGCCTCAGCCGATCATCTGCCAAGATGAAGGAGCCGACGAGGAGCGCCCCCCCTTTTTCTCCATGCCCCCTGACTCTTCCCATCCAGGGAAGCAAACTCTGCTCATGTAGCCTAGCAGCTATGCTGCAGTCTGCAAGCATAAGATAATGCATATTCTTCTTTACTCAACTCCACTTTATTCTCTCTATCCAAAATTCTATACTCTAAGCACTTTGGATAAGAGGAAAAATGTGTTTATTCAATGGGTGATTAAGCTGTGGAATTCACTGCTAGTGGATGTAGTGATGGACACAAACATAAGTGACTTTAAAATAGGATCGGGCAGATTCATGAAAGATCCACCAATGTCTACTAGCTATGATGGATGAAGGGAACATTCACATCCAGAGGCAGAAAACCTCTAAATATCAGTGCTAGGAGGAAGCTTTGGTCTCTGTGTCCTGTATGCTTCTGGCCTATAGAGCAACTGCTTGGCCACTCTATGGAACAGGTTGCTAAACTAGAGGGACCACTGGTGTGATCCAGCAGGGTTCTTCTTATATTCTTATGTTCAGGAACCTGACTTCTAGTACTGTGCTGTTTGCTCCAAGATGTTGACATAATAACAACAATTAATACTATTTATTTTAAACTATATTCCTTAATACTGGGCACTCAGTCCTAACCCTTTAAGCTAATGTGTATCACATGCATCCCAACAGCCTTTCATCAGTGCTAACAGAAGCAGCATCAGAACACTGAGCATCTGGTTGAGGCTATATGCCTGTCAAGGAACCCAGTATATTAATATTGTTCAACATCTCTTCATCATAGCTCTAAAACCTTTAGAGCAGCATAAAAATCTGCTAAGCAACTTACAAAGGCTCCCTTACACTATTGGATCATTCAGAAGCAGTTGGAGAAAACATGAGCACTTGCTAGGCAATGAATTATTTCTTGTCTCTACCTCATCCCTGTCTTTTGATGGGTCTCTTGACAGCTTGAGGATCTGATCTCTGCCCAAGTATAAGGGAAAGAATATAGAGGAGGTGTTGGCAATGGGGAGAAGAGGAAGAGAAGAAGGATAGTGGCTCTAACATTAGTTACAACTTGGATATCACTGGAGAGAGAGGGTTCTCCGTAGGGGTGGGCTTTCTGCTAAGGAGCCAGCTGTGGCGTAGCTGTTAAGAATGGCAGACTCTCATCTGGAGAACCAAGTCTGATTCCCCACTCTCCACATGCAGCCAGCTGGGTGAACTTGGGTTAGTCAGTTCTCTCACAGCTCTCTCAGCCCTACCAACCTTACAGGGTGTCTGTTGTGGGGAGAGGAAAGGAAGGTGATTGTAATCCACTCCAAGACTCCTTCAGGTAGTGAAGAGAGGGGTATAAAAACAATTCCTACTCCTACTCTTTCTTCTATAGAACTGAAAAAATAGCCAAAATTGATAGGTTTTGGCTATTCTTTCAGCCGAATAGAGAACTGAGTATTTTATCAGCTCCAATTTTTCAGGACCTTTAAATAGCCAAAGTTCTTCAGCATTTAAAGAGATCACAGTCCCTTTAAATGTCTTAAATGCCTTCTGGGTGAACTTTCTGCTTAGTTGTCATTGTTCAGTTGCACAGTTGTCCAACGCTTTGCGACCCCGTGGACAAAATCACGCCAGGCCCTCCTGCCTTCCGCCATCCTCCAAAGTCTGCTCAAATTCGTGTTAATTACATCAGTAACACTGTCCAGCCATCTCATCCTTTGCCATCCCCTTCTTCTTTTGCCTTCTGTCTTTCCCAGCATTAGGGTCTTCTCCAGTGAGTGTTCCCTTCTCATTTGGTGGCCAAAAGATTTGAGCTTCAGTTTCAATCTCTGACCTTCCAGTGAACAGTCAGTGTTGATTTCCTTTAGGACTGACTAATTTGATCTTGTTGCCATTCAAGGGACTCTCAGGAGTCTTCTCCAGCACCACAGTTTGAAAGCATCTATTCTTCGGTGCTCAGCCTTCCTTATAGTCCAGCTCTCACAGTCATACATTACTACTGGAAATACCATTGCTATGACTATAAAGACTTTTGTCGGCATTGTGATGTCTCTACTTTTTGTTATGCTGCCTAGGTTTGCCATAGCTTTCTTCCAAGGAGCAGGCGTCTCCTTGGAAGAAATTTCATGGCTGCAGTTACTGTCTACAGTGATCTTGGATCCCAAGAATGTGAAGTCCATCATTACTTCCATGTCTTCCCCTTCTATTTGCCAAGGAGTGATGGGGCCAGATGTCATGATCTTAGGTTTTTTTATATTGAATTTCAAACCAACTTTTTTGCTCTCCTCTTTCACCCTCAGCAAGAAGGTATTTAAAGGGACTGTGAGCCCTTGAAACACTTTCAAAGTTCACTTGCAACTTGCCAAAGGCATTTAAAGGAAGTGAAACCAATAGAGAATGAGGTCACCTTCTTTGGGGGTCCATAGAATTAGACCCCTGGTCCAATCTTTTTGACATGGGAGGGTTGAGGAGAGGCACCATCAGTTGTGTGGCAAATTTGGTACTTCTACTTCAAAAAATAGCCCCTCAAACCCCCTCAGATCAATTCTCCATTATGCCCTATGGCAAACATTGCCTATAGTAGTCCCCACAGGGTATAATGGAGTCAAAAATTCAGAATTTCCATTAAAAAATGCAAATATAAATACCATGCTGGTATTAGGATTCAGGAATATTGGAAAATACTGATATTTTTACACACCCCTAGTTCCCCCAAAAACATGGGAATCTGGTCTATTCTCAGCCAAGGTTCCAAATCCCTAGTAGCATGCCTCTTCCAGTCTTGCGATTGTCATTTTTCTGCAATTTTATACACCTGTCCTAAGTTTATCTGTTCATGGCATTCAGTCCACATACTGGCATTATCCCCCACTCTAGAATGGCATGTTGGTACTCACATCTGTGTCAGAATTCCTTGAACATGGTATGCCTTGCATAGTGGCTTAGTACATATAACAACCCAGTCATCAGCTCTAGTGATGTTTGGATGACATTTGAACCAATGTTGTCCCATTATATATGCTGAATCACTATATATTTGTGTTGTGTCACCTCCGGCCTTCTGGAGTTAATAATGTTGGCTATTTTACTGGACTGTGGAAAAGAAGGCTGTGTTAATAGCCAATCAAAAAGCTCTGTGACCCATCAAAAGGTCTCTACAGATTTATTGCAGCACAATAACCTCTTCAGGGGAGCCCCAATTACACAAAAATTTGTGCATCTGACAAAATGAGCTGCAGTATACCAAAGCTTATGCTACTATAAATCTGTTCATTTGGTGACGCTGAAAAGTATCTGTGAATATTTGGTATGTCAGGCAATAACCAAGTAGGCTTGGGCCTCTATGCCCTGTTTTGTGGATGTTTCAAATAAGTTGCTTGACCACTTTGATAAACAGGATGATGGTCTAGATGGGCCCTTAGCAAGGTTCTTCTTATTTGAGGGTGGCACAAGAATGCTGCTTTTGATGTCAAGAGCAATATCATTGGAATTCAATGTGAGATCATGTAAACAAATGGCTTAGAACATGTGCAATGTGCCTCATAGTTCATATGCCTTTCTTCTTGATAGCAATCCATGCTTAATTGAGTGGCATTCATTTGTAAGAAAATCTGAACAGCTCCTGCGAGTGGAGGAGGCAGCAGTTATTGCCTTGCCTTTCTAGCTACCCTCTGTGGTGGCAAATATATATTGGACAGCTTATGAAATATGGCTCAGAAATGTGAGAGAGTTAAGAGCCTCCTGGTGAAACTGAAGGCTTTCATAAATACCAAAAGCGCTAGGAAGAAATGACTCCCTATGTAAGCTTCACTGCTCTTCTGACAAGCCAGAAAGAAATCTTAGCTACCAACATGCATGGCTGATCTTCCTGAGTCTCAAGCAATGCCACCTTCTAAGAATAACAATTAAAGAGCATTATTCCAATGAAAGCTTCTCAACTTTCCGGCATGTTACTTATACATTATTCTGCTTATACTTGCACAGGACTCAGACCTATTATGCACGGGTGTTTTGCCTCACTTTTACCATGCGTGTCTGTCAGGTTTTCTTTTTTGTTCTACACTGTTTTTCCTCCTTTCAGTGCTCAGTTCACTTTCTGTTCGCTGTTTCTCTTGAGTTTTCTGAGAATGCTTTTGTGCCAGTTTTTCCCTTGCTTCACTTTCAAGTCAAAGGTAATTCAAAAGCATACAGATTTCCCATACACCCACACCCTTTTCACATCCCTCAAAGGCCACTCCCACCCACCCCCATCCAGGTCATTCCACCCACATTGTACCTTCCACCATTTATCAATGTGTCCCTTGTGTTTTTACACTTTATTTTTTTTAATGAATGGCATGAGTCTAGTGATTTGAGACAATTGCTAGTTTCAGATTGCTGGGGAGAGGGAAGAAATCACTCCCAGCTGGGCTGCCCTCTCCTGCCACCTGGCTTAAAACAAGTGGTGGGAGAAGGCAGCATAGAGCCACGCCTGCAGGGAGCTGCAGAATAAATACACTGGAGAAATAAAAATGGTACGTACTGCAGGCACAGAATCTGAAGTCAAATGTAAAGACTTGACTGCTCAGATTCTCTGCAGTAAGCTGTGCGTGTGTAATAGGCCTTAGAGTACAACTATCTCAAACACAGGGTTGCCATCAACATGGAGTCTCACCTCCTTGGTAATGGGCAGCATAACTTACCTCATGTCCTGATGCAACCAGGCTCTCATTTTTCCCTACCTGCTATCAAGCAGAAGCAAATTATGTGGAATTGCGGGGGGGGGGGGGGGTAGTGAAACACAAGGAATTTGTCATCTGGGCATGTTGAAAGCCGCCCTGAGCTCACTTGCAGGATAGGGCGGGGTATAAATTGAAAAATTAAATTAAATTAAAGAAATGGAACTATACATTACTGTATAGGGGAGAGGAGAATTCAACATAAGCCTGCTGTTCTCAAGGAGAGCTCCCTGGTGTATGGTAATCTCTACTGCTGTTCTCTGATATTTCAATTACTTCATTGCTATTTTATTTCTTTATTTGCATATTTATACACAATTTTTCTCCTGTGACTCAAAATGGCTTCCAACATCCTTCTTCCTTCCCTCATTTTATCATCACAACAACAGAACTGTGCAGGTTGGACTGAGAAATCACTCAACAAGTTCCCATGGCTGAATGGTGATTCAGACCTGGGTCTCCCAGCTCCGAAATCAATACTGTTACTGTTATGCCATACTGGCTCTTAGTGGTGCTAAAAAGTTGCTAAAAATGATAATTTGGCATTCTTGGTGGTGGTGGCTGCAAGCAGAGACAGCTTCGAGAGGGGGTTGGATAAACATACGGAACAGAGGTCCATCAATAGCTTTTATCCACTGAGTATTGTCTGGGACAGTGATGCTCTATATTCTTGGTGCTTGGGGGGGCACAGTGGGAGGGTTTCTAGTGTCCTGGGCCCAATGATGGACCACCTGATGGTGCCTGGGTTTTTTTGGTCACTGTGTGACACAGAGTGTTGAACTGAATGGGCCATTGGCCTGATCCAACATGGCTTCTCTTATGTTCTTATGTCCTTATGTTAGTTCTTTAAAAGCTGTGTTTCTCTGTCACTGACTCACTGGAGTCAACGAATGGGCTTAGAATGGTACTATACCAGAAGAAGTGTAGAAGTGAGGAACTAGACCCTCGACAACTGGCTTCCGGTATCTCCCCAATCAGGAAGACTGCGGATGACTGGAGACAGAGGCATAGCCAGGACTTTTTTAGGTCAGGAGGTTGTTTAAAAAGTCAGGGGGCACTCCAGTTTTTTAAAAGCCCTCTCAACCTAAAAAATCGGGGCCAGCAGTCCAGGTTTTCCTGCTTCTGGCAGCCAGCCACCTTTGAGAAGCAGGGAGACCTGCCTTCTCTTGCTCTCCCGCCCTGAAGGAGGAGAGAGACAAGCAGGGCCTGCAGCCCAGGTCTCCATGCTTTTGCAACTGGCTTTAAAGATGGCTGCAAAAGCATGGAGACTGCCACCTCTTCCCTTCTGTCCTGCTCAGGCTGAGCAGGATGGGAGAGAGAGGTAGAGCTCTGTGCTTCTGCAGTCAGTTTTAAAGCTGGCTGCAAAAGCACAGACGGCTGCCTCTTCCTTTCCATCCTGCTCGGGTAGATCAGAACAGGATAGAGAGAGACAGACAGCAGCCCCAGCCTTTGTGCTTTTGCAGCCTGCTTTAAAGCCGACTGCAAAAGCATGGAGACCTGCCAACTCTTCTCTTCTGGAGAGAGAGGTGGAGCCAGCAGGCCAGGTTTTTGCGCCTTCACAGATAAAGCCAGCTGTGAGAAGCAGGGATAATAATAATAATAATAATAATAATAATAATAATAATAATAATAATAATAATAATAATAATAATAATAATAATAATAATAATAATAATATTTAATTTGTATCCCGCTCTCCCTGCCAAAGCAGGCTCAGGGCAGCTCACAGCACAGGCAATTCAACAATTAAAACATATTGTTGTGTCTTGCATTTCAGTCCTGAAATTACACCACAGCGGACGCTACAGAGATGACCAGTGGAAGTCCACTGGTCCCCGGATGTAGCTCCGCCAATCAAGATCTGTGGCGGGAAGTTTAACTGGCCAGGATTGGACCTGGCCAGGTTGAGGGTTATTCCGGGGTATGTATATCATCGGGACCCAGCCCGCGTGGCCTTGCCTTGTGATGTACTCGCTAATAAAGCATGTTGCCTTCAACACGTCTCGTCACTCAGTACATTACACATATTATAACTGAATCACTTATAAAATTAATCATCATTATAGTTAAAAACATTCTAGGATTAAATTAATTAAAAACTTGGTGTTATGCATTGTACAGTTTTTCTGTGGTGATGGTATTCATTCACCAGTATGCTGTAGGATCATTAAGTAAAGGCCAGCTGAAAAAGAGCAGTCTTGCAGGCCCTGCGGAACTGAGCAAGGTTCCACAAGGCCCGCACCTCTTCTGGATACCCACCGTGGCCACCTCTTGCCCTCCCCTGGTTGGGGTCTCTGCTGGAAGTAGGGGGTGGGGCCCCCAGAGGCCCACCATGGGCCTGACTGGAGAAGTTTATTAACTTACCTTGTAGGGTTGTTATGAACATAAAATAGGGAAAGTCACATAGTCTGTGGCCAGCATAAATGTGATAAGCTAACTGATGCCACCACAAGCTGAAGGGAGGGAGGAAGGGTGGGAGGGAGGAAGGGAGGGAGGGAGGGAGGGAAGAAGGAAGGAAGGAATCCACATAAATAAACAAGAACATCATGGCAAGGGGAAGGACAGGAAACACCTAGAATTTATTCTCAGTTTGCTTTGTTATGGTGAAATAAATCCTTTTCCTCATTCACTTTCTAGTCGTCTCCCAAATGAGGCCCTGCTTTTGAATTCTTTGTCAGAGTGTAAAAAGGAAATGGCAGGTATCCGTCTCCTCATGGCTCTGTCATGAGCAAAAACTGGCAATGCAGAAAGTGTTGTCATTCAAAACTGTCACTTACCAAGATGCTTAGAGATGTTGCTGCTGCTATCAAGCACATTGGACAACATGGTAAATGACAACAAAGCCTTGGAAGGTTCTCGTTTGGAGGCCCACATCGCCATCTACTGGATACAGCCAGCATTGCCCTTTCTGCCAAAGACAAATAAAGCAACGGAGATCTGGCTTGCTTTCAAAATTATTGATAGCTCAAAAATGTACAACACTAAGGGGATGTCCATATGAGAGCAGTTTATGTTCCCAGTTCGTCACTCTCACACATAACCAGATATTGGAAAACTGTCTGCAGGAAAAAAATAGGTCTCCTTTCTCTCTAATGGGAATGGATCCACGTAGTATATATTTCTCACACTGATTTTGCTTGTCAACTATGTGCACAAGGAATGAACAAATGTGGGAAGAAGCTCCTTTCACATCAGGACGAGGGTGGCACTAATTTTGGGATTCCTGGATTGCACTAATGTGACTGGGAGAAGAGAGCCCAACTTAACTTGTCATATTAGTTGTGTGGAACCCAAACAAAGAGCTGAGCATCCATACTCAGCATGCAAAAGACCTCAGGTTCCAATATTTACATCTCCGGTTGAAGACTCTCAGGAATCAGGACTTGAAAAGACTGCAGGTGGCCTCTGCTAGTCAGGGTAGGTAATGTTACCCAAATGGCTTCCATGAGTATGACTCAAAATGTTAAGAACACACACACATGTGTACACATGTAAAATTAAGTTAGGAACCACTGCCTTTTGTATAGCAAGGTCCAGAATTTGCTAGTAATACTTCACTATGGGAATAGAGAAGTTCCCAGAAATAAAGCAGATGGAAAATAGAATCAAACAAGTTTGGGTTCGCAGTATTGGGGGGCGGATCTCCCCCACTGTCTCTCCAGGCCCAGGGGCTGTGCTGCTGCTGGCAAGGGGCCCAGTGTGATTCCCAGACTAGGCAGCAGCTTCCACCACACCCAGTTAAGCTCCTGGACTGTACCATCACCACCAAAGCTCCCAGGCTGTGCAGTTGCAGAGGAGCTCCCAGACTGTGCATCTGCTGGTGGCATGCTATCCACAGCTGTCACTGCTGGACACTGCGGGGCTTCTGCGCTGTGTAACCACCTCTGGGATCAGTGCAACTCAGGGACTGCAGCAGCCACTTGGGGGGGGGGGGTTAAACCCGCCCCCATGTATTTTTTTTTAATTTTCTGATTTTATGCAGACCTGGGGAATGCCCCAAGTTTAAATAAACATCTGTTTAGTTTCCACATGGCCCCAATCCACAGATTTAGCTATCTGTAGATGGAGGCCGTGGGTGACTAATAGCATATAGATTCTAAATCTGTATTTGGAAAAATAGATTGAGAAAAGCAAGAGGCACTCAGAAAGTCACACCCAACAAACCTAAACACTAAATAACTTATCACTTAAGCCAGGGGTGTCGAACTCATTTCTTATGAGGGCTGGATCTGACATAAATGAGACCTTGTTGGACCGAGCCATGTGTGTACCCATTTAAGATTAGGTAGCAGAGACATAAACTTTATAAAGTACACAGACAAACACAATTAAATATATATATTTTTAAAAAGCCCTTAAAATAAAACATGCTTAAAACATTAGCACTCACCGGTCTTAAAGGTACTTTCTTTGTATCTCTCCAATGGGATCCAGGAAACTGGGCAAAGGAAGCTCTGGATTTTCCCTTTCTTCCCCAGGGGGCCAGGAGGAAGAGGAGCCTCTGCCAATAGAAGGAAGAGAGGCTTGGCTCAGTAGCTCTGCTGTGCGATTGAGAGAGCCTGGCAAAGCAAGCTCTTCCTCCCCCCTTCCTTCCCAATGGAAGAGTCTCAGCCAATGGAGAAAATAGAGAATTTGCTCTGTAGCTCCTGTGCAATTGAGCAAGACTTGAAAAGCAAGCTGATATGCAGAAGGAAACAAGAGAGATGGAAGTAGATGACAGCCAGTTGCTCAGGGGCCTGATAGGAGCCCTCCAAGTGCCTGATTCGGCCTAAGCAATAAAAGTACATAGTAAACAGGGCCAAATAAAAACATACAAGCTCTCCAACACTTGCATGTCCTGAGGGTCTGAGAGTGTAAAGAGAAAAAAGAAGCAGTGGCAGAGATAATGGCCTGTTCAAGATCTCTGAGAGTCCTGTATTCAAGCTACACAGAGGCAGTAGTAAGGAAATTCTGGAGAAATGCAGTTAGGGGAGGGAGCTATATTTATACTATAAAGCTGTAGAGCAGGGATGGGGAACCTTTTTTCTGCCAAGGGCCATATGGATATTTATAACATCATTCATAAAAAATTATCAACTTAAAAAACAGTGCTCCACCAAGGGAGAATGATTCAGGCCAGCAAAATTAATGCAAATAATTTTTTTTCTATTTGAAGTCATGTGGGGAGAGCCTAATCTGGAGCACGCACACACACACCTGGCCCGCCACCCTAGGCAAATGCATAGGTCCAGGGCTTTTTTGTCAGAAAAGCCCAGCAGGACTCAGTAGCATATTAGACCAAATCCCCTAATATTAGCATATTAGGTCACACACTCATTGGCATATTAGGCCACACCATCTGGGATAATCAAGGGGAAACTGAATTGTGACAGTAACTTTTCCAGGCCCTGCAGCAATTCTGGCTGGTCAGCCAGGTCCCAGGGAGGCTGCTGCACAATACATCTGGGCCCTGTGATCCCTGCCTGGTGGCTGGACCCCACAATCCTCACTGGCCAGCCAGGCCCCAGGGAGGCTGCCACATGGCAATCTATGTATCTGTCCAGCAATCCCAAGGGCCACACCAAGTGACCTCGAGGACCGTATTCGGCCCTCAGGACAGAGGTTCTCCACCCCTGCTGTAGAGCCAGTTTGGTGTAGTGGTTAAGTGCAGACTCTTATCTGGGAGAACCGGGTTTGATTCCCCACTTCACCACTTGCAGAGGTTGTCCTTGAAAGGGCAGCTGCTGTGAGAGCCTTCTCAGCCCCACCCACCTCACAGGTTGTGGGGGAGGAAGATGAAGGTGATTGTGAGCCTCTCTGAGACTCTGAAATTTGGAGTGGAGGGCAGGATATAAATTCAATATCTTTTTCTTCTTCAAGTATTGGCAGGCAAGCACCTATTAAGTTCCACAGCAATTACTGGTTTAAAGCCAAAAGGTATGAATCTTACTGGCCAATTTATTCTAACCCCCAGGAGGAAAAATTATAGATGCAAAGATAACACACCAAAGGTAGGGAGTGACTGAAATGAGCTGGTCACTTATTGGTCTAGAGGTTGGACAAAGAACTGGGTGTAAATTGATGATTGCTGGGGAAACAACAGCCTTAGGACAGGGATGATCCTTCTATGCATTAAGGGTGTGTTATCATAGCTAATCCGGGGAGGGGGGAATGTTTGAGCAGGAACACACAGGAATGCAGTTTCAGCTGGCTTGGCATCTGGGATGTGGCCTAATATGCAAATGAGTTCCTGCTGGGCTTTTTCTACATAAAAAAGCCCTGAGCTAGTCATTGAGATGTCACTGGCATTTCTGAGTGGTGAAGGGAATAATTTGATCACCTTCCCAGTAGAAATATTTGGGCCACTTCCTTTCTGTCATTCTGGGAAGTGCCTTCAGGCTGAATGGAATTTTCCTAGAGCCCCATCTTCTAAATATGCAGGTTCCCTTATGGATGTCAATGTGCTCTGGTATCAGCAATACTAAGACAACTTTGGCCTAACAAAATACAAGGCAATGCCTTTTGTTGGCTGCAGAAGCCATAGCTCATTGATAGAACAATGAAAGCAGCTTAGCAGAGCTGGGGAAGGCTTTGAACTGACACGCTAGAGAGGTGCTGCCAGTCAGGACATCCCAGATGGGCAGCATGGGTGGCTTTGGGCATGTAACTGTCTATCACTAAACCCTGCCCATTCTTGCAAGGCTAAAATGAAAGATTACATCAGGAAGAGCTATAATATACTTTTGGACATCTAGTTTAGCTCTTATACATTCAGGAAGCTGCCACATGAATTCCTGACACATGTCATATGGGATGAAAAAGGTTCTTGTGACACCGTTCATATATTATGCTTTCCTCTCACATGCCAATTATCCTACCTGAGGCTTCCATTCCAGGGCTGCGTGCATTTTTTTATATGCACACCAAGTGCTTCTGCAAAGGGAGCAATTAGACACACTGATTTTTGCAATCTTTGCTACTCACCAAGCTTTTTTTCTCTATACTGAAGTACTTTATTATTTATTTGGATAGTTGTAGCCCTCTTTTCTCCACTCAGTGTAGAATCAAAGCAGTTTACAATGTTAACTACCCCACACACAACAACAACAGAAACATAAAATGCCACAAAACACAAGTTACCAAACAACAAACTGCCAGCCTTCAAGAGACTAATCTACAAGTTGGGGAGGAGGCAAAGCAGGTGGTTACAGCTCTGTCCTAAATGAAAACAGTCTCTCTCCAGGCAAGCAGAGTGGTTCTCCCCTCCTGGAAGCAGCTTCCCTTTACACTTCCAGGGGCTGGGAGGGAGGGGTGGTAAAAGTTCTGGCCTTGATAGAAACAGTCTCTCCTCAGGCAAATTCTTACACAGGGAAGTGCCAGATGGAAACTGGAATCCCAAATCTTCGATTGACTTCAGGATCAAAAGAAGGTTGATTACCTACCATGAAGAGCAGAGGTAGGGAAGGAAGTTGTGTTAGGACTGAATATGTCCAAGCAAAGCCAGCCCTGCCACTAGGCAAACTAAATGATTGCCTAGGGTGTTGGCCTTCTGAGAGCGCCAAATTGGGCACCCCACACATAAGTCCGTGACAGTATCAGTGCAGGGGAGGGTGCCAGAAATTAGCCTCGCCTAGGGTGCCTGACAGTTTAGGGTCAACTCTGAGCCCAAGGCCATTTGAAACAACTGAGGAGCTGCCCAAACCAACCCCTCTGAGGTCAACCTTAAGAAAATGTCTATCTCCATATTGATTCTTTCATTTAGAGGTACAGCAGTTCTGCCAAAGCAGGTAGCACAATGCTTCTGTATCTCAATGTGCCACTGAACAATCTTGTGTGGTTTGAGAACTACTGTTCCCATTCCCCGAATGAAAACTAAAGCTATGAGTGACTTGTCAAGGATTACCAACTGCAGTTATTACTGCCCTGATTTTTTTAAAAATAGATTCGTCACTAGAATTATGTTGTCCATTAAAAATTCCATTAAGAGTTGGTTCTTATCAGCCATGCCTTATGGATGAGTATTATGCAGACCTGCATTCTCAGAGCATTTTCATGCCAAACCAGTAGTATTTTCCATGCAAATCTAACTGCATACAGCATTAAAACTTCAAAATCAATGAGGCAAAGTCCCACATGTGAAAAAAAAATCTGCAGTCTTAAGTGTGCAATTGGCAGTATTGAAGGACAAGCAGAGTAAACAGAATTAACCAGAATACATATAGATTTTCTACAGAAACCTAGTGTGTGGGATGGAGAAAAAGATTTTGGACAATAGATTTTGGATATGGAAATATAAGTGCAGCTTACTTTGGTGTACACAAGCAAGCATACAGGGGAACAGTACCCATGCACTCAGAATAATATTTTCAATGTAAAAAGCAGAGTCTTCAGTCCTACAGAGCCTAGACACAGTTGAAGCATGCTTAGGCTATGTGCAGATATTATTCTGAAAGTGGGAAGCAAGATAAGTAGGTGCAATCCAATCCGCTGATACACATGTTCAGTCTATATAATAGTAATTGCTACATATTTACACTAAGACCATCGGTTTACATAGTACAGTACTGCCTACTCTAACTGGTGGAGTTCTTGGTGGTCTCTCACAGAGCCCTATACAAGCCTTGCCACTAGACATTTTTTAGGTAGAAATGCCAGGAGCTGAACTTGGGACATTTAACATGCAAAGTAAGTATGTGCTCTACCACCAAGTTATAGCCACTTCCCTGGGCACATGCCTGGCATGCATGGTAAAGTTATAATGTGATTAACATGTGGAATTCACTGCCACAGGAGGTGGTGGTGGCTACAAGCATAGACAGCTTCAAGCGGGGGTTAGATAAAAATATGGAGCAGAGGTCCACCAGTGGCTATTAGCCACAGTGTGTGTATATATATATGTGTGCATGTGTGTGTGTGTGTGTGTGTGTATAAAAATTTTGGCCACTGTGAGACACAGAGTGTTGGACTGGATGGGCCATTGGCCTGATCCAACATGGCTTCTCTTATGTTCTTATATTCTAGTCTACCCAGTTGTTTTATATCAAAGTGAATAATTTCTAGGCTGGCAGGAAAATGGGATATTTGCAAGGGCATCTGTGATCCTCAGAGGGGAAAACTCTGCTTATGTTGATGGCCATGTATTAGCAGATATTCTGCAGAAGAGCAGGAAAAACACAAAATGCAGAACAGATAGAAAATTCTCAGCTTAGTTTGAAAAAGGCAAAAGCACATTTCGGTTGATTACTGACCGGCACTTTGGGCTGACTCAAAGACGCCTCTGAAGTTGGCCCAAAAAATCCCTCCTTGCACAAACATCTGCCAGGCGTCCCCATCCCACACTCACCCCGTCCTTCTGGCCACTCCACCTGGTTCAAAAAGCTACCACTGTGAAAGTGGTAGCAAATATTTGAGCTGTCCGTCAGTCGCCAGATTACCATTTGGATGGGGAAAGGCACACGCGAGGCAACTTGGCAGTCTGGAGCTGTCAAGCCGCCCCAAACGGTTCTGGTTTTTTAAAAAAAAAAATTAAACCTATCAGAGCGCTGATGCACTCATGCGCACCAGCACTCTCCCCCCTCCCCCAGGGAAAACAAAGGAATCTGGCTTCCAGGTCGCCTTCCTGTGTGGTGGCGCCCAGCCGCCTCACGGACAGGATGCCGGTGGCATGCGGGTAAGCATGAGGAGGCTCTGGGATGGCTCTTTTTGTGCCGCCCCGCTTCGGGATGCCTCCCAGCCACCCCAGAATGCCCATCTGTTCTCAGCCTTCTAGACCTTTGTTGTTTCAAAGTTAAGTGAGAAAGTGTTTAAGCAATAGCTAGTGAAATATCTGAAACCAGAGAAACAGTATTTTTAAAAAAGTCCTGTGGACAGCAGGCAGACCTTCAGTGCCAAGGACAGCTCCATACTCTTCCTTGTGGCTCACTAATGCAGAATAAATAATTCAAATTAAGAAGCCATACATATTGGCTCTATTTGCATATCTGTCTACAATTACAGGAGAAGAATGAGGGGAGGTTTGGCAAGCAGGAACTGTTGTTTACCCAGTGACTTTTGGAATGCACATGTTCTCCCAATCAGTGTTCCCTCAAAGGTGAGTTAGTGTGAGCTAACTCACAGTTTTTTAGCCTCCAGCTCACACATTTGCTCAGGAAAAATTGTCCCAGAGCAAACTAAGTTATGCAGTAGCTCAAAACTTTAATTGCAAGACTCCACAGCTTAGACAGAGTATTGCTCCCGATCAGTTGTCTTCTCAATACTGATGCCTAAAAGAAGAAACTAAGCACCCTTGCAGTGTAATCAGAGATAATGCACACATATGCTGGTGCTCGCTTTTGTTCTTTTCAAAGAGAGTGCCACATTGGATCCGCATGGGAGGCCTGCCAGCTCTCTAATACAGTGTTAAAACCTTCCAAGCTTTTCCCATCAATGGCTTATTTCCCCCTTCTTTCTTCAAAGTACCTAGAATGTTAAAATCCTCCCAATCTAAATTGACCAAGCTGAGTGCACGGCTAGAGCATATCAATAGCAATTGGGAATCTTGGAACCGGATTTCTGTGGGAGTTTCTGTAACAGGATTTTCGCATTACATATGCCATTCAGTAGTCCCTGGTATGAACACTTTTTCTTCCTTTTAAGTGAAGACAGGGTTCTCCTCACCTTTAGTCTCTTTTTAAGCAAGATGTTGCTCATATAATTTGGCATGTCTATTAAGGATAAGCCATGTAGAAATGAATCTGGCAGGGCTCCATTTCTGACAATAAAGCCAGTGTGATAATAAAGCATGAGGCATGCATTAAAAATTCTCCATGCTGCTTTACTTTTTGTAAGGCTTAGGAGATGCTGAGTTGTTTCTCCTGAGTAGACAGATGGATCAAAAACCTTTAGTGGTGGTCTTCTTAATGAAAAGTTCTGCATTTGTAGCTTTTTAGAAAAGAAACCTATTTAAGAGCATGAAAACTGCTGTCCTTTTTCTTTCTTTCTTTTTTGGCTAGATCTTCCCAAAGTAGACAGAATGAAATTAAAACTTCCAAATCTATTTTTGTTATAAAAACATCTGGCGTTCTCTCAATGATCCTGCCTTACTGCCCTAGTTTTAATTACTGTTTTTCATTGCTCTGACATATGGATTTTAGTTCTGGTTTTAAGTGCCTTTGTGATGTATTTTTATGAGGAGTTGGGCTACTGTGAAAAGGAGTTCAAGGGAGATAGCCTAGAAGGTAGCAGCAAGTTTACTAGGACAACAGAGCAAGTATTGGGGTTTTCCTGCAGGTAGTCTCCTGCCCCTTTATCCATTTCACTTTATCCTCACAATAGCCCTGTGAGGTAGGTTAGGCTGAGACAAAGAAACCAGCCCAAGGTCACACATCAAGCTTTTTAATGGTTGGCTGAGAATTTGAACCTGGATCTCCTAGCCAAACAAAAAAAGGTGCCGCCTGCCTGCTCTGTGTTTCACCCTGCAGTTCTGGAAGTCTGAACTCCCTTTTTGCAAAATCAAGCCATTTTGGAAGTCTGAACCATCACTTCCGTTTTCGGCTTTTTTTGTTGAAGCAGTTATCAATGTGCGCATCATTGCATCTTTGTGCAAGGGTTTTGAATAACTGCTTGCACACTTCGTTGCTCCATGGAGGGTTGTTTTAGAGTGACAAATTCAAGAAAAATGACTCTTTCTGCCATTTCTTGGGGTGGGATGGTGCTGGAAATAGCCCTTACTTAGGCCGCCATATTGGTGGCCAGGATTCCACCCCCAAAACTTTACTCCAAGTCACTTCATAATATTGATCTGGTGGGAAAGCTCTAAGAAGAAAGGCTAAAGAGTCTGCGACTTTTCAGTTTAGAAAAGAGAATACTAAATGGGGGCATGATAGAGGATTATAAAATTATGCACAGGGTGAACAGGATTCTAGTATCAAGTTCTAGTATCACAAAATACTAGAGGGCATCCAGTGAAGCTGATCAGTA
Organism: Heteronotia binoei; assembly: GCF_032191835.1. NCBI lineage: Eukaryota > Metazoa > Chordata > Lepidosauria > Squamata > Gekkonidae > Heteronotia > Heteronotia binoei. The sequence goes on from NC_083223.1 coordinate 232,205,961, forward strand.
GTAAATTCAGGACAGACAAAAGGAAGTACTTTTTAACACAACAAGTGATTAAAATGTGGATTTTGTTGTCAAAAGAAGTAGTGATTGCCACCAGCATAGACAACTCTATGGAGAGAGAAAATAGTGCAGAATGCACTCAGGCAGTGCCACAGAAATACCTGGAGTCCTATGGAATGAGTGGGAAAAGAAGTAAGATCCAGTGAGAAGGGGAGTGATTTCTAGGGGAGAAGTACATCCAGAAGTGCAGGGTGAAACAATTAAAATCCTTAAACCCCGAACTTTCCCCAGTGTTGGAAAACTCACAATCAAGAAGACGTGAGACTGGGGGGGGGGGGGGGGCGTTGACAACTGGGGAATGGGATTTTGATAATGCTATTTGGATGTGATTTTTAAATCCCCAGGGTAACCACAATGACATCAGATCAAACAGTTCATCTTGCCACAGCACAGAAGAACTCCAGCATTGACTTGGAAGCTGCCAACCCTAAATCTGAGTCTTAGTAAACTACAGGACTGTAACTTCAAAATGAAACTGCTCCCTTGGCATTCTCCGTATCTTTATGAAAGAGGCACATATGTTTTATCCCTCACATGCTTTTCTGTTCCTCCTTGTCGGACCCTCACATTCCTTGCAGAGACTGCAAAAGGAAGGCTTCTGACCAAGGAGCTTGGATATTTGGCATCTCAAAATGACCAGCTGTTGAGTTTCTATTGCTTCTCTCCTGAGTCTGGCTGTTTCACCTTTGTTTGTGTATATTGCTGGTCTCTCAAAGCTAAATGATAATCACTATAAACATGTAATGGATCTATCACAGGTATGTCCAACAGGTAGATTGCGATCTACCAGTAGATCACGGAGGGATCAGAGGTAGATCACCAGCCCCACTTGGTCTCATGGTTTGCTGGACAGGTGTTTGGAGTTTTTTTATGATTGTTTGGTGTGGTGGTATTTGATTATTGGTGCCAGTATAATGAATTCTTATTTTTACTTTTAGAACTGCATGTGTGATAGGAGAAGTCTGAGCCCACAGGGTGTAAAGAACCCCAGGACATCCCAAACTCCACAGAGAAACAAAGGCTGCAGACCCTCTTGTACTACAAATGATGCATTAAACATTCAAACAACCACTATTGGACCCAAAATAAGGCCTCATAGTCCTGGCACCTCTTCATTGGCAGGACTTACTTGGGGGGGGGGGGGGGGTGGTGAAACTAGATCTTGTTTACCCATCCAGGAGGGATGGTCTGATACCCTAGAAGGGGCAATAAAATATACTGGTTTTCCTGCTTTTTGATCTCTGGATCATTTGGTGACAGCCCAGGCTCTTCCCTATAGGAATGCAGATTGATGCCCACATCAATGTATAGCAAGGATGTTCTGTATCTCTAAATTGCCCTGTTTCCCAGGACATATGCCTTCCTTTATGGTGTTGCTAGGAAACCCAGAACCTTGGTGCCAAATGTGGAATTCCACCCCCCTCCCTTTTCTCCCCAACCAGGGCCAGCTTCTAAAGAAAGATTTTTAAAAGGAACTACTTGCCTAAGCATTTCATCTCACCTATTCTCCTAGATTTTACATGCATTGCTACTAAATATTGGTACGAATCAAGGTTGTCATAGCTGGTTTATAGGTAATGATAGGAAATATAAGAATAAAGTATCAGAATGTGCTGGATCTGTATCTCAGATGCAAATTCTAAAACCAGAAACCAAATTTACTCAAAATCTGAACATGCAGCAGCTTCATTTTGTGCTATTTGAGAAGCCAATTTTTCCATCAAACAAAGTTCAAACACTTTATCAAACCAACTTGAGATTATAGGTGCATCTGAATTTTTCCAGAACGTAGCTATTACCATTCTTGCCTACAGCACATAGTATTGCTATTAATTCCCTTTTTTTCTGGAGGAATTGTTCTCTTTGCCAAAGATTGAGCAACATTAGTTCTGTTCTCTTTGGGATTGTGTGATCAATAATATGACAGTACTCTCAGCAGCTGAAGAATAACAAGGACATGGAGCTGCCTTATACCAAATCAGACTGTTGCTCCATTAAGGTCAGTATTATCTGCTTAGATGGGCAGCAGCTCTCCAGGTTCTCAATGGGAAGTCTTTCACATCACCTACTACCTGACATTTTTTTAGCTGGAGATGCCAGGGGTTAAACCCTTCTGCATACCAAGCACATGATCTATTACTGAGCCACAGTCCTCCCCCTAAATTATGGCACTTCCAAACAGCTCTAGGTCACTTTGGGATTGAACTGTCCCTGATTATTTGAATTGCTAATTAATTCACATTAAATCTAAACTGAATGGTGAGACAACAGTTCCTCTTTAATATCAACTTTTTCTCTAGTTTTGTTTTTCTTAGAAATGAAAATGCAATGTCAAATTGAGTCTAAGAGTTGGGGAAGGGGTATTACAAGAGCTAAAAAGCCACAAATCTGTGTGTTTCCACTAGACCACTGCTGGGACTTCTTTTAAAGTGAGATACCTCATTGATCTTTAGCTGCTCTGAAAGTTTTTATCCTTAAAACATCGGGGCAGAAGGACAAAAGTTCTGTAAAAAAATTTCCAAGCATGCCTTGAGGTGCTTCTTCATCCATTCACCTTTCTAATGAAAACCCACGTAAAGCACTTGAAGATGTTTTCCTATGAGGACCATTACTTCTTAACTCCTTTCTTTTTAGAAATGCTGAACGTGATAAAAGTGGAGCAGGTAACAAAGTTCACACTTGTATTTCTGTTAATATGTGCGTGTATGCACATTTCTGATATTCCAATATTCTGACCAGAAAACAGAAGATGTCAGGCTCTACCACGGAAAGAGTGGGCAATGGGTATAGAAAACCATTTAAGTCACAGTGGCTCAGATCACTGGGGTTGAGAAGAAGTTTGGCCCCCATCTCAAGGATATTCCAAACAAGCATCCTTAATTTTTTTTTCTGTATGGGTCAGTGTTTCCCAGGGATGAAAGGCATTCCACATACCATATTGCAGATGATACTAAATTGGGAGGGGTAGCAAACACAGTAGAAGACAGAGTCAGGGTACAAGATGATCCTGACAGACCGGAAAACTGGGCTAACACAAATAAAATGAATTTTAATAGGTATTAAAAATCTAGACTTCTCTCTCTTTTGGCTTGGCTTCGTGAATGAAGATTTAAGAAGGGTGCAATAGTCCACGTCTGCTGCAGGCTCGCTGGTGGCAGACAAGACCAATGCGGGACAGGCAGGTCCGGCCACAGGGAAAAGTCTGATTTAGGGTTGGTGCTGTAGCAGTGCGATTCTTCCTCAATCTCCTTTTGTGACCGCAAGTAAGGATGCCCGTTGACCGCGGCTAGCCAACTGGGGTGGAGGAGATGAGCTTTGTTTAGGCCACCTTTTCTAGGCCCCTCTCCGTGTGGAGCAAGCAGTGCTGTCCCTAGATAAGGCTGCTTGGTCGTTCAGGGTGCTGCCGAAAAATGCTTTCGTCTCCGGGTTAGCATCAGGCGACCAATACCCTGAACCGCCTACATGCAGGATCGGGACTGCGGCTTCCAGTGGCACCTTCCACCTGCCGTTTCGCCCCTTGCCCATCGCTGCAGGACTTGATGCGTTGTGGGTTGTGTATGTGGATATGCCCTTCAGGCCTGCGCAGAGGAATTTTTTAGGTGAAGCCCAGTGTGCACGGTACTGGCTCCACCCTTTCACCTGGGGGTCATCTGCCATGGCCCAGTAAGCCGGGACGCCGGCAGCGAGTCCTCCAGGTGGTAGGTGTTACATTAACGAGCTCTATCTGCCCGGGTTTGATGTTAGAGTTTTCCTTCTCTTAGGCTGGCAAGGTTGGTGGGCCCAGCCTGCCCATCCGGTTATACCGCCGGACAATTCGGTCGCACCATGACATAGCAAACTCTGTGAAAAACAGGGGGGACCAGCGAGAAGGTGTTGCTACGGATGCAGTAATGCAGGAGAGGCCATTGCAGTGACCATCTGCCAGGCATAGCCAGACAGTGACCACGCGGCATTCACTACACCGGGAGAGGAGAGGCTATGTATTGCGCATACACTTTCCCTGGGGGGGTAGGATACCCAGAGGGAGCCCACCCCCCCACCCCCCAAAAAATCTAGACTTCAAAGGGCTGAAAAATATCAGTATTCCCAGTTATTCAGGTTCCAAATACCAGTTCAGTATTTTATTTATGTATTTACTTTAGATTTATATGCTGCCCATTCTGCAAGTGGTCTCTGGATAGCTAACAGTCATGATAAAAAACAATTTAAATTATGATTATAAAAGAATAAAAACATATATGGGCTTCCAGGTTTGGGTCATGGAGGATTGAGCTGCTTCTCAGGAGAGGAGCAGACCAGAGCCTCTGTTCTGGGCAGAGAAGGCGATCCTAACACCTGCTGTCTACTTCTCCCAGGCAGGGAGAAGGCCAAGACATGCATATTAAATTCTGAGGGGATTTACTTTGGCTTACGAGGAATTCCAGTGGGGTTCCTTTTTGGCTTTGAAAAGTCCCCAGAGAAGGATTGCATTCCAACATCTACAGAGGACTTCTGGGGTCATTAAATTGACATAAATTCACCAGGACTCAAAGCTTCTTTGGAACTGTTTAACATCTATCTTTGAAGAGAGCAGGGATCAAAAGGATAGCGATTTAAAAGGTAAAAGATCTTTATCTATCACTTGAGGACTAAAATAAGACTTATTTGAAATAAAGACAAAGGTCTGGATCCAAACACGTTACCTTAAAGTAAAGAAGATAAAGGAGGGGGTAAATTTGGGACTAAGGAAATTTGAGAAACAAGGTTAAAAGAGGGAAAACAACTTATGTTTTGAATACCTGTGGTCAGGCCAGACAACCCCCTCTGAAACAGAACTGCTTACTTGATGGACATCACAGGAAATGGCGTCACAGATAGATCATGAGACTTCTTAACCATCAAAAACGAGACTTCATGGCAAGAAAAGAAGGAAGTAGCCATTAGCAGAAAGGAAAACTGCAAGCCTCCTAGCCCTCTCTAGGACCATAAATCATAGAGAAGTACTGGCTGCCATTAAGGGAAGGTCAAAAGTTTAAAAATTTTAAAAAAGAAAATGGGACTTTAAAAAATAGTGGACCGGGCAGATATCATCATTAAAAGGTGAAATTTATTGGACTATATGCTTGGAACTAATTTTGGAGCACTCCAGGAGAAAAAAGAAAAACTTTTTTAAAGGGGGCAGAAAAGCTGTGGCTGCCATTTTGAAGAAAATAAAACTTTAAAAAAATAATATCTTGACTTAGGAGCCTCTGGGAACGGCGATTTTGGGCTCATCTAAAAGGGCATGCTTTAATCTATAAGACTGTGTAATTGAAATTTGATTTGGTGAGGTCAACTTTAGAGCCTATTTTAGCAATGGGCAGGCAGTGATGCCTGTGAATAAATCAGGAGCAAAACAGATTTGTACGAGGGCTAGGTCACTTGAAGAAGCAAAAATGTCTAAATGGCAGGAGGCAATAGAAGCCATGGAGGCAAGACTGGCAAAAGTAATAAAAGATTCAATAACAGAGAGTAAGAAGGAATTTTAAAAAGATATTGAATCCAGTGCAGAGGTGGTTAAGAAAGAAATCAAAAAAAAAAAAATGAGGCTCTCAGGAAAGACTCCCAAGCAGCATTAAAGAAAGTGCAGGAGGTAGAAGAAAAGGTGAAAGACCAAGACTCAAGAATTGATACAGTGGATTCCACTATAAAAAAATGCAGGAGAAAGCTGTACTACAAGATTGTAAACTGGAAAAATTTCCAAAACAAGATACAATGATAATTTGGTACATGCTTTCAGCTGCACGGACATTATATGCGCAGATGTGGAAGCAAGATGAAATACCAGAAAAGTGGGACTGGACTTTAAAAGTTATGCATTGGAGTGAAATGGACAAGCTTACAAGAATCATAAAAGAATATGATCTAGAGAAGTTTAAAAATGAGTGGGGAAAATTTCAAAAATATGTTGGAAAACAATGGAAGGTTAAAGGATATCTGGCGATTTTTGACAATGGTTGAACTTTAGAGGAATAATAAATGGACTATAGTCAAAAAGCAAGACTAAGCGAACATGGTTTTTTTTAACTTTTTTTTATAAGGACTAAAGGATTATAATGAAGATGGATTATAATTATAACATATGGTTTTTTCTTTCCTTTTTTCTTCTTGTTTTAAGAATTTTTTATGAAGATTCTTTAACTGATAAAATTACCTTTTATTTTTAGCAATTTACTTAAAATATACTGTCAGGGGTCATGAAAAAGGGGGGAGGGAGGAGAAAAATGTAATGTATTTGTATTAATTTTATAAGTATTATTACAATATATTGCAGTATAACAAAATTGGTTTAAACAACAAAAGAATAAACACATATAAACAGTTTTTAAAAACTAAATGTTAGGTGCTATAAGAAAGATTTTATAACATAGGCAGTTTATCAATATCTCAGTTCTCTGATCCTTTATTACTTTATTAGCAGTTTTACAGATAATATTGCTCAGCAACATAGCAGTGACAGCCTCTTCCCACGTTAGTTGTTGTAGGCCTGTCAAAAACGTTTTACAGGCCCTGTGGAATTGGGAGAAGTCCTGCAGGGTACAGGGTTTTTTTTCAGGGTTTTAATATTATTCATTGCCTTTATTCCCCATGGGTAATTTCCTAGATTGATTTTGTATGAGGCTTGATCCAGGTGGAGAGCCCTTTTGCTCCCAGGGCTTCTCTCCATTTTTGCACAAGTTGCCCCAGAGCTGCGAGTTGGTGCAGCACTCTTCCACAGTAAACAGAATCCTCTTCCTGCTTGCCACAGGAGAATGGTGTGCCAGCTCGCAGCTCCGGGGCAACTTGTGCGAAAATGGAGATAAGTGCCAGGATCAAAAGGGCTCTCCACTTGGAACAAGCCCTAGTGCAAAATCAGTCCTAGTGTTCTGGACAAGCTGTTTTTTGAGCAAATTGCAGAGAGGTTTCTGGTGCCTGTCCTTTAAATGATCTTTAAATTTCAAGTGAATTGGACCAAGAGACCCAATTCGATAGGCTCCTCAACCGGGTGCCCTGGCCATCCTCCATTGTTTACTATGGGGGCAGGATTCCAGGTGTTCTCCAGTGCAAAGAATGGCCAAAGGAACAAAGAATGGCCAAAGGAACAAGAGCAAGCAAAGCTACCCCTAGCCAAAAAACCTCTCAAAGCAGATAGAACCAACAAACCCAAAGAACCACTGCAGAACTAAGGAATCCTGGCAGAAACTCAGGACAATGCAGTGAGCCTAACAACAAATGTACAACCCAAGAATCCAGGGCAACATCAAACTGGAAAATCTTCCAAGAAAACCAAATAAGAACCCTTTGCGAACCCAACAAAAGTAAAATCAGATAATGCAACCCAAGAATCCAAGGCAATGTCAAATCAGAGAAACTACCACAAACTGCAAACCCAACACAAGCCAAGTCAAGCAAAGAACAGAATGTTGCAAGGCCAACAAAACCCATTTCAAAGAATAGAATCAAAGCCAAACCAACATGAAAGGTTGATACCAAGCCCTGGGAAGACTTAGACACATAATGAAATTGAAGAAGAAAAAACATCCTGTGTGCCTTAAAACACTGGCTCCTGGTATTCATGGTAACTCCTGAATATTTCTGGGATTTTTTGAGACCCATTTCCCAGTATTCCACAAAATCCCAGATGCCATCCAGAGTCCCAAATATATCCAGAAAATACCAATAAGAGGTGTGTGTGTGTGTGTGTGTGTGTGTGTGTTCAGGTATATTTGAACATACATCCCTATTTTCTACTAACAGAGGCATCCAAGGCAACTTACAAACCTTTAAAACAATCTAAAACTTTAGAGTCATAGAATCATAAAGTTGGAAGGGACCTCCAGGATCATCTACTCCAACCCCCTGCACAATGCAGGAAATTCACAAATATCTCCCACACACACATACATCCCCAGTGACCCCTGTTCCATGCCCAGAAGATGTAAAAAACCTCCAGGATCCCTTGCCAATCTGACCTGGAGAAAAAAATTCTGACTGACCCCGAAGTGTCAGTCAGCATTTCCCTGGGTATGTAAGAAGCAGCCACAAGAACTAAGCACTGATGCAACCCTTCCTGCCCTCCTTCTCATAATCTGCCTAATTCACAGGATCTTCATTGCTGTCAGATGGACATCTAGCCTCTGTTTAAAAACCTCCAAGGAATGAGAGCCCACCACCTCCCGAGGAAATCTGTTACCCTGAGGAACCACTCTAACTGTCAGGAAGAGCCAGTTTGGTGTAGTGGTTAAGTGTGCGGACTCTTATCTGAGAGAATCAGGTTTGATTCCCCACTCCTCCACTTGCATCTGCTCAAATGGCCTTGGGTCAGTCATAGCTCTGGCAAAGGTTGTCCTTGAAAGGGCAGCTGCTGTGAGAGTCCTTTCAGCCCCACCTACCTCACAAGGTATCTATTGTGGGGGAGGAAGATAAAGGAGATTGGGAGCCGCTCTGAGATTTGGAGTGGAGGGCGGAATATAAATCCAGTATCTTCTTCTTCTTCGTCGTCTGAACAGAAGACACTGAGGCAGTCAGGCAGACAGACAGACATTAAGAGGAAGTGAATTAGGCCTGCAATAAGTCAAAATTGCTTCCTCATCAGGTTACTGATACACATGCAATCCAGCAATGTAAATGTGATTTTCAGCATCAAATTTATTTTGTGTGTGTGTGTGTGTGTGTGCACTGGTTTCATTAATTTTTATTAAATGTTTATTGAGCACCTCTCCCAAAATGAGTGAAGGTGATTTCCCTACAAAAAACCTTTAGTGTCCAAAATTAAAAAAAAAAAAATTAAAAGCCCAAAGAGGAAAGTCCACAGGCTTGATGTGTACCACCTGGGCACTGGTAAAATGTCACATGCAATTTTGATACATCCATATGTACAATCCTATTGAGACTGTTTTTTAGCATATGAACATATGAAACTGCCTTATACTGAATCAGACCTTTGGTCCATCAAAGTCAGTATTGTCTTCTCAGACTGGCAGCGGCTCTCCAGGGTCTCAGGCTGAGGTTTTTCACACCTATTTGCCTGGACCCTTTTCTGGAGATGCCAGGGATTGAACGTGGGACCTTCTGCTTCCCAAGCAGATGCTCTACCACTGAGCCACCGTCCCTCCCCCCCAAAAAATATGAACATATGAAGCTGCCTTATACTGAATCAGACCCTCTGTCCATCACAGTCAGTATTGTTTACTCAGACTGGCAGCGGCTCTCCAGAGTCTCAAGCTGAGGTTTTTCACACCTATTTTGCCTGGACTCTTTTTAGTTGGAGATGCCGGGGATTGAACCTGGGACCTTCTGCTTCCCAAGCAGATGCTCTACCACTGAGCCACCATACCTCCTACATATGAAGCTGCCTTATACTGAATCAGACCCTCGGTCCATCAAAGTCAGTATTATCAAAGATTTCAGGTTTTCACTGCTGGCATCATCATTAGGGTTTGTAGAATCGTTCGGGCTCAAGTGCCATGTTCTACTGGAGAAAGTTTTTCTTCCAGACGTTTCGTTCTCAGCTGCAGAGAACATCCTCAGTGGTGTTGCAGCCGGAGCAGGCGCTCTGACCTTCTTGGCTGCTGTGCATTGAGTGAGGCCAGGGCTGCTGGAGAGCTTCTATTTCTAGGCTGGAGGGGGTGTGGTGAGAGGGCAATTGGCTTGTGGATGTGCCCATTGTTTGGTGGAGCTTCCTGGAAGGGTAGTGATAAGGAAACTGGCTGTGGAATGTGGCCATTGTTCTGTGTTGATTGCTGGGAGGGTTGGAATGGGTGTGAAGATAAGGAAGATGGTTGTTGACTGTGCTGATTGTTCTGTGGAATGTGCTGGTTGTTCTGTGACCTTCTGCAATTTATAGTCTTTAGGGTGTTTTGCAGAGCTGGATACCAAGATTGATGGATGGAAATGCCTTCTTCCTTTCTGTTAAAATTGTGCTGGGGTTTGTAAATCTCAATAGCTTCTCTGTTCAGGCGGGTATGATAATGTGAGACCGTAGAAAGGACTTCAGTTCTTTCAAAGTGGATGATGTGGTCTCCTTCTTGAAGTGCATGTTCAGCGACAGCTGATTTTTCTGGCTGAAACAAGCGACAGTGTCTCTTGTGTTGGGTGAGGCGGGTGTTGATACCTCGTTGGGTAGTGCCAATGTAGACTGCACCACAGGAGCAGGGTATTTTGTAGACTCCAGGGGTTGAAAGTGGATCTCTCATATCTTCGGCAGAGCGCAGCATGTGGCAGATCTGTTGTGTGGGCTTGAAGACTGTGTCAACATTGTGGCGTTTGAGAATTTTGCCAATGCGGTCGGTGACAGATTTTATGTAGGGCAGGAAGGCTGAACCTACATTTGTGTGTGGCTCGGGATTTGGTGTGGATGGTCTCCTGGGATGGAGGGCTCTTCTAATTTCTTGTTGGGAGTATCCATTGGCCTGCAGTGACTGGTTGAGGTGGTGTAGCTCCTGCTGGAGTTGGCTTGGTTCACAGATGCGTGATGCTCGGTGGATGAGGGTTTTTACAACTGTACGTTTTTGGCGAGGATGATGATTGGAATTCTTATTTAGATAGCGGTTGGTGTGTGTGGGTTTCCTGAATACAGTGTGGCCAAGTTTTCCGTCATCTTTCCTGGTAATGAGGACGTCAAGAAAGGCAAGTTGACCATTGTTTTCTTTCTCCACGGTGTTTCTTTCTCCATTGTTTTCTTTCTCCAAAGTCAGTATTGTCTACTCAGACTGGTAGCGGCTCTCCAGGGTCTCAAGCTGAGGTTTTTCACACCTATTTGCCTGGACCCTTTTTAGTTGGAGATGTCAGGGATTGAACCTGGGACCTTCTGCTTCCCAAGCAGATGCTCTACCAGTGAGCCACCGTCCCTCCCCAAACATATGAAGCTGCCACTCACAGCAGGTAAATTCAAGTCAAGTCCAATGTTTAAGTTGTCTCTTTTTAATTTCCAGCACAATCTATTACAGACTACAATCTCTGTACTAAACACAACCTTTTAATTGCCAACACAATCTATTACAGACAACAGCCTGTACAAAATGCAACTTCGGAATGTAAATATCTTGTGTTGTAATTTAAAACCTTTTCCCTGTCCTCCCAGATTAAGTCAAGCAAAAGTGTGTTTGCTTTTCTTATCTGGTTGTATCCTAACCATCACGGTCCTGATATCACTTAGTTGTCTCCAATTAGGCTGGCAACCAACAGCTGGCAACCAGCAGAAGCCAAGGCGATATGGGGGGCATTGGTAAACGGCTTCACATCACTTCTAGGAAGAACTCAGAAGTGACGTCACTCTGTCTAGGAATTGCAGGAAAGTGTATACTTTTACCAAAGAGTTTCTGGCACTTCCTAGAATGATGTGATGTCACTTCCAGGGGAAACTTCCAAATGTAACTCTGTCTCACCAAGGGACATGCAGGAGCAGTGGTGGACAAGAGCTGGGAGTGGGAGATTTCCCACTTCCATCAGATATATGACATCCCTAACTGTGAATCACAGTAAGCAATACCTAATAGACCAAAGACCTGACTCAGTATAAGCCAGATTCATGTGGATCATGCTTTCATATTTCCTAATAAAGGAGCCCTGGGTTTTTTCCTGAAAGCTGAGAAATTACATGCCATGGTTGACAATACTGGACTACATGGTCTCTCGATCTGACTTTACATTGAAACTCTGAATAGGTGTACTTGCTTCTGAGCAGGCTGCTGTGCTGCTATCATTTGGCCCCTTTCAACTCTATATAATTCTCTGGACCTGTGAGTTTATCCTTCCTTGTCTCGTGGGAACAAGGCCGATTTGGATGTTAAGTGCCCTGGGGCAAGAGTCAAAGAACTAAGCATCATTAGTCTTCAGGCAGTTTACCCTTAGGCTATGTTCATCCTGATTTGAAGGAGCAGAGAGGTCATATTCATGCCTTTCTCTATTCTGTTTTTGTGGGGTATATAACAGAAAGACTTAAACTTGACTTGCAAAAACAATGCCAAGGAGTGCTATTATAGTTAGGGTTGCTCAAGACCCCCTTGAGAAATTTTGCTAATCTGTTTGAAACTCCTTTGATCCCACCCCACCCCCAAATTGTTGTTTTATTTTTGCTTGCTTTTATTTAAATTGTTTATGTTTTTTTATTTTTTATTTTTTTTTATCACTTCCTCGATGTGGAAGTTAGCTCACTGCATTCCTTAAGAACAGCACATACCAAAAATCAACTAAAATCAACTCACAGCCCATTTTAAAAAGCTTACCACTGTCAAAGCACTTGACAAAGCAACAAAACTTGTTAAATTCTATCATTGCTGTATCATCAAAAGAGATCATAACTCCAAAAGGTAGCAAAAATTGGCGAAACAAGTTGGACTTGTTTATGCAACCTTATGGCTGAGTTCAGACTGGAATTTTGAGCCAGTAGACAGGACACGGGCAGACCAAAAAAGTGTGGCCAAACATGCACATCCACCTCCCATCCCACTAGCACAGCAAAAAAGCTACCACTTCAGAAGTGGTAGTTTTTTGTGGCACAAGTGGGATAGCCCAGGGGCAGGAGCGGGATGGCAGGCAGACATGTGTATTTGGTCACGCTTTTTTGGTCTGTTCACATCCCGTCCATCTACTAGCTCAAAATGCTGGTCAGGACCCAGTCTATAAAAGGTATAATTTGCACCTCCCCTGAGAAGTTATTTTACAAAGACCAAAGGCCTTTCTACAAAAACCTTGTAGAAGGAAGTTGCCTTCAAAAGAAGATGCAAGAGCCGCATGTACATGGGTCCCAGGTCACAAAGGGGTTTAAACAGGACTTTTTTTCAGGAAAAAAAGGCGCCAGAACTCTCAAGAGGGAAATGAAGGAGAAACACATGGGTGCCCTTCATGAACTTTTAAACATGTTTGGAAAATTCACAAAGAGGTTCCAGAACTCCATTCTGCCATGTTCCCCCAGGAAAAAAAATTGCTTTTAAACATTAAAGCCAAGACTTTGAACTGAGCCCAGATAGAGACAGTTGTACAGCTATTGTAAGACTGGAGTTATGTGCAAGCTCACTAGCACTACGCAAGCTCACCACTAGGCAAAAGGCAAACTTCTGTGTTCCACAGCATTTGAAGTTTCCAGATTACCATGATAGCCCATTCCTTCACAACCGCAAGGTCCAAACTGACTCTGCCTCCTCCACCAGAAACCTCCCATCTCTTTGCAGATGTTGCCACTGGAGATAAGAGATCCCCTTCTCAGGGTTTACCCTTTACCCTTCACATTCTTCCATAGGTTATTGGTAGGGTAAAGCATGTCTTTTGCATGTAAATGGTCCCAGATTCAATCTTCAGCAGCAAAATAATATCCTGTATCAAACCTGGAAAGAAACTCTGCCTGTGACCTCAGAGATCGGCTGCCATTCTAAGTAGAGAATTCTGAACCAGGGGTAAACTAAATGTAAGGCAATTCTGTGTGGACTTATATTCATAATTCTAGATGTAACACCTCCTGAAAAAGTTCAAATTGTTGCCATCACTTGAGAGACCTGTTTACAATTCAGATCTGGAGTTCCATTTTTTTATTATTATTCTGAAGTGTTTATGAACTAACACCAGTAAGTTTAGCTAAACCCATTGTTTTTAAGGTTTTATTTCAAAAAAATTACATCATTTATAAGGCAAGCAAGCCATATTGCTAAAGGATAGGACTTCAGTGGCTGCTACTATGAATGTCAGTAGCATGAGAAATTTCAAATAGCCTTGCATGAAGAAAGGCACATCTTATCTTATTCCACAAAATCTTCATCAACCTTTTGACTCCTCATTTTATTTGATGTTGGGCCATTTGCAACATAAAAATAAGGCCATCTCAATTTCACAAAAGCATTATGACATTTTGCTGGATGACAGGGAGTATTTTTTTTCAAGTTTACCTTTTTAGCATGACAAAAAATACATCAAAACATGTGTATTCAAAAAGAGAGAAGCTTTAAAAATTGATGTGAGGAAAAAGAGGATGCTGCCATCATTCTCTCACCCCTCTCTGCACATACCATTTGGACTGAAGGTTGCTTAGGCATAAGTCAGCAGGCTGTGAGAAACCTCATCTGGTGTGGGGACCAGAGCCATAGCATTTTGGAGGGGCTGCAGGACATTTTGGGGTCCCAGATTAAATCGTCATCATCTCCTGTTAAACGGATCACAGGCATCAGCTGCTAGGAAAGTATTTTCTCTGCTTGAGCCCCTAGAGAACTGCTGCTAGTACTCAGGATCAACATTATTGAGCTACATGCAGCAATCGTTTCAGGTGGATATCTGTGTTGGTTTGCAGTAGAAAAGCAAGATTTGAGTCCAGTAGCCCCTTAAAGACCAACAAGATTTTCCTCCTGTAAGCTCCCTTCATCAGATACCAGGGGACAATGCTTCAACTCAGCACCTGCACAGCAGCAATGTAGAAATAAAAATACTGTTTGGACTCATGAAGGGAGCGTATGTGGTCAGGAGCATAAAAAGACACAGTTAAGGGCTTTCCCATGGGCTGTAAATGGGATGACAGATATCAAGGGGACTTACTTTGCAGTGATTGTATCTTTAAAAACATCTTTTAAAAAAATCATTAGAAATATTCATATATATATGCCACCAGCCACTTTAGCATAAATTAAAATATCTTACACAGACTAGCAAGATATCTGAAAACACTGGTATAAGATGCTAAATGCATTTCAACGATAGTCTTCATCATAAATAGTGAGAGTTCCTTCAAAACATTCCAGACTAATGATCTTCCCGTCAGATTGCATGGATATAAGAACATAAGAGAAGCCATGTTAGATCAGGCCAATGGCCCATCCAGTCCAACACTCTGTGTCACACAGTGGCTAAAAATATATATATATATATATATATATATATATATATATATATATATATATATATATATATATATATATATATATATATATATATATATATATATATATATATATATATATATATATACACACACACACACACACAGACACACACTGTGGCTAATAGCCACTGATGGACCTCTGCTCCGTATTTTTATCTAACCCCCTCTTGAAGGTGGCTATGCTTGTGGCCGCCACCACCTCCTGTGGCAGAGAATTCCACATGTTAATCACTGTTTGGGTGAAGAAGTACTTCCTTTTATCCGTTTTAACCTGTCTGCTCAGCAATTTCATCGAATGCCCATGAGTTCTTGTATTGTGAGAAAGGGAGAAAAGTACTTCTTTCTCTACTTTTTCCATCCCATGCATTATCTTGTAAACCTCTATCATGTCACCCCGCAGTCGACGTTTCTCCAAGCTAAAGAGCCCCAAGCGTTTCAACCTTTCTTCATAATCATTCTAGTTCCCTTTTCTGGACTTTCTCCAATGCTATAATATCCTTTTTGAGGTGCGGCGACCAGAACTGCACACAGTACTTCAAATGAGACCGCACCATCTCTCTTCGTTTTCAGATCTCTCCATATGCATCACAATCAATGCTTCCTTTATTACGGCACAATTTTGCCTCTACACAATGTGGACATCGGCGCCTCCGGCAGCCCGCCGCATCGTGGCATGGCTGCCGGGGAGATTTTGCCCCCCCCCCCAGAGGGAGAGCGAACTTTTCAGCGCACTTTCGGCACGTCTTGAGGGGGCGGGGCTTCTGCGCCTGCTCGGAAGCTCCGCTCCGTGGATGTCAGTCCTCTTCGGCTGCTTGGGCAGCAGGGAGCGTGTGTTCACGCTCCTGCCTTGTACCTGGGAGGATTAGGCCTGGGTGAGGTCGTTCGTGTCAGTTTCGAGGTGGCTTGAGAGCCTCGTGGGACCAGTAGAGGCTTGCTGTTGACGTTTGGTTCCCTCTCCTCTGTGCTGATAAGGGCTGCTGGCCTCCTGCTGCAGCCCAGCGGGGGTGTTAGTGGTGATAGGGGCTGATTGCAGTGGTGGGGGAGAGGGGAGGGGGGAGGGGCAACAATTTTCCCCCTGCGACTTCTGCTCTTTGGGCTTCCTTGTAGTGGCAGTGGGGTGGGGAGAGTTTGCCTTGTTGGTGAGGGCAATCATTTCTCCCTGCGACTTCGTTTTTTGGGGGGTTGGGGAGCTCCCTTGCAGTGGCATCATTAGGCATTTTAAGAAACACTGAGGTAGTTATTAGGGGGAGATCGGTTCGGCCATTTTGTAGGAGCCTGGGTGGTTGTTCTTTTGCCTGGGGCTAGGCGGCCATTTTTGTTGGGTTCTTCCCCCTTCTTATTAGCAGCCATTTTAAGACTGAGTGAGGCGGCGGCCATTTTAGGTGTAGGCTTTGGCCCTCTCCCCCCCCCCTCTCTTTTTTCTGTTAGGATAATTGAAGGGTGTGGTGGATTTTTCTGTTACTCATCTTTTTGGCTCAGAGTGGTTAGCGGCGTTACAGCTGTCCATTCTCCCCTTAATTTGATTTGGGCTGTGCTCTTTAGCAAGCATGTCTGGGCGTAAAGGTAGGGGAAAATCAAAGGGGAAGCAGCCTGCCCCTAAGGCTCCTAAGCTGCCCCCGAAACATCCTCCGCCCCCTTCGTCTTCTGATGATGAGGTGGAGGATGAGGTGAACGCAGCCATTTTTCAGAGGCTGCAGGCCCTGGAGCAGGCATCGGGGTTTCCACCTTCCCAGATGCCTAAGAAGGGGTGGGTTCCTAAGCGGGCTTTGCAGGCAGATATACTGACCCGTTTGTCTATTTTGGAGGGCAGGTCTGCTGCGTCTTCGACCGAAGGAGCTTTAGGGCTTGTTGGCTCAGATCTAGGAGTGGGCCAGTCGTCCGGTGTGCTTGGTGCAGGGTCTTCGTTGGTGCCAGCTCTACCTCCTGGTAAGTCGGGGGATGGTTCGCCTCCTTTCGCTGGGCCTGTGTGGCCCTGGGGGGCTTGGGGATCCACTGCTCCTAATGGGGCCGGGGCTACGTCGGGTAGTTCAGGGGCTCCCTCAACTTTGGGTTTGGGTCAGCAGAACAATTGGATGTGGCCGCAGGGCCAGTTTGGTCCATTTGGAAATTGGGGCGGGGCAGCAGGGGGCAGGGGTGGCTCTGTAGGGTGGATGGGGTTTCCCATCTCCTTATGGGGCGGTCCCCTTTGGTGCTATACCTTTTGGGGAGGTTGCCTTACCTTTGGGGGATCACCTGCTGCCTGCCACAAGGGACAAAATCCTAAAAGGGGAATATGTTGACATATTCTCTCTCTTATTTAGGGAATTGGAAAAGAAGGATAAGGAGGAACTGGATGATAAAGAGAAGGAGAAGCTGAAGAAGAGGAAGGTTGATAGGACCTGGGCCAATTGGCTTCTGGGTTTTTTTATATATGCGGGAGTGATTGCACATGCACAGCCCTGGCGGGCTGCTGCATTGATCCAATACATGGACATCATATACAAGGGGTATACGATGTTCAGCGGTCTGGCCTGGATTCAATACGACCAGGAGTTCAGGATGAGGGCCGCTTTATACCCTTCACTCCCTTGGGATCGGATTCACCAACAGTTGTGGCTGCAGGTGATGTCACCTGCGCGGCCCAATTTGGGGGACTGATCGGACAGTGGTCACCTAGTAACTAGGGCTTCCTCTTCTCCTTCTAGTGTGTCATCCTCCTCCCGTGGTTATGCTGGGCAGGCGGTTCAACCCCGCTTGCTTTGCTGGGAGTTTGGGTCGCAAGGGGCATGCAGTCGTAAAGCTTGCCAGTTCAAGCACGAATGCCCCTTGTGTGCTGGCCCACACTCATTCAATAGCTGTCCGAGAGTTCGGCCACGCAAGGGTCAGAAAAAAACATGGGGGGCCCCTCTGAAACTGGAAAAGGGTCCCAGCCCAATAAGGGTGGGACCTCTTGAGCAATGGCTTCATAGGTACCCACGTAAAGAGGACGGTTTATACTTGTTGAATGGTTTTATGTTGGGTTTTAGAATTCCCTTTCAGGGTTCTCGGGTGCCAACTTGGTCTTGGAACCTCAGTTCAGTTATGGGTTTAGAACACGTTGTAGAGGCTAAGATTGCCAAGGAGCTGGCGGAGGGCAGGATTTTAGGCCCATTTGCTAGGCCTCCAGTGGTTAATCTTAGGGTTTCCTCGTTAGGTGTGGTGCCAAAGAAGGCACTGGGTGAATTTTGTTTGATTCACCATCTTTCTTACCCTAGGGGTTCCTCTGTTAATGATGGTATACCTGAGGAGTTATGCTCCTCAGGTACACCACATTTGATCAGGCCGTGGGCGTCGTTCGACGCTGTGGTCAGGGAGCTGAGTTGGCTAAATGCGATATCAAATCGGCATTTCGCCTTCTCCCTGTCCACCCAGATGATTTTGAGCTTTGGGTTTTTCTTTTGCAGGGCAATTTTACATGGACAGGGCATTGCCGATGGGCTGCTTTGTATCGTGTGTGGCTTTCGAGCGTTTCAGCACTTTTCTTGAATGGGCTGTGCGTGAGAAAGTGGGTTTGCAGGATGTCGTTCATTATTTGGATGACTACGTCTTTGGGGGCCCTGCTGGTTCTGGACGCTGAGCTCAGTTGCTGTCTGGATTTATTGAGTTGGCCACAGAGTTAGGCATGTCTTTGGCTGAGGAGAAAACCGAAGGCCCTGCTCAGTGCCTTGTGTTTTTGGGGATCGAGCTGGATACGTTAGCGCAGTCTTCCAGGATTCCTTGCCAGAAGCTGGTGGATTTGAAGGAAAGGATTGGTTCTTTCCTCCTCAAGAAGAAGGTTACGCTTCTTGAGCTGCAGCAGTTGGTGGGGCATCTTAACTTTGCCTGCAAGGTGGTTGCCCCGGGTAGGGCCTTTCTCCGTAGGTTCTATGATGCGATGGCGGGCCTTTGCCTGCCCCAACACAGGACCAGCGTTACTAGCAGCATGAAGGAGGATCTGCGAGTATGGTAAGAATTTTTGGAATCCTTCAATGGGATTTCGTTTTGGAGAGAGGACATGAGGCTTGAGGCAGAGCTTCAGGTCATGTCCGATGCTGCTGGGTCATTAGGTTTCGGGGTCTACTTCCGTGGACATTGGTGCATGGAGGTGTGGCCAGAGTCATGGGTCCAGGCTGGTTTGAGCCGGGATCTCACATTTTTGGATTTTTTTCCTATTTTGGTTGCGGTTTGGCTGTGGGGGAGTGATATGGTCGATCGCACTGTTCATTTTTGGTGCGACAACATGGCCGTTGTTCATGTGATTAATTCCCTTTCATGATCTCGGGCTGATTAAAGGCAAGGCGTTGATCTTGCAAGCCCGAGATGATTTCAAGTACATAAGGAACAGATGGCCTGGTACCATTATAGTGTGGTCGGCCATGATTCCGCGCTTGGTGTGGCACAGTGCTTGGAATCCAGCTGGGATAGAGAGGGCTCGTTACAGAGCAAATAAGGAGATTCGCAAGGTGTTGGAGGGTGGTTTGGGCCACTATTTGCCCCGTCCGGATATTTCTAGGGAATGTCTCGACCTCTACAGAGGGGATGGGGTGCATCTCTCGGAAAAGGGTAATGTGCTTTTCCTGAGGGATCTTCGGCAAGGGCTTTTGTTGGTATTAGGCCTTTCGGTTGGTGCTAAGCCCTAAGTAGAGACTTGGCCTTAGTTGTGGCAGGTTTTACGGGGTTTATGGCACCATGCGGCCTGGGGAGGACCGGTTAGCCTCCCCCATTTGGGGAGTTAGGGGTCTGGCAGGATCAACCTTTGGGTGTGGCCCGAGGTGTGTGAATGCAGACTGTCCTGGAGACTCGATTGGATGGGTGCCTTTCGTTGAGACTCGTGTCTGGTGTCTGGGCCCTCCGGTGCGAGCCTCCCTGCTGGGCCTGCCTGACGGGAGCTGTGACACACAGCTCCGGCCAGGGGGCAGGGTCTCTCGCCAGCTGAAAAAGGCAGGGGAGCAGTCTGAGGAGACCCCTGGCCCTGACCTAGCTGCAGTTCGGTTGCCCTTGCCGTTGCAGTGTTATTTAATAAAGTGGCCCATAGTTTTACTAATCTAATTGTGTCCGCCTCTTTATTCCGACTTGGGGGGGCAAATCCTGTAGAGTCCAACCTACCCAAATGTTTTCAAGATGCTGAAGTACCCCTAGAGACTGGGAGAGAAGGTTGAAAGGAAACATAGGCAAGGAAGCAACAGCCACCAGCCCATTACTTCATTATCTTGTTTTTGCTCATCTTCTCTTTCCTGTCACCGTTAATTGCCTCTGCTTCTCCCTGTCCAAGCCCCTAGGGAAAATTGGCCACTAAAGGAGAGAGAAGGAAGCAGAGAGAAATAACAGATGGAGAAAGACAGCCCACAGTTCCTGATGTCCCATATGAGCACTTCCAGTTTTCTGTACCTTAGAGATTCAGATTCAGAACAGTCAGAGTCAGCCTAATGAGTCACTAATTTTCTTTGGAGGAGTGCCATAGCCAAGCTCTCCATTCTACACATGTTGTCAGCATTCACACAAGCATCTTGGTGTGTGTATTACTGGTAGCAGGCCATAAACAACAGGTTGACCCAAAAACCTCAGCTGCTGTGCACAGAGAGAAAAGCAAGCCAGATGTTGTAGAGATATCACAATGTATTGTTGTGACAATCTCTTTTAAAAGTTATGTGGGAAAGTAGTCATACAAATGGTATCTGATCAGCACACAATAATCAAAATAAATCCAGAAAAAATGACTTCTAAACTACATTGGGTTGAATTCTATGAACCATGAGTGCACATCACTCTGTGATCACACATACTAAATAGTACTTTCAATCCACTTTCAGTCCACTTTCCAACTGGATTTTACTGTGTGAACTTTAAGTGGATTGAAAGTGCATTATTTAGTGTGTGTGATCACAGCCTCTCATATGGATCTTTTCCACAGAAGGGTCTTTCCACCAGCAGCACTGTGAGATCTAAAAAAGCTAATGTTGGGGATTAGGAGGAGTCTCATGAACAAACTGATACAAAGGTACAGTGAAAACAGGGACCCAGGCAAAATTGCATTGTGGACTTGCTTCCATGGATGGAGCAACTGTAGTGGAGGACAGGGGATGTGTAATTGTATAGTATAGCCCATCTCTCTTTTTATTTGCCTGTGTTAGCCTGAAGAACAGCAGTTCCTGTGAGTAAAGCCCCAGGGAGATCACAAAAATGTGAGCTTGCAAACTCTGTGCATTTTGGCTGCTTTTTGTGTATTTACACTTTCATTTACTAGAATTGCAGCTATTGGGGGTTGAGGAAATGATGACTATTCAGGTGAACTGCAGTACTGTATTTTTATGCATTTATTTTGGAAATGGGAAAGTCTGGCTCCATCCCAAAGTCTCCTGGTTCCACCTAGAGGTGTGCATTTGGTTCGGCCAAATCAAAGAAACCTCCGAATCACCCCTGCTTCGGAAGTATACGGGAGCTGTATATGGCTCCCCGTATACTTCCAAATCGATATTCGGAAGTATACAGAACTCCATGGAAAAGGCAGGAAAGGAGCTTCTGCAGCCTCAGGGGAGCTGCTTGCCTCCTTTCCCACCTTTGGAAGCCTTTTCCCGCCTCTCCCATAGCCTCCCTGGAATCAGGGAGGTAGAGAGAGGGGAAGAGGAGCCCCAGCAGCCAATCCAAAGCATGCATTTGCAAAATGCATTGCAAATGCATGCTTTGCAGGGCTGTTATGTAGCTGATGGCTGGGCTAACCCCCCAGCCATCAGCAACATTGTTGTTCTTTTGTTTACTTGGGTATCCAAGTAAGCAGTGTTCTCTGGCCAATCACAGAGCAGTGGTATTTTTTGAAACTGCTCTGTGTAGGGTCAGAGAACATTTTTAAGGAGTCTGCCTGGCTGGACTCCATTCCATTGCTGCTGTGTTGGTGTGTTGGTGTGAGAGAGAGATTGTGCTGCGCTGGCCCTTGGCCTCAGCTGCTGCTGCTCTCTCTCAGCCTTGCCTGACCTGCCTGGAGAAGAGAAGACATCTAAGGTAAGACAATCTTGGGGTTCTTGTTTTTATTTTAGTTAGTAAAAGGACTTAATTACATCTGGTCGGTGTGGGGGTTGGTGTGTGGGCTGTGTGGGGTTGGTCACTTTCATGTTTTTATAGAGTTATTTTTGGAGTCTGAGGGTGCTTTCGGTTTGGCTAGGGCCACTAAATAGGCTGCCCCACTAATAAGGGTGTTTTTAAGAATTGTGTTTAAGAATTGTGTTGTTTGGGGCAAGGCTGGAGAGCTGGCATCTGTAGATTGCGTGTTCTGTGGCAGGGAAGCTGGCACCTGGGTGAGAGATCCAGAACCAGCATGCTTGTTGTGCTTGGCCAGCTCTCCCCATGTTGTTTGGGGCAGGGCTGGAGAGCTGGCATCTGTAGATTGTGTGTTCTGTGGCAGGGAAGCTGGCATCTGGGTGAGAGACCCAGAACCAGCATGCTTGTTGTGGCTGGCCAGCTCTCCCCATGTTGTTTGGGGCAGGGCTGGCGAGCTGGCATCTGGGTTTGCTGCAGCCAGGTCTGCAGAGCAGACCTTGAGCAGATTGTGTTTTGTGTGGCAGTGACGTTGGCAACTGGGTTTATATTGGTTCCAGGCCAGCAGGGTTCATAGAATAGATAGATGGATGTAGTGCATTTGGGTCCTATAGAGATTTTCTGGTGTGAAGTTAGGTTTGGCTTTGGGTGCCCCAGGAATGGGACTCCTGGCCCAATCTTTTTGGGACTTTGGGGTTTTGTAAGGGAGAGTCCCCTGCGAGTTCCCTGCAATTTTGGGGGCTCTCCCTCTAACCCCCTGCCCCCCCAGTAGCCTCTAATTATGCCCTATGTTGCCATTGATTTCAATGGCTCATAGGGTATAATGGTGGGAGAGGGGCACCCTCTTTGGGTGCCCCTGGAATGGGACCCCCTCAACCAATCTTTTTGGGACTTGGAGGGTTTGTAGGGGAGAGTCCCCTTCAGATCTCCTGCAAATTTGGGGGCTCTCCCTCAAACCCCCTCCCCTCCAGGCAGCTTCCAATATACCCTATTTTGCCATTGATTTCAATGGCCATAGGGTATAATGGGGCCGTATATTCGGAAATAGCTGCGCATCTATCTTATATACGGCTATTCTGAGTACTGGTATTCAGAAATATACGGTATTCTGAATTTTTTGGCCCCATATATTTCCAAATCCAATTTTTTCCAATTTTTTTTTTTTGCACACCCCTAGTTCCACCCCCAAAGTCCCCAGATATTTTCTGAATTAGACTTGGCAACCCTACTCTACATATATGTAAGGCTTTGAGGATAACTGTTTCAATGATTTGCACTTTCTTGATTGACTGCAAGCTGTAGCCACCAGGATTAAATACATTTGTGAGGTGTCTTGATCCTGAAGGATATAGGGTAGGACTTCCTCTCCTTCCTTCTTTCCTTTCTCCTGCCATGCTGTGCTCAAATTTTTCCATGTAGTCTGCACTCCCCTGCTTCCTTTGCTGCTCTCCAAACCGTATCCCTAGGACAAGCAAATCTACCTCAAGGTCCTCCTTCTGCTGTCTGTTTGCCTTGATGCTTTAACCTCCTTGTGCCACCAAATGCTCTTGTCTTGTCTGCCTCTTTCTGGTGCTTTAGTACTTCAGGCTAATTGACTGCAGTTCAGTGTGTGTTACTTTTTGGAATCTTTCCTGTCAATTCTCCCACAGACTTTAATGTTTAACATAGGTGCCTTTCTTTGTCTCCAAAGGGAGGTTTATTCTATCTGTCTGAAATTTGGCAATGTGAGTGTCCTTGAGGAATACTACAGTCATTCTGACTTTTGTCCAATTTGGATGGAAAACCATGAAGCAACAGACTTCAGAAAAGCAGGGGGGAGGCGTTATTCCATTAAAACTAATGGGAAATAAGAAGCAGAATTATGAAAATGAAATAGCTATAATGAAATAAACCACAAGGAAACAAAACCATATGGAACAACCCAACAATGAAACAGTCCCTTTTGGAATCAATAACAAAAATGAAACAAACTCCCATGCACAAGTCTACCATTTACATTGTATAGTTTACAATGTCAATGGTGCTAAAACAGCCAGATGCTTTTCGTCTTTAAATGTTTTCTCCTTTTAAACTTAAGAATGTCTGATAACTTGTCATATGGTTGTATCCACACTTGTGTTCATTCTTCTTTTAATTATCTGCATGACATTAAAGAATGGATGAAATATTCTTGTTATCTTGTATATCGAGTGAGTAATACGTAAGATAAGGCTGTGATTGACCTCCTAGAATCCGTATGGCCCATTTCTCAATCATTTTCAGCAGGGCCCAAGGTATCGATGAACATAAGAAGAACCCCACTGGATCAAATCAAAGGTCCAGTATTCTGCCTCCTTACAGTGGCCAGACACCCTTAGAAAGGTATCAAGCAAGACATGGAAGCCAAAGCTTTCCCTGGCTGTTGCTCCCTAGCAACTGGTATTCAGACTTTCAGTGGCTATGAACATGAAGATTCCATTTAGGTATCTAGTATTTTGTAGGTTCAACCAGATTATCCTGATAAACTTCTAAACATCAAATCAAGTAACTTTCTGCTCTCTATTTTTAAGCACGTTCTGGTTCTTACAACTCTAAAGAAGGGCATGGGATCCCTTGCTGAATGATAGGGTGGGGGGAACTCTGCCTGAGAATTTGGAGAGCTACTTCTAATCAGAGCAGACAGTTATGAGCTTGATAAACCAATGGTCTGTCTGCATAAGGTAGCTTCTTGGGTTCAAGTTGTAGTAGAACATACCAGACTACAAGCAGGACATATAAAAGCCAAAGCTTCAGCACCTTAAACATCTCCAGAAGTGACTGTTTCCTGGCTCCTGTCCTAACAATTTTTCTTCCCCAGTTCCCCAGTTCCTTTCTCTTTTCAGTATTTCAAACAGCCAAGTTCCTTCAAAATCCATAACATAATGTATAATAGATGGTTTGAATCTGCTTACTTTGCAGGATTTTGGCTATAGAATCAAAGTATTCATTTATGAAGAATCTTCAGTACTGTGACACAGAATATAAATGCCTTTTCTTCTTTTTCTCACAGCATATGATCTCTATGCCCTTTTCATGGTGTAGAAAAGCATTAGAAAAGAATGCAAATGAATACCAACATGTACTTCAGAATACCAACATATACTTCTTGGTAGATAATAGAAAGTGGGATTCAAAAATTCACTTTTCTTTTTGAAGGCTGTTTTTCCTTTAAAAATAAGTAAACATGAGATAATTACGATCTATTTTTCCTGGGTTTGGTGCCATAGCATTTCAGTAATGCAAATTATTTTAAATTACATGAAATGATTGAAATGTGGAGTTTAGTGTTAATCTAGGTCCTCATTAAATTAGAACTTCTATGGTTATTTCATTTCATTTGCTCAGGAGAAAGGCTTCTGAATGTAAACAGCTCTCTCTTTTTCTAGGCATGTATGTGTGCACACATGTGCATGCCTTCCAGGAGATTTTCCTGATGGTTCTTTGACTCTTGCCCTTCAGCTTACACCCCCAGCTGTGCCCAGACCTTAAGTACCTGAACAGCATCTTCCTACAATTCTCTCTCCTGATGAAGGCATCCTTGGCTACACCTAGTCCTTAAATACCTGTACAGGAGATAGACAAACACTCAGCTTTGATGTTACAAAGTGGCAGTCGTCTTCCCACAATTCTCCTTCCTACTGAAGACACCCCCAACTGTTTCGTTGCTCAGTCACACAGTCGAGTCCGACTCTTTGCGAACCCATGAACAAAGTCATGCCGGGCCCTCCTGTTTTCTACCATCCTCTGAAGTCTGCTCAAATTCATGTTAGTTACATCAGTGATGCTGTTACTTGTACCTCCAACCATAGCCAGCACTTAAATACCTGCACAGGAGAGATACACTCAGCCTGGATTGTTTTAAGCTAGTGATTTGAAACATTAGCATTCAGGAAAGGGTTTGTGCATTTATTTTGCATCAATTGTATGCTAAACTTACAACCCCATTAGATATTCTGCTGCACAAGTCATCTCCTCTGCAATCCTGAATTTACAGATAGGTTCATGGAGGATAGGTCTATCAGTGGCTACTAGCTATGATGACCGAGGGAAACCTCCACATTTGGAGGCAGAACCAGAAAACAGCAAGAGTCCAGTAGCACCATGAAGCCTAAGAACATCTGTGGCAAGGTATGAGCTTTCATGTGTCCCTGCTCACTTCTTAAATTAGCTTTCTTCATTGTCCAGCTTTAGTGAACAGTGACTCACAAAAGCTCATACCCTGCCACAAATTTTATTAATCTTTAAGGTGCTACTGAATCTTGCTCTTTCCATCGGGAAGACGTGGATGGCAAGTTGGAAACATTGGTGGATTCTCAAGCAGAGCTGGTGGCCAGGAGCAACCACTTCTCTTGGACAGGGATTTGGCCTCTTTCATCTGTGCTGAACAAAATCCTGTTTGGTTGAAACACTCGACATGTGGTTTCATATGAAGACAGTTCAGAAGCAGCAATTAATGCAGAATGTGACTTGTGTTCTTACAGGGGCACGTCACAAAGATGATATATTACCCCAGTTTTATGCAGAGCCTGTTTACTTCTGAATTGCTAATATGACCTTTAAAGATTCTAAATGGTCTAGTGTATGAGTGCATGCATGCATGTGTGTCTGTCGGTGCGTTTTCAAGACACTTCCAACTTACAGCAACCCTAAGAATTAATGTGCTCTAAACATCCTATTATTAACAGCCTTGTTCAGGTATTGCAAACTGAGGGTCATGACTTCCTTAACTGAGTCAATGCATCTCATTCATGTTAGATCTTCCTCTTTTCCTACTGCCTTCAACTTTGTCTAGCATTATTGTCTTTTCCAATGACTAATGTCTTCTCATAATGGGCCTAAAGTACTATAGCCTCAGTTTAGTCATTTTAGTTTCTAAGGAGATTTCAGACTTGATTTGGTCTACAACCAATTTATTTGTTGTTTTGGTAGTCCACATGATCTGTAAAATTCTCCTCCAATACCATTTTTCAATGGACTCTATTTTCTTCCTGTCAGGTTTTTTTCATTGTTCAGCTTTCACAACTGTACATAGTAATGGGGAACACCATGGTATGAATTAATTTTTTCTTGGTCACCAACAGCACAATCTTATACTTAAGAATCTTTTCTAGTTCCTTCATGACTGCCTTTCCCAGTCTCAGTCTCCTTCTGATTTCTGGGTGCTGTTTGCCTTTTTAATTGGACTTTCTGTCTGGCTGCTGAGTGTTACTGAGGTGTTGGGGTTTTTTTAAATTTTAAAGTGCCTTTATTTGTTGTATAAGCCTCTTCAAGTGGGAGTGGTGTAGAATGCAGTGGATAGGTAGATAAAAAAAATAGATAATAGATTCATGACAACAGAATGGCGAAAGAATCTTATCTGTACTGGGAAACAAAAAGAGATTCATATGGTGTGCAAGCACTTGCCCCTCCCCACTGTGTTAAGATTCAGATTCAGCCCTCCTGATGGTCACAGTGGGATTTACAGGATATTCTCGGGTTGTGTAGGTATGAAGAACTCAGGAGAGACTAAGCAGAAGTCTGAAGAGAGGCTGAGTAGCCTGGAGCAATATGTTTTGCAAGTTCCTCTAACCAGGGGGCTGTGTTAATGCTTTCAGTTTTTGTCCTTGAACAACAGCTAAGCAATACATATATACTGGGAATGCACAATACTAGAGAGGCCTCACTTGATATTATGCCTTACAATGTAATTTGTATCTTCCTCCTCTTTTTAAAAAATGGATTTCCAGCTATAAATGCACAAATATAATAAAAATATATTTATGCACATGAATACAATGGGTTGGATCCAGACAGTTTCCTCCTCCTTCTACAGCCACTATCCAACATGGATTTTGTACACACAGATCCCAGGGCTCCCAAGGCAAACCAGCAGAAATGTTAGGTTAGTGGCTGGGAGAGGAAAGACCAGATGGGCAAAGAGGTGGTAAGAAGGTAAAGGAATATGGATTAAAAGGATGGAGAATAAAGAGCAAGAATATTGGGGGTTGGGGATGGAGCAGAGCGAGAACAGGAAAGAGAGGGAAGATGGAACAGAAGGGGAGAAGCAGAGACCAGTCAAGATCGGAGAATGGGATTTCCCTCTCCCATGACTCCTTACAGCATCCCATTTTGTGTCATTTTCCTTCTTGAAAATAGGTTTGGAGATAGGTTTAATTTAGAATTCACACTTGAAATGCAGAATTGTGTCCTGACCCCTGCCATTTGAAATTTCACTCCAGTATCTCAGTGTTCATGGCCATTATTGGTGAAGTTTAAGCAAACCAAATGTCTACTATATCTATTACTTAAACTATACCAAAATGCCTCACTTCTTTCAGCCAGTGACACATGTGACAACACACAGCAATTTTATTGAGTCATAAGACAACCAAAAAATTATACCAAATAAGCAGTCTCTTTTGGTAGTCATGTTGTCAAGTTCTCTCTCTAAATTAAATATGCTTTTATCCCAGAAGAGGATGTAAATTAGTTCAACTAATAGAATTCTCAGACTTCAATAAAAAAAGAAAAGAAAGTTCCTAATTTTTCCTCCTCAGCACTTACCACAAAAGCTGACAATCCCATGATGCTTTGTTCTGTTACAATATGCATCCTGATATTCCTCTTCCTCATGAGAGTGTTCACTCAATATTTGACTTCCTGCCTGCTGCACAACGCTTAACCTGATTGTCCCAAATGAAATGCATAAGGACAATGGCTCTTTCTATTTACCTCTATGCTAATGTCTGCCATGTTGCACAAATTCTTTGTCTTCTACACTTACTCCTTTCCATAGTGTTGAAACTAAAATGGATTAAAAACATTAAACTCATCATGACCCATCCTCAAAGCCATTACTGTGTCAGCATCACCTATTGTTTCAACCTGGGAATCCATTCAGGTGCTCAGGAAAAACCCATCAATAGCCATTTCCATAGCTACAAGAGGGTCTATACCCCTCAAACCCCTATATAAACTGGGTTCAAATCACATTACGGTGTGCATTCTGAAGGACACCATTATAGTCTGTACCCCCTGTTACTCTTTGTAATTGGGCCTATGGAGTGTGTCACCCTGGTCATGCATGCTCTTTCTTCATTTTCCTGCTGAACGGATGTCTGCATTTCTGGCCAGGTAGTATTACCCTCTTCAACGATCCCTAAAATTCCCTATGGATCACCTCTATTTTTCCTAGCCTCTTCACTGTCTGTATTGCATTTTCTCTGTGTGTGATTGTACCTTTACAAATTTTTCCAGTAAACATTATAAAATATATTTTATGGAGTTTTTCTTTCTAAAACTGGACCTCTGTATCATTGAAGAAAAGATCCTTGTTTTAATTCGCTGTACCTAAACCTCCGTCTTTCTAATTTCCCCATCAAAAAGAGGAGATCCCAAGCATTTCCAGTAACAACACCAGGAGACCTGTGAGTTAGGCACACACCGGTAGTGGATCATCTGTCTGGAATACAAACAGCTCATGGGGGGGGGGGGGGGGAGGGGTACTAACACCACAATTACCAATCCTTCTGGACCTGGGAGATGGGTGATTCAATGTAGCAATCTCATACCACTGATGGTCTTAAAACTCCATGATCCAGTTTGGGAAATGTACTGGGAAACTATTAGGTGTTTTATCTGTGTTTCCAGACAATCTGACTAGCTAACTGATGCATACTTACCTATCTGCTGTTTGTTTTTTCTGTTCTGGGTACTTGCTGCCATCACCTTGCTAGCACTTGGACCTTGACATGATCCCTGACAGCAGGGTTCATTCCTCAGCATTCAGTCCTATCTGGAGACCCAGAATTGCCTGATATAGAACATGGCACCTTCCCCTGCTATGAAGCTGGATGTTTCACTCATTTCTTCCCCTGCAGATTCAGAAGAAAGACCGTCCCCACTCCCACCAGCATCCCTAGGCTCAAGGTCTCAGGAAACCAACAGTGAAATCATGCAGTCATGGCTTTTTGCTAGGCTCTGGACTTTTAAAGTTTTCAGGAAGCTATAGAAGGATATGAGCTTTGAACACAAAAAGTTGTGTTATACTGAGTCAGGCAATTGGTCTAGCAGGATCAGTATTGTCTACTCTGACGGGCAAAGGCCTCCAGATCTCACATAGAGGTCTGTCACTCCACCTATCATTTGTCCTTTTATTACAAGCAAGAGGTGCCAGGGATCAGATTGAGACCTTCTGCATGCAATGCAAATTTTCTACCACTGAGCCAAAGCCCTTCCTCTTGCCAAGCATCCTCAGCTATAGCAAACTTCATTTGGGTCAGATCAGTACTGGTTTAACAGTACCACTTGCTCACTCTTGCTTTCCCTGTCTCACATAGTAAGCCAGGTGCTCTCCTCTTATTTGTACAGCCAAGCCTCGCCTCACTTCCATATCAATATAGGTCATCACTTTGCTGCTTTGCAGAATCAGAATTCTCCCTTTGGAAGCAAGCGATGTACTAACTAGGCAAGTACTCTAGCTGAGAAGTACACAAGCAGTCAAGCAGCTGGTCAATCTGAGAATAGCTCAAGGCTGACCCCAAACTTCTAAATCTTAGGAGAGTGCTTAGAGTTCCAGGTAGAATACCCTGAGTCTTCCTGAGCTGATTGCTGCAATGCTCCCCTTTGACCATTTGCAGCATTGGCACTGAATGGCACTATCCAGCAGCTCCCTCCTGAAAATCTGCCATAGGGCTATAGAGGATAACATAACCCAAGGCCTTAGTTTGGAGTACGCAAAACCTTATACATATGGTCTGTTGGAACAAGAGCCACCAGGTACTCTCCCAGGGAATCAGATCCAACCCATTGACGTTATAGAATCACAGAATCATAGAGCTGGAAGGAACCTCCAGGGTCATCTAGTCCAACCCCCTGCACAATGCAGGAAACACACAAATACCTCCCCCTAAATTCACAGGATCTTCATTGCTGTCAGATGGCCATCTAGCCTCTGTTTAAAAACATCCAAGGAATGAGAGCCCACCACCTCCTGAGGAAGCCTGTTCCACTGAGGAACCACTCTAACAGTCAGGAAGTTCTTCCTAATGTTGAGCTGGAAACTCTTTTGATTTAATTTCAACCCATTGGTTCTGGTCCTACCTTCTGGGGCCATAGAAAACAATTCCACACCATCCTCTATATGACAGCCCTTCAAGTACTTGAATGTGGTGATCATATCACCTCTCAGTGGTTCATTGGTATCACCTCTCAATGGTTCATTTTGGTGTACTCTGTATTTGGTTAAGTGGTCATTGTCTACCTCAAACACTGTCATACATTGGGCAGATTTTGGTCTCACTGAGCATCACAGGATAGCAAAGCTTTGTCTCATGGGAAATGTGAGCATTATCAGGTACTATTTTTTTCCAGGTTGTATAAATGTTTTGGCAGAGTCACATTTCATTAGTGAATCATGCCAGTATAATGGATTATCAACTTTTCTCAGAAAATGAATAGGATGTCTAATATTTGCTGCTTCAATAATGCATTAACCAGATACACTTTAATCTATTAATTCAATAGCTTGTGATCATTGGGGCTATTGTGTAATGTGGTTGCTTAATTATAACAGGATGTGTAATGTGGTTATTTAATTATAACAGTTTTTCTTATTTCAAACTCAAGACTAAAGGATATTGAATTAATCAACCTTTAGCTGAGCTAATGGCAACAGATGAAATGCAAATATATGAATTATCAAAGTGCATTCTAAGAAGTGTTTATGGTTACAATTATAGCCGATTTGTACAATAAGAAGCAGGTGCTTTTTGTTATGAATTCCTGTCCAGTCATGGTTTTTGGTAGTTCAGGGGAGCTAGGATGGTGTAGCAGATAGAGATTTAGATGAGTAGTAGGGAGATGCAGGTTCAAATTTCTGCTGAGCATGAAACTGAAAGAGCAATTGTGGATTGAAGATGTTGGATTTATATCTCGCCCTATTCTCTCAGAGTGGTCACAGCCTCCTTTACCTTCCCCACACACACACAACAGACACCCTGTGAGGTAAGTGGGGCTGAGAGAGCGCTTACAGCAGCTGCCTTTTCAAGGACAACTCCTGAAAGAGCTTTGGCTGACCCAAGGCCATTCCAGCAGCTGCAAGTGGAGGAGTGGGGAATCAAACCCGGTTCTCCCAGATAAGAGTCCACGCACTGAACCACTACATCAAACTGGCTGTAATGTTTTTGTTTGTTTCTGTGAATGTTAAGGGGTCAGTAGGCCAGCATCTTTCTTTTCTGATTTTAATAAGAACATGTTGATTAGAAATTGTCTCCCTTCCTTCTCCCCTCCCCTCCCCCATCTTCCCCATCAGTTTCATTGTTTGTTTTCTTCATTCTTTGTTGCTTCTAATTGCTACTGCTGTGTGGGATTTTCAGACTAGCTTTTTCCTTGGATAATAGCAGTGTCATTTTAGTGTGATTACTGCATTTGTTTGTTTGGTGAGTGGCCTGTACTGATGCTTGGGGGAAGATTTCGAAGTGAGCTTTTTTCTATTGAATTTCTTCCTTAACTATCTTCTGAAGGCACTTCTGACTTTGCTATATCCAACTGTTCTTGAACTGAAGCTTTAATGGATGTGCCAGTGCAATCAGAAGAACATCAGGTCATGACCATAGAATTCTGAGCTACCTTGCCACCATTATCTCCCTTTTAGCCTGAAGCTAGTGACAATAATGCTGCAATTTTTTCCCCTGGTCTAGAAAGCCGAAGGAAAAAAATAAGCTTGACTGCTAATTTAAACTGGGGGGAGGGGAGTTTAAAAAGCATGAAGATGTTTACAAGGAAATGCTTAAATCAATGCCGTGCTTCTATGGATGTTGCTTAAGTTCCTGATGAGTCACAGATTATTTATGAACCTTTAAAACCAGAGCTGGGGAGAGCCAGCCAAAGATAGGGTTGCCAGGTCCAACTCAGGGAGGCTCGTAGTCAGGATTTTTCAAGTTGGCGGGCATTTTAATTTCTCAGGGGGCACTAATTAACAACACCTTCAGTTTGGTGTAGTGGTTAAGTGTGTGGACTCTTATCTGGGAGAACCAGATTTGATTCTCCACTCCTCACTTGCACCTGCTGGACTGGCCTTGGGTCAGCCATAGCTCTTGCAGGAGTTGTCCTTGAAAGGGCAGCTGCTGTGAGAGTCCTCTCAGCCCCACCCACCTCACAGGGTGTCTGTTGTGGGGAGAGAAGACATTGGAGATTGTAAGCCGCTCTGAGTCTCTGATTCAGAAAGAAGGGTGGGATATAAATCTGCAGTCTTCTTCTTCTTCAAATGACCACCCCCCGCCCCCCCCCCCATGGGTCAACTCACTGAGGCTGGTTACAATGCAGCTTTGGGAAACACAACTGTTATCTCCCTTTTTTGAGCTCATCTACAATGACATGACTGTTTTCAGTACCCAGCAACAACCAGTGTAATCATAACTGAAGGCTGTAGGAACCAGCACCTCAACTGTATATTTTTAACAAGCCTCAGAAAGATTCTTTCTCTCCCCGGTTCTCCATTTTTCTTCTGGGGAGATGTGAGTCCAACCACACTGGAAATGTGCTCCCAAGTCTTCCTTGCCCTCTCTTCCTGCTACTCTGGGTTGGGGGGACCTGAGTTGGGGGACCGCATTAGGAAGTCAGGACAGGACCCCCTGAAGCTATGGACCTGAACTCAGGGGATATCTGGAGACTTTGGGGTGGAGCCGGGAGACTCTGGGGGTGGAGCCAGGAGACTTTCTCATTCCCAGTAAATAAAAAAAATAAAAACACAGCGGTGCAGTTTCCCTGCACACAGTCTTCATTTCCTCCTCCTCTTTTTTGGCTTTTTGATCCCCAGCAACTGCTAAATGAAAGTGAACACACACTCACAAAGCAGTCAAAATAAACAGTTTACATGCCCACACTTTTGTGATCTCCCTGGGGCAATGGTGTAAATAGCTTTACTTACCACTGGAGTTGCTGAATGTAACAATCTGCTGTATTTCAACCAATTCAAGGAGAGGGAGGTCTAGGGGATAGAGTTTTACTCTATCCCATAATCAGGTTCTAGTTAACTCTTTACTATCCTTTTTTTGTTTACTATCTCTCTACTATCCCAAACAGCTTCTGAAAGGAAAAAGAACAAGAGGGACTGGACTCTCTCGCTTCCTCTCTCACACATGTGGCTCTGCCCCTTTGCCCTACCCCTCTGAAGCTTCCGTCTCACAGAGATTTAAAGGCACACACACACCTTCCAAAACAGAAGCAGTTTGCAAGCTTCTAATCCTGCCTGAGATCTAAAAACACATGGTGGCAATTGAGGTGGGGCTCCCCCCGCCCCCCAGCAGCCAGCTGGCTGGTGGCAGAGAGGAGTCTGCAAAACCAGGGCAACTGGCAAGTTTAGCCAAAGAGTAATGAATATCAGCCCACATTTGCTCTGAAAGAGGGGAGAAGCCAGCTTGACTAAGAGGAAACACTCCCAGGGATTCTATGCAGGGAACGAGGCCTATGTGGTTTGGGAAAACTAGGGTACTTGGTAGGCGGTGGGTAGAGAACTGGAAAGAAAATAGTTACAAGTAAGCTGAACAGAGTGTCTTTTTGTCTCAGTCTCATGATAGCCTTCCGGATTTAGGTTTCTTTCTTTGCTATTCTCAGCTGCGGTTTTACCGTCCATTGATTTCAAAGCAAATTCTATTTGAATTTATGGCTATCTTATGATACTGTGTTTTACTTATTTTGTTATTGATTTTTATCCTGTTTTGTTTATTGCTCATTGATATGTTTGTGGCCACTGCATGAACCTTGCAGATAAGAGAGTGGGGTATAAATTAATTAAAGTGGATGTATGAATTTAGATAGTTTCAACCTTGGTAATATTGCCACCATTCTGTTGTGTGTATAAACTGACATGATGGATCTGCACTCCACTTCTACTGATGAAGTGAACTCTGAGACATGAAAACATATGTTGGAATTGGGGTTGCTGGATTCAAGTTGGGAAATCCTGGAGACATGGGAATGGAGCCTAGTGAGAACAGGAACCTCGGTGGGGCACAATGCTATAGAGTCCATCATCCAAAGCATCCATTTTCTCCTGGGTGATCCCCAGGTCCCACCTGGAGGCTAGCATCCCAAGATGGAATACATTTTGTTGGTCTTTAAGTTGCTACTGAACTCCAATATTATTCCACTTGGAAAATTGCATGTTATGTACAGGAAAGAAGAAGAAGAATTGCAGATTTATACCCCGCCCTTCTATCTGAATCAGAGACTCAGAGCGGCTTACAATCTCCTTTATCTTCTCCCCCCACAACAGACACCCTGTGAGGTGGGTGGGGCTGAGAGGGCTCTCACAGCAGCTGCCCTTTCAAGGACAACTTCTGCCAGAGCTATGGCTGACCCAAGGCCATTCCAGCAGGTGCAAGTGGAGGAGTGGGGAATCAAATCCAGTTCTCCCAGTTAAGAGTCCACGCACTTAACCACTACACCAAACTGGCTCTCTACATGAATCCCACCACCACCATTCTCCACTTTGAATATTGATAGCAGACAAGCTTTGCATATCATATACTGTGATTTTCCCCTGGTTGCTCAAGAGTATTGACCCACTCAAATGCAGTAGCAGTTAACAATGGACAGGAACTGGTGCTTAACAGTCAACTCTCAGCTGCATCTGATAGCTGATCTGCAGCAGGACTTGCTATTTGACAATATTTGACTTTCTGGTTATATTCATCATATGCCAACTGGCTTCAGTCCTTATGTGTCTGTACATTTGACAAGTAACAAATCAATTTTTGACAGAGCCAGTTTGGTGTAGCGGTTAAGTGCAGGGACTCTTATCTGGGAGAACCAGGTTTAATTCCCCACTCCTCCACTTGCAGCTGCTGGAATGGCCTTGGGTCACCCATAGCTCATGCAGAGGTTGTCCTTGAAAGGGCAGCTTCTTGGGAGTGCTCTCTCAGCCCCACCTACTTCACAGGTTGTCTGTTGTGTGGGAGGAAGGTAAAGCAGATTGTAAGCCACTCAGACTCTGAGTGAAGGGCAGGGTATAAATCCAATATCTTCTTCTTTTTGCAACAGGGTTTATTATTTAATACTAATTTCATTAATTTATCAATTCCCAAAGTATTTCTTTGAATATACAATAAAGTACAAAAGTAAAATTTCAGGTTCAAACCCCAAATGTCAATTTTGCGAATCTGACATTGATTTTTTTTTAAGTATTGCAAAATTTGAAATTTTCCTGAATTTTGATTTTTCTCAACATTTTATTTCCACTCTATATTTTAGAGAATGTATATCTCTCCATAGACCTACAGCCTAAATGATTTTGCTACTGTGCATGCAATGGAGCTGCAATTCTTTAGCAATGTATCCACTTAACTACATTATATTCTATTATGCGCAATTACATTAAATAAACGCAAACGCCAAAATGCAACCAGGACAAGAAATTGACATATCAGATATTTTTCATGAGGATTTAAGCTTTGGCATCTCATCAGGCATAAATTGCTTTAATGGTTTGTTTGTTATACTAACACCTACAAAAGCAATATACTTCATTAATTTGCAGATTTATTAGCATATAAACATCAAAGCCGTCTGAAGGCTTGGGAGAATGTTGTGCACTATAGCATTTAAAAAGAAGATACTTTAATGGCATCTACATTCTGCTGAATAGAAAGCTGCTAAATTAGTCAGTTTGGATAGAAAGGTATCTAATTTTGTTCCTCATTGCTGCATGAGATAGGCATGTGGTAGGATTGCAAAATCAGCAACCGAGACATTCTGCTTTGTTTTCAAAGCCTGATATGCCCAGTGAATTAGTAAAGTGTTGTGATTCCTGACTCAAAATTGAGAGGGAGGGTCTCTGTCTATATCAGTAGGCATTGAGAGAAGCAGGGCAGAGTCTGGGACAACACTGTGCCCAGTGAGGGCATCAGACTTAATAATTATGGTATCTCATTGGTAGGTGCATTTGGACAGAAGGGCCATGGCTCTAGGGTAGAACACAGGCAGTAAGTGATGTAAAAGACCTCTGCCTGAGACCATGGACAGCCACTGCCAGCCAGAGTAGACAATACTGACTGACAGCCCAATGCTCTGATTTAGTGTGACAGTTTTATGTGTTCTGCTTCTGTGAGGATATCAAAATGTTAGCCTTGGTCTTTTCATACAAAGAAGCTGTATGCTACTTCGCTACAGCAAAGGCTTTTTCACATGTGCATCCTGTTTGTCCACACATGGCATCATGGCTTTCACAAGTTCCATTTCTGCATGTGTAGGACAGGAAAGGCTATT
This sequence comes from Heteronotia binoei, assembly GCF_032191835.1. Lineage (NCBI taxonomy): Eukaryota > Metazoa > Chordata > Lepidosauria > Squamata > Gekkonidae > Heteronotia > Heteronotia binoei. The sequence continues at coordinate 232,243,168 of NC_083223.1, forward strand.
CATTCTTCCTGGATTCTCTTTCCTGCCTGGCTTCTGGTCGTTCTCTGCTCCCCCTGTTCATTCCCTCTTGGTTGCTGCTGCCTCCTAGTCTTAAAAGAGCATCTCTTGTTGAAGAGCTACAACTTTATCACTCTTTTGTGCCATTGCCATTCAAAGGTGCTGCTCTGTGACTGCATTTCTTGTTTGCCTTTAGCCACTCCAGGGATTTACAGATCCACATACACACTCGGAGAACGGTGGGAATCAGACTAGCAACATCCAAATTAATAAAGAGTTCACAGAAACACACACCTATGTACATAGCAAACCTGAGCATGATCAAATGAAAAGTGATATAACTACAATCCACTGACCCTGTTTTTATTTATCCTTAGGCTAAAGGTACAGGTAGGTCCCTTCTCTTGGAGTTACAAGCATTCAGAAATGGTTCAGAGTTCTGTGTCATGAGTTCTCTGCCATTGTTTAGTTGTACCTGGTTATTGCTATCATTGAAATAGAAGCTAAGGTCTGAAAAAGCTGTGTGTCTGAAACAGTGGGCTAAGAAAAAAAGCAACAAACTCCCCAAAGACCTCCCCTTCTTGTGGTTTAGAGGCCTTGATATCTTTCATTCTTCTCCCTCTCTAACATTCTTCTTCCTTCCTAGCACTAACTCTCCTGACTCTTCTGTTCTCTTGACCATTTGCCTTTGAAGTCTTTGTAGTGGAGGTGTGTCTTTCACTATCCCTTTTGTTGTCTCAGGGGCTAAGTTATCGGCATTTTTAAAAGAGTTGGAGAGCTCTTCTGCTGGGAGATGAGTCATTCCGCTTCACTTTTCTCTTTGAATCCTATTAGCCAGGAAAAGGACACCTAGTAACCTCTGAGAACAGGCCCATTTATAGTAAACTTGGATGGTAATGTTGGGCTTGGGGCATTTCTTCACAACATTCATACATCTGTTTGTGTGAAAAAGCAAACACATGTTCACTTTACAAATGAAACCAGGGAGCAGTACCTGCATAAATATTGTGTTTAAATCTCAAATTCAACTGTACATGCATCTACTCTAAGAATTACTCATCATGTATAAGAAAAATCAAGTGTACGTTGTACACAAGCAAGAAGTCTCAGGATTCCTCACTTTCCATTGAGACCCAGGTCACTTTGGTTGCCAGATCTGTCTTTTATCTTCTTCGGCAGATCAGGCAACTGTTTCCTTATCTCACATCCCAGGATGTAGCTACAGTGATCCATACAATGGTCACGTCCAGGCTGGATAACTGTAACACAGGGCTACTGTTGAGCCTGATATGGAAATTGCAACTAGTGCAGAATGCGACAGTAACACCTGCTGACAGTGATGCCTACATGAGCACACATCCAGCCAGTGTTGTGCCAACTGCATTGGCTGCTGATCAAATACAAGATTCAATTCAAGGTTATGGTTTTGACCTTTAAAGCCCTATGCAGCCTGTGACTGTCATATCTGTGGGACTGTCTCTCCCCATATCAGCCCCAGAGAGCTTCTAGTGGTCTGTGGCTCTAGGGACATTTGCTTAGCCTCGACCAGGGTGAAAACTTTTTCATCCCTCACCCCAACCATGTGGAACATACGCCCACTCAGGATTAGGGCCCTGCATGACTTATTACAGTTCCTCAGGACCTGTAAAATGGAGCTGTTCTGCCAAGCTTTTGGCTGAGGTAGCAGATGTTCAACCATTCTGGACTCCCCTGTCCACAGCTTCCTCTCCAGTGCCTTCACTGCCTTTGTACATTATCTGGGCACTGGAGTCTCAGGGATACTTATTCTTGCCTTACATGGTTTTTTGCTGGAAAACTATTGATATTATTTATTGTTTTTTGTTGATGGTTTTATGCTGTTAGCTACCCTAAGCCCATTTTGGGGGCAGGGTATAAATTAGATAAATAAATGTGTTCACTATAACTCATTAATAGGGCCATAATCTCCATCTAAGAATGTCCAGTTCAGTGAAAAGATGATAATGATGTGAAAAAGAAAGAGGCAACATCAGTAATGAAAGGAAAGGGAAGAGTAACTGCATCTCACGAAGTGGTTCTCTTGGAGAATGCTGCCTTCCGTTGCTCAGTGGCACTGGAATCTGCTCAAAGGGGGAAACTTTGCCATTACCAGTGGGAATTGGGAAGTGGCTACAGAGGCACTTGAGCTGCCACCTGAGCAATGCACAGGAAGACAGCTGCTGGGGGTGGGGGGCAGAGTCCAGCACAGGCCAGTGATGTCAGCACCTGCACCCATACTGTTGCTAACCATTCAACTTCCAGGTGCCTGCACAGTGGGTAAGTAGTAGCCCCAGTAACAATACTGCTACTGCCTTACATCTCCATTTTCCCCATTCAATGGCAAAAGCTAGCAGTCCTCCAACCATACGGTTTTGATGTTGTTACAAGGAATTTGCTGCACCAAGATGTCAGTACTGTGCATTTGAAAGAGAGGAAAAGTTCTTTACACCAATCTGAATTGGCCCAAGATCGTGAAATATGTCTTTTCCTTCTTTATCTTCTAAAGAACTTAGTCATAGAGTAATAAAGTACTACTAGTTCCTCTCCACATCAGCAAACCACCCTGTCCTCTCCTTTGCTTAGTTTAATCTGCTCTTTTTGTCATGTTTATTGTCGTTTTATCCTAATGCTTTCTGGTTTCTTTATTCATTGGATGAGTTTGGTATCATTTTTCTATTTTATTTTTATCATCTTGTTTGAAAAATCTGTGTTAAAGGGCAGAATATACAATCCATCAGATATCTAACTGTGAACCTGACTCCCTTGCAGATCGATAGATACAAAGACTGAGGCCAGATACATACATTAAACCTTTCTGACAGATTTGGAGAGGAGAAGGAGATTGGATGTATACCCCACCCTTCACTTGAAATCTTGGAGTGGCTTACAATCTCCTTTCCCTTCCTCTCCCTACAATAGACACCCTGTGAGGTAGATAGAGCTGAGAGAGCTCTGAGAGAACTGCTCTTGAGAGAGCAGCTCTTTCAAGAACTGTGACTGACCCATGGTCACTCCACATGTTCATGTGGAAGAGTGGGGAATCAAACCCAGTTCTCCCAGATTAGAGTCTGCACACTTAATCACTACACCAAACTGGTTCTCTACACCAAACTGGCTACAGAGATGGTGGAGAAAATGGCAGTTTAGGAGGGTGGACTCTATGGCATCATCAGGGCCAGCCCGATGCCCTACACAGACCTGCTGCCTGGTGCCCCCCCAAAGCACCCCCATGGCTCCTCCCCTGCTGCTTCACGCCCCCTCCCCTCCCAGCCATGACTCCCTCCCCCCACCCCTGCACGGTGTCCCACCCGCCCCCCCAGCCCTCCCCGGTGTGCTGCTCACCTGCTCGCCACCACTAAAAGCGGCGGTGCTCCACTCGCTCACTCTCTTCCCCCTGCTCTCTAGCTAAAAGTAAGCTTTGCAGCCCGCGCCTGCCCATTTTGTTAAGAGACAAAATGCGCAGGCATGAGCTGAGAAGCCAGCAAAGCTCACTTTTAGCCGGCGAGCAGGGGGGAGGGAGCAAGCGGAGCGCCGCTGCTTTTAGTGGCGGCAAGCAGAGCACCGGGGGGGCATGGGCGGACGGGACACCATGCTGGGGGGGTGGGGGGCGGCAGCGGAGGGGAGGGAAGCAAGTTAAGCCTGGGGCACTGGGGGGGGGTGAGAGCCCAATTTGCCACCCCCCACCTCTTGGCACCCTAGGCAACCGCCTAGTTTTCCTAGTGGGGAAGTCAGCCCTTGGCATTATACCCTGCTGAGATCCCTCCCCTAGCTAAACCCTGACCTTCACATGCTCCACCCCCCAAATCTACAGATATTTCCCAAACCAGGGTTGGCAACCCTACCCTCTAATGATGACTCATCTTCCCATAGTATAGTCATTTAAACTTATCTCTGCGAGCTGGTGTGGTGTCCTCAGGGCCAGCCCTTCCACTAGGCAAATTAGGCATTTGTCTAGGGTCCCAGCCCTGGGGGGCACCAAATTAGGTGCCCCCCAACTTTTCTTTTGAAAAGGCTCTCTGCCAAGCACTAGCTAGGAATCCCAACTCAAGATGGCGCTGAGGATTCCTGCCGACACCATCTTGAGTAGGGACTCCTAGCCCTCTTTGCCTCTTTCCCCTCTTTCATTGCCTCCATTCACTCTTCCTCCAGCCAGATGGAGTTTCCCCACCCTTACCATGCCATGCAGACAGTAGGGCCCCTAAGCAAGAAGCAGCAGCAAGTGGCGGCAGGCACAGCAGGGGTGCACAGAATCCAGGGCTCCTCTCCCTGCCTTGCCCACGGTGGTCTTGCTCCGAAGCCCCAAATGCACTGGCAGAAAAGAAAGTGGTCCCGTCCCGCACCAATGCTCCAAGGGCAAAACAATTTGCTGACATTAGGAGTGTGTAATGTGAGCCAGGGACTGGCTTAGCAGCATGGCACTGACCATATGCGAGCTCACCTCCCCAGTGTTCAGCCCAGCAGCCACACTACCAGCAACCCACAGCTCCCCTCGCCCTGATCCCAGCTCAGCCTCGCAATGCTCCAGAGGGGACAGCAAGGTGAGGGGAGGGAGAGAAGAAAAAGTCAGATGCGTCCCCTCTTTTCACCCTGCCAAGTGCTTCCTGAGAGCTTCAGCATCGCTCTCAGAGGGTCATTACCTTGTTGTGTGGGCAGGGCAGTGCCACAGGGCAGTGCCGTGGAGGGGGCAGAAGGGTCGTGGGGGTGGCAGGGGGCAGTGAGTCTGCCTGGGGCACTGCACACCCTAGGGCCAGTCCTGCCTGTAGTGGTTAAGAGTGTTGTATGCTAATCTGGAGAACCAGGTTTGATTCCCCACTCCTCCCCATAACCCTAGCTGGGTGATCTTGGGTCAGTCACAGTTCTCTCAGAGCTCTCTCAGCCCCACCTACCTCACAGGGTGTCTGTTTTGGGGAGAGGAAGAGAAGGTGATTGTAAACTGTTCTGAGACTCCTTCAGGTAGTGAACAGCAGAGTATAAAAAACAACTCTTCTTTTCTGCTAACCATTCAAAGCTAAACCTAAAACTGACTCTAAAATTTGCAAATCTAATACATGCAGGTGCAAGAAGGCTGGACTACTCTTTTCTGCAAGAGTCAAAAGAACTGTAAAAATGTTGCATAACCGGGGGTCATTTTGTAGAAAAATAGGTGGTGGAACTCATACAGGGATTGTTATGCAGCTGCGCCCACTATTCAATGGACAAGGTGGGAAAAAGGAGCTGGAACTCTCAGAAAGGTTCAGAAGCTGTGCTCCTGTGAACTCCCGCTGAATCCCTGACACAGTCCTACAATCCTAGCATGTGCTTATCTGATCATTCTCTCAATTTTTTCCAGGGTTTTTTCTAATGCAAAACAACCCACTTTTCTGAATCAGACAAAAAAGTCAAGTGTATGATCCAAGGCATTTCAGATATGCTGGCGGAGAAATCTGCTCATATCTATGAGCTCTCCTTCTCTTGGATCATTTCTGAAACTCAAGAAACTGGAATGCTAATTGAAGCAAGTATACCCAGAACAATGTTTGAGTTCCTTCAGAAGAAAACTAAAGCTACCAAATATTGCTAATGCCTGATCTAGAAAATTACTTTGCTCAGGGATTTTAGAATGGTGAAAGACTAGGTATAGACCATGAGCTGCTAAATCATCCAGTAGAGTCCATGAATAAGATGATTAAGGGGTTGGGGCACCTTTCCTGTGAGGAAAGGGTGAAGAGTCAGGGACTTCTCCATTTAGAAAAGAGATGACTAAGAGGAACATGATAAAGGTTTATAAAATCATGTACAGGATAGAAAAATAAGACAGAGAAAATGTTTTCTTCCTCTCCCAAACTACAAGAACTTGAGGGCATCTAGCAAAGATGATGGGAAGCAGATTCAGGAGAGATAATAGGAAATACTTTACTCAAAAAAAATGTGGGATTTGCTGCCAAAGGGTGTAGTGATTGCCACAGGGATAAACAGGGTAATTGAGGGTATGTCTATTAGTGGCTACTAGCCATGGTGACTGAGGGGAGCCTTCACATTCCAAGACACCAATCCTCTGAATCCCAATGTTACCTCAGGAGGTGGTCCCCTAATTAGTTGGGGGAATTAGTTTAAAGGAGACAGAGTGAGAAGGAGTAATGAGATTTTCCACCTAGGTTTTTCCCTTAAAAGAACTCTCAAAATAAACCAGGCAGATGTTCAAACAGAAAGGTTTTTTATTAAAAAGAGAAAGAATAAGAATCAAACTAACACACTAAACACACACTCAGAGCTAGTTAAGGAAAGGCAAGGGGAAAAGCTATTTCCCAGTGTCAGAGGGAAAAGGTCCACAGAGGCAGCAGCAAAACTACTAGCTTTTCATGTAGAGAAAAGAGAGGAGAACCTATGGATTGAGGGTGTGGATATGGATCCAATAAAACACACACTACACTGGTGGCTAGGTGCTCTTGATATAGGGCAAAATGGCCCCTCAGGGGCAACCTGATATGATGCCCCCCAATACAATAACTTAATGCGTTTTCTAAAGTTCCAGAGCCTGATAACTCTGCAAGTACCTAGCAGGAAGGGCTAATTGTTTAGGTGAATATAATTAAGTTTGCTTAATTGTTGCTTAATTAGGGTAAATGAGTTCAGAGGGAGTAAGGTTGGACTTGATGGGATAAGTCCAAGAGTGAGTTAATACGTTTTGGGAGACCCGTTCTCCTAAATTATGTCACTCTCCAGGGCATGGAGGAGCAGTAGATAGTCCGCCACTCTGACTCACCTTCCAAAATACTTGCCCAGGCTTGTTCCTGACTGGCATCCATTTTGTTTCATTTGGGGCCAAGCAGTGTCCTGAACTCATGAATTTTGGGGTAACGTTTTAAAGTGTTTTATGGTTATTCTAGCTATAAATTGCCCCTCAGCAAGAGGACAGATCTGACTGCTAACACCAGGAGACAAGTAACATTGGGAAAGTCCTTGGTTTCTATGCCATGTTGTTGGCCATCCACAGTTACTGGTTGGCCAGTATGAAACACAGGATGCCAGACTAGATGGACCACTGGTCTGATCCAGCAGGGCTCTTCTTATGTTCTTATGCTGTTGTGTGTGCCTGCACTGACATATGTGAAACTGATGCAGCTTGACAATAAGAACAATTGAAAATGTAGCCTCATCATTGTCATCCACAAACTTTGCTAACACAGTTTTTAAATCAAAAGCCATTACAATCTATTGGAAAACTGTTAAACACTCAGAATGAGAGGCATAAACTACTGTTTTAAAAAGGCTTAGGCTATTTTAAGCAACTAAAATTCAATAAAACAGAAGGAATATGGTGTTGGTTGGATGGTTATGTTTTAATTTATATAAAGGAGATAAGAGTTTTAACTTATTGAGCAAAGGTGAATTATAAAAAAACCAGCTCCTCCAAAAATGCCTTGTTCAGGAGGGCATCTGGTGTTTCTACCCCTTCTCCCAACTGAATGCTGTTTTAATTGGTCCTGCTGAGTGCATATGGACTATAACTAAAAATATGTCTGGGCTTTATATTCTGATGGTGATTTTACTTTTCTTATATTTTTATATACTTTGTTTTTAGTTTAATTTTATACTGTAAGTTTCCTCAAATGCTGTTAAATACCGTAAGGGTGGGGTATAAAATTTAAAAATGCTTACCACTTGGAGAACTACCTATGAGAGCCAGTTTGGTATAATAGTTAAGAGCAGTGGACTCAAATCTGGAGAACAACATGCAGCAGCTAGGTGACCTTGGGCCAGTCACAGTTCTCTCAGAGCTCTCTCAGCCCACCTAATTCACAGGGTGTCTGTTCTAGAGAGAAGAAATTAAGGAGATTGTAAATTAATCTGAGATTCCAAGTGAAGGACAGGGTATAAATCCAGCTCTTCTTGTTCTTCTTCTACTTCTTCAGAAAGATAGAAGGAGAGGCTGAGGGCAAACCATCTCTTGAGAGTCATTCAGAGCAAGTTTGAAGATGAAAAGACACACTTTCTCTCCTTCTTGCACCTTTAGTAGCCAATTGAAGTTGACTGGATGATCCTATTACATGTATGTGAAGTTCACCCCACCCCATACACCCAGTGAAGTAAAATACAAACACATGAATCCATCTTATATCAAGAGGGGGTTAGATAAAAATATGGAGCAGAGGTCCATCAGTGGCTATTAGCCACAGTGTGTTGGACTGGATGGGCCATTGGCCTGATCCAACATGGCTTCTCTTATGTTCTTAAGCTGCATCCAGGGCTGGTGCCAGGGGCTGCCCCCTCCCTCCCTGGCAATTTAAATCACACAGAAGAACCCCAGGAGCAGATGCTGCCCTCCCCACCAGTGAAAGGTCCCCACCAATCAGCTGTTCAGCGGTACCTTTCATTAGTGTGGGGAGCACCAGCAGAAGCAGCCAGGCCAGTTTCCCTTTTCATTTAAAGAGCCCACTGACCAGCTGGTGGGTGAAGTCTTTAAATCATGCAGGGAGGTGTGCGGCTGCTTCTGCTGCCTCTTCCACATGATTTGGATCACCGGCAAGGGCAGGAGCTTGAGATCTGCCCCCGTTTGTAATTCAAATCACATGGGAGGGCTGGCAGAAGCAACCACAGTGTCATGGGTGCTGGGGACCCTGCAGAAGAAACCGAGCCTGCAGAGCCTGCAGAAGCAACTGTGCCTCTGCCACCTGCACCAGTGCCCCTGCCTCCTGCTGAAGAAGATCCAAGCCCCCCTGCCTCGCCCTCTCGGGTGGCTCGTGTGCGTGACCGCCTCCGTCAGGACCTCAGGGATCGGAGGAGGGCGGCACGCTCACAAGCAAGACGCTCCCTGAGCCCTGAGTGGTGAAAGGATTCTGGCCCTTCTAAGTGTGAGGATGCTTAAGTTTCGGCAGGATCCTGGCTGCTGCTCTGAGACAGCAATTAGCCCAAATGAGCAACAGGCAGCAGAGGGCTATATAGCTGTGGGCTTTGGGAGGAGGCTTTGTGGAAGCAACTAGTCACATACCTGACATCCTAGCATCCACTCCGGCTCTTGACTTTGGCTTTTGGATTCCTGACTTTGGCTTGGACCTCTGGACCCCCTGACTTCGGCTTCTGAACCTCTGACCTGTGATACCTGGATTGCGATTCTGTTTTGGCGCCTTGGACCCTCCTTGCTCACGAGTTGCTGACCTTGGACCGCCCCTGGACTTTGCCTGACTCAGCCCCAGCTCGTGACAGATTGCTTCCACCCACAACCAACACCCATTCCACAGGATGGATGCTGAAGCAAGTGGAACCACAGGACTACTGGCTGCGCTCCAAGCCCAGGTACAGCAGCTGACACAGGCAGTAGTACACTTGCAGCAACAACCTGTGGCCAGTGCTCCAGCCAAGTGCCCAGTTCCCCCACCTGACAGATTTGGGGGTGCTGTGGAAGAATTTCCTGCTTTCCTGGCACAGTGTCAGCTGTACTTTGAACTAAGAGCACGGGACTTCCCCAATGACAAGACGAAGGTGTGTTTTATCATTAGTCTGTTAAAGGGGCAGGCGGCCAAGTGGGCCACACCCCTACTGGTTGGGTCCTCTCCCCTACTGACTGATTACCAGGGGTTTGAGGCCCACCTGTCTGCTGCCTTCTCAAACCCAGTCCAAGCAGCCACAGCCAACCGGAAGATCAGGGCGCTGAAACAAGGCAAATCCTCAGTGGCTCAGTACGCCACCGAATTCAAGCTCCTGGCCCAAGACTTGGCATGGAATGAGGCTGCCCAGATGGACCAGTTTACCGAGGGGCTGGCAGAGGAAGTCCTGGATGAACTGGCCAGGGTGGAGTCGCCACCCACGCTCCAAGGACTTATCACCCTCTGCCTCCGCATTGATGGCCGCCTGGAAAGTCGCCGCCAAGCCAAGACCAGAGGGCGCCAGCTCCCTGCGCCGTGCCACTTGGCTCCTCGCCCATCCCCAGTTAGTACCAGAGCCGAGGAGGAGCCTATGCAGCTTGGAGCTGCTCGACCCCGCCTGACTCCAGAAGAAAAGGCCAGACGCCGCACGCAGAATCTGTGCCTTTACTGCGGTACGGCAGGCCACTATGCCTCTGGCTGCCCTGCTAAGCGTCGGATACCCGGACCCTCGTTGCCACCGCCGCCAAAAGAGCAGCCCCAGGCGTAAGTGGGCCCTCCAGCCTGGGGCGACTAGCTGGGTCCTCCGAACAGCAGACTGATACCCCGGGCCCGTTCCTGCTACCAGTCAAACTCCGTCTGCCTGATGAACGCTGGCTGTTCGTATATGCCATGCTGGACTCGGGAGCGGCCCACTGTTTTGTAGATGCCGCCTTTGTAAAGCAGCACCAGATACCAGTGCAGACAAAAGAGATTCCAACGCTGGTGGAGGCTATCGACGGCCGCCTCCTCCGTTCTGGCCCCATCACCCAGGAGACCTGCCCCATCACCTTCCACGTCCAGCAGCACCAAGAACAGCTGCAGTTTAATGTTGCCCGCATGCCTCGCTTCCCGCTGATTCTGGGCCTTTCCTGGCTGAAGCTGCACAACCCCATCGTGGACTGGGCCCAGCAGGAACTACGTTTCCGAGACCCATGCCCCCATCTGACTCCTCCCACCACTCTAGCAGCCGGCATCCCGAGTGGTGGTCCTCAGCTCCCTCAGAAGTATGCGGACTTCGCCGATGTCTTTGAAGAGACAGGAGCAGATCAGCTTCCCCCTCACCGACCCTATGACTGTGCCATTGATTTGGTACCTGGGGCACCACTCCCGGTGGGGCGTCTGTACCCGATGTCGGAGCCTGAGTTGGCAGCTCTGCGAGACTACCTGGACAAGAACCTGAAACGCGGATTCATCCGACCCTCAACCTCTCCCCTGTCTGCTCCAGTCCTCTTCGTGAAGAAGAAAAGTGGGGAGCTCCGGCTGTGCAATGACTACCGGGCCCTGAACAAGATCACCATCCGCGACCGGTACCCTCTACCACTGATCCCTGAACTCTTGGATCGCTTAAAGGGGGCCCAAATTTACACCAAGCTGGACCTCCGTGGAGCGTACAATTTGGTGCGCATACGGCCCGGAGACGATTGGAAGACCGCGTTTGGGACCCGATACGGGCAGTACGAGCACCTGGTGATGCCCTTCGGATTGACCAATGCCCCCGCTGTCTTCCAGAGGTTCATGAATGACATATTCCGGGACCTGCTCGACCGCTTCGTGATCATATACCTGGATGACATCTTAATTTACTCCCGCAATCCTGCCCAGCATGCCGAGCACGTCCGCCAGGTCCTGCAGCGCCTACGAGCCCATGGCCTCTACGCCAAGCTGGAGAAGTGCGACTTCGACCTGCGCTCTGTCGAGTTCCTTGGGCACATTGTGTCACCGCAGGGGATCCTCATGGACCCTAAAAAAGTAGAAGCGGTCCTGACCTGGCAGGCTCCTCAGAATCGCAAAGACCTGCAGCGGTTCCTTGGTTTTGCCAACTACTATCGGCAATTCATCCCGGCCTACGCATCCCTGACCACACCCCTGACTCAACTACTCCGCCCCAAAGAACCCTTCCGCTGGTCCCCAGAGGCCGATAACGCCTTCTCCACCCTGAAGACTCGCTTTGCCACCGGGCCACTCCTGAGATACCCTGACTCCCAGCTTCCCTTTACGGTGGAAGCTGATGCCTCCAACGTGGCCCTGGGAGCAGTGCTGTCCCAGCGCGAGGAGCCGTCCCAGCCACTACAGCCCTGCGCCTATTACTCGCGCCAGCTCACTGCTGCAGAGAGGAACTATACCATCTGGGAGAGGGAGTTGCTCGCGATCAAGGCGGCGTTTGAGGTTTGGCGACATTACCTCGAAGGGGCTCGCCACCCTGTTCAAGTGCTCACCGATCACCGGAACTTGGAACACCTCCAGACCACCCGCCGTCTCAACCAGCGCCAGATCCGGTGGTCCCTATTCTTCTCTCGCTTCGACTTCCGGATCTCCTACATCCCCCATACCCAGAACCGGAAAGCAGACGCGCTCTCCCGGAAACCGGAATACGCCCCTGCCTCAACTGAGACCACGCCCGCTGCTCCAATCCTGCCGCCCTCAGTATTTGCAGCCACCTCCACTTCACCAGCACTCGTGGAGGACATTCGGGCTAGCCAGGCCAATGATCCCTGGGTCCAGCAACACCTCCAGGCTCTCCAAGATGACCCAACAGGCGAGTTCACGACTCGAGGCAGCCTCTTGCTACACCGCGAACGCCTCTATGTGCCGGCCAGGCCCTTGCGGGCAGAAGTGCTACGCCTGACCCACGACTCGTTACCCGCCGGGCACTTTGGACAGCATAAGACCACCCACTTGCTGACAAGGGAATTCTGGTGGCCACGAGTTCGCGCTGATGTTGCCCGTTATGTCAGCTCCTGTGACGTCTGCCGACGGGCCAAAGACATCCCAGCCAAACCCTCAGGGTTGCTACAGCCCTTGCCCACATCTTCAGGACCCTGGGAGACCATCTCGATGGACTTCATCACGGAACTTCCGCGCTCCAAGGGTCAGACTTGTATCTGGGTGGTCGTCGACCTATTTACCAAGATGGCCCACTTTGTTCCGTGCCCGAAACTTCCCACAGCTCAGGAGACGGCCCAGCTTTACCTGCAACACATCTTTCGTCTGCACGGACTCCCAGCCCATCTGATCTCCGATCGGGGCCCTCAGTTCTCCTCTCGGTTCTGGCAAGCCCTCCATTCCAGCCTGGGTACTCGAGTGCACCTGTCCTCAGCCTACCACCCACAGACAGATGGCCAGACAGAGCGCACCAATGCCACGCTAGAGCAATATCTCCGCTGTTACACCTGTTACCAGCAGGATGACTGGACCACTCTATTGCCCCTAGCGGAGTTTGCATACAACAACGCGGTCCATTCATCCACCCAAATGACCCCGTTTGCTGCAACCTACGGGTACCACCCTCGGTTCTTCCCGGCAATCCTACCACCCACGAATGTCCCCGCCGTCGATGCCTACCTGCAAGAACTCCGCGCCAGCCAAGACTTGCTCCGAGAGCAGCTACAGCAGGCCAAGGAGGCATATAAACGGGCTGCGGACCGAAAGAGGCAAGAAGGTCCTCCAGTGCAGCCGGGGGATCAGGTGTGGCTCTCAACTCGCTACCTGCGCCGGCCTGGTCGGTCTCACAAGCTGGATGCACGGTTCATTGGACCGTACCCCGTCGTAGAACAAATAAACCCCGTCGCCTTCAGGCTCCAGTTGCCACCCCACCTCCGCATTCACCCTGTGTTCCACCGCTCCCTCCTTGTTCCAGCTGCACCCCCTGACCCAGCTCGGCCTCCTTCCCCACCACCGCCACCACCGGTGTTGGTGGATGACGAGGAAGAATATGAGGTGCGCCAGATTCTGGACTCCCGGTACCATCGTGGAGGCCTCCAGTACCTTGTGGACTGGGAGGGATACGGCCCAGAAGACCGGTCCTGGGAACCTGTGGACAATCTTCATGCCCCGGACTTGGTGCAACAATTCCACAGCGACCACCCCGACCTCCCAGGCCCCTCGACGGAGGGGGGCCCTGGGGGGGGGGATAGTGTCATGGGTGCTGGGGACCCTGCAGAAGAAACCGAGCCTGCAGAGCCTGCAGAAGCAACTGTGCCTCTGCCACCTGCACCAGTGCCCCTGCCTCCTGCTGAAGAAGATCCAAGCCCCCCTGCCTCGCCCTCTCGGGTGGCTCGTGTGCGTGACCGCCTCCGTCAGGACCTCAGGGATCGGAGGAGGGCGGCACGCTCACAAGCAAGACGCTCCCTGAGCCCTGAGTGGTGAAAGGATTCTGGCCCTTCTAAGTGTGAGGATGCTTAAGTTTCGGCAGGATCCTGGCTGCTGCTCTGAGACAGCAATTAGCCCAAATGAGCAACAGGCAGCAGAGGGCTATATAGCTGTGGGCTTTGGGAGGAGGCTTTGTGGAAGCAACTAGTCACATACCTGACATCCTAGCATCCACTCCGGCTCTTGACTTTGGCTTTTGGATTCCTGACTTTGGCTTGGACCTCTGGACCCCCTGACTTCGGCTTCTGAACCTCTGACCTGTGATACCTGGATTGCGATTCTGTTTTGGCGCCTTGGACCCTCCTTGCTCACGAGTTGCCGACCTTGGACCGCCCCTGGACTTTGCCTGACTCAGCCCCAGCTCGTGACACACAGCCTCCTCGTGCAATTTAAAGACCCCACTGAAGAGCTGGTCAATGGGTTCTTTAAATAGCATGGGGAGGCATGTGGCTGCTCCTTCCACTCTTCCCATGCAATCTGAATCATTGGCAGGAGCAGTCTTCAACCCACAGCTGCCTCGCCCCTACCAGCAACTCACTGGTGGGGAGGGCAGTGGATTCTCCTGGTAATTTAAATCACCCAGGAGGGAGGGGGTTGTCTCCACCCTCCCAGGGGGCATCCAATTCAGCGCCTCCACAGGGCCACTTTCATAGGTGGGAAAGATTGCCTAATGGGCACACCAGCCTTGGTCACATCATGGGTCCATGTAGCTCAGTGCTGTCCTTTCTAATTGGCAGAAGATCTCCCAGGTCTCAGGCAGAGGTCTTTCTTGGCCTTGACATCCTTTAGCAGGAGATGCTGGACATTGGATCTAGGACCTACTCTTCCCTTCTTCAGTTTATTGCCCTTGACTGCTTTGTGAATAGTTCAAGTTAAAAGATGTTGACTTGCTCAAATGAGCTCCACAGCTGAGCTATCATGAAACATGGATCTCGAGAGAGAGTATTGAAAATGAGCTGGTACTGAGGATTAGGTTTGGGACTGGTATAGTAGAAATGCCAAAGGCCATATTCTTTTCCCCCTCAGGCTGTGGCTGAACTCTGTAGCAACTGTTGACCGATTGCCACTGTGCCTATGTTCTGGAGCCAAAAATTCTACATCCAAACAATGTGATATATTAAGATATCTACAATAGTTGACACAAGAGGAATCAGGCTTTTTTCCCCTTCGTGTCTTGTTTTTGTTAGGCATAGTCTGGGCTTTTTTTGTAGAAAAAGCCCAGCAGGAGCTAATTTACATATTAGGCCACACCCCCTGATATCACCATTGTGTCACACAGGGCTTTTTGTAGAAAAAGCCCAGCAGGAAGTATTTTGCATATTAGGCCGTACCCCCTGACACCAAGCAAGCCAGAACTACATTCCTGTGCATTCCTGCTCAACAACAACAAAAGCCTGGGCATAGTCCAGAAGCAAGGACAACAGATTATTGCCAAAATAAAAAAAGAAACTCAGAGTCAAAATAGATGAGACATCAACCCCTCCCCTCCCCCAATATTTTTAAAATGAAGCCCTGAGGGAAGGAAATTATGTCCAGGGCTGGGGCATGGAAGGGGACCCTTGACTGTATGTGACAGTTAACAACAATATTGTTTATAATTTGACTCCCAACTAGCATAATTTCTCTGGACATAAACCATCCATTTGGGGGCTGTTATTTGCTCTGAAGGGAGGGAGACAGACAAAGAGAGGTGCCTGTTTTTATTCCCTTCTAGGGATTACAACACCATGAGAAAAAGAGTTCAAATCATGCAAGGGCATCACCAGACCTAAGCCATATAATTTCTTTTTCAGTAGATGAAAACCATCCCAGGACGGAATAAAGTTTCACTAATTCTGCTGAATACCACGCCACATTCCTTAATAGTTTTGCTGTTATTTATAGTAACACTAGTCTTGGTGTGACATGAGTGCAATCAACTAGTTATAGAATTCCCTTAAACTGTAATGCCCAGTTATCACATTATTAACTGCAGCAGGTTTTCTAATGAAAAACTGCTCTTTTGATGTTTGACAGAATTGAATAGCCAACTCACATGGTATTTCATATTTGACAGGTGGGTCTACCATGCAATAGAATTTAACATTAGACTGAACTTGACAATTGACAACAATATTGTTTAAAACTAGACGCTGTTTGAGCTGGCATGCTATGGTATAAATTGGATTTGATGATTGACAGCTGAAGAGAATTCATATTTGACTATTGCCCAGTGGTGACATCAGGAGTATGGCCTAATATGCAAATGAGTTCCTGGTGGGCTTTTTCTACCAAAAAAGACCAGCAGGAACTCATTTGCATATTAGGCCACACCCCTGGTGCCAAGCCAGCCGGAACTGTGTTCCTGAGTATTCCTGCTCAAAAAAAGCCCTACTATTGCCCAAATCAAAATAATCAAGATAAGTCAATATTTCTGTCATGTGTGAAGTGGGAAAGGAGGGAAAAATAGGCAGACTTGCAAGCTCTTCTCCTCCACCACAGAGGTCACCTAGAGACCTAGAGCAGGGAAAGACAGTGCAAGAGCCAAGGGAGCCACTGAAAAGAAAGACAGAATTAAAGAGGGCAGCACAGGGTTTCGTAGCTCTTGTAGGAGCTGTAGTTACTAACCTTGGTGTCAAGGCGAAGAGAGATGCATAATGATGCAAATGGGGACCAGTGATTTGTATGGTACATGTGTGTTTCCTTCTCCAGTGGTGCCAAAAAATAATTCCCTTTCCCCATCCTAGATCCAAGTGGGCAGCCATGTTGGTCTGCAGCAATAGAACAAAGTAGGAGTCAAGTTTCACCTTTAAGATCAACAAAGTTTTATTCAGAATGTAAGCTTTCACGTGCTAGAAGCACACTTCATCAGACAATAGGATGGACTGGCAAACAGTCTGTGCCCTGTCATCAGGTGGGAAATTCATGCTGAAATAGCTCTTACAGATTTCGAATTCGTGGTTTCTTCTCTCTTTCCACCACACATTTGACATCTGTAAGCATCTGTAAGAGCTATTTCAACATGAATGTCCCATCTGAAGACAGAGCACAGACTGTTTGCCATTCCTTCCTATTGTCTGATGAAGTGTGTTTCTAGCACACGAAAGCTCACATTCTGAATAAAACTTTGTTGATCTTAAAGGTGAAACTTGACTCCAACTTTGTTCCTTCCCTATTCTTTTAAAAAAGTCTCCTAGCATGGTTGTGTTGTGAAGTGCATACATATGTATTTTATCTTTCTGTACAAAGGAAGTATTATGAGTTTTAATAAAGATGTGTGCATATTTGTTTGTGTCTTGTGGCTCTCAAACATTTGTTCAAGTATTGTGACTCTCATACATTCTATGTGGCTCTTACATTAAGCAAGTTTGGCCACCCCTGGTATAAATTGTGAACAGAACTGCCTGTAATGTATTCATTCATTGGTTGGTAAGTAGTATAGCTCAGTGTTTCAGAGCAAGTGGTGATTGGTGGGAATGGTGTCCTCTGAGATTGCCTATCATATCTCAGCCACAGAATTCATTGTACAGATGACTTTCTCCAGAAGAGAATATGGTATAGTGGTCAGAGTGCTGGACTGGGGAAGTCTGGGTCAAATCCTCACTCAGCCACAAAACTCACTGAATGGCCTTGGACCAGTCACTCTGTCTCAGCCAAATTTGCCTTACAGAATTGTTGTAAGCATAAACTGAGGAAGTAAGAACCATGTAAGCTACCCTGAGCAATTTGGACAAAGAATGAGCTAAAAAATATACAAGATCAATCAATGGTTCTTTGAGTCTCAGTTTCACCATCTGCAATGTAGAGGTAAAGAATACTGGATTAATTACATTATTTCGAGAATGACAATGATAATTACATGAAGTGCTTTGAACACTTTGAATACTGAAAGCACTAACAAATGTTAAGTGTTACTAGTTATAAGTATCAGGGGATAATGCCTTGGACTTCTTCAGTTCAGGAACTTTTTCTCAACCTGAACTGTGTCAGAATGACAAGTACCTCTACAATGAAAGCTGAATGTGAACAAAATAATGCCAGCTGTGTTCACATTTCCTTTTTTTAAAAAAAAGTTGTTCCATTAAAGCATTTGTCTATTGAATTTTTTATTTAAACGTACTCGGGGCTGATGGTTTTCTCAAGTGGTATCTTTCATTGTCTGAGTCCTCAGATACTCTTGTATGTAACACTCTCCAGACCTTATTCTGTTCTCCACTCTTTTTGTATTATATACAAAACAAAAAGACTAAACATGGGAATTGTCGGAGGAAACAAAATTGTAATCTTGATTATACCAGGGTCTGTAATATTATTGTGGCTCACTGAAATTTAAAGTGGAAACTACCTTTTAAAAAGACAGTACGTTTTTAGTTGTAGCAATATTAGCTAATCATTATGAGGGATGGATATGAACCAACTGACAAACTAAAGTTCATCATGAATTTTAGGCCGTGGCTGAGTGGCTCAGACTGAGTGGACTGACACTGAATCCTGCGAAGACAGAGGTCCTTTGTTTGGGCCGTCGGGGACCGGGGGGGGGGGGAAATTCCCCTGCCAGCTTTTGACGGTGTACCGCTGAGGCCAGCGGACAGGGTCAGGAGCCTGCGGGTGCTATTGGAGCCGTCCCTAAAGATGGAGGCTCAGATAGCGGCCACTGCCAAGTCCGCATTTTTTCATCTTAGACGGGCAAGGCAGTTGGCCCCCTTCCTGGCCCCCGACGACCTAGCAACAGTGATCCATGCCATGGTCACCTCGAGGTTGGATTACTGCAATGCCCTCTACATGGGGCTGCCCCTGTGCCGGACCCGGAAATTGCAGCTAGTGCAGAATGCTGCGGCCCGGCTGTTACTGGGCCTCCCAAGGTGGGGGCACATCTGGCCGGGCCTTCGGGCTCTGCACTGGCTTCCAATAATATACCGAGTCCAGTACAAGGTGCTGGTCATCACCTTTAAAGCCCTATATGGCCTAGGACCTGCCTACCTGAGGGACCGTCTCTCCCCACACGTTCCCCAGAGAGTACTGAGGTCTGGCACTCAAAATCTGCTCACCATCCCCAGGCCCAAGGAAGTGCGTCTCAAGGCAACTAGAGACAGGGCCTTTTCCACAATGGCCCCTATGTGGTGGAACCAGCTACCGGAAGAGGTGAGGGCCCTGCGGGACCTTGCTCAGTTCCACAGGGCCTGTAAGACAACCCTCTTCCGGTTAGCCTATGCCTGATTAGATAATGTAGCTACCAGATTTTTGTGATTATACTGTATAGTTTTAATGTTTAATTTTAAGGTTTTTAGGTTTTAATTGTCTGATTTTAGATGTAATAACTTGCTCTGATTTTACTGTTTTATTGTTTTATTGTTGTTGTAAGCCGCCCTGAGCCACTTGTGGGAAGGGCGGGATAGAAGTCACCAAATAAAATAAAAAAATAAAAATAATAATTTTGGCCAGTTCGTGGTTCACAAAGCAATGGCCATGAACTGAACTGCCATGAACTTTCACAGATTTTGATGCCGTTTGTAGCAGTTTGTGAAGAGTAGAACGCAGGCATTTAAAACACTGCTTTCTGCTCTCTGTGAAAAGTTGTAGGAAACAGAAATCAGGAGTTTATATGGCTCTGAACCATTGCATCCCCTGCTTTCTACTCGCCACTGCATTTCATGGTGACTGGAAAGCAGCCAATGAAATGGCTCAGAGCTATTTAAAGCTCTGGTTTCTATTCCCATGGCTTTTCACAGGGAGCAGAAAGCAGGTGTTCAAATAGCTCCCAGTCATTTAACCAAACAACTGAGTGGCAGGGATCAGAAACAGCAAAAAGCTGTAGGAAGCAGAAACAGGGTTTTAAATGGCTCCCAATTATTTCACTCTTTGCATTTCTCTCACCAGAGCTCCCCGCTGCTCAGTTGTTTGGTTAAATGATTCAGAGCCATTTAAACTCCTGCTTTCTGTTCCCACAAAAGGCCATAGGAAGCAGAAAGTATAACTATACAAGTCAGTTTGGTTTGTGAACCAGTGTATTCGCTCATGATTTGGTTCATGGTTCAGCCATGAACTATGAACTGTTGTTAAAGCAAATTTCTCACCTCTTCATTCCCTCTTCTTTCAAGGCAACAAACTGCTGTTTCTAATATCTCATCTTGAGGGAATGGGGTTTTGTGTGGCAAAATAAACCACTATACATATGGAACTTTCACCAGGGTTAAAGCAACAGGCTATGGTGAGTGCTAACTATAGAGCACCAGGGTGCCCTCCTCTCCAGCCTCTGCTCCTCCAATTTACCTTGACAAGCTGCCATTATTCAAGTTGGAACCTCTTGGAGACCCTTCTTAACATGGAGCCAGCTTGATGCAGTGCAGGTATCTGATGGAGTCAGAGTTGGACATAGGGTTTGTAATATGAGGCAGTGAAGGGTGGCAGATCCCCTTCAAAGCAGCAGCTATTTCAGCCTGTCACTATCAGGGACAGGGAGGGAGAAGAAGACAGGGAAGGAGAAGGGGAAGATGCTAGGGAACTTCACCCAGAAGATATGCAAGACAGTAGTGGGAAGTGAAAAAGATAGCAGAAAGCTGGAAGAGGAGGCAGAACCAGCAACAGCACAGCAACACTACTTTCAATGGCCCCTGTGAACCAAACCACATCAAGAAGATATTGGATTTATATCCCTCCCTCCACTCCGAAGAGTCTCAGAGTGGCTCACAATCTCCTTTACCTTCCTCCCCCACAACAGACACCCTGTGAGGTGGGTGGGGCTGGAGAGGGCTCTCACGGCAGCTGCCCTTTCAAGGACAACCTCTGCCAGAGCTATGGCTGACCCAAGGCCATGCTAGCAGGTGCAAGTGGAGGAGTGGGGAATCAAACCCGGTTCTCCCAGATAAGAGTCCGCTCACTTAACCACTACACCAAACTGGCTCTCCACACCAAACTGGCTCTCCAGAGAGCACTTGCCAGCAGAAGTAACTGCCTCTTTCTCTTCCCCCTTGTTCTAGCCTCGGTCCAGGCTCCCAAATGAAGGCATGGCAAGTTGAATTTCAGAATCCTCAGAGGAAACAAGCAGTTTGAATGGCACCTTAAGGAAGGTTAGAAAGGGAGGGGGGCAGGGCGACGTGGGTAATGGCGGACGCCTGAAAGAGCTTCTCCCGACAAACTGTCCCTTCGCGCTCCCCCCGCTCCCACAGAACGCATCAATTTCACCTAGGCATGGGCAGACGCAGCGTTGGAACTCCTAAGGCTACCAAAAAATCGTCTTCTACTACTCAGCAGGTACTGACTTTCCCCCCAGCGAGCTCCGAAGTTCCCGCTCCCTCGCCTGGGCCTTCTCTTCCCCTGGGGAAAATGGCGTCTGACTCTCTCCTGAGCCCAGAAGAAAACTCCCCACTAACCTTCCAGTCCTTCCAAGCAGCCATGACCCGGCTGGAAGAGACTATTGGGGAGAAAATCTCCAAAGCAACAGCCCCTATTCACTCTGAACTTAAAAAAATAAACGAAACATTGGTGGCTGTTACTCAAACTGCGAATGCAGCTTTTGAAATGGCTACAATAGCACAGGAGGCAGTGGAGAGCCTCCAATGCTCTGATTTATGGCTTCATGAAAAGGTCCTATATCTGGACAATAAATTAAGGGCGGCAAATTTAAAATTCAGAGGGCTGCCTGAGCAGGCCGAAGAAAATCAAGAGATCAAGACCTTCATGGCGTCCTGGCTGGCTTCTGCCCTCCATCTCCAAGATGGCATTGCCCCCCTTATTGACTCTGCTTATCGTTTAGGTGCTTTACAACCTAACTCAAAAGACTTTCCACGTGATATTCTGACTACAATTCCAGACTCTAGGACCAGAACCTCAATTCTACAAAAAGCCCGGTCTGAAGAAGGCTTACTTTACGAAGGGAAAAAGATCCTTGTTCTGGCTGACCTTTCCCCAGAGACTTTGCAGCACAGAAAAGACATGAAACCCATCTTAAACTTACTGGCTGAACACAAGATCCGTTTTCGCTGGTCATCTCCTACCCAAATCTTGGTGGTTCACCAGGGTCTTCGTCTGACAGCCTTTGACTTTGCTTCTGGATGTGACCTTCTTACCCGCCTTCACATTGACCCGCCTTCAGCTACTGACCCAAACCTGGCGAATGGACTCCGACCATCTAACAAGCCATTTTTTTTCTAAACCAAGAAGACGACACTAGATGTACTCCATGTGGTCGACTAGCCTAATGTATATCCATATTTTTACTACAAACCCACTGTTAGCATCATGCCCTAGCTCTATTTTCACATTCTAAAACAGAGCGGGGGGAGGGGGAAAAATCTTTACTTTTAAAACTTCATTTGGTTGGGACAGTTGGGAGGTCCCTTTTTCTAGCCCTCCTCCTTTTGTTGTACTTTGACTGTTTAAGCAAAATTTCATTGTTCTCTACCCTGAGACAATGAACAGTTTAGAAAGTTTTGAGTTTTATTTAATGTTGTGTGTCTATTTTTTCTTTAGGAGGGAAAGCCATAGGCTGGAATGGTTCCTCCAGCTTGTTAGTTCTAACCACTTTTGGCCAGTTTTGCTAATTTTTAGTTGTGATTCATGTGTCAAATGGATCCCCCCAGCTAAACAATGGTCTTTAGAACCTTTGGCCGTTCAGAAACGTTTTATGAGGTTAAGTTTGAAGTATTCGGTTTATGCCTATGGCCTTGAACATTGGCTTATGTCCTTACTTCTAGTAGGTGTTGGCCTAAGGGTTTCATTGACTCCATATACTTTTGCCTTGAACTTCGTTTTTTCTACATCCACAGGTGTTGTTTATATTCTGCTAAAGGTGCACGTTGTTGTAATACAATGTTGGGTGTTACTTACCTGGTTATATCTTTTATATTTGGCTTTGAAGAAATTTAGTGCCTGGCTATTAGGCCCCCCAATGTTGCTTAAGCTTAAATTTTTACTACTTTACGATTGGTTATGGCTATGTCTGAGTTGAAATTAATCTCTCTTAATTGTAGAGGCCTTAATAATGTTATTAAGGCCAAAAGACTCTCCTCTGCATTAACAAAATTACAACCTGACCTTCTTTTTTTACAGGAAACCCATATTAAAAAGACAAACTCAAACATCCTTCATTCAAAATGGTTCCAAACACAGTTTATAGCTGCTGGCTCATCGAAGTCACGTGGCGTTGCTATTATACTATCTAGGAGAACTAGATTTGTCCTTTTGGCCCAAGAAGTTGACCCTCAGGGAAGATATATTTTCGTTAAGGGTATGCTTAATGATTCTTTATTTACTTTGGCTTCCCTATACACCCCCAACTCAGCACAACTTACCTTCATAAAGTCCACTTTATCTAGACTTGCCCTCTTCCAGGAGGGGGCAGTTGTTATAGGTGGTGATTTTAACCAGATAATTGACCCTATCTGGGATAGATCTTTCAAGTCACACCCCCCCACAACTGTTCCCTCCGCACCCCTGCAAACCATTTTTCAAAATTTTAATTTATGTGATATCTGGAGAATTCACAACCCTGGAGTTAAGGATTACACGTATTTTTCAGCTGTCCACAATATTTTTACAAGAATAGATTATTTCCTTATTTCTCCCTCTTTATTGAACCAAATTTCCCATACTAATATTGGCCTCAGAACTCTCTCTGACCACGCTTGGTTAGAGTGCACGTTAAGTACTGCCTCCCAGGATAAACCTTGTTATAATTGGTCATTGAATAGGTCACTTCTTTTAAATCAAGAATTTTGCACACAAATTGAGCAAGAGATCAATCTTTATTTTGAAAACAATTCTGAGTGCGGGGTCTCCGCCGACATTGTTTGGGATGCAATGAAGGCTGTTCTGCGAGGCAAGTGTATTTCTTTGAATTCAGCCTACAAAAAAAGAAAATTGGAGCTTAGTCAACATCTATTGGATAACATCAAATTATTAGAACAAAAGCATAAACAAACCTGTTCAAAAAAGATTTACCACAAACTCTTGTTAGAAAGGAAAAAGTTAGATCTAATGGAATCCTCTACCATCAGGAAGAACCTTCTTTTTTTAAAACAGAGGTATTGGTACAATCACCCTCGCTCATTGAAATTATTATCTTGGAAACTCAGAAAAGAACTAGGGGAGAGACAAATTAATGTTATCATGGATCACACTGGTAAAAGGCATTCTTCTAATAAAAAAATCCTAGACGTCTTCCATGATTATTTTCAAAAGTTGTATACTTCAACTAATCCTTCTCCTTCTTCAATAGATCACCTGTTACAGAACCAACCCATTCTTAATCGCCTATCACATGATCACCAACACTTTTTGGACTCTCCTATCTCCCCCATAGAGGTGCTTGACGCTATCAAATCTTCTAAGCCTAACAAAACACCAGGTAGGGATGGCCCAAAATTTATGAAGGTTATTGATTCCCTTTATTTGGACCCATCAGACTTTTTACAAGTTAATGGTCAACAGTCCTCTGCGTTCAGTCTGGAGAGAGGGACACGCCAAGGCTGTCCCCTCTCTCCGGTTTTATTTGCATTGGTTATTGAACCGTTCGCAAACCTGATTCATCTTTCTCCTGAAATCCCAGGCTTGTCGGTTCAAGGCTCCACATTTAAAATTAGCTTATTTGCCGATGACATAGTTTTATATATTTCAAATCCTCTGCAATCCTTAGACGCTATCTCCACTCTTTTAGACAGTTTTGGTAAACTTTCCAGACTCCAAGTCAATCATTCTAAATCTATTCTTTACCCAATCAATATTTTTCCTAACTCAAAGAAAGAAATATCCATCAAATACCCCTTCCATTGGGTTACCGAAAACTGGCCATATTTAGGGCTAAAAATCCCTTTAAATCTCTCCAATTTATTAAAGGCAAATTATAGTGCCACTTTATCAGACATTTCTATTACTTTGAAACAGTGGGACAAATTGCAACTGTCCTGGATGGAAAGAATCCAAACGGTCAAATCCTTTATTTTCCCATGTTTGTTATATCTGTTTCGGGCCCTTCCCATTGTGATACCTCAAAAGATGTTAAACTCCTGGCAACAAACCTTGACTTCCTTCATTTGGAAGTACAAAAAAGCCAGAATCAAACTAACTACTATTTGCAGATCTAGAGCAAAAGGAGGTCTGGCGGTCCCAGACATTACTCGCTACTACAAAGCTGTTATTCTCTCCCAAATGACCAAAATTTTATATCAACGCCCTCCCCCAGCATGGGCACTTATTGAAGAGGCCCATTTTACTCCCCTTAAATATTACGAACTATTATGGCTCAAGAAAAATGACCGTCCTTTGTGGCATTTTGTAAACCCATTTCTTAAGGCACTTCTTTCTACATGGGATTCAGAACGTTCTTACCTTGCCCCAGGTTTTTCTATCATTTCTTCGTTTATCGGTCAAAAATGGTTTCTCCCGGCCCAACTCCCCTCTTCTTTTAAAACTTGGCGAGACTCCTCAATTGTCTTCCTTTTTGACCTCCTTTCCTCTTCTAGGCAAATTCTACCCAAAGATAAATTAGACCAAAAATTACTAACCCCATTGCCTTGGTTCCAATATTTCCAAATTAGACATCTTCTCCAAGACACCCAACTAAAATCGTCACTTTCCCGCCCAACGACAGATTTTGAACATTTGATTCTCCATTTGCAAGATAACGTGCAGTCAAAGGGGCTTATTTCACGAATATATCGTATCCTTCTTACCAAATTGGAATCCTCACTTCCCTCTTACACGGCCCTTTGGCATAGGGACTGCGGGACCATACTTTCTCCAGACCAATGGGACTCTATCTGGGCTAGCGAAATTCTACACTCCAACATAATAAATATTTCACAACAGAACTTCAAACTTATGGCCCGTTGGTATCTTACTCCTACCCAACTTTCACATATGGTCACCTCGAACTCCCCTGATTGTTGGAGAGACTGTGGTCTCAAAGCCTCCTACATTCATTGCTGGTGGGATTGCCCCAAAATAAGACCCTTTTGGACTGCAATCTGCTCTCACCTTTCAACTTTATTGGATACCATAATTCCTGAAGACCCCACTGTGATACTTCTTAATCATTGGCCCGGTTCCAAATTGTCACCTTCGAAAAGATCTCTAATTGCCAAACTTTTAACAGCTGCAAAAACAACGGTAGCCCAATCTTGGAAAAACGCTAACAACTTGTCCCTTGATACCTGGCTCCTGAAAATTTGGGACCATATAGCAATGGACAAAATCCAGGCGACATTAGACACTATCGACCCCTACCAGGCTTATTCCAAGTACATAGCGACCTGGTTCCCTATCTTAGAAAAAATCGATAGTGATCCATTTTATATTAATTCTTACAACAAATCTAAATTATATAAAGATTTTTTGTGGCTATAATTTACTTTAATATATTTAACTATGTAAGCCTACTATTGGTTTTTCCCTTTTATTTTCTATGTTTAATGTGTGTTATTGTATTGGTTATTTTTATTAATGTATGTAACTTTTATACTTATCTATGATATGTTCATTTTCAGAATTTTCATTAATAAAATCATTTGAAATTAAAAAAAAAGGAAGGTTAGAAAAAGTGAATACCCCTGAAGTGACAACTGAAGTGACAAAGGGTCATTTTCTGGAAGGGACTGTGATGATGAGGGTAGCTCTGTTTGCCCTGTGAGATGCAGTGCTTCCTGGGGGGCCTGTTTGTGCTTATCCCCCCTCACCCCAGCCTTGAACATACCAAGGGAGAAGCAAAGATAAACATCCTTGGACCATAATAGACAGGTGAGGCACCAGCCTTGGTTACTGGCCTTGAACATACCAAGGGAGAAACAAAGACCATCTTTGGACCATAATAGCAAGGGCAGTCTGTCCACTAGGCAACCCTAGGCAGCTGCCTGGGGTGAACCCTAGGGGGTGCCAGTGAGGGCTTTCCCACCCACAGAGATGACAGAAATAGCCAGGCTCAGCCATGGCACAGCAGGGTGCCTGTACCTCAGAGCACACCACTAGGCTGCTGTCGCTCAGCCTTGAGCATCAGATGTGGGAGACGGAGCAACAGCAGCCTGGTTGTGTGCACTCTAAGGTGCAGCTGTTGTGCTGTACAGCCACTGCACTCACCCTCACCAGGGGTAGGAGAGCCAGTTTGGTGTAGTGGTTAAGTGTGTGGACTCTTATCTGGGAGAACCGGGTTTGATTCCCCACTCCTCCACTTGCACCTGCTGTAATGGCCTTGGGTCAGCCATAGCTCTGGCAGAGGTTGTCCTTGAAAGGGCAGCTGCTGTGAGAGCCCTCTCCAGCCCCACCCACCTCACAGGGTGTCTGTTGTGGGGGAGGAAGGTAAAGGAGATTGTGAGCCGCTCTGAGACTCTTCGGAGTGGAGGGCGGGATATAAATCCAATATCTTCTTCTTCTTCTTCTTCTTATCTATGGCACCAGCCGTGCATTGCCACCCTAGAGCTGCCACTGCAGGTGAGGCCCCAGCCTTGTGATACCACACTATTAAAGAATGGTCCATAACGTTACATGAATAAAAAGTCTGTGCTCATTCCTGCCCTACTGTTGTTTATGCCCTACACTGATGACAGTAAGAGGTTGCTCACAGAAACTTTTCTGGTATCATGAGATCGGTCTGGGCCATCCTGTAAAACACATTTAAGTGTTACACCCGCACCAGCATTCCATAGATATAGAGAGAGAGGTAGGGAACTGTACATATTATAATGCTCCCAACAATATCCATAGCCATTGCTGAGCCCACAGCCAGCACTTACTCATAAATGTAATTTTAATGAATCAGCATCTCTTAAAAAAGAGCTGTGCTTTCCACAATCACAACAGCCCTTTTAAAGCCAATGGAAATGCAATAAACTGAGTTAGTGCGATCTAGCTCACACATTTTTAGCCTCTGGCTCACACATTTTTGTCTTAGCTTTGGAAAAATGACCCCAGAGCAAACTAACTTATTCAGTAGTTCACAAGTTTAATGCCAGTAACTCACAAAGTAGAATTTTTGCTCACAAGACTTCACAGCTTAGAGGGAGCAATGGTTGCAAAACCTGCCCATTCCTGAAATGTTGATTGCCAAACAGCTAACACATGAAACTTCCTTATGCCAACCAAATCAAGTTATAGGTCTACCTAGCTTAGGGTTGTCAATTTTGTCATACAGCAGTTCTTTACTAATATCAAAGAAACAGATCTTTATCAGTTTCAAAGGAAAAGTGAACAATCTTTCTCAGCACTTGCAACTCAAATGGAAATGTCAGAAGTTGGATCTTGTGCTTCCTGCCTGCAATGCAGATCCTCTACCACATAGCCACTGGCTCTTGTAGCCACCTTATGTTGCAAAAGCAACAAAGGGAATTGTGGCTGGATACTCAACAAATGCCTTGCATTTTACTTTGGATTTGTTAAAAGATGTTTCTCCTCCTTCTCCTTCTTTCCTGATGAAGAGCCTCTGGTCACTCACACGTTTAACAATGTCCCTACCATGATCATTTACCCATAGCCA
This sequence comes from Heteronotia binoei, assembly GCF_032191835.1. NCBI lineage: Eukaryota > Metazoa > Chordata > Lepidosauria > Squamata > Gekkonidae > Heteronotia > Heteronotia binoei. Next base: position 232,271,374 of record NC_083223.1, read on the forward strand.
TGCATCCCATGGTCTCTGGCCACTCTCAAACTGATTCTCTGTGAACTGCACTGGCTGTCGCTTGAGTTCTAAGTCAGGTTTAAGGTCTTGGTTTTGATCTCCAAGGCCCTGAGCAGCAAGGGACCAACATACCTGTGGGACCACCTCTCCCCATATGTCCCTCGAATGACCTTAAGATAGGCTGATCAATGTCAACTGGTAGTCCCCAGTCCCAAAGACATCTGTCTAGTTTCTACTAGAACCAGGGCCTTTTCAGCTCTGGCACCTACAGTAGATCAGAGCTTTGTGAGATCTATTGCAATTCTGCAGGGCCTGTAAAATGGAGCTCTTCCGCCAGGTCTTTCAGTGAGATCCGGAAATCTGACTTCATCCACCCCTACTTCTGTATATTGGCCAGACCTGCCTTTTACTGCTTATTGTGTGGAACTTTTGTGATATCAGCCGATATTAGCATGTTTTGAGCAGATCTATGGAATATAGCTATCTTGTGTTTAATCAATGCTGTTGAACTGTAATGTATTATTCTGATGTTTTTTAAGATTTTATGAATTAATGTATATGTTTTTAGTTGTTACCCACCCTAAGTCTGTCTTGGTGGGATGAGTGGGATATAAATCCCATTAATAAAATAAAATAAATAATATCTGTATCATGAGTCCTGACCTGTCACCATGCTTCTCATGCATTTGGTCTCCATTCAACATTTTTAAAGACAACAAATAAAATTAATATGACAAACATAAGATGACAGTTCACATTTAAACAATATATGGCAGCATAATTATATGTCTAGCAATTAAATGACAATCACATCAAGTTTATTTAACATTCTTTGTAGATAATGTCAACATCCATCAGTGCATTTTGTACTCCTAATTGGAGAATGTGCATTTTTTATTTTTAGAAATATAGCAATTATCTATCTATATCGAGATTCGTCCAGCTCTTTCTTTCAATCTGATTATCAAAATAAATATGTAAATAGTTCCAGAGCTGGTAGGAGGATGTATAAGTACACTGTTCACTTTCTGTATAGCTAGAAGAAATGGTATCAGAGCTGTCAGTCAGTGTGGTGATGGCAAATTTATTTATTTATTTATTACTTTAGTCTTCTATCCTGCCCTCCCCGCAGGCAGACTCAGGGCAGCTGACAGTCAATTCAAAAACATTTACAATTGCAATTTAAAATGATAAAATAACAATTTAAAATAAACTTTAAGGTGCTGTTCAATTTCAGTATAGACGGGATCTTTCTTTCTTCTGGTAGTGATCCTATAATGATTGTAGTTCCTCAGCAGTGTAGGGTGGCAGTCCTCTTCCAGTTTAAGTGTTGAAGGCCTGTCAAAATAATTCAGTTTTGCAGGCCCTGCAGAATTGAGAAAGATCCCGCAGGAGGCCATAAGGGCATTCCACATTTCTGGTGCTGCCACTGAGAAGGCCCTAGCCCGTGTGGAACACAGTCTGGCCTACCTTGGTCTGGGGATAGATAGTAGGTTTTGCATCCCTGAACGCAGTGCTCTCTGGGGAACATATGGAGAAAGGTGGTCTAGTAGGTATGCAGGCCCTTGACCATATAGGGCTTTAAAGGTCAATAACAACACCTTGAAATGGACTCAGAAAATAATAGGTAGCCAGTGCAGCTCTATTAGCAATGGTTGAATGTGCTCCCGTTAAGGGAGCCCCATTAACAACCGTGCTGCACTAGCTGAAGTTTCCATGTCAGGGTCAAGGGTAGCCCCATGTAGAGAGCATTACAATGATCTATTCTCGAGGTGACTGTAGCATGGATCACCATTGCTAAGTCGTCATGCTCCAGAAAAGGGGCCAGCTGCCATACCCATCGATGATGAAGAACAAAGCCCTGATCACCCAGGCAAAGGCTCACCTTTCAATGATTAAGAGTAGGTGGCCTTTGATGCAGATAGTTTGGTCCACTTTGTTGCCTTGCATTCTGTGGCAGAACATGGGCAATCCTAGATGTTTGGACCAGCTCTGACACAAAGTGAACAGGCAGCTGAAAGTGGCTAGGGAGGGTGCTTTGGGTTGATTTCTGCTACACCCCAGAATATGGGTTGAGCTCACCAACCTGTATAGGGCTGATGGGGTGCATTTGTTGGACAAGGACAATGACATATTTTTGGAAGACTTGCAGCAAGGGATTTGGGCAGTGTTGAGTTGCCCGGTGAGCACAAAGGCCTAAGCAGAGGCTTGGCCTTAGCAGTGGCAGTTCAGTGCAGGTTAGGATGCAAATCCAGTGAGCACCATAGGCATATTTCTTTGGGGCTAAGGGGTCTGCCAGGAACAGCCCTTAGGTTTTACTGCTCAGGGCTTGGAATGGAGATAGCCTATGGGGCTGCCCTAGATAGGCTCCTCCCTGCAACTTTTATGACTTTGGTAGGGCTGCCAAGCTCCCGCCGGGGGCAGGGGATGCCCCAGTATGATGGGCCCCAACCCTCTGGTATGGAGCAGGCTGCTGGGGGGATCCCCACCCCCAAAGAGCCCCATCATCATGTGACATGCCATGCATGATGATGTCACCCATAAATGACATCATTATGCAGGGCATGTCATGCCAGGGATGCTCTAGGATGTATGGTAAAAACTCTGTGGTACCATAGTGGCAGAGGGACTTCACAACCCTAGGCTTTGGGTGAGTGCAAATTTCTTCGAGTTACTTGAAAATTCTCCTTCTGTTCCTCTGTGTAAGTCCTCTGTTAGCAGTTCTTTGGCCAATTGCTTAGCCTGTTCCTCTGCTGTAATTATTTTTCTTCCTTTTGGTGAACCTACCTCTATTGCAAATGGTATTGTCCAACAATATTTTATTTATTTCTTTTGTAAAATCTGTCTCAAAAGGTTGAAATTTTTCCTTTTCTTTAACATGCTTGTTGGTAAATCCTGAAAAATCTTCACTTCTTTCCCCACAATGTTCAGTGGGAGGGACGGTGGCTCAGTGGTAAAGCATCTGCTTGGGAAGCAGAAGGTCCCAGGTTCAATCCCTGACATCTCCCCCCCCCCCCAAAAAAAAAGGGTCCAGGCAAATAGGTGTGAAAAACCTCAGCTTGAGACCCTGGAGAGCCACTGCCAGTTTGAGAAGACAATACTGACTTTGATGGGCCAAGGGTCTGATTCAGTATAAGGCAGCTTCATATGTTCATATATGTTCAGTGGTTATTCCCTTTAGTTCTTTAGTATTGTGTCTTGTGTTTTCTTGTTCAATGTCAGGAAAGTCTTCTTCTACCTTCAAATAATTCTGAAGTAAATCTTGAAAGCTTTATTTCAAATTTGGCCTCCCAAAGTCCTTTGGAATTCCTCTAAAATGCAGATCATTAGATCTGTATTGTGTTTCCAGGATTTCAATTCTTTGTTCTGCCTTCTCAACCCAAAGATCCTACCTTTCAAAAAAAGATTTTCATCTGGTGCCCAAATCTTGTGTCATAGTTGGCATTCTTTAGTCAAGTCACCTCCAGGAGTAGGTAGGCAGACAGTTGATATAGGCAAAAAAATAGTCCTTGTCCCATATCAATCTGCCTACCATCTGAAACTACCTTAAAATGTTGCCACATGTCAATCTAGTCCAGTATTGTACATTTAGATTAGCTCTCCAGCTCTCAGGCTAAAATCTTTGTTAGACAAGAAGCCAAAACTTCCTTTAAAATAGAGATCATTTTATCCATTTGTGGACTGACTGGTTGATGCTGCATGGTGCTTTGCAAAGAAATTATCAGAAGGCAGATCTTTGTTCCCAAGTATACAATCTAAATTTGATGGGGCTGGGAGGAGTAACAGGGATGGAAGAAAGATGGAGGTGAAGGTAAAGAGGGAAAGAATATACATTAAGCTTATCTGGATATGCCAACACTAAAGGACAAGGATGAAGAGAGAATGAGAGAATGGTGAGCTGAGAATGGTGGCACAGAGGTCACAGGCGGGATTGTATTGGAATATGAGAGCAGGAATATAGGCAAAGGCAAAGCTGTGCAATGTTTTTGAGGGTAAGGACTACATAAGAACATAAGAGAAGCCATGTTGGATCAGGCCAATGGCCCATCCAGTTCAACACTCTGTGTCACACAGTGGCCAATATATGTTCGCGTGTATACACACACACACACACACACACAGATATATATATATATATATATATATATATACTGTGGCTAATAGCCACTGATGGACCTCTGCTCCATATTTTGATCCAATCCCCTCTTAAAGCTGGCTATGCTTGTAGCCGCCACCTCCTGTGGCGGTGAATTCCACAAGTTAATCACCCTTTGGGTGAAGAAGTACTTCCTTTTATCCGTTTTAACCTGACTGCTCAGCAATTTCATTGAATGCCCATGAGTTCTTGTATTGTGAGAAAGGGAGAAAAGTACTTCTCACAATAATCTTGCAAACCTCTATCATGTCACCCCGCAGTCAATGTTTCTCCAAGCTAAAGAGCCCCAAGCGTTTTTACCTTTCTTCATAGGGAAAGTGTTCCAAACCTTTAATCATTCTAGTTACCCTTTTCTGTACTTTTTCCAATGCTATAATATCCATTTTGAGGTGTGGTAACCAGAACTGTACACAGTATTCCAAATGAGACCGCACCATATATTTATACAGGGGCATTATGATACAGCCTGATTTATTTTCAATTCCCTACCTAATAATTCCCAGCATGGCATTGGCCTTTTTTATTGCAATCGCACACTGTCTCGACATTTTTAGTGAGTTCTCTATCACGACCCCAAGATCTCTCTCCTGGTCAGTCTCTGCCAGTTCACACCCCATCAACTTGTATTTGTAGCTGGGATTCTTGGCCCCAATGTGCATTACTTTGCACTTGGTCACATTGAACTTCATCTGCCACGTTGACGCCCACTCACCCAGCCTCAACAGATCCCTTTGGAGTGCTTCACAATCCTCTCTGGTTTTCACCACCCTGAACAATTTAGTATCATCTGCAAACTTGGCCACTTCATTGCTTACTCCCAACTCCAGATCATTAATGAACAAGTTAAAGAGCATGCGACCCAGTACTGAGCCCTGTGGCACTCCACTGCTTACCGTCCTCCACTGCGAAGACTGCCCATTTATACTCACTCTCTGCTTCCTATTAATTAGCCAGTTTTTGATCCACAAGAGGACCTGTCCTTTTACTCCATAACTCTTGAGCTTATTAAGGAGCCTTTGATGAGGAACTTTATCAAAAGCTTTCTGGAAGTCAAGGTAAACAACATCTTTTGGGTCTCCTTTGTCCACATGTTTGTTCACTCGCTCAAAGAAATGTAACAGGTTAGTGAGGCAAGATCTTCCCTTACAGAACCCATGCGGAGTCTTCCTCAATAACCAGTGTTCATCAATATGCCTACTCATTCTGTCCTTCATAATGCTTTCTACCAACTTTCCCGGTATTGAAGTCAGACTGACTGGCCTGTAATTTCCCAGATCTTCTCTGGAACCCTTTTTAAAGATGGGGGTGACATTTGCTACCTTCCAGTCCGCAGGAACGGAGGCAGATTTCAATGAAAGATTACATATTTTTGTCAGGAGATCCACAAGTTCAACTTTGAGTTATTTCAGAACTCTTGGATGTATGCCATCCGCACCTGGTGACATATTGGTTTTTAATTCGTCAATCAGTTGTAGGACTTCCTCTCTTGTCACCTCAATCTGACTCAGGTCTTTCAACACCCCTTCCAAAATTAATGGTTTTGGAGTGAGCAAACACTTCTCATCTTCCACAGTGAAGACTGAGGCAAAAAATGCATTCAGCTTCTCAGCCATTTCCCTATCCTTCAATAATCCTTTTACCCCTTGGCCTTCCGAGGGCCCCACTGCCTCCCTGGCTGGTTTCCTGCTTCTAATATATTTGAAGAAATTTTTATTGTTAGTCTTTATGTTGTTTTGCAATATGCTCCTTATAGTCCCTTTTTGTCTGCCTGGTCACAGTCTTGCATTTGATTTGCCACTGCCTGCGTTCCCTTTTATGAATCTCACTTGGACTAGCTTTCCACTGCTTAAAGGAGTCCTTCTTAGCTTTTACAGCTTCCATTACTTTGTTTGTTAACCATGCAGGCCTTTTCTTATACCTGTTTGTGCCTTTCCTAACTTGTGGTATATATTTTATCTGAGCTTCTAGGGTTGTAGTTTTAAATAGCCTCCAAGCTTCCCCAAGGGTTTTGACTGTATTTACCTTTCCTTTCAGTTTCCTCTTCACATGCCTCCTCATCTCAGAGAATTTACCCCTTTTAAAGTTAAACGTCGTTGTGCTGGTCTTTTGAGGCACCTCTCTATTTATACAAATGGTGAAATCAATAACGTTATAGTCACTGCTCCCAAGCAGTGCAATCACTTTTACATCTCTCACCAAGTCTTGGGCATTACTTAGGACCAAATCCAGGATTGCCCCACCCGTGGTAGGTTCTGTGACCATCTGCTCCATAGCACAGTCATTGGGAGCATCTAGAAACTCAATCTCTTTCTCTCGACCTGAACGCATATTGACCTAATCAATCTGCAGGTAGTTAAAATCACCTATTACGACATAGTTTTTACATTTAGCCGCTATCTTTAATCCTTCTATCATATTATAATCGTCCTCTTACTTTTGATTTGGTGGGCAACAACAAACTCCCATAGTTAAATTTCCTTTTGGGCCCTCTATTTCGACCCAAAGCATTTCAAGAAGGGAATCTAATGCTTTGACCTCAGTCTTACTGGACTGTATACCCTCTCTGACATACAGAGCCACCCCACCTCCAACCCTTCCCTCCCTATCCTTCTGATATAATTTATATCCAGGAATCACCGTGTCCTACTGATTCTCCTCATTCCACCAAGTTTCTGAAATTCCCACAATGTCTATGTTTTTCCCCAACACTAAACATTCCAACTCACCAATTTTACATCAAACACTTCTAGCATTTGTATACAAACATCTATAATTTTCCAGGCAAGTTAGGCCCTCAACCTTCCTTCTGCTGCCTCAAGACTTTGGCAGACACTCCATACTGTTTGTCACCATCTCAGTGGACAACTCTGATCCATTACCCGGTGGAAAAGTAACAGCTAACCCTTCATCTCTTTGAGATGAGTCCTCCCGAACCAGAGACATTTCATCTCCTGTTGGCTTTCCCCCAAGATTTAGTTTAAAAACTGCTCTGTCACCTTTTTAATTTTAAGTGCCAGCAGCTTGGTTCCATCTGGGGACAAGTGGAGACCGTCTCTTTTGGACAGTTCCCACTTGTTCCAGAAAGCATCCCAGTGCCTAACAAACTTAAACCCTTCCTCCCTACACCATCATCTCATCACACATTGAGACTTCTAATTTGTGCCTGTCTCTCCTGCCCTGCACATGGAACAGGTAGCACTTCTGAGAAGGCTACCTTGGAGGTCCTGGCCTTAAGTCTCCTGCCTAGCAGCCTAAATATTTCCTCCAGGACCTCACGACTGCATTTCCCCACATCGTTGGTGCCAACATGCACCACAACCACTGGCTCCTCCCCAGCACTGTCTATAAGCCTATCTACAACACGCATAATGTCTGCTACCTTCGCACCAGGCAGGCAAGTCACCATACGGTCAGTACGCGGTTTTGCCACACAGCTGTCTACTACCAACTGCCAAGACCCCCCCCCCCCCACCTCCCTGCCCAGGGATGGTTCCTTGGAGCAAAAGGATACCTGCTCACCAACTGAAGAAGAGGTCCCTTCTGAGGGCGCATCCCCCTTATCCTCAGCATGGTGTCCTGTTCCCTCTCGGCCCTCATGCTCCCTGGCAGCAACAGGGCTGCCACGTTCAGAGTGGGGCTCATCTAATACATTCCCAAGAGTCTTCTCCGAGTGCCTAACTGACTGTCTCTGCTTCTCCAGGTCAGTCACCTCAGCCTCAAGTGTATGAACTCATTCCCTGAGTACCAGGAGCTCCTTGCATCGAGCACACACCCAAGACTTCTGTCCTGTGGCAGATAGTCATACATGTGACACTCAGTGCAAAACACTGGAAAGCCACCCACCCCCCCACCCCCCCGCTGGCATTCTACCTTCATGATAGCTTTTTAAAAATATGCAGTCCCCTTTTAAATCCTGTTTGTTTATGTAGGGTCTAGAGTTGTTTCTGGAGGGTCTACTTACCTTATTGGGAACACAAGGACAATAGGGATCTGGGTTCCTGGTCCTTACACAGCCCCCAGGCTAAGAGCCACAGGCCAAGAGCGCTTTAGCTGTCGCCCTTCGGCTCGCACCAAAGGCTCGCGCCTCTGGCAAGGCGCAGCTTAATAATGCAAAGAGGGTGGGGCCTCAGTCTGTCCCAGGAACACAGCCACTCCTAATCAATCAACAACAATCACCTTCAGCCCACTCAAACCAAACAAACAGCCGTTCCCCAGCAACCACAAACTCAGAATTTTCAGCAATCACACAGTCACACAAATTCAGAAATTCTCAGCAACTCCCCCAGCTGTTTAGAAAGCCAAACCTCACCCTTATAACACTTCTTATCTGCTCTCTCTCAGAGCTCTCTGAAATGACTAGAACATATAGGAAACTGAACCAGAACCAAGGCAGGGGCACTGCCATTCAATTATTGGTCCTCGTATCAGACGGATGTCTGTTCCCATATGAAATAAAATTAAAATGGAAAACAGTATTCTTAGGGGGTGAGCAATGTGGTGGTCAAGTTTCTGGATGATGCCAAATTAATCAGAATGGTGGAAACCCAAACAATTTGTGAAGAGCTTCAAAACAATTTCTCTAGATTGGATAGGTGGATGAGATGTGGCAAATGAAGTCCAATGTAGGTGAGCACAAGGTGATGCACAATGAAGCAAAAAAAAAAAAAACACCCTGATTTTAAATATGTGTGGATGGGGTCTGGCTTGAACTGGAGGTGTAGGGTCTCTTGCTTTTCTAAAATGGCTTTACAAAATCCATGGAAGGGTTTTAGTGGGAAGGGGACTCAGAAACCTAGGAGAGTAATTGATGGAATCTACTGTACTTACACAGAAGCATCTCCTGCTGTTCCCTGGAGTGAAATTTTACCACAAAACCATCAAGCTTCTTATAGATTTGAATTAACTTCAGTCAGATCTATTCTAGTGACCATTATCCAAGTATGGCCTTTATTCCTTCAAAATATCCATTCTTCTAGACTGACAGATGGTTTTAATAAGCAACAATGAAAAATATTTTTACAGTTCTGGCTGTGCAAGAAGAAATATGATGCTAACAGAAGCGGTTAGAGGTCACACCTCAGTGAAGTCTGAATGCTACTTGTGCTACATGCATATAAATAAGGAGATTAGCTTTGTTTTCTTTCCTTGCTCCTTTTCTTTACCGATTGTCTACCCGTCTTGAACCATATTAACAAAGAGCATTGATAATCTTCCCCTTTAGATCCTCCATATATATGACAATTATTGTGGTACCAAACATCCACTGGCACCTTTAACCATGCAAACTCAAATTGTGGCATACTTTTGAATGATGTTTATGCATGTGGTACATTGTTTAAATATATTTCTAGGGACAACTTTCACACATAATTCAGTTCTGTATAACGGCTGCCATTAACAGTACAATCTTAAAAGCATTACCTTCCAGCACGGGAGCCATAGCTCAGTGGTAGAGACCACCTGTGTAGCATTCAAAAGGCTTCAGATTCAGTCCTCAGCAGCCGCAATTTAAAGGATCAGGTAGAAGGTGATGAGATCTTGGAGAGCAGCTGCTGTCTGAGTAGACAACATTGACCATAATAGACCAATAGTCTCTGAAACAGTATAAGGCTGTTTCATGTATTCACAGTATGAGCCTTGCTGAAACAGATGAAAGGTTCATCTAGTCCAACATTCTCTCTCTAAATGGCCAGCCAGATCTCTGGGAAATCCACAATCAGGGAACCCATTTGATTACCCTCCAGAATTTGGTCATCAGAGCCAGGATAGACACAGGGAGGCTTGTGGGGACCTATTGTTAAGCCAATTGCCCTAAAAATAGGATTTTGGGAAATTTGGAGAGGAGGGCAATCTGCCTTTTAGCGAGATCAAAGACCTATTTATACAGAAGGTGTCTGCTTTGGAAGTTACCCAATAACGAGATAGTATAATATAATAATAAAATGGGGTTATTATGAAATAAAGGCAAACATACAAGGGTATAAAGTCACACAACACACATATAGTCCTAATAAAAATAGGGTAGAAATAGACACGGGTAAACACAAGGATTGACAAACAGGGTAATAATTACCTATCGTAGTCTTCGAGGAAGGCTCCAATGGCGACGAAAAAGGAGATGGGGGATGGACCCTCAACTGATCAGGTATCGGGGGTGTATCTAACAGCAGAGTATGTAGTACTGTCACATGCACACGTGTGGGGAGTTGGGTCAGAGCTTATAAAGACTACCTTGAGTCCTTAGGAGTTAGGAGGTGTGGGGGCGGATGACAGGTGGTCAGCTGGTACATGACCTCAGAAAAAAGGGGATGCTCCGAAGTGACCATAGGGCTGGATTTGTGCAGTGGGCAGTCTATTTGGGGCACCTGATTGGATGCCCATATCCAGCCAATGAGCGGACCTGGTCCCGTTTTCCTGATTGGATTTCCAGGTAACAATGAGCAGGGAGAAGGCTCCAGGGTGACAGCTGAAGGGATTAAAACAAACTATCCAAACTTATCTAAAAGGGCCAAATTGGTACCTAAGGTGACACCCAATTTATACAAAGAACTCTGGTTCTAGATGAAGCTGTTCTTCCACTTCTTTACTTCTCTGCTGGCACCATCTTTTGTCTTGGGTTCCGTTGGACAAAAGCTTAAGCAGTCTGGCAAGATTCACATCTCAGATAAGCTTGATTGCCTTATGCAAAAGTAACAGCTGTTGAATACGTGAGCCTCTCGCTTCGCTGTCATGGAGTCTGGCACTGCAGGAAGATGGTCACTGATGATGTTAGCCTACCAACATAGCTTTCGTGGTCAAGGCTGGAAACTGCTTGCCCGGACAGTTCCTGGCAGTGCAACTTCTTCCACTGCGACAGCTGAGATGGTGCAAGCACGGAGCGGTTGGAAACCCATCTGTACTTCTGGCTAGCACTCTTCCAGAGATATAGAGTGCTGTTGTAATGCTGAGGCTGTTAGTATTCACATAAGTCTCTTATAAACTGGTAGATAAAACCTACGTTTCACAGCAGATGTGTATGAGTTGAATCTCCAGGCACCCTGGCAACCAAATGGGTGATTATGATGTCCGTATATAACTGAAATTAGGGGTCTCTCACTCACACTATGTCTCCCTCAGCAACATTCCATGCCCCTTTCTTGAATACTCAGCTTTCCTTTTTAACAAACTAATACTGCTGGAGATACAAAGAAAGGAAGCATGCAGGGCTCAGTAAGAGGCCAACTTATTTCAGCTTTCCAGTGTTCTGGCCAATGTGCAAAGGCACTGGGATAACTGACAACTAGTTACTTATTTATATTTAATTCTGGCTGTTCTACATAAAGTACAGCTTGCCTGGATAATCCAGCATTCTGTGTCTAGTAATGATCAATCAAATGTTGGTGGACTTGCCAGAAAGAGGGGAAGAAGGCTACAGCCTTTCAAGGAAGTCTTAAGCATGGCTGCCCTGGGCCATGCACTAGGAGGAGCCCTCAGGCTAGTGGTAAATCACAGAGGGGACTACCATCTGCTAACCACTGCCCTAATTGTCACCATGCCTCCTCACACCATTGCCATTCCAGCCTGCCTTCACCCCTCACAGTCCACCTTTCCTGCTATGTTGAATCAGCTGTAGGGCAGTGGGAGTCAGAAGGAATTCTAACCACCTAATTGTCCACCAGTACTGCTGAACTGCCTGATTATTATCTACTCTACACAAACACACACACATATACACAGCGTGAGAGGCACTGGCAGGGTTGGATGGGAAGGAATGAAGAAAGGCTGGGAGCAGAGTGTAGAGCTGTAGTGGCACCATCATCAGTCAGCAGCAGCAGCAATCAGAAAGGCAAGGACAGAGGCAGGCTCTGAGAAAAGTAAAACGGTGGCATGCACTTCATGGAAAGGCAATGGAGCACACAGGAGCATCAGGGCAATCAGAGAGCCAAGGACAGAGACTGAGGTACCCTGCCTGGCAAATTTCCTCACCACCTGGGCAAGGAAAGAGTGGCAGTGGTACCCTAACCAGCAAAGCCCCTTGCTCACAGACAGAAAGATGACACTCCACCTAGTGAAGTCCCATGTGGCTCATTAGACAAGCAGTCTGGGGGCCAGGACAGGGCTCTCAGGAATGATTCTAAGGCCTCATCCTTGAGTTCTGCCTGGGGGCTCAGAATCACAAAGACTGCCACTACAACCTCCCTCCAGTGACGTCTTGGGGGTGGAAAGTGATGTGCCACCTTGAGTCCATGTGAGAAAAGCCTTTCCCAAAACCTGAGACTAGGGATGCCTAGGACTGAACCTGTAACTTTCTATATGCAGAGCATGATGTGTGTTGTGTCTAAACCACAGCCCCTTCCTATCTCAAACTAGGTTTGCTACTTTAGGTTTGCTGCTTAAAGCTTCACATGCCCAGTTTTCAGCTTGTATTGCTGAAGCTAAAGATCACAGTTTAAGAACCCAGATCACAGTTTAAGAACACAGTCTCTTCCCACACACACGCACTGCCTTTTGATACAGGATATTAAGAACATAAGAGAAGCCTTGTTGGATCAGGCCAACATCCAGTCCAACACTTTGTCACACAAAAAACCAGATGCCATCAGGAGGTCCACCAATGGGGCCAGGACACTAGAAGCCCTCCCACTGTTGCCCCCACCCCCAGCACCAAAAATACAGAGATCACTTACCCCAAACAGAGAGTTCCATCTATACCTTGTGGCTAATATCCACTAATGGACCTCTGCTCCATAGGTTTATCCAATCCCCTCTTGAAGCCATCTATGCTTGTAGCTGCCACCACCTCCTGTGGCAGTGAATTCTATTTGTTATTATTTTTATTTATTTATTTACATTATTTATCGTCAGCCTTTCTCATATGGATTCAAGGTGGATTACACATTGCGAGTCAGTTCATTCAACAAACTGGGATCATTATATTAGCCCGTAATGTGCTGAGGATGGCTTTCTTCCTCTGCTTTTTTAAGTTATTGTGACTAATATTGCCAAGATTAAGCACAAATCCTATGAACAATTTCTGTGCACATCAGAGAGTCTCTGCCCTGGAGCATGCTCCTTCTTGTGATAGCATTTCCATCTGTGCAAAGTTAGTGGTTTCCAATTAGCACTTGCACAAACAGAAGTACTTGTACATGAGAAAGCATGTGCCATGGAAGAGACTTTCTAGCACACTCAGAACTTGTTGAAAAGCTCCGAACCATACTTTTAAGGTTTCAAATCAAGAATAGTGTTGAGGTCAACAAAAAAACCCAAGGAAAAACTTAAATCCTCTAGAGTCTTGAACATTCCATGGACACAAGATTGTTACCTTGGAATGTCTGCTATTGTACATAGTTTTCTAGATAAAAATCACAGACATATTAATCTTCAGGGAAAAACAGAGTGGATCCCCACAAACTGTATTTTTATGTGCCAATACATGCACGGAGTGAATCCATTTTCCTGAGCTGATATCTACTGTTTAAGTACCACTTTGGTGACAAATGCTTAATATATAGCTCTATTTCTTTCTATCGCAATCTAATCCAGAATTGGTACATTTAGCCTATAAAAGCTTCATGGTTACAGATTCCATCCAATGCTATAAATTTGCTAGGATCATATATGATGAAGAGAACTTTTCAGATGCAACAATGAAGGGGGAAGAGAGTTCAAGAAACCCCAGCACTTTGCAAAATTCATGACATACCATTCTGGAAGGATATTGCTAGCTGCTGGTTAACAGCTGCACTATAAGAAGACCTCACTCATAATAACTCTCAGTTGGAATGGCAGCATAGATATATGCTGATCTCTTGGAGATGTAATGGACAAGATAAAATACAAAGGTTACCCTGGAGGGCAGGCTCAGTGGAAGAGAGAACCGGCTAAAATCAGAAAACAATAACATTAAAACAATAGCAAACAAAAGCCTCTCTGTAATACCTACTGAGGGGGGAAAGGGCAGTGCTAAATAAAATTTAGCTTCATATATAGTGACATTATGGTGCTGCAAAACATAAAGGACAAGGAAAATATGGGCATGTTCTCTTAGAAAAATATAAGAGAGGCCCAGATAGCAATTAGATATGGGTCAGGTAAAAGCCTTGCTGTTCTCTCCTTGCTACATATACAAACAGCTTGAAAGTTACTTGTGTTGTCAAACTTTCAGCACCCTCAGGAAGGCCTTCACTGTACTAAAAATATCTGACTTGATGTGTGGAAATCAGGAAGTTCAAGTATTTACTTTTTGTTTGTTTGTTTTACAAAATTTCTACTCATCTTTCTGTCCTCACAAGTGCCAAGTGCCACTGAGGGAACTAAAAAAGTAAATACATACATAATAAAATACATACTTAATAAAATACATAAAGATAAAATAAATGCATACATAATAAAATCACATTTGAAAATCATTAAAACCAACCACCCCTCCCCAAACAAATCATTAAAACAATTAAAAGAAGACCCAAAATACATACACATACATAAAAAACAACTATAAAAACACTGGGCAGGAAGGAGGGTTTACTGAGGGAATGCCAAACAAAACAACTGAAGAGGGTAGATGAGGGTCTCTGGGCAGACATTTCCAGACTTTTGGTGCCACACTGGTCAGTAAAAAGAGATCTCTGAGGCCCAGACAATATGTGACGGCATCCTTGTGACTACCACAGGCACACCTCCCCCAGCCACACATATGCTGTGGCTGTTTCAACACTTGAAAAGGCAAGGGGAAAACAAAAAATCCTGATGGTTCAATTGCAAGGACCCTGCCCTCTCCTCCAGCCCCACCCCCTCCTCCTTTCGATAGTACTTGTTGTTGTTGTTCAGTCACACAGTTGATTCCAACTCTTTGCGACCCCATGGACAAAGTCATGCCAGGCCCTCCTGTCTTCCACCATCCTTCAAAATCTGCTCAAATTTGTGTTTGTTACATCAGTAACGTTGTCCAGCCATCTCATTTTTTGCCACCCCCTTCTTCTTTTGCCTTCTGTCTTTCCCAGCATCAGGGTCTTCTCCAGGGAGTGCTCCCTTCTCATTTGGTGGCCGAAGTATTTGAGCTTCAGCTTCAGCATCTGACCTTCCAGGGAACAGTCTGGGTTGATTTCCCTTAGGACTGACTGATTTGATCTTCTTGCAGTCCAAAGGACTCTCAAGAATTCCCCTCTTATTTCCCTTTTCTTTTATTTTTTATACAATAAAGCTCTTTATAGTCTATACAATAAGGCTCCATTTATATTCTTTTTATTTTATTTTGTATACAATAAAGCTCTTTGTTGTGTTTACCATCACTCTCTCACTCTCTTTTTTTTATTGTGGGGTACCCCTACCAAGATCCACCCTGGTATACGCAGACTACAAGGTCCTGTGCTATTCCTTTCTAGAACCGTTTTTAAAGTTAATTTCCTCCTCACTGGGTCTAGGTTGCAAAAAAAAATTTAAATCACTTATAAAATGGCAGCAGCATCCTTGTGACAACCATGAGGATGCCATCTTATCTAGTTTGACCCTGAGACCATTTCTAGTTTAAGAGAATAGTAGAATGCCACTCTGAAGAATGATCTGCCTGTGTCAGCAGTTCAGAGAGAGGAGGAGGCGCAGAGAAGCAAACTGCTGGACAGTTCCTTCTTGACCAGTCTTGCAGTCTGCTCCCTCACCATTACAAAATGTCCAGCAGAGTGAAGCTTCAGCACTCTGCACGGGTATGTGCTCAACAATGAATTATGATAAATTGTATGCAATGTGTTTGTTGACTAATCATTGAGAGAAGAGAAAGACTTGCCAAAGAGAAACTTATACAATGAGTTATTGACTATTGGGAGGGGGGCAACAACCCTCAAAGGGCCCAGCTGCTGTTAAAGGAATAGTCCATATGAAACACAATACCATGCATCAGGCAGCTTGTGATGCGGACATGGCCCAGGCTCCTCCTGTTGCCTTGCAATAGTTATTAAGCATTATGTTCTCTCCTTCTAGCACCCAGTAGTAGGGTTGGGGACTAGTGGTATAAATGCTACAGAGGTTCAAGCCAGACTAAAACAGCATTTTTTTAAAATCTGTACTTTAATTAAAAGTCTGGATGAACAAAATTGCTTTGGCCTGATGCCAAAATATAAAATAACAGCTGCAGGAGGAGCCTCAAGGGGAAGGACATTCCACAAGCAAGTAACCACTACTGGAAAAGCCCTGTCTCTGGTTGCCACCTGCCTCACTTCTAGAGGAAGGAGCACAGAACTCATAAGAACATAAGAGAAGCCATGTTGGATCAGGCCAATGGCCCATCCAGTCCAACACTCTGTGTCACACAGTGGCCAAAAAGCCCAGGTGCCATCAAGAGGTCCATCAGTGGGGCCAGGACACTAGAAGCCCTCCCACTGTTGCCCCTCCCAAGCACCAAGAATACAGAGCATCACTTGCCCCAGACAGAGAGTTCCAACAATACGCTGTAGCTAATAGCCACTGATGGACCTCTGCTCCATGTTTATCCAATCTCCTCTTGAAGCTTGCTATGGTTGTAGCTGCCACCACCTCCTGTGGCAGTGAATTCCATGTATTACTCACCCTTTGGGTGTACTTGTGAGGCAGATCTGAATTGGAAGGCTGGACAATATGGGAGAAGCCAGTCCTTCAAGTACCTTGGACCCAAAGCATTTAGGGCTCAAAAGGTAAGAATCAATACTTCAAATTGTGTCCCAAAACAAATGGGCAGTTAGGGCAGATCTATCAATATTGGAGTGATAGAATCCCTGTATCCCACCCAAGACAATAGTGTGTCTGCTGCATTATGGACAAGAGGCAACATTTGAATCCATGTGATTCAGCAATGCTATCAAGTGACACAAAGCTCCAGGAAGGTTCTGCCTGGTCCTGTAACACTGCTGACATTCGTCTATCTCCTCAGTTGTAGTTACTTATTTCTCAGGCACAGAGCTGTTCTTGAATCAGGGTTACCAGCCCCTAAGTAGAGCTTGGAGATCTCCCAGAATTACAGTTGATCCCCAGGCAACAAAGATCAGTTCCCCTACTTTAGAGGGTGGACTGTAAGGCATGACACCCCACTGAAGTCCCTCTCCTCTCCAAATCCCACCTACCTCAAATTCCTCCTCTCCACCACAAGGAATTTCCCAACCTGGAAATGGCAGTTCTATCTTGAACTACCCACTGACTGACTGCTTCATGCCAAATTATCAACCATGACATCCATGCAGCATTCTCAAAACCTTCTCTGCAGTGACCACATGTCCAGTGTTCAGGTGAGAGGCAACTCTGCCCCCAGATATATATCAGATTTGGCCTTCCATTTGTACAGGGCTGAAAAGGGGCTTTCTGAGCCAGAAGCAAAAACCAACTGTCTGCATAACTCCTATGAAGCCATTTTGTTCTCCTGCAATACATTTTTTTTCTATGTAAGGCATCCTGATGCTATTGCACACACTACAAATTCATCATGCTGATATAGGAGACTCCCCCTAAGACAGTTGTCTCAATTATTGTTTAGAAGATTTTACTGTCATTTGTTTTGTTGCTTTTTTATATAAACGGCACCATCCTTGCTGACACATCACACCAAGCATGAATTACAAGGCAGCTGTCAGTGAAAGAACATTCTCAGCCTCAAGTGAAAAAAAGAAGCCAACACTCGAAATAAGTCTGCAGCAAGAGAGAGGCTGTCTGGTGTTAAATATAAATGTACCGGCATTCACTGCACAACATTGTTTGGCTGAGAACTGAAGCATCCTCCTGTTTGCCATTTTCCTTGCTAATAGATGCAGAGCACAATTCTTATGCACAATGACAGCTTGGGCTGTCTAATAAAGGAATTCCCCACAGAACGTGCTATTGATCCAATCGGAGGCTCACAAATTAATATATTGTTTTGTTGGTGGGTGATGAAGGGGAGAGGGGAGTCGCTGAAAGGATCCAGCTAATTTAAACGCAAAAGGCATCTCCAGCATCTCTCATTTTTAATTATTCAGAAGCTATTTTGGAGGAAAAAAATAAAAAATTGTAGCCTGCAAAATCAAATCAGCTTGGGTTAATGCATAGGACACCTTTTAAAATGCTGTGAGAGAGAGCATGCAGTCTTGAGGACGTTAGGAGAATATAGAAAGGAGACTGGGCAAGGTTTTATAACTGGATTAACTACTGTATGAAGTATACGACAAATTAAGACCAAATGAATACAGGAGTGGTGCTTCTAAAATTGACAGATAGATGCATTGCATGTGATGATGAAGTCAGGGGGTGTCCCCCACCCCACCTTTCTGCTCCTGATGAGCTCATGACAGTGAAATGGGCATGAAGGCAGCAGAGACTACAAATCCCAGCAAAAAGCCATGTCTCAAGGGGGATACATACATGGCCCATGATGTCATGAGCCTACTCTCCCAAAAGCCTTTGAAAAGTGATTTTTTTTTTTTAGAGCAGGGGACTCACCAGAGAGCTTCCTGAGGAACACCAATGTTCCATGATTTCTCTGAGAAGCTCTGTTAGGGGGGAAAAATTAGTGACCGGCAGTCCCCCAGTATGGTTTGTAACTGGGCCTGAGAAACTAAACTATTTCAACTCTCCAGCAAAAAAAGAACCAAATAAAACCCCACTGCACTCCTAAAGTTATCAGTGGGAGCTCAGAGGGATTCAGTTATGGTTACCAGTTCCAGCTTGGAAAAATCCTGGATATGTGGGGGCAGTACATGGGGAGGGACTTCAGTTTCTCCTAGCCTTTATACTATAAAGGGTTTTCAACTCCAGCCTGTTGGAATTTAGGCTTTCCAGTCCCTAGTTCCCATCAGGGATTCCCCCAGTTTTGCAGGCTCCTCCCTGTTGCCAGCCAGCTGGCCAGCGGGGGAAAGCCCCTCCCCAACAGCCACCATGTGCTTTTAAAACTCAGCAGACTTAAAAGAAACTTGCAAACTGCTTGTGTTATGGAACATGTGTGTGCCTTTAAATCTAAGCAGCAGGAAAGCAGGGGGTAGGGCGAGAATGCACAACCATGAGTGTGTGAAGCTGTGAGAAAGGCAGAGAACAGAGTCCCTCTGCTTAACATTCAGAAGTTGTTTCTATAGTGAAAACTGATAGGAAAGAGTTAGCTAGAACCTGATTAGGGGTTGGAGGAAAATTCCACCCCATTCTGTCTGATGAAGCTGGTTGAAATACAACAGATGGTTACATTCAGCAAGTCTCATGAGTAAATTGCCCCAGTGAGATCACAAATGTGAGCTTGCAAACTGTTTATTTTGGCTGCTTTGTGAGTGTGTGTATGTTTCCTTATAAAAAGCCATGCTTGGAAATGCTTCCAAAGCCTGACAAGGGGACTTATGAGGTATGACAAATTTCACTTTCATTTAGTGGAAGTGCAGCTGTCAGGGTAGTAAAAAAAAGAAGATGAGGAGATAAAGACTGTATTCAGGGGAACTGCACTGCTGCGTTTTTATGTATGTATGTATGTATTTATTTATGTATTTATTTATTTTTTAGGGAATGGGAAAGTCTTCTGGCTCCACCCCAAAGTCTTGTGGCTGCATCCTCAAAGTCTCCAGATATTTCCTGAGTTGTACCTGGCAAACCTAGAATTTCTGGAGATGTGGGAGCAGAACCTGGGGAAGGCAGTGTTTTGGAAGGGGAGGGAGCTCAGCAAGGATGTAATGCCATACAGTTTGGCCTCCAAAAGTTGCCATTTTCTGCAGGGGAACTGGTCTCCCTAGATTGGAGATCAGATATAACTCTGGGAGAACTCCAAATCCCCTTCCCTAGATTCAATCCCTTCCCAAAACCACCTGGATCTTCCCTGGCACTGCTCCTGGTGCTCAATCAGCCACAGCAGAAGGGAGATCTCTCACTACTTCCATCATCTCTGGCTCCTAGAGAACTGCTCAAGCAGTGGCCCAGACACCAGAGGAGAGAAGAAAGAATCCTAACTCCTTCTGAGCAGCAGGAGCTATAGAGACAGGAAGATATCTGAGACTTGGATTTACATTTTATGATGATCTGGACATTTTTCATGCCTTCAGAATCTGATACCCCTTAGAGTTGAGGAAAGGGGCAGAATGAAGGAGAGTTCCTGGACATTTGAAAAGCCCTGCTGAACTGCACCACACCAAGGATCTATCTAGAATGTCATTCTATTTCACACATTGGCCAACCATTTCCCTTGATAAGCCAACAATCAGGGCCTGTAGGCAATAGTCCTCCCCCACCCCATACGCTAGTCAGAGCTACAGCACATTCTGGGATAGCAGATTACATATACTAGTTATATATACCCTGTGTGAAATAGTACCACATTTGTGAACATATAGCTGATGACTCTTAAGTGACTTTGAATTCTAATATTATGAGAGAAGAAGAAAAAAATTCTTCCTGTCTACTCTCTCCATGCTATTCAGAATTATTATAAACCTCCATCCTTATGACTCTTCTCAGTCGAAAAGCTCCAGATGGTCTAGCCTTGCCTCAGACAGAAGGTGTTCCAGTCATTTTGACTGTACTTTTTCCAGTGCTATGAAGTTCTTTTTGCAGATGGGATGATCAGAACTGAACACCATATTCCTACTTGTTGCCACATTTCGGCCCATGCAAAGGCTTATTTCCTAATTATTTTCTGAACAATTCGGAAGATTTGACCGTAGATGTACAAGATAATGATTTCAGCAAGTGAGCCACAATAACCATGATGAGACCTCTTTCCTGGGTAGTCTCAGCCAGTTCAGATCCAATCAAGGCAGAAGCAGCAGCAGCCCTGCCTATATGAACCCTGCCCTGCACATAAGCTGAAAACAACCAAAGAAAGCCAAGTTTTCAGAGAGGAAGGGGCCATGATAGCTTACTGAAGATTTGGTAGGATGGGGTTAAACTGCCTTGTGGTTCAGCAAGTCCCTACCAGACTTGAGTGAAAAAGAGCAGTCTGTGAAAGTGTCACTTATCAGAGTTGATTGAAACATGCAGATGTGGTACAGTCCTTTCGCAAACAAGGCGACAGGCCTTTTGGAATGCTCTGCAGTGCAGAAAATGAACACCACATGGAAGAAGGCTTTTAGAACAATTCTGCTGTGGCACGAATCCCCCACCCCCGAAAATTGGGACTCTGCAATCATTTTTATGCAGCTTGCTTTAAAATATTTTACTGTTAATAAGGCCAGAGGATGGGCCAGTCTGATAAATTGGCTAAGAGGTTTATGAGCCTTTGAAAACTATTTATGAGTTTTTCTCTGGGTTATTAACTCGGGGGATGGAATTTTTGGCATACCCAAAACTGCAGTGATAGAGAGCACACATGAGAGCTCTATTTTCTAACAAGCCCAAAGCTCCATAAATTGTTGAAAAAGCTCAAAGCCACAACTCATGAAAGCCCCAAGGGGTACCATCTTTCCTTCGCTGGTTCCCTTTCTTCTGTTATCTATCTAGTACATGTTCATCTTTCTCCAAGAGCAACCCACATGATTCCTTCCCAACCTTATTTTATCCTCATAACAACCTTGTGAGGTAGTTAGGCTGAAAAAAAAGATACTGTCTCGAAGTCACTCAGGGAATTTCATGGCAGTGTGGAATTTTGAACCTGGGTCTCCCCGGTCCTAGGTAAACATTGTGTAGTGATTAAGAGAGACACAACCTGGAGAACCAGGTTTGATTCCCTGCTTCTCCACGTGAAGCCTGCTGAGTGACCTTGGGCTTGTAGTCACAATTCTCTCAGACGTCTCTCAGCCCCGCCTACCTCATATTGGGATATTTGGTTAATAAAGCAGAGTTTGCCCAGTCATAGAAGCATGATACTATCTCCCAAGAAGGATACTGCAAAAAAGCGAAATTTTCATTTATTCAAGTAGATCCTTTCAGGTTGCAGTCAAAAGAAGAGAAAGACGCCTACTCTAAGGAGTACTTTCCCTGTCACAAATGGCCAGTGAATCTGGGGTTATGTGTGTAGAAGTATAAGGACATTATATTTACAGGAGAGACCTGCAGAGACATGTGTCTCCATGGAAGGCCATATGAAGACAGTGAAAGGACAAAGTGGAGGGATAGAGGAGAGATCAGAGGTTAGCTCTCTGGATAAGACAAAGAGAGGCATCCCATTCAAGGAGATAACACCTTTATACACTTAGTGCCCCCCAACCAATGTCCAGGAATGCTGTGTCACCCACTCTAACATCTCACAAGGTGGCTGTTGTGGGGAGGGAGGAAAAGTGGTTGTAAGCCACTTTGATACTCCTTAAGGTAAGAACATAAGAGAAGCCATGTTAGATCAGGCCAATGGCCCATCCAGTCCAACACTCTGTGTCACACAGTGGCAAAAAATTTTATATATACACACATACTGTGGCTAATAGCCACTGATGGACCTCTGCTCCATATTTTTATCTAAACGCCTCTTGAAGGTGGCTATGCTTGTGGCCGCCACCACCTCCTGTGGCAGTGAAATCCACATGTTAATCACCCTTTGGGTGAAGAAGTACTTCCTTTTATCCGTTTTAAACTGTCTGCTCAGCAATTTCATCGAATGCCCACGAGTTCTTGTATTGTGAGAAAGGGAGAAAAGTACTTCTTTCTCTACTTTCTCCATCCCATGCATTATCTTATAAACCTCTATCATGTCACCCCGCAGTCGACGTTTCTCCAAGCTAAAGAGTCCCAAGCGTTTCAACCTTTCTTCATAGGGAAAGTGTTCCAGCCCTTTAATCATTCTAGTTGCCCTTTTCTGGACTTTCTCCAATGCTATAATATCCTTTTTGAGGTGCGGCAACCAGAACTGCACACAGTACTCCAAATGAGACCGCACCATCGATTTATACAGGGGCATTATGATACTGGCTGATTTGTTTTCAATTCCCTTCCTAATAATTCCCAGCATGGCATTGGCCTTTTTTATTGCAAACACACACTGTCTTGACATTTTCAGTGAGTTATCTACCATGACTCCAAGATCTCTCTCTTGGTCAGTCTCTGCCAGTTCACACCCCATCAACTTGTATTTGTAGCTGAGATTCTTGGCCCCAATGTGCATTACTTTGCACTTGGCCACATTGAACTGCATCTGCCACGTTAACGCCCACTCACCCAGCCTCAACAGATCCCTTTGGAATTCCTCACAATCCTCTCTGGTTCTCACCACCCTGAACAATTTAGTGTCATCCGCAAACTTGGCCACTTCACTGCTCACTCCCAACTCTAAATCATTTATGAACAAGTTAAAGAGCAAGGGACCCAGTACCAAGCCCTGCAGCACCCCACTGCTTACCATCCTCCACTGCGAAGACTGTCCATTTATACTCACTCTCTGCTTCCTATTACTCAGCCAGTTTTTGATCCACAAGAGGACCTGTCCTTTTACTCCATGACTCTCAAGCTTTCTAAGGAGCTTTTGATGAGGAACTTTATCAAAAGCTTTCTGGAAGTCAAGGTAAACAACATCTATCGGGTCTCCTTTGTCCACATGTTTGTTCACCCCCTCAAAGAAATGTAACAGGTTAGTGAAGCAAGATCTTCCCTTACAGAACCCATGCTGAGTCTTCCTCAATAACCCGTGTCCATCAATGTGCCTACTCATTCTGTCCTTGATAATGCTTTCTACCAACTTTCCCGGTATTGAAGTCAGACTGACTGGCCTGTAATTTCCCAGATTTCCTCTGGAACCCTTTTTAAAGATGGGGGTGACATTTGCTACCTTCCAGTCCTCAGGAATGGAGGCAGATTTCAATGAAAGATTACAGATTTTTGTTAGAAGGTAGGGGGAAGCAGGATATAAAAACCAACTCTTCTTCTTCACTCTAAGCACACAATACACTGGTTTATCTGATTTTTATTCCAAGTCTTTTTTTTGCCTAACACCTCCCTGTGTCCCGCTTCTTGCCTCCTGTAGTCCTGGACTAAATTCTCTTCCTACAGCCCAGTGCTGATAGCAGTGATGCCCAGTGCAGGTGCCGCAAGACCAGAGGAGTTTTGCTGTGGTGCTGTACCCTCATACATTCCAACTGTCCCTATTAACCAGGAATAGTCTCCATTCTGGTATTTCTGGTATAGATGTCCTGCCAGGCCTTTAGCTGAGGTGAAGGACATCTAGTAAAAAAGCTGAAGGGCCCTGCTAAAGACATGACTCTCACACAGTCCAGATCAAACAAACTTCAGAGTCCGGTAGTGCCAGTTTTGGAACTGCACACATAACAACTGATGCAATTTGTTTTAAATTTCTTTGTTTTAAGGTGTTTTAATTATTTATTAGTCTGGGTACTGTTGGGAAGCTGAATGGTATAACTGTCCATAATCCACCCTGAGCCCGCTTGTGCAGAGGGTGGAATATAAATTTGAAAAATAAATATTTGTCCCAAGTAAATCATTGTGTCCCGTGTGTCCCAACTTTTGTCTTTTGGGGACTGAGGATGCATTTCATTTGTTTGTTTGTTTGTTCGTTTGTTTGTTTGTTAAATCTATGGCTTTTCCTTCTTCCTTGTCTATATGCTTGTTTGTGTTATGTACCACTCTTGGAGACGAGCGTAGGGCAACATGGTTTATTGCAAGGTACAAACAAGATGGAGAACTGGAGAACACGCGGTCCGGGGACGCCTATATACAGTGCCGGAACTATTTACCCAGCTGGCCGGTCCTATGACGTCCAGCTGTATTTCCTGCCACTGGCTGTGATTGGCGGCTGGCCCCAGCTAAGTGCGGAGGCGTCTGGGTGTCCCCAGTCGCTCCCGCTGTTAGGGCGGACTTACGCTCTTGCGATATATCGTTATAACGAAATGGTTGCGTGCTGCGAACGCCATATGTTACACTCCTCCCCCCTTAGTTCGTGCACATAATCCTGTAGGTAGGCGGGAGGTCTACGCTCCCTCGTTGAGCGCCTTGGGGTTGCCTGTGGTGCCGGGGTGGTCTCTACTTCTGGGGTGTCGGCGGCGGCCTGAGTTTCCGTGGGCGGCGGTGCCGGTTCCGGGGGTTGGTTCACCTCTGCTGGGGGAGGCAGGATTGGTGTTGGCTCGGTGACTGTTGGCTGCTCCCCGGACTCCGGCGGCTCCCCTATTTCTGTGGGTACCTCTGGTAGGGTCCAGCGGCGCAGCTGATCGATGTGCCGGCGTAGGGTCTGGCCCCCCTCCGTTGACACCTCGTAGTGTCGGGACCCCACAACCCGCAGTACCCGCCCTGCTAGCCACTGTGGCCCCGAAGCGTAGTTGCGGGCAAATACGGGCTCCCCCGCGAAGAACCCCCTAGCCGCGTCTCGTACCTCTGGGGACCCTCGCACGTCCGAGGTGCGGTCGGGGTGCAGCCGGTCTAACCTCGTGGTAAGCTTGCGCCCCATGAGGAGCTCTGCTGGGCTAACCCCGGTGGCTGGGTTAGGAATGACCCTGTTGTCAAAGAGGAACGCTGATAGCCGGTGGTCCCAGTCGCCCTGCACAATCCTGCCCAGGGCCTCTTTGGTTGTACGGACCATCCGCTCCGCCTGGCCGTTGGTGGCCGGATGGAAGGGAGCGGACCTAATGTGCTTTATTAGATACCTTTGGAGGAATGCCTGAAACTCCCCTGAGGTGAAGGCTGCCCCGTTATCCGAGACCAGAGTGTCAGGGATGCCGTGGGTGCACAGCACCCTGCGTAAGGCTCGGATCGCGGCTGCTGCAGATGTGGATCCTACCGGAATGACCTCTAGCCATTTTGTGTAGGAATCCACAATGATTAGGAAGATCTGCCCCTGAAATAGCCCCGCGAAGTCTATGTGGAGGCGGGACCACGGTTTCCTTGTAGGTTCCCATCTGGTAGCCGGGGCGCTGGGTGGATCCGGCCTCGATTCCTGGCAGACGCTGCATCTCCGGACCCAGTCTTCTATTTCCCCGTCCATTCCCGGCCACCACACATAGCTCCTGGCTAGGGCCTTCATCCTCACTATGCCCGGGTGTGTTTCGTGTAGTGACTGCAGGACTCGTTTTTGTAGAGGGGGGGGACCACCACCCTGCTCCCCCATAGCAGGCATCCCTTGTGGGCTGCGAGTTCTTCCCGTCTCATTTTATAGGGCTTGAACTCTTCCCCCATGTTCCCTTCCGGCCATCCCCTCACCACCCAGTCGAGCACCCTCGCTAGCGTTTTGTTTTTTCCCGTGGCCTTAGCTACTTCCGCAGCGTGGAGAGGCTGGTCAGGGAGTGATTCTATCGACATGACGTGGTGTGCTGGTGCCAGATCGGGGCCCGTGTCTGGAAGCGGTAGGCGGCTGAGTGCGTCCGCATGGCCCATCGCCTTGCCCGCCCTGTGTATTAAGGTGTACGTATATGAATTAAGGAATTGGTTCCACCTCAACACCCTTTGGGACAGGATTTGGGGAGTCGGTCGGTCTGGGGCTAGCAGACCCAATAGCGGCTTATGGTCGGTCGCTATTGTGAACCGGTGCCCGTACAAGTAATCATTGAATTTATGGACCCCCGCTACGATTGCCAGGGCTTCCTTATCTATTTGAGCGTAGTTACGCTCCGCCGATGTCAGAGTCCGGGAATAGTAAGCGACCGGTACCTCCTGGCCGTCTGGTAGTTGGTGCCCCAGGACTGCGCCCACCCCATACGGTGATGCATCGCATGCAAGGATGACCGGAAGGCGCTTGTCGAAGTGGTGCAGCACCGCATTCGAGACCAGAACGTCCTTCACTGCCTGGAAGGCGGCGGCTTGCTTCTTCCCCCACACCCACGGAGCTTTTTTGTCCAGTAGCCGGTGTAGGGGTTCCGCGATGGCCGCTTTATGGGGGATGAACGAATGATAAAAATTGAGCACCCCTAAAAAACTCTGGAGCTCCGCTTTGCACGTGGGGGCCGGGGCTTGCACGATGGCCCGGGTTTTCTCCTCAGTCGGGTGGATTCCCTCCGCGTCCACTGCGAATCCCAGGAACTCCACCTGTGGCACCCCCAGCAGACACTTTTCCCTTTTCACTCTTAACCCAGCCACTTGAAAACGACGAAGCACCTCCCTGAGGCGGTTGCTGAACTCCTCAGGGTCCGGGGCGGCGATTAAAACATCGTCGAAAAAGGGCTGGACTCCGGGGATCCCTTTAAGGAGAGCGTCCATTATACTCTGGAAGATCCCCGGGGCCACGCTCACCCCAAATTGTAGCCTGCGCACCCTGAACGCCCCCCTGTGGGTAACTATTGTTTGGGCCTCAGCTGTTTTCGCGTCTACTGGAAGCTGCTAGTAGGCTTGTGCCAGGTCCAGCTTCCCAAATATCTTTGACCCCGCCAGGGCGGCCAAGACATGGCTGACTACGGGCACTGGGTAGGGGTTGTCTTGGAGCGCCTTATTGATGGTGCACTTATAGTCGGCACATATCCTTACGTCCCCATTAGGTTTGACCGGGGTTTCTATGGGGGTCTCCCACATGGCGTAGTCGACCGGCTCAAGGACCCCTTGTGCTACCAACGGTCCAACTCTGCCTCGATTTTGGGCTTCAAAGCGAAGGGGACTCTCCTGGCCTTCAGCCGGATTGGTCTGACCGTAGGGTCGAGTGGTAGGGAGATGGCCGGACCCTTGTAGTTACCCAGCGACCCGTCAAAAACTTCGGGGAACTCCCCGCACACCTCCCCGAATCTCCCCGCTGAGGCCGTTTGCTCTACCCCCTCAATGCGGATTCCCAGGGGCCCGAACCACGTGAGGCCCAACAGGGTGGTGAGCGGTCGCTTCACCACTAGGATGTCCAGCGGGCCCCTGAACGATCCCCGCTCCACTTGCACCCTGGCCCACCCCGCGATCTGTACGGGGTTTTGCTGGAAATCCCGTAGGATGAGGTTGGCGGGCCGCAGCGGTACCCTCTGGCTGTGGCACAGCCTCCTCAGGGTCTCCTCCGAAATTATGGATATGGAGGAGCCTGAGTCCACCTCCATGAGGCATGGGGCGCCTTCTATCCGGACCGCCATCTTAATCTTATTGGGGGTGGAACTGGGCAAGTTCAGTACCTGGAGCGTGGTGGAGGCCGTGGAGTGGAACTCTGCAGCCTCGTGGTGCGCGGTTGGTCGTGGCCGGTTGGGCTTGGCTCGGCAAGCCCGTGCTATGTGGCCGGTCTTCCCGCAGCTCCTGCAGTCCCAGGTCCTGTACTGGCAGTCCCGACGGTCGTGGGGGTCGCCGCAGCTAGCGCATTTCGCTCTATCATTGTTTCGTTGGTTCGATCTTTCGTTCGTTCGGGTGCGCTGTGGAGCTCGGGAGACGGGGCCTGAGGAGCGGTGCATCTGGAATGCTTCTCTCTCGTCCTGGTGATGGAGGTCCAGCTCCTCGTTGTGGACGGCTTCTGACTTGGTCCTCGGGAATGTCCGTGTGGTGCGCTCGAAGGCCACGGCCTCGCTGAAGGCACCCTGAAGGGTGAGCTCTTCCCTTGCGAAGAGCTTTTGCTGCAGCCTCTCGTCGCAAAGGCAAAGCGATCTGCCAGGGTCTCTTCCAGGTTCGGGAAGTTGCAGCTCCCGGCGATTTGGCGTAGGGCAGCCAGGTAGTCGGCGGCCGATTCTCCCTGGGCCTGGTCCCTCTTGTGAAAGAGGAACCGACGGGCCACCCACGATGGCTGTGGCAGGAAATGGCCCGTGAGGAGTAGGACGACCTCCCCGTAAGTCTTCTCCGTGAGGCGGTCGGGGGCGGCGAGCCCCTTTGCGATCTCAAAGGTGGCAGCCCCGCAGACGCTCAGGAGCACGTCCCGCTTCATGCTGTCCTCGGTTACGCGATTCGCCCTCAGGTAGCAATTGACCCTTTCCGCATAGGACTCCCATCCCTCGGGCTTCGTGTGGTCGAAGGCTTCAATGTGACCGGTGTTTCCGCTGGGGCTGGCCATGGCGGCGGTCGTTGCGAAGTAGCGATGTAGCGATGTAGCAGGGTGGTGCTCGGTTGCCCGTGAGTCTCCTCAGTAGCCCGGTTGTTCGTCGGGCTAGGATCCCACCTTCGTCGCCACTGTTATGTACCACTCTTGGAGACGAGCGTAGGGCAACATGGTTTATTGCAAGGTACAAACAAGATGGAGAACTGGAGAACACGCGGTCCGGAGCCGCCTATATACAGTGCCGGAACTATTTACCCAGCTGGCCGGTCCTATGACGTCCAGCTGTATTTCCCGCCACTGGCTGTGATTGGCGGCTGGCCCCAGCTAAGTGCGGAGGCGTCTGGGTGTCCCCAGTCGCTCCCGCTGTTAGGGCGGACTTACGCTCTTGCGATATATCGTTATAACGAAATGGTTGCGTGCTGCGAACGCCATATGTTACAGTTTGTTTTCTCAAAGAAATCCAAAAGTTAGTGAGACAAACTTCTCTTTGCAGAAGCCATGCTGATTTTTTTCCTCAGCAGGTTTTATTCCTCTGTGTGCCTAATAATTATCTCTTTGATTACAGTTTCTACTAATTTGCCTGGGACAAACAGATTGACCAGCAATTTCCTGGTTCCCTCTGAATTCTTTTTTAAAGATTGGTGTAACATTCGCTACTCTCAAGTCTTCTTGTATACCAGCTCAACTCAGAGATAGGTTACATATACAGGTTCATAGATCAGCTATCTTACATTTTGAGTTCCCTAAGAACTCTCAGGTGCATACCATTGCAACCTGAAGACTTATCAGTTTTTAATTTCCTTAGTAAGTCTACAACTTCATTTCTTGTCACCTCAATTTGGCTTAGTTCTTCAGACTCCCTTCCTGGAAATAGTGCTGTGGCTTAGGTATATGCCCACATTTCCCACAGTGAACACAGAAGTGAAAACAGCATTCTGCCTCTCTGCTGCTGCCCTATCTTCCTTTGGCAATATGTTTATTCCTTGGCCCCATTGCTTCTCTGGCTGGCTACCTGTTCTGGGTAGATTTTTAAAAAAATGTTTGTTTGTATTGATGCTTCAAGCAACCTGCTTTTCAAAATCTCTTTTTGCATGCCTAATTATTGACTTAAATTTCTTTTATCAGAGCCTGTGGTCCCTCCTGTTGAATTCCATTGGGGCAGAACTTCCACAAGCCTCAACTTTTTATAGCTTCCTTGCTTGCACTGTTAACCACTCAGGCATTCTTTGAAACTTGCAGTGCCTTTTCTAATCTTTGAAATGCATTCTATATGGGCTTAAATTAGTGTGGTTTTAGATAGCTTCCAAGCATCCTCTAGGGATCTGACTCTCTTGTGTTTCCCTTTCAGCTTCCTTTTAACTATTCCTCTTATTTTTGTAAAGTTCCCTCTTTTGAAATCAAATGGACTTTAGAGGTAAACTTCTATTGTCCTGAATGCTGAACTTAATGGCATTGTGGTCATTGTTCCCAATTGGTGCAATAATCTCTGCATCTCTCACCAGGTCTTGGGATCCACTCAGAACCAAATCCAAATCACTACCCTTCTGATTGATTCTGTGATCAACAGTTCCAGTGCACAATCATTTATTTTGTCTAGAATCTCATTTCTACAGCATAACTCGAGCACATGTTTACTCAGTCAATGTGAGCATAGTTGAAGTCTCCCAGTATAATAACACAATCTGCTTTAATCACCTCCCTTATTTCCTTCTCCAACTCAAGATCAGCCTCAAGAGTTTGATCAGGTGAGCAATAGTATACCTCCACATTTAAGTAACCCTTAGAGCCCATCCATGCTGCTTCTGTTAGGGAGTTAATTCCCCTTGATGTTTTCTGACTTATTTGATTCTATGCCTTCTTCGATGTGCAATGCAACATCCCCACAAACCTCTCCTTCCATGTCCTACCTATAAAGTTTATTTCCAGGAATAGCTGTATCTCATAAATTTTTCCCATTCCACCATGTTTTTGAGATACCTACTATGTCTAAATTTTCATTGAGAACCATTAAAAGGCAATGGTTTGTGCTAATATCTGGAGACATCTTAGATTTCCTCATCAGTCAGGAGGTCAGCAAGAGCTCTGTGTAGTCATCCCATGAACATATGAAAAGGAGGAACCAAGATTATAACTACTGTCCTTCTCTTGACTTCCACACATTTAACTGACAGTCTGAACAGAGCTGGGCCTATCTACATACAACAGTATTTGAGAAGGAGTATGCAATGAGAATCTACAAAGGAAAGCAGAAAGCTCTATTCAAACCTCCAGTGAATGCATGAAGGTTGGCAATGAGGGCCTGATCCCAATTCTCCTCCCACTAAAAATATCTGCAGAGTGCTAACAGTGAACAAGCTTCCCTGAAATATGGCATCTGTTCTGCCAGCAGTGATCTTCTGACTACAGAAGGACAAGGAGGAGTTGGTTAAATCCACACTTCACTACCAAAAGGAGTCTTGGAGCATCTTATAATTGTCTTCCCTTCCTCTCCCACAACAGACATCTTGTGAGGCAGCTGAGGCTGAGAGAGTTGTGAAAGAGCTATAACTGGCCCAAGATCACCCAGCTGGGTTCATGTGGGAAAGTGGAGAATCAAACTCAGTACTCTAGATTAGAGTCCATTGCTCTTAACCACTACACCACATTGGCTCCCAATGATAAATGTGGGCTGTGCTTTATTACTGTGGGACAGCAATTAGACTCAATCACCTTGTAGCCGTGTAAACTGACAGTGCACCTTCAACCAATTCTCCCCATACACAAACACATATTTTGCAGTACAGTATGGTTCCTCAGCAGACCCACTGATGTAGTAATAATTTATTGCAAGGAGAAAGAGAGCACTGGGTCTGCTTCAGTATAGTTCCTACAGATTTGTTTTGTGATGTAACAGTAACTATGTACCTTCCAAAAGCTTTAATAATTCATAACCAATCATACAGTAAGATGACATATCTGAAAATGCTTCAAAAGAAAGGAAAACGAATGTCAGCTGAATTTGCCGGCACTGATCTTATAATGGTTTAAAAGGAATCTAAAAGTCCTTGCTCTTTAATTAAACTGTCTGAAATGCCGCTTTTACTAAAGAAAGAATTCCTTAAGTATTAGAAACCTTTTCCAGGAAGGTGCAAGTTGGTTCTGCTAACTTCAAAATCAATATTCAACAGCTGAAGGTGATGTTTAACAGGAATGTCGCATGCTTTACTCCATTTTATCAAAAATTCATGTAACAGGCTGCTTGGTTTGTGACAACAGGTCCTTAATACAGACAATCACATTGGTGAAGTGGTTTATGTGGAAATAAAAGAAAAACTAATTTTGGCAACAAAATCCCAGGATGGTTCATTCTGATCCCTGAGACAAAGATCAAACCTGATGTCCTTATGTATGTTCTTTTATTGGACTGTTTGCAGAAGGAATATTTGAAGAACACAAATCTCCTTGGTTCTTGGTATCTGTTGAAACTGCGACTGTACCAGTGCTCTTGCAATACCATTCTAAGCAGATTTACTCCCTTCTAAATCCACTGAAGTCAATGGGCTTAGAAGAGTATACCTGTTTAGGATTGCACTATTGAACAAGGGAGATCTGGTTGACATCTCTTTAGCCATGAAACTCATTGGGTAATCTTGATCCAGATGCCATTTTTCAGCCAACACTACTTTACCTGGCTCTTGTGAGGACATAATGAAAAACCCTATGTATGTCACACTGAGCACTTTGAAAAAAAGGGGCAGAAAGAAAATAATCATGTTGGTTAACTTTTATTCTACAGCAGTCCAACATAACTTGCAGCCCATGGTCAGCCATGCCTGCCAGTTGCACCCCTGGCAGGCAGCAAAGATACAGCCCCCTGGCAGGCAGTGAAAAATGGAGGTTCCTCAAGTCCCTGGTGGGCCAACACATGCTGCTGGTGGGCTGCATTCACCTTGGTAGGCCCAACAATGCAAGCCTGTTCTGCAGCTTCAGAATAACTCTGACTACAGTGACCATAATAATAATACTTAGCATTCACCTAGCATTTTCAAATGTTCAAGGCACTTCACAAACATTATCTTGTTGTAATCCTCTAATGTAGCACATAAGTCAATATTATTATCTTCAAATTGCAGATAAGATAAGATAAATTTATTTTTATATCCCGCCTTCCCCCGCCAAAGGCGGGCTCAGGGCGGCTCATAGACATGGAAGACCATGATATACATGAAATACAATATAAATGAACAATTTTAAAATTACAATTCAGTTAAAATACAGTTACATGATTAATTAATTAAATAGATAAAACAGGTGCTATAAAGTGCTACAGATCACAATCATGGACAAGATGGCTGGATGGGTACAGATCCGTTTAGCCAGGTTCTGTCTCAAAAGCAAGTTGAAACAGAGAGGTTTTGCAAGCCCTGCGGAACTAATTCAGGTCCCGCAGGGCTCACACCATCTCTGGAAGTTGATTCCACCATCGGGGGGCCATTGCTGAAAAGGCTTGCTCTCTAGTTGTCTTCAGTCTAGCCTCTTTTGGCCCAGGGATTTTTAAAAGGTTTTGAGAGCTAGATCTCAGTGCTCTCTGGGGAACATATGGGGAGAGGCGGTCCCTAAGGTAGGCAGGTCCTCGGCCATGTAGGGCTTTAAAGGTGATAACCAGCACCTTATAGCGAACACGGTACACAACCGGCAGCCAGTGCAGATCCCGTAGCCCAGGCCGCACGTGTTCCCACCGAGGTAGTCCCATCAGCAGCCTGGCTGCCATGTTCTGCGGCGGATTCCAGTAGCACTCCCAGGCTCTTGACCCTGCGCCCTGGTATCAGTGGCACACCGTCAAAAGCCGGTAGGGTGACCTCCCCTCCCGGTCCGCCGCGGCCCACACAAAGGACCTCAGTCTTCGCCGGGTTCAACTTCAGCCCACTCAGCCTGAGCCAGTCAGCCACGGCTTGCAACGCCCGGTCCAGATCTGAGCGAACAAGACAGTGGCTTGCCAAACATCACCTAGAGAGTTAATGGTGCCAATGAGACACAGATCTGGGGCTTCTAACTAGTAGCTGAGTCAAGCAGAGCCCTTTTCATCACTACCATGCACCTAATTTGTTTGCAAGTTGCTTCACATGCAGGTGGGAATTTGGATGAAGCAAAAGGGGGAAGCCAATAGAAAATCAGAGTACCACAGAGGGATTACTTGCCTCACCACTCATTTAATTTTCAGCAGCTTCAGTTGCAAGGCCTTCTGTTATCCAAACAGCTCACTGCAGTGCAATGTTCCTCATCATGTACATTTTTGCATTGGAAAACACCAGTGAAGTTTCATAGGAAGCTTGCTGAATCAGACTAGTGGTCCATCAAGTCTACCATCTTGTTTCACACAGTGACCAAACAGCATAGAAGCTAAGGCTGTCCCCTGCTGCAGCCTCCTGTCACTGGTATTCAGAGGTCTGCTGCCTCTAGATATCAAGGTTCCTTCAATCACCATCCCTAGTAACCATTGATGGAACTCTCCTCCATGAACTGCCTATTTTTTTTCTAGCAAAATGTAGAGGTTGGTGTGCGACTGTGATCTAAATGCCAGCAGAGTCTTTTGGAGGTATAACTTTGGTGTTCTTTGCTTGTAGTCCAACCAACTAATCAATGGGGGGCAGACTGTAATTCATTTTTATTAACTAATTTTAGCAATCAGAAAAACTACCCATGTGGTATAATGTTTGGAAAGGAAAGGAAAGAAGGGCAGAGAAAGAAGAAGGAACGTGAAAGCTCACAAAAGAAAAAGTAGAAAGGAGGCAGTGTAATGGTGAAGGAGGACAAAGAGAAGAAGGGACCTTGAAGGTCTCTGGTTGGCTGGGATCATTCAGGGGACTGGCTGACAATCTGGTAAAATCTAGGAAGGTAAAAAAAATAGTACCCAAGGAAACCAGTGATGACAAACAGAATAAGATATAGCCAGTGATAAATATTTACTCTATTAAAGCATTTATCTGGAAAAATTTCTATTCCCCTAAACTGCTCTTGTTGGCCCAAAAATTTAAACCAAAGAATATTAATCTCACATCTGTTTAAATGCTCTTCCTATTTATAAATTTGGAGGTGATTCCCAGCCCAGTGCTAGGGGTTCTGCCGCCTGCGCCCCCTCAGACTCTAAAGTGATGTTATCATGATGGCATGCTGCCAGCTCCCTCTGAAGTGGGGGAGAGGGCTGGGCAAGGGGTAGGCCAAGTAAGAATGCTTGGTCCACCCCTTGCCCAGTCCTCTCCCTCTTCAGAGGGAGCTGGCTGGAGGCCACCCACCTCCTTCTTCCTTCAAGTGATGGAAGAAAGATGTGTCCAGTCGCTGCCCAGTCAGCTCCCTCTGAAGCAGGGGAGAGGGCCAAATATATTTACAGCATAGTATTCTTTCAATATTGAGTTTCCATCTTATCCTCCTCTACTTATTAAGCATTAAAAGTAACTTACACTATCGTCCTTGAGAGAAAGAGAAAGACAAGAGGAATTAAAGAAATGCATACAAATTGTGTTATGTCCATGCTATGATACATAGGGACTCTGTGAACTTCATCCCTGCTAACAATAGAATACCTGGATGGAAACGGCTGCAGCCTGGTTGGAAATAGCTGCACCTCAAGCCATTTGATGTAAGAGTCCACCAATATGAAAAATATCTGGCCCTGTAATAGGCCCATGAAGTCCAGATGCACCCAGGACCATGGAGTTCATGTGGATTCCACCGTTGCATGGGCACTCATGCTAGTTCCAGTCAGGTCTCCTGCCATGCCTGGCAGCATTTGGCCCATTCTTTGATCTCAAAGGTGATCCCGGGCCACCAAACATAGTTGTGGTCCAGGGCCTTCATCCACTCAATCCCCTGGTGAGTCTCATGCAGTGTGGACAGCACCTGCTGGCAGCTCATCCCAGCAGGAAGCAAATACTGTAAAATCCGGGACCACCCAACTGAGTGATGTCAGCAGTATGGACATGCCAGCCTGGACATTCTTTCACAAGCAGGATCTGATGCACTGGAGCTGGATCAGGGTTGATGGAGCGCAGTGGGAGGCAGCTTAGGGTGTCAGTGTGGCCCATCACTTTCCCAGGTCAGTGCTGCATACTGGTAGCTGGCAAGAATGATGGAGCAGCGCAGGACTTGAGGTGACAGCACCTGTGGCGTCTGGTGGTCTGATGTGAAGAGACCTAGCAGAGGTTTGTGATCGGTGATGATTGTGAAGGACTGACCATAGAAGAAATCGTGAAATTTCTTCACCCTTACCATGATAGCCAGGCTTTCCTTGTCGATCTGCGTGTAGTTGTGCTTAGCAGATGACAAGGTGCAGGAATAGTAAGCATTTTGTTTAGAAAGGTTCCCCCAGTGCTCAGACAGGATTAGAGGGATGAACAGCAGGTTGTCAGGGAGAAGAAGGAAGGGCATCCGAGAGCCTCTCCATACCAGATCACATTGGCAGTAGTATCCAGGAGCCTCTCTAGGTCCGTAGCAGTTCCCAGACATTGCCACTGCCAAGCTGTTCCTGAAGTCACTCCTGGATTAGCAACAGGTGAGCCATTCTGGGCCTGAAGCAGCTTCCTGATACTACAGTTGCCATGACTGGTAAAATAAGGTGATGGGGAGAAAGAGCGATCAGGGAATATTGACAAGAATCATAGAATTGTAAGGGATCTTCAGGAAATTCACAAATACCTCCCCACATACACACTCGGTGACACCTGTTCCATGCCCAGAATATGGCCCCCAAAAAACCCCCACCTTCCAGAATTCCAGGTCAAACTGGCTTAGAGAAAATGGTTTCCTGACCCCAAATGATCAGCATTTCCCTGGGCATGTAAGAAGGAGCCATGAGTACTGATGCAATGCTTCCTTCCCTCCCTCTCATGATCTGCCTAAGTTCACAGAATCAGCATTCCGAGCAGCGGTTAAGAAGAAACTGGGTGGGTGGAGTGCCTCCCCCTCGCTCCAGGCATGCGCAGTGGATGCCTGCTCCCCAGACCGAGAGGGAATGTGCACCAAAATAAACACCTAGGCTAGCTTTGAATTCTCCGAGGTTGGGTTCGTTTACAGGCGGAAAACCCATGTGTGAGACTGCACAGAGACTACGATGAAGATTCAGCATTGCTATCAGATGGCCATCTAGCCTCCATTTGAAAACCTCTAAAAAAGGCGACCCCACCACTTCTCAAGGAAGCCTGTTCCACTGAAGAACCACTCTGTCAAGAAATTCTTCTTAATGTTTAGTTGAAAACTCATTTATTTTCGACCCATTGGTTCTGGTCAACAGAAAACAACTTGAAGATGGTTATCATATCACCTCTCAGTTGTCTTCTCCTCAGGCTAAGCATACCTTGGAAGCTCACTGGTGACCTTGGGTCAGGCATACACTTTTAGCCTAACCTAATTCAAAGAGTTGTGAGGATAAAATGGAGAGGAGAACGATGCAATCTACTTTTGGTCCCCATTATTGCAAAAGGCTGAGTATAGATTAAGAAAATAAATAATTAGACTTCTGAGGTTGGAAAATGCCGAGCTGAATTGCTTCTCAGAAGGGGAGCAGGTTGGGGCTTCTGTTCGGGGTAGTGGAGGGCAATTTAATGCCTATTGCCTACTTTTCTCAGTCAGAAATCAGTCCAAGAGATGCACAGAAAACTCTGAGGAGATTTACCTTGGCTAAAAGGGAGTCCTGGGGGGGGGGGGCTCCTTTGAGGGATCTCCAGAGACAAGTTGCATATTCATCATCTGCAGAAGTTTCCAGAGTCATTTATTTGATATAAGCTCGACAGGATCCTAACCTTCTTTGAGACTGCTAAACATCTAAAGCTATACAAGACCGGTGTTGGATCTGGATAACTGCAGAAAAAGGTACTGATGACTATGTTCATTCCGGCGCTATTTAAAGTTAAACAAAATAAAATCAGAAGGTGGGAAAGAACGATGCAATCTACTTTTGGTCCCCATTATTGCGAAAGGCTGAGTATAGATTAAGAAAATAAATAAGAAGAGACAGATAAAAGATAAATAGGGTGCATAGGTTGGGAAGGAGAAAGGGCAGGATATGGGTGCACCAGGAAGAGGGAGAGAAAAAAAAGGGAAGGGAAGGGCATACAAGAAAGTGAGGTGGCATTCACAAGTCCTTGAGGATTCACTACTTGTAAAATATATAATTATGGAACTGATAGATGTTAACAATGTAGCAATAATCAGACCCTCTCTGCAGATAGGCGTCCAGAGAGAATACACCCTTCATAAAATAATCACTCCAAGTATCATATCATACAAGACACTCTTTGGCCTAAAGGTGATCCTAAATATTAGTCAGGAAACCAGACTGGGAATGTATTTGGAAGTGGTTCAAAAGGCAGATTTGCAAAACATTCTTCTCCCAACCTAAATGTAATACATATTTTATAATAATGGATTTCTTGGGAGAAACAGCACCTTGCTTTACATTAACCTCTTTCATCCTCAAACCAGCTTCACCTTTGACACATTAACCCTTAGTAGCATATCCATAACACCTGGAAGTATCTCCCCATCCCGTACTTCTGAAGGTCATCAACTGACATTATCCGTTCTGGGAAAGCCATCAAGCTCCACGTGATTCTTTGAGCTCCCTCTGGGAGAACCATTTGGTGTTGTCCAAGTCTTTAGGACAATTCCAATAAACACATGAAAGCTATTGTTTTAGGGAGAACCTATCATAGCGCTTTAGGCAACATTTTTCCTTTAAATAAAACCATTCATGCCCATTGTACTGCATGTGTGTGTATGTGTGTGTGTGTGTGTTCTCTATATCAACCACACACCAAGCACTGGTTGCTTTTCTCTTCTGTGGACTTGAATCTTCAAGGCTTGTAAATATAGCCTATTCTTAAACACTGTTGCCCATTATTCCTTTTTATTTCCTGGTTAGTTCTTACCTGTGTTTTCTACCAGTGTGCTTTGTGTGTATGCCTTTACTTTTTACTATTGTTCAATAAAACACTACCAGTTGAACATCAGATTGGTTATTTGAGAGTGCTCTGGGGAACGATTCTGGTATACAAAGGTGATGAACCTCAGTTACCCATCTCTCACTAAACTAAATTTCCCAATCAATTAATTACTAGACCATTTGGGGAAACAAATTGATTTTTTTCACATCTCACAGTAATGTATAAAAGCTAAAAAAGTGTCATTGGGAGTTTTTTTTTTCCAAAAGGATAATAATCATATTGAATGAGAATGTCCATACATGATTAAAACTGGACAATTCCTACATCTTTCAATATTGTTGGGAAACGTTTCTATCAGAAATATTCATAAGTCTCTCCTTGATATGCTTAAAGCAGTGCAAATGCATTAGTAAAACATTGGATGAGGAATTCAAAACTGAAAAGACTATATTGGCTTTAAAAAGTTTGAGAATTATTCAGCATGATAAAATTGATTGTATATCAAAAAGCTAATATTAAATATTAAAAAAGTTTTGCGTATCTGGAGAGCAATAGAATATATAACAAGAGCAGGAGTGGATTGGTTTTTGTAGAATAGAATCAGAGAGGTAACGAGATATCTGAAGGTAACTGAAGCCATTTTTCCAACTCCATTTGTGGGCATGAGGGAATAGCATGAGCAAATAGAAAGCAAGCAGATAAACTGAGGAAATAATTTCAGATGATTCATGCCAGGTTGTCATATAATAACCAGGAACCAATTACCGGGTGAAAACAATAAAAATAGCCTTTGAAATAGATGTGTTTTGTTCAGAATTACTGATATATCCGTTGAAAAAGAACTTTTTTTCTCCAGATCAGACTAATAGCCAAGGAAAGTAGAGAGAGTGCCTTCCCCCTGGTTTGCTGCTAGTTTAGAAGATTTCACATTTCAGAAACTATTTCCAGCCTGGACCTAGCTATGTGCATTCAGAAATAAGAGCCTCTGAGCTCATTTTCTTTCTATACATTGAATAGCAGTTGTATAAACATATAATCAACAATGTTTTGGTAGCAGTTGTATAAGTATATAAATAGTCATTAAAAACAGAAAGCTCAGCCCCTCAAAAATACCACACACACACACACACAAACAACAAAGGACCTTTTTTGCTCATTACTGGCACCATATATCTTGAAATGGAGCATCAACAGTTTCTAAAAGATGTTTATGCTGCATCTTTTAGTTTTCTGGAGGGGGGTGGGATGCCAAAGTCAGAGAAATGCCTATCAGCAACCTCCCTCTCAATGTCTTCATTTTCTGTTGTATCTCTATTTCTACCAGTTCTGCCACTTTCTGAAGTTGGAGAATTTCTCTCCTGGACATCCATTCTGGAGCCCAGAATGGCCTAGGCAGCGCTATATATCTGTGAATGCCTCTTGACTCTCATGCTGATCAGTTGTTCCCTAATGCTGAAGCACAGAAAATAAAGCCTTCCAGTATGAATGACAAGGCTTAGTGATGCAGGGAAGAAGGGGCTGGCTAACCAGCTTGTTTGCTTTCTGAAGCCTGGTAGAATTACTGCCTAGTTCCACCAACTTTCTGAACCAGTTCATCTGAAAATTCACAAACATGGAACCACAAAGCCACCCCTAAATTCTGATTTCAGAAGAAATTAGAGGCATTCCTACTTCTGAAGATCAGTCCAGTACATTCAAAGGGGATGGACAAGGGAGGGACTTGGGAGGACAAAATTAGGAGGGGCAAGTCAGCTGGAGGGCCTCTGAAGCCAGTGTTATGCTGTATTCACAGAATGCATTTTTAAAAATTCTAAGGCAGTTTTGACTACAGCTACTAGGGGAATAGGAAAGGCAGAGCACAGGAAAGAGCAGTACTGTTATGTCTTAAACATAAGCTGTTGTACCTCATGGCGATCGCTACTCAGGCGACCTGTGGGTCCCCGGATGTGGCTCGCCGGACACCCTGCCGATCAAGATCTGTGGCGAGAAGTTTGACTGACCAGGATTGGACTGGTCAGACAAGGGGGCAGTTCCAGGTAATGTATATAAGCGGGACCCGGCCCGCATGCTCCCTCTCTTTTAATGTG
Organism: Heteronotia binoei; assembly: GCF_032191835.1. Classification (NCBI taxonomy): domain Eukaryota; kingdom Metazoa; phylum Chordata; class Lepidosauria; order Squamata; family Gekkonidae; genus Heteronotia; species Heteronotia binoei. Next base: position 232,312,267 of record NC_083223.1, read on the forward strand.
CTACTGAATAAACCATGTTGCCTTCAAACCGTCTCGGTTCTCAGTACATTACAAGTACTGAATCTGGAGTTTGGCCTTTCTGCAGTTAACTTTGCTTCTCAGATTCTGCTAAACCGATCAATCAAGCCAGCACTGGAGCAAGGCAAGACCAGCTCTGACAAGCTTCAGGCAACACCAGGATTCAACCTCCTAACAAGGTCTATAGTTTCCTTTTTACTTTAGTTCCACCCAGGTCCTGAACAGCCAGATCTTGCTTGTTATTGTGTGGTTGCAAAAAACACTTTTAAAAAACTTTTGTCTTTCCTACATTTCTCTCCTTTTCACACTTTTCTCCTCTTTCATTTTGCTCTTTTCCTTTCATGATCTGCTATTCACCTATACCTACTTTTAATTTTTCTACCCCTCCCTTATTCTACCCTTATGACAGTATTTTGACACTAGTCTGGATTAGGAGGTGTGCATTCGGATCTACCTTCATCTGTATTTTTCAGGTATATTTCGGAATTCCAAAGATCAAGGTTTGGGGGGGGGGGGGACAAAAAAAACCCTGAAAAAAAACCAGCTATATTCAGGAATTACTGGGTATATAAAAAAAACCAGTGGAGAGGTGGGAGCAGACTATAACAGAAGCCCAACAAACAGTTGCGAGGCAGGAGCAGATTGCTCCCACCTCTCAGATGTTTGTTGGGCTTCTAAACTACAGTCCCTTTAAAGTCTGAAGAGACTGAAGAAGACAGCCCAAGGATCAGCTGTGCCAGATTGCTTCCTGCCAGCTCAGCTTTAGGCTGGCTTCTCCTGCAACCCAGTTTAAACTGGGCTTCATGAGAAGCTGGCCTGAGGGTCAGCTGTGCCAACAGGATGCACGCTGCTCTCTGCTGGCTCCACTTGGCGCTGGCTTCTCCAGCAGCATGGTTTAAATCAGGCTGTGCAAAAAGGTTTAAATCAGGCTGTGCAAGGATCAGGCTGGCCTTTTAAAACCTTTTTTTTCCTTTTCCAGTCCAATGAAATTTGTTGTTATAGGTGAAATGTGCTGTACTTCCCAAATGTGAAAACTGCCAGTTCCATGCAAATATTCTGAATGTCTGAAAACTCAGAGATATGCCAGTGAATGTAGATGGCAGTGAACTGCCACTGTAGAAATAACTATTGTTATACAGTCAGAAAAATCATGGGGGCGTGGCATCGACGCCGAGGAAGATGGCCACCTAATTGAACAGCTCTCTCCCCCGATTCTCCCTGAACCTTCTAATAGGCATTCAAAATCAGAACTGAGACCACTCTATGATGGGTAAAGGTAATCTAGAAAAATCAGCTTCTGCCTCGGGCAGCAGTAAGGTCATATCTTTTTTTCCGAAACATTCTGCCGATATATGGTTTTAATATGTGGTTTTAACTTGGGACCATCTTCTATACAAATGTTCCCACTGCTGATCTAGGTGTCCTTGCATTCAGAAGACAGGCTCAAAATGTGTTGTGTTGATGTCCCAGCTTTGGCATGCCATCTCCAGAGAAGTTCCATTGGCACTGTCATTTTCATTCCTCCTATGTGAAGAACAAATAATTTTCTTGTACCTTCCCTTTGTTTTTGTTTTGACTCTACTATATTGAGGGGATCTACCCTGACTTTTAAAAGCTGTTGTGCTGGTTTTGTTTTAAGATTCTTTGCTTTTACAGAAAAATGGGACAAAAATATTTTAAATATCTACACATGAATATCAACATCCACCAAATTTCAATCCTTTGATATAAAATATGGCCAATAAAAAATCATTGGCTGATACACAGCCTGCCTAATTACTGCGGGACAAAGTTAGCTATATTCTTTTCCCATTTACTTGCAGTGTAATTCCATCAGTGAGGGTTTTTTGTAATTATTTCTTCTACTTTCAATATGTAGCTCCATTTTTTTTTAATTAGATGAACACCTCTGCTCAGGTGGGATTTGAAATCGAGCAGTGTTGAGATCATTATTAAAAACCGTAGAATGATGTAGTTGCAGAAACAGGCCTTAAGTTGTTGTGAAGGGAGCGAAGGGACGCATGGCCTTCATCAAAAGATTCATTAAATAATCAGAAGTTGTTTTTGCGGTATTTCAGGTACCCTTTCCCAAACTCCCACTTCTGCTTACAACAGCAGCCTTTTATGACTCTGGAGCATACTCAGAAACTGGGTTAATCCACAACCTGCACATCGAGGGCCTAACTGAATATTTCAGTTCCTTGGATGGGTGAAGGAATGTGTAATTCATGGCAAATGGAAATTATTCAGGTGTCGGATAGAATGGAGAGCTGGAAGGGAGGAGCAGGACTTTGAGAACGGAAAAAAACAAAGACTGGTTGCCAAGCTCAGCCATCGTTCACTGTGGCTGTAAATAATTCATCTATTTGAACTCAGTGGCTCTTATCAGGACTTTCATTACCAAAAGGTAGTAGCTGCAAGCTGAGCTGAGGGCAGTGAAGCTCATTTCACACAAATGCATGGCCCATTGGCCCTCTTTTTGCTAAAAAGCCTTTTAGTAAGGATGTCATCAGGAGTAGAGAAGCTGTAGGGAGTCAGGAAGTGTGCCAGCCTTTCCCAACCGGTAGGTTTCCCATTCCTACCATTATTTGGTATTCTGCTATTTTTGCTCTCTCTCTCGGCTTGGCTTCGCGAACGAAGATTTAAGAAGGGTGCAATAGTCCACGTTTGCTGCAGGCTCGCTGGTGGCTGACAAGACCAATGTGGGACAGGCAGGTCCGGCCACAGCGGCTGCAGGGAAAAGTCTGATTTAGGGTTGGTCCTGTAGCAGTGCGATTCTTCCTCAATCTCCTTTTGTCCTCAAGACCAGCTATGCATGCGTTCTCAAAGGAAGAGACAGCCTGGTGGATGGTGTGCCTCCATGCTTTGCGATCTGAGGCTAGGTCAGACCACTGGTGATGGTTGATGTGACAGGTGCTAAGAGATTTCTTCAAGGAGTCCTTGTACCTCTTCTTTGGTGCCCCTCTATTTCGATGGCCGGTGGAGAGTTCGCCATACAGGGCAATCTTGGGAAGGCGGTGGTTTTCCATCCTAGAAATATGCCCTGCCCAGCGCAGCTGCGTCTTCAACAGCAGTGCCTCGATGCTGGTAACCTCTGCCCGCTTGAGGACTTCAGTGTTGGTCACAAAGTCACTCCAGTGGATGTTGAGGATGGTGCGAAGGCAGCGCTGATGAAAGCGCTCAAGGAGTCGCAGGTGATGACGGTATAAAACCCACGATTCGGAGCCATAGATGAGGGTTGTCATCACAACCACTTTGTAAACATTGATCTTTGTGCCTTTTTTCAGATGCTTGTTGCTCCACACTTTTTTGTGCAGTCGGCCAAATGCACGGTTTGCCTTTGCCAGCCTGTTGTCAATCTCCTTGTCGATCTTGGCATCTGAGGAGATGATGCACCCCAGGTAGCTGAACTGCTGGACTGTCTTCAGAACTGATTCACCCACAGTGATGCAGGGAGGGTGATAATCTTCCTGGGGTGCAGGCTGGTGGAGAACTTCTGTCTTCTTCAGACTAACTTCTAGGCCGAATAGCTTGGCAGCCTCTGCAAAGCAGGACGTCATATGCTGCAGAGCAGATACCGAGTGGGAGACGAGTGCAGCATCATCAGCAAACAGTAGCTCTCGGATGAGTTTTTCCATTGTCTTGGAGTGTGCCTTTAGTCGCCTCAGGTTGAACAGGCTGCCATCGGTGCGATAGCGGATGTAGACACCATCGTCCTCATCTAGATCTACTGCGGCTCTTTGAAGCATCATGCTAAAGAAGATCGTAAAGAGAGTTGGCGCGAGAACGCAGCCTTGCTTTACACCTGTGCCTATTGGGAAGGGCTCCGAGAGGTCGTTGCAGTGTCTGACTTGGCCTCGCTGGTCTTCGTGTAGCTGGATGATCATGCTGAGGAACCTTGGGGGACATCCTAAACGTTCCAAGATTTGCCACAGGCCTTTCCTGCTAACGGTATCGAAAGCTTTGGTAAGGTCGACAAAAGTCACATACAGAGCCTTGTTCTGTTCCCTGCATTTCTCTTGGAGCTGCCTGAGAACAAATACCATGTCGGTGGTGCTCCTGTTAGCTCTGAAGCCGCACTGGCTCTCTGGGAGGAGTTCTTCTGCAATGGTGGGCACCAGTCTGTTCAGGAGTATTCTGGCAAGGATTTTGCCTGCGATGGAGAGCAGGGTTATCCCCCGGTAGTTGGAGCAGTCTGACTTTTCCCCTTTGTTCTTGTATAGGGTGATGATGATTGCATCGCGAAAGTCCTGTGGTAATTTGCCTTGTTCCCAGCAGGTGACAAGTACTTTGTGAAGTGAGCTATGTAGTACTGTGCCCCCATGCTTCCAGATCTCTGGTGGAATTCCATCAACTCCTGCTGCCTTGCCACTTTTCAGTTGCTTGATGGCTTTAACAGTCTCTTCTAGTGTGGGGATCTCATCCAACTCTGTTTTCACCGGTTGAAGTGGGGTGAGGTGGATTGCTGAATCTTGAACTACGCGGTTGGCACTGAAGAGAACCTGAAAATACTCCGACCACCGGTTCAATATGGATGCCTTGTCTGTGAGGAGCACTTGGCCGTCTGCACTATGCAAGGGACTCTGAGCCTGATATGATGGACCATATACTGCCTTCAGGGCTTCGTAGAACCCTCTTAAATCACCAGTGTCTGCACACAGCTGGGTTCTCTCTGCAAGCTTGGTCCACCACTCGTTCTGAATGTCTCGAAGCTTGCACTGGAGGTTGCTATTTTTGCTATTGCAGCAGTAATTTCTAAGTGGGTTTTCCTGTGTGAACAAGACAGTCCAGGAGACTGTCCTAGCACAATGTACAAGATCCAATGATGTGTGGTTGCAGCAGTTCCCATCTCCCCTGGTTTGCAGATGTGTATTTCTCAGAAAGGCTCTTCCTATGTTTTTAATCGAAGCTGCATATTTGAGATCATGAAATGCAGACTAATTATATATTTACTGTTAAAAGAAGAGTATGCACTCTTACTTTTTAAGTTTCATGCACACTGGAGAACCAAATGAATTCAGTGTACTGTACTGGTTAAAGCACAGAATTAAGATCTGGGGGACCCAGGTTCAAAACCTCATTCGTGTCATGAAAGGTCACTGGGTGACCTTAGGCCAGTCATTTTCCTTCAGTCTAATAATCTACATTAGAGTGTGTTTGTGAGGATATAATAGAGGAGAGGAGAATAATGTTGTGATCTGCTTTGGCTCCTATTGGGAAGAAAGATGGGATATAAATAAAGTGTAATAGGGCTAAATTCAATTTTCTCCAAGGTCACTTTGGGGGCCAGGGCAAAGGGAATTGAATACCCCAAATGTTTAACCCTACCTTTCCCATGACTGTTTGTTGCCATTATTTCTCCCTTTGCAGCTGATTTAACACTAGTTTTTCTCAAATTCATTCTCTTCATAAAACAGGAGACCAGGGGCACCTTAAAGACTACCAAAATTTATTGCAGCATAAATGCTGGGTAATAAACTGACATTTAATCCTACAAGACAGAAGTGTTACTGGCAGTTCGCAAACCAGGCATGCAACAAACCATGAACCAAACTGCATTTTTCCTGTTCATGCCCATCCCTACTGGAGACACAGTGAACCCAGCATTACAGCCTTGACACAAAAGGCATATGGTGCCTCATTTTGTTTAAGGAACAGGAGTTCTCTTTGTTCAGTCAATATTTCTGCCTCTCAGTGTACCATGTAACAAAAAGCAACCCTGATTTTTTTTTAAAAAAATAGCTCAGTAATTAAAAATAAAAAATTAAAATACTGTAGAAAGGATCCTCCTGTGGCAGTCACAGTATAAATATCATACACCTATTAAATTAGCAAGTCTACTTTTAAAATGTCATTCGCTGCAGAAGGATTTGAGGGCTTCCTCCCATAATGCATCAATGTGCTAAATTTTCCAATGGATTGTCATGTCGAAACACTAGAGATCCATGTCTCCAGAAGAAGTATAATTACAGCTCTGTTTTAAATTCATGAGGAATTATATAGTTTAGGTGGGGTGGATTCAGAAGTAGTCTTGGATACTATGTGAAGCTCAAACTCAGAGAGGTACTCTCATGGGGGTATAAGACTGGGGAATAAAATTTGTCCTTAATCCAAATGCCTTTGAATATCTGATACTGGGAAAACAAGTCAGCTAGAAGCATATAAATATACTTTACAGACTCCCATATGAAGCTACTGCACACTAGCAGAAGGACCCAAGGAAGAAGCTTCGAGTCATGAATGGATTAATGTAGTGGACACCAAGCCAGGTGATTTCTCTGTTTTGGGGGGGTTGTTTATGTTATGTTATGTTATGTTATGTTATGTTATGTTATGTTATGTTATGTTATGTTATGTTATGTTATGTTATGTTATGTTATGTTATGTTATGTTATGTTATGTTATGTTATGTTATGTTATACTTTGTTTTATGAACTTTTATTTAAAAATACATTTTATGGAAGCTGCTTTTGGGGAGAAAGGTAGGAAATAAATATATAATCTCTTCTTCAAAGCAAAAGGCTGATCTTGTACCATGGCAGCTATTTCATGGTTACCCCTACACTCACAACTCCTTTTTTTTGTGATTGCCCTTACCCCGCCCCCCCCCCCAAAAGCACCATTTTGTGATAATGCCCACTACCTTTCTCTAAATTTTGAATGTGTCTACAAGCTCAAGAAGGCTGGGGGCTCCTGCAATGCACTAGCTCAAAGATGTCAAACTCATTTGTTATGAGGGCCAGAGCTGACGTGTCATTTTGTTGGGCCAGGCCATGCATCCCATAAAATGTAACATGAGGTAGTGGAAATATAAACATTATAAAGGTGATTTTCAGGCATCAGATGGCAATAGCAGGTGAATGACAATATCAGGTTTGATTGGATTAGGTGTAATATGCTGAGGGGTAGTAGGTGTGGCGATACCAGTGTTGGTAATGAGACAGGAAACCTAGGTCTCAATTCCGTCCAGGAGGATTTAGTCCAGGAGGATGCAAAAAATAAATCAACATAAGCCCGACATTAGGAACCAGAACATTCAATTGCTGACCTAAGAGTAGCAATGTTCTTACAAAGGAATTTCAAAGGGATATTAGAAAGAGAGACTGCTGAATTACAATTGATAATGAAGCTCAAGACAATGCTTTCTCCTGGACTGAATCTCATTACCAATGTGTGCTGTTATGATTTGGCATCTGAAATCACTCCACTCTCTAAGATATAATGACCAATCCAAGTGTTCTAATTCCTAAACAGGGTCTTCTTGAAAGAAAATAAATCCAGATAGGAACAGAGAAATCCAATATTTTTAAACAACTTTTCAAAATAAGCTAAATAATCTTCTCAATGTACACTGTACTTGTCAAAAGAACCCACCCTCCCAAAGAAGAATGCCCCTGTATAAATCGATGGTGCGGTCTCATTTGGAGTACTGTGTGCAGTTATGGTCGCTGCACCTCAAAAAGGATATTATAGCATTGGAGAAAGTCCAGAAAAGGACAACTAGAATGATTAACGGGCTGGAGCACTTTCCCTTTGAAGAAAGGTTGAAACGCTTGGGACTTTTTAGCTTGGAGAAACGTCGACTGCGGGGTGACATGATGGAGGTTTACAAGATAATGCATGGGATGGAGAAAGTAGAGAAAGAAGTACTTTTCTCCCTTTCTCACAATACAAGAACTCGTGGGCATTTGATGAAATTGCTGAGCAGACAGGTTAAAACGGATAAAAGGAAGTACTTCTTCACCCAAAGGGTGATTAACGTGTGGAATTCACTGCCACAGGAGGTGGTGGTGGCCACAAGTATAGCCACCTTCAAGAGGGGTTTAGATAAAAATATGGAGCACAGGTCCATCAGTGGCTATTAGCCACAGTGTGTGTGTATATATAAATTTTTTGGCCACTGTGTGACACAGAGTGTTGGACTGGATGGGCCGTTGGCCTGACCCAACATGGCTTCTCTTATGTTCTTAAGTTCTAAAAAGAAGTGTGTTTACACACAAAAGCTTATACCTGGAATAAAATGTTGTTGGTCTTAAACCTGTCATGGGACTCACTCCAACCTTGTTCTCTCTCTCTCTCTCCTTCCCCTTCCTTCCTCCCCAAAAGAGGAGGAGCAGCTAGAGAGAAGGAAGCAGAAGCTGTGTGTCTGTGTCTATGAGTGATTGAGTGAGTGAGTGAGTGAGAAAGAGGGAGGGGGGCTTGTCTTGGTATCTTTCCCACATGAAGCAGGAAGCAGTTGTGGAGGGTGGGTGGGCATGTTTGTGTGGGTATGTGTGTGGGGAGGGCTGTCTGAAAGAGACGGAGGGAGAAAGTAAAAAGACACTGAGGGAACTGGGAAAAACCAAGTTACAGTGCAGTTGCAGTAGCAGCCTTGGAAAAGGAAACAGAAGACTGTTCCTTGGGGATTTGAGTCCTGTGCAGGCCAAAAGCATCCCACAGGCCATGGTTGATACCTCTGCACTACCTCTCACTGTTACCACCCAGTTGTAATACAGGAATAATAATACTTACTTATTTTATTGTTTCAGGTGGGTAGCCATGTTGGTCTGAAGCAGCAGAACAAAGTTCAAGTCCAGAGACACTTTTAAGACCAACAAAGTTTTATTCGTTGTATAAGTTTTCATATGCATGCACACTTCTTCAAGATACATTGAAATGGAAGTTGCCAGTCCATATATATAGATAGAGGGTGAGCAGCAAATTAGCACACAGACATTTATTGGAAGTTGCCAGTCCATACATATAGATAGATCCAGGTGGGCAGCCGTGTTGGTCTGAAGCTGTAGAACAAAGCAGGAGTCAAGTATCACCTTTAAGACCAACAAACGTTTATTCAGAATGTAAGCTTTCGTGTGCATGCACACTTCTTCAGATGAAGAATGAGGTACAGTAAGCAGAGTTTGTGGGGTTTAGAATGCTAAGTGGTACAAAATTAAAATCCAATAGCTGAATAGTAAAATAGTAAAATATAGATAGAGGGTGAGCAGCAAATTAACATACAGAATAATAAAGACATTTAAGTATAATAAAGGTGAGAGTAATTACTCTCAACATTCCAGTTAAGAAGGGTACATCTGCCCATCAATCGCCAATTCTGATATATTTATTTCCTTCCCTATGTCCCTCCCCCCCCCAAAAAAAATTAAATGCAAACAAATGGTGACCACATAAACTAAGTTTGTTATTCCAGTTTGGTCCATGCATAACCAATATATTTTTATATATTTTTTAATATTTTTATGTCTATGGTTTATATCAATACTGGTTTTTATGACTCTGTGAATGTAAGCCACCCTGAGCCTGCTTCGGCGGGGAGGGCGAGATATAAACTGAACGAATACATAAATAAATTTTATTATGCTGTATGCTAATCTGGTGCTCATATGTATGGACTGGTAATTTCCATTTCAATGTATCTGAAGCATATACCGAATAGCAGAGCTTTTTTGGTAGAAAAAGCCCAGCAGGAACTTATTTGCATATTAGGGAACGCCTCCTGATGCCAAGCCAGCCAAAACTGCATTCCTGTGCATTCCTGCTCAAAAAAAGCCCTGCCAAATATTACTTAATAGTGTTGCTGTAAGGGCTGAAATAATACATGTGATGCAGCTTGAGAATTTAAGAAAAGTTCTGTTTCAATAATATATTGTTTTATTCTTTCTTCCTTGGTCTTCATTTTCTCAGGAGCTACACAGGGACTTTGAGGGTCAAACAAGATGTAATGTTGGCAACCTTTTCTCCTTCATTCGTGTGTCTTCTTTATTCCTTTATAAAGCAAAGACAGAAGTGATGAAGCAAAGGGGGGCAAGTGGTTGAACCTTTCCTGTCCCCTGCTTTTTCTCACCATGCTTCATCACTGCAGCCTTGGACTGCCAAAATCAAGATCACAATGTGAGGCTATGATAAAGTGATGCCCAAGATGTTGTTGGATTACACCATCTTTGCGATGTAGTAAATGTAAGCATGTTGCATTTCCCAGAGTATTTATATAACAAAGAAAATACTTGTGCACAAAAACAGAATATTATGAGCAGGGATTGTCTTGTAGAAAAATAGGTGGTGGAGCTCATCCAGGGATTGTTATGCAGCTGCACCTACTATTCGATGGACGAGGTGAGAAGGAGGAGGTGGAACTGTCAGAAAGGTTCAGGAGCTGTGCTCCTCTGAGCTCCTGCTGAGTCTGAGGCCTGATTATGAGCATAATTTTATCACAAGAGACTATCAAACTCCAGCTTTTGAACTAAATCAGACAAATTGTGAAATTCCTTGCCACTCTTTCACCTGTTCTATTAGTCAGCTGCTGGATACCTCAAAATGAAAGATGGAGGGTAGCTAAAGGAGAAAAATAAGATACACTAAAACAAGTTCTCAGTTTGGTTAAGTATTTATAGAGTATTTATTGAGATGTCCAAGTGCCTCTATGCATAATTTAAACTGCATATAAAACACACATAGAGACTCCTGGGACATCTAATTTAATTAGTTTACAACGAATGCTTAATAGCCCTTGACCATTGTTTCCAGGTACTTTGATATTGGATTTGTGGCTGTTAATTAATCTACAAGCTACATTTCCTGATTATGGTTTTGCTATGACAGGATGACCTTACAGGCCTCTGAATAGTTTGACATTTGCCCTTCCACAAGGGATAAACCCAGTCCTAGCTCCACCCTCAAGGAATTGAGTGGCAAAAAAAAATTGACCTCCTTCTTTCCATGGAGTTTTCCCATGCCTTTACCATACCCAGAGCACCACCCAGAAGTTGTATCACATCCTCCTGAAACTCCAGCTCCCCAAGTATCAACCTCAGAATCTTCTGGTATTACCAAGGCAGTGCTGGCATCTGAGGATGACAGAGTTTTGTTCAGCCTTCTAAGAGGTTTCATGTTAGCAATTCTTTAAAGCTGTAGTAACAATTCCAGCTCTACTAGCTCCTAAATCGCTGCTATTGCACTCCTTTGTGACTTGAGATTTACAAATAATGGCCTGTATCCTACCACTCTGCTGAACAAAGTTGGAACCCTTTCACCATACCATTACCTCTTGCTCTTTTGACTACACCAGTAGGAGCAAGAAAAATGGCAGTAAGATCAGTAAGGGGAAGGACGGTGGCTCAGTGGTAGAACATCTGCTTGGTAAACAGAAGGTCCCAGGTTCAATCCCTAGCATCTCCAACTAAAAAGAGTTCAGGCTTGAGAGCCGCTGCCTGTCTGAGTAGACAATATTGACTTTGATGGACCAAGCGTCTGATTCAGTATAAGGCAGCTTCATATGTTCATCAAGGGCCTTTTCTGTTGTGATTCCCTCTCTGTGTTTAGAAAAGTTGTTCCTTATTAGGAGGGCATTTTGGTTCCAGGGGTGGTGGTTTGAATTGTACTTATTCTTGAGTTCGGAACTGAAGTTGAAAAGTCTCTAGTACCTGGATAGGGAGTGAAGGAAAAGCCATTTGGCCAGGCAGTAGAGACAAGAGTAGTCTCATCATGGAGCTATGGAACATAACCAGGCACTTTTGAAGAAACAAGGACTGAGCCCATTTGGTCAAGTCTAGTATTCAAAGCTCAGTACAAAAGAGCTCTCTTCAGCGAGGGTGCACAGTTGAAGGTGAAAATGGTGTATAGCTGAGGGGGCAAATAGCCTTATCTGTTGCTTTCCTACCAAGTCGCAACAAGCAAAACCCAGAATCCTCACAATTCTGGGTTTTATTGGGGGGAGGGGCTGTTGCTGGCAAAACAAAACAGGTCTAGTGGCACCATAAAGACTAACCATTTATTCTAATACAAGCTTTCCTGAGACAAAGCTAACTTCTTCCGATATAATAGGAGAAATAAACCTCTTATCTTTGTCCCCCCCCCTGAAAATTTGGGGTGGGGGGGTTGTTTATGTTATACTTTGTTTTATGAACTTTTATTTAAAAATGTATTTTATGGCAGCTGCTTTAGGTCCCATTGAGGAGAAAGGGAGGAAACTGAGCAAAGGGAGGCCTAGTATAATAAACCACATGAGATCCTCTGTGTAGGGACCTGGGTGATTTAATTGATGGTTGGAGAAGTCAGAGTATCTGACTATCTGGCCATGCTGGCTTTTTAGAATTTTGTATTCTTTATGTTATTTAATGTGTGCCTCTTTGAAAGCTTTACTTGGATAATTAAGTGAGACTTGTGTTTTTGAGGGAAAATAATAATAAAAGAACATCTGGAGAATAAAATCTGGGCAACCCACATGATAACGTTATTTGAGAGGCATATGTGGGCATCCCTGGATGCTAATGAGACGAGATAGTGTGAAACCATCACATTGTACTTATTGTTCAGAACATGTTCTGTCATATCCACTTTCTCATTTTCAGCAGAGAAAAAGGTAATGTGGACTAGTCCTTCCTAAATTTTTGACAATTAAAAAAAAGTGATATTTACCTAAATCATTTGTTGATGTTCTACTTAGAAAGATATATTCTCAACTAAGCTCCAAAAGAATGGAATAGCATCCACTTTGCAACTGTGGGATATCCCAATTAATATTATCTCCTGAAATCTCACTTTTGCTTTGGTCAAGTCAAGGTTATGGGTTGGCACTATACTTTTGAGGCAATGGGGATGCTTTGGGAATTTCCCTGCTCTTGGAGCAACATCTACTAATTGAACACATCCTGGAGCTGACATTATACCCTCCCTCTGGAAAATGTCATGGCCAATATTTTGGAGGAGGAACAATTATTCTGCATAGGGCAGAGTGTGGTGCAGGCTCTCAAAATGGTGGCTTACTATTTCATGGTAGACCTCAACCCATCTCTTGGTTCAGAAGAGCACTTTGACATACAGTTAGGGCCTCAATGACATAAATTGGCCCCAAGAGAATACTGCATTTCTTTTGCAATCTTTAGTTCCACATCACCTCAAGGCTGCCATCAGATTGAATATTTAACCACAACACAATACTGGAAAGAATGAAAAGTTTCCCAGCATAAAGCTGCAATTGACTCAGCATTCAAGGTTAATGGTTCAGCCAGACAAGCATGGAACAGAGTAGATGTTTGACTATCAAAACAGTGATACTTTATGGAGGGGGGAGCAGATAACTGAGTGAATAAGAGGCAATTTGACAAATAGTGATGGAGAAACAGCTGCTTTTATGCATACCGAAAAAGACAAATCTTTTTAAAAGCTAATAAATACATGACAAGGATAGCTCCCTTGGCATTGATAAATGGTGACAAGTCTGTCTGGCTACAAAAGAGAGAGGTGTCCAACATAGAGATTTAGTCACAACTGTTTGCAAGGCATTACTGAATGGGAACAGTCAAGGCAGAGATTAATGCCTATTATGCATGGATGTTTCCCCTTGCTTTCATCATACATGTCCATTGGGTTTTCTTTGTCCTTCTGCATTGGTTTTCTTCCCTTCAGCACTCAGTTCACTTTTTGGTCACTGTTTCTCTAAGTTTTCTGAGAGTGCTTTTCTGTGGATTTTCCCCTTGTTTTGTTTTAAAGCCGAAGGTAATTCAAAAGCATACAGATTCCCTCAAATTTTCCCCTTGTTTTTTTCTCAAAAGTCACTCCCCGCCCACATTGAGGTCGTTTTGCCCCCACTCCACCTTCCCCCATCCTTCCCCCTTCATCGATGTACAAGCTCCATTTCCCCCTCATTTTGAATTTTTTAATTTTTTTACAAGTGGCATAAATCTAGCAATAGGAGACTATCATTAGTCTCAGATCACTGAATTTAAAATATTAAAACAACAGTCCACTTCAGTGAGAAGGGCAGAATATAAATCTAATAAAACAAACAAACAGGGAGACAGTTTAAAAGGAGCTGAACAAGGTTTAGTTCCCTGCTGGGTTGGCTTTCTTTCTTTTTTTTTTAACCAGTATTCCCCCTGCTGGTACGGGGGATCAGAGAGGAGGCAAATGTCAGCATCCCCAGTGCAAAAATAAATAAATAAATTCAGTACTGCATGCAAACAAAATGGGGGGGGGGGGTGTCACCAGCACAGAATGAAATTGGCATGAGATGTAAAGAGACAGATAATGGGATGGGAAGCTTAAAGCTTTGAGAACATTTCTCCTTTTGATGCTTTAGTAAGCAAAATGGGAGGGGGGCATTTTGATAGTCTCTGGCAGACTAACATTAAAATGGCAGCTAAGCCATATGCACCTTCTGTGAACCAACAAGTTAAGAATTGCTTGGGATCAATCCATTTGGAGAAAGAGTGCAATCTGCCCTGGACAGGCTCTAAAAAGTTGCCATGATGTGCAGGATCACATTAGAGAATCACAAAGAGAAAACCATGTAAATTTGCAAGGATGGGCTAATTGCAATAAATTAGCATTAGTACACAGCTGCACTAGGGCATCACTGTAAATACCCTCTCCCAATTTTTTGTCAATTTAGTAGCACAAGACGAAAAAAACTCTCCAGAGCTGCTTCCAGAGGACTCTTCCTCCATACAAATGGCAGCTGTGTGCAAAGCATGGTGGAACTGCAGCTGACTTCACACAGGCGCAGTAGTATCCAGCAAGCACCTTCTATTTAAGCCCCCTCATGTCACAAGTAATGATCCAATTTAGAGAAGTGTGTTTTTTCTACAGTAGCTGCAGAATAAATTCACCAGATGAAAAAGAATGGTGCATAAAGTGGGCACAGAATCTGAAGTCAATATTAAAAGTTTACTGCTCTGAAAATCTACAATAAAGTGTGTGTGCATAATAGGCCTAAGTGAAAATTGGTTCTCCATAAGTAGCTCCCATGGTTGTATTTTTCTTAATATCATTGCAGCAAAAAAATTAAGGCCCACTTGAACTGAGCAGAGATATTTTAAAAAGAGAACAGTGTAAATAAGAAAGAAGTTCTATTCATAAGCATTCGGTGTACAAGGAGAAATCATTACTGCCATTTAAAAGAAATGATGAACATCTAGGCAATTGTGAGTTTATTGATGTCTGCATTGGAAGATTGAGAGGTGGGGAACAGAGATGAGACCATATATAATGAGGGAGGGGGGAAAGGACATAACGCTCCTAGATTGAGAAAGGTTTAGATCACTTAAAGTATAATAGATGAGAAGGACAGGTTAGTGCTGATAAATGTAGAGTGACTGTGACTTCAATGAATCTCTTTCGATCTTGCTGGTTCACTTTGCCACTGAGTTTATAGAAAGCGTGGGGAGGATTGGAAGGAGTGGCTTTGGATTGTTAATAAGGAAAAGAAAGAGAGCAATTTGCATGTGCTGGGTAGCCAGAACAAGGAGACACTGTCCAACATGGTTGGGAATGTGTTCATGATCTCCAGAGAAACTTTTTCAAAGGGGTGCCACTCACTTTAGCTTCATTTTTTTCACGTCAAAATTATTGGACTTTTCTGTATTAGTCTTTGACTAAACATTTGAGCAGTAACAGTGTCTCAATATTTCATCCCCCAGTAAGAGTTATACTAAAATTCTGAAACTTTAAGTGAAGTATTTTAGCTTAGGTGTCCAAGTTTTTATAATTTACTAGGGGTGGGCACAGACCAGAAAATGCTGGTTCAGTTCACAAACAGAACCGGACTGGTTCCCAAACCAGTTTGTGAACCGAACCACAGCCTGGTTCGTGAACTGGTCCGGTTTTTAAAAAGCTTCACACAGGGCTTCAAGGCTCCAAAACAGCAGGTTGTCACCAGATAACTCTCCTCAATGTACCCACCAAGTTTGGTCCACATTGGAAAGGTCATTCAGTGCAATGCTTTTCAATGGGATGTCATCTCTGCTGGTTCAGGAGTGACAAATACTGGCCTGGGTGAGCTAGAGGCCTTCAACGCACACAAATCCTCCTTGGGGTAACCCTCCCCATGGCCCACATGTTACATGCATGTCACATTTGGGGGGATCCAAGTAGCAGACCACCAAGCAAGGTGCCTCCAGGAAACTGTTTTGGGGGGAGTTGTCCAGCGCCATTTTGAGACACTACACTGTGGACCTGGTTAAGCTACAGGCATCAGGCTCCCAGAGTACCACCCACATGGCTGCAGGTGGCTGTGCCTTCCTGGGACCAGCCACCCAGCCTTGGCGACACGATGACTGATTGGGGCCAAGCCTTCCATCCTACCTGGGAAGGTGGCAGGGACAACCAAGCCTGGCAACTGGGACTCACTGCACAGCTGTGGGAGGGGGGCACTGGAGGACTAGCTAAGGGAATGTGTGGGAATATGTGGCAGAGGAGAAAGGATGCTTTTTTGGAGGAGCAGAAAGGAAACCCCACAGGGTACCCCACAGCTGGGGAAGAGGGCAGTTAGCCAAGCCCCCCAAAATCTGTAGATAGTTTGGGTGCCTGAGTGGGAGAGGAAAGAGAAAACCACCCCAGGCAGAGACTCGGGCAACGTAGGAAGAAATGGGGTGCATTTTGGAGGAGCAGAAAGGGAACCCCACAGCCAGGGAAGAGGGCAGTTAGCCAAGCCCCCCAGAAATCTGTAGGTAGTTTGGGTGCCTGAGTGGGAGAGGAGGAAAGATACCCCCCAAGCAGAGACTCAAGCAACGCAGGAAGAAACGTGCTTTTTGGAGGAGCAGAAAGGGGACCCCACAGCCAGCATGCAGAGAAAGTGCGATTTTCAGAACCCACAAAAGTGAACAGTCTACCCCCAAATCAAATCAAAAACATGTTTTAAAAGAAAAAAAATCTATCCATGTTTTCCACTCTTCACAGCAAAGAAAAAGGCAGGGCAGGGGGGAAATGTAGCTCTGAATGCAAAGAAAGGAGAAAAAAAGAGAGAGGTGATGCTTTTACTCTGGCAGTTTGTATACAGGAGATTCAACAGGTTTCTCCACCTACCCCAGTAATCCCCCCTACTCAGTCCACCAAAAGATATTCTTTCACGCGCAAGGAGAACAAGACTCACAAAAACCAGACGCAAACAGAGGACAGGAACACGCCTCCAGTAATTATGTACATTTCCGCCGCCCCCCCCCCCATCCTGAGGAAGTCAGATTGATGCCTGTCACTGGAAATCAGACTTGCCTGTCAGCTTCAGACTCTCACTATTGGTCCCTCGATAGCTGGAAATATCCCACCATACCCACTTTTCAGCACGAAACTCCATGGGTGGAGTTTCTTTGCCAAGAGTGCACAAGAGGTTCCGAACCAGGCAGAAAGTTCGGAGACTTCCTAGTCCGAACATGTGGCTTTCGAACCAAACTGTCTGAACCTCGAACATGGTAAAGTCCGGGCCAGATTTTAGTTCAGTGTTCGGGTCCGTGCCCATCCCTATAATTTACAGATGTGTCCTTGCACCAATCATTCAGCCTACATCTTATTATAGTAATATACAAATATACCACAAACCATTCTTCCCATGTGCAGCTCTGTAGAATGGTTGAATTTTCCTCTTCCCCAGCCTTCACCTGTGCTCCATTAGCCAGACTACAACATGCTCAGTTATTACCAGGAAGTTTCCCATAGAAATATACAGCAGCATCTGTACACTAAGCAGAAACCCAACTGAAAGGAAACATTTCAGGGAAAATACCAGTGGAGGATTCAAACAGAGCAGCAGCTGTTTTGAGTGCAGGTGTAGAAAGAATATAGTTTGTTTGTTTCATACTTCATCCCTCTGTGGCATCATTTTGAAGTAACTATTTCAACCAGAGTGGTGTCTCCAATACTTTATCATGAAGCTATTCTTACAGACAACACAGGAAGCCTGAGCATTAGTGACTCGTATTGTACAGAAGCACATGTGGGAGTAATACTCCCTCTAAGCTGTGGAGTCTTGTGAGCAAAAATTCTGCTTCGTGAGCTACTGGCATTAAAGTTGTGAGCTACTGCATAAATTAGTTTGTTCTGAGGCCATTTTTCCTGAGCTAAGACAAAAATGTGTAAACTGGAGGCTAAAAAACTGTGAGCTAGCTCACACTAACTCTAGAGGGAATACAGTGGGAGAGGGAGGATTGCACTCATAGTTTCCATATCTCATGATATAAACACTTTAGTGGCATTCCTTCACACAAGTAGTCCATGTTACTGTCTTCATTGTTCTCCATTATTTTTCTAGCAATCAAGGATTTCAGGAATTTCTTCTTTTAGCATTTTGCTAATAATAACTTATTGATAGTAACTCAAGAGAGTACATTTGGGATGTGGGCAGGGGGGGAAGGGTTCCTGATTTTTTAAAATCCTAATGATATTGTTGCTGAATTTGGCAGTAGCAAAGTTATCAGCATGCACAGGAGGAAGTTTTTGCCAAAAAACCAGAGCATCACCCAGATGGCGCTGACATGATGAAATCACTTCCTGTGCATGCCAGGTGTGACTTCAGTACTGGCACTTCTGGCAACTTAACTGCAGGCAACAAAGCCTGGGCTTCCTTCTTTCTCCCTTTGCTGGTCAGGTGGTCTGTGATGGGGACAGGGCCTGGTGGCGAGGAATCCCCGTCTCCACTGGGGATTCGTCTAACAGAAGGTCAAAGGTTGAATTGTAAAAATAAAATAAATAGTTAAACAAGAACTTGTTTAAGTTCTGTATTGCAGTACCCAAGAGCAATGTTCCCTCTAAGCTTCAGAGTCTGGTGAGCAAAAATTCTACTTTGTGAGCTACTGGCATTAAAGTTGTGAGCTACTGCATAAATTATTGTGCTCTGGGGGCATTTTTCCTGAGCTAAGACAAAAAGGTGTGAGCTGGAGGCTAAAAATCTGTGAGCTAGCTCATATTACCTCATCTTAGATGGAACACTGCCCAAGAGATAAAGAACAGGGGGAAGTAAGAGATAAAAGGCACACACACACACACCAGCAACAGTTTTCAAATTATGACCCACTGAATCCCAGGGTTCTTCTGATGCTTATGCAGAGTTCTTCTATGAGAAGTTCACTTATGGAAAACAAGCTTCTCTAAAATATGATTTGCCCTACTGCCCATCTTCCCCTATCATGTACAAGGACAAGAGAGATTTCTAGATCACATACTCTGCCCGCATGGATCCTCACATTAACTGAATGTGCCCTGCACACCCCAGAATCTCTACCAAAGAGCATCAATTCTGCTATAGCCGCACAAGGGTTTCTCAACAGGCATATTTCCATTAGCCTGAATATGAACACTTCTTGAAATCTAAGGATTAAAAAATAGGATGGCCACCAAAAGGGGGCAGCTGAAGAAACAAGTAGAGAAGGAAGCACCAGGAGACAGCTGTGTTCTCCCAAATACCGAAGGATAGTTGATGGCAAAACAGACTGACAGGACATGCAAGACAGATCAACTCATTATTGCTTTAATTAATGAGCCTCTTAGCCTGTAGACAAACATTTTGAATGCCTATTAAATTAACACAGAATCACAGTACCATCAATTAAATCACAAGCAAAGTCAAATGAAGAGGAACCACGTAACAACACTCTTTTCTGACATAGTTTGGGTGGTTTCATCCACAAATGACATACTAGAAATCACCATCCTCCATTCTCCATTATATCTGAGCAGACCTCCTAATCAAATGCCAGTTTCCATATTTCTTTTTCATATTTTAAAAAATGTGGATGGTATTAGAATTGGGACACATAGGTACAGCATCCCTCAATCCTGCCAGTTCCCAACCACAGTGCCAGAGACTGTGTGCATAAAGATTATGCACACATAGGCATTGTGGTCACATTCAGACACACAAGTGAAGCAGGGGATAGGCCTAGCACAGTTGGCTGAGAAAGGGGTGGGTTATGAATGCTGGATGGGAGCATGGGTTCAGCATACTTGATCCAATTTCTCCTCTATGCACATTGCTCAGAATACCACTACGTTGTGTCTACTGGGACAGGGATTCTAAAATACTTATTAATAAATAATGCAAGGGGAAACCTGCATCCAAGAGGGCCACTGTTTGGGTAATACAGTACATATCAGGTGATTTCTTCATCTGCTATAAACATATTGCTCACTACCATTGCTTTGTAAGAGCTTGAAATTTCATATACTTGGTGGACTTCTTAACATAATTTATCATGGGAGAATTATCATATGAACTATGTGATATATCCTTTATTCTAATTTCAAAAAAAAGGTTTATGCCTCGTAGTTACAGAGGAGACATCAAACAACAAAGCCAGGCAGTTGCTTTCAAACCCTACTAATAGGAGTCAGATCATTGTTCCGTCTTGATCAGTATTTTCTACTCTGACTGGCAGCAGATCTCCAGGGTGTCAGACAGACAAAGCTGTTTCCCAGGAGTTGCTATCTGATTTTTTTTTATCTGGAGATACCAGGGCAGGGTCTTAAATGGGAAGCCTTCATCATGTAAATGATAGCCCACTGATAGCCCAACTGAATGAGATTTCCAAATATATTATATAGGGCTTTTTTTGTAGCAGGAACTCCTTTGCATATTAGGCCACACACTCCTGCTGTAGCCAATCCTCCTGGAGCTTACAGTAAGCCCTGAACAAAGAGCCCTATAAGCTCTTTGGAGGATTGGCTACATCCGGAGGGTATGGCTGAATATGCAAAGGAGTTCCAGCTACAAAAAAAGCCCTGTGATATCACTTTAGAGTTGTCCTATACATTTTTGCTGTTACTAATGATGTTTCCAAACAACAGCCAAATTTGGGGAAAGGTAGTCATTTCCTGGAGGCCCCATAGCACTGTGGACCTGATCTGTGAGCTTGCTTTGTTTTTCGAACCTCTTCCTGCTGTTTCCCCACTCCCAGCATACTGAACATATTTCTTCTGACATTTGCTGTCAGAGCCTTGTTATGCATCATAGACTTGTAAACACTTCTAATGCCAATTTAAAAAGCTTCCTCTTTTGGCTGGCGGATCACTTCCCCCTTGTCTGAATTACCCAACTCATTAGATTGAATTAGTGTGTTAATAAATGCCAGTTTCTTACCAGCATGGCAGCCATTTAGGAGTCAATGCGTAACACTGAGGTTTGAGCAAAGCACAGTCTAAGACGAATACATTGGAACATTTATTGATCTGGTTGTTTTCTCACTTTTAATTAGAAATTGACTTTTTAAAGTCATTTTACATTAAGCAACAAATTGAAAGGAGTGGAAATGCACTGATGTTCCATGTATCAAAAAGAGATGCTACCTACACAATTGGATTTAGTGATATGACAGCAGACATTCCTGCCAGGAATATGCAATGCGCCAGTGTATTGAGTGCATTCAGCTGTGAACGTTCTATCAGCCATGCTGCACTCTGTCAACCAATCCAGTGCATCTTTCTCAAGGTTGGCAGCAGTGTAAACTGAGGTGGGGTATCTCCTAAGGACCTGGACTCCCACTAATCACTGACATCACCAGCTGAGAAACAATATTGTTGTGTCCCTACCCCAACCCAAATAAAGAGACATTACAGGGATTTCCTGTACTTTCATATCTCTTGCATGATCCATTATTTCATCTATGGATATGTGAGAGGCAGAATTGAATGTTGCATTGACTCCAGATGTTTCCCCTCCCATCTTCTAGTGCCCCATTTGAATCAATAAAGTGGATTATATTGCTTATTAGCCATAGCTGAACCAAATATTAAAAATGCTTTTTCTAACATATTTATAATATTAACTTATTTCCTTCACATAAGCAGCTCCATGACAGAGAAAAGAAAGAGAGTGATTAAAATGTGGGTTGCTGCTAGAGGATGCAGTGATGGCCACAGGAATAAATAGTTTTAAAGGGGGATTAGATAGATTCATGGAGAATAAATCCATCAATGGCTACTAGCCATGGTAACTGAGGGGAAATGCTACATTCAGGAGCACTAATCCTCTGAATGCCAGAGTCAGGAGGTAACATCAAGGGAAGGCCTCAGCCTCTATGTCGTGCTGTTGGCTGTCCAGAGGAACTGGTTGGCTACTGTGTGAGACAAAATGCTTGACTAGATAGACCACTGGTCTGATCCAGAAGGGCTCTTCTTATATTCTTATGATTATGTGACTTGCTTTGAGTTAACTGTACATTTTCTGTCTTTCATTATCTGATTTACGCTTGAATTAGAAAGGGTTGTTATTTGCATGAGTGTGAGTTTCAAGGCCTAAGATTCCACAGCAAAAGAAAAACAGTTCCCTAAAACTTTCTGCAGGTTCAGCAAGTGTGATATTGCTATTGTTTAGACATAGAGAATACTCACAAGAGTGTACAAGGAACAGGCCAGAGATCAAATAAAATCCTGCCCCTAACAGTTGGTTTAATTCTAGTATGATGCATGCGATGTGCTTGAAACTCTCCTTTTCCCCAGCCAGCATCCTGAGATAAGGGTAAGTGACTCTGAAATAGCAGAAACAATTGGAGTATGGTGAGCCTAACAGAGATCAGTGGAGATGTCAACAGGAAACAGGGCACACGCACATTTGGAGGATAAAGAAGAACAGCAGAAAGAGAGTTTTTGAAGGCAGAGAAGGGCCAACAATGATGATATCAGCAGCCCTGCAATGAGGGGATTTGGGGGGTGAAGCCTGAGGAGAGTGGGATTTAGGGAGGGGGAAAACTTCAATGAGGTATAATGCCATAAATTTCCCTTCCAAAGGAGCCATTTTCTGCAGGTGAATTGATAGTTTGCACCTGGAGATCAGTTGTAATCCCAGGAGATCTTTAGCCAGCACCTGGAGGTTGCCAACCCTACCTCCAAAGCAGGGGGGCCAAGATGGGACAAGCCAAGGCAGAGTCTTATTTTCCATCCTCAACAGAACTATCCTGCTCAAGCAGCCTGTGCCTACAACTAGCTCTGACCAACTTTGGGTGACTGTGGCATGCAAATGAGGTTAGCCTAGGATCATTTTTGTTTAAAGTAGGGGTGTCAAATGTCCAGTGCCTGTGGGCTCCAATCAGGCTCACTAGCAACAGTCCATCACCTGCTTCCTTCTCCCTCAGCTGCTTCCTTCAGTCGCCATATTTTAATTCTCCCCTGTGATGAGGCAGCTGAGCCAAGCAGACTTCTACTCTTTCCTTCTTTCCCCCTCCCTCTTCCCAAAGGGAGGAGGAAGGAGGAGGAGTCTCAGTCAATGGAGGAGCTATCTCCATTGATTGAAAGAGCTATCCATTGATTGAGATAGCCTGTGATTGAGATGGCCTGGGTTGCCAGGCTCTTTCAATCATACTGCAGAGCTACAGAGCCAAGCCCCTCTTCCTTCTGTTGGCTGAGACTCATTCCCTTAATTGTACCCTGGGGAGGCAGGGAGGGAAAGAGGGAGAGTTTCCTTTGCACAGTTCCCTCCATCAATCACATGGGAGAGATACAAAGAAAGCACTTTAAAGACCAACAGCATTTTATTCAAGGTATGAGCTTTTTTGTCTTGCTACAGAGAGAGTGTGTATTTTGTTGGCTCCTTATGCCAGGGCTTTCCTGGGTGCAACTGGATTTGCCTCCGCCTTTTTCACTGTATTCATGCCTTCATGATCCAGAAGAGGAATAACAACAATGAGGTTTAGGCTAAGAGTATGTCCAGACCAAGTTAACCCAGCACATTTCCTTTGATTTTTCTTTCACATTTCCCTTTGATTTCCTTTGACTGATTGGGGATTTTGAACTTAGACTTCCCAGATAGTAGGCTGATACTGACCACTACACTGGCTGTCTCTCTATTCTTGCACTGTCACATAAGAGTTGTAGTTATTTTTCTGTAGACAAACACATAGTCCTCAGTCTGTGTCATGGTGCCTTCACATGTTCTTGGCCAGTACATGAAGCAATTTATGTTCAAAAGCTCACAATGCCTTGCCATTTCATATTTTCTTCTGGGTTATAGGCTTAAAGCATTGACCATGAGATTTCTGTAATGAATGTCAATAAATCAAACATAGGGTTGCAACTTACAGATACACACCTGAACAACATCTGGATAGCATACCGAAGACTGCTACAGCATAGGCATTGTCTCCAGTTTTTGATGCAATAATTCAGAACAAGAGATGTCAGTTATCAGAGACTGTTAAACAAAATATTGCAAACGTGCTAATGTTTAAAGCATATTTTACAATTTTTAAAAATCTTTAATTGTGCTTGTCTGTGCCCTTTACAAAGTTTGTATCTCTGCTACCTGGCATTACATTTTATGACTCACATGGCCCAGCCAGACGAGGTCTCCATTATGTCAAATCTGACCCTCAAAACAAATGAGTTTGACACCCCTGGTTTAAAGGATCCTTGCCTGGGATTCTCCATCTGTTCACTGTCGGTTCACTTCATTTGTTCACTGCCTACAACCCTACCGTCTGGTCTGATCAGCCCTGGAGTATGGCTGACTAGCTCTTGCCACAGGAATAATTTTGTACATGCAAAGTATATTCTCAGATCAGTGATTAAAAGTCCAGTAAGGTGGTTGTAGGCCTAAAGCAACTCCAGCAGTACCTTCTAAGCCCTAATGTTATTCATGGATATACAATGTCATGATGCTCAGCTCAGATAACAAAGCCCTTGTTGTCTCCTCACAGCCCCCAGTGTATGAATGAAAACCCTTTTGACAGCATTAATAGCGCAAGCTAAGCAGAGTGCAAACCTTGTCACAGTCCAAGATCATGGGCATTAGCAAAAACTAGGAGGACAAAGAGAAGTGAAACATTTCCTTGCAAGCTGATTGGATTTGCTGTACCCTTTTCCATCAACCTCAAGGGCTCTTTGAAAAAAAGACAAGAGAGCTATCCATCCATTCCTGGCACTGGCAGCATGGATGTCGTTGCATGTGCCCACTTAAACTTTGTTATCTCTTTTGGATTGACCAAAAACTGAACAAAGACCATGCTTTGCTTGAATACTTACAAAAATAGATGCCTGTCAAACAATGATAAGAGGATGTTCAGCTTATGATGGCAGATCAGTGGACCGATCTTCAAGAGACTTTTTTCCTGCACTGCCAGACTCCATGACCGAAAGGCGAGAGGCCCACGTACTCAACAGCTGTTTCAAACACCTGCATAAGGCAATCAAGCTTATCTTGAGCGTGCACCCTGTCAGATTGCCCAAGTCTTTGTCAAACTGAACTCTTAACAAAGAAGGGTGCCAGCCAGCAGAGGAAGAGAAGCTGTATTCCAAGACCAGAGCTATTGTATAGATCGGGTCTCACCAAAGGTTTCAATTTGACTCCCTATTGTCCTTTTTAGATAAGCCTGAGTAGATTATGTTAATCCCCTTCACCCAGGACTCCCCCATTCCTTGCCCAAACTGCCACTTCTGGAGCCCCCCCTTTTCTGAGGTAATGTACCATGTAGTACAGCATCATGTCCCATCTGACCCAGTGTCATAATCCCCTGGACCTCCTACCCCCTAAGGGTTCAAGGTAGTCCTTATAACCTCTGACCCAACTCCCCACACATGTGTCTCTGACAGTACCCCTACCCTGCTGTTTATATACACCCCTGATATCTAATCAGTTGAGGGCCCTTCCCCCATTCCCTTTTTCGTCGCCATTGGAGCCTTCCTCGAAGACTACGATAGGTAATTATTACCCTGTTTGTCTACCCATGTGTTTACCTCTGTCTATTTCAAAACTGTTTATCTTAGACCTGTATGTATGTTGTATGATTTTACACTCTTGTATGTTTGCTTGTATTTTATAATAAAAACCCCTTTTATTATTAGACCAAATCTCCTTGTTATTAACAGGGTAACTCTCAAAGAAGACGCCTTCTGTATAAATTGGTTTTTGATCTCGCTAAAAGGCTGATTGCCCACCAATCTAAATTCCCCAAAACCTCTTTTGAGGGCAATTTGCTTAACACACCACTTCTTTGAATGAAAGTAAAAACAGCAGCAAAAATATCCCTGAAAATCTTTAAATGGCAATACAATCAACTGGGCAGTCAATAAATAATATTGGTTTGTTTATGGCATTTGTAGTCCAGTATTTTCACTGACTGTCCAGGAGAAAAAACTGGGAAAATACTCGACGTTTTAAACTGTTCAGCATTTTTTTCAGTTTTTCCGGAACAGTCAATGAAAATACTAAACTGTCCAGGTCAACTGGCAACATGCCAAGCCCAAACAGCTCAAACCATGCTTTTTGAACTTGAAGGAGGCAGCACTTAGCCCAAGCAGAATCTGGGGCTTGCAGCCTGCAGCGTAACTGCTAGGCTGCTTTAGCCCGGTTTGGCTCCCTGGGAGAGAAGAGGCAGAGCTCTCCCGTTTGGGCGCACAATGTCGGGGGCAGGGTTTTTGATGTCTTAACAGCTAGCTCCCTACTCCCTCCTGTCAGTCCTGGAAAGTTTGGAGCTCCCTTGGTCACATCATGAGGCTGTGCGTCGGGAGGTTTTCCTTTCACGGCGGTTTTCAGCGTGGGGAAGGCTTGGCAGTGGCGGTGGCATCATAGGCGCTTTTCTGAGGACGTCGGAAGCATTTTGGGCTGAGTTTGCCTGGGGGCTGGGGTGCTCTGTGTGGGGCCGGGATTGTTGGAGCCCGGGGTGGCTGGCCTGCTTCCTTGCTTCTTCCTTGTTTGGGAGGGGGTTTGGATCGTTGGAGCCCAGGATGGCTGGCCTGCTTCTTTGCTTCTTCCTTGCTTTGGAGGGGGTTTTGAGGTTGGCTTGAGTCCCAGGTGGGGGTGTTCACAGTTAGTGGGTTGCTTACTTGGGTGAAAGGGTGAGTGGAGTCTGCCTTTGTGCCCCTTTATTGAGAAGGGTGGCTGTCATTGTGGAGGCCTAGAGGGACGTGGCCTGCCTTAACCCAGTTTGGTTGGATCTTAAAAGCTAAACAGGGTTGACACCAGGTGGGATTGGGATTGGAGACCTACACAGGTGGAATGCGCACGCTCTGAAGAGAAGTAGCCTCGGCTCGCCCCTCTCCGGATAAGAAAAGAGATTAGGACCGTAAGATAAGTAAATATTGAAGTTTTTGGGGTCATAATCTTTGGCAGTGAAGCTAGAGAGTCAAAGAAGTGAAAGGCGTGCTCAGAAGAGAGCTAGCACTGAGAAAAAGGGAGTATTTTGGCAAAACAGATAAGAAGCGGAGGCAGTGATTAGCACCGTTAAAATGGCTGCCACTACAGTGAAACAGCTTTCCGAACAGATAGCACAGTTTCAAGCTTTAATGATGCATTCTCAGAACAAAATAGAGGAGACTGTTGCTGAAATTAAAAATGAAGTTAGCCGGATAAACAAGGAACTGCAAGATATTAGGCAGCTGGCCAACAAAGCAGATAAGGCAGCTTCAACAAACAGAAAGGAAATAGTTCATTTAAAGGAGCAGATTAAGAGCCTCTCCGACAGAGCAAGAAGGGCAAACCTTATTGTTCATGGAATCTCAGAAGACATTGACTCACGACACTTGGAAGACGGGATAATAAATTGGCTTTCAGAACAGCAAACAGGTGTTATGATTAATGCTGACCAGGTAGAGAGAGTTCATAGGCTTAGATCTAGAAGATCAGGCGGAGATCCTAGACCAGTAATAGTTAAATTCACAAGAGAAAAAGTGCAGCAGCAAGTCTTTTTGGCCTTGAAGAAGAAGACAGCACTGGAATTTAAAGGGAAAAGGGTATATGTGAGACAAGACTTTTGCAGTGAGACACTGGAAGAAAAAAGACAAATGAAGCCATTTGCAGATAAACTCTTTCAGAACAAGATATTGTTTACATGGGCTTACCCAGCCACTATTGTAATCTACAAAGAAGGCAAAAGACTCACAGCAAGGAACCCAGCTGACGCAAGGAAACTCTTGGAGAAGATGGGTCTGGACCCAGGAGAAACAGGAACTCAACCAGAGGAAGAGCTCAATGTCGACGAACCAGAGGAGGGGCCCTCTACACGTCAGGAGAAACGACAGAGGACGAGACTATAAGACGTCCAAGGAAAAGGAGGAACTTCTAAAAAAAAGGGAAGTACCCCACAAATAAGAGGGAGGGGATATTACGGTCTTAAGCGAAGGAAGGAAACAAAAAAAAAAAAGATCCAGGAGGGAGGGGGAGGTGCGCCCACCTAAAGGTATAGGGAGGGTGGAGAGATCAACCCCAACGCGAGCCCTATACCAGAAGAGGGGAGGGGGGATGATGAGGAAGAGTGGGGGGAAAGGGGGTGGGAGGGGGGAAGGGAGAAAGGGGAGAAGCATAATAGACCTTGTTATCCAGCCAGGGAAGGGAGGGGAGGTGAATGACTATGGCTAAAACTTTGAAAGTGCTCTCACTGAATGTCAATGGACTAAGTTCAGACCTGAAAAGATATAGATTAACAAGAATGGCAAAACAACACAATATGGATATAGTGTATTTACAGGAAACACATAAGGCAAAGAATGACATTAAACTGTTGATTAAACACCCAGGGTGGAAAGTATTGGCTGAAGCAAGAAGTAGAACTAAGACGAGAGGAGTAGCAATATTAGTACACACAAGGATTGATATTAGGATACTAGATCTCATTAGTGATAGGGAAGGGAGATATTTGTTCATCAAAGGTAGGTTTCAAAACAGAGTAATAACGTTGATAAATATATATGCCCCAAATACAGGACAGAGGAGATTTTTGAATAAAGTAATGCAAAAAGGGCAGAAATTCTCAGAGGGAGAAGTCATTATAGCAGGAGACTTTAACATAGATATGACCAAGGAGAGGGAGGCTAGGTGGAAAAGGAATTTGGTAGAAGCGCATGAGGCCTTGGGCTTGGTTCCAAAGCCGACACATTTATCAAGTAGACACAAGACAGCTTCTTGCATAGATTATATATTTCTTAAAAAATCAAATAATTGGGAGTTGAGGAAAGTAACAACCCATCCAATATGGATCTCAGATCACGCTCCACTAAATATAGAACTGGTGACAAAAAACGAGCAAATTAGAAGGACCTGGAGATTTAACAGTATGGTCTTATTAAAAAAAGAAAATAGACAATATATGGAAAATCAAGTAAAACAATATTTTAGAGAAAATAAGGGAACAGTGGCTACAAATATCTTGTGGGATGCAGCAAAGGCAGTGTTAAGAGGTCATTGTATGATGACGGAGAAATAAATAAAAAAAGAATGGTATGCTAACAAGACACAGAAACTCCAGGAATTAGGTGCACTGCAGAGCAGTCAAGGTATTAGATTCTGCCCTGATAGGAAAAAAAAGATTAAGGAGATTAGGAAACAATTGGACTTTATGGATTCGAGGGCATTATGGAAAAAACAAACCATGGTAAGAAATGAGTTTCAAAGAGATTCAATAAACTCAGTTAGGAGACTGGCTAATTATCTCAAGACTAGGAAAGAAAAGCAAAAGGTGGAAAGTATAAAGAGACAAGGAAAGATTACGCAGAACCCGAGAGAAATTAGGCAAGTGTTTCAAGAATTCTACAAAGAGTTATACGCTAGGAGGGATATAACAGAACATGTTGAAGAAAGTGGAGAAGAGCTGAAAGAAATAGATAAAGAGAGTTTGGAGAAGGAAATAACAGTTCAAGAAATAGAGGAAGTTGTGAACAATTTAAAAGTGGGTAAATCCCCAGGGCCAGACGGCTTTACTGCGGATTTTTATAAGGAGATGAAGGAGTCACTGATCCCCGAATTACAACAAGTGTTTAATGCTATATTGAAGGGAGGGAAAGCTCCCGACTCTTGGAGAATGGCTGAAATAACCGTAATATTAAAACCCCAGAAAGATCCTCGGGAAGTAGGTTCATATAGACCAATAAGTCTACTTAACCAGGACTACAAAATATTCGCTAAAGTTTTAGCAAACAGGTTAAGGAACATATTACCTTATTTAATAAAAGAAGATCAATATGGTTTTGTGAAGAATAGGAGTATTGCACATCCTATAAGGAATATATTTAATGTATTATACCATAGACATTCTGGGCAACTTGCTTTACTTAAATTAGATGTATACAAGGCATTTGATATGTTGTCCCATGGATTCTTATGGTCCATAATGAAGAAGTGTGGGATTGGGCCACTATTCTTAAAAGCCATTCAAGAGGTCTATAGGGAGGGGTCAGCAGTGGTAAGAGTAAATAATGAACATACGGATCAGATCCCAATTGAGAGAGGCGTGAGGCAGGGGTGTCCACTTTCCCCATCTCTGTTTATAATGGCGATAGAACAACTAGCAGAAAGGATCAGGAATTCAGGGAGAATAGAAGGATGTAGAATGGGACAGGAGGAAATAAAAATCAATTTATTTGCAGATGATATAATCATGACAATATCTAACCCGAAAGAAGCCATTAGGGAAACGAAAATTATTTTAGAGGATTTTGAAGTCGTGTCAGGTTTAAGAATAAATATGGGAAAGTCTGAAATAATGTACTTTAATGTTGGTTTGGAAGAAAGGAAAGAGATTAATAGGATAACTAATATGGGGATGGGAGTTAAGAAATTTAAATACCTAGGGATAGAAATTTATAAAAATATTAACAGGATAGTGGAGGGAAATTATAATAAAATCTGGGAGAAGATAGAGAGGGATATGAAGCAGTGGGGGAAAAGGGTGATGACCCTGACCACTAGAATAAAGACTGTGTCGATGTTTTGGATGCCAAGGTTGTCGTATCTTTTTCAAACGATACCATTGGAGTTAGATAAGCAAAAAATGACTAACTGGAACACTAAAATAAGGGAATGGATATTTTGTAGTAAGAAACTTAGATTCCCAAAAAAATTGGCATATAATCATAAATCGGAACTTGGATGGGGAGTCCCAGATATAGTCAATTATTATGAAGCATTTCAGCTTAAGGCATTATTAGAAATAGAGAAGGAAGGGAATCAGAAATGGATAAGGTTTGAGAATGAAGCTAATAATGGGGTAGAAAACATGGCATCTTTACGAACATGGGGGCGAAGGAACTTAATTTAAACGTGGGACCAAGGAAAAATGGGCTAAATGTTTGGAAGAAATGGCAACCGAAATGGCTGAATCGGGTATCTAGATGGACGCCATTAGAAATGTTGATGGAAGGAGATAAAGAGCATAGGTGGAGTGAACTACTTAAGGCTAAAGGATTTAGAAGGGTAGAAGATTTGTTAATACTAGATAAGCTAAAACCATTACATGAGTTTCAAGAAGTAGTAGGAATACAATACTGGCTTAAGGCTACAGGACTGTATACTAAAGTTAAGAAGGAAGTGGAGAAGAGTAATTTAAATGAAGAAGAACCTATGGAAAAGTTTTATAAACTAATGGGTAAAACAAAAAAAGGATTAGTAGGCATCCTATACAGGAGTATGAATTCAGGCAACAAAGGAGCAATAAGCTACCTTCAACGCTCATGGAGTCTAGAAGGCCAAATAACGAAACGAACAGGGGAGAAGATAATGGAAGGTTTAAAAAAAGTTAAGACATATAAGGTTAGAGAAATGGAATTGAAATTTTTCACCAAATGGTATAGAACTCCGGCCACTTTAGCCAATATGTTTCCTGGGTTGAGCCCTAAGTGTTGGCACTGTAAGAAAGAGAAAGGATGGTATTCCCACATGTGGTGGGAGTGTCCTGAGGCCAAGAAACTATGGGATATGGTAGTGGAAATGATAAAGAAATTCTTTCAGGTAGAGCCGAGAATTAACTTTGAACTAATGCAGATGAGTTTATTAGGGAATGAAAAAATAGGGAAGAACAATCGGGATTGGAGACCTACAGGGAAATCCAGAGTCGGCACCAGTGTTCCTTCTAAGTGGGGTTTAGTGCGAGATAACTCACAGTTTTTACTTTGGTGGGCAGCCATTTTAGTTCCTTTTCTTGTGACGGAAGGTAGTACTGGAAAAGGCACTAGAGCGGCCATTTTAAGTCCCTTTCTTGTTGAAAGGGAGGCAGCCATTTTAGAGGGTTTTGTGGGAGGCCATTTTATGGTTTTGTTCCTTCTGCAAAAATGGCAGGAGGTAAAGGGTCAGGTAAGCCCAAAGGTAAGAAGTCAGCACCTAGGCCAACCAGGGCGCCAGCTAAGAGGTCACCACCCCCATCATCCTCGTCTGATGAGGAAGGCGATGTAGTGGTGGATGCTAATATTATTAGTAGGTTGCAGGCTTTAGAGCAGGTGTCAGGTATCCCTTCTCCAGGAGGGCAGGATGGAGTTAGAGCCTCCAAGAAGGGTATGCAGGCTAATATTCTTACCAGTCTGTCTATTCTTGAGGGCAGGGCTGGTGGAGTCATACCTGGCAGGGATGTTGGCCTCAGCGGTCCCGATGCGGGTTCGGCGGCAGCGGCTGGAACATCAGGAGTCGGTTTACCATTGGTTCCTGCTGGATTTGGAGGTAGGTCTGGGGACAACTGGCAGGTTGGGGCTGGGCAGGCTTGGCCATGGGGGATATGGGGGCCTGCCTTGGTAGCTGGGCAATGTATTTCCACGACGGGTTCGGGGGTGCCGGCTTCCCCGGGAGTTGGTTCAGTTCCGAATTGGGCTTGGCCATGCGGGCAAGGTGGTCCTTGCGCTTATCCGGGGATAGGGCATATTGGCATGGCAGGTTCCCTTATGGGAGCACCTTCTCCTTACGGGATGGTGCCCTTTACAGCTTTGCCCTTTGGGGATGTTGCCTTGCCATTAGGGGACCACTTGCTTCCTGCAACCAGGGAGAAAATCCTGAAAGGGGAGTATGTGGATATTTTTTTCTCTGCTCTTTCGAGAGTTGGAGAAAAAAGATAAGAAAGAGCTGGATGAGAAGGAGAAGTTGAAAAAACGGAAGGTAGACAGGACCCGGGCGAATTGGCTGCTGGGGTTTCGTATTTATGCTGGGGTTATTGCCCAGGCGCAGCCGTGGCGGGCAGCTGCCCTTTTTCAATATTTAGATATAATTTATAAGGGATACACGGCATTTAGTAGCCCTGCCTGGTTGCAATATGATCAGGAGTTTCGGATGAGGGCTGCCTTGTATCCGTCACTTCCTTAGGATCATATTCACCAGCAGCTGTGGCTGCAGGTGATGTCCCCAACTAGGCCTAATTTGGGTGATCGCTCTGATAGCGGTCACCTGGTCAGTAGGTCAGCGACATCGGCTTCGGCTTCATCCAGCTCTCCCCACGGTTCAGCGGGGCAGGCAGTTCAACCCGCTTGCTCTGCTGGGAATTTGGTTCCTTGGAGTGTGTAACAGGAAGGCTTGCCAGTTCAAGCACGAGTGCCCCATGTGCGGGGGTTCACACTCCTTAGATAGCTGCTGCAGAGCGAGGGGTAGGAAAAATGCAAAGAAGCCTGGTGGGGTTGGTGGATCTTATCCAGCTAAGAAAGGGGCTCAGCCCGATAAGGGTGGGGCCCCTTGAGCGTTGGTTGTCGTGGTATCCTCGAAGGGCTGACAGTTTGTATTTGTTAGAGGGTTTTAAAATTGGTTTTATGATCCCTTTTCAGGGGCCTCGGGTTCCTTTTATGTCTGGGAACCTTAAGTCAGTCACCTCAAGAATAGATCACTGTAATGCTCTCTACATGGGGCTACCCCTGACGCTAACCCGGAGACTACAACTAGTGCAGAATGCTGCGGCACGGCTGTTAATGGGGCTACCACGATGGGAGCACATTCAGCCAGTGCTGAGAGAGCTGCACTGGTTGCCTGTTGTGTTCCGAGTTCGCTTCAAGGTGTTGGTATTAACCTTTAAAGCCCTTTATGGTCAGGGACCTGCCTATCTACGGGACCGCCTTTCCCCATATATCCCCCAGAGAGCACTGCAATCAGGGACAAAAAATCTGCTGTCTGCCCCTGGCCCAAAAGAAGCCAAGCTATGCACAACAAGATCCAGGGCTTTCTCGGTGGCAGCACCAGAACTTTGGAACACCCTCCCAGAAGCTATAAGGACCCTGCGGGATTTGTCGGCGTTCCGCAGGGCCTGTAAGACCGAACTATTTAAACAGGCTTTTCTGGTTGATTGAAAATGGGCTGCCACCGGACATCCTACAGAAGCTGGCGATCATAGTCAGAAGCCAATACTGCCAGACTGGACTGAGACAGCGCAAATAGTTTTAAATTGATAAGTAAATTATGGTTTTATATGTTTTACTGAATTGATTGTTTTTATGATGTTGTAAGCCGCCCTGAGTCCGCTTGTGGAGAGGGCGGGATATAAATGTAAAGTAATAAATAAATAAATAAATAAATAAATAAATAAATAAATAAATAAATAAATAAATAAATAAATAAATAAGGGTTTGGAACAGGTTGTTAGGGACAAGATTGCCAAGGAGTTGGCGGAGGGTAGGATTTTTGGTTCTTTTTCACATCCTCCAGTGGGTACGCTTAGGGTGTCGCCGTTAGGTGTGGTGCCGAAAAAGGTGCCTGGTGAATTTCATTTGATTCACCATCTCTCCTTTCCCAGAGGAAAGTCTGTGAATGATGGGATTCCTGAGCATTTATGCTCAATTAGGTACACTAGCTTTGACCAGGCTATAGCCGTGGTGCAACGCTGCGGGGTGGGCACAGAGTTGGCAAAATGCGATATTAAATCTGCATTTTGCCTTCTCCCAGTGCATCCTGATGATTTTGAGCTTTTAGGGTTTTCTTTTGAAGGCCAATTTTATATGGATAGAGCATTGCCAATGGGCTGCTCTGTATCATGTTCCACTTTCGAGTGCTTCAGCACATTTTTGGAATGGGCTGTGAGGGAGAAAGTGGGTTTACAGGATGTTGTTCATTATTTGGATGACTACTTCTTCGTGTGTCCTGAGGGGACTGGGCATTGTGGGCAGCTTCTGTCAGGCTTTACTGAGCTGACAGCGGAGCTTGGGGTCCCTTTGGCCCCTGAGAAAATGGAAGGTCCGGTCCGAAAACTGACCTTTTTGGGGATTGAGATTGATACTGTTGCACAGCTGTCTAGGGTACCTTTTCAGAAGATAGTTGAATTGAGGGCTAGGATTTTTACCTTTCTTCTTAAAAAGAAGGTTACCTTGCTGGAGTTGCAACAGCTAGTGGGGCACCTCAACTTTGCATACAAAGTGGTTGCTCCAGGGAGGGCTTTTCTCAGAAGGCTTTGTGATACTATGGCAGGGTTGCACTTGCCTCAGCATAGAACACGGGTTACCTGCAGCATGAGGGATGATTTGAGGGTTTGGCAGGAATTTTTGGAGTCCTTCAATGGAGTCTCCGTTTGAAGAGAGGACATGAGGCTCGAAGCTGAGCTTCAGGTCATGTCTGATGCTGCAGGGTCTTTGGGTTTTGGAGTCTATTTCCGTGGACCCTGGTGCGCGGATAGTTGGCCTGACTCCTGGGTAAAGGTAGGTGTGAACCGAGATCTTACGTTTCTCGAGTTCTTTCCTATTCTAGTTGCGGTTTGGCTGTGGGGGAAGGATATGGCCAATCATTTTTGGTGTGATAATATGGCGGTAGTCCATGTCATTAATTCCCTTTCATCCAAATCCCGGCGGGTTATGAGGTTGGTGAGGGCCTTCACTCTGCATTGTTTGCAGCTTAATATTTTGTTTTTAGCCAAACATGTTCCTGGGGTGAGTAACGGGGTGGCTGACGCTCTCTCTCGTAAACAGACGGAGAGGTTTCATCAGCTGGCCCCAGATGCCGACAGAGAGGAGGTGCCAATGCCCCAGGAGCTGTGGCTGATTGGAGAACCGAGGCCTGAAGAGCAATAGGCCTGGCCATTGCGCCCAGCACAAGGAAGTCTTACGAATGGGTTGTGCGGCAGTTTGAAGACTTTAGGACTGAGGTAGGGTATCGCATTGTTTGGCCCCTCCCGGTGGAGCAGTTGCTCCACTACTGTGTTTTGCTTCGAGGTAAGGGATTGGCTGTGCGATCCATTAGGGGGCGCCTATCAGCTTTGGCTTTTGCTAGTAAGGCGCTGGAATATAGGGAGAAGACAGCTGACTTTTGGCTTCGAAAGATGCTGGAGGGATGGGCCAGAGAGGCCAGACCCAGAGTGGACACACGGAATCCTGTGTTTCTGTCGATTCTGCGGGGCTTAAGAGGGGTGTGGGACGTGGTGTGTGCTTCTTCTTTTGAAGCACATTTGTTTCATGCTGCGTCCTTAATGGCATTTTTTGGGGCATTGAGAGTCAGTGAACTGGTGGCACAGTCCAGAAATGATGTTTCTGGTAAGGCTCTATTATTGAGGGATCTGAGGCTATCTGAGGGTAAAGCAGTGATTACGGTCCATCGGTCTAAGACGGATCAGTTGCAGAAAGGCGTGGTACTCAAATTGGGTAGTTGTTCAGAGCTTGAGCTGTGTCCAGTTACCGCGTTGGCTGCTTATTTGGCAGTCCAGGGGCCTGAGGATGGGTTTTTGTTTTGCCATCATGATGGTAGCCTGCTGACGAAACATCAGTTTTGGGCTGTGACGTCACAGGCTCTGGGGGTACTGGGTTTGATGGGGGTGCGGTTTGGTACCCACTCCTTCAGAATTGGGGCAGCCTCAATGGCTGCCGCCATGGGGTATCCCTCCTCTTCTATTCAGCGCTTGGGCTGTTGGCGTTCATCAGCTTACAAGTCTTATGTTCGTCCGTTTCTTAGGCCTTAAGTAGCTTGTTTATTGGTTGCTACTGCTTATGTACCTGTTTAACTGTTTTTTCTCTTTAGATGCTGTTGTTCCTGGCCAGAGGAGCCAAGTTCTCATCTGTGGCCATAGCCACGTGTTTTGGGCCGC
This sequence comes from Heteronotia binoei, assembly GCF_032191835.1. Lineage (NCBI taxonomy): Eukaryota > Metazoa > Chordata > Lepidosauria > Squamata > Gekkonidae > Heteronotia > Heteronotia binoei. Next base: position 232,348,713 of record NC_083223.1, read on the forward strand.
TCATCAGGCATGGAGAACTTCGGTCGGCTCTCAGCTGGGACTCAGCCAACATGTTTGTATTGAATGGCGGGGGCGCTGGGGCCTTCAGTAGCCGGGCCTGCTGCCTTTGTTATTTCAAGATAGTGCGGGTTCTCCTCCTCAGGTTTTAATTGTTCACCTGGGAGGTAATGATCTGGGGCTTTTAAAGGGCAAGTCCTTGGTCTGGCAGGCCCGTGACGACTTTCAGCACATTAGGGAGCGATGGCCTGGGACCATCATAATGTGGTCAGCCATGCTGCCCCACCGGGTTTGGCGTTGTGCTTGGGACCCTGCAGTGATTGAGAGGGCCCAGTATAAGGCTAACAAGGAGATTAAAAAGGTGTTAGAAGGGGGGTTGGGCCACTATTTGCCTCATCCGGACATTTCGTCGAAATTTCCTGACCTCTATAGAGGGGATGGGGTGCATCTCTCGGAAAAGGGTAATATGCTTTTCCTGAGGGATTTGCGGCAAGAGTTGCGGGTGGCTTTGGGCCTCCCGGTGGGTGCTAAGCCCTAAGTAGAGGCTTGGCCTTAGTAGTGGCAGGTTTTGGGGGTTTAGAGCACTATGCGGCTAGGGGAGGACTGTGAAGCATCCCCCTTTTGGGGAGTTAGGGGTCTGGCATGATCAACCTTGGGGTTTGGAGACCCGGGTTTGGAGATTGCAGACCATCCTGGAGGCTCGGCTAGAGGGTGCCTTTCTATCGAGATGTGCGTCTGGGTTTGGGCCCTCTGGTGCGTGCCTCCCTGCTGGGCCTGCCTGGAGGGAGCTAAGTCACTCAGCTCTGGCTGGGAAGCTGGGTCTCTCGCCCGCTAATGGCAGGGGAGTGGTCGTGGTGACCCCAAGCCCTGGCCAGGCCGCTGGTTGGGTGCCCTTGCCATTTATTTGATATTAAATAAAGTGGCCCAATTTTATTCCAATGCATTGTGTCTGACTCTATATTCCGACCTTGGGGGGCAATCTGGGGCTTGCAGCTTGCAGAGTAGCTGCTAGGCTGCTTTAGCCTGGTTTGCCTCCCTGGGAGGGAGGAGGCAGAACTCGCCCGTTTGGGCGTGCAATGTCAGGGGCGGGGTTTAGCCATCTTAACGGCTAGCTCTCCGCTCCCTCCTGTCAGTCCTTGGAAGATCGGCCCTCCCATCTGCCCTGTCTGTTATGTAGGCGTTTGCTGGTTGCCTCATTTGGGGAGCCGGGTAGGAATTTTTTATGCCCCAGCAGATTGGCTGCTGCTGGGGGTGTGTTTTTTGCCTACCCTGCATAGCAGTGCAGCGGATTGTGGAATTGGCTATCGGGAGGCGCTGTTAAATAGGTGGTCACTTTAGTTGGCAGGTTTTTGGGGTTTAGGGCACTATGCAGCTAGGGGAGGACTGTGAAGCATCCCCCTTTTGGGAAATTAGGGGTCTGGCATGATCAACCTTGGGGTTTGGAGTAGGGGTATGCATTCGGTTCGGTCGAACCGAATCAACCGCCGAATCACCCCTGATTCAGCTGTATGCAGAATCGCATACAGCCAATTCCAATTGGGGCCCATTATGCGGGAGCCGAGTATAGCTCCCCGTATATGTCCGTATAAATATTCGGAAGTATACAGATGTCAATGCAAAAGGTGGGAAAGTGGCTTCTGCAGCCTCAGGGGAGCTGCTAGCCTCCTTTCCTGCCTTTGGTAGCATTTTCCCGCCTCTCCCATTGCCTCCCTGGGATCAGGGAGGGGGGGGGAAGGCGAAGAGGAGCCCCAGCAGCCAATCCAAAGCATGCATTTGCAAAATGCATTGCAAATGCATGCTTTGAAGGGCTTTTGTGTAGCTGATCCTCCAGCCATCAGCAACAATGTTGTTCTTTTGTCTGTGTGTGAGAGAGATTGTTCTGTGCTGGCCCTTGGCCTCAGCCTTACCAGACTTGCTTGGTGTAAGAGAACACGTCTAAAAGGTAAGACAGTCTTGGGGTTCTTGTTTTTATTTTAGTTGGTAAAAGGACTTTTTAAGACTCAGAGTCCCTTTACTTGTCCAGATTTGGGTGGTGGGTACTAGCTTATTTGGGGTTAGGGGGTTCTGCTGGGGTGGGCGGGATTTTGCCAATTTGCCCATATCTTACTTTAGTGAGAGGACTTTTAAAAGTGCAGTGTGCTTTTACTTTTCCTGATTTGGGTGGCTTGGATTTCTTGGGGTTAGGGTGAAGGGGTTTTTTTGGGGGGGAGGGGTTGGTAAAGTTCCTGTATTGTTAAAAGTTGAGTTTTTTACTGTTTTAAAAGAATTCTGTGTTTGATTTGTTGCTGCTTGTTGTGCTTGGCTAGCTCTCCCCATGTTGTTTGGGGCAGGGCTGGAGAGCTGGTATCTGTAGATTGTGTGTTCTGTGGCAGGGAAACTGGCACCTGGGTGAGAGACCCAGAACCAGCAGGCTTGTTGTGTTTGGCCAGCTCTCCCCGTGTTGTTTGGGGCAGGGCTGGAGAGCTGGTATCTGGGTTTGCTGCAGCCAGGTCTGCAGAGCAGACCTTGAGCAGATTGTGTTTTGTGTGGCGGTGATGTTGGCAACTGGGTTTATATTGGTTCCAGGCCTGCACTGCAGGGTTCATAGAGTAGATAGAGGGATGTAATGCATTTGGGTCCTATAGAGATTATCTGGTGTGAAGTTAGGTTTGGCTTTGGGTGCCCCAGGAATTTGACCCCCTGGTCCAATTTTTTTTTTGGCCTTGTGGGTTTTGTGTGGGACAGTGCCCTGAAGCTGCACAGCAGTTTGGGGGGCTCTCCTCAAAATCTCCTGCTTCCCAGAGCCACTTTTCCCACGACAATTACAGTGAGGAAGTGGCTCTAATTGGTTTTTTCTCACCATTGGGAGCAGTGTTCCTTTTGGGGTGCCCACAGATGGGTGCAGTCTTTATGGGCCAAGGGGGTTTCATGCTTGGGAGTCCCCTGAAGCTGCCCTGCAGTTTTGGGGCCTCTCCCTCGAACCCCCCTCTGGCCAGAGCCACTTTCCCCGCAGCAATTATAGTGGAGGAAATGGCTAATTGGGCTTTCCCCAGCATTGGGCCTTTTGGGGAGCCCAAAGACAGGGACCCCCTGGCCCAATCTTTTTGGGACTTGGGGGTTTTGTAGGGGAGAGTCCCCTGTGTGTTCCCTGAAGCTTTTGGGGCTCTCCCTCAAACCCCCTGCCCCCCAGTAGCCTCTAATTATGCCTTATGTTGCCATTGATTTCAATGGCCCATAGGGTATAATGGTGGAATAGGGGCACCCTCTTTGGGTGCCCCTGGAATGGGATCCCCTGGCCCAATCTTTTGGGGACTTGGAAGGTTTGTAGGGGAGAGTCCCCTGCAGGTCTCCTGCAAATTTGGGGGCTCTCCCTCAAACTCCCTCCCCTCCAGGTGGCTTCAAATACACCCTATTTGCCATTGATTTCAATGGCCCATAGGGAATAATGGGGCCGTATATTCAGAAATAGCCGCGCATCTACCATATATGCGGCTATTCCAACTACGGAATTCAGAAATACACGGGATTCTGAATTTTTTTTCCCCGTATACTTCCGAATCCGTATAATTCCGAATTTATTTTTTTTTTGCACATCCCTAGTTTGGAGACCCGGGTTTGGAGATTGCAGACCATCCTGGAGGCTCGGCTAGAGGGTGCCTTTCCGTCAAGATGTGCGTCTGGGTTTGGGCCCTCTGGTGCATGCCTCCCTGCTGGGCCTGCCTGGAGGGAGCTAAGTCACTCAGCTCTGGCTGCGAGGCTGGGTCTCTCACCCGCTAATTTCAGGGGAGCGGTCACAGTGACCCCTAGCCCTGGCCAGGCCGCTGGTTGGGTGCCCTTGCCGTTTATTTGATATTTAATAAAGTGGCCCGATTTTATTCCAATGCATTGTGTCTGACTCTTTATTCCGACCTTGGGGGGCAGAGCAGCAGCCTCTACTTCTTCCCATTTGGATGCTCCTCCCTGTGCAAATACATGTTTCATGCAGTTTGCACTGGGAGAGGTGCACTGAGCCCAAGGGCCCAAAGCTAAAGCTGGCATCACCCATTGGCATCACCCATTTCATGTTTGGGGTGGTGCTTCTTCCAGTGTAAGCAGCATGGAGCATGAAATATCTGTTAGCCCTAGCTGCCACCCTGCTACCCATCTGCCATTGCCACCATCTCTGGTTTTTAAAAGAGCACAAAGGAAATGTTTTTAAAAATCAGTTTGAGATTTTTTGAGTAGAGACTTACCAAATATTGTCTCAGGCCATTTTCCCACTTACCTTACCCCGGAGCGACGTCCCTCTTCACCGCGCTGCGTCTGCGCGGATTTCGCATAAACTGCTGCGCAGCACCAGGAAGAGCCGCGTAGTCCCGGGGCTATTGCGTCGCAAACGTAAACCACCAAAAAGCAGTTTACATTTGCAACACAAAAGCCCCGGGACTACGCGGCTCTTTCTGGTGCTGCGCAGCAGTTTGTGCGAAATCCGCACAGACGCAGCGCGGTGAAGAGGGACATCGCTCCGGGGTAAGGTAAGTGGGAAAATGGCCTCAGTTTGCCCATGTTTGCCAACGAATGCAACTAATCTTGCAATCAGCCCCTGTGATCACTTGTTGAAAGGAAGCTGCTGACTGTCCAGGCACAAAGAAGCAGGTAATGGAATCTAGCTGATGTTGCCTGCTTAGAGGATGTATCTAACTGTGAAAGGGCCAAGAGGTGATGAACAGCATCAGAGAGAAGTACTGGAAATTAAGCAAATTTCATGGGGTATATTTTTATTGTGGTTGAAATGTTTTCTTAGAAATTGATAAATAGCATACAGTTATGACTGGACAAAAATACATGCTGATTCATAATGAAGCAATTTGTAAAATACGAAGCATGAAATAAAATGACTTCTTCTTTCCTGCTTATTTCAATTTTTTAGAAATACTTGCATAATGATGAAACATGCTGATAAACACACACAAACACCAACCCTCATTTTATCTGAAGCACAATTCTAAGCAGCAAATTACATGCTAAAAGGAAATTGATGGACTCAATGGTGATGTCTTAAGGGAAAGTGTTGCATGGGAACATGGACACACAAAATGCACACCATGGAGACCCATATCTTTTTACAACCCAAGTTGCTTTGGTCTTCTGAGGGAAATCCACAGCTCACATGAAGCTGAGAAACAAAGGACCCAGACACAGCATGTCTATGTAACATTATGAATCAGCCATTTTAGAGCAATAACACCAGAGGTGTGTCCAGTAGAGCTGCTAGTTGGAACCCCAAAGTGTCTGGCCATCTATTTTACAGCAAAGGAGCGGGAGAGAAACAACGAAGGGAGTCTTGCAATCTCCCTTCACCAATATCTTTGCAAAAATCAGGCCAGCTTATCTCTCAGAAATGTCAACTTGTCTCTGAACACTGGGGAAATTAAAAGGAAGGCCTGCATACAAAAAACTGGGATGTATTGTCTAGAGGGTGGCTTAGGCTCTTTGGTTAATCTCATCAGCAGAGCTCGGGGAAAGGGGGATTAGCAGACTACTTCGCCTGTTCACTTGTGTGGGTGAGTTCTTAAAATAAGTGCATATATATTGTTTTAATGTAAACCCTTCTGCAGAGTTCGGTCAGAACAAAGAAACTTTTGTGTTTGAATATACGAGAGTGGAAACTTTTGCAGGCTCTCCAGCTGTTTCCTAGAAACTGTTACAAAAAGAGGTTTTTTTCTGACTTGGGCTATCAACTATTTTTGAAGATTCAATAAGATGAATTGAGAATCACTGAGGAATGTGTATGCTGAACTTTCTATTTTTGAAGATTCAATAAGATGAATTGAGAATCACTGAGGAATGTGTATGCTGAACTTTCTGCTGACCTGGGAAATTCTGTCACCCTTGGAAAGCAAACAGGACCCTTTTCTGATATTCAATTTTTTTTCACCTTGGTGCTGTTACAAAACTTCTTCAGGAAAACTATGCAGAGAACCCACCAGATGAGCTGTAACATCTGAAAAAACTTAACCCACTGAACTGGCACGGCAACCCATATTCCCACCACCAGTGTCATATGTGACAATATGCTAGCAACTACCAATAGCTTAACATCAGACACAGCAATGGAACCCACATTTACTTTTCTCTTTTTTTTTCTAGTTCTTAACAACTTAGACATTCTTGATGGCTAAACTAGGTAATTCAATTTTTCTCTTTCCTTCTCCCAGAATTCCATACCACAGGTCACCCAATGAATTTGATTACTTCTTGTCTGGCAAGGACAGGATCTCTACGATGAAAATGTGTTGACAATCTGTAGTTTAGATGCCTTTTCATAGATGCCCATGAAAATGTGTTGACAACCTGTAGTTTAGATGAATTCTGAGCCACGGCAACCTCCAATTCCCTGCGCGGCAATGTAATCCTGAAAAGACAGCATCTCAAAATGGTGCAGGGAACTGGAGGTTACTGTGGCTCAAAATGCGTCCACAAAGCAACTGGTGGGAAATTGATCACTTGAGCTGGGGGGGAAACAGAAGCCTGGGGGCAAAGCAACACTAGTGGGAAATCAGTCACAGTTTGCACACAGAGGGCCCTATGTTCAAACTCTAGCGTCTTTGGTTAATACATCTCAGGAGGGTCTAATTGCACAATACGCTGCTTTGGGGTCTGTCCTGGGCCCTGTTAAACAGATGTGCACAGGGAGTTCCTAGTTGAAAGTTGGTCTCAGGATTCTGGGAGCCATATTGGCTTATGATCACAGTGAACAGGGAGAGGTGCTTACGTCTCCACCCTGGACCATGTTTTAGACCTGAAATGGCTCCAAGAAGCCATTATTTGCCCCACTGGGAAACTTATGTGTAGCCCATTAGTACATATGTTGCCCACCAGTGTATGCAAGGTCTCCCAGTTGGGGCAAATAGTGCATTTCTATAGCCTTCGGGTTCAGAAAGGTAAATTTTAACTGAGCACTTTCAGTTCTCAGGACCTGGATTGTGTAGTTAAGCCTTCAGTTTACAGCCTGTTGGGGAAGAACTTCCCATAGAAAGTAATAGAAAGCAGCGTCATATGTTCATCTGTCTGCTTTAAGTTCAAGAGGTTCACCAGAGGAGTTAGAAGCCCTTCCACTGTGCCCCCCCCCCTCCAAAGCACAAGAATACAGAGCATCACTGCCCCAGGCAGAGAATTCAGTGGCTAATAGCCACTGATGGACCTCTGCTCCATATGCTTATCCGTTCCCCTCTTGAAGCTGTCTATGCTTGTAGCCGCCACCACCTCCTGTGGCAGTGAATTCCACATGTTAATCACCCTTTGGGTGAAGAAATACTTCCTTTTTTATCAGTTCTAACCCAACTGCTCAGCAATTTCATTGAATGCCCATGAGTTCTTGTATTGTACGAAAGGGAGAAAAGTACTTCTTTCTCTACCTTCTCTATCCCATGCATAATCTTTTAAACCTCTATCATGTCACCCCCTCAGTTGATGTTTCTCCAAGCTAAAGAGCACCAAGCATTTTAACCTTTCTTCATAGGGAAAGTGTTCCAACTCTTTAATCATTCAAGTTGCCCTTTTTTGCGCTTTTTCCAGTGCTATAATTTTTTGAGGTGCGGTGATCAGAATTGTACACAGTACTCCAAATGAGACCGCACCATCAATTTATACAGGAGCGTTATGATACAGGCTGATTTGTTTTCAATTCCCTTCCTAATAATTCCCAGCATGGTGTTGGCCTTTTTTTATTGCAATTGCACACTGTCTTGACATATTCAGTGAGTTATCTACCACGACCCCAAGATCTCTCTCTTGGTCAGTCTCTGCTAGTTCATACCCCATCAACTTGTATTTATAGCTAGAATTTTTGGCCCCAATGTGCATTACTTTGCACTTGACCACACTGAACCTCATCTGCCACATTAACGCCCATTCACCCAGCCTCGGCAGATCCCTTTGGAGTGCCTCACAATCTTCTCTGGTTCTCACCACCCTGAACAATTTAGTGTCATCTGCAAACACTTCACTGCTTACTCTCACTTCCAAATCATTAATGAACAAGTTAAAAGGCAAGGGACCCAGTACTGAGCCCTGCAGCACCCCACTGCTTACCATCTTTCACTGTGAAAATTGCCCATTTATACTCACTCTTTGCTTCCTATTAATTAGACAGTTTTTGATCCACAAGAGGACTTGTCCTTTTACTCCATGGGCGTTTTCGCACTCACCTTCAGCCGGCGTGACCCCCCTCTTCACCGCGCAGGATCTGTACGGATTTCGCACATAAAGCCGCGGAGCAGCCGAAAGAGCCGGAAACTCCTGGCGCAAAAGCCGCGCAAACGGAAACTGCTTTTTGGTGGTTTACGTTTGCACAGCAAAAGCGCCGGGAGTTTCCAGCTCTTCCGGCTGCTCCGCGGCTTTACGTGCAAAATCCGCGCAGATCCTGCGCGGTGAAGAGGGGGGTCGCGCCAGCTGAAGGTGAGTGCGAAAACGCCCAAAGACTCTCAAGCTTTCTAAGGAGCCTTTGATGAGGAACTTTATCAAAAGCTTTCTGGAAGTCAAGGTAAACAACATGTATTGGGTCTCCTTTGTCCACATGCTTGTTCACCCCCTCAAAGAACTGTAACAGGTTAGTGAGGCAAGATCTTCCCTTACAGAACCCATGCTGAGTCTTCCTCAATAACTTGTGTTCATCAGTGAGCATACTCATTCTGTCCTTGATAATGGTTTCTACCAACTTTCCCGGTATTGAAGTCAGACTGACTGGCCTGTAATTTCCCGGATCTCCTCGGGAACCCTTTTTAAAGATGGGGGTGACATTTGCTACCTTCCAGTCCTCAGGAATGGAGGCAGATTTCAATAAAAGATTACATATTTTTGTCAGGAGATCCACAAGTTCAACTTTGAATTCTTTCAGAACTCTTGGATGTATGCCATCCAGACCTGGTGACTTAATTTTTAATTCATCAATCAGTTGTAGGACCTCCTCTCTTGTCACCTCAATCTGACTCAGGTCTTTCAACACCCCTTCCAAAATAAGTGGTTCTGGGTCGGGCAAATACTTCTCATCTTCCTCAGTGAAGACTGAGGCAAAAAATGCATTCAGCTTCTCAGCCATTTCCCTATCCACCTTCAGTAATCCTGTGACCCCTTGGTCATCCAAGGGCCCCACTGCCTCCCTGGCTGGTTTCCTGCTTCTAATATATTTAAAGAAATTTTTATTGTTGATCTTTATGTTTTTTGCAATATGCTCCTCATAGTCCTTTTTTGCCTGCCTGATCACAGTCTTGCATTTGATTTGCCACAGCCTGTGTTCCCTTTTATTAACATCACTTGGACTAGCTTTCCATCGCTTAAAGTAATCCTTCTTACCTTTTACAGCTTCCATTACTTTGTTTGTTAACCATGCAGGCTTTTTCTCATACCTATTTGTCCCTTTCCTAATTTGTGGTATATATTTTATCTGAGCTTCTAGGGTTGTAGTTTTAAATAGCCTCCAAGCTTCCCCAAGAGTTTTGACTCTATTTACCTTTCCTTTCAGTTTCCTCTTCACATGCCTCCTCATGTCAGAGAATTTCCCCCTTTTAATGTTAAAAGTGGCTGTGTTGGTCTTTTGGGGCAACTCCCTATTTATACAAATGGTGAAATCAATAACATTATGGTCACTGATCCGAAGCGGTGCAATCACTTTTACATCTTTCACCAGGTCTTGGGCATTACTTAGTACAAGGCCTAAGTAATGATATTGTAAGATATTGTAGCAGGAACTCCTTTGTACACCCCTATCCAATCCTCCTGGAACTTACAGTAGGCCCTGTACTAAGAGTCCTGTAAGCGCTTGGAGGACTGGCTGCATCAGGAGTGTGTGGCCTAATATGCAAAGGAGTTCCTGCTACAAAAAAATCCCTGCTGGTAAGTCCCCCCCACCCCCACCAAATCCCTTGCTGGTTGCCAGCATGAACCCAGAAACTCTAGATTCCATAGATGGCAGCAAGCAATTAATTTCCCCCTCTCCTGACCACCAAAGGAAATCTACCCACCCAGGAAGATACTAGGGTTGCCAAGTCCAATTCAAGAAATATCTGGGGACTTTGGGGATGGAGTTAGGAAACTTTGGGGGTGCAACCAGGAGACATTGGGGGCGGAGCCAGGAGCAAGGATGTGACAATCAAAACTGAACTCCAAGGAAGTTCTGGCCATCACATTTAAAGGGACAGCACACCTTTTAAAATGCCTTCCTTCTATAGGAAATAATGGATAAGGGTACCTTCCTTGGGGGCTCATAGAATTGGACCCCCTGGTCAAATCATTTTGAAACTTGGGGGGTATTTTGGTGAGAGGCACTAGATGCTATACTGAAAATTTGGTGCTTCTATCTCAAAAAACAGCCCCCCCAGAGTCCCCAATACCTCCAGATCAATTCCCCATTATACCCTATGAGAATCCATCTCCACATAGTGAATAATGAAGTGCCCAGCAGACATTTTCCTCCCCTCCACCTCCCCCCGCCCCCCAGTTCTGGTGACTCTGAAGTGAGGGATTGGCATCTCTACTTATGAGTTGCTGCCAACTTCTTCAAAGTAACACAGACTCACCATCCCAAGAGGAAGCCTTTCAATCGAAGACTGAAGCCTCCGGAGGTGGAAAGTCACATGGTGGCTGTGGGGCGGGGCTCCCCCCCCCCCCCCGCTGGCCAGCTTACTTGGGGCAGGAAGGAGCCTGGGAAAGTGGGATAACCCCTGCTGGGACATGGGGATTGGCAAGCCTAGAAGATACAATCAGTTAGAGAGATATTGCTTCAGATGCCACCACCATCCAAGGTGAGGTTCCCCACCAAATATATCTCCCTCTGGAATAGCATTTGTTAATAAAAGCCCAAGAATACTTCCTATTTTGTTATCCTTAACAGAGGAAACCATGGCCCCATGGCCTTGCCTGCACCGTGCTTACTCCCATGGCCTTGCTTGCACCATGCTGATGAAGCCATCACCAGTTTGGGATGTCCTGGTGGCTCATCATTTGCATGAAGTTTGGATGGAGGGGTGCTGTTTAATGTTTGTTTCATTTTAAAAGCTGCCTTGAGCACCCAGTTTTGGGGGAAATAGGTAAATAATGGAATTCTGTTATTTATCTGCTGCTGGGAGATTATCTGTAATTTTTACAAATTTTATGCACAATGGTTATTTATCACAATTATGTGTTGTTGTTATTAAGAGCCAAACAAGAGAAGGTGTTTGGCTTTCATAACTCTGAATGGAGACTCCTTTGAACTACTATGGAAAGGCAGAATAAAACTTCTTTAAACAAACAAGGTGTTTCCATTGTGCCATTACTGTGGGCCATGGTGGAAAGGACTTCATGTATGCGAGGCAAATGAAGCTCAAGCTTAACATAACTGGATGCCAGTAGCATATTGTTCCACCTCCCCAGAAACCATTAGCCAAATTATTCACATTCTTAGACCTTAGTCTTACTGACACATTCAACAAACCAGACCAAACTGTTCCTATTAGCACAGAGAAGCACAGTTTTAGGCAGTTACCCAAACTGAACAAAATTCCCCGACCTTTCAAGGCTAACCCATCACCAACCATGATAAATGGAAGTACCTTCTTAGAGACACAATGCGCTGGCTTTGTACTTTTCACTGCGTTGGTCAAAGTGGATAACTTATAGTCTCAATTTTCAAAGTCTCGGGCAATAAAACATTCACTAAAATCTTTTTTGCCTCTAATATTTTTCAGCCTTTGGAGATGGCCCTGGTCATGACTAATCATGCAGCTCACTGTCTATCTGCAGAGAAAGGTGGTTTTAACAACCTTAGTATGAAGATTGTTTTCCTACTATGAGATTCCCTGCTATGAGCATGCCTGCACTCCTTCTTCAGAACAGAAAAAGTGCCTTGCTGGTTCAGGCCAACCTCTGTCAACACCCCAAATTATGTTTCTAACACTGGCTGTCTAGATTTCTCCAGAAGCTCGTAAATAAAGCATGATAGCAATGGACAATGCTTTATGTACTTTCTTAATATTTTCTTTATGTATTTTAATATGTGTGGAAAAAATTAATTAAAATGGTGCTTTGGGAAATAAAAGATGTGCTGTAGTCAGTATTAAGATTCCAGAATTCCTTATGCCTGTTTCTTGACCTTTGTGCCTATGTGACCCCAAGCACCATACCTCCCTCCAGGGAGTAAGCACAAAAACAATCAATGGGATGTGTATGCAGATATATCTCTTTGAAATCAAGACACTAGACACTAAAGATAACATTTTACGGCTTAAAGCCCCTGCAATAAAATGGAATAGCCTTCCTGTTCCTTCCTGAAGTGTATGTTATCCTGTTATCTGTATGGGATGGAGCAATGGCTTTCAAAGTGTTTTCCTGAAGTATAAATCAGTCCTGTATCCTGATGCATTTTGTACATCAGTGACATCTCAAAACATCTGAGGGTGGGAACATCTCCTTTGCAAAGAATTTATTGTGAAAGGTGCCAAACGTAATTAAGTCATAATCGAATGGTGTGACTTGTTTGATCTTTGCCTATAAAAACTGTACAAAATTTCTGTTAGAGGTCCCACTCTGAGCAGCCAGCAGAGAGTTCATTGCTCGCTGACAGTAACTTGTGGCACCGCAAGAAATTCTTGATCCTATGTTTGTATGTCTTTGCTTATTTCAGTGTTTGTTACTTTTCTGTGTTGTTGGGGAACTTAGATAATAATAATAATAATAATAATAATAATAATAATAATAATAATAATAATAATAATAAGAAGAAGAAGAAGAAGAAGAAGAAGAAGAAGAAGAAGAAGAAGAAGAAGAAGAAGTTTTATTTATACCCCGCCCTCCCCGCCGGGGCAGGCTCAGGGCGGCTTACAATCTATCATGATGTAGTATCATGATATGACAATACAGGTAAAATCAATACACAATATAAATACAAATATAAATGCAAATACAGATACAAATACAAATATAGATTAATGTTAAAAAGCTAAAAACTATATGGTGGTGCTACAGTCTCTATTTATACAGGCAGCGAAATATTCAGTCTGGTCACGTCTTGAAGGCTTCTTGGAAGAGGACGGTTTTGCAGGCCCTGCAGAACTGGTTGAGGTCCCGCAGGGCCCGCACCTCCTCCAATAACTGATTCCACCATTGGGGCGCTTTTATGGAGAAGGCCAGCTCCCTAGTTATTTTAAGTTTGGCCTCCTTAGGCCCAGGGATTTCCAAAAGATTTTGTGAACTGGAACGCAGTGCCCTCTGGGGAACATATGGAGAGAGGCGGTCCCTAAGGTAGGCAGGTCCTTGGCCATATAGGGCTTTATAGGTGATAACCAGCACCTTGTAACGAACCCGGTACACAATTGGCAGCCAGTGCAGTTCCCGCAGCCTAGGCCACACGTGTTCCCACCGGGGTAGTCCCACTAGCAGCCTGGCTGCTGCGTTCTGCACCAGCTGAGATAAGTATTAAGTGAAGTAATTGTTTTACTTAGGACCAGTGCCAGCCCTGGCTGCTGGTCCAAAGTGTATTAGCTATATAAGGTTGTATTTAGGAATTAACTGTTACTGTGTTAAGATAGCCTTGAATAGTTTCTTTAAGTTCAGCCAGCACCATCCTTGAAATTAGCCTTTGGTGAGTAGGGCTAAAACAGTATGAACCCCATATATACTGCACCATCTCCTTTCCTGGTTGGAAAGCACCTACCAGTGCAAAAAAAGTTTCATTCCACAATATGTAGTCATAGATTTTATGTCTGTACATAGAACTGGATCTAAAACACTGCTTGCTGCCACCATTAGGTTAAGTTAGAGGTGCATTTGCCTGGTATCCTGGACCTAACACCTTCTATTTTTGTCTCTTAAAGGATACCTCTCCAAATGAAGAATTCTCTCCTACGCCAAACCACCATGGAAATAGGAAAAACCTTGGAGATCTTATTTCACATCCAAGTCAGTATCTTCCCTGCCTCTTCTTTGTATGTTGATCATTCTAAGCTGAGTTGGGCTTTATATTCCTGGCCAAAGGAATACCTCTGCAGGATTAACAGAGAAACCAAATAAAGCAGTCGCAATGTCCATTTCACTTTTCTCCTCCACAACCATCTCCTATTCCTCCCACATTCTTCAACACCCTTGTTCTCTCAACATTACATGCATTGATTTTAACATATGTGGAACAGAAAAGGGGATGAGCACGCTGGACCCCAGCCTCTCACAATGTCCAGATTAAAAGTGTAGCATCTACATGCATCTACAGTATATATGTATAGGCTGACTGATATCACTGCTTTCCAATATTCCCAGAGTCTACATGTGTACGCTTTGTTCACATGTAGATAGCAAGCTCACAATCCAGCAGTTGTAGACAGAGGTGGAGGTCTGTGCTCTTGTTTGCACTTGCCTTCTGTGTACACTGTATTCAAAACATTGGATGAACTGGACTTCTCCTGCATTATGCAGGAGATTGGACTAGATGACCCTGGTGGGTCCCTTCCAACTCTATGATTCAATATAGGAAGCTTCCTTATACTGAACCAGACCACAATTGCCTACTCTGGCTGGCAGCAGCTCTCCGGGATCTCCGGGTTGAGGTCTTTTACACACTTCCTACCTGATCTTTTTAACTGGGGATGCCAGGAATTGAACCTGGGACCTTCTGCATGCCAAACAAACTCTCTACCATTAAGCTACAGCTCCTCCCCAGAGGTGGAAGCAAGAGGTGCTGTTGACCTCTATGCCCAGGCCTTTTTACAAGCAACATGACAGGCAACACCTGGTCTACAGTGCTTCCCAGAAGCTCAACAGATTCCTTCCACTTGGTAGAGGAAATCTTGTAAGAGTTTGGCAAGCCCTACAGGGCATGTACAGCTTGACATGCTGTTTTCAAAGTGGGCTGGGGTGGAGATCAAAGTGGATTTGCTGTTCCAACTCCCAGATGGCAGCAGAGATGGTGGCAACCATGGAGGGAGCAAATTGAAGTGTCAAAGAAGCAACAATAGAGACATTGCTTGCCTCAAAGAGCACTAAGGACTGAGTTAGTACTGGACCTTTGGGCCCGAGCGCCACACAGATTAGGGCCCGGGGGCTAAAGGTAATGAAAATATTCTAATATTTGAGGGTTATTATGATACATTTGAGTTTGAAAATGCAGCTAGAAATACCTTCTCTCCCCTTTTCTCTATCTTTCTCTGTCACGCACACATACGTACATACTCCACATCTAATTATTTGCAGGTAGCACAGGTCTTGAGGAAAGCTCAAGCCGCAGAGGCACAGGGTGACAGAGCTCCTGGAGCCACCTGTCTTTCACACTTCATTTTCACACAGATGTTCCCTGCTGAGAACAACTGGTGCACTGTAACAGCACCTGAAAAAGAAATAAACACACAATTTCTTTCAAACAATGAAGGGAACACATCCATTAATCCAGTACCTCCACACTTTGCTTCTTCTGTTTAGCTTGGATGGCAGAGCAGATTTTTGATTCCCCCCCCCCCCTTCATGGTTCAATGTTTCCTAATTGCTTCTGCTATCTGCCATGACATGTTAACCCCCTCCACTGAGGCACAGAATACTACAGGACTATTTTGGTATCTATTTAGTGCAGTGCTTGACAGTTACATGCCTAAGCAAGAGTTTTTTCTCAAGAGCAAAAGGAAGCTGTCAGAGGCACAATGCCTTTTGTTCCACTATTTCAGTTGACATCAGATAGAATTTTTTGTTTCCGTTGCCTTGGCCGTCTCCATATTTCTTGATGGGCCTCAAGACTGAATTTTAGAAGCAGCATTCCAGGCAGTGTCAGGTTGAAATTACAACTATGTCAAAAATGTAGTATTTCTTTGCGATTCTACTTCAAGTTTTGAATCATGAGCAAAGGCAGGATATACATGTTTTAATAAACAATACAAATTGGTAATTTGAAATCCAGCCTCCTGTCTTTCATTTTTTACTCATCAAGTCATAGCTGACTTACGGTAACCCCATGGAGTTTTGAAGGCAGAAGACATTTAGAGGTGGTTTGCCATTGCCTGCCTCCACGTCATGACCCTGGTATTCCTTGGAGGTCTCTCATCCAAATACTAACCAGGGCTGATTCTGCTTAGCTTTCAAGATCAGGTTAGCCAGGGCTATCCAGGTCTGTGCTTATTCCTGTCAATTTTGTTTTAATTACATACATTTTTATCCTGCCCTTCTGTCATGGAGCTCAGGATTGTGTACAAAATTCTCCCTTCCTCTGTTCTATCCTCAAAACAACCCTGAGAGGTAGGTTAGGCTGAGAAAGGGTAATTGGCCCAAGGACACCCAGCAAGCTTCATGACAGAATGGGGATCTGAATCTAAGTTTCCCAGATCATAGTCTGAGACAGGGCTATTTTTGTAGAAAAAGTCCAACAGGAACTTGTATATTAAGCCGCACACCTTTATGCCACCATTGTTTCACATAGGGTTTTTTGTAGAAAAATCCCAGCAGGGACTCATTTGCATATCAAACCACATACCCCTAATGCCAAGCCAGCCGGAACTGCGCTCCTGTGTGTTCCTGCTCAAAAAAAAGCCTTGGTCTGAGACTTTAACCACCACACCACATCAGCTCCTTTCCTGATAGGAATACTGAGAAAGGAAACAAACTCTTTCCCTCCACTTGTCCAGACAGGCTGAGAAGTCTAAGCAGTGTTTATTATTTGTTTATTACTGCATTTTGTCCTGCTCTTCCCCATGGCAGCACTCATGCCCCGTTTTATCCTCACCAGGGCCATTTGGGATAAGGATAGCATGAGAGTCAAACTGGAATTGACACAACAGATCTGAAATTAGGATCTCTCATATTTTCTTGAATTAGCAAATCCCACGTGGCAATTCCAAGATCAGAAAATCCTTGCTGAGAGAGAAAATGTCACCCTTTCCTTTTTTAGTGATTAAAATCCCTGCCTTCCCAAGCTGCAATTTAATTCCATGGGAAGACAAAGTCTGATTCAGTGTTTCTGCATTTTTCCTCCTATCAAGCTAAGTGCAGCTTCAGGGGTTGATTTAAATTGTTGAGGTATACATTAAACACATGCACACCTTCCTGCAAGCCTTTCCCAATCTTGTAGATGGCCACATGGGCCTGCTGTTTAATTTTTTTATGGATTGCTTGCTCGGTTTTATCCTGAGAAAGAGTGATTGGTCACCTAATAAACTTCACTGCTAAATGGGGATATGAGTCCTTCTCCCCTCCAAAAAAACAAGCTGTAGACTAGCCTGTGGTAGGACCAACTATTTCCTGAGAGAAGAGTTTATCAGTAACTGGTATCTTTCCATTCTTTCTATCTCAGACAGCTGATCTTCCTTTTTCTTCTCCCTCCCAACCAGAAATAGCGAGAGAAGAAGGAGCAACAGTGTGATCCTAAGCACTGTTTAAATCCTTCCAGATTAATAGGTATAAAAAAAGTGTAACTGAGTTTAGGATGGCACTGTGAATGTCCTGTGGCCATAGAGAAAAGGGGTAAACATTCAAGAACTCTTTCAGGATTCCAGTGGTCAATGGGGCTGGCTTCTATAGACAATCAGGAGAGACCTGTTCCCAAATTCCACATTATGTTGAAAAAGTTAGGATATGAAATTTTATGATAGATTTAGTCAACATCATATTAATAAAACCATCCATAAAATACATTTTGGAGCTAGGTCATGTTGGACTGAAGAACTGCAACTCCAGGACTTCCGGTTTTGGTGATCCGACTTTAGGAGCAACTCAGACCAGCGCGTCCAGAGCCACTCCTTAATCGGGCAGTTGAGGGGTCTCTCCTGTCAGGAGACTCGACTCTGGGACCCAGGAAGGGTCCTGAAAGGCAGACAGCTTGAGCTGCGGAACGGGGGTGACAGCGGCGGCTTCGTCCCAATCCCAGCTCGCTGTGAGCCTAACTGCCCCGATCGCTATTTGATTGCCGGACTTCTTTCTTTCTTCAATCAGCATTTCTGCATGAATCTGCTTGAGTTGAACAAGCTGCATCATCAGTATGAAGATGTAAGTCTCCTTCTTCTAATATCAAGTTCTGAGGCATTAATTTGTTAAGTTGGGGAAGTGAAAAGCTGGGACTGAAGCGGAACACAGATAGAGACAAAGGCTGAGAAAAGGGGGGGGGGGGACTCTCTCTCTTTCTCCTCCGAGGCTTCCAGAAGTTCCTGCCTAATTTGGTGGCTTTTATAATTTTAATATGAGAAATATGAATCCCACCAGTTTCTAAAAATAGAAAAGGCTTGATGGCTGAACTGAACTGACTTGTTTTAAACTTCTTGCTGGAGAAAGACTTGACTTCTGGAAAACTGACTGTAAGCATATATGGATGAGAAGGACAAGCTACTATAAGAAAGAGCTTGAAGTTTATGCTGAAGTGCTCTGAATGTGAGTTTTAAATAGACATTTAAACTCTTATGGGATTTGTATGCTGGACTATAAAGTATAGCTATACTGTTGGCTGATAGAAGAATACCTGTGAAAGCTTTTAAAGTGGATTATTAATTCCTGATGGTGGATATTATGGATATAACCCTTTAATTTTGGTCTTTTTTGTTTTATTTGGTTTGAATATTTTTGACTTTTTATTTTTATATATTCATTTTTTTTTCATACCTTCTGTGGAGTTTTTTTTTATTTTTTCATTTTTATTTTGGGAGTATTTGGATTGTTTTGTTTCTGTTTATCCTATTTTTCCCTTGGGCTATTTTTTAATTTTTAATTCCTGATTTTACTCGTGGATTACAAATGGGGCATTCAGGCCTGGATTACAATTTATAACTTGGAGCAGTCGGACGAGTTTTTAAGACTTGGACTTCATTAAACTATTTGCTTTAGTAAAGACATCATAGCGAACTGTTTCTGTTTCAGTGAGTTGAACTGTTTTGGCTAGGTGGCATTATAGTTGGTTGCACTAAAAAGGTTTTATCTAATATAAGTTCTATTATTGTTTTGGATTTGGTAAATTGTTGACAGAAGCAAGAAGGCTGCTTTTTTAGGATCTCTGCATAATACTGTACTGTCTGATAGATACTAGCTTATCTAATATAAACAAGAACACTGAGTTTTAAAACAAATCACTAAAGAGGCAACGCACAGAGTTTGTGGTTGTGAGTCCAAATATACTAATAAGGATGGAAAATAAAGCTGCTACTGGCTTTAATGAGACAATTTTTAAAAAGATAATTGAGAAGGTAAACCATCAATTCCTTCATCTAGCTCTTCATCTGGTCCAGGGAAGTTTACAACTATGCAGGAAGATATGAAAGAAATGCAAAATACTCTACTAACTGCCATAGTACAGTTGACTGGTAAAGTAGATAATATAGGAGAGCAGATGGCAGAGATCAAAAAAGAACTACAAGAGAACAGAAAACAGACAGCAGAGACTAATAAAGCCTTAAAGGTACTAAATGCACAGGTGACAGACAATATACAAAAGATGAAACAAATGGGAAAAGAACAAAATGTGCATGACAGCAGACTTCTACAGCTGGAAATAGATAGACCAGCCTATATGCTGAGGTTTCAAAATGTACCAGAAGAAAAAACTGAAGATTTACAGAAAATATTAAGTGAGGCCTTGGCAGAAATTTTATAGGTGAAACCTGAAAAGATGGAAGAAGAGTTTGATCAAGTTAAGCGAGTACCATCAAGCTTTACGAGACTGAATAAACTGCCTAGTGAAATTCATTTGAAGCTTACAAGAAAAAAGACCAGAGATAATATCTTGAAGCAAGCAAGAGACAAACCTGTGATGATAGCAGGAAATATGGTGAAAATTTTGAGAGAAGTACCATGGCCAATCAGACAAAAGAGGAGAGAATATCAAATCCTGAGAAATTTCTTGAGAGAAAGAGAAATACCCTATACATGGCTGATGCCAGAAGGCTTACTTTTTACTTATGAAGAGAACAGATATAGGATAAACTCTATCTTTAAAGCTCAGAATTTTCTGGAGAGAGCGAAGAAAAAAGAGGGGAAAGAAAAGAAGGAAGAGGTAGAAGAAGGTTCTGATGAAGAGGATCCAAACAAACCACAGAAATATCTGACAAGATTACAGACCAAAAAAGATAGTGATAAGAAAAATTCATAATGGCATCAATAATTTCTATTAATGTGAATGGACTCAATTCTCCTGTAAAAAGAAGGAAGACCTTTAGATATTTGACAAAATTGGAAATGGATATAATTTGTTTACAAGAAACCCATATTTTGGCTAAAGATCAACATTTTTTGAAAAATAAGAAACTTGGCAACTTGTTTATAGCAATAGGTATGAATAAAAAGAAAAGGGGACTGGCAATTTATGCTAAAGACAAATTCAATCCACAATTACAGTACGCTTCTGAAGATGGAAGAATTCTATTAGTGGAAGTCATGGTGGATAATAAAAAAATCTTATTGGCAAATATTTATGCCCCGAATGATCACCAAGAGAAATTTTTCAAAGACTTACATCTCAACTTGTCAAACTTGGAGTATGCAGAATACTCCGTAGTAGGAGATTTTAATGCAGTTTCAGACAATTGGGGGAAAAAACATATAAGCATACTAAATTTAAAAGTCCTCAACTACCAACAAGTATTTGGAAGTTAGTAGAAGAATTGGACCTGGTTGATGCATGGAGAACAAGATATCCAAACTCGAAAGACTTTACATATTACTCTGCCAGTCAGCAAACCTGGTCAAGAATTGATATGTGTTGGCTCTCTACAAACTTGGTTAAAGATCTAGTTGAGACAGAAATCCAAACAAGAGTTATATCAGATCAAAGTCCTGTAATGGTAAAACTCAAAGGCATATGAATGAAAGGAACATGGAGGTTAAATACTTCTATTTTAAAAGATAAAGACTTTCTTAAAGGATCCAAGGCTGAAATGGAATCCATTTTTAAGCAGAACATAACTCAAGATGTAAAGATGCAAGGCCAGGCTGAATTTCTCCCTAGAAGATACTTGAAAGACAATGTTAGAACAGTATGTAATATAATAGAATACTATGAGAGTCATCCAGAGAAACAATTGGCATTAATCTGCTTGGATGCAGAGAAGGCCTTTGATAATGTTCGTTGGCAATTTATGTTGCAACAACTGAAGGGAATGGAATGTGGCAAGAATTTCTTGAGAACAATAGAATCAATATATTCTTCGCAAAGGGCAAGGGTGATGGTGAATGGTGAGTTAACAGAGGCAATTGATATTCAAAAGGGTACAAGACAAGGTTGCTCACTGTCACCACTCCTTTTTATCTTGTGCTGAGAGATATTGAATAACCAAATAAGAGAAGACACAAGTATTAAGGGAACGGTGATTAAAGGTGAACAATACAAATTGAGAGTTTTTGCGGATGATCTGGTTTTTATATTAAAGCAGCCAACAGACTCAATTGACTGTTTGATAAACAAGATTAACCAATTTGGTCACTGGGCAGGATTGAAGATTAACTATCATAAAACAAAATTCTTGACGAAGAATATGATGGTAGAACAAGTCCAACTTCTCCAACAAAAATCAGGGTTTTTGCATGAGAAAAGAAGAAGAAGAAGAAGAAGAAGAAGATATTGGATTTATATCCCGCCCTCCACTCCAAAGAGTCTCAGAGCGGCTCACAATCTCCTTTACCTTCCCCCCCCACAACAGACACCCTGTGAGGTGGGTGGGGCTGGAGAGGGCTCTCACAGCAGCTGCCCTTTCAAGGACAACCTCTGCCAGAGCTATGGCTGACCCAAGGCCATGCTAGCAGGTGCAAGTGGAGGAGTGGGGAATCAAACCCGGTTCTCCCAGATAAGAGTCCGCACACTTAACCACTACACCAAACTGGCTCTTACTTAGATGTATACATCTCAAACAAATGCAGTAGTTTAAAAATGGACAATTTTTAAAAATGGACAATTACGATAAACTACTCAAAGAAATTAAAAAATATTTGGAAAAATGGCATGACGAACTTATCCCTAATGGGAAGAATAGCTTCAATAAAGATGAACATTTTGCCAAGATTGTTATTTTTATTCCAAACTATTTCATTTATTTATTATTTATTTATTACATTTGACTTATATCCCGCCCTCTCCGCAAGCGGACTCAGGGCGGCTCACAGTATCATCTACACAGTTAAACCAATAAAATATATAAAACCATAATTTACATTTTCCAGTTTAAAAACATATTACAATTTTTAAAACCATTATATAGTGCTGAATCTATACATTATAAGCGGCATTAAAATTCCAAGCAGTGATCACCGGCATTCTGTGTGATGAAGCCCACACAACAGATCCGCCACATGCTGCGCTTGGCCAAAGATATGAGAGATCCACTTTCAACCCCTGGAGTCTACAAAATACCCTGCTCCTGTGGTGCAGTCTACATTGGCACAATTTTAACAGAAAGGAAGAAGGCATTTTCATCCACCAATCTTGGTACCCAGCTCTGCAAAACACCCTACAGACTATAAATTGCAGAAAGTCTCAGAACAACCAGCAAATTCCACAGAACAATCAGCACAGTCAACAACCATCTTCCTTATCTTCAAACCCCTTCCAACCTTCCCAGCAATTAACACAGAACAATGGTCACATTCAACAGCCAGTTTCCTTATTACTACCCTTCCAGGAAGCCCCACCAAACAATGGGCACATCCACAAAACAATTGCCCTTTCATCACATCCCCTCCAGCCTACAAATAGCAGCTCTCCAGCAGCCCTGGCCCCACTCAATGCACAGCAGCCAAGAAGGTCTGAGCGCCTGCTCCGGCTGCAACGCCACTGAGGATGTTCTCCGCAGCTGAGAATGAAACGTCTGGAAGGAAAACTTTCTCCAGTAGAACACGGCACTTGATCCCGAAAGATTCTACAAACCCTAATGATGTTACTAGCCGTGAAAACCTGAATTCTTTGATAACTTGGGGAGAGCTGGCCAAGCACAACAAGCATGCTGGTTCTGGATCTCTCACCCAGGTGCCAGCTTCCCTGCCACAGAACACACAATCTACAGATGCCAGCTCTCCAGCCCTGCCCCAAACAACGCGGGGATAGCTGGCCAAGCACAACAAGCATGCTGGAGAGCCAGTTTTGGTGTAGTGGTTAAGTGTGAGGACTCTTATCTGGGAGAACCGGGTTTGATTCCCCACTCCTCCACTTGCACCTGCTGGCATGGCCTTGGGTCAGCCACAGCTCTGGCAGAGGTTTTCCTTGAAAAGGACAGCTGCTGTGAGAGCCCTCTCCAGCCCCACCGACCTCACAAGATGTCTGTTGTGGGGGAGGAAGGTAAAGGAGATTGTGAGCCGCTCTGAGACTCTTCGGAGTGGAGGGCAGGATATAAATCCAATATCTTCTTCTTCTTCTTCTCTCACCCAGATGCCAGCTTCCCTGCCACAGAACATGCAATCTACAGGTGCCAGCTCTCTATCCCTGCCCCAAACAACGCGGGGAGAGCTGGCCAAGCACAACAAGCATGCTGGTTCTGGGTCTCTCACCCAGATGCCAGCTTCCCTGCCACAGAACACACAAACTACAGATACCAGCTCTCCAGCTCTGCCCCAAACAACACAACTCTCAAACAAGAGAAGTGGTGGACCACCACACCTAGCTCTACATCATTCTGTATCTGACACAAAGCAAGAAACATTTAGACTTACCTTGAGTGATGGATAGTTGGCTTGTCCAGGCTATTTTGCATTACCCAGGGTGCACCACAAGGAGGCAAGCCAGAGTTGCACCCCAAATGAGGAAGATCACTGGGAAGGCCTTAGATTGCGTGAGAGGAAGGGAACCATTCCTTCTCTCTCAGCTCATCAGCAACACACCAGCTATCACTGTTCCATTAGAAGGACCTCAGCATTGGTATGGCTGCTGGCTGCCTGTCATCATCACTGGCACCTCCCTCTTTCTTCCTCCTGCCCCTGAAAAAAAAAGCTGGGTTATCCTGGCTGGGCCTGTGGGTTACAGTTGGGAGCTGCAATGGCCCTTTCAGTATTATTAGGCATGTGTGGATGGGGACTGGGGAAACTGGATTGCTTTGCAGATTTTAAATCAGCATTTACTTTTGGTTTGGGGATGGATGAGGGGTGAGGGGGTGCACTGCCAATCAATTTGTGAGTCAGTTTTTGAGCTGTCTTTGGACTTTAGTCTATGTTTACTGGGAGAGCGTTTTACAACCACCTTCCAAGCGCGGGCCAAGAGAGGATGCAGGCACAAGTAGGTGCTCACTTAATTCACTCACAAAGCCTACGTTCAGGGAGCCGAACAGAGGCAAGTTGACATTCAGGAAGACCAACTGCTCAACTGTCCAGGGTTACAGGCGATTGCGATGTGGGCAGACAATGTCGCCCATATGCAAAAAGACACGTTCACTCTGCACTCTCGTCGGTGGGCATGAGAGGAATGCCTTGGCCACGGAGAAGAGGGCCAGCCAGACCCCCTCCTTCACGACCCAGTAGTCCAAAGGAGATATTTTCTGTGACTCGTTGGGATCCGAAAGATAGTCCCTCACCATCACAGCACCTATCTCTGATCTCCGGGGCCTATCCGCTCCCAGAGGGGCCAACAAGTCACCCGGTGAGTGTCGTCTCAGGACTCTTCTTGGTGTGAGTTTGGTGGGAAACACAGCCTAGCAGCCGCTTGGGGACTTGCAGCTGCTTGGGGATGAGGAAATGAAGATTGCATTTTTACTTATTTATTTTAGGAAATGTGAAAGTCTCCTGGCTCCACCCCCAAAGTCCCCAGCTATTTTCTGAGTTAGACTTGGCAACCCTAACTTAATCCGGACAACTTCCCCCACCGTCAATCAGAGCACTGGACATAGATCCAAGTAGACAGGTCACCTGTCCTACTGTGAACCAATGAAGGCTCTCAGTGGATAGCAAGCCACCCAAGACCATGATACATGGGGGGCTTTAGCCTCCCACCACAACATCTCCAAGTATAGCATGTTGCTTATTCTCTATAGAAGTGAATTACAGAGGTTAATTGGAATGGGACAAAGGAATGCTGTGTATTCAGAAACACTTGTAAGAACAAGGTAAAGCAATCCTTTGCCCCTCACCCCACCCAGTCACACCAGGGTTTGGGGGAGGGAAGTTCTGGCCATTTGCTGAGTCAGCCCACTCCTCTTGTCCTGTGGAATTTATGTCCACTTTATATCCAATTAGTACCGCCCCAGCCTGAGAGCCTGTCTGCTAGAGAACCCACCAACTGGCTTTTATAAATATGAATTCTGAAAGCATCAGGTTGTTAAATTTTGCCTATTTTTTAAGTAATGCATTCATTGCTCTGTAGGCCAGTAGGTATGTTATGAATTCTTTTCTTCCAGGACTGTATTTAAGCACAGCTGGTTCTTTCAACAATAACCATGGACGGCTTACAAGAGACTGCACAAGCTGGTATTTTCCAGAGCAGGGGGTCATAGCATCATGAACTAGTCTGTCTGACCTGTATTGTACATTCACCAGATAGTCTTAAATGCTAGAATTAACAAATATAAAAAAGCAGTCATGTCAGAAGAAACAAGCAACAACTATTTTTTAGATTCAGCGACACCTGTTTTTTAGATTCTTGATCTGGAAAGACATCTGAATGGAGCTTTTTACAGGGATTAGATGTATTCACACGTCCCAACCACATGCTACTTATAGCTAGATGTATCTGTGGCAAGGAGGCATAAGGGTGGTACAGTTAAGGGGGGAAATCCCTATTGGAGGACAGGCCATCTATCTGCTGGTGGTTTCTGGGAAAAAGAAAAGAGCTGTGATTGTTAAGATGGTTGCTGTTGTTGTTGAGCTTAGGATCTTCAGGCCTCAGTTGTATTACACCTAAATAAACCTGTTCAAGGGACTGGGGTAAGTTCTTCGTAGAACCTTAGGATCTTCCTAAATTCCCATTATAACAATATTGGTTCCTCTTGCCTCCAGTAGGTTTGCCGGTCAGTATGATCCATGATGGAACTGACATCCACACAGGGATCTCTCCTGCCACATTCTTTTTTTGAAGAATGTCTAGTTTGGTGCCAAACTGGAGGGAGGGAAGGGAAGGATGGATTGGTGGCTTTTATTGACTCTGAGACAGAGAAGAAACAGAGGAGGAGTAGGCCAAATTTCCCTTGGGAATAGGTTTGCCAAGAGACTTTGGGCAGTGGGGCATGGAGAAAAAAGACATCGTCAACATATCAACATAACTTCGGAATAAACCCCAGAAATACTATCACCAGTGCTCTAGGATTTTGCTGATTTCTATGGTGTAATGATACACATCTACAAAGTCCTACAGTGACATCACTTCCAGATTGTTGCAGGAAGTGATGATGTATGGATTATGTCTTCCCTCTGAACTCACCCAACACACTCGTTTGAGCAGAGTTGGTGGTTAAGAGGCAGTGGCTGGAGATATAAGGTAAGTTGTCAACTATACTTGGCAGGGAGTTCCATAGACTGGAGAGTAACACCTGTAGCAAAATGAGATGGGGATGAGGTAACAGAGCGGTTAGGTGATATTTTGGAAATGTGGACCATGTCATTTCAGGCAGGCCCAATAGCCCAGCCTACTTAGTCATCATCATCACTGGTGTCATTTAAATTTTTAGGCTGGATCCATACAGATTTTTTTCCCCACCTTAGTTTCAAAACCACAGTGAGGTCTTTTTGGAGCACCCATGTGACATAGTTCTCTAATAGTCCACTTTCCTGACTTTTACAATCCAATCCCATTTCTCTGGTATTTTTTCTTGCTTCCACAACTGCGCATACAATGTCCTAGCAGCTGAAAGCAAGTAGCAAATTATAGTTCTATTTTCTTTTGGAAATTTTTCCATTTGTAATCCCAACAGAAAAGTCTCTGCAACTTTCTTAAATTCATATCCCAAGATCCTAGAAATTTTTTGTTGAATCATCTGCCAATACTTTTTTACTCTTTCACAAGTCCACCACATATGATAGAAAAAACCTTCATGTTTTTTACATTTCCAACATCTATCTGGCATCTTATTGTTCATCTTTGCCAACTTTTTAGGAGTCATATACCATCTATACATCATTTTAAAACAGTTCTCTTTAATACTGTGACATTCTTCCATAAATATTCCCAAGTTTCCATCCATATTTCTTTATTTACATTAATTGCCCACTTAATCATTTGAGATTTCACTACTTCATCTTCTATAGTCCATTTTAAAAGTAATTTATATAGTTTTGAAATTAATGTTTTATTAACTCCAAGCAGAACTTTTCCCATTTCTGTTTGCTCTTTTCTTATTCCTTCAGTTTTAATATCCTTTTCCACCAAGCTCTTTATTTGTTGCATTTGAAACCAATCATATTTATTATTCAACTCTTCAGCAGTTTTCAATTCTATTTTGCCACTTTGTATTTTTAATAGTTGATTATATGACAACCACTTTTCTTCACCCATCTCAGCTGTTATTTTTATTACTTCTGCTGGCACTATCCATAATGGCTTCTCTCATCACCATATTTCTTATATTTCATCCACGTATTTAACACATTGTTTCTTATATAATGGTGAGGGGGGAAAACATCCATCTTTTTTTCCATAATACATATAAGCGTGTATTATTTCCATGACCTTCCAACACTAAGAGTTTTTTGTTTAACAGCATCACCCATTCTTTTATCCACACTAAACAAACTGCTTCATGATATAATTTTAAATCTGGTAATTGGAATCCTTTTCTCTCTTTTGCATCTGTTAAAATTTTCATTTTGATCCTTGGTTTCTTCCCAGCCCACACAAACTCTGAAATTTTCCTTTGCCATTTATTAAATTGTTTACTGTTTTATACAATCAGAATAGTTTGAAACAAATACATTATTCTTGGCAGAATATTCATTTTAATTGCAGTTATTCTGCCCAGCAATGACAAGTTAAGTTTATTCCATTTTATCATATCTTCATCTATTTTCCGCCATAGCGTCTCATAATTGTTTTTAAACAAATCAATATTCTTCATTGTTATCTCCACACACAAATATTTTACCTTAGAGGTAACTTCACAACCCATTAGCTTCTGCAGTTCTTTTTGTTTATTTACTTGCATATTTTTACATAGAAGTTTAGATTTTTCTTTATTAATATAAAGTCCCGCCAGTTCTCCATATTCTTGTATTTTAACTAACAACAAAGGTGTTAGTTGTATGGGATTTTCATTTATAAACATTATATCATCTGCAAATGCTCTATATTTATAAGTAAATCCTTTTACTTTTAAACCTTCTATTTCTTTGTCTTCTTGGATTTGCATCAGTAAGATTTCAAGAGTCATTATAAACAACAGTGGCAAAAGCGGACAGCCCTATCTTGTGCCTTTGCTAATAATCATATCTTCTGTAAGATCTGCATTTATACATAGCCTTGCACGTTGTTCAGTATATATTGCTTTTATCGTCCTTATAAAGTTTTCTCCCAACTCCATTTTCTCCATTACTGCAAACATAAAGTCCCAGTTTAAATTATCAAATGCTTTCTCTGCATCCGCAAAGAATACTGCAACTTCCTTTTCTGGATGTCTTTCACAATATTCTACAATATTTACAACAGTTCTAATATTGTCTCTTATTTGCCTTTTGGGGAGAAACCCCACTTGATCCTCCTTTATAAACGTTATCAGATGTGGTTTAAGCCGTTCTGCCAATATTCTTGTATATATTTTATAATCAATATTTAGAAATGAAATTAGTCTATAATTTTTTACCTTCGTGACATCTCTTCTTTTGGAATCAACGAGATAACAGCTTCCTTCGATGTATTTTGTATTTTCCCTTTTATTCTTATAATGTTCATCAATTTCTGACGCTTCGGTATTAATTCCTCTTTAAAGGTTTTAAAAAATTTAGCTGTATATCCATCTGGCCCAGGTGCCTTTCCATTTTTCATTGCATTAATCGCTGCTTCAATTTCTATTTTTTAAATTGGATCATTCAAAGGGATCATATTTTCATATTTTCTGTTAAGGGTACTATTTTAATATTTTGTAAATACGCTTCCATCTTTTCTTGCTTTATTTTAACACCCTTAAATAATTTGGCATAGTACTTAAAGAATTCTCTTTTTATTCCTTCCTGGTTTACCAACTCTCTTCCATCAACCACAATTTTATTAATGATTTTACTTTCTCTCTTTTTTTTCAGTTGCCAAGCCAAATACTTTCCAGGTTTATTTGCTCCCTTGAAAGATTTCTGCGGTAACCTTTTCCATTCCAATTCTTTATTTAACAAATGTCTCATTGTGTTTGTAATATTGTAATCTCCCTCATAATTTTCTTTTTCCCTGGCCTTTTTCTCAATTCACCTTCTTTTTTCTTTATTTCATTTTGAATATCCAGCATCTGTTTTTCTTTTGCTCTCTTGTCTTTATTGTTCAGTGTAATCAATATTACTGCTTTATAAGCTTCCCAAACCATCTGAAATTCTATATCTTCTTTATCATTTATTATGTCAATTCAAGAAAAAGTATTATGTCTTGCTGAAAAAAAGGTATAGTCCCGCACTTCAGGGTTAAATTTTCTCCATATATCTTCCAAGTTTTCTTGCTTAACCAGTTCAAAAAAAGACTTTGGCAATTTCCCTTCCTTTTTATTTTTTTCCCCCAGACCTATTCAGTGTATTCTTAATTGCTCCATTAAAATCCCCCATTATCAAAACTTGATCATATGTCACTTCACCAAATTGTTGTATAATGTCTTTGAAAAAAGCATCCTTTGCTCCATTTGGTGCATACAATCCCAATAACAACGTTTTTTTGCATTTAATATTATTTCTACTGCTACAAATCTTCCATCTTTATCTTTAAACACCAATTTCGGATCCAATGCTTGTTTAATATAAAAAATCACTCCCCTTTTCTTCTGTTCAGCCAATGAATGAAATTCTAGTCCGAATTGCTTATTCCATAAAAATTTGTAATCCTTTTGTTTAATATGTACTTCTTGTAGACAAACTATTTTACAATTTTGTTTTTTAATCCAATGAAATGTTGCCTTTCTTTTTTGTGGTGAATTTAGTCCATTTACATTCCAAGATAAAAATCTGTAATCCATCATGGTGCAAATTCTTTATGTTCTTCATAAAATCTACGCAGTTCCTGTGTATTTGTAATTGTAATCCTTCTTCCTTGAAGTTCAAAGCTCAAACCTTCAGGTATTATCCATCTATACCTCATTTCATTGTCCCGTAATTTTTCTGTCAATTTCTTATATGCTCTTGAGTTGCTAAGACAAGTGATAAATGACAGAAGAGCATATAAGAAATTGACAGAAAAATTACGGGACAATGAAATGAGGTATAGATGGATAATTCTTAATTCTTCACAATTCTTACTCTGCTGCCTCCCACTATCAGTGTTTTTTCAAAAAAATTATTCATAATCTTTCCCACCATTTCTTTTGTCATATATCTTATAACCACATCTCTTGGTAGATTGGTTTGTTTTGGGGGGTTTTTTTGCATAAAGTGGATTCACTCTATACATATAGCCATACATGTTTCTAGTCCCTTCAGGATCTTCCTCCAAAAATTCTGCAATTATTTTTATTATATATTCTTTCAGGTCAGTTTCTTCCTCCTCAGGTACTCCTCTCAGACATATCTGGGTCTCCATCAATTTGCAATCATGAATTGCCACTTTTTCTTGTATTTTTAGCAAGGTGGAATCATGTATTTTCACTCTCCCTTCCACCTCTTGCACTTTCTTTGATGTTACCACAGTTTCATTTCTGAGATCCTCTGTATCTTTTTTCAGCTCTTCAATATCTTTTCTAATTTCTTTTTTGGAAGCAGTTATCATCTCCTTCATCCCTTTCATCATCCTGGCTTCCATTGCATCCAATTGCTCCTGCATTTTCTCCAATGAAACAGCCCTTGCACAGGTTTGCTTGTGTTCTGACATGTAAAAACACTGAAAAACTTGACCTCACTGAATTAAATTTCAACTATCAGGTTTAAAAGAATGAAGCTTGCTTTCTTCAATAAGCCTAATTTCGCCATCCTCAGAACCTCCTGGGCTCAGATATTAATTTTTGAAGTTTTTATTTTCTCCAAAATGGCGGTCACGACTTTCTGCCTCACTTTAATTTTTTTTTTCCTTTTTCCTCTAGAGGTTTCTAAAATAGTTGTTAACAATAATGTCCAATAACATTTACCTTATAATCGTCACCTCTGTCAGCTCCACCAATTTTTAACGTCCCGAACACTTTAAAATTTTTATTTAAACTTTGACCTCCTTGCAATGGCCACCGATGTTTTTCTTTGATATTATAGTCCTAGAGTAGTCTGGCTGCTTCAGTGATTTCCCTTTTTCATCCAATACTTCCTGCTTTTCTGGCCACCAAATCCCGTTTTATGACAATGGGCTTTTTCTCAGAAACCGCAAGCAGACCAAACAATAAATTCCTTCTCACTTTTTAACACTGTCCTTTAAATTTCAGAGTCCAAATTTCGCCCCTGCTCCCCTTCTTCTTCCAAGCTTTCGCCCCTGCTCCCCTTCTTCTTCCAAGCTTTCTAAATTGCAATTTCCCACCTTCTGATTTTATATTGTTTAATTTTAATTAGTCCCGGAATGAAAGATAGTGATCTGTACCTTCTCTGTAGTTATCCAGATCAACACCAGTCTTGCACAGCTTTAGATGTTTAGTAGAATCAAAGAAGATTAGAATTCTGTCGAGCTTAAGTCAAATAAATGACTCTGGAAACCTCTGCAGATGATGAAAATGCAACTCGTATCCGGAGACTCTTCAAAGCCTCAAAGGAGCCCCCCCGGGGACTCCCTTTTAGCCAAAGTAAATCTCCTCAAAGTTTCCTGTGCATATCTTGGACTAATCTCTGACTGAGAAAAGTAGGCAGTAGGCATTAGATTGCCTTTCACTACCCCGAACAGAAGTTCCAGCCTGCTCCCCTTCAGAGAAGCAGTTCAGCTCGGCATTTTCCAACACCGGAAGTCCTAGAATGCACCCCTTGTTTATGGACAGTTCATCCCAGCGGGATGCAAATGGCCTGAAATCAGCATCCAGTTTGCCTGTGGGCCACCCCCTCCCCACCCAGTCCAAAATGTGTGTAAGGATGCGGTCTCTGCTACCTCAGTGGCATAGAGGGGACTCTTCGGTAGAGTCTCCAGTAGCACCACGTGGTAAGCAGGGGGTGGGTCGGGATCCATCGAGGGCAGCGGAAAGCAACTGAGGGCATCTGCATGTCCCATGGCTTTGCCGGGGCCGTGAACTAGCTTATACATGTACGAATTGAGGAACTGGTTCCACCGCAGGATGTGCTGTGACAGGATTTGCGGCGTCTGGTGGTCCAGGGCGAGGAGGTCCAGCAGCGGCTTGTGGTCCATGGCAATCATGAAATGCCTGCCGTACAGGTAGTCATTGAATTTGTACACGCCCACCATGATTGCCAATGCCTCCTTGTCAATTTGGGCGTAGTTATGCTTCGCAGGGGTCAGAGTCCAAGAGTAGTAGGCCACAAGGACTTCCCTCCCATCCAGAAGTTGGTGACCCAGGACGGCACCCACCCTGTACGGGGAAGCATTGCAGGCTAGAAGCACTGGGAGGGACTTATCAAAATGGTGGAGCACAGCATTGGAAACCAGGATGTCCTTGACGGCCTGAAAAGCAGTGGCCTGCTTTTTTCCCCAGACCCACAAGTTGTGTTTATTGAGTAGCCTATGTAGGGGTTCTGCGAGGGTGGCTTTGTGGGGCAAGAAGGAATGATAAAAGTTCAAGAGTCCCAAGAAATTTTGTAACTCCGCCTTGCATGTGGGGGCCGGGGTGTGGACTATCGCCCTGGTCTTGTCGGCCATCAGGTGTATTCCCACAGCGTCCACTGCAAACCCCAAGAACTTCACCCTCAGCACCCCGAGAGAGCACTTCTCTTGTTTCATCTTAAGTACTGCAGTCTGGAAGTGGCAGAGTACCTCTCGCAGATGGCAGCTGACCTCCTCTGTGTCCGGGGCAGTGATCAAAACATCATCGAAAAAGGGTTGTACTCCAGGAATCCCTTTGAGGAGAGAGTCCATTATGCTTTGAAAGATTCCCGGAGCCACGCTAACCCCAAACTGTAACCACCGCACCTTGAAAGCCCCTCTGTACATCACTATTGTTTGGGCCTCGGCAGTCTCAGTGTCCACTGGGAGCTGCTGGTATGCTTGGGCCAGGTCCTTCCCCAAAACCTTAGTGCCGGCCAGGGATGCAAGGATGTGGCTGACCACTGGGATGGGGTACGGGTTGTCCTGGAGCGCTTCATTTATTGTGCATTTATTTATGCACACGTCCCCATTTGGCTTCACCGGAGTGACTATGGGGTGTAGGAAACCTGCTCTAGCACTCCCTGGGCCACAAGGCAGTCCAGCCCCGCTTCAATTTTTCGTTTTAAAGCAAACGGAACTCGCCTGGCCTTCAGCCTTATTGGTCTCGTGTGGGGGGTCAAGCTGTAAGGTGATGGGAGGCCCCTTGTAGCATCCCACGGTCCCATCGAATACCTCCAGGAATTCCTGGCAAACATTTTCAAAATTGTTTGTATCTGCTGCACCCCAACTATTTGTATGCCCAGAGGTCTGAACCAGGTCAGACCCAGTAATGTGGTGAGCTGGCACTTGACCACAAGTATGTCCAATGCCTCCTTAAAGTTATTGAACTCTACCCTCACAGTGGCCCATCCCAAAATCCATACGGGGTTTTTCTGGAAGTCCTGCAGTATGAAATCAGCAGGCTGCAACGGGGGCCGGCCATGGGGGCAGAGTTTTCTTGGGGACTCTTCTGATATTATGGAGATGAAGGATCCCAAGTCCAGCTCCATTATGCAGGGAGCACCCTCGATTTGGACTGACACCTTGACCTTATCGGGAGTGTCCAAGGGCAAATTCATTACCTGGATGCTGGTCAATGTGGTCATGTGAGCATCCATTGGGTCGTGGTGTGTGAACTGGTGCCTGTGGTTGGTCTTGGCCCTGCAAGCGCACGCGATGTGGCCCACTTTTCTGCAGTCCACATTGCAGTAGGGGCAGTTCCGTCACTCGTGTGGGTCTCCACAGCTGGCATACTTTGTGTTGGTGGGCCTCTCTGTAGTTCACAGCCGGGTGGAAGATTTTGGCCCGTTTTTTGGTTGGCAGTGGAGCTGGTGTGCCTCTTCCTCCTCGTGGTTGCCCGATGCCATCTCCTCGTGGTGGACAGCTTCTGCCTGAGGGCTAGAGTGAGTCTTAGCGGCTCTCTCAAATGCAGTGGCTTCATCGAAGGCGAGTTGGAGGGTCAGCTCATCCTTTGTGAAAAGTTTTTGCTGTAGCCTTTCGTCCAGAGGCCCCAGACAAATCGATCCCGTAGGGCTTCCCCCTGCTTGTCGAAGCTGCAGTTTCCAGCGATTTGGCAGAGAGCAACCAGGTAGATGGCAGCCGTCTCTCCCACTTCCTGATCCCTCTTGTGGAACAGGAATCAGCGGGCGATGATGGATGTCTGAGGTAAGAAATGCCCAGTCAGGAGTTTGACTACCTCCTCATACGTTTTCACGGTGACTTTTGCAGGGGGCAGAGAGACCCTTGACGATCGCGAACGTGGCATCCCCACAGACACTCGGGAGCACATCTTGCTTCCAGCTGTCATCTGGAATCACGTTCACCCATAGGTAGCAGTTGACACGCTCTATGTAAGTCTCCCACCTTTCAGGTTTGGCAGGGTCGAACTCTGTGATGTGGCCCGTCATCCCACTCGGGGTTGCCATGGCGGCGGTGGTGGGTGCTCCGGCAGTGGTGGTTGCTCAGGCGGCGGTGGGTGCTTCTGCCCCTCTGGGCTGCATGCCTCCTTCGTCTCCAGCCAGGTTGGTGATTTTCTGATGGGGGAGACTAGCTGCCCACGGACCCGGCTAGGATCCCATCTTCATCGCCAGTGTAATGTACTGAGTTCTGAGACATTTAGAAGACAACATGCTTTATTGGCGAGTACATCACAAAGACAACATGGCGGGGTCCCCGATTATATACATCTCCCAGAACAACCCCCTTACCTGGCCAGGTCCAATCCTGGCCAGTTAAACTTCCCGTCACAGATCTTCACAGGCAGAGTGCACTTTCGTCCTTACGTCCGGCGACCTGTGGTTTCCCACTGGTCACTTCCGTGCGCGCGCACTCACGCTGTGTTAAATTCAGGGACCAAATTGCAAGACACAACACAATGGGTTGAAATTAAATCAAAAGAAACAAGCAACACCTATGATTCTATGAAAGCTCTTGTGTGGACTTTCCCTTTCCAGTGCAAATGCCTCTGCATTTGCTGTGGTGATGACAGGGAAATGGAGAGTCCTCACTGCACGGAAGCAGCCTTAGTCATGGTTAACAGAAAACATTAGCAATATTTAGAAAATGGAAGCTAGGTTAACAGAAAACATTAGCAATATTTAGAAAATGCCAGGGATTTAGACATATCAGGGAATAACCTGGGCCTTTCCACATGCAAAGCAATGAGCTACCACTGATCTTCAGCATTTCCTCTCATATGCTTTCATGTGCTTCCAAAATCACATTATTCTTTTTCAGCAGGTGCAAATGAGATTGTGGATGGGGATCTGGTAGTATTTGTGTAAACGGACAATACCTAGTGAAATCTCAGGACCAAGAGGAAGAAATCAAGATTTTCAAGAATCATAACCTGGAGCTTTAGGGCCTCACATAGTCCACATTATATTTATGTGAAATCTGATCTGCCATTTTGTTTGTCCTGTTGAGGGCAATTTCATTGGGCTTCTTCAGAGTCTGTTTGGGATTTGGTCAACATGAATAATTTAGTGTTATCTGCACCAGTAAACCCCAGAATGACTTAGCCTTGGTTCAATCCAACAGGGCATATGGTTCCTTAATGACTATTTCACTGCTATTCAAAAAGGCTGCCAGAGAGCTCCACCTAGTGCATACAAGTTCCAAATAGCTTTCCAGATATTGTTTGTAGCATTCCCTTATCATTATTTGTTGATCAAAATAAATGTACCATAGCAATGTTTTTAATAGCTCAAACAGCAAAGTGGGAGGAAGCATATTGAAGAAAAGTGAAGGCTTTGCACCTATGTAAACATTGCCATATACATGAAGATTCACACATCTGTGTAAAATGCTCAAAGGCAGGAAGCTAAAGGAAGTTAGATTTTCATATATTTTAGGAATGGCTGATAGACTCACTGGCTCCAAGAATTCTTCAATTCACCTAGGTTTAGATTTAGTATAGCATTAGCCATATAAAAACTCCTGCCTTAAGTTTCCGAGTTTTAGTTGAGATGGAACATCTCTTTTAGAAAATGGAATCTGGTCTTAAATTGTTAAGAATTTTCAACAATGGACTCTGCTGTATTATCAGATAAATTGGCTACTGGTGACATGATCTAGAGGTCAACACTGGCCTTTAGGACCTGCCATCCAAGGTCAAACTAATCCTCAGTCAATAGGGAATGGGTTCTTACTCCCTTATTGAAGGTCAAGTGGTCTAGAACTAAGGGTTGAAATAATTGGTTTCTTTGTACTAAGAGATAGCTTTTTCAAATCCATGGCCATTGGTTGGTAGCAGGAAAGCCAGCATGGTGTTGTGGTTAAGAGTGGTGGACTCTAATCTGGAGAACCAGCTTTGATTCCCACTCCTCCACAAGCAGTCAGCTAGTGATTCCCCACTCCTCCACAGCTCTTTCAGAGCTCTCTCAGCCCCACCTACATCACATGGTGTCTGTTGTGGAGAGAGGGAGGAAAGGAAATTATAAGCCACTCTGAGGCTGAATTCAGATGGCCAATTTGGGCCAGCACAGGAACAGCCCACATCCAGATTTAGATAGCATGTTCAGACGTACATCTGGGTCCTTCCTCACTCCTGCCTTTACCTTGTCCTCTGCCATTGCTCTTCTGCTTCAAAAAGCTACCAGGTAGTAAGAGGTAGCAAATCTCTGAAGTGCTTCTGGGGCACCTTTCCTGGTCATATGAATGGCTGGGTAGTGCCAGGGAAATATCGCTCATGTGTGACTGCTCCTCCAGGGCTCTCACAGTCCGTCCCAGTTCCAGCAGCAAGCTGCACACTATCTGACCATCCCTGGGCATTTTCCACTAAGCCAGCTTTCTTCTGCAATGGGAGGCTGCAGAAGAACCCCAAGTTGCCTGTCTGTACCCAGCCTGAGACTCCTTTAGGTAGTGAAGACTGGTGTATAAAACCAACTCTTCTTCTTCTTTGTGGCTTCCCATTTATTGGATCTCCCATGCAACTGGCCTCCCAGGGTATGTGCAAAGTTGGGTCAGAAGTCTACACTATGAAGCAGCCAGTGTTCCAATGCATGTCCAGGAAAACACATGTTTCTAGGTTCTCTCTTTAAGAAGAGGAAAGAGGGCAGATGGGATTGGAAACCTCATAAGCTCCCGATGAAAATGGAGACTTCAGAAGAAGTCTGAGTTCCAGGTGGACAAATGGACCTTGAGCTGGACACCTCAGTGTGAAGGAAACACCAGCAGTGGCTTGTCTAAAGAACTCACTCCTGACCCCAGCTAGCTGAACAGGCAACAAAACTGAACAACTTACTGATATATCTTATTATATTTTATTGACTTCATTTATAGTCTGCCTTTCTTGCCGAGGCTCAAAGTGGATTACAAAAGTTAAAACTCAAATTAAACAACCGCATTTTCAAAAAAAAAAATCCAATGTAGTAGGATTACAGAACTGAAAAATGGATTTAAGGTATGACGTACCTTACTGTAGAAAGTGGGTTACAAAGGCAGGATATGATGCAGTAAAAGGAAGGTGAGACATACAATAAACACTGCAATAGACCCACAATCTGGACTATTTCTTGCCTGGGAGGCTTACAGCATCATCCTAAATAGAGTGATGCCCTTCTAAACCACTTGATTTTCAGTGACTTAGAAGCAGGTCTTTTTTCTGGGCGAATGCAGTGGAATGGAGTTCCAGAAGCTCTTTGTGAAAACAAAATTCTAAAAAAATGTTTAGAAGTTCATGAGGGACACCTGCATGTTGTTCCTCCTTCATTTCCCTCTTGAGAGTTCAATCACCTCTTTTTCCAGAAAAAAAAAACCCCTTGCTTAGAAGGATGTAGTTCTGCTTAAAACACCACTATCAGGACATCTGGCCTGCTTTGGACTAGAAGAAGAAGATTGCAGATTTATACTCCGCCCTTCTCTCTGAATCAGAGACTCAGAGCAGCTTACAATCTCCTATATCTTCTCCCCCCACAACAGACACCCTGTGAGGTGGGTGGGGCTGAGAGGGCTTTCACAGAAGCTGCCCTTTCAAGGACAACTCCTGAGATAGCTAAAGCTAACCCAAGGTCATTCCAGCAGGTACAAGTGGAGGAGTGGGGAATCAAACCTGGTTCTATCAGAGAAGAGTCTGCACACTTAACCACTACACCAAACTGACTAGAGCATTGCTTTCTGAGATATGCCAGAGGGTGGGGATAGGCTATGATAGTATGAAAAAGAGTAGCACTGCTATGTTCAGCTACTTTTCAGTGAGCCAGTCTGGTATCCTCTTAGAGTGGCAGACTCAGACTACTGAGAGGTAAGTTTGAATATCCACTTGGACCATGAAACTCTCCTTGAGCTCATTGGTGTCTGTCATACTAACCTACCTTACCAGATAATTCTGAGGCATCATAAACTACAATATTTACAATGGGACTTAATTCAGAGTAAACATATCCATACTGGTATCCCAGCAGACCTCATTTTTAGATTTTCCTGTGGTTTCAGTCATGGCAATACAGATGCAGAGACCTATTGTGTGACTCTTGGTTCGCTGCAGACTATTTTAACTAGCTTTCATGGGGGTGTAGTTGCTGAAGCTAAAAGATTGGTACATTTGCTAAGTTTTGGAATGGTGAGCTGGGTCAATATGTGTATTTGCTGCTGCTAAAAAATAAAATCAATAACAACCCCCAAAAGCATTTTACTTCCACTATTGAATTCTCAATGCAAACCTCAGCAAACTCATTATCATGACAATCAGAATCTCAAAACTAGGATACTGCTTGCTGATTCCCAAGCAGCGACCAAGGATTTGATGTCAGTCTAAGAGTGTACGCCTGGTAATTCAGCTAGATTTGAGCCCAGTAGCACCTTAGAGACCAACAAGATTTTCAGGGTATGAGTTTTCAAGAGTCTAAGTTCCCTTTGTCAGATACGAGTTGGGGTGGAGGTCTCCAAGTCCTTATATCCCAGTCAGAAAGTCGGAGGGGTGTTGCAACGAAGGAATTCAGGATGGGGAAGTACCATGCTCATAGTCATAAGCCTGATTAGAGCAGAGGGGAAATGCTTGGTGGCGGAATATTAACATCTGTTGTTACCCAAATTGCTTGTCTCCTGGGGGGAATTAGTGGGGAGACCAAGTTGGGAAAAGGGGTATAACAGGCAGGATCTTACACATGTATACCAGGTCAGTTTCAAGGAGAAAAACTCTCAAAATGAGAGTTGAAAATTGTTTTATTGATAAACACTAGTTAAATGTAAATACACACCAAAGCAATCAAACAACACACAAACAAGGCTGCAGAGAAACAGAGGAACTGAGAGACATAGAGGGAGTTACCAGGTGATATCTGCCATCCCGGTGTGCAGAAGTTCATGGAAGGAGATCATGAACAACCATTGTATGAGGAACAACAGGGACCCAAATTATGAATTGTGGAGTACAATTCTGTTAGGTGCCCTAGAGTGACACACTGGGCTGAGGCTGGGCAGCCATTTTAATACACTTAGAGAAGGTGTCCTTGGAGGGAAGGAGAGAGAGGTCTGAACAAAGGACTGAGAGGTTTCCCATCTTTGATCAGGGGATTTCCCCAATTTTGAGTGGAAGGTATAATAAGAACATAAGAGAAGCCATGTTAGATCAGGCCAATGGCCCATCCAGTCCAACACTCTGTGTCACACAGTGGCCCCCCAAAAATTATATATATATACACACACTGTGGCTAATAGCCACTGATGGACCTCTGCTCCATATTTTTATCTAACCCCCTCTTGAAGGTGGCTATGCTTGTGGCTGCCACCACCTCCTGTGGCAGTGAATTCCACAAGTTAATCACCCTTTGGGTGAAGAAGTACTTCCTTTTATCCGTTTTAACCTGTCTGCTCAGCAATTTCATCGAATGCCCATGAGTTCTTGTATTGTGAGAAAGGGAGAAAAGTACTTCTTTCTCTACTTTCTCCATCCCATGCATTATCTTGTAAACCTCTATCATGTCACCCCGCAGTCAACGTTTCTCCAAGCTAAAGAGCCCCAAGTGTTTCAAACTTTCTTCATAGGGAAAGTGTTTCAGCCCTTTAATCATTCTAGTTGCCCTTTTCTGGACTTTCTCCAATGCTATAATATCCTTTTTGAGGTGCGGCGACCAGAACTGCACACAGTACTCAAATGAGACCACACCATCAATTTATACAGGGGCATTATGATACTGGCTGATTTGTTTTCAATTCCCTTCCTAATAATTCCCAGCATGGCGTTGGCCTTTTTTATTGCAAACGCACACTGTCTTGACATTTTCAGTGAGTTATCTACCACAACCCCAAGATCTCTCTCTTGGTCAGTCTCTGCCAGTTCACATCCCATCAACTTGTATTTGTAGCTGGGATTCTTGGCCCCAATGTGCATTACTTTGCACTTGGCCACATTGAACTGCATCTGCCACGTTGACGCCCACTCACCCAGCCTCAACAGATCCCTTTGGAGTTCCTCACAATCCTCTCTGGTTCTCACCACCCTGAACAATTTAGTGTCATCCGCAAACTTGGCCACTTCACTGCTCACTCCCAACTCTAAATCATTTATGAACAAGTTAAAGAGCATGGGACCCAGTACCGAGCCCTGCGGCACCCCACTGCTTACCGTCCTCCACTGCAAAGACTGCCCATTTATACTCACTCTCTGCTTCCTATTACTCAGCCAGTTTTTGATCCACAAGAGGACCTGTCCTTTTACTCCATGACTCTCAAGCTTTCTAAGGAGCCTTTGATGAGGAACTTTATCAAAAGCTTTCTGGAAGTCAAGGTAAACAACATGTATCGGGTCTCCTTTGTCCACATGTTTGTTCACCCCCTCAAAGAAATGTAACAGGTTAGTGAGGCAAGATCTTCCCTTACAAAACCCATGTTGAGTCTTCCTCAATAACCCGTGTTCATCAATGTGCCTACTCATTCTGTCCTTGATAATGGTTTCTACCAACTTTCCTGGTATTGAAGTCAGACTGACTGGCCTGTAATTTCCCGGATCTCCTCTGGAACCCTTTTTAAAGATGGGGGTGACATTTGCTACCTTCCAGTCCTCAGGAACGGAGGCAGATTTCAATGAAAGATCTTCAATGATTCCAATGAAAGATATTCATATAATGGCACCCTAGTGGGTATATCCTGATGAATGTCTGATATTTCAAAGTTAATTTATTTTTAGTAACCCAGAGAATAGCCCAGAAAGAAGATCATAAACCTGTTATCCAAAGAGGTTTATACATTAAAGGAAGTTTAACCCAGGAAGAGGTCATAAAAGACAGATATATAGATGTTTTGCAGAGAAATGTTGCTAAAGGAAATTTACACTTCAAAGAGACAAAGGAAGTTCCTGTTGGGGACTATCCGAAACCCTGTGGGGTTCTTTTCAATGGATGGATAGAAACAGGCTGGGGAACTCAGGCCTCCAGAAGAAAAGGACCAGAAAGAACAATAGCTTAAAGCTCAAACTGTTTATGAACTCTTTAAAACCATACACAAGTAATACTCAATACTCAATAGCATATAAAAGTCTCAATATCTGATATAGTGTACACTTTTAGAAAGTACAAGTTCCTGGACTGCAGGACAAAGACCCTTGCAAACTCTGGTGAGGTGTTGACCAAAGAGCCCAGAACAAAGCCAAGACCCACATTTTTATACTTTTCCCATTCTTATACTCTTTATACTCATTCCAGTCTTTAGGAAACATTCTGCACTATTTTTATACTCATTCTATACCATTTTTATGCTCTTTCCGGTCTATAGGAACCAATAGAGGCATCAATCCAGTATGTGCTAAACCAGGTGATATCACCAGGTTATGGTGATAACATGAATTTTTGCCTAGATATATTTTATTAACTGCCATGTCAGCAAGATTCAGAGAGTTACAGCACAGAAGTGAATGTTTAGACTTTGGAGCCTGGAACTTGGAGAATGGAGAATGTCAAATATGAATTCAAGCAAGAATGCATTTACAGGGCAAGGCCTTAGATTTTACAGCTAGGCTGCCAGAGAAACTCTGAAATGGGGGAATGCCTCCAAACCAGGGGATACCCTGCACACACCTGGGGATTGGGGTGAAACACCTCCACGAAAACCAGCCTCTATGTTAATATATGGACAATGTGTTTTAAACAGATTCCAAACAAGTATTCAAAAATATATTACAGAATTGTTCATACATATTACAACAAATAAATATAGAGAACATATACCCTCACCCACAGTCATTCAAAGACAAACCAATGTCCATAAATTTGCAGGTAGAAATTCAAGTGATGTAGTCTTATTCGAAGAACAATGCTTCCAGAGCTTTATATTCCAGTGGAATAATTTCCAATAGAGAACAATGCTCCAAAAAACTCTTCTTCTGTACAGCAAGGCACAGAAAATGAAACGCGACGCGGTAGTACTTTGACCCCACATTTCTCATTCGCTTCTACAAGCTGTACATAAAAATAAGATATTAAATCATACATGATAGCATTTCCCATGGGATAGCCTCGAGAATGGAGATGTCCATACCTTTCACAAAATATTAGTTCATCCTACTGCTGCTTCTTCCAATAATCTTCATTTGGTATGGTCAATTTCTTAACCCGTTACAAGAGGTGTTTGGTTTTAAATCCCCAGGTGAATGCAATTTCAATGTCTCTTAAAGATACAGCGTCTTAAGTCTAACAGCTAAGTCTTAAGTCTAACTGCTATTCCTCCCAAAATCAATACAAAATGGTCCACAGCCATTTTGTAACATAAACTTTGCCTTGCAGTCTCTGGGGAAACCTCTCAACTACAAAAAATCTTAAAGTATTAGAGTCATGTTGGAGGTCCCTAAAGTGTTCTGCGAGGGGGGCATCCATCACAAGATTTTTAATCCTAGATTCGTGTTTGAGGACACATGTACGAATTGCACGTGTGGTGCTTCCCAAGTAGATCTTCCAACAAAATATAAATGCATTGCTTGGTGGAGCAGGTCGTGGTGTCTCTCAGGTATATTTTATAACCTGTGTTGGGGTATACAACTGTCTAAGTTCTAAACACTGGCATTGGTCGAGTAAGGTACCTTCTTGAAGTCCGAACTGACAAGGGTATCACCCAAATTCTTAGTTCTACTATAGCTAATTTTTGGGAGGTTCTGAAACCCTGGCAAATCCCAAACTAAGAACCAAAACTTCTTTAAAATGTTCTGGATGGGATATGACAGATTGGAGTACCAAAAGGCGCACGTTAAGCCTCCCTCCATATGGGTTGTGATCTTTGAATGATGAGAAGCTTCATTGAACATAGTGGCCCAGGAAATTTTTGTCTCTCGCTTCTGGGCAGTGTGCAGCACCATTATCGGGTAGCCCCAGCTACGAAACTGTTCACAAATATGATCTTTTTCTTTTTCAGAGTCAGATACTCTAGTGGAGTTTCACTTAGCCCGAATCATCTGACTATATGGTAAGCTCCTTTTCAAGTGCACAGGATGGCACGAGTTAAAGTAAAGAGGGACACTTCTATCCATGGGTTTCTTATAGGGTCTGACCGCTAAGGTATTATTATCTGTCTTAAACACCACTGTATCCAAGAACACTAAAGTATGAGTATCTGATTTATAACTGATTTATAAACGCAGGTTTACACTGCAGCAGGGCAAATCACGGGTTTGTCCTGCGCAAAATGGCGGCGCAGAGCAACTGGTGCTAAATTGCCAGCTTGCTCCGTGTGGAAATGGAAGTCTGCCCCAGACCAAGGTGAGTGCAGAATCAGCCCAAGTTCCTCAAAATTTAGAGCTTTTTGTATTTTAAAGAAGCAAGTTTCTAGTCCTTGTGACCCCAAGGG
This sequence comes from Heteronotia binoei, assembly GCF_032191835.1. Lineage (NCBI taxonomy): Eukaryota > Metazoa > Chordata > Lepidosauria > Squamata > Gekkonidae > Heteronotia > Heteronotia binoei. Next base: position 232,392,709 of record NC_083223.1, read on the forward strand.
ACACCTACAATCAACAGGATGAAGTAAAGTAATCTGAAATATTCAGACAAGACTGTTTCTGTTTTTTCTAGGGTCCCGTGTGCTCCATAGCTGCAAACTGACTCACTGTGTGTAATCTGCCTTGAGCCCTGGTGAAAAAGGCAGACCATAAATAACATAAACAAAAAATACCTCCTGACCTCTCCTTACCCTTACCCTTTTGCTACCATATTGCATATTTTTAAAAGACAAATTCTGTTGAACCTTAATTCTTGGGGTTGATATAAACCCACAATAATGCACAAAATCCACAGACATTGATTTGTGTTTATTTAAAGAACAGGATTTGGACTTTGTACAGAAATGGGGAGAGGTGGCACAGAAGATGAACACTTGGGGGAGGACTGATACTCTGAAAAGTTTACCATAATCCATTAGCCTAAGGAAGCAACCTGCTTAACCTCACTGAGGGCGCACTCTGGCTGGCTGCAATAATAATATAATAATGTAATAATAATATTGCAGACATATCATTATGTCTGTAATAGAGTGCCGCTAAACCCTGAACATAGCAAAAGAAGGCAAGCAGCCAGGCCATTGGAGCAACAGAACAGGAGAAGCAACATTTGTCCAACTCTTTCCTGTCATTGAGTTCATTAAGGTGCAGGGGTGCCCCCCTCAGCAGGCTTCTCTGGTTCTATAGCATTCTTGTTTTGCAGTTGCAAACATTCATCCAGTTGTGAAGTAGATTAAACATAAGGATAGGTTTTCACTAGAAATATTGATTGCAGAAACTCCTGCAAAAAGCATCCTAAAAATCCTTATGAGCAGATAGCCTGATGCCCCCCTGCCCCCCCAATGGAGCTGCCTTGTATGCAGTCAACCCATTGACCCCTCATGGCTTGAATGCGTCATCTGTGCCTGATGGGAGCTCTCCGAGGCTTCTGGCAGACAACTGTTTTTCTCAGCTCCTGCTACTGAAGAGCTCTTTAATTAGAAATGACTAGTACTAAGCCTGGGATTCTGCACGCACAAAGCATATCCCTCTGATTGTTGATTGTTCAAAATAGGGTGACCAAATATTACAAGAAGACCCACATTTATATGATTTTTTAACCTACAGAAGGTCTGGCCTGTTCAGTTCTCTTGGTAGCACAGATGATTAAAGGGGGCAGGTTTGAGTCTGGTCACAGCAGTGAGGCTGCATTGGAATCTAACACTTCAAATCAATGATAAGAATTCCATATCAGTCTACTGCTATGTAAGCGCTGTCCAGGATGCAGCTGGGAGAGCAAGGTTCAAAAATAGTCATTCAACAAAGTACATGTATAACAGACAACAATTTGCCCATTAACATATTTATACAAATTCAACCATATATCACAAAACATAAAATGATACACCTATTGAACATCTGCCTGCAGGTATACAAAACAGTTCCCAAAAAAAGTCCACTGAGAATCTTCACTGTATATCAGTCTATATATCTTGCAATCCTGAACTGATACACAAATTCATAATGGCCCTTTGCACTGTGTCCTGGTGGAGACAAGGTAGCCACTTCACTGATTTGTGGGGGGGCAGGGTTAGGAGGGAAGGGCCATTAGCTGTTTGGGTAGGGGCAGCAGGCAGAAGCGTAGTTGCCAACTCCAATTGGGAAATTCTTGGAACATAAAAAAGTAAGAAGAGCCCTGCTGGATCAGACCAATGGCCCATCTAGTCCAGTTTCCTGTCTCACACAGTGGCCAACTAGTTCCTCTGGAAGGCCAACAACAGGGCACAGAGGCCAAGAGCTTCCCCTGATGTTGCCTCCTGGCTCTTGGGATTCAGAGGTTTAGGGCCTCCAAATGTGGAGGTTCCCCTCAGTCACCATGGCTAGTAGCCATTGATAGACTTGTCCTCCATGAATCTATCTAATCCCCTTTTAAAGTTGTTTATTCCTGCGGCCCTCACCCCATCCTCCGGCAGTAAATTGTGGGTAATGCCTGGGGAAGGCAAAGTTTGGGGAGGGGTGGGAAATGAATGAGGATATGATGTCATACAGTCTGCCCGCTAAAACTACCATTTCCTCCAGGGGAATTGATCTCAGTTGTATGGAGTTCAGTTGTAATTCCAGAAGATCTCCAGACCCCCACCTTGAAGTTGTTAATCCCAGGCAAAAGCAATGAGAAGCGGAACCCTCAACACCCCTTGTTGAGTTGTCACTGTGGAAGTATGCAAGACAATCTGTTCAATAACGTCCTGCTCCAGCCTGGTCAGACTGAATGTTACAACCTTACATGTGTTTGTGCAAGCCTTGCATCTAACCAGTGAGGTCCAGAGCAAGGATCTCACTAGTTCTGAAAGATGCTGCAACCCAGCAAGGGCCAAGGAAACTTTTGACATTTCAATTTGGCAGAAATTCAAAATATTTCTTCATTCAGCCCCGAGGAATGCGAGTCATCTTCCCAGAAGCCAGAGAAAATTACTGAAGGTTTTAAAGAAGAATGCCAGTCTTTGGTCTATTACTTAGATTATTACCTTGGGCGAGGCATTTTCACAGCCCACAATTTCAAAGGTTGCTGGGCAGCTAAAGAAAGAAGATAAGTCTTCATAAAGCTGATTGGCATGCCAAACCATATGCCTGAAAGCGAAGTGGTACAATGGATTTCATAATAGAAAGCAGAACGTTGTACTCTAAAATCAGAGCTAACCTCTTCACACAGGCTTTTCCTTTTGCAATAAAAATCTTTAAAAGCTGACACTTTAGCAGCTTTCAAGGCAAGAGAAAAAAAATACACATCAGCAAAGGTATATCATGTTGGTAAAACTCCTCAATGGGAAGGCATGATCTTCGTGTCAAAAGGACAGAAATGGCAGCACTGAGTCAGTGCTTTTTTCCTTATATTTCCAAATCATTTGTGCACTCTATGTAAAAAAAAAAAAATCCAGAATCTTTCCTGGGAAATATAACTCTAGGAACAGAATACTGGTGCAAGTTAAGCTGTTCTTCACATCTTACTGAATTATTATTCCATCATTTGTAGTGATAGATAACAACCAGTCCCCAGAGTTCCACATTTCCTCCTCCAAGTTTCTCTGGAATCCTGGGCGACTTCCTAGATCTCCCTTCAGATTGCACTGGAATTTTGCAGCAGCCCTAAAGAAGGAACCCACCAGCTCCAGAGTTGTTGCTTGTTGGTCTGGCTGTAGGGGTGACCATACTCTTTTCAAATGTTTCCACATAGTCTTTTAAAATATATCAAAGTAGTCAAGTGGGAGAGAGATGAAAAACCAATAAAAACAATGGGTAAATGAAGGCCTCAAATCTCAGGTAAAATTATATAATAATGATTTCTTGTACCAGCTATTTGATTGCTAATACACTTTCTGTTGCCTAGCACACTGGAACTTGAATGCTCACTCACTCTCAGCTAAGGAAACTGAATGGGGAGAGTTGGTTTTTGGAAAAGATGGAGCTGATCAAGTTCAAAGTCCAGCCAGGAAAGGCTATTTTTTTTAAACTGCCTTTTGAGACCCTCTTCCCTCTCCCTCCCATTACACTTCATTTCCTCCTCAGTTATGACTTCTTTGAACAATCTTGTGCTTGCAGCCTGCAGCGTAGCTGCTAGGCTGCATGAGCAGAGTTTGCTTCCCTAGATGGGAAAAGTCAGGGGGTGCCCGTTTCGGCGCGCAGAGAAAAAGGCGGGATCTGACAGTCTAACTGTCAGATCTGCACTCCTCGTCGGCTCCTTCGTCTTCGCAGACGATCGGCCCTCCCGCCCACCCCGCATGTTATGTGGGCAAATGCTGGTTGCCTCCTTGGAGGAGCCGGGTAGGAATTTTTTACACCTTTGCTGATTGGCAGTGGCTGGGGTGCGTTTTTTGCCTACCCTACATAGCAATACAGTGGATTGAGGATTTGGCTATCAGGAGGTGCTGTTAAATAGGTGGTCACTTTAGTGGCAGGTTTTTGGGGTTTAGGGCACTATGCGGCTAGGGGAGGACTGTGAAGCATCCCTCTTTTGGGGAATTTGGGGTCTGGCATGATCAACCTTGGGGTTTGAAAACCCGGGTTTGGAGAATGCAGACTGTCCAGGAGGCTCAGCTAGAGGATGCCTTTCTGTCGAGACGTGCGTCTGGGTTTGGGCCCTCTGGTGCGTGCCTCCCTGCTGGGCCTGCCTGGAGGGAGCTGAGTAACACTCAGCTCCGGCTGGGGGGCTGGGTCTCTCGCCCGTTAATGGAAGGGGAGAGCTCGCGGTGACCCCTAGCCCTGGCCAGGCCGCTGGTGGGGTACCCTTGCTGTTTATTAGAATATTGAATAAAGTGGCCCAATTTTATACCAATACTCTGTGTCTGACTCTTTATTCCGTCCTGGGGAGCAAATTATTTCTCATCTTTCTAATAGTTACAGGATTAAGATTCAGAGGGGGCAGAGCACACCTGTTACTCTCTTTCTACCCCCAGTGGGATCAGTGGCTCTAAAGCAGTGGTCACCAACCTTCTTGGTAGCGGAGACTGGAACCAGGGCCGGCCCACCCACCGCAGCACCAGGGCCAGCAGGGTGGGGGCACCAAATTCGGCCCCTCCTCCCTGTGGTGCTGCACAGCCTCACCGTCCCCCATGCTGTGCAGCCTTGCCGCCCCACCCCCTCCCATCACAGTGTTGCGCAGCCTCACCCCCTCGCAGCGCCTCCTCCACCCTCCATTGTTACAATTTTAAGGACGGGAAAGGGGCAGTGAAGTGCCACCTTCCCTGGCTCTTTTAAGGCCGATAGCCCTCTCCCCCACCACTGATCAGCTACGAAAACTGCTGCCACAGTGGGCGACCCACTGAAGAAGCACCCTGCTGGAGTTTAGCTCCGTTCCCCCCCCCCTATGTGATGAGGCTCAGATCCCCCCCCCCCGCCACGGCCTTCCCTCTTTCCCCGGCTCCATTGTCGCCCTCCCTCCCTCCGATCGCGCTGAGCAGCATCAAAGCTGGGCTTTACCATCTGTGCTGGCGCACCATCTAATACTTTGAAATACGCGCAAGAGAAGGCTTCTCCCTCCTCATTTCCAGTTCCAGGAAGGAGGGAGGAGAAGCCTTTCTTGTGCATACTTCAAAGTGTTAGATGGTCCACCAGCCGCATTGAAGCTGGTAAGGGCTCAGCTCGGTGCAATCTGAGGGAGGGTGATGATGGAGCGCCGCACTGTATTGCAGCTCCAGGGAGGGAAGGAGGTGGTGGCAGGAGGGTGATGTGGGGGCAACAGAACTAAACTCCATTGCATCACCATGAAGGCTGGTGGAGGGGTGGCAGGGGGGCGGGCAGGCTTCGCAGCCCAGTTACAAACAGGCCGTGGCCTGGTAGCGGGCCACGATCCGGGGGTTGGGGACCCCTGCTCTAAAGGGAGCACTAAGAAGTTGAGCTCTGCCCTTTCCAGCTCCTTCCTTCTTGGAAATCAGATACAGTTTTCGCACACAGCTAACCTCGCAGTCACAATCCTGTTCCCTCCCCAGCGTCCGGTCAGATTTTGCACCATCTGCGCCGGAGTTACAGGAAGTGCTGCGGCTTTTGCATAGCAAACATAAACCACTAAAACACATAACGTTTTCGAACACAGCTTACTTCACAGTCACAATCCTGTTCCCTCCGCAACATCCGGTCAGATTTCCCACCATCTGTGCCAGAGTTACAGGAAGGCTCGGCACTTCCCAGCCAAGCCGGCATCGCCGGCGTTCAGGCTGGGGGCCGTATTTGCCTCCTCGGAAGGAGGAGAGCAACAGACCGCTCGGCCCCGGCACATCCGGGTGTATTCCTGGGTGTGGCGTCGGGGCTATATTAGCCCCGGCCCCGCCCAGAGCTCGGGCAGTCTTGTTTGGCTCTCTGAGGGAGAGCCACATGCAAGAGTGGCCGTCCGGGTTCCTCCGAGCGGCGAGGGATGGTTTCTGTCAGCTTGGGTCGGATCGTCAGTGGAGCGGCGCGGGCGGTTGCGGCAGCGCGAGCGGCTGGCCAGCATGATCGTCGGCTTCGTTATTTTGCAGCACGATCATCGGCTTCGTTATTTTGCGGTGGTTTGGTGCCCGAAGCTCGGGCCGGCTAACGCGTGCGGTGGTCATTTCTTGGGGCAGTTAGCTGACTATGGTGGCAAGGGGTGGCTGGATGCGCGCAGCGGCAGCTGGGCACGATCCACGGCGCGAGCGGCGGCTATTTTGAAGGCATGTTCTTTCAGGGCGCCAAGGAGTAGCAGGGAGTGCTTCGCACAAGGCGCATGCGGCGGCCATCTTGGGGGGTCGTTATGGGCGGCAAAGGGTGGCTGAACGTCTTGGTGCGCAGCGCCTGCGGCGGCCATTTTATGTAAACGCTTCTTGGGCGGCAAAGGGGGCATAGCGTCCCTTGCGCAAGGCGCGTGCGGGGGCCAGTCTACTCTAGCGCGGCGAGGCGCTTTAAAGGGTCGCCGATCCCGGCCAGCGGTGCACGCGGTGGCCATTTTTAGTAGTATTTAACTTAATGTGAGAGATGCCGTGGGTTAGTGGGGTAGTGGAGCTCAGGCTCAATCCCCGGCATCTCCAGGTACGAGTTATACCAGTACAGGCGAGCAGGTAATAGGCAGAGGGTAAGATCGCTGCCTGGGATGCCGGAGAGCCACAACAGGTAGAACATCTGTTGGGAAGCTGAAGGTCCCAGGTTCAGTCCCTGGCATCTTAATGTGAGTGATGACGTGGCTTAGTGGGGCAGAGGAGCTCAGGTGCAATCCCCGACATCTTCAGTTGCAAGTTAGAACAGTTGAGGCGTTCAGGTAACAGGCAAGGGGTAAGTTCCCTGCCTGGGATCCTTGGGAGCCACAGCTGGGCTTAATAGAGAGGGACGGTGGCTCAGTGGTAGTGCACCTGCTGGGGAAGCAGTAGGTCCCCGGTTCATTTCTTGGCATCTCCTTAAAAGGGGTCTGGGCAAATAGGCGGGAAAAACCTTAGCTGGAGACCATGGAGAGCCGCTGACAGTCGGGGAGGACAATGCTGATTGGGATGGACCAAGGGTCTGATTCAGTAGAAGGCAGCTGCATATGTAGGAGGGATGGTGGCTCAGTGGTAGAGCATCTGCTTGGGAAGCAGAAGGTCCCAGGTTCAGTCCCTGGCATCTCCAGAAAAGGGTCCAGGATAACAGGTGTGAAAAACATCAGCTTGTGACCCTGGAGAGCCGCTGCCAGTCTGAGAAGTCAATACTGACTCCGATGGACCAAAGGTCTGATTCAATATAAGGCAGCTTCACAAGTTTAAGAGAACAGCTCCTCCCATTAACAGTTGATAATATTTATTAAAAAGAAAATGTTCACAGCATACTTCTGGCATAACGGTAGATTTAGCAGAAAAACCAACAGTATGGGATCACATACTGCGATGTCCAGGCTAACAGTGTTTAATAAAACCTTTAAGAGTCGTGTAAATATACTATATGCATTTTAAGGAGGTGTAACTCTACACCATTCCTATTCCCTGGCAATCCCTATTCAGTGTACCCACCCATCCCCTCCTCTGGGTATTGTGACGGCTGGCATACATTGGGGCCATTTTGGGACCGGCGTCGCCTTATTCCTTTTCCACCCTTCCTTTTACGGTTTGGGTGGTTCACTTTAGCATAACTCAAGACTGCTAGCAAGCGCAACACTAAGGTACCCAAGAAGGGTCAAGGAGAGTCCCAGGGGAAGCTGCCCGCCAACCCGTCTCGTGGGCGGGGCCTCCAGCCAAGTCTTGGTCCAGCGGAGGAGCAGGGACAAGGGGAGTGCGTCTGGTCGGCCATCATCAGTCGATTGGAGGCTTTAGAACAGTAGAAGGTCACTGTTGGGGCCCCATTGCCAAAACCAGAACAGGATGACGGCCAGGGCGGAGGCCCATCGGGCGAGCAGGCGAGCGGCAGCGTGCATGGAGGTGGTGTACCACAGACTCTGGATGATGTTGGGCTCCCTCGGTTTCGGGGTTAGGTATTGCTGCAGCAGACATCGGGTGGCCTTGGGGTCCTATTCAAATGCCCCCCCTTCCCCCAAGGACGGTGGGGGGGGGGAATTGGGGGCAGGGCAGTCCTGAGCACCCGCTATGCAGTGGGGTTCGCGGCCGCCTTGGGCTTGGGCCCTGCAGAGTTCTGCCCCACAAGGGTCTGGTGCAGGTGGCGTTGGTTTTCAGCCACCCGATCAGCAGGCGGTCTCGGCGGTGACGCCTGCGGTTCCCACAGGGCCGCCCCCCCCGGGGGTTCTGCCTGGGGGTGGGCCGCAGTATGCGCAGATGCATGGGAGGTAGGCGAGTTGGCTGGGAGGCGGGAGTTTTTACCCTCCAAATCCTTATGCCAGTATACCTTGGTGAGTATGTAGACGTGTTCAGCCTACGTTATAGAGAGCTCAAAAGTAGAGTACTGACGAGCTCGACGAGAAGGAAAGAAAACTAAACGCAGAAGGGTGGATAGGACATGGGCAAGCGGGTTTGCCCGGCTTTTTAAGTTATGCGGGCGTCATTGCTAGGGCGCAGCCGGCTAATGCGGCTGCTTTGTCTCAGTACATGGATATTATTTACGGGGTGCGACATGCCTGCAATACGGTGAGGCTTCCGCATGAGGGCCGCCGTCAACCCTTGGTTGCCATGGGACCAGGTCGGCCAGCAGCTTTGGGCTGCAGTTGATGTCTGCGGCAAAGCCTAACGTGGGGGTCAGGTCCGATAGCGGACACTTGGCATAGAAGCAACAACGGCAGCTTTAAGCAAGGGCCCGCCTTATGGAGTGCCAGCCGGTTCATTCCCGGCTATTACGCTGGGAGTTCGCTGCAAAGGGAGTGCGCCCCTGAAAGCCCGGCGAGTTCAAACACGAATGCCCATTTCGTAGCGGGCCTTACGCCCATTCCGCTTGCAAGGTGGGCTGTAGTATGCGCAGATGCATGGGAGGTAACCCATGTAAAGCGGATGGGCAATATTCATGGTTGAGTTTTTGTTTTGGGTTATGGTCCCCTATAAGGGGCCTGGGCCCCCCTGTTTGGCTCCTAACCTTAGGCAGTGGTGGGTTTTGAGCACACAGTCTGGGCCAAGATCGCCAGGGAGTATCAGGAGGGCAGGGTCCTAGGATCCTTGATACGCCGCCTGTATCCACATTGCAGGTATTTCCCTTGGGGGGGGTTACTCGGTATCCTGCTCTGCATTCGAGCGCTTCAGTTCCTTTGTGGAGTGGGCGCTGCGGGACAGGACCGGGCTTAATGACACGGCGCATTACCTGGGCGACTACCTTTGTTGGTCCTGCGGGCACAGGGTAATGCGCCAGGCTGTTGCATTCCTTTCAGGAATTAGCCATTGTGCTGGGGGTACCGTGGGCACATGTGAAGCCTGTAGTGCCCAGTTCGGTGTTTACCTTTAGGCATCGGTGGGGATACCCACAAACGGGCTGCGGCTGCCGGAAGCAGAAGTAACGATCTTAATAGCCTGGTTGGCTGCCCTGAGGAATCAACACAAGGTCTTGCTGCTTGAAGTGCAGTTGGTGGTGGGTCACCTTAACTTTGCCTGGAAAGTGCCCCCCCCCCCTTATGGCCTTTTCTTTGAGGCGTCGTGGTGATGCTATGAGTCAATTGCCCCTGGACCCCTGGTAACTTGGGAGGCTGAAGCGGGTCGGGCCAGTCGACTGGCTTTAATGCCCGGTACCAGGAGGGCTTAGGATAGAGCGGCTTCCCAATTTTGGCAGTTGGAATGAACCGCCACGCTGCAGGATGGCTGGCCGATTTCGCTGGCTCATCTTACGCAATTCTGCGTGTTTGGAAAGTGAGAGGTCTGTGGTGGAGCATTATTGAGGGCCGATTGGCGGTGTTGGCCTTTAGTGGTAAAGCTCCTGGGTTTGCGGGGAATACACACTTGTAGAGGGGCATACGACGGAGCGGCGTCCCAATTCTGGCATTTGGGGGCACCGTGGGACCGCTGGATGGTTGGCCGGTGCCGTGGCACAGGTTATAAAGTCCTCTTTTCGGGGTCGCTCTGCTTCAGGCGGCCTCATTGATGGCCCTCCATTTTTCGGCGCTATGTTTAGCGAGTTGGTTATGTAGTTTATGGGTGATACCGCAGGGCAGGCGCCCCAGGCCCGGGATGTTAAAAATGGTTGGCCTGTGGCGGTGGCCAGCTTTATATATATATTTAAAAAAAAAATTATGCACCCGTTGGTCACCTAGAGGGTGGTTTTGGAGGACGCCGGTTTTATCGCCGGTTGGTCATTATCTGTTTTGACGATTTTCTGTTTTTCAGGTGCTGTGGCTCGTAGTGAGAGGTATCGGATTCTCATCTGCGGACGCAGCAAGGTGTTCCAGGCGGTCCATCAAGCCGGGCGCTCTCCAACAGGCGCCCAGCTGGGTTCCAGCGATGGGGCAGTTGAGGAATGGCTGGGCCGTCGGGGCCTGTGTTGGCCTGGGATTAGGCCATTGCCGGGCGGAGAGAGGCGGGCACCTCCTCCGCACATCTTGGTCAGCCACCTGGGCGGTTTCAGGGGAGCACCCATGGCCTAGCACCAAGTGTGCAGGTGGTCTGCTAGAACCGTAGATGGGCTACACGGCTCAATGCGGGGACGGCAGATCACGGGACAGCCTTAACCGAGCGGATCTTTCCATGGGGGATTGATGCACGCCTAGGTGGTGAATGGCTTGGGGCCTGGCCGCTCAGCAACAACCCGACTCTGGCGGGCTTGTGCTGGGGGCGGGGTGGCTCGCCCTTTGGACAAGGCGGGGTCCGGGGGTGACCCCAGGGCTTGTCCTTTTTGGCTGGTCCTATTATGGTCAGCTAGATCGCCAGGTTGGAGTTGGAGGTGACCTTACACTTGGGGGGCTTAGAGTATGCTAGGCTCAAGGCCAATTGGGCCCTGCGGAAAGCTACGGAGTATGTCTTGGGATTTGCGCCTTCATCCGGCCATGTACAGACTGGATGGGGCTAATCTTCAGAGTTGGGCGACCGGGCCTTTTTAGGAGAGATATGGCAGGGTTGCGGTCGGCTCGGGGCCGTCCGTTGGGGCGCTAATGCCTAAGCAGAGGCTTGGCATTGGCGGTGGCTGGAGGATGTTTTGGCCACAGCGTTTACAGGGGAGCACCTATGGCCTAGCACCAGTGGTGCGGGTGGTCTGTATGAACCGCAGATGGGCTACACGGCTCAGTGCGGGGAATGCAGATCACCGAGAGCCTCACCTGGGCGGATCTTTCCATGGGGGATTGATGCTAGCCCAGGTGGAGAATGGCTGGGGGCCTGGCCGCTCAGTTACAACCCGAATACGGCGGGTTTGTGCTGGGGGAAGGGTTGCTCGCCCTTTGGACAAGGCGGGGTCCATGGGTGACCCCAGGGGCTTGTCCTGGTTTGGTCTCATCCCTGCCAGTTTACAGGTTAATTAATTATTCAATAAAGCGGCCCGGTTTTAAACCCAACACCTTGTGTCTGTCTCTTCCTTCCGACTGGGGGGGCAAGTACCACGGCTTCTGTGTAGCAAATGTAAACTGGGTTTTAGCGGTTTACATTTGCTACGCAAAAGTCGCAGCACTTCCTGTAACTCTGGCGCAGATGGTGCGAAATCTGACCGGACACTGTGGAGGGAACAGGATTGTGACCGCGAGGTAAACTGTGTGCGAAAACGGTAATTGACTGTCTGTTCCCTCACAGAGGCCCTCTCTCTCTCTCTCTCCTGCCCTGCATAAGAGTGCCTTTCCCCCTGCATCACATAGCATAAATCTCTACTTCTCTCTTCTCCAAATAGAACCAGCCTAGGAAATGCTGCTCCTGGAACTTCTTGACACTTGGGGAAGTGGGAAACACATAACATTATCATATTTGGAGCAGCCAAAAAACTCAAAATTTCATATGTTGCTGTGGCACTTAATTTTACCTCCAGTGCTATGAACATTCATAAACATGAGTATCTTCACTCATCTGGAGCATTTGCATACAAAAATAGACTTGCATTAAATGCTTACAGGATACAGCCTCTATGAATAAGGAGGGTGTGATGCCAATGCTGAGGAAACTATTTGCATAATATGCAAACTTAAACCAGACATCTAGTAGAGGTATTCAATAAAAAAAGTTCCATAAGCAAAGCCTTATGAAAGTTTAATCTCTTTTTAAAAAAACACAAGACAGAGACCAACTTTTTTTAAATATAGGAAACAATAAATATTCATAGGACATAAAATTTTGATGACACAGTAACTTAATAGGCTCAGATGCAGACTGAGGAAAGGTATAAACACATTTTAAAAGACTGAATAATTTGATTGCCACAAATATAGCTCATGTTCATAAATATGTTTGAGTTTTGCTTACCGTTTCCTACCAACTACAAAACGAAGACATACAGGAATGGCAAAATAGAGGCTCCCTTCAAAGCGCATTCACTCCAGAATTTTTTTTAAAAACACCTAGGTATTTTTCACATATATTCCAGTCAACCAATATTTGTATTCAGGATTCCAGAATTATATTGATTCCTGAAAAATCCCAGAAATATTCAGGAATGTGGATTTGTAATCCTTTCCTTGCTAATTCATGTGCCTGCAGCCTGCAGCGCAGTGGCTGGGCTGCAGAGGCACGAGTTTGCTTCCCCGGACGGGGGGAGACAGAAGGCGCCCGTTTAGGTGCGCAGGCTGGGGGGCACGGTCTGGATGATTGACAGCCAGACCTGCGCTCCTCTCAGTCTGCGTCGGGTGCGTCTTTCAGCAGGACATCTTTACCGGGCTTCGCTGTCGGCTGGCTATCTTTGGCGGCGGAGCAGGCGGCGACGTGCTGTTGCCTCAGGCGGCGGTGGTGGTTGCGTCGAGGGCATTAGTCGTCGTTGGATGTGGCTGAGTCCTTTTTGATTTTTTGAGGGTGGTGGTCACGCGCAGGCCTCTGGAGCATGGAGGGTTGTTCTTAGTCAAGGCGGGCCGATCGTGTGGGCAGTGTTGGCGTCCCGGGAGGGGGAACTGGGCTGAGTTTCTTTGGTCTTGGGGCAATGTGACTCAGTGGAAGAGCCTCTGCTCAGCACGCTGAAGGTCCCAGGTTCAATCCCCTGCATCTCCAATTGGAGGATCTTGCATGAGGTGATTAGACAGACCTCTCTGCCTGAGATCCTGGAGACTGGTTTTGGTATTTCCTTGGGTTCATGGATCGTGTCTTTTGCTCGTAGTTTAGAGCCAGCTGCTTTGGCTTCTGCGGGTGTTCCTGGTCTCCCTAATTAGCAAAGGGGTTGGTAAGGGGGGCTGGATTGTGGCCTTTGAAGCAGCCCCTTCGAGTTGCGGCTTGGTGGTGCTGCTGGGGCCTGGTGGGCGGCCATTGTAGGCTTCATTTTCTGCCCTGGTAACAGGGCTATCGGCCATTTTGGGTTCATTCAACAGAGGGGGCGGCAGTGGCCATTTTAGGCTCCATTTTTTTGCCCAGTAACAGGGCTGTCGGCCATTTGGGGCTTAATCAACAGTGGGGGCGGCGGTGGCCATTTTAGGCTCTAATTTTTGCCCGGTAACAAGGCTGTCGGCCATTTTGGGGCTCATCCAACAGAGGGGGTGGCTGGGGCCAATTTTTGAATCTCTGGGTTTGTGTAGAGTTCTTTAGAAGTGTTGTATTGCCATCATGGCTGGTGGTAAGGGGCCTGGGAAGTCCAAGGGCAAGAAGCTGGCACCCAAGACACCTAGGGCGCCGCCTAAAAGACCTCCAACTCCTGCATCTTCATCTGATAAGGAGGGTGATGGCGTGGTTGAGGCGAATATTTTGAGCAAGTTGTGGGCGCTTGAGCAAGCGTCTGGCCTGCCTTGCCCTGGTGGTTTGGGCGAAGCGGGGACATCTAGAAGAGGTCGTCAGGCTAACATTCTAACCAGACTTTCTCTCCTTGAGGGCAGGGCGGCTGGTGCAACTCTGGATAGGGATGCTGGGTCCAGTGGGGCAGATGTGGGAGCGTCAGTGGCTGCTGGAGTGTTTGGTTTGGGGACGGCAGTTGTTCCTTCTGGATGGTCTGGTAAGTTGGTAGGTAATTTGCAAGCCGGAGGTGGGCAGGCATGGCCTTGGGGTCCTAGTGGTCAGGCATTGATGGCTGGAAAGGGTTACCCAGTGTCCAGTTCAGGTGTGCCTGTGGCTTCTGGGTCTGCGCCCCCTTTTTCTTGGCCTGGGCTTAGTGGGCAAGGGGGTCCTTGTGGGGCTTGTGCGGGAGTGGGTACTATGGGTATGGCTAGTCCCTTTATGAGCGCACCTTTCCTTTATGGGCTGGTGCCTTTTACTTCCTTTCCCTTTGGGGACGTCGCCCTACCGTTAGGTGACCACCTGCTACCCGCTACGTGCGAGAAAATATTAAAAGGAGAGTATGTCGATATTTTTTCCTTACTCTTTAGGGAGTTGGGGAAAAAAAGATAAGGATAATTTAGATGATAAAGAGAAAGAAAAATTGAAGAAGCGGAAGGTGGACAGAACCTGGGCCAATTGGCTTCCAGGATTTTGTATCTATGCGGGGGTGATCTCCCGGGCTCAGTCGTGGAGGGCTGCAGCCCTTTTTCAATATTTGGATATCATATATAAGGTCTATACGGCCTTTAGTGGCCCTGCGTGGCTACAGTATGACAAAGAGTTTTGGATGAGGGCAGCCCTTTACCCATCTCTTCCGTAGGACAGAATTCACCAGCAGCTTTGGCTGCAGGTTATGTCCCCTGCTAGACCTCATTTGGGTGATCGCTCCAACAGCAGCCATCTGGTAAATAGGTCCTCCTCTGCTGCTTCGGCTTCGGCAGGCTCTACCCGCAGTGCCGCAGGGCAGGCGGTTCAACCCCGCATGCTCTGCTGGGAGTTCGGATCCCTTGGGGTGTGCAACAGAAAAGTGTGCCAGTTTAAGCACGAATGCCCCTTGTGCGGGGGCTCACATGTATTTGACAGCTGCCCCAGAGCCAGGGGGCGTAAGAACCCAAAGAAGCCTGGGGAAGGCGGAGAAGCCTTTCCAGCTAAAAAAGGGTTCCAGCCCGATAAGGGTGGGGCCTCTTGAGTGGTGGCTGGCAAGGTATCCCAGAAGGGCCGATAGCTTGTATTTGTTGGAAGGTTTTAAGTTTGGTTTTAGAATCTCGTTTCATGGGCCTAGAGTTCCGTTCATTTCAGGTAACCTTAAATCAGTTCTGGGTTTGGAGCAAGTTGTGAGGGATAAAATCGCCAAGGAGCTGGTCGAAGGAAGGGTGTTGGGTCCCTTTTCCCGGCCCCCCGTGAGTACTCTTAGAGTCTCTCCTTTGGGGGTGGTACCTAAAAAGACGCCTGGTGAATTTTGTTTGATTCACCATTTGTCTTTTCCGAAGGGTAAGTCTGTGAATGATGGGATCCCTGAGCATTTATGCTCGGTTAGGTATACCAGCTTCGACCAGGCCATTGCCGTTGTGGGGTTGGGGCTGAATTGGCGAAATGCGACATTAAGTCGGCCTTTCACATTTACCCGTTCACCCTGATGATTTTGAGCTGTTAGGTTTTTGTTTTGAAGGGCAATTTTACATGGACGGGGCATTGCCGATGGGCTGTTCTGTGTCATGTTCAGCTTTCAAACGTTTCAGCACATTTTTGGAATGGGCTGTGCGGGAGAAAGTGGGTTTGCAGGAAGTCATTCATTATTTGGATGACTACCTCTTTGTGGGTCCTGCGGGATCGGGGCACTGTGGTCAGCTGCTGTCTGGATTTGCTGAGCTGGGGGGGGCCATCATGTGCCTGCAGCCTACTGCGCAGCGGCTGGGCTGCAGAGGCACGAGTTTGCCTCCCCAGACGGGGAGAGACAGAGGGCGCCCGTTTAGGCATGCAGGCTGGGGTCGCGGTCTGGATGATTGACAGCCAGACCTGCACACCTCTCGGGTGCGTCTTTTGGCCCTTCCCGCCCGCCCTGTATGTTATGTAGGCATTTGCTGGTTGCTTCTTTGAGGAGCCAGGTAGGAATTTTTTCGCACCATGGCTGATTGGCACTGCCCAGGTTGTGTCTTTCGTCTACCCTACATAGCATTGCAGTGGATTGTGGATTTGGCTATCGTGAGGTGCTGTTAAATAGGCGGTCACTTTAGTGGCAGGTTTTTAGGGTTTAGGGCACTATGCAGCCAGGGGAGGACTGTGAAGCATCCCCCTTTTGGGGAATTTGGGGTCTGGCATGATCAACCCTGGGGTTTGAAGACCCGGGTGGAGACTCCAAAGGGAGTTCGGGCCATCACATTTAAAGGGACGGCACACCTTTTCAATTCCTTCCTTCCATAGGAAATAATGAAGCATAGGGGCACCTTATTTGGGGGCTCATAGAACTGGACCCCCTGGTCCAAACTTTTTGAAACTTGGGGGGTATTTTGGGGAGAGGGACTAGATGCTGTACTGAAAATTTGGTGCCTTTACCTCAAAAAATAGCCCCCCCAGAGCCCCAGATACCCGCAGGTCAATTCTCCATTATTTTCCTATGGGAATAAATCTCCATAGGGAATAGAGTTCCCAGCAGACATTTCCCTCTCCTCCCCCCGCTTTCTGACGACCCTGAAGCGGGGGAAGGGCCTCCAAACCGGGGGATCCCCTGCCCCCACCTGGGGATTGGCAACCCTACTTGGAACACTGCCACAGTGGAAGAAGGGCTCCTGCCTTCCCACAAAATATTGCAGGACAAGTGTGGAAGTGGGGCAGTTATTTCCTCTGTGTTACTACTGCTCCACATGGAGTGTTCTGTACATGGACAAAAGAGGATTTATTTATTTATTTATTTATTTATTTATTTATTCTATTCATATCCCACCCTTCCTACCAAGGGGGACTCTGGGTGGCTTACATATTCAATTAAAGTTACATAAAAACCAGTAGTCACTGAATTCAGGATAAAAGCAGCCTGACTCCATTTCAGTGCCAGGGAGTTTTGAGGTGTGCTTCCACTTGCTACTACTTTTCGGATCTGCTCTGATTTGGACTTCTACGGCCTGCCACCTGCCTGGGAAGACCTTCTTGTTCTCTGTCTACTGGACATTTTCAGAACTGGTGGAATTTGTTTCAAAATATTATTTCAAGTTTTTCTGTGTGTGTGTGTGTTTGCCAAGGTGGATAGGGAATTGCCTTTTTTTACCCTTTCTGGTTCTTTTTTGTTCCTCCCTGCCTCCACTGGGGGGATTCCCCCCCCCCAATGTAATGACTGGGAATCAAACAATAGCACTTTAATTGAGATGCCATCGGGCTTTATAATTTCTTTTAATGTAACTGGTTTTATTGATTTAAATGTATGTATTATATTCTTATGTTGTAATCGCCCAGAGCCTAGCAGTGGCAGGGATGGGGCAATTCATTAAGTTGAATGAGTGAATGAATGGATGAATGATTTTAAATATAGTTTTCCTAGGTTTTTTGGGAGGGGAGGGTAAAATATAATTGCTGCAGAAGCTTCAAAAGAAAACTTCTGGTTTTAATAACTGTTAAATGTAGTTGAGGGTTTAGGTCAGGGGTGTCAAACGTGGGACCTGAGGGCCGGATCAGGTCCCTGGAAGGCTCCTATCAGGCCCATGAGCAACTCACTGTTATCTGCTTCATTTTCTCTCTCTCTTGCTTCCTTTTGCATCACAGGTTGCTTTGCCAGGTCTGTTCAATTGCACAGGAGCTACAGAGCAAAGCCTCTATTTTCTCCATTGGTTGACCCACACATGAAGCAACTTACAATTAGAAAAATTTCCAAAGGAAGACAGGACTTTAATTTGGTACTTGCTCTCAGCTGCCAGGACATTGGCTTATAGCTATTGATCGACTTATCCTCCTTAAATCTATCTAATCCTCATTTAAAACTGTTTATTCCTGCAGCCAATCACCACATCCTCTGATAGTGAATTCCACATTTTAATCACTCTCTGTGTAAAGTAGTATTTCCTTTTGCCCATCCTGAACCTGCTGCCCATCAGCTTCAGTGGATGCCTTCGAATTCTAGTATTTTGAGAGAGGGAGAAAAATGTTCTCTTTGCCAACTCTCTCCAGTCCATGCATAATTTTATAAACCTCTATCATATTCATATTTCTAAACTGAAAAGTCCCAGACTGATTCCGAACTAGCCTTGTATCAGTCTCACGCTCCTCTTCTCTGCAGGGCTTCCATCTGATTTTGCACAAGCTGCCACAAGGCTGCAACTCACTCTGCCTCTTTCCCGCAGCAAACAGAAACCGGTTTTCAGAGGATCATGCTTGCTGCAGGAAAGAGATGCAGTGAGTTGCAGCCTCGCAGCAGCTTGTGCAAAATCAGACAGAAGCCCCGTGGAGAAGAGGAGCATGAGACCGGTACAAGGCTTGTGAGGAACTGGTCCCAGACTCTTTAGCCTTTCTTCATTGCGAAGGTGTTCCAACCCCCTAATCATCTTGGTTGTCTTCATCTGTACTCTATCCAGCTCTGCAATGTCCTTTTGAAGAAACGGTGACCAGAACTGTACACAGTATTCCAAATGAGGCCATACCATTGATCTATACAGGGGCTTTATAATATTGGCTGTGTTATTCTCAATCCCTTCCCTACTAATCCGTAGCACTGCTGCAGCACATTGAGTTGACACTTTTACTGAGCTATATAAGATCTTTTTCCTGCTCAGTCTCTGCAAGTTCAGACCTCATTAGCTGGAATTTTTTTTTATCCCAGTGTTCATCACCTTACACTTACCAACATTGAATTTCATTTGCCACACTGTCACCCACTCACCCAGTTTGTGGAGGTCCTCTTGTAGTCAGCCTTGGCTTTCACCATCCTCAGTAAATTTGTGTCATCTGTAAACTTGGCCACTACACTACTCACTCCTCGTTCCAGATCACTTATGAATAAATTAAATAGTCCTGGTTCCAATACCAGTCCTTGTAGTACACCACTGCTTACTTTCCTCTATTGTCACTACTGTCTATTGATTCTTACTCTTTGCCTCCTGTCATTTAATTTGTTTTTAATCCATAAGAGAAACCCTCCTCTTATTGCATGACTGGTAAGTTTACTCAGAAGTCTTTGCTGAGGTACACTGTCAAAAACTTTGAAAGTCCAGGTATATAATGTCTACTCGGTCACTGTTGTCTACATATTTGTTCACTTTCTCAAAGAACTCCAAAAGGTTGGTGAAGCAGGACTTCCCTTTGCAAAAGTCACACTGATTTTCCCTCTCCAGTCACTACCTCTATATGCCGAACAATTCTTTGAATACAGTTTCTACTAATTTGCCAGGGGCAGGCATCATAAGGCTGATTGGCCGGTAATTTCCTGGTTCCTCTCTAAATCTCTTTTTAAAAATTGGTGTCACATTTGCTACAGTCTTCTGGTACAGTGGCTGAATTTAGTGATAGGTTAAATATACAGATTAGTAGATCAACTATCTCACATTTGAGACAGTGTATGGCTTATGCCATCAGGATTTGGAGACTTAACAGTTTTTAATTTCTTCAGTAGGTCTAGTACTTCATCTCTGATCACCTCAATTTGGCTCAACTTTTCAGACTCCCTTCCTGAAGACAGTGGCTATGGCATGGGTACATGCCCCACACTTTCCACAGTGAACACCAAAACAAGAAAATAAAAAGCCATACCAGTCACAGGAGATAAAATATAGGGCCAAGAGCAATGGTGCAATATCAGGTTATAGCAATTAAATCTCCAAAAAATTCCCTACAGGCTTAATCAGGGGAATCTGTAATATATAACAACACTGAATTTATATAAGTATAGTTAAAAATATATAAAGGAGGTATTGTATTAAGGGGTAAAATCCAGGTCCTAAAATATCAGTCACATACAAAACCACTAGAGCTTATTCTGTCCTTGAGATTCCATGAGGAAGAGAAACTCCTTGTAAAGAACAGAGATAAGACTGTCTTGCATCAACAGGTTTTGGCTCAAAATTAAAGATATCTTTTTTCTGTGCATAAATGAATGTTACTAACTGTCAGGTTCCCTGCCATGATGTTCTATTTCCAATGTGTGTTAAACACTCTAGGGTGAATGGAAAACAGAATGGGAAACATCTGCAGATGAACTGCAGGGAGGGATTGGCTCTTTAACTTACTGAGAAATAGAAAAGAGTAAGAATCTATTAACACCTTAAAGACTAACAAAATTTGTGGCAGAATATGAGATTTCATGAGTTACTGCTCACTCCTTCAGATACAGCTAGAATAGGAGTCCATCTCTCCTATATATTGGAAAGTAGAGTTATTTCAGATGTATATCCGGTCTATAGGACAGATGGACTCCTGTTCTAACTGTATCTGAAGAAGCAAGAAGTGAATCATGAAAGTTTATACTCTGCCACAAATTTTGTTAGTCTTTAAGGTGTTAATGGACACTTTTTCTACTGCTACAGACAGACTAACATGGCTACCCATCTCGATCTTGCTGGAAAATGTGGCCCTGGAGAACCACTGGTGGCCACAGCTGTTTGGAAGTCCCAACCCACCCTTGATGAATAGGCAGTATAAAGCACATAGGGGTTCTTCTGGTATTTTAAGTATATTGAGGGCTTTGGGGTATGAAATCCTGCTAAATAAATAAATAGACACAGGATTTATTTGCAGTGGTTAGGATCAAGAGGGGTAGGGAGCAGGTTTGGCCTCTGGTTCATACTTCCACTATCTTCTGTCTATGAATGGTTATCAACCACTCCTGCAGAGAAAAGTAAATACTGTCCCCAGGGGCTATGTTACAGGGAGGACAAATCAAGCTGTGACACTAAATAGCCTGCCCCTTCTTGATGGGAATTGTTCTTGACTTCATGCTTGACCAGAGGCTACCTATGACTAGGCTGCTCAGTTTACACTGGGTTAGGGTTAGTGAGCCCTGTGGCGCAGAGTGATAAAGCTGCAGTACTGCAGTCTGAGCTCTCTGCTCACAACCTGAGTTTGATCCCAGTGGAAGCTGGGTTCAGGTAGCTGGCTTGAGGTTGACTCAGCCTTCCATCCTTCCGAGGTCAGTAAAATGAGTACCCAGCTTGCTTGTGGGAAAGTGTAGATGATTGGGGAAGGCAATGGCAAACCACCTCGTAAAAAGTCTGCCATGAAAACGTTATGATGCAACATCACCTCAGTCAGAAACAACTGGTGCTTGCACAGGGGACTACCTTTTTGTCCCTAGTTAACTACAGGACTGGCCTGTAGTTGCCCATGGTCGAGAAGAAGAAAGAGGAGGAGGAGATTGGATTTATACCCCGCTCTTCACTACCTGAAGATGTCTCAGAGAGGCTTAACAATCTCCTTTCCCTTCCCCTCTCCACTACAGACACCCTGTGAGGTAGGTAGAGCTGAGAGAGTTCTGACAGAAACTGCTCTTGAGAGGAACAGCTCTGTGAGAACGTGTGACATATTCAAGATCAGCAGGTGCATGTGGAGGAATGGGGAATCAAACCTGGTTCTCTCATAAGAGAGTCCATGCATTTAACCACTACACCAAACTGCCTATCTGAGGCCCAGGCAGACTCACAGTATCATCCTAGCTAATAATTATAGTTCAGGGTTTATTTTAGACTCTAAATAAAAGAAACATAGCAAACCTCTATAGCTAAGGACTTTATGTGCACAAATACACAAATAAATTTAGAACTACACAGGCAAATGGGGAGTGATTGACCTGTGGTACCAATTCCCTGACCTAGCACCTACCTTCAAAACCAAGAATGTGGCCTTTGTTCCTGTTGAGGTGAGGAAAAAGCCATGCACTTGTGAGACAGGTAGAGCTCAAAGTGAGATATAAAGGGGGGAAGAGTTTGCTCACAGAATGAGAGCTTGGAAAGAATCCTCCCCTTTTCATCACAGCTGGTAAGTACCTTTCAGAGAATGTCATTTAAAAAGAAAACACTGAAAAGTATGACATTTGTAAACAGCCTTAAAGGAAACAAAATCTGTAAATGACAGATGTTTGCTTCCTTTCCCTAAAGATCCCTGTCACTTAGATCTTTCCCAGCCCCTATAAATACAAGCTTTTCCCAAATGGACACAAAGGCAGATGGTAGAAAGCAAGTCATAGGTAATATGATAAACAACATCTTCACCTTGCTGTCTTCAAACTTCTTCCCTCTCTTCTGAGGCTTCACCAGAGGCCACAACAAAAGCAGCAGTTCAAATATTTCTCTGGTTAACAAGGAACTGGAGCATTTCCTGTGGTTTCCTCTGACTCACCCACTCTAGTGCATTTTAATTTCAGTTTATATGTTTGGTTGTTTAACAAAATAAACTGGGCATAATAACACACTTCACACTATGAAACCATAAGTCCTTGATACACTTCATCTACTGAAAAGGTTTTAATTCAAGATCCTGTACAAATAAAACCAAAGTACTATGGCAGGGTGTTTTTCCCCCTACCTCCTTTCTATAACATACAATAATCTTATTTGGAAAGAAGCTTAAGTGGAGGGAATGAGGGGAAGGCTGTAGCCAAACATGAATGCTTTTTTGTGTGTGTGTGGGGGGGGGGGGGGTGTTGGAATTAAAATGCATTTGAATTTCATTTTCTATGTTTGTAGAAAGTCGGCCCCTTTACAATTAGCCTTGATTGCCATCTAATTTTGAATGCAAATCACTTTAAATTTTTGTTTTGTGTTTCTTTGGAACTTTTATAAGAGGACTAAATGAGAAATAATGATTGTAGTTAAAGGCACAAAGCTGTCTATGTAACTGTACAACTTCAGTTATACAGACACATTGTTTTGGAATAAAAAGCAATCTACTCCATCAGTCTCCACCTGGGTCCTATGAATCTAAGTTGCAGATGGAACTGGTTTGGGTGAAGAAGAAAGATGTTTCGGTCTCTCCAGTATTTCAGCACCAACTGTTGGTGCACCAGTATCATCTCGTGTGCCCACAAGGGTTTATCCATTTACTTCAAACAAGGAATGAAATTGATTGGCCCAGAAGCTGCTTTGATGCTGGTATAGTCAATTTCACCACTCTACTGACCTGCATGGTTTTAAAGAACTACTCCTCAACATCATCTAAACCCATATTTCATCTCAACTCGAAACACAACTGAAATTCTTTACTACATATGCCCTTCTTTCTGGTTTTCAGTCCAAGGGCCAAACTAGATTTTATGATAACCCCAGGTCCAACCAGTGGACATCACTACCATTTTAAAGAAGAATTGGACCTGGTGATCTTGCTTCCCTTATATGCACCCTTTCAAACGTTTTGCTTCTCTCATATGCCCCCAGGAGAGACAGTTTTGGTATTTGAAAAGGCATGTGATGGGGAGAAGATCACCTGGTCCTCCTGCATGATGGTATGGCATTTTTAAAAGGCCAAAATTTTATCCAAGACAGAATCAGTGTCCATAGATCAAGACTATGGCCACTGTAACATGCAGTTTGGTTCTAAGATAATTAGATGCAAAAGCATGCAGGGCTCTCGCAATGTTAACAGTTGTGTTGAAGAGAGAATTTGGAGTGGTGTTCTTTGCCATGCAGGGGTGAGAGAAGCTACACCTGCCCAAATCATCTCTGACTGACAATTGTTAGAGGTGCAGGCCATATCTCCCTTCACATTTGGTAATTTACTTGTCTTTCTTCTTTTTAAAAAAATCTAAGAAAATTGGTGGCAGTATTGCTGGTGCTGCCCAACTGAGTTTTGGAATGGTCCAGTTGTGTGTCCTAGCTCAGCAGCTGAGGAAAAAAATGGCCTGTGATTCTCACTTCAGCAGAGATGGTCTTTTTTTTGTGCACAAAATGAATGAGGCAGCTGCAGCACATAAATACAGAACTTTCAGGTCTGCAGTGTAGCACAAACATCACTGTGGAGTAGGTTGTTAGCCTCCAATTGATATATAATATTTATGGAATACAATCCCTACAGTCTAGAATAATGAGCATGGAATGATGGTTGAAATTGTAATGACCTGGCAAGTAATGGCAGGGCCCCACATCCTCCCTAGAGTTCTAGTTATTGATGGTAGGGCCTACTGATTAAGATCTACAAATCCTACTAAGATCTACAACAAACCTCATGTGATCTAATTGGTGGATGTTCAGGCATCCCTGAAGCAGTCATCTTCAAATGATTTCCCATGCAATATACTGGTTGCCAGATGATGAGCTCATCACGCCTCATCCTGTTTCAGTTTGCAAACTGAACAGCTGTGTAATGATGCCCTCATGCATTGCCCTGTCATAGCCTGCAGTGAGAGCTACAGTGAGAGCAGAATGATACGGCTTCAGTAAGGAAATAGGTGACAACAAACACAACAGAGTGTGACTGCCTGAGGAGGCCAGGAAGGCTCCCACGCTTCTGTCATTCCACATTGATCTTCATTCCACACTGCAAATTGTTCAGGAAGCCATTTTTTAGTAAAGGGAATAGGTTGACAGCGTTCAAGAGGGCACATATAAAGAAATTAGTGTGCCTTGTTATTTGTATGACCTTGCTTTTACTGAACTATTTTGTGCCTTTACAATCCAGTTTTTGCATTGTTCATGACATTTCAACTGCATTGTTTCTAAATTTTCGATTAAAATTAAAAATGCATTGTTTGTTACATGTTTTATACTGTTTTTATTGCAGCATTTAAAAATTTTGTAATTCACTTTAAACCTCAACAAAAAAGGTGGACTATTAATGGTTTGAAGTGTAAGTGTTTTGAGGGAGTGGGTGGAGATCCAAAAATCCCCTTTGGATCTCAGGAGACCTTTTTAGAAAATAGCTCCATTCTCCACTGTATGTGTGGGCTGCATAAGTCACACCTTTGTTGTTAGGGGAATTGGCGGGACTGTGTATTAATAAAGAAAAATCAAAACTTCTATGTAAAAATATACAAGTAAGCAAACAAAAAGAACTTCAGAAGATAACGGGCTGTGAAGTTACCTCTAAGGTAAAATATTTGGGTGTGGAGATAACAATGAAGAATATTGACTTGTTTAAAAACAATTATGAGAAGCTATGGCATAAAATGGATGAAGATATGATAAAATAGAATAAACTTAATTTGTCATTACTTGGCAGAATAGCTGCAATTAAGATGAATATTTTGCCAAGAATAATGTATTTGTTTCAAACTATTCTGATTGTGAAAGACAGTAAACAATTTAATAAATGGCAAAAGAAAATTTCAGAGGTTGTGTGGGCTGGGAAGAAACCAAGGATCAAAATGAAAACCTTAACAGATGCAAAAGAGAGAGGAGGATAGTAGTAGATAGGGGGCCCCTATCATCATCAAGCCACATTTCAAAGTGGCAGCTGCCCCGCCCACACATGCATGCGCACACACACACACAAACCAACGCAGTATGTTTCCTCACTGGGGTGATGCAACAGTCCCCAAGGGGGCAGCAAGGGATCCGCCCCCCCCCCAAGGAATGCCGGCTGTTTCCTAAGGGGGAAAGGAGGGTCAGCCACTGGTGTAGCAGGCTTCATATTGTTTAGGGGGGGGAAGCGTGTTTTGCAACACAGACATTTTTTAGAGAATTGTGGAGATGCAACGGTTCTAAGTGGCCATAGTTTGGAGAGGAGACATACCCAACGAATAAAATGATGGCCTTAAAACGGAGCACAGCTAATCTTATACGTGTAACACGTCCCTTTAACATCAGGTTGCATCAGGTTGCGTGTCGATACAACTCATGCTCTTTAACTTGTTCATTAATGATCCGGAGTCGGGAGTAAGCAGCAAAGTGGCCAAGTTTGCAGATGACACTAAATTGTTCAGGGTGGTGAGAATCAGAGAGGATTGCGAGGCACTCCAAAGGGGTCTGTTGAGGCTGGGTGAGTGGGGCGACAACGTGGCAGATGAGGTTCAACGTGGCCAAGTGCAAAATAATGCACATTGGGGCCAAGAATCCCTGCTACAAATACAAGTTGATGGGGGTGTGAACCGGTAGAGACTGACCAAGAGAGAGAGAGAGATCTTGGGGTCGTGGTAGATAACTCACTGAAAAAAATGTCAAGACAGTGTGTGATTGCAATAAAAAAGGCCAACGCCACACTGGGAATTATTAGGAATGGGATTGAAAACAAAGCAGCCGGTATCATAATGCCGCCCCCCCCCCCCCCCCCGGTATAAATCGATGGTGCGGACTCATTTGGAATACTGTGTACAGTTCTGGTCACCGCACCTCAAAAAGGGTATTATAGCATTGGAAAAAAGTGTAGAAAAGGGCAACTGGAACGATTAAAGGTTTGGAACACTTTCCCTATGAAGAAAGGTTAAAACTCTTGGGGCTCTTTAGCTCGGAGAAACGTCGACTGCGGGGTGACATGATAGAAGTTTACATGATTATGCAAGGGATGGAGAAAGCAGAGAAAGAGGCACATTTCTCCCTTTCTCACAATACAAGAACTCGTGGGCATTCAATGAAATTGCTGATCAGACAGGTTAAAACAAATAAAAGGAAGTACTTCTTAAAATAAAAGGAAGAATACAGAGCATCACTGCCCCAGACTGTTCCAATAAAATACTGTGGCTAACAGCCGCTGATGGAGCTCTGCTCCATATTTTTATCCAATCCCCTCTTGAAGCTGGCTATGCTTGTAGCCTCCACCTCCTCCTGCAGCGGTGAATTCCACATGTTAATCACCACACATTGCCAATCTTAAAAAGGGATCAAGTAATTAACAGTGACTTTAAGCGTGCACCAAGTTGTGAAACACAAGTTGCAGATCATTCTGGTTGCCCTTTTCTACACTTTTTTCCAATGCTACAATATCCTTTTTGAGGTACGGTGACCAGAACTGTACACAGTATTCCAAATGAGTCCACACCATCGATTTATACCGGGGGGTGGGGTGGCAGCTTTATGATACCGGCTGCTTTGTTTTCAATCCCATTCCTAATAATTCCCAGTGTGGCGTTAGCCTTTTTTATTACAATCGCACACAGTCTTGACATTTTTTTCAGTGAGTTATCTACCACAACCCCAAGATCTCTCTCTCTCTTGGTCAGTCTCTACCGGTTCACACCCCCATCAACTTGTATTTGTAGCAGGGATTCTTGGCCCCGATGTGCATCATTTTGCACTTGGCCACGTTGAACCTCATCTGCCATGTTGTCACCCCACTCACCCAGCCTCAACAGACCCCTTTGGAGTGCCTCACAATCCTCTCTGGCTCTCACCACCCTGAACAATTTAGTGTCATCTGCAAACTTGGCCACTTTGCTGCTTACTCCTGACTCTGGATCATTAATGAACAAGTTAAAGAGCATAAGTTGTATCGACACGCAACCTGATGCAACCTGATGTTAAAGGGATGTGTTACACGGATAAGGTTATCTGTGCTCAGTTTTAAAGCCATCATTTTATCCATTGGGCATGTCTCCTCTCCAAACTATGGCCACTTAGAACCGTTGCATCTCCACAATTCTCTAAAAAATGTCTGTGTTTCAAAACACGCTTTCCTCCCAAACAATATGAAGCCTGCTACACCATTGGTGACCCTCCTTTCGCCCTTAGGGAACAGCTGGCATTCCTTGGGGGGGCAGATCCCTAGCCGCCCCCTCAGGAACTGTTGCGTCACTCCCCCAAGAGGAAACATACCGTGTTGGTTTTTATGTGTGCGCGCGCATGTGTGAGCGGGGCAGCTGTCACTTTGGAATGCAGCTTGATGATGCTAGGAGCCTCCTATCTACTACTGAGGATTCCAATTATCAGATTTAAAATTATATCATGAAGCAGTTTGTCTAGTGTGGATAAAAGAATGGGTGACGCTGTTAAACAAAAAACTTTTAGCGTTGGAAGGTCATGGAAATAAATTTGGCTGGCACGCTTATATGTACTATGGGGAAAAAAAGATGGATGGTTTTTTCTCTCACCATTATATAAGAAACAATTTGCTAAATACTTGGATGAAATATAAGAAGTATGGGGATGAGAGAAAACCGTTATGGATAGTGCCAGCAGAAATAATAAAAATAACAGCTGAGACGGGTGAAGAAAAATGGTTGTCATACAATCAACTATTAAAAATACAAAGCGGCAAAATAGAATTGAAAACTGCTGAAGAGTTGAATAATAAATATGATTTGTTCCAAATGCAACAAATAAAGAGCTTGGTGGAAAATGATATTAAAACTGAAGGAATAAGAAGAGAGCAAACAGAAATGGGAAAAGTTCTGCTTGGAGACAATGAAAAATTAATTTCAAAATTATATAAATTACTTTTTAAATGGTCTACGGAAGATGAAGTAGTGAAATCTCAAATGATTAAGTGGGCTATTAATGTAAATAAAGAAATACAGATGGAAACTTGGGAATATTTGTGGAAGAATTCTATAAAGCTTTTGACGTGTCATAGTATTAAAGAGAACTGTTTTAAAATGATGTACAGACGGTATATGACTCCTAAAAAGTTGGCAAAGATGAACAATAAGATGCCAGATAGATGTTGGTAATGTAAAACACATGAAAGTTCTTTCTACCATATGTGGTGGACTTGTGAAAGAGCAAAAAAGTATTGGCAGATGATTCAACAAGAAATTTTTAGGAAGCAAGAAAAAATACCAGAAAAAAAGGGATTGGATTGTAAAAGTTATGACAAGGAGTGAAATGGACAAATTAACAAGAATTTTAAGAGACTATGACTTAGAAGTTTTTAAAATGGAGTGGAAAAAGTTTAGAAGATATGTAGGAAAAGAGTGGAAAATAAAAGGACATTGGACAATTTTTGATAATGTTTAAGTCCTAGAAGGAAGAAGAATATTAATCTTCGTTTTTATTAGTTAAGGGTACCTTTAAATGTTAGTATTTTAAGTAAATAACACTGGCGGAGGTCAAGTAACAGGGGGAGGGGTGGTTAGAAAGTAATATATGGGATAGATAAAAAGAAGTTATTAATGATGCAAGAAATAGATATTGTTACCATATGTTACTAAATAAAATTGTTTTAAACATAAGTGGACTGCATAAGTGAAGAGAGGGTGTTAGATTGAGAGGGTGTTAGAGAAGAGAGGATGGAGAAGAGAGGGTGCTGGATTGAGAGGGTGTTAGAGAAGAACAGACTATCACTTGAGTGCCTTCAACCACTGCAAGATAGACAGGAGTTGCTTTATTTAAAGATATATACCCAGGCTATTCATCAGGTTGATGTCCAAAGAGGCTTACCTGGAGATTAAAAAGCAATGACAAGAAATAACTATCCATTTCATATAAATAATACAGAGGGGAAGCGCAACAGAGTGCAAAGCCGCCAATAATGAAAATTCACCATCGCTTTTGGTGACTAAACTGATTTTATCAAATACTAGGAGAACATATTGGGGACATCCACAGTTGGGTTCTGAAGCACAAAAAGCACTGTGCCTGATACCCATCTTGGTCCCAGACAGTTCAGATTTACAGTGCCATCCTAAACAGAGTTGCACTTCTATAATCCCATGGACGTTAAAAAGGTGTAACTCTACTTAGGATGGCACTGTGAATAGGTGAAACTTTTCTAGTAATCTCCAGGCTGCAAAAAGCTTCACCTACTAGGAGGTGTCTATTATACCCCTGTAAAAGGCAACCCGATGGTACAGAAGAGCCACGAGTCACATTCTAAGGCCAGCATCCCCCTCTTCCAGTTTAGCTCCAAGTTACTCCATGAGTTAAGTAGTGAATTCACATCTCAAAAGTTGCATGTCTGTGGATTCTAATGTATTATTCATATAGCACAGTCTTTCCACCAGAATTATTATTGACATAGTGCTATACCCTGTCATGTAAATAGATTATTCACTCTCTAGGATTCTAGATAGCTAGATGTTTGATGAAAAAACATTGATGTCCTTTGATGACTGGTCACTACTGGCTATTGACATCCTCCACCTGCTTGGGTCCAGGTTGAAGGAAATGGGTTTGGCCATTTTCCCATGTAGGATAAATGTGTCGACATTTTGCAGCTGCTGGCGGGCAAGAAACCTTGTTGAATGAACACTGCTTTAAAGGCAGATTCTGTTTGGATGTCTGCTTGCTTCTCTATAGCCAGCTTGTATATTTATGGATAAATAGATATTATAAACCCACTAGAAGCCTTCAGTAACAACTCAGGAAGCTGACCTAGAAGCAGCTCCCCCTGGAATATTCTACTGCTTATGGAAGCAGAAAGCAAGAAAAAATATCATGAATATAAGGTATGTTCACACTGCATTCCAAAAGACCCAAGCAGGGGGCGGGGGACAACCCAAAAAGGAACTGAATTAGGAACCAAAGGCAAAAGAAGTCAAAATGTGAGGGTCTAATAGTTGTATATCTAAACTTTAAAAATAAATATTAGCCAATATACAAAAAAAATTATTACTAATCAGGTAAAAATGTAGGCCCAAATAGTAGCCTCAGATCAGAATAAAATCATACAATTCTCTTAAACAGACCAAATGCGTTTCCACCAATTTGCCTTCTTCAGTGGTCAAACAATGCTGAATTTCCTTGAATACGTCTTAGGTATACAACTGAATTACCATTCAAGACATGTGTACCTGACCAGAGCAACAGGTTATTTAAAATCAGGCCTCTGAATTATATCTCTGCCTTAGGTCACAAATATTGATCATGAGTAAATAACTCAAAATATATTTTTGAACACATCTTTTTTGTCATATTCATAATAATGTACTAATTTTGATATTTTTGTTTCTTTTCCTCCCTTTTTTCCCATTCTCCTCCAGAATAATTTCAACTTGGCCCAAGTTTAAGAACTGTACTATCATTGTAATGTCCGGAGCCATTGTGTAACAACATGCTTTGACCACTAAAGAAGGCCAATTGGCTAAAACACGTTTGGTCAGGATCACAAATGGTCTATGTTTGAGACAACTGCATTTTATCCTAATTTGAGACTACTATTTGGGCCTACATTTGTTTTTATCAAATTTGTAATAAATACATGTATTTTTTCTATATTTAGAAATATTTATGTTTTAAGTTTAGATATACAACTATTGGACTCTCACCCAAATGCATTGCAATCAGACCCATCTGGAAGAGTTGGTAAAACTTAGAAAGCTGCCATCAAAAAACCCAAGAATTTAGAACAGGGGTGTCAAATGTCCAGCCCATGGGCCAAATCAGCCCTCCCAGGGCTTTAATCAGGCCCATAGGGCTCTTTTATTCCCCTCCCCTCCTTCTATCCTCACCCTTTTAAGTTCTGAGGCTGCCAAAGTTCCCAGCTCCTTGTCTTTGCAGAGGCTAAAGCAGAAAGTAAAGCTGCACAGAAAATGCAGCCACATATGCCTGAATGGAAAATCCAATCCACATTTTCCTTGCAAGTTTGTCTGTGCTTCAACGGAGTGGAGCTCAGTGTAACTTCACAGCGCTCTTATGGCCAGCTGAAGCTTCCTGAAGTTGTGTTCTTGCACATAAAGGGTTGATGCTTTGAGCCAGCCTTGTCTCTGTTCAATGGATGTAAGAACTGGTGCCTAGTGAGTACTCCAGCTGGGGAAACCACAGCCAAAGGGGGATATTCCACTGGAAAGCCATTGCCAATCTGAGTAGATGGCCAGGAAACATAGCATGCACATGCTTCAGTTAAAATAATCAGGTGGTAGGTGATATAAGAACTCTACCTGAACCCCTGGAGAGCTGCTGCCAGTCTGTGCAGACAATACTAGACCAATGGTCTGATTCAGTGCAAGGCAGTTTCATGTGTGGAAGGAGAGAAATTGGGCAATATTGAGTGCAAAACCTGGTTGGATCTAGCCTCATACACTAGCCTTTCATTTAGATGGCTCTTTTAACACTTCATTCTCATGGTCAAAGTAATTGTCTTCCCTACAACACTTTGAAAAGTACTATGGCTATCTCCAAGCTATAACCTGTTCTATGTCACTTAGCTGAGTTTCTGCTAGCTAACATTTATAAGGTGATGAAATCCATAAAACTTGCAAGCCCTTCCCTGTTTCTTCTGGTTGAACTATCAGGAGGTCAAAAGAAACGTGGCCATTTCAAGACTCTGCTTGGTAATTTGCCCTTTCCCCTTGCTCACCAATTACAAGCTGGGTACTTACCACCACCAATGACTGTTACAAGTATCTGCTGCCAGACAGAGGCCCTTTCTGTACTAGCCATTTTATCCTTTCTTTGTGCACGTTTCAAAGTTACCATCTACATTACATACCACCTTCAGTTCTGTCTTGTCTTGCAATTTCTTCTAGCTTCTGCATTTTTTTGTGCAAATGAATGCTGACAGCATTTTCACTCTGCTGTTGTTTTGCAGTTCTCAAAATTTGTTTTGGCCTGGAGCTTTCTCAAGTCTTAATTGTAGAACTTTCCCTTCAGGTTTCCAAACTCCTCCCCAAATCTCCACAGTTTGCATTTAAACATACATCTCAGTGTGTGTTCCATGATGATCTAGCTTCTAATTTTAATCTGTATTAGGGTTCCCAAGTCCAACCCCAGAAATATCTGGGGACTTTGGGGGTGGAGCCAGGAGACACTGGGGTGGAGCTAGGGGGGAGGGGGGAAACGGCGAGCCGCCCCGTCTCGGAGCGGGCGAGGCCGCTGCCGCCTCTTCTTCGCTCGCCGTGGCTGCTCCTCCGAGATGGGCTCAGCCTGAGCCCATCTCGAAGGAGCAGCCATGGCGAGCGGAGAAGAGGCGGCAGCGGCCTCGCCAGCTCCGCTCCGCCTCTGGGGTGGAATCGGAGGGGGGTGGAGGTGGGCCGGGGGCGTGGCGAGCCGCGAGTCCGGGTCCTGGAAGGGCCCGGATTCGCGGCTCGCCATGCTCCTGGCCTGCCTCGCCCTCCCCTGCGCTGCTGCCGCCTCTTGGCTGCTCCTCCGAGATGGGCTCAGCCTGGGCTCATCTCAGAGGAGCAGCTGCGGTGGGCGGGGAGGGGGCGGCAGTGGCGCGGCAGCCTCACCAGCTCTGGGATGTGGCGGCTCGCCATGCTCCCCGGCGCCGTTTCCCCCCTCCCCCCGCTTCCATTTTTTTGGGGAGCGGGGGAAGAGGGTGGAAACCCTGGGGTCCCCCGCCAGGGTGGGAGGGTTGGGAAGCCTAATCTGTATGGGGACTGCAGTTCATTTATTACATGGCCCTGTCTTCAACACGATGAAAGAATCTGTAGAGGTTTTCAATGAGTGAAAACAATTGTCACTTTTAAACTAAGACAAAGTAAGTTTTGTTAAACATATCAAGCTTAAGAGGAATATTGCAGAGGCACCACTATCTAGTACACAATCTATAGAACCACAAATTGCTTGTTTTTAAAGAAAAATATAGCCCAGAAGTGCATTAAACAATGCAAATACAGAACTAAAAATCCACAAATAGTTTTGTTTGGAAATTTTTAAATGCAGAATCAATTTAGGTGATCTGGATCAAAAGACAACACAATTTGTCCCAGATTAAATGTTATCCTTCAGACACAGGTAACCTGAATCGAATAGTTCTGATACCATACTTGCAAAATTTAGATAAACCTGATTATAGAAGAGCCTTCACACTCATGAGAGCGAATATGCTCCCTTCAGCGGTTACAGAAGGTAAATACAAAAGGCACCCCTATGAGGAAAGGTTATGTATCTGCAGAGATGGGAGGATAGAGATGAGAGAGCACATTCTCTTTGAATGTAAACTTTATCAGAACATTCGCTCGACTTATATTGCTCCTATTTGTGACCAGTTCCCGGGGAGAGATATTAGCTTTTATTTAGATAACATTTTAGCAGATAGGAACCAGGAAATTACTATGAAGGCTGCAACATCTGCTGTACAAGCCATAAGACTCTGTAAACAACTTATGGATAAAAACATTTAAATGGCTATGAAATATTTTAATTTATGTTTCATAACTAGAAATGTTTTATAACTAAAAATGGAAACTGAAATTTTTATGTATAATATTTTGTACTGTGCCCAAGTTCAATTGTATACCTTGGGGTTTTTTTTAATGCCACATTACCTATTTTCTTTCTTTTTGGATGGGTCTCTGACCATATTAAACTAAACTTGACTTGATCTGTAGCAGGTGGATTGAGCGCTCACAAAATCTGGATGAAACCTGAATGTAGGGCCAGAGTTGTACATTTAACATTCTGTACCTACATGGCCATTTAGAGGACCTGGCTAGTTGTTACTCCTCCCACTATGCTTCTATAAGCATATGCAGGGGAACTCTTGAGATTTTACAGTTTTGAGCTATCATGCCTCAGGGATTGCCACACCCATTTGCTTAGGGGGGTGGGGATCAATAGAAACAATTTTGCAGGTCCAGCTGGGTCAACCCTTATATTCCTATCAGAAGATGGGAAGGGTGTTGTAAAGAAGGAACTTGGGATGCAAAGGTACAGCGAGCATTGTAATCAGCTTGATGAGACCAGAGGGGAAATGCTTGGGGGCACACAATTAGCTTCTGTAGTGAGATAAGAAACCTATGTCCCTGTTCGGCTCTAGGGTGTCCATTGTTC
Organism: Heteronotia binoei; assembly: GCF_032191835.1. NCBI lineage: Eukaryota > Metazoa > Chordata > Lepidosauria > Squamata > Gekkonidae > Heteronotia > Heteronotia binoei. The sequence goes on from NC_083223.1 coordinate 232,426,932, forward strand.
TGAACCTGTGAGTGAACTCCAGTTCAGCAATCGCTGTTTAAGAATTGTCACTCTTAGGTCAGCAAGGTAATGACTTGGAAGTTTAAAATGTTTCCCCACTGGCTTTTGAGTCTTGGCCAAATACCTATCTTGTTTTGTCAGCCCTGCCTTCACTCTCAGAAGCTGAAGACGAACCTATGAGCTAGGGGGGGAACGGGTGCCTCACCATGGGCAGGCAAAAAGTTTGAGGCAGCATGTGGCTACAAGAGAAATGAAGACGTCATAATTTAGAAGTGTTGGTATAAGCTGGAGCATGAGACAGATGAAAGAAAATTCCTAGAGGCTTCAACACTTATGCACCAGTCTTATTACCAGATAAATGAGGTGGAAGGGCCATTGCTAGAAGCAAAAATAACAGCGATTGCTGCCAAATTATAACATAGTAAATACGTTTGCTGTAGCCAAGTGTTCCCAGCTGCTGACAGGTTCAAGAGGCCAGTCAACCCCTATTAATTTAGAACTTTGCAGGTTCATTCCCTGAGGTTAGTATACAAGCACAGTTAAGAATGTGGGGGGGGGGGGGTGGAGGGAAGAGGACTGTGAAAAACAGTTATGTATATACAAGTTGTTAGGAATGAGTGAAAAATTGCCAGCAATGCAATAGAGCCTGGAGTTTAGATCTGCACCCTGTTGTGGTTGCAGGAAGCTACTTAAGTAACCCCCCTCCCCCATATGCCACTGAAAGAGTTGCAAAAGACCATGTTCATGTGCAGGGACCCAAAATATTAGTACCACTCAGAAGCTTCTGGAAGTAAGAGACACATTATACTGATTAACCTCCTCTCATCTAGTACTTTTTCCTTCCAGCAGAGGGAACCAGAAAATAAAAAGGGTCACAGGCAGGGTTGCCAACTTTGGGTTGGGAAATTCTTGAAGACTTGGGGCAGAACCTGGAAAGGATGGAGTCTGAGGAGGGAACTCATCAGGAATGTGATGCCATACAACCCACTCAATTAGGTTGCCATTTTCTCCAGGGGAACAGAATTCTGGAGTTAGAAAATCACTTGTAATTCCAGAACTCCCAGCCTCACCTGGAGGTAGGCGATCCTAGCCACAGGGAATGGAAGTTGGGATACCTGCTAACCCCTTACCCCAGAGCTCCAGAATCCTGAAGAATCCTTTAGCCAACTTCTCAAAAGGTGACATGGTGATGATCCATTGGGGGACATCTGGTGAGTGCTGTGTGAAACACATTGGAGTAGATGGACCATTGGCCTAATCCAGCATGGATGTTCTTACGGTTTCATATCTTCAAAGGACTTTGGGAACAACACTTTGGGATACCGAGCAGAAAAGACCTGACCACAGTTATAAATGAGACAAGTGCTAGAAAAATAATTATTCTGAGGTTTAAAGGACTGATATGGTTCAGCTATAGGTAACACTACCAACTGCTTCAGCTAGAGACTTGACTACAATCATGGCATTTTTGAGGTCTCTTCTAAATAAGCTTGCCCCTGAATTTCAATCAAACTATGCAGAACTGTCAGATCAGACTCTACACTGGAAATAACTGTATCAAAATTAGCAGGTCTTTTTTTTTTCTTTTTGTGATCCACTGTGTGTTTGTCCACCAATTGTTATATTGCATTGCTAGCAAAATAAAAATACTCTGTATTGCACTACAATTAATCTAATGATATTTTAACCTCATTACATCAAGCTATGCTTGTAATTTTGCCCAGTCCTACAATACTGCTTCTTAGAGTCAAGAATGTTTACATAAAGATTTAGGAAACTTTTGAAAACTTCAGACCCTATGATTCAATGAGACCTTGCAACTAGCATTCTCAGATGTGAGAATAGATGAAGTTTGAACATAACAAAACCCATTTTGCAGTATGACTGTGTGGGAGATGCAAGTATGGCAACATCCATGATACTTGCAAAAATGGAAAAACTGCAAAAGCAATGATAGATGAGAGGACAAAATATGAGAAATCCATCACTTGTCTTTTATTTCAATTTATTGAAAGCCTTATATAGCCTGATTACAACCCCCACCCACAAAAACATGGTCCATAAAAGTATGCAAAATGATCACAAAAATATTGGGGAAATTATACCTTTTCTGAAGTTCTGCTACATATGATAAAGCCTTACAAAGAAACTATAAAATATATGGGTATGGCGCCAACCTTAGGAGTAGGGCTTCCAGGCCTCCTGCTGACAGCCCTTGGTGCCCATCAGCAGCAGCAGAAAAATCAAAAATGGGTGACATGTATGCCACAGCATCATTTCCAGGGAAAACCTGGAAGTAACATCAGATAGCTCTAGGAATCACTGGAAACTCAAGACAATGACATTTTCAGTGATCCCTACAGCTATCTGACTTCACTTCTGGGTTTTCCTGGAATTGATGTCATGGTGCTGTACACCACTGTACAGCCCCTTATGTCCCCACCCCAAAATTCCCACTGGTTGCCATGTGCCACCTGACAACCCTAGGCTGGAGGGAGTTCTTCCAGTCTAAGAAGCCTTTCTCTAGCCCACTTGAGGCAGCCTTCCTTCAACTTAGGGATACTCCTTAGGCTGGAAGAAGTCTTTAAATTCTTCTCAGTGGAGTGGTAGTGGTAGGATCCATGCCAAGATTTTGGAACTCTAGCCCTCACATCTATTTTTGTGACCTTCTGAGCTTTTGCCACCTGGTTAAGGCTTGCCTGCTTTTGCTGACATTTCACTGATTTGGGCCAATTTTGATTGGGGGGGGCAGTTTTTTTCCTCGCAACAGGAATCTTGAATTCTTCTTTGTTATTCGCTTTTCTTACTTCCTTTTTTTTTTAAGTCTGCTTTATTTTTTACAGTTTGAATGCAATTGACTTTTTCTGAATTCTTATTTTGCTATCATTTCTCTGCAGATTGCAGAGAAGGACAATAGAAACTTACTTTAAAAATGAAAATTACTATGTGTGAGCTATTGGGGGTGGCAGATGTCAGGCACCTTAAACATCAATTCTGGCAAAGACAGTGGGATACAGATGTTTTTAGCACATCGGTAGTTCAAGGCAATTGATTTACTACAATGTGAATACATTGCCATATGTCAATTTGGATAAGCAAAACATCTAGGTGGGGGATATGGAACTGAAAAGAAATACCCCACACACACACATACCATCCTACACTCCGAACTGAGCTAAAATACAGCAAAACAGTAGGGTGGGGCTGCGAGTGGATGGAGGGGTTGCTACATGTACATCAAAGGCCTCCGAGATGTTACACATGTTTATGCTTTGTGCCTGCCTTCACAGTGATGTTATCAGGATCTCTTGATGTTCCTATCGTCTTTCTTTCTCTCCCTATGTGAAGCCTCTTTCCTGGTTTCCTTGGTGGATAAGATATTGCGAAACTGAATACATTTCCACACATAAATGTTTCATGTCATATATAATGCACTCAACCTCAAAGTGAAACCAAAAAGAGAGAGAGAGAGCAGAATTTTTTGAGGTAGAAAGGCTTCCCAGTATCATCTGGGAGGAGGGAGAGGCTTAAACCAGACTACTGATTGTTTGATCTCAGAGGATACGTGTACACAAGGTCAAAGGGGAACATGGTGGCTAGAACAAGCAACACAGATCACATATATCTCTACATCTTTAATAAAGATTAAAAGATTACTTCCATAGCTCAAGGTGGGAGATACACCCGTTTCCTCTGTCAACCAGAATTTCCTCCTAGATGTATCTTCCATGTCACAAATTGAGCACGACACAGGAAAAGCCCCTGGTCTTTTATCCCAACATCTCTCCTTTGTGTCCATATTACTATTGATCCTTGGAGAGGTGATCATCTATCCCTTTCAAAGGCAAGCATCTCTGACGCAGACATGGGTTCCCACTTTTCCAACTGAAATGCTGAACATCTTGATGTTTGGTCCGGACTAAAGAGTTAGTTGGCATCTTTGGTATACAAACTCCAAACAGCATGGAGCTCAGTCTAAAATGAATGCACCAAGGAAGGTACCCCTCCAACCCAGAAAAATACATCAAGATAATAAAAAGAGTTCATCGGCACCTGTACCTTGAACGAGTCATCTTCAAATCCTTTCCCTCTTCAGTTCTCCAGGTAGTATCAAATACTATCATGAGAGGGATGATGGCAAATGCACATAGCAATGCAGACAGCTCACAGAAAACACTGGTCAGATGCACACAGTGTACATACAGGTGCCCTGACCTGGATGGCCTGGGCTAGCCTGATCCTGTCAGATCTTGGAAGCTAAGCAGGTTTGTCCCGGGTTAGTACTTGGATGGAACTGGGAGACCACCAAGGAAGTCCCAGGCTACTATGCAGAGGCAGGTAATAGCAAACCCCCTCTGTTTGTCTCTTGCCTTGAAAACCCTTTGGGGTTACCATAAGTCAGGTGCGATTTTCCACCAGATATAGGTAGATGGTGAGATTTTATTCATAATAATAATGAGTTGTTTTTTTATACCCTGTTCTTCACTACCCAAAGGTGTCTCAGAGCAGTTTACAATTGCCAGGGCTGGATTAACAATTAGGCCAAGTAGACACTTGCCTATGGGCCTCCATGTCTTTAGGGGCCCTGGGCCGGCTTCTCTCCCCCTCTCCCAGTTTCCCCCCTGCTTGCAGCCCTTCCAGTCTGCATGTGCAGCCAGCAACTGAGCCGCTCTTTGCTTGACTTGCCTGGTGTGGCTGCCACTGGTGTCGTCACCAAGTTTGCCTCTCTCTGCCTCTCCCCCGCAGCTTTGTCAGAAGGGATTTTTAGAAGATGCCTGCAGGCTGTAGCGGGGACGATGGGTGGCAGGGCAGGTGCTCTGACTCTGAGATAATCTGCAAGGGGGCCCCCAAGATTTTGATTGCCTAGGGGCCTCCACAGGGTTTAATTCGGCCCTGACAATTGCCCTCCCTTCCTCACCCCACAACAGACACCCTATTAGGTAGGTGGGGCTGAGAGAGCATCGAGAACTGTGACTAACTCAAGGTCACCCAGCTGGCTTCATTAGGGGAAATGGTAGCCAGAACTTGGACATTAGAAGCCACTGAAAGCAGAAACAGGCAACAAGGTGTTGGGATGGTGAATTGGAACAGAACCTCAAAGGAGCTTAACCCATGACAAATTATATATAGCTATCATGTCCACATAAGAAATTGCATGCAACTGACATGTACAGCATCACACATGATGAACACATATTGCTATTTTGCCAAACTATAAATACATACATATATTGTGTCATGTGGAATGACCCAATCAATCACACACAGAACAAAAATTTCTTATATAGATAGCACTTCTTATTTGAAAAAATAATCTTTTCATGTCCTGTTGCATGTGATGAATGTCTGTGTGGGAAGTGTTGTGCTATGCAGATTCCTCTACTGGGCATAGGGTTGCCAAGTCCAATTCAAGAAATATCTGGGGACTTTGGGGGTGGAGCCAAGATCAAGGCTGTGACAAGCATCATTGAACTCCAAAGGAAGTTCTGGCCATCACATTTAAAGAGACGGCACACCTTTTCAATGCCTTCCTTCCATAAGAAATAATGAAGGATAGGGGCACCTTCTTTTGGGGCTCATAGAATTGGACCCCCTGGTACAATTTTTTTGAAACTTGGGGGGTATTTTGGGGAGAAGCACTGGATGCTATACTGAAAATTTGGTGCCTCTACCCCAAAAAACAGCCCCCCAGAGCCCTGCAGATCAATTCTCCATGATTTTATGGGAATAAATCTCCATAGGTGTACTGAGAACCGAGACGGTTTGAAGGCAACATAGTTTATTCAGTAGCACATTACAAGAGAGAGAACACGCGGGCTGGGTCCCGCTTATATACATTACCCAGAACTGCCCCCTTGTCTGACAAGACCAATCCTGGCCAGTCAAACTTCCCGCCATAGATCCTAATGGGCAGGGCGTCTGGCGAGCCACATCCGGGGACCCGTAGGTCGCCTTTAGTGGCGATCGCAATGCGGTACAACAGCTTATGTTCAAGACATAACACTCCTCCCCCCTTAGCTCAGGACACATAATCCTGCAAGTAAGCGGGGGCCATGCGCTCCCTGGTTGACCTCCTTGGGGTTGTTACTGGAGTCGGAGCAGTTTCCAGTGCCACCGGTGCCACGTCTGCTGTGGCGGACGGGCCGGTGGCTTCCCTGCGTGGGAAGACTCCCGGCCTATGGTTGCCGGTGCCCTGCGGCTCGTCTGGTGTCCCTACTCTTGGGGAGTCGCCCCCCGCTTCGGAGTGGCTTAACCACCTGATCCGCCGGAGCGGTTCTTGCAGAGATACCTAATACAGCACATACGGTCCGCCTCATTCCATCCGGCCACCAACGGCCAAACAGAGCGGATGGTGCACACCACTAAAGAAGCCCTGGGCCGTATCATGCAGGGGGACTGGGACCACTGCCTAACCGCCTTCCTATTCGATAATAGGAAACCCCCAACCCAGTCACTGGGGTCAGCCCAGCCGAACTGTTAATGGGACGGAAGCTAATCACAAGATTAGCTCGGCTGCACCCCAACCGGGCCACCGACATCCGCAGTTCCCCCGAGATCAGAGAAGCGGCCAGGGGATTTTTCCCAGGGGATCCGGTGTATGCGAGGAACTATGCTAGCGGCCCCGAGTGGGTAGCAGGCTGAGTGCTACAAGTAATAGGGCCCCGCCACTACAACGTATCAACGGAGGGAGGCAGTATACTGCGGAGGCACATAGACCAAATACGCCGCCGTACCTTGCCGGAAGAGCCGGCTGCAATACGGAGTGAGGAGGAACCCACGGCCATGCCCATGCAGAGAGCCACCCCACCCCCGCTGACCCCAGGACCCCATCAAACACCTCTGGAAACTCCCTGCACACGTTTTTGAATCCCCGCGTCACCAGCCGCTGCACCCCCATGATCTTTATTCCCAGCGGCTTGAACCAGGCCAGGCCCAACAAGGTGGTGAGCTGCCATTTAACCACTAGTATGTCGAGTTTATCCCTAAACCCGTTATACTCCACCCCCACCATTGCCCAACCCAAGATCTGAACGGGGGTTTTCTGAAAGTCCCGTAGCACGAAGCATGCCGGTCGCAGCCTGGGCCAGCCACGTGGGCACAACTTCCTCAAGGATTCCTCTGATATTATGGAGATGGAGGAACCCGAGTCCAGTTCCATCAGGCAGGGTTTGCCCTCGATCCTGACCAAGACTTTGACCTTCTGGGGGGTATCGTCGGGCAAGTTCATTACCTGCATGTTGGTCGAGGCAGTCGAGTAGTCCCCGGTCGATTCCTGGTTGGTAGACTGGCGGCGGCGGGTGGCCTTGGCCCGGCAAGCCCTCGCAATGTGGCCCATCTTGCCGCAGCACCTACAGACCATGTTGCAGTAGGGGCAGTCCCGACACTCGTGTTGGTCTCCACAGCTGGCGCACTTGGTGGTGGCTGGTCTCTCGGTTGCTCGGGGTCACTCGTAGGCCCACCCCTGTTTGGCGGCGTAGCTGGTGTGCCTCCTCTTCATCTGGTTGGCTGGGGCCCATCTCTTCCTGATGGATGGCTTCGGCTCTCGTGTTGGGGAAGGTCTTCGTGGTCCGCTCGAACAAAACAGCCTCGTTGAATGCGCTCTGGAGGGTGAGCTCTTCCCTCGCGAAGAGCTTTTGTTGCAATCTTTCATCCCTCAGGCCCCAGGCGAAATGGTCCCTCAGGGTCTCCTCTAGCTTATCGAAGCTACAGTTGCCCGCGATTTGGCGAAGAGCAGCCAGGTAGTCCGCTGCCGTCTCTCCAGCCTCTTGGTCCCTCTTGTGGAAGAGGAACCGGCAGGCGATGAGTGAGGGTTGGGGCAAGAAGTGCCCTGTGAGGAGTCTGACTATCTCCTCGTACGTCTTCTCCTTGATCCTCGCGGGGGCCGAGAGACCCTTGGTGATCTCAAACGTGGCCTCTCCACAGACGCTCAGGAGGATGTCTGTCTTCAGGCTATCCTTTGTTATCCTGTTCGCTCGAAGGTAGCACGCGACCCGCTCCGTGTAGGTCTCGCACCTCTCTGGAGTAGCGGGGTTGAACTCTTCGAGATGGCCCATGGTTCCAAACTTCCCGCCGTAGATCTTAATGGGCGGGGCGTCTGGCGAGCCACATCCGGGGACCCGTAGGTCGCCTTTAGTGGCGATCGCCATGCGGTACAATAGTTTATGTTCAAGACATAACAATAGGGAATAATAGAGTTCCCAGAAGACATTTCCCTCCCCTCCCCTCGCTTTCTGACGACCCTGAAGCGGAGGGAGGGCCTCCAAACCAGGGGATCCTCTGCCCTACCTGGGGATTGGCAGCCCTAACTGGGCGGTAGAGAAATAGCTATTTGAATATAATACCCATATCCTCATGTGAGAAATAGACTTGACCCACAGGCACTTAGCTAAAGATGGGGAAATTGAACTGTAGTTTTTTTTAAAAAAGCTTCAGAATGTAGAATTACAAGGAGAATCTGCAACTCCAACTGAGAACTTTGACCAGAGTGCAGTTTTTCCTATCTTCCAACCGAGAAAGTAATCAGATTAATTCAGCTATCTAATTTACTCCTTGCACTTTAATTGTGTGACAATAATAAAGCTCCATCTGTGTCTCTTAGAGATATGTACTCTTTCTTTCTATGCCAGGGACATCTTAGCTATATTCCAAGAGACTACGGGGAAGTGGGGTGGGGGGAAGAATTCTGCTCATCCATTGGACAAATAAGACTATAACAGCCAGGACTTTTTTTGAACAGGAATGCACAGGAACACGGTTGAGGCTGACTTGGTGTCAGGGGGGTGGCCTAATATGCAAATTAGTTCCTGCTAGTCTTTTTCTACAAGAAAAGCCCTGATAACAGCCATGGTGGATACACTCAAGAATGCCTGCTTATGGCAGCCTCTAACAAACCATGGCCACCCATAGACATATGTGAGATTTGGTAAACCTTAGGAAGCACTGGAGAAAGGATCAAATGCTCCTGGAAGTAGGTTGTAGCCTGACAGCTTTCATCTTGTTTACTTTTTATATCCTATCTACAAATCTCATAAGACAAGAGTTACTGGAAAAGACAATAATGCTAGGAAAAGAGGAAGACCCAACAGGAGATGGATTGACTCAGTCAAGGAAGCCAAGGCCCTCAGTTTGCAAGACCTGAGCAGGGCTGTTAAAAATAGGACATTTTGGAGGTCATTAATTCATAGGTCCATCATCAATTGGAAGCAGCTTGACAGCACTTAATGCACATACCTCTACAAAACAGGCCATTTGGAACACTTCTGGGTATGCCAGCACTTTGAGGAAGGATCCGGTTTTTCCTGCCTTGTGTATAATCTCCACCTAAGACACTGTTAATAGATTGTGCAGGATGCTTGCCTAAGGTAAGACCTAACCCTTTGTTCAAAGTGTTTGGCTGATGTTATTCAAGGCACAGCTTGGAAGGAGTAAGCTTTTTATCTGTGGTGTGTCCTGCTGTTTCGCCTTTGCTATAGAAAAAGGTAACAGAGCACTTGCCTATATCCAAAGCAGGGAATGAGAATTCTTTTTTACACTACCTTGTTATACTTGGCAGATCAAAGGATTCTGCCAATTGTTTATCATAACCCAAGAGCTCTACTAGGATGAAAAGGATAATTCCCTCCAGTAAAATACATTCTGCACTGTGGACAAGAGGCATGTTAGGGAAAGTTCAGAAGTCCTTACACTGTCAGCCTTTTTAACATTTGGAAGCTGGGACCCGAATTCACCACAGGTCCTTGTTTGTGGCCCTGTGGGGAGGGTGGGGGAGGGCAAAGAGGGCGATAGTGGACGCAGCAGCTCTTACCGTTTGGTCCTGCCCTAGCCCTCTTCTGAGCAAAAAATCTGCTTTGTGAGCTACTGGCATTAAAGTTGTGAGCTACTGCATAAGTTAGTGTGCTCTGGGGTCATCCTTCTTAAGATAAGACAAAAATGTGTGAGCTGGAGGCTAAAAATCTGTGAGCTAGTTCATGCTAACTCACCTTAGAGAGAACACTGGTCGTAACATGGGTGGTGTCAGTATGGGGTTGGCCTGCATGCCCATTTTCCTGAGTATGCGGATCCCCTTTTCCTGAATATGGAGATCCCCTTAAGGGATCTTGGGGTGAGGGATTCAAAGAACCTGCCATGCTTGGCAACTGCTGAGGGCTACTCTCATGGCCAGATAGTAGGGGAGACCATTTAGTGGCAATCGTCCTTGTGAGATCCAGTGACCTGTCATTCCATGGTTCTCACAGCCCCAGATGGCATGCTAGGGTGGGCAGGAGATCAACAACTGGCTGGTAGGTCAGTCAGTGTCTAAGATCCAGTTCCTCATGCTGTGCCAAGGCTTCTTACAGCTGTGACCAATAAATTTGTAGCCAATTTATTCCAAACCAGGCTGTGTGTTATTCAGACCTGGGTCATAAAGAGGGCATGGGAATAAAGGAACTCTCTTCACTCTTCAGCACCTTCCACTTGATGTTGGAGCTGCAACCTCCACCTTTTTCTTCTGATCCTGCTGAGCCATTCCCAGTTGGACAACTTGTCTCTCATTTTAGCTTTCCATCTCTTCTCATTCATGGCTCTCATTCATACTGACATAGCTGTACACAAACCAGCCATACTGACTCCAGGACACAACCCCATCCCAGAAAACTTGTGAACAGACTGAGTTTCCTCTCCTCACTATAAGCCCCTACCACAAGTGAAGAGCAGCTCTACTGACAGAGTGACCTAGTATTGCCAGATTTCACTGTGCCAATATAAAGATCTTTGTGGTGCCACCATAAAAATAGTTATGATGTAGCCTGATGCAGAATGGAGCAGAAGTCCATCAGTGGCTATTAGCCACAAGGTATAGATGGAACATTATGTCTGGGGCAGTGATGCTTTGGCTGCTTGGAGGAGGGGCAACAGTGGGAGGGCTTCTGGAATTCTGGCCCTGCTGGTGGACCTCTTAAGGCACCTGGTTTTTTGCCACTGTGTGTGGCACTGAGTGTTGGACTGGATGAGCCATTGGCCAGATCCAACATGGCTTCTCTTATGTTCTTAAATGGCAGCTTAAAATGCTTGGAAGTTATTCTCACTCCAGAAGAAAGCCATGGAATTCCTTTTATGAAAACTAATTGAACTAACACCAGATGGTGTGCAAACTTTCAGGTTCTTTGGAACTCATCATCAGGCTGGATGTTCAATAGGAAAAAGGGGGGAGGATCTGCCAAGCCATGATCTTAAGGCTCATTTGAGAGCAATCCTAAGCAGCAAAACAGTGCTACACTTTCTTGGAAGTAAACCTCATTGAACAATAGTAATTGAAGCAGGACTACTCAGAATATTACTGAAGTGTATTCAGTGGGGTTTACTCCCAAGAAAGTGTTCTTAGCATGACAGTTTTGTCTACATCTTGGGTAGAATGCTCAGCTGACTTCTAGCCCAACCGCAACAAAAGACAAAAACAAACTCTTGCATTTCCCAAATATCTAGGTGTTTTTCCCCACAAGTTCACAGTATGAACTTAGCCATTATAAATAATTATCACTGCCATGATCCACCAAGAGAGATCTGAATGAATAAGCCAAGAAAATTCTATGTGCATAGTAAATGTAGATGAACATTTGGACACATTTCCAACCTGTATAACTCATGCTCTCTTTATATAAAAAAGAATATAGATATATGGATCAAGTTCATAGGATTCCCAAGCAATCTTTAAAGCCAGTGTGATGCAGTGGTAGATTAAGACTGGGTTTTAAAGCCTTACTCAGCCATGAAGGACACTTGGTACCTGTAAACTAGTCATTGGTTTAAGCCTCATGAAGTGTGAGAATAAAATAGACGCGAGGAAAACCATGGATTTGATCCAGCCAGTGTTTAAACTCTTTAACATATAAAGCATCAGACCACCGGTCTACCAAGATCAGTCTTGTCTACTTGTCTGGTAGGATCATGGATGGAAATCTCTAATGCCACCTGACCCTTTTAACCAAAGATTCTAAGGATTGAACCTATGACCTTCTGAATTCTAAGCTAATACTCTGCCACTGAGCCATGGACCTGTCTTACTACAGCCCAACACAACTTTTGTCCATGCAGGTCCTATGATCTGCAGCAGCCTTTTTGAATTGACACAGTGGAGCCCTCCTTCCTTTTTCACCAGCAGAAAAGCAGTTTAGATCCAATCCTATGTACACTGCCCTGAGCTCTGTGGAAGAATGGTGGAATAAAACTGAGAAAGTGTCTCTTGTCTGGGCATTGACCACCTCCAGATCTGCTGCCCACATCCCATGCTTTGAGGATTTTCTTCTGCCTAGTTCATGATTCCATCTTGTAGTATCATGACAGCCAGTTTGGTGTAGTGGTTAAGTGCATGGATACATTGTCAAGCATGTGGGTTCAATGACGAGTCGAAGTTGATACAAGACTACGTTTATTGATAAACCAATACTTCCAGTGTAACAGATTCTTGAGAGTGATACTGCCAATACATTGATACAATACTTTTAAGGCTTACTTCAAAAGAATTCCTAAGGGTGGGGGCGAGGGATAGCTCTCTCACATAAACTATCATAAATGTCTACATTCTCATAATGTTATCAGGACTCTGTCCTTGCTTTCCCCAGATGTGTCGCACTCCCTACCAGGAATGTATGGGAAGGTACTGATTACTTTTTCTCAAGTTAGTTTCGTTTCTCACAACTTCTACTTTGTAAGCAATAAAGCAAGAAGGGGGAGGGAAAAGAATAACACTTCCCAGACCAGTGTTATGAAGGACCCTATAACAATCAATTATGAATGGAATTTCACCATGCTTGACACTTATCTGGGAGAACCAACTTTGATTCTCCACTCCTCCACATGCCCCTGCTTTGAGTTCTCACAGAGCTGTTCCTCTCAAGGGCTCCACCTACTTCACAGGGTGTTTGTTGTGGGGAGGGGAAGGGAAAGGAGATTGTAAGCCTCTCTGAGACTCCTTCAGGTAGTGAATGGTGGGGTATAAATCCAATCTCTTTTCTTCTTCCTTCTTGCCCCAGTTTTATCTTTTTTATCTCTTCTAAGGTACCTCCCTTTTCTTTCCATTTAATCTCATTCTTCTGCTATTCTTTTTCTGCCTGTTATTTCTTTCCCCATTGAAAGTTAATCAGGCCATTAAAAGTCTCTTTCCCTTTCACATACAGAGTATATGTTTTATTAAACTGATATTGCAAAAGGGTGGAATTTACATTGCATTATGAAATGTTAAACTATATGTAAAGATATATGTGCACATCCCAAACCTTGCTGCCCTGTACTGCGGTATCCTAGGCAACCTGCCTTTATGTGAATGTGTGTGTGTGAGAGAGAGAGTGAATATCACACACACATGCCAGCTTGTGTTTTGGAAAGGGAACTGTCTGAGCTTTCTTTTTTAAAAAAAAAAATGTAACCTTTGAGCATCATCGAAGCATCTCACAAAGCACAAAACCTGCTTATGCCTAAAGTTGATGAATTATTCATTGAGCTTCAAGTGAGAGAGATCAGATTTAATTACATTCCAAAGGGCAACTCCTATAGAATTAAAAAACAGTAAAAAAAATCCTCCTTGGTCTAATACGGTTGTTTAAGGCAGTGGTGTACAGGGAACTTGAAACATATCCATACATATGCATGCCAGAATATAAAATAACTGTTAGTTCACAAGCCAAACAGAGGGACATAATTAAGAAGAAGAATTGCAGATTTATACCCCACCCTTCTCTCTGAATCAGAGACTCAGAGTGGCGTACAATCTATATCTTCTCCCCTCACCACAGACACCCTGTGAGGTGGGTGGGGCTGAGAGGGCTCGCACAGCATCTGCCCTTTCAAGGACAACTTCTGCCAGAGCTATGGCTGACCCAAGGCCATTTCAGCAGCTGCAGGTGGAGGAGTGGGGAATCAAACCCGGTTCTCCCAGATAAGAATCCACACACTTAACCACTACACCAAACTGACTCTAATTAAAAACATGTCAATGCCTTGGTGGAATACCTGTCTACTTAGAGGATGCTTTGATGTGAAAGCTGATGAAAAGGTTGCTTTGTGAGCAGAAAGGGGGAAAACCTCATGTAACAGCCATAACAAAAGGTGGCCAGGGGAAGCAGTGTTGGATAGCTGTAAAATGCATTTACTTTATTTTCTTAAATGTCTTAGTCATCTTTCCTAAGAATAGTCCTAAGCAACATGCATTTAAAATGTTGCAGGAGAAACCACAGCTCAACAGCAGTGCAATAGCTGAAGATCTCAGGTTTAGGCCCTGGCATGAAAGAGTCTCAGATAAATGGTTTTGGGAATGACCTTTTCTGCCTTAATTTGAGACTCTCCGCTACTTGGAGAAGACACTGACATATAGTGCTATTTTATTCCAGGTCAGAAAACTGATCCAGCTAGCTCAGTATAGTCTACTCCGTCGGCAGCAGCTCTAGTGGGTCCCAAGCAAAGAACAACTCTGAGACCCTTCACCTGCAGTTCCCAGGGACTGAACCTGGCATGTTCTGTATATAAAGCACATGTTTCACCACTGAGCCATGGACCATGTCAGAGAGCATAGGCATTATCCGTTTTAGCCTTACAGGCATCTTGGAAAATGGGTGTGGCTACAAGATCAGAATTTACCCAATATTACATGGCTGCATGAAGATTTTCATGATTTATATATAATTTATATAGTGCCATCCATGTCTATTGACTCTGATCGACTGATCTAAATATTTTTAGCCTGATTTTCTCTCCAAAAAACTGGATCTAAAGTGGGATGCATTACCAAGTAACATAAGCAAACTGAGAACAGCTTCTGCCCCTACTGAGATTGTAATCTGAAATGTTTATTTATTTAAGTCACAGCTGACTTATTGGCAACCCTGTAGGATTTTCAAGGCAAGAGACTTCAAAGGTGGCTTGCTATAGCCTGCCTCTGCATCACAACCCTGGACTTCCTTGGTGGTCTCCCATCAAAATACTAACCAGGGCCAATGAAGAAGAAGACGACCATAGATTTATACCCTGCTCTTCTCTCTGAATCAGCGTCTCAGAGCAGCTTACAATCTCCTTTATCTTCTCCCCCCACATAGGGTTGCCAATCCCCAGGTGGGGGCAGGGGATCACCTGGTTTGGAGACCCTCCCCCCGCTTCAGGGTCGTCAGAAAGCGGAGGGAGGGGAGGGAAATGTCTGCTGGGAACTCTGTTATTCCCTATGGAGATTTATTCCCATAGAAAATAATGGAGAATTGATCTGTAGGTATCTGGGGCTCTGGGGGGGGCTGTTTTTTGAGGTAGAGGCACCATATTTTCAGTATAGCATCTAGTGCCTCTCCCCAAAATACCCCCAAAGTTTTAAAAAGATTGGACCAGGGGGTCCAATTCTATGAGCCTCAAAGGAAGGTGCCCCTATCCTTCATTATTTCCCATGGAAGGAAGGAATTGAAAAGGTGTGCCGTCCCTTTCAATGTGATGACCAGAACTCCCTTTGGAGTTCAATTATGCTTGTCACAGCCTTGATCTTGGCTCCACCCCAATGTCTCCTGGCTCCACCCCCAAAGTCTCCTGGCTCCACCCCCAAAGTCCCCAGATATTTCTTAAATTGGACTTGGCAACCCTACCCCCACAACCGACACCCTGTGAGGTGGGTGGGGCTGAGAGACCTCTCACAGAAGCTGCCCTTTCAAGAACTACTCTTGTGAGAGCTATGGCTGACCCAAGGCCATTCCAGCAGCTGCAAGTGGAGGAGTGGGGAATCAAGCCGGGTTCTCCCAGATAAGAGTCCACACACTTAACCAGTACATCAAACTACACCAAAATGCTGCTGAGCTTCCAAGGGCTGACTAGATTGGCTAGCCTAGGCTATCCAGGTTAGAACATATAAAACATTACAATGAGGTGGGGAATGAAAACCAATCTAGGGGTTGGGCATAAACCAGGAAAATGCAGTTCAGTTTGTGGCATGCCCAGTTCAATAACTACAAACTTTTAAGGGCTCAATGAACGGGTTCAATTCATGAGGTCTTGACATGGTAGAATGGCTCCCCAGCATGCTAAAGGACACCAAACTTTGAGAGGATCTCTGACTGACTCTCCTCTACCTGTCCCCCAGGTTTGGTGAGGAGTGGATTTACGGGGTTCAAGTTATGCCCCCCAAAGAAGGTTTCCAATAGAGGGGGAAACCAGCAAAAAAATAAAGATAATAGAAGCCTAGCAGAACAGAATCAAAATCCCAGAGAATCCCTCAGTAGAAACTGGCAGTACAAACCCAACAAAGAATCTCTGCAGTAGAAACTGAAAGGGGGGCATTTTTGCAAGCCAGCAGAAGCAGTGCAGTGTGCTAGTGCCTAGCAGAACCCAATGCCAGCTCAATCACAGTCTGAGCATGGGGGGATTTTTTCAAGCCTAGCAGAACCAGTACACTGTACAGAGAGCCCCCCAAGTGGAATGGCAGTCCCTGGGAGTAGCAGAACTGTTCCAGGACTAGATTGGAATGGGGCCCCCTGAGCATGCATCTGGAAAGCATGGCAACTTTGGTGACTGACCCCTACTGGGGGGATGGAGGATATTCAGAGAAGTGGCTGAATAAAGCCTGCCCCTGCCCTTCTGACTTTTGGTACTCCAAAGAGGCTCCCCAACCAAGTACTTGCCAGAGTCAACCCTGCTTAGCTTTCAAGATCTGATAAGATTGGGCTTCCCTGGGCTATCCAGGTCAGGCCCTGATCAGGATATTTAAGAGGTGTTTTCCTACCCTTTGTCAAAATTTAGGGATGAAGTGGTAATTCTAAACTGAATGAATGATTAGAAGTACAGAAGCTGAACATGAGGCACATTCTGGATTACTTAACATAGACACTGTGGGGGGCATCTTATGAAGATAAAATTCCCCAAACCTGACAAGTCTAAAATAGTTCCTTGTACTCTTTCAAAATTCAGAATGTCATAATTTCATAAAATCTATGGGCAATTTAATCATCCCTTTCCTACTGGCAAAGATTTCTTTTCTTTTCTTTTTCACAAGAGGTTGGAGGAGCAAGAGAAAGAGAGAAATGTTGCTACCACACAGAGTTGCAATATCCTCCCTAAATTAATTACTCTTCATTTAAAATAATCAACTTTCAATGTGTTTCAAACAGCTACGGCTTGTCAGGAAAAAAGATTATTGTTCCATTCTTTTTCTGTGATGTAGTCATTAGCAATAGCACGTCAACTGGCTCCCTCTGGTGCCTCTTCAGTGCATTTCCTCACCATGTACCAATTTTCATTCATGATTTATAAGGATGTCCCTTTATTTGTACTTCATTGATCCATGTAGTGCTAAATAACATTCTTGAATGGCTGCATATTTAGTAATTAAATGGAGGGAGTGACTTATAATTCTCACTCCATGCTTAAAAATCAAACCAAAGATTATCATCCCCTCCAAATCCAGAGCTAACCAATTTATATTCCTGTCTGACAGCTGAACCATGCTATAAATTAAGGGCCAGTCAAGATAAATCAGGGTTGGAAGCTTAATAAAAGCGTCTGTACTCTGGAAAAGCATTATTCTCAGGACTGGCTCAGGTATATAGTACCTCATCTATTATTTGATTGTTGCTTACATGTGTGTATGAGCACCTGAAATGTTTTTGTTTTAAATTGGAATGTTTTAAGATTAATGTGATTTTAAACCCTTGTATAATTATATGGACTTGTTGTTAGCCGCCCTGAGCCTGCTTCGGCGGGCAGGGTGGGATATAAATAAAATTTATTAAATTTATTATTTATTATCACTGTAGATGGAGTTTCTAGATGCCCTCACACCAACTTCAACAGAGTACTGTTCAGAGACTCCATTCACACATTCAGGGTCAAGGCACTGGGCACGATCCAGTAACTGCAAGCATGAACCAGCCCTTAAGACACCTGGAAACGTAAGACATTGCTGGTATAGTGGTTGGAGTTCTGAGCTAGAATCTGGGACACCCAGGTTTAGGGCTGCCAAACACCAGATGAAACCTAGAGTTCTCCTGGGATTACAAGTGATCTCCAAACTACAGGAATAAGTTCTTCTACAGGTAAATGCAGTTTTGGAGGGTGGACTCTGGCATCACATCCCTGCCAAGCTCCTCACCCTTCTCCAAACTGCACCCTCCTTGAGCTCCAAATCTCCATGAATTTCACAACCTGGAGCTGGGAACCCTACCCAGATTTGAAACCCCCCTCTGCAATGAAAGCTTGCTGTGTGGCTTTGGACCAGTCACTCACTCTCAACTGGAGCTACTTCACAGGGTTGTTTGTGAAGATAAAATGGAGGATGTTGTCAGTAGCTTTGTCTTCTCTTTGGGGGAAACAGTGGGGTAAAAATCTAAATAGGTAAGTTTTTACAGAAGAAGCTTCACTAACAACAACCATCTTCCTTATCTTCAAACCCCTTCCAACCCTCCCAGCAATTAACACAGAACAATGGTCACATTCAACAGCCAGTTTCCTTATCACTACCCTTCCAGGAAGCCCCACCAAACAATGGGCACATCCAAAAACCAATTGCCTTTTCATCACACCCCCTCCAGCCTAGAAATAGCAGCTCTCCAGCAGCCCTGGCCCCACTCAATGCACAGCAGCCAAGAAGGTCTGAGCGCCTGCTCCGGCTGCAACGCCACTGAGGATGTTCTCCGCATCTGAGAACGAAACGTCTGGAAGGAAAACTTTCTCCAGTAGAACATGGCACTTGAGCCCGAAAGACTCTACAAACCCTAATGATGTTACCAGCCGTGAAAAACCTGAAATCTTTGATAACCTCTATTTAAATGTAAGCACTATTCATCTCCCATATTTAGTATACTGGGAAAAATGCACATCAGCTCCTGAGTCAAGCAGAAATAGGGCTGAATTTTAAAAGAGCACAGTATAACCTTCCAAAGAATGAGGGGATGTTTGACTGCAGGCACCAGAATCTGTGGCAGAAGATCTCTAGGGCTGCTCGGTCTTCTGCTATGGAAAGTAGTGGCTGGGGGAGGGAAGTGGAGGAAAGTACATGGTATTCTGATGCCACAATGTCACTTCTGACACGACATCCAGAAATTTCATCATCACATCAGCATGACACTCTAGGACTCTGGGGATCTGAGAGTGTCATACCAATGTGTTGACATCATTTCTGAAAGTGATGTAGTGGATCTCTTGCTGGTTGCCAGCCTTCTGCAATTTTGTCATCCAAATAAACTAAGGCAACTAGGCCAACCCAACAGGATAGGGCAGTGATCCCTAGCATGGCACCCACTGATGTGCTTTCTGGCTTTTTTGCACTTTCTTGGCATTGGAGGTGCTTCTAAATAGTTGGTATAATCTTTGTGGCTGTAAGGAGCCCTCACTTGGAAACAGCTGCCTCCATCATAGGAAGATGCTTAAGTGCAGAACATTTTGTGGAAATTCCCTGTGAGGTAGGTGGGGCTGAGAGAGCTCTCACAGAAGCTGTCCTTTCAAGGACAACCTCTGTGAGAGCTATGGCTGACCCAAGGTCATTCCAGCAGCTGCAAGTGGAGTGGGGAATCAAATCTGGTTCTCCCAGATAAGAGTCTGCGCACTTAACCACTACACCAAATTGGCTCTCTTGAAATTAAAATAGCTCTCTAGACTTCAGGGATTAGTTCCTGAGGAGGGGGAGGAGAATGGTCAGTTTGGAAGGTAGATTCTACAGCATGGCTTCCCTGCTGAGCTCCCTCTCCAAGCTCTGCCCTCCTCTGGCTCCTCCCCCAAATCTCCAGGAATTTCCCAACTGCAACTCTAAGTCAAGGTCTTCTGTGTCACCTACTACCTGATCACTTTTCGACTGGAGATGCCAAGGACTGAGACCTTCTGCACACAAAACAGAAGCTCTACCCCAGAACCCCAGCCTCTTTGACATCTTTAAATTCCTATCCGTCCAAAATTCTGCTAGATGGCCTTGGACCAGTTACTTCTCAACATGTCCTACCTCACAGGGTTGTTGTGAAGATAATACAGAAGTGGGGATGGATCACAAAACACCTTCCCACCCTCCTTGGAGGGAAAGCAAGATAAGAATGTAATCTAAATATAGGGACATATAAATAAATACCCATCTGCTTGTATTTAAATGTAGTATGTGTGCTTCTCTGCTTCTGTGGCCAAAAAATGAGCATGTGATGATTACAGAGAGCTTGAAAAGATTGCACTGTTTGCAAGCAATAGCAATTTTAAGGCTAATTGGGTCATTAATTTTCAGACATTTCTCAACTAGCTTTCAATGTTATTACCACATCTGATAGCTGGTGTCAGCTAGCTTCAGCCTCAGTTCTTGCCATGACAAAGCAACGCCATGCTGTATATCTTCCACAAAAGTACAGAATTAATATGGGGAAATGTAGAGACAAGCAGAGAAGTTTATTGACTCAAAATAAATAGCTTGTGAGGTTTATTCCCTGGCCAAATGTTGAACATTTCTCTGCTGTAAGAACGCAGTTTAGCTGTCCTGCACTCTGGCATGTGAAGTGGATTTATTGCCAGTCAATAAGAAGCTCAGCTTCTGCCATGAAGTATAAAAACAAACAGGCACTTGGCCAGTAAATAATTTCTCCAAATGCAAAAGATCTGTGCTTTGGGAAGAAAGTAAGCCAACAGGAAATCATTCCTTCAGTCCTTTTCAGCACAAAGCCCTTCAAAGACCTCCATAGCTTTACCTCACACTATTTTTCTGCCTCCATTTCCCAATACACCCTGGCATACTATGACCATTATTTATCCAGCTGCCTAAAGGGCTCCTCCTCTTCTATTAAATGACTCCACCCTTTTTCCATTGCTGTCATACACACCTACAACTCCCTCCCAGAACACACACATGGTAGCACCTCACTCCCTCCCATCTTTCTTCAAGAAGCTATTGGCTAAGTCTTTGTCATCAGCTGAAGTGGAGCCCAAGTCTATGAGACTTCCATCTAGGGTTGCCAAGTCTTACCTTGCTCCAGGCAGGGGATTGGCTTTGCGCATACAGAACAGTGACACTCAGAAGTGAGGTTTATCGCTCCAGGCATGTCACATGCACAGCACTCTAGCAATCAGGTAAAAACTCTGCAGCACAATAGAGTTTTGTACCCGATTGCTAGAACATTGGGCATGATGTCCACAGCGTGATAACATTACTTCTGGGTGATGTCATTGTGCCAGGCATGTCACATCCCATTGTGGGGCAGGGGATTGGAGGCCCTGAAATTGGGGGAAATCCCACCTCCAGTGGGAACTTGGGAAGCCTACTTGCATCCCTAAAGGGTCACCACTCATCCCTACAAAGGGTCATCATTTCTTTGTATGATTGCCACTGAACCACAGTCCTTTAAAGGAACCCACTCACGTAAACAGTTGATTGGGGTGTCACATGATGGCTCAAATTGATATAAGGTCAAGAATCAACTACAGCATCAGCCACTGCTATTTCCAGTCTCTTCTGAAGAAAAAGACCCTTCTGAACAGTGGGGAAGGCCCTGTGTGAGTGGTGTGGATGCCTTAAGGAGCAAGACAGCATGTTGAAGAGGCTGCTGCTGCTGCTGCTGCTTATTTCTACAGGCTGTGCAGCAGAAAAGGGGAGGAAAGAAAAAGTGAGAACCAAGTCTCCTCTTCAGTCTAAAGCCTTGCAGGCCCCCACAGAGTGACTGAGGCCAATGTTGAAGAGGTCAGCTGCAGACACCTCCATAGTCCCCACAGATGCCAATCCATTCTCTAGCATTCAAAGGCTCGAGGCTGCAAGAAGAGAAGCTGGGGGAGGTCAGGGGAAATCAATAAGACCCTCAAGTAGTTTGTTTTATTTATTTATTCAGAAATGACTTGTTTGGATGGAAGTTGGTGTACAGGGTAGGTTATGGGGGGATGCCATCAGTTTTTGTCTAGGTTATAGATGAGGATACTTGATTTGAGCCACATATATAATTTAACAGCAGTTGTGCCTTTACCATGCTGTCCCAGGCTTCCTCCTTTGACGAGCTAGTCATTGTCATAGGGGTTCAGATGAGCCAGAATGGCTAATCTCAGCATCACATTTCTTTCACCACTCCCACTGCCCTTATTGTATAGAGATTTTCAAAACAGTCTAGCTGGTGCGTGCAATGCACCACTGAGCAAAAAGAAGGGAGGATTTGCTGGCCGTTCTTTAAAATAAAATCAAAATGAGGGTCTCGGTTTGATAAAGTTTGAGACCTGCTGGTGTAGCAACACATTCAGGGTTCAAAGCCCTGCGTATGTATAGTCTCAAGTGTCATTACAAGAACTCTGTGAATGCAGGGCAATTATTATGATGTCCATAATGCAGATGGTGGGGTGGGAAGATGAGGCTAAGAGAGAACAGGACACCTTTGGCCATCTATTTCATGGCCAAAACTGAGATTCAAGCTGGAAGCAACCTAATCCAGTACACCAGACTTCTGCAACACACCAGTACACCAGTAATCCAGTACACCAGACTTCTGCAACACGCCTCTACAACTCCATGCATTCCCATCCAGGGAAAAATAAAAAGAAAGTTCTCCCTAATTAGAACAGATATTGAACCCCAATCATGATGAGACAATCAGAACATGATGCGGATATGATTGGTATTCTGACCCAGAGGTATTCTGACCCAAGACACACTTGCAGGAAAATAGAACTAAAGAAAGCAACTTGTAGTTCTCTGAAGCCATTGTTCCAATCCATCGAACACTGCATAGAATTACCAACAGAGCAATCTTATGAACAGAAACTTCAATCTAAGTGTAAAGAAAAAAATAAGAAAAGAAAGGAAAAAAGAGGAAGAAGAGGAGGAAGAGGAATAGGAGGAAGAAGAAGAGGAATAGGAGAAGGAGAAAAGAGGAAGAAGAAGTAGTAGTAGTAGTAGTGGTAGTAGTAGTAATTAGATTTATACCCTGCCTTTCACTTGGAGTTTCAGAGTGGTTTACAATCTCCTTTCCTTTCCCCTCCCCACAACTGTGAGGTAGGTGGGGCTGAGAGAGCTCTTCGAGATTGCTCTTAAGAGGAACATCTCTGAGAGAACTTGTGGCTGAACCCGGTCCGTAGCTACAGGGGCGCCTGTGGGGGCACAGCCCCCTGACTGCTAGGCGGGGGGGGGCCTAACTTGGGGCCCCTAACCAGCCTCCAGTATGCAGCCTCGGCTGCATCCTTCTCCATTCTTCCGTCATCATACACCATTGCTTCTGCTTGCTTAGGGGCCGGAAAAAATCTCTGACTCTTCAGCAAGCAGAAACAACAAAGCACTTTCAGCACCCAGGACTGAAAGTTAAGCTCCGTGTTGCTTCTGCCTGCTTAGGGGCCGGAAGAAATCTCTGACCCCTCAGCAAGCAGAAACAATGGGGCACTTTCAGCACCCAGGACTGAAAGTTAAGCTCCGCGTTGCTTCTGCTTGCTTAGGGGCCAGAAGAAATCTCTGAACCCTCAGCAAGCAGGGCACTTTCAGCACCCAGGACTGAAAGTTAAGCTCCGCATTGGGCTGACGTTGGGCTAGACCGCACCTGCAAGAAGAGGCCATTCTGGCCCTCAAGTGGGGCGGCGAGGGTAGGGAGCGGATGGCTCCATTGCAGGCTTTCTCTGACAGACAGGGCAGGGTAGGGTAGGCTGGCGCACACAAGCAGAGGTCCTGGCTGCAGTCTGGGGCTGGGGATCAGTGGAGAGGTGATGTTCACCTGCAGGGGTTTTCTGGCCTGGTCTCGCTGGCCACCCAAGCGAGGGAGGGAACTTCACTTGGGCAGCCTCGTCTTGCCCTCCGATGGGAAGAAATCTGAATCAGAGGTCTTGTAACCCCAGAAGTCAGCTGCAACTTGGTGGCGCTTTCCACCCCCACCCCCTTGTCCCGCCAGGCTTGCCTAGCTGGATCATGCTACAGGTAAGGGCATGAGACCGTGCAGCATGTATCTAAACCTCTGAGTGGCTCCCCATCAGAGCTGCTGGAAGAGGGGTGGAAAGGGATCACCTTGGGGCAACTGTGGAGAGTGGGGAGGCTGTATGGAAGCGAGCTGGCAGCTCTCCTACTCAGCGGAGGAAGGAGAGAAGGCCATGGAGGTTGGAGTCACTATGTGTCCCCTGAAAAAAATCAGGGCCCCCCAATTCTTCAAATCCTGGCTACGGGGCTGGGCTGAACCTCATGCCAGCAGGTGCATGTGAAGGAGTGGGGAATCAAACTCGGTTCTCTAAGATAAGTGTCTGCGCACTTAACCACTACACCAACTCAATGAGTTTAAACTGGAGTAACTCTGCATGGGATTGCACTGCAAATTAGTTAATGGAGAGTTCAGCATTATATACCTTGATTGATATCGAAGTGTGAGTATTTGGCGATATACTGGAAAGATTATTGCAGTATTTGCTCCCAGTTTCTGTCTCTAGGTCACACTTCACTATGGCCAAGGAACAGAAGCATTGTCTACAATTCCAAACTCAGGGCAGCATGTCTCATTTCGGCCAACTTTCATTTTATTCTTAAAGTTCATTGATTGGTTAGGCTGACAAAGAATGATAATCCCAAAGCCTCCTACAGATCTTTATGGCTGATTGGGAGTGTTAAGCCAACTCACCCTATACTATTGATATAGCATATTTATATCCCCCCTCCAGATGTCTGCTCAGAGTTCAAATCTCTGCACATACCTGCCCCTCTGCCATTTTTGTAATCCAATGTTTCCCCATGGATGGACTCTTCCCCACAGAGGGAAACAGATACCCATACAGTAGCCAGTGGCTCTCCAAGATCCAATCTTTTTTCCAGCCTTGCTTCTGATACATTAAGAGATGTCAATTTAATTGCATTGAAGAATTAAGGTAATTGCAGTAATATCCCAATTAATGTCTTCATCAGTTATGCTTGTGATTGTGAACAAAGGCAACAATGTGGACACATTTATAGAACTGGTCTTTCTTTTGGAATGATAAAAGATAATATTTATCCCTATAAACTGTTCTCATTAATTGGAATATTGGGCTGTTTTGAAGGAAAACGTTTAAAAGCTGTAGCCATTTGAAAAGTTATAGCCTATTAATGAGCAATAATAGACAATCCTACTGCAGAAGCCACTTCCACATAGAGCCGGGACCAAAAAAATAGAAAAGCAGAGAGAATGGCTTCCACAGGAGGGAGCAAAAGTTACTTCAACTCCTACCTCCCCCCAAGCTTGCAGCCAAGCCTTAAGAACTCCCCCACTGGATCAGACCACAGGTCCATCTAGCATCCTGCTGCCCACAGTACCCATCCTGATACCTTCAGGAAGCCTGCAAAGAAGACAAGGAGGCAACAGCACTCTCTCACTTGTTGACGCCCCCCCCCTCCAACAAATGATATTCAGAAGTACACTGCCTCTGAAAATGAACATACACAATGTTTAGCCACGTGACTAACAGGTCCTGATAGACTTATCCATGAATGTGTCTCGTTCCCTTTTAATACCTTCATGCCCGAAGTAAACTAGGTGACAAACCGCCTTTGTTTCAGTGACACTGAAATTACAAAAATTACAAAGAGGCATTTGTGTATACACTGTTAGCTCAAACTGTCTCTCTTACCTAGGAGAGAGGAGGAAGTAAGCCAAAAGTCACTAGCCAGTTTCCAGTGGATGCTCTGCCTTGTGCCTGTGGGACTCTTGAAAAGAATGCTGGATGAGGGGTGTGGTCCAGCAAGGCCTTTCTTATAACCTTACATTAAACTGCACACCCACTCAGAATCATGGAACACTGATAAGTTATGTCTTACCCAAGGCTTTTGTGTGGGTGGGTGGGTGTGACGGTACTCAATGGTACTGAGTATCAGCCCCTTTTCCAGGGCTCCCCCAAATCCTGATCTTCATACACAAGCCTATCCCATTCAGCCAGAGAAAGAAAGAGTGGACCCTCAAGATCTGCTTAGTGGGGGTCTGTAGAGGGAGAGGTGGAAATCAACACAACCTTATATTTGAGTACTAGAATCTTTTTTTTAAGGGAAAAAAAGCATTAGTTTTACCTGTTCAGAGCTACTTAACTTTTGGTTTGCAAATCTTAAACTGCTTGAGTAAGGAAGGAAAGAGATGACAACCCACTACAACAGGGGTGGCCAACGGTAGCTCTCCAGAGGTTTTTTGCCTACAACTCCCATCAGCCCCAGCCATTGGCCATGCTGGCTGGGGCTGATGGGAGTTGTAGGCAAAAAACATCTGGAGAGCTACCATTGGCCACCCCTGCACTACAAGACTGAAATCAATCTATTTTGTGTTAAGTGGCATCATTTTTAACCTTGTAAATTTTAAGAGCTGTTTAAAGAGGAAGTGGAAGAAATAATGGCCTGGATCATGCTGACAATTGCAACAGACAAAACGATTTCTGTCAGCAGAGCATGACTGTCTCATCACCTTCCTCCTATTGCAGCTCAAAATCCCACCTGACCCCCAAAAATACTGCTCCTGAGGGGCAGGGTTCCCCTAAAAAACAGCATGAGTAGGAGAATTACAAATCTGCACAGTGGAAGGAGGGAACTGATGAAAATCCCCTCCCCTTCTGCCCACAGAATTGCTATATGGGATCCAATTCAAAGAAAACACTTGTAGACAGGCTGATTGACACCATGAAGAGAGATTAATTAAACAAATATCCAGGTTCAGCCAGCTCTGTATATTTGCTGACCTTGTACTCTGGAGAGAAGAGATATTTTCTGATCAGAGCCAAGCCTAACCTTTCCATTATTAAAAACTGGTATTTCATTCTCCTGGGGTTGTAGTAAGAAACTGATTACCACATTTTGTATCAGTGCTCTTCTCTCCCCCCACCTCTCCTTCCCGGCAGGTGGTCCGAAGTTTTGCCATTGCCAGGGATAATTGGATGATCTTTCTCTCTGGTACAGGATCAAGCAGAACCACAAGATTTAAAAAAAAAAAAGTAACTGGACATAGATTTCAGGGACCTAACCGAAAATGTCAAGTTGTACAGGTGTTTCTTGCATGTCATATGAAATGGGTTGCAAGAGATCCTAGGTTCATTCCTTGGTATCTCCTTAAAAGGTCCATAGGAAGCCGGTGTTGGGAAAGAAACTTTTCTTTTGGGAGAGGGTGGGGTGGGTGGCAAACCATTTGCTTTGCATGCAGAAGGTCCCAGGTTCAATCTCCACTAAAAAGGATCAAGAAGTAGGCAATGTGAAAATCCTCTGCCTAAGACACTGGTGACTCGTTACCAGTCTGGGTAGATGATCGATAGATTGATGGTTTGACTCAAATGTTGGTACTCAGATGATTTAGAGGTGCTTTCACAAAGACTGAATAATGTACTTTCAATCTATTTGGCAAAGGGATTTCACTGCATAAAATGGCAAAATCCACTTGCTAGAGTGGATTGAAAGTGCATTATTCAGCATGTGTGAAAGCACAGACCATATAAAGAACTTTATATGAACATCTCTCGGCTTGGCTTCGCGAACGAAGATTTAAGAAGGGTGCAATAGTCCACGTCTCCTGCAGGCTCGCTGGTGGCTGACAAGACCAATGTGGGACAGGCAGGTCCGGCCACAGTGGCTGCAGGGAAAAGTCTGATTTAGGGTTGGTGCTGTAGCAGTGCGATTCTTCATATGAACATATGAAGCTGCCTTATACTGAATCGGACCACTGACCCATTATAGTCAGTGTTGTCCACTCAGATTGGCAGCAGTTCTTCAAAATCCCCTGAGGTACTTCACATCACTTATGACACCTGGTCCTTCTAGCCAGAGATGCTGAGAATTGAACTTGGGACCTTCTGCATACCAAGCCCCTCCCCCAATATGCTAGTATGTTTTGCCTGGCACTGCTCTTTGTATGTAAAATGAGGGTGTTTGTAATTCCAGGCTCAGAAGGATAGAACTCTGGGGA
Organism: Heteronotia binoei; assembly: GCF_032191835.1. Taxonomy (NCBI): domain Eukaryota; kingdom Metazoa; phylum Chordata; class Lepidosauria; order Squamata; family Gekkonidae; genus Heteronotia; species Heteronotia binoei. The sequence goes on from NC_083223.1 coordinate 232,454,744, forward strand.
GCCTGAAGTTGTAGGGACTGAAAGTGCTTGTCCCATCTAGGAAAGCCTTAGTTCAGGATTCAAGTCTCCCAGGAATGAACATGTCCTTACCTGGATGACCAGAAGTTACTGCTGGCTACATTCTTATTGGGGAGGGGCTGTGACTCAGAAGAAGAGCCTTTGCTTCGCATGCAAAAGATCCGAGCATCTTCAGTTACAAGGACAAGCCAGTAATTAATGTGAAAAACCTTTACCCAAGACTCCAGAGATCCACTATCAGTCTGAGTAGGTAGTACTGACCCTGATGGACCAATGGTCTGATCCAGTATATGGCAGCTTCATATGTGTTCATATTGCTACCCCAGTAGGTTGGCAGTGTAACACGTGTACAAGCCATGCCTGATGCCCTCCCCCCCCCCGCCCCGGCACCCTCTGTCAATCTGGCATCCAGCACCTCTACAGTAGCTTAGGGCCTCAGGCCACCACAGAACATAGCAGAAAGGGCAGCTAAGGGCACTGCACAAACACACGCTCATGCTTTCAGATAGAGAGAGCAGATACCAAAAGGCCAGGGAGATAAGCAGCCTGCTCTGATCTCCAGTTGCTCCCCAGAGTCTCAGGCACCTGCTCAGGACTTCCACAGACCCACCTGACTCAGCTGTTAAGGAGAAATACAGCTGGGAGTCATCTGCATATTGGTGGCACCTTACTGCAGATCCTCTAATGATCTCTCCCTGTTGTTTAATGTAGATGTAGAAGAGGAGTTGATTTTGATACCCCACTTTTCACTACTTGAAGGAGTCTCAGAGTGGCTTACAATCTTCTTTCCCTTCCTCTCCCCACAACAAACACCTTGTGAAGTAGGTGGGGCTGAGAGAGGTCTGAAAGAACCCAGATGACTTTGTGTGGAGGAGTGATAATCAAACCCAATTCCCCGGATTAGAGTTCATTACTCTTAAACACTAAACCACACTATAGAAAGATGGTTCAGTAATTTCAGACATGTTCATGCCCTTCCAAAGCCTGTTAGCAAGAAAAGAGGTCACTTCTTCGATAACTAATATCCTTCCCAGTTCCAATGGGAAGTGAGTCCAGTTTCAAACTAAAAATTAAACTTCATATGTGAGAGACTGAACCTCCAAAATAGGTTTAACCTTTCAGCCATGGGACTATTCGTAATTATATCTTTGTTATCTGTGAATGTACCAGTGTAAGGTACAGTGTTAATGCAATTCACTTTCCATCTCAGTAGCTTGCTTATTTGGCAAACCAAAGAGCACCTTTCATTGTCATTATAACTAATGCCTCATCTAGTTGAGTGCCATCTGATCTGACTGGCAGCAACTCTGTAGGGTCTTGGGCAGGGTGAGGCCTTTCCTTATACTTGCTGCCTGAGATCTGTTTCAGATGAAGACACTAGGGATTCAGCCAGCAAGCTTTTGCATGCAGATCATGTACTCTTTTGCTGAGCTGTGGAACCTCTGGGTGAAACTTATAAAGAAATCCCTTTATTAAACATCGCCTCAAATATCTTGTTGAAATAGATTTAAAGTCGCTAAAAGTTATTATGAAAAATAAGGAGGTTGTTTTAATGGCTTGTTGCTTTTATGTTGTTAACTAATTATTTTAATTGTAAGCCGCCTCAAGCAGGACTCTGATGATGTGGCATAGAAATCTAAATAAATGAAGCATGATTCCCCCCACTCCAGCGCCACTCATTAAGGATCAAAAATTGTTTAAAACTGACTGATGTTTAATTTACTAGAGCATACGTTGAGGCAGCAAAATGTTATGTGATTGGTATGATCAACTTTAAAGTGTGAAGCTCCATAGGAAATATTTTGTTTGTGTTCAGACCCATAAATCAATTTTATACTGCAGGGGTGGGGAACCTTTCTGCCAAGGGCCATTTGGATATTTATAACATCATTCGAGGGCCGCACAAAATTATCAACTTAAAAATTAGCCAGGAGAGCGGCAGCAGCCAGAACGGGGCCACAGGGAGAGCGGGGGCTGCAAGAAAGGGGTGCAGAGAGTGGCAGGAGAGCGGGGACACCCAGAACGGGGTCACGAGGAGAGTGGGTGCCGCAAAAAAGGGGTGCAGAGAATGGGCAGCAGCCAGAACGGGACCACAGGGAGAGTGGGGGTTGCAAGAAAGGGGTGAGGAGAGCAGTGGAAGAGCGGACTGCAGCCAGAAGGGGGGGGTAAAGGAGGCTGTGACCGCTCTGAGACTCTTGAGATTCAGAGCATATGGCGAGATATAAATCCAATATCATCATTAATGGGGTGTAAATCAGATTGTTGAATATAATTGGTGATTTTTTTTTCCATTATAAGAGAGTCCCAAACATTTTTTTTTCCATTATAAGAGAGTCCCAAACATTGGAAAACTAGCTTGAAATTGATGGGGTTTGAGTGGATTTCCATGTAGACGCAATCTATGATTTCGCCAGTACTAGAAGGCTTGAGATTAAGGAAGGAATATGTGATGTTGAGATGTTGCCAGATGTTGAGAAAAATCAGTTGTGAAGAGACTGGAATCACATATCCCATGATAAGGTGGATTTGGTGAAGGATTTCATGCCAGAATGTTTCAATTTGACTATATTGCCACCAACGTAGTGGAGAATATTTAGAAGATATCACAGCCAGTTTTTTGGACATAAGGTACCAGTGGGTGAGGAGTTTGTAAGATTGCTATTTTTTGTTGATTAATGGGTTTTGAAGTAAGTTGGAGGACCGTATATGGTTTCATTAGTCTTCAGTTAATGAAATTCCACAATCTTGATGCCATTTATGAAATTACCAATAAGTTGTATTTCATGGGAGCTTGTCTGCCACTATCAACCTTCTTATCTAGGAATAAGAACAGAAGAGAAACCATGCAGGATCAGGCCAATGGCCCATCCAGTCCAAAGCCCAGGTGAATGTTTAAAGACGCCTGGAGCCTGCTAGAATCCAACTCCAAAACTCTTGAACTGTAAGAATAGTGCTTAGTAATAGGAATAAAAGAAAGAAAATGGAGGAAGAAGGTAGCAGACGGCTTGGTTATGTGATCTTCCTCAGACGGTAGCAGTGTTACGTGGGCCTGTTAATATTTCTGCAGATCTGCTATCAAATGGATGAGTAGGAGGAAGAGAAGAACCTGGTCCCTATAAGAAAGTTGGACAACTTCATCATTTCTTCCTGGTACTTCAATTGAGGTTTCCTATTCCCAGGTTCTAGGGGGGGAAAGGTCCAGAATAGGATGGAACCTAAATCAACAAATCCCATGTGAATGTGCCTTACTGTCCTACATTCAAGAAAATAGAATTGATTGCCGTTTCCTACTAAATGACAACAGAATAGATATCACAAAAGCTGTTGCCAAATTCTTGGCTGAAATTGTCAAAAATTATTCTAAGTAGATTTCATTGTGATCTTAATCTTAGTCTAGCCTTTTATGCTTTGAACAGACATATCTGATTGCTTTTTGGTTGACAAGTCTCTGTATATCTCTTTTCGCTATGCCAATAAAGGTTTGATTGGATTGGATGTGCCTTTGATCCCCAGTGAACATTCTTGAAGGGTTTTTAAACTTTTTTTTTAACATTGATTTGCTTTCACCCTCTCAAGCCACTGAGAAAATAGTAAGCTCTTTTGTGATGTACCTCAGTTCCAGGTCATGTCCAGAACCTTGTCAAAATCTCCCTGGAGAGGCTCTTCTCTTTGAAGCAGAAGCTTGTAGAACATACATTCAGTCTAATTTCCTTGCTTTCAAAGGGTCTTATCAGCAATCTCTGTCTCCTGAGAACTTGACATGATTTTGTAATTGAATAAGTATATTCTTTGAATAAGTATATTCTTAATTAGCATAGCTCATTTCCCACAACCTCCTTCTGCTTCAAATTGCTCTTGTCTTCCTTCCTCATCTCAATCTTTGACTTTCTTGTTTTTTTTAAAATAAAAACCATGTGCTGTAAAGTGGGGTCTGCAATGGCTAAAATGGCCATTTGTATTTTGCTGATGATAGGCTTGCCAGCCAGAGGGAAGGCAGCATAGTCCAATCTCATAAGATCTTAGGAGAAAAGCAGATCAGTATTTGGAAGGGAGAACATCAAGAAAGTCTTTGCGTGCAAAGGCATAAGAACATAAGAGAAGCCATGCTAGATCAGGCCAATGGCCTATCCAGTCCAACACTCCATGCCACATAGTGGCAAAAACCCAGATGCCATCCAGAGATCCACCAATGGGACCAGAACTCCAAAAGCCCTCTCACCGTAGACCCTCAAGCAACAAGACTATAGAGCATCACTGCCCCAGACATAGCAATCCATCTAAACTTTGAAGCTTAAAGCCACTGATGGAGCTCTGCTCCATTATGTTTATTCAATCCCCTCTTGAAACTGTCTATTCTTGTAGCTGCCACTACTTCCTGCAGCAGTTAATTCCACACGTTAGTGACTCTTTGAGTGAAGAAGTACTTCCTTTATCTGTTCTGCCCATGAGTTCTTATATTGTGAGAAAGGAAGAAAAGTACTTGTTTTCTGTTGCCCAGAAGTTCAGACCAGCACCAAAGGGCTGAAATTAAATCAAGAGTTTTCGTTTAAACATTACACAGAACTTCCTGACTGTTAAAGTAGGCTTCCTCAGGAGGTGGTGAACTCTCCTTCTTTGGTGGTTTTTAAAAGAGGCTAGATGGCCATCTGACAGCAATACTAATTCTGTGAACTTAGGCAGATCATGACAGGGAGGCCAGGAAGGGTTGCATCAGTGATTAGTTCTTGAGGTGCTTTCTTACATGCTGATCTCCAATTTGGAGTCAAGAAGAAATTTTCTCCAAGCTAGTTTGACCAAGGATCCTGGAGGGCCAATCTCCTGGGCATGGAGCAGGGGTGGGGAGGTATTTGTGGATTCCCTGCATGGTGCAGAGGACTGGACTAGAGGATCCTAAAGGTCCCTTCCAACTCTATGATACTACAATTTGACTTCTTTCTCTGCCTTCTGTATCTCATGCATAATTTTGTAAACCACTATCATGTCACCTCTCAGTCATTGTTTCTCCATGCTAAAGAATCCTAACCTTTTCAACATTTCTTCATAGAAAAATGTTCCATCTCCTTAATCATTTTAGTTATCCTTTTTTGCACTTTTACCAATCTTTTTTCATTTTTATAATTTTTATTGATTTTAACTATAAAAAGAAAAAGCATAAGCATAGATACAGAAGCATTAAAGAGGGGGAGGGGTGGATACAGAGTGGGAGACCAGAAACAAAGAAAAATACAAATATATTAGTTACATTTCTACATCCAAATGAAATACCCGTTCTTTCTACCTGCAAGTATTAAATTTTCCCCTTATATTTTACCATCTTTATCTTTCATTATACACTTTTTACTAAACTATTACTTAAAATACAAGTCTAAAGTATTCTTCTTCAGCACAATAAGTATAAAAAAATCAGAGAAGTCTCAACACAGAATTAACTGGCTAAGCTTAACCATATTAAAAATACAGACTAACTTGTTATTTTAACAATGTTGTCAATAAAATGAGCATAAGAAACAAATATCTTTATCCTTCTAACTTACTTATTTCAAATGGAAAGGGGAAAAAATCATAAAACGTAGAGAGAGAAAAAGTAATAAGCAGGAAAAAATATAGTAATTTATCTATCTCACTATAAACAATTTCTCCAAACAAACATATTAAGAGCAGATCTACCAGATTACAGAATAATTGTGTTGTCTACCTTCTAAAAAATTGATCCAAGTTAACTATTTATTTATATAAAATTCTTTTCAAAACTTTTCAATCCTTTAACTCTTATATCCATATTGCTCTAGGAGGAACAAGTTAATATGACCCAAAAATCTCACTTGGCTTTTTAAAATCGCATGTCAGGTTTTGTTGAGAATTCCATATCCAATTACCCACAGAGAGAGAAACAGTTCAAAGACCCTTCTTCCTGAAAGTTTTCCACATCTTGATTTTTTTGCTGAGATGTACCTTCTCTCTCCTTAGTGCAGTCATTCCTCTCGGTAAAAATAGGATCCCACGCCACTTGTTCCTCTTGAAAAAACTTCAATCAGTCTCGATTTCCAGTCCTTTTTAACTATGCGATCAAGTTCCATTTTGGTTTTCTTCTGTTCATTTCCCAGCGGATCACTCTCCATTTCCAATTCCACAGATGTCACCGAGATCTCTTTAACACTCTGCTCATGTAGATTTGAGTTTCACTAGCTTTCAACATAAAAGCTCCCATTTGCCAAGGAGGAGGGGGAACCTGTGAGACAACCAGCAGCACATGGACAAGGACCCAAATTGATCAGGAGTGAGAGTGGCTTTTTCTCACAAGGGAGCTGTCAGGAAAAAGTCACACCTGAATGGCAGGAGGATCTGCCTTAAATAACCAATTTTATGGCCTGGGGCAGGGTCTTGTGATGGGATTACTTGACCGGTCAATGGTTCCCAGGAAATTTAACAATAGCACCCAGAGAGCAATTAACGTGTCCCTGAGTAGAAACAAACACTAGATAAAGAAAACTGGATTGGAAAATTCGGGGTCTGATGGTTTGCTGTAGTGACGCCTCTTGGGGGAAGATGGGAAACAAAAGGGATTGGGAGGGACAGAGATGGATAGCAGGATTTGGCTGATGATAACTATGAAATGACGAGATTAGTCCAACCATGTTCTATTGGCAGATGTGCTGTTTAGATGGGTGGCAGGAAGACTCCTTTGTTCACCAGCAAGCCTTATGATTGCCTCACATCAGTTCCTTTTTTTCTGGCTGAGCAGTCAATATCTGCATGATTAAAGCTGATGCAAGAACTGTGGAATGCAGTATATGGTGAAGATGCAGCCTCTTCATCACTGCTGCAGGGAAATGGTGTGTTTTGAAATCTCCAGGAACATGGCTTCACCTAGATCTGCTGCTGGTTTTGTCTCCATGAAGACAAGGTTACTAGCATCTGCAACAGGCTGGGTAGCTAAGGGTGAAGCCTGGTCTGAAGTCTTTACAGTTTCTGTAGGCGATGTGCCCCATGGCATAATAGTCCCAGTGACTCCTTGTGCATTGGCTCAACACCAAGATAGCTCAAGAGGGCCAAGTGTCCAAAAGCTACTCTGGCAAAAGTGCCAGTCTCTGTGTAGTCCATTAAAGTCCAAAGTCAAGCATGGGGGTTACTGGAAATCAGGATTCTTTGGCAACAACAGGGGCATTATGATACTTGCTGATTTATTTCCAGTTCTCTTCCTAATGATCCCAAGTATAGCATTTGCCTTTATCTTTTTTATTGAAGTCGCACACTGAGTTGACATTTGCAGTGAGTTATCTATCATGGCTCCAAGATATCTCTCCTTGTCAGTTACCACCAGTTTGGACCCCATCAACATGTATAGTCAAAATTTTGGCTACAGTGTGCATTACTTTGCACTTGCCCATGCTGGACTTCATTTGCCACCTTGATGTCCACTCATCCAGCCTTGACAGATCCCTTTAGAGCAGGTGCATTGAACTCATTTATTAGGAGGGCTGGATCTGACATAAATGAGATGGGGTTAGGGTGGCCATAATGTCTGAAGGCCAGCCAGGGACACCTTTTGGGGGGGGGGGAAGGTAGGGGTGTGTGTGCGCGAAGCGCGCGCGCGCACCGCCGGAAACAGGAAGTGACGTCACTTCCGGTGACGGCATGCCACCGCCGGAAACAGGAAGTGACATCACTTCCTGTGACATCATTTTCCCCACACCACCTGCCGGAAACAGGAAGTGACATCACTTCCTGTGACATCATTTCCCCCAAATGACATCATTTCCCCCAAATGCCACTGCCGGAAACAGGAAGTGACTTCACAGCACTTCCTGTGACGTCCCCAAAAATCCCCCAAATATCACCGCCGGAAACACCAAGATTATTTACAGAGAGGGAAAGGGGGAAGTAAAGTTAAATAAAACTCTTTTTTTACTTTTTCAAAGTGAGAAGACTAGAGAGAACGGGTTCCACACTGAGAAGCCAGTCAGATTCCAGTGAGATTCCAGTGAGACTGTGCTGCATAATGCAGCCTATTTATTTTGTCCTGTTTGCTCTTTTGGCTCTATCTGCGCCATCTTCATCACTTTCGGGGTGTGGATCCCCCAGTGGGGTGGTCTCCCGACACCCTCCGCCGGCTGTTTCTGATAGCCCTGCACCCCCTCTTTCATTTGATATGTGTCCCGTGCGGGTGCCACCCTCCCGCCGGGAGATGCCGCAAAATGAGCCCCCTTGAGGCTTATGGCGGCAGGGCTCGGGGGAAGCGAGCTAGACTGCTGTTCTTTTGAGGGGTTATAGAGTGTTTCGAGCCCGTCCCTGTGGCATCGGTCCCATTGTTGTGGGACCCAGGGGGCCGGCGCAACGGCACGCCGAAGCAGCCTGTCACTAATAACACAGGTCGAGATGCAGGACAGGAACCCGGAAGTGACCGACAGGCTGCTTCAGCGTGCCGCTGCACCGGCCCCCTGGGCCCCACAATGATGGGACTGATGCCACAGGGACGGGCTCGAAACACTCTATAACCCCTCAAAAGAACAGCAGTCTAGCTCGCTTCCCCTGAGCCCTGCCGCCATAAGCCTCAAGGGGGCTCATTTTGCGGCATCTCCCGGTGGGAGGGTGGCACCCGCACGGGACACATATCAAATGAAAGAGGGGGCACAGGGCTATCAGAAACAGCCAGCGGAGGGAGTCGGGAGACCACCCCACTGGGGGATCCACACCCCGAAAGTGATGAAGGTGGCGCAGATAGAGCCAACAGAGCAAACAGGACAAAATAAATAGGCTGCATTATGCAGCACAGTTGAGAAAGTGCCTTATCCCATATACTGATGAAGTAAATACAGGATTTGAGAACAAAATTGCACCAGAAGACACAAACACAAAGCTTCCTTACACTGAATCAGTGCTTGGGTCCACCAAAGTCAGTATTGTCTACTCCAGGGGTGGCCAGAGTTGCTTAACAAAAGAGCAACACAGAATAAAGGTCAGATGTTTGAGAGCCGCAAGACATGAACATCGGATATTTGAGAGCCAAGGAAGGAAGGAAGGAAGGAAAGAAGGAAGGGAAACAGGGGAGATATTCTCTGCTGGTCTCCTGTCCTGTCTGGCTAGGTCAGCAACCAGAAAACACCAGATACCTCCCTTAGTCAATGAAAACAATGTACATAAATACACAAGCACTTGAAAAATACGCAAAGCACAAGTAGTATAGGAAAATGATCACCCTATCTATATGGCAAAAAAAAAGAAGTCAAAATGCTGTATTACACAAGCTATTGCCAATAAATGCAAATGCCAATAAATGCAAAAGTAACCATATACCAAACCACCAAAACAGGGAGGGAGGGAGGGAGGGAGGGAGGGAAGGAAGGAAGGAAGGAAGGAAGGAAGGAAGGAAGGAAGGAAGGAAGGAAGGAAGGAAGGAAGGAAGGAAGGAAGGAAGGAAGGAGGGAGGGAGGGAGGGAGGGAAGGGAGGAGGGAGGGAGGGAAGGGAGGAGGGAGGGAGGGAAGGGAGGAGGGAGGGAAGGAGAGAGGGAGGGAGGGAAGGAGAGAGGGAGGGAAGGAAGGGAGGAGGGAGGGAAGGAAGGAGGGAAGGAGGGAGGAAGGAAGGAAGAAAGGAAGGAAGGAGGGAGGGAGGGAAGGAAGGGAGGGAGGAGGGAGGGAAGGAGGGAGGGAAGGAAGTAGGGAGGGAGGGAGGGAAGGAAGGAGGGAGGAAGGAAGGAAGAAAGGAAGGAAGGAGGGAGGGAGGAAGGAAGGAAGGCCGCCCCCCCCCGCTTTCGGCCCCCTCCCTCCCTGCTTACCTTCATCCAGGGCAGGTGGCGGCCTCTCCTCCCGGCGTCTGGTGCTGCTGGCGGGGCTGGCGGCGGCTGCGGAAGCCGAGGTGGGCCTCCGCTGGTCTCTGGAGGGCCTCCAGGGACCAGCGCCGGCCTCTCCGCGGCCTCCGCTGGTCGGCGCTGGTCACTGGAGGCCCTCCAGAGTCTCTGGAGGGCCTCCAGCGACCAGCGCCGGCCTCTCCGTGGCCTCCGCTGGTCGGCGCTGGTCGCTGGAGGCCCTCCAGAGTCTCTGGAGGGCCTCCAGGGACCAGCGCCGGCCCCTCCGCTGGTCGGCGCTGGTCGGCGCTGGTCGCTGGAGGCCCTCCAGAGTCTCTGGAGGGCCTCCAGCGACCAGCGCCGGCCTCTCCGCGGCCTCCGCTGGTCGGCGCTGGTCGCTGGAGGCCCTCCAGAGTCTCTGGAGGGCCTCCAGGGACCAGCGCCGGCCTCTCCACCGCCTCCCCGGCCTCCGCCACCGCCGCCGGGCCCCACGGGCGGGGAAGGCGGCGAGTGAGGGAGGGAGGTGCCCTGCGCACGCGCAGGGACACTCCCTCCCTCACTCGCCGCCTTCCCCGCCCGCACGCGCGGCCCACCGCCTCCAGGGCTGGCTAAACCGGGACCTCTAATGGTCCCGGTATAGCCAGCCCGGGAGGCGAGAATAGGGGGCCAGAACCGGGACATTCCCGGGTGCCCGGGACGGTCTGGCCACCCTAGATGGGGTTTTTTCTTATTATTATTCTTTTTATTTTCTCTCCAAAACCCAAAAAACACAAACAAGATACAAACAAAGCCAACAACCATCACAACAACAACAAAACTAAACAAACAACATAACATAAATCAGGATGGAGAATGCAGCCTCCATACATTCAATAGTGCACAACCCTATATCTTTTTCACCATTATTTTAATCCCATTTCTCTCAACACATTAACTTACTATTCACTGAATAAATATTAAGTAGATCCACATACCATTATTTACATTTACAGATCCAATAATTTACCTTATTTCTGTTCTGTTCCCAACATATTTAGCAGAAGGAAGAAGAACAAGAAAACAACATTCTAGAGAGAGGGGGTGACCACCCTCACCCACCTGGGAGATCCACTACAAAAAAGCAGCCTTTCTCTTTCTCTCTCTCTCTCTTTCTCTCTTTCTTTCTCTCTTTTCCTTTCTAACTCTTTCTTTTTTTTCTTCTTTTATTTCTGGAGGGTTTCATAATTTTTAATAGTTGGTCTATTAGGACTTTGCACCTCACTTCCTTTCTCATTTTTCTATTGACAGTACTATGGTCTTCCTTCTGAGAGAGATAGTTCTTATTATGGGCTGAATTACCCTTATATGGATCCTCTATTTCTTCTTCTGTATCCAAGGTCTCCATTTCTGTTACTACCACCAATACATCACTTGCACAATATAAAAAGTCTTTTTCTTGGTTTTGTTCCAAAACCTCTTGGGGTCTCAAACTATAGATAACCTGTTTCAGCTTAGAACTGACTAGTTTTCCTTCTTTAATCACTTGAGTTGTCTCATCTACCTCCACTATTTGATTCTCAGCCTTCATTTTAACATCCAGAGGTTTTAAAGACTGGCTTAAGTCCAAAATCTCTTCCTTAGTTCCTACTTTTTGTTCCTGTAGGCCATCCATTTTTAAAAGTAATCCACCCATCTGCTCTACTAGGTTTCCCTGCATCTGATTTAGTACTGTCCTAAAATACATTTGCATGTTATCTTGTAACTCTTTACAAGATCATGTCCTGAAATATTGCAGGCCCCAATGATTTTGGAGCATCTAGTGAGGCTACTGTATTGACTGACATTTTATCCTTATTTGTATTAGTATTCATATCCCAATTACTATATCTTCAATTTTTCTTATCTCTCAGACAAGATTTATGGTCCAAAATTTTTATAAACTATTAATAGTTCAATGTTAGCTTCAAGTTCATCATTCCTAAATTTCATCTCTTACATAATCTCCTTACTACAGACTTTCACCACTTCATACTCCATACTTCCAGCACTTCCCCACACACGCACTGCCACACCTTTCAACCAAAACTCAGCCTATATATTCTTCTCTTCATACAACACAATCATACCACTTTATCCTTAAACATTCATTCACACTTGCTCCTAAACTCTCTCACTCACTCTCTCTATTATATATGTAGCCGCTTTTCTCCGCCTTCTGTCTTCCTCTCTTCTTAGCTTCTCCTTACATTACTCTCACTTCCATCCCATAGCATAGCCCTTTCTCTCTTCTTCTTCTTCTCCCTTGCCATTCTTCTCCCCGCCAAAATTCATCAAGATAGTCTCAAGATAGTCTCAAAAGTAGTCCCAATTTTAATAATGTTCAATAATTTCACTTGCTCAGTCCAGTTTCTTTTCCACCACGCCGAACCCACACTACTAGTCCATTCCTCTCCTCCACTTCCTCTGAGGCTTTTACAAACTAGACAGTATATAATAATTTGATCTTACTCAAGTCCAAAGTCTGTTCGATCACGCCAAGCCCACTCTGTCACTCCATTCCTCTCCTCCACTTCATCTGAGATTCTTCTAGCCTTCTACTCCCTTCGCCTCACTTTCTACTCTGTCGCCAGTGATCTTCCCCTCCGCCTCCTTGCTCTCTGGTGTCCTGATAATCGTTCCACTTAGCTTCTCTCCTTCTCTCTTTGACTTCTTCTGAAACTTTCACTGGGTGTTCTTCTAATTTTCAACTCCTTCGCCTCGCCTTCGCCTCCTCTCTGGTAGCTTTTTCCTCCACCTCCTCGCTCCTCATCTCCCTGCTGTCTTCTGTATCCGTCTCAGTCTTCCAAAAGGTTCCCCTCAAGAGGTGAGGAGACTCAAAGAAAACATAGGGAGAAGGGGGGGCCTCTTTTGGTTGTTTTTAAAATCTTCATCACTTCTCTCCTCCTGTCCAGCAATCGCATCTTAGTCGCCAATATGGTGCCCGTCTCAGCCCGGGCTTGGGGGAGGAAAGGGGGAGCCCAAACTGCAACTTGCACTGCAATACACATCTCCCCCCAAAAAACCCTGCCTAAGAAACCTCCCGACTGGGGCCCTATCAAGTCTTCCCACCTCAGAAGACCCCCAAAATTGTAAGCCGCCCTGAGCCACTTGTGGGAAGGGCGGGATATAAGTTACGGAATAAATAAATAAATAAATAAATAAATAAATAAATAAATAAATAAAATTAAGCAGTCTGGCACGTTTCTGCAGAGCCCTGCAGAGAGTGTCCATTCATCGTCACAATGAAACCGGAAAACACACATAAATGAGATGTTGTCGGGCTGGGCCATGTGTGTCATAAAATGTAATGTCAGATAGCAGAGATATAAACTTTATAAAGGACACGGACAAACACAATTAAAGATTTTGTGTCTCTCCTGTGTGATTGAGGGAACTCGGCAAAGGAAGTTCTGGCTCTTCCCCTCCCTCCCCAGGGGCTGAGGAGGGGTGGAGCCTCAGCCAATAGAAGGAAGAGAGGCTTGGAATTGAGAGAGCCTGGCAAAGCAAACTCCCCTTCCTCCCCAAGGGAGGAGCCTCAGGAAATGGAGAAAATAGAGGCTCTGAAGCTTCCTGTGCAATTGAGCAAGTCTGGCAAAGCAAGTTGTGACGTAGAAGGAAGCAAGAGAGAGGGAGAAGAAAGCAGACTTCCTTGTGGGCCTGATAGGAACCCTCTAGGACCTGATTTGGCCCTCAGGCTGCACGTTTGACACCCCTGCTCCAGAGCACCTCACAGTCCTCCCTGGTTTTCACTGCCTTGAACAACTTAGTGCCATCTGCAAAAGCCACTTCCTGCTTACTCCCAACTCCAAATCATTAATGATTTAATTCATCCCACAGTTAGCAATTCAGGCTTGAGTGGGGTTAAAAAGTACCTAAGTGACCAATGTTGCCAGATCAGCCTTTTATCATCTTCAGCTGGTCAGGCAACTGGTTCCCTATCACTCGTCCCATAATCTGGCAACAGTGATCCAGGCACTGGTCATTTCCAGGTTAGACTACTGCATCTCGCTCTGCGTAGGCCTATCCTTGAGTCTAACCTGGAAGCTGCAGCTTGTACAAAATGATTAGGATGTCTATGCAGATGCACATTGAGCCAGTGCTTCACCAATTGCATTGGTTACTGATTGAGTACCAGATCAGATTCAAGGTGATAGTACTAACCTTTAAGGCCCTATGCAGTCATAGGATCATCTCTTCCTATAAAGAGCCTTGCCATTCCATACATACACATACAGCTTGCAGTACCATAAAAAACATAAAGCCACATGATAGCTTTCTGAGAGCTAGACACTACCTTGGAGAATTTCTTCTGCCACAATTTCCAACCTACCTTACTGCACTGAGATTCCCAGCAGGTTATAAAAAGTCAGAAGAGAAACCCCACTCAAGCCTAAATTGCTAACTGTGGGATGAGGTAAACTGACAGGAACAAAGTGGTTTCCTTTTTAAAAAGTGAGCCATGATGAAGTGAACCAGGATGAAATTATTTAGAAAAAGACACAAAGCTGAGGTAAATATTAAACAACCAGGAGTGATAGGATGTTAGATTTTAAACAGCACATGCCAGGGGTGGGTTGGGGACTTCTCACACAGGTTTACAACATGAATACAGCACTCCACTGCAACTTAGTTTCACACCAGATCCAGAAAACTGTCGGAATACTGCAACACCTTTACATACTCAGTTACCTACAGAGGAAAACTTAACACAAAGATCTGATGCCCAGACTATGAGAAACTATGATAGGATATATGGCAATCCATACAATTCAAAATTAGTCAAATAAGAACAGCAATAGAATTTGCCCAGACTAGACTAGGCTCAAAACTACAGAAGGTTGAGTTCAGTGGCCTTCAGAAATCCTCCAGAATAACACAGACATTGCTACTATCTAGGCTAACAATTATAGGTCTGACATGGCTTCCTTGAACAAGGGATTCCGGAGCTGGACATGCACAGCTGGAAAAGTCATCTCTCACATACCACCCATTTTGCTTTGCTTTCAAGTATTCAGAAAAGGGCTGCTGCTCTAGTGGATTTTATCCTGCAGGCCAATTCATATGGGCAGAGATCCACCCCACCTCCTCTCAGGGTTCTGTCAGGCTATAGGAGATACTTTGCATTGATGCTGTTCTGTATCCTTATGACACACTTAACCAAAACAATGGCTTTCCTTAAAGCCCCACACTTGTCAGTTAGTACTTGGCATAGAAAGAATGCTGCAAGGGATTTCTGTCTTCTCATGTGAGAGGCTTGCAATAAGTGGAAATGTATATTTAAGCTGTACTTTTTCTCTACTCTGGGAAGTGTGCCAGAGCAAAATGAGAGAGAAAATAGGGACTGTTCTACTGCTAAATATGAACGCAACTTCTAAGTCTGGATAAAGTAGTTAGCATTTTAAAATAGGTATATATTATTTAATCAAAGGTGTAGCATTAAAAATGAGAAAAGTAAGGGTGGGAGAGGAGTTGTAAAGAAAGGTTGCTTACCTATAACTGTAGATCTTCGAGTGGTCATCTGTGCATTCACACTCATGGGATAGAGCGCCTGCGCTGATCCCCGAATCGGTACCTAAAAAGCCCGGGATTTTTTTGCGCTCAGCACCAACGAGCATGCGCAGGCGTCCCAGTGCGCATGCTTGCCAGCACCAGCGTGAGGATCCCGCCAGTTCCTTCCTGACCGCTGGAAGCCCCTACTGGAGGGAGACCGTCAGCAGTGGGGAAGGAGGGCGGGTAGTGTGAATGCACAGATGACCACTCGAAGATCTAGTTACAGGTAAGCAACCTATCTATCTTCTTCGTGGTCTCTGTGCTTCACACTCATGGGAGATTAGCAAGCAAGACATACCTGGAGGCGGGAAGACGGTCAACCAGAAGAAACAGCTTGCAGCACCGCAGCTCCCAGACGAGTCCTCTGTTGAGCATGCATGTCCAGTGCATAGTGCTTCATAAAGGCATGAGGAGAGGACCAGGTGGCAGCCTTGCAAATGTCCGTCAGGGAAACGCCTTTCAGGAACGCCATCGACATCGCTCAAGTTGTAGAGTGTCCGCGAATGGGCTCAGGTAACGGCGTCTTAGCCAACAAATAACAAAGTTTAATAGTCTCAGTGAGCCATTTCGAAAGCCACTGAGACGAGATCCTGGAACCTAACTTAGGAGCAGCATAAGAAACAAAAAGCTGCTGATCCTTACGAAAACTCTTGGAGTGACTTAAATAAAACAATAAAGCACACTTCATATCTACAGCATGCAACCTATGTTCCTCATCCGAGGAAGTTGTAGGATGAAAAGTGGGCAACCAAACTTCTAAGTTGAGGTGGAACTGAGAAACCACCTTGGGGAGAAAAGAAATATCAGGAGCTAATGACACTCCAGCCTCCGGAAAAGCTAGATATGGGTAGTCACAATGCATAGCCATGAGCTCCCCTGCATGGCATGTTGATGTGATGACTACCAAAAAAGCAGTCTTCCATGGTAGAAGCTGTAATGAACATGTGGCCATTGGCTCAAAAGGACGTTGAGTCAACCTGTCCAACACTAAAGTCAAATCCCACAACTGTGGGGGTGATCTCGATGGAGGATGAAGCCTAAGCAAACTCTTCAAAAACCTCTTAGAATGAGGGTGTGCGAAAATGAGGGTATGCATGAGGGTTCCATGAGTGCCCCTCATGGAACGCAGAAATTGCTGCCAAATAAACCTTGATGGAGGAGAAAACAAAGCCAGCATCCACCAGAGATAACAAAAACTCAAAAATTACCGACAATCCCACCCTTTGGGGTGAAACTGAGGGCTCAACTAAGAACTGCAGAAACCTCCGCCACTTCCTATCATAGGAAGCATGGGTAGAAAGTTTCCTGCTGCTCAAGAAAACATGTTGGACTCTGCTAGAGAACCCACAGGGTCAATGAACCACACTGTCAGCTTCAGGTGGGGCACGTTGTGATGGATTGCATGACCATCCTGAGCTGACAGAAGGTCCAGTTCCGCCAGAAACTGGTAGAAGACCCCCCTCGCCAGTTGGAGCAGGATCGGGAACCAGTTCTGGTGAGGCCACCAGGGAGTCACCAGGATACAGCATGGTCTCTGTCTTACAATCTTGTTGACCACCCTCGTCAGTAGTGGCAGAGGTGGGAACAGATAAAGGAACCGACCTTCACACGGGAACAGCAGACCGTCCCCCAACGACTCTGAAGCAAAACAGAGGACACTTCCAGTTTTCGGCTGTGGCAAAGACATTCACCTGAGGATACCCCCATAGCTGAAACACGGGTCGAAGGAAACGCCACTGTAACTCCCACTCATGCGGGGAAGCCACACCCCTGCTGAGGGAGTCTGCTTGCAAGTTGAGGACCCCTGGGAGATGCGCTGCTTTCACAAAGATGTCGTGGTCCAGGCACTCCGACCACATATCCAGTGCCAGCACACAAAGCCATCAAGAGACTGTCCCTCCCTGCCTGTTGATGTAACACAGGGCAGTGGTATTGTCTGTTAGCAGAGCAACAATCTTCCCCGCCACCATGGGGCGGAAAGACCAAAGAGCAAAATGAACTGCCAGCAGTTCCAAGTAATTTATGTGGCGGTGAGTCAATTTCAAAGGCCAAGGACCCCCCACACACAGATCGCCCATGTGGGCCCCCCAACCCCATAATGACGCATCTGTCGTGATAGTCACAGTTGGTGCAGGTAGATGGAAGGGAGCTCCCTGACAAATGTTGTCTTTCGACTTCCACCATTGCAGCGTTTGCAGCGTCACAGGTGGAATTACAAACCTCTTCCGAGGTGAGTCTCGTAATGGGTGAAACTGACAAAGAAATCAAAGCTGTAGGCCTCTCATCCTCAGCTTTGCGAAGAGCAGCATGCTTGTAGTCGCCGCCATCAGCCCCAGCATCCGCTGCAGCTGCTGCGCCGTTCCCCATTTTCGACTCTGCAGAAGTTCGACAAGGTTGATAATGTCCATCGCTCTCTGCTGAGGCAGAAACATGCGATGGAGGTTCGTATCCAGCAAAGCCCCTATAACTGAACTGTCCTTGATGGAGTAAGGTGTGATTTCTCCAAATTGACCTGCAGACCCAAGGTGTCGAGAAGACGAAGAGTGATGGCAATGTGAGATGACAAACTCTCTTTCGACTCTGCCACAAGGAGCCAGTCGTCGATGTATGTAAAGATGACTATCCCTTGAAGCTGGAGATGGGCAGCCACAACGCTCATCATTTTCGTGAACACCCGAGGTGCAGTGGACAGACTGAATGGAAGGGCCTTGAACTGGAAGTGCTGAGAACCTACTGCAAACTGAAAGAAACGTCTGAACACAGGATGGGTGCTGACATGGAGGTATGCATCCTTGAGGTCCAGCGTTGCCATCTAATCCCCTTGGTTGATGAAGGGCAGAATTGTTTGCAGAGTGGACATTCTGAACTTCTGGTACAAAATGAATTTGTTCAGATTCCAAAGATCCATGATTGGTCTTAGACCCCCGTCCCGCTTGGGAACCAGGAAGTAATGAGAGTAGAAGCCTCCCATCCTGGCCTCCATCGGGACCCTCTCTATGGCTTGTTTCCGTAAGAGGTTGCTCACCTCTGCCAGCAGAGGTGGAAAAGGGGGAGTGGTAATTACCACAGATTGGTTTGGAATCTGAGCAAAGTCTATTTTGCAGCCTTCCGCTATGATGGAAAGCGCCCACCTGTCCATAGTGATGGACTCCCAGGCTCACAGGAATGGGCGGGGGCGGATAGACGAAGTGGAAGAGGGGACGGTGACGCATGCTGCCAGAAAGTAAAAGGCCCTGCTTTTGAGGGTGAGTGCCCTTGGACTTGCCGGTGGTCTGTGAAGCATAACAATTCCTGTTGTTCCCCCTGTATGGGGACCTACTCTCAGGTTGAGCAGAGCGAGGTCTCCACTGCTGTTCCAGGGAGAACTTTTGGTACGGCTTCTTTGCCCAAGGCTTATGCCACTGTTTTTGTCTCACAGCTCTGGAAGGTTCCTGGAAGTTTTTATACTTTTGTCCATTTCCTGGAGCGCATTGTCAGTGGTAGAGCTGAACAGGCCTTCACCCTCGAATTGCAGATCTTCGACGAAGGCCCTGGTGTCCTGCTGGAGAGCCGTAGATCTAAGCCAGGAGTGGTGGTGGAGGCAGATGGCAGAAGTGATGGTCCTTGCTGAGACGTCGACCATGTGCTTTGCTGCAGCCAGTTGTTGTTTGGCTACAGCAAAGCCTTCCTTCTGCAACTTCTTTGCAGCCGACCTCTTCTCCTCACTCAGGGAAGACAGGAGGGGGGTTAGTTGTTCCCATACTGAGTATTGGTATCTAGCCATGCAAGCGGCATAGTTAGATACCTTTACTCCCAGCGCCCCAGCAGAGTAGAACTTCCTCCCGATGTTGTCCAGCTTTTTTCTCTCCTTGTCTGGTGGAGAGGAGTGTGTCTTGCGGGCCTTCGACGAAGAGGAAACGACCACTGAGTTCGACTTTGGGTGAGTGAAGAGGAACTCAGCCCCAGACTCTTGGACACGGTACATATTGTCCAACCTCCTCGAAGACACTGATGTAGAAGCAGGCTTCGCCCAGGGCTCCTTCACCACCTGTAGGATGACCTTCGTCACTGGCAGGGCAACCACTGTAGACGTATCCCATTGCATAATGTCAAACACATTATCATCTACAACAAGTTGCAGCTGTGCCACTGGAAGCGAGAGGGAGAGTGCCAACCTCTTCACCAGGTCCCTGTACGACTTCAGATCCTCCGATAGTGAGATGGGAAGATCCTCAGTCATATGAGACACCAGGGAAGGTTCCAAAGCCCAGCCCGGATCGTCGGTACCGACCTCGGAGTCTGACGATGAAGACTCTCTATGTAGAGATCGTTCTGAGAGCACTGGAGTAGACTCTCTGACGGGCAACCAGATCAACACCGATGACCGAGGTTGGACTTCCTCCACGACCACGCTGCATCTGTCAGGTGGGACAGCGATCGATGCCAAAGGATGCCGTCTAGAATGTTGAGACAGCCTGGACATGTGGGATGCCTCGGACTGCTGGTCCCAGTCTGCAAACTCGCAAGGAGGGTACCATTGGTACGGTGGGTAAGGATAAGGGTAAGGAAGCCATTGGCGCTGCTCCCATGGTGGAAGCAGTGGGAAGCGACGAGCTACTGTAGTCGGTTCCAGCTCTCTCCGGCCTCTCGCCTGATCCATCAGTGCCGAAAGCTCCATCGGCGCCGACACCTCCACCTCCGAGACCGAATCGCTTTCACTGCGATGCCTGGACCCTGAAGAGTGGGAGCGCTGAGTCAGGTCAATCTCGTGCTCCAATGCCGATAGGCGCAGCTGCGAAGCACTGCCTCTCGACACCGAAGGGCTACGATGCGGGGACGCCAAGGTCTTTCTCGGTGGAGCTGTCGATGTCGAAGCGTCATGCGAAGGGGTGCAGGATGGTCTCTTCTTCTGCTTCTCCTTCAACGCAGATGATCAGGTCCCTGAATCATCCCAACGCCTCTTCGCCGGGGTGTCCACTGACCCTTCAGAAGGCCATTTCGTGGAACACCCGCGCTTGACCGGCATCTCGGTCCTGATCGGCGAAGTCTCAGCCAATGTGACCGTCAGGGCCACGGCCTCACCCATCAGTACCAACGGGCCCGATGCCATTCTTTGAGGACGAAGTGCCGACTGAGCACAAGAATCGATGCGATGTCCCTCACCCAGACAGAGAAGACAGAGGGAATGGCTGTCGGGGGGCTTTGGGCTTGCCCGACCCTTTTCCACCAGCCATCTAAATAGCAAGCACAAGACCACAAAATGGCCTCCTGCAGCTCCACTCTAAAATGGCTTCCCCCTGGAAGAAGAAAGGGAACTCAAAATGGCCACAAAAGCCTCTGCTGCACACCAATGTCCCCAGTAGGAGAAAAATGTGGGGGGGAGGGGGCGGCTTTCCAAAATGGTCACCTGCCAACCTCAAGGGCAATAATAAAAAAAACCCAAGTTGCCCCACAGGCCCACACCCTCAACAATTAAAAGGGGAAAGACCAACCCCTGGGCTCCACAACCCCTGCCCCAGCAGACCCCAAACCCTAGGCAGACTCAGCCAACAAGAAGGACAACGCCACGTCCTCCACCACCTCCGATGCCGCCACCAGCCCACAGCACTGCAGCCGACACTCCAGCCAACGCTTCACTCACCACTGCCCAGTTAACTGCCTCAACAAACCCCGACATCCAACCAAAAACAAAAGAAAAGCCTCAGCCAATCGTCTGCCAAGACGAAGGAGCCGACAAGGAGCGCAGATCTGACAGTCCCGCCTTTTTCTCTGCGTGCCGAAACGGGCGCCCGCTGAGTCTTCCCATCCAGGGAAGCAAACTCTGCTCATGCAGCCTAGCAGCTATGCTGCAGTCTGCAAGCATAAGATTCTCCTCACATATTCCCCAGAGAGCACTTAGATCTGGATTCCAAAACTTACTAGTGATCCCTGGGCCAAGGGACGCAAGATTAAAATCTACCAGAGAGAGGGCCTTCTCAGTAGCAGCCCCCTACTGGTGGAACCAGCTACCGGAGGATGTGAGGGCTTTACAGGACCTTGCCCAGTTCCACAAGGCCTGTAAAACCACACTCTTCTGGTCAGCCCTGTAGCCAGAAATTTTGGGGTGTGGGGGCCCAGGACATAAAATTTTGGTGGAAGGGCCGTGGATGCTTTGCTGCTTCTTCCAGCAGCCAGGTGCCGAGCCCTAGCTCTCTCTCACACACACACACTCGGGGGTGGGAAGAGCCTGGGGAGAGCAATGGCAGCAAAAACCAGGCTGCGGGGAGAGCGGGAGAGGCAGGGAAGAGCCCGGGGAGAGTAGCAGCGGCAAAAATGGGGCTGCGGAGAGAGCTTGGGAGGCAGGAAAGAGCCCAGAGAGAGTGGTGACGGCGAAAATAAGGCTGAAGGGAGAGCTTGGGAGGCAGGGAAGAGCCTGGGGACAGAGGCAGCGGCAAAAACGGGCAGTGGGGAGAGCTTGGGAGGCAGGGAAGAGCCCTGGGAGAGTGGCGGCAGTAAAAATGGGGCTGCGGAGAGACTGGGGGGGGAGGCAGGGAAGAGCCCAGGGAGAGCGGCGGCAGCGAAAACAAGGTTGTGAGGAGACTGGGGGAGGCAGGGAAGAGCCTGGGGAGAGCAGCAGTGGAGAAAATGGGGCTGCGGGGAGAGCTTGGGAGGCAGGGAAGAGCCTGGAGAGAGCGACGGTGGCAAAAATGGGGCTGCGGGGAGATTGGGGGGGGAGGCAGGGAAGAGTCCGGGAAGAGCAGCAGTGGTGAAAATGGGGCTGCGGGGAGAGCTTGGGAGACAGGGAAGAGCCCGAGGAGAGTGGCGGTGGCAAAAATGGGGCTGCGGGTAGAGCTTGGGAGGTAAGAAAGAGCCCGGGGAGAGCGGTAGTGGCAAAAATGGGGCTGTGGGGAGACTGGGGAGGCAGGGGAGAGGCAGGGGAGAGTCCGGGGAGAGCGGCTGCACTGAAAACGGGGCTGCAGGGAGAGCAGCGGGGAAAGGAGGGGCCACACAGGTGGAAGGGGGGGTTGGGTGGAGGAGCCGTGCCCCCCCGGGCCCAACCATGGCTACGGGCCTGCTTCTGGTTAGCCTTTAACTGATCTAGAGTTAGTTATTGTGGGAGAAAATGTAAGAACACTGAAGCCATCTGATGCGAAACAATTACATATGATATCAGCACCAGATTGTTTTAACGATTGTTTAATTATTGAATTTTAAATTGTCGTATTAATGTTACGCAATTTTTAAACTGATTGTTTTTATTTATTGTTGTGAGCCGCTCTGAGCCTGCTCTGGTGGGGAGAGCGGGATATAAATAATAAATAAATAAACTTCTCTAGTGGATGGGAAACCATATTTTCATCGTGGTGATGATTAAGTTATTTGTATGTTGGCATATTTAATGCAAATAATGATATTCAACCCTTTGTTTGCAGCTGTTGAAAGAGGATACATTGATGTGGTAAGACTTCTACTTCATCATGCCATCTACAGCTGCCATTTCTCTAGGCAGAACTCTTCACATGAGGGCAATTTATAAATCCATAATTTCATTTCCCTACAAGGAATGTTCTGCCTCTATCTTTTTTAAAACTGACGGCTTTGCAGAGTCTTCACTTACTATTCCTTTTTTCCTGATTTATGACAGGTTAGCACAGAGAAGTCCGTCTAAATGCAAATAATCATTCTGCATATGGTTGTAGCTGCAGTGCAGGTTGCAAATTTGAGGTAGGAAAAATACTGCACATATTTTAAGAAACTATTAGACAAACCACAGACAATAAATTGGACATTGTTACTTTAAAAAAAAACATTTTTGCCCTTTTATCGAAATACAGAAAAAAGAAAAGGGGTGAGAGGGAAAAAAATAAAAGGCATTTTTTACAAATAAGAACAATAATAAGGGAATATTAAGGTTTGTAGAATCTTTCGGGATCAAGTGCCGTGTTCTACTGGAGAAAGTTTTCCTTCCAGACGTTTTGTTCTCAGCTGCGGAGAACATCCTCAGTGGCGTTGCAGCCGGAGCAGACGCTCAGACCTTCTTGGCTGCTGTGCATTGAGTGGGGCCAGGGCTGCTGGAGAGCTGCTATTTGTAGGCTGGAGGGGGTGTGATGAAAGGGCAATTGTTTTGTAGAAGTGCCCATTGTTTGGTGGGGCTTCCTGGAAGGGTAGTGATAAGGAAACTGGCTGTTGAATGTGACCATTGTTCTGTGTTAATTGCTGGGAAGGTTGGAAGGGGTTTGAAGATAAGGAAGATGGTTGTTGACTGTGCTGATTGTTCTGTGGAATTTGCTGGTTGTTCTGAGACTTTCTGCAATTTATAGTCTGTAGGGTGTTTTGCAGAGCTGGATACCAAGATTGGTGGATGAAAATGCCTTCTTCCTTTCTGTTAAAATTGTGCTGGTGTTTATAAATCTCAATAGCTTCTCTGTTCAGGCGAGTATGATAATGTGAGACCATAAAAAGGACTTCGGTTCTTTCAAAGTGGATGATGTGGTCTCCTTCTTGAAGTGCATGTTCAGCTACAGCTGATTTTTCTGGCTGAAACAAGCGACAGTGTCTCTTGTGTTCGGTGAGACGGGTGTTGATACTGTGTTGGGTAGTGCCAATGTAGACTGCACCATAGGAGCAGGGTATTTTGTGGACTCCAGGGGTTGAAAGTGGATCTCTCATATCTTTGGCCGAGCGCAGCATGTGGTGGATCTGTTGTGTGGGCTTGAAGACTGTGTCAACATTATGGCGTTTGAGAATTTTGCCAATGCGGTCGGTGACAGATTTTATGTAGGGCAGGAAGGCTGTACCCACATTTGTGTGTGGCTCGTGATTTGGTGTGGAAGGTCTCCTGGGATGGAGGGCTCTTCTAATTTCTTGTTGGGAGTATCCATTGGCCTGTAGTGACTGTTTGAGGTGGTGTAGTTCCTGCTGGAGTTGGCTTGGTTCACAGATGCGTGATGCACGGTGAATGAGGGTTTTTACAACTGTACGTTTTTGGCGAGGATGATGATTGGAATTCTTATTTAGATAGCGATCAGTGTGTGTGGGTTTCCTGAATACAGTGTGGCCGAGTTTTCCGTCATCTTTCCTGGTAATGAGAACGTCAAGAAAGGCAAGTTGACCATTGTTTTCTTTCTCCACGGTGAACTGGATACGAGGATGGACTGAATTCAGATGAAGGAGAAAGTTATTCAAAGCAGCCTCTCCATGACTCCAGATGGCAAAAACATCATCCACATATTGGAGCCAGCAACGTGGTTTTAGGAGGGCAGATCTTAGTGCTGTATCTTCAAAGGTTTCCATGTAAAAGCGATGACAGGGCTAAGGGGGCTTCCCATGGCAACTCCATCGATCTGTTCATAAAGTTATTGTTCCATTGGAAGTAGGTAGTGGTGAACACGTGGTGGAATAGGGCAGTGATGTCATCAGGAAAGATGTGTTGTAGTTGAACAAGGGTTTCTTTGACGGGAACCATGGTGAACAACGAGACGACATCGAAGCTTACTAAAAGATTGCTTGGTTGGAGTTTTAGGGGTTTGATTTTTTCCAAAAAATGTGATGAGTCCCTAATGTAAGAGGAGGTGTTGCCCACATGGGGTTGAAGAAGGCCGGTCAAGTGTTTGGCTATGGAGTAGGTAGGTGAGCCGATGGCATTGACTATCGGTCGAAGAGGAACATTGGGTTTGTGGATCTTAGGTAGGCCATACAGTCTGGGGGGCAGAGCTTCAGACTTTCTGAGCAGGCGTTGATCCTCAATCGGTATTGAAGAGCCTTTGATTAACAGATTTGTTTTCCGAAGTATTCTTGTGGTGGGATCGCAGCGAAGTTTCCTGTATGTATCTGGCTTGGAATGGAATGGAGCTTATCAAAGATTTCAGCTTTTCACGGCTGGTAACATCATTAGGGTTTGTAGAATCTTTCGGGCTCAAGTGCCGTGTTCTACTGGAGAAAGTTTTCCTTCCAGACGTTTCATTCTCAGCTGCGGAGAACGAAATTGTTTAGGGTGGTAAGAACCAGAGAGGATTATGAGGCACTCCAAAGGGATCTGTTGAGGCTGGGAGAGTGGGCATCAACGTGGTGATGAGGTTCAATGTGGACAAGTGCAAAGTAATGTACATCGGGGCCAAAAATCCCAGCTGCAAATACAAGTTGATGGGGTGTGAACTGGCAGAGACTGACCAAGAGAGAGATATTGGGGTCGTCATAGATAACTCACTGAAAATGTCAAGACAGTGTGCGATTGCAATAAAAAAGGCCAACGCCATGCTGGGAATTATTAGGAAGGGAATTGAAAATAAATCAGCCAGTACCATAATGCCTCTGTATAAATCTATCTGCGGTCTCATTTGGAATACTGTGTACAATTCTGGTCACCACACCTCAAAAAGGATATTATAGCATTGGAAAAAGTGCAAAAAAGGGCAACTAGAATGATTAAAGGTTTGGAACACTTTCCCTATGAACAAAGGTTAAAACGCTTGGGGCTCTTTAGTTTGGAGAAACGTCGACTGCGGGGTGACATGATAGAGGTTTACAAGATTATGCATGGGATGGAGAAAGTAGAGAAAAGTACTTTTCTCCCTTTCTCACAATACAAGAACTCGTAGGCATTCAATGAAATTGCTGAGCAGTCGGGTTAGAACTGATAAAAAAGGAAGTACTTCTTCATCCAAAGAGTGATTAACATGTGGAATTCACTGCCACAGGACGTGATGGCAGCTACAAGCATAGCCAGCTTCAAGAGGGGTTTGGTTAAAAATATGTAGCAGAGGTCCATCAGTGGCTATTAGCCACAGCATATTATTGGAACTGTCTGGGGCAGTGATGCTTTGTTTGGGGGGGGGGGCAAAGTGGAAGGGCTTCTAGCCCCACTTGTGAGCCTCCTTTTTTTTTTGGCCACTGTGTGACGCAGAGTGTTGGACTGGATGGAGCACTGGCCTGATCCAACATGGCTTCTCTTATGTTCTTATATTCTAACTCCAGATTCCTAGAAAACAGCAACATATTCCTTCCCAATGCAGGAAAGAAATCCTGCCACACTACTGGGAGATAGTAAAAAGTCCAGCAGCACCTTTAAGACTAATAAATTTTATTGTAGCATAAACTTTCAAGAAACACAGCTCTTTTCATCAGATGCATGGAGGGTATGTAGAAATTGGCCAGAGATTGATGAATCTGAATGGAATTCATATGTAAATTTGACTCAGTCCAACTTGGATTGAATAGGGACTTTGGATGGCAATTTCTTTACCAGAAGTAACTGACTTTTCCTTTCAGGTATTCTATTCAGATTCATCAGTAGAAGGAAATGGTCACACTGACGTTCCCTCTAAGCTGTGGAGTCTTGTGAGCAAAAATTCTACCTTGTTAGCTACTAGCATTAAAGTTGTGAGTGAGCAATTTGACTATTGCTTAAATTAGTTTGCTCTGGGGCTATCCTTCCTGATCAAAGAGATAAATGTATGAGCTGGTGGCTAAAAACTGTGAGCTAGCTCACACTAACGCAGCTTAGATGGAACACTGCATGGCACTCACTTCCTGCATCCACTCCCCTTACCATCTATTTTTCTCTGGCCAGTTTCTACATACCCTCCATTCATCTGACGAAGAGAGCTGTGTTTCTCAAAAGCTTATGCTATAATAAAATTTGTTAGTCTTACAAGTGCTACTGGACTTTTTTAAAAAATGTATATTTTTTATTATTATTATTCATTATCCATTTCTCTACATGCTTTCTAGTATCCATTTACATTTTTCCCCCAACCCACCCCCCTTAGTCTATACATCCTCTTCTTCTTCCAGCCAGGGAAAAAGGACTTGTAGCTTCCACTGAATGTCCACGCTCCTTTCTTCCTTCGCCCATTTCAGGTAGGTCCACCACTTTTCTTTGATTCTTGATCTTGAGTGCTACTGGACTCTTTACTATTTTGCAGCAACAGACTAACATGGCTAATTCCTCTGGACTACTGGGAGAGTAAGGTTTCTGCACGTTTCAGCTTGATCCAGAACTCATCAGATCCCGAGCTCAACAGTTTATATTCCATGTCATAAACTACCACAAACACGGAGGCCTTTGTTCACAGAAGTTAAAGACATTCTCTCACCACTGGTTAATTAACAACATACAACCATTCCAAACTGAATTAAAGGGTTGCTGTATCCAAGAGTTTCAGCACAGTCATACAGTCCTAATTAGGTCATCATACACAGTTGTGGCATAAAATCAGTTTTCATTCCATTCTCCAATGAAAAGGATTTCAGCGGTGATAGTGAATGAGATGCCACTCTGCATCTACTGACAATACCCAAAGGCTACTTCCAACTAAATACCAGAAGTTCTAGTTTTCAGTAGTGCCTTTTCTGGTTTTACAAGCAGATCCAGTTTTCTAGCTTCCTTCCCACTCCCATTCAGCCAGAATCTGGCTATAAATTAACAAATAATCAAGCTTCTCTGTGTCTCTAGTACAAAGCTTCTTCCAATCAAGTGAGAAAGGTCAGGACTTGTTTAGGGTTTTAGGAACTGTCACCCTCTAGAGCAGGGGTCCTCAAACTACGGCCCGCGGGCCACATACGGCCCACTGAGGACGTTTATGCAGCCCGCCGGGTTATGGCAAAATCAAACTGGAATTGACATTCAACCTAAACTCGCGTTAGCAACGCACACTTCCGGCACTGGGCTGAGGCGGCGGAGACAGAGTGTGAGGTGATACCGAGGTGAGGTGAGTTCCCAGGCCGGGGTGTGTGGTGTGGGGAAGGGAGAGAGATGCAGAAGACGGAGAACTGACGGCCCGCGGCCTTGTACAGTAACGGCAGTCCGGCCCTCCAACAGTCTGAGGGACAGTGAACTGGCCCCCTATTTAAAAAGTTTGAGGACCCCTGCTCTAGAGCAATCTACCCTCCAAGACATAGCCTTATAGGCCACAAAGTAACAAAAGCATATCTTCAACTTACTTTTAAGGTGTAGCTGTATAGAATAATCCAGTAGGAGAGGGGAAGGCTTCTGGGTACTTGAAAAAATTAAAAAATCAAATTCTTGAGAACAAGTAGAGTTCAAAGCACCAGACATATGCATGATGTCAACATCATTACAAGAACCCTGTCATGTAGCAGTAGTATGAGGAACCCCATATTGCAAATTTGGGATGATACAAAAACAATGTGACCTTTGTATAGCTGCATGGCCAAGTTTGAAGTGGGTGCATCCTTGTCCACCACATATTTAGCTAATATAAACACAGTGCTGCAACTTCATATATTCCCATCCACACAGAAAACAAAGAACCTCCTAATTAAAACAAAAATTGATCACTGGAAGATCATCATGGTACAATCAGAACAATAATTGAGTATGGTAAGTCACTCTGACCTGGGGTACTTCCACAACTGGAACAGCTGAAGGAAACAATTAAAGAAAGCATGTTTCACTGCAGCCATTGCTTCAATCCATAATAGTGTAGCCAACTCCAGTTTGAGAAATTCCTGGGGACTGGGGCCAATGCCTAGTGTGATGTAGTGATTAAGAGCAGCAGACCCTACTCTGGAGAACTGGATCTGCTCCCCACTCCTCCACATGAAGCCAGCTGGGTGGTCTTGGGTCAGCCAAAGTTCTCTCAGCCACACCTACCTCACAAGTTGTCTGTTGTGGGAAGAGGTGATTGTAAGCTGCTCTGAGAATCCTTCAGGTAGTGAAAAGCAAGGTATAAAAACCAACTCTTCTTCTAGGGAGGGCAGCATTTGGGAGGCTGCCTTTTCTCACTGGTGAACACCAACTTGGAATCTGACAGGATCAGACAGCAGGCAAGTCTACACTACCCATGTGTTCATTGGCTCTAGAAGCGTCCTCTCATGAGGGAGGCTCAGAGATACTCGATTCTTCTCCACAGTGATTACAGGCTACCCACAGCAATCCCAATCCCAATTTTTCCAGGCCTTGATGCCCAATACGCTAACTCAAGATATCTATTTGATTGGACTGAATAATTAAGGTCACCGCAGTAATATCAAAATTAACACCTGGGTCAGTTATATTTTTTATTGTGAAGAAAGGCAAAGTTGACAAAGTTGTAAAAAAAAAAAGCTGGTATTTATTTTGGAATTAGCATTGATAGTATTTATTCCTATTTTCATTTTCTGGAATACTGACCTGCTGTGAAGAAAAATTACATTTTAAAGGTTGTAATCATTTGAAGTATGTTACAGTGCAACCCTAAACCCTAACCATGGAAGCCACTTCCACGCATTGTTGGTCCTGATAACAAGCAAAAGTCTTTGGTACTTTGCTGATCCACCTCTCCATCAATTCTATGTTCTTCTTCTCTCTGTAGTTCCTGAAATGCTTCAAGGTGGCAGAGCATCTCCTTCATGCACTTCTCCCAGGGTCAGTGAGGATCGCGCAACATTATACGTTGTTAAAATGTCCAAGAACAGTAAGTAGTTCTGCAGAACAGCGGGCAATGGCAGCTGGCGGATAAAGTGGTCTGATCGTAAACGATCGTTTGTTAAAAGTGATCGGATCTCCAGGCGGCAAAGGTGAGACAAGGGAGGAATAAACTCTGTCACAATAAAGGAATAAATGAAAATATGAGGAACATAATACTGAGGTTTCTTTCTCATCCAGAATAGTGACCACCGAGCATCCCCCTCCAAAAAAAAAAGATGTAAACTAAGAGAATGACTTGAATGGGAGTGAGTAGAGGTTACTGGAACCCACCCACCCTAATGCTCCAAGTTTGCATCCAAGCTTGAAGAACATTCCCTTAGATCAGACCACAGGTCTATCTGGTCCAGCATCCTGTTGCCCTCAGTACCGAACCTGACACCTTCAGAAGGCCTGCAAAGAAACGAAGAAGGCAACAGTACTCTCCCACTTGTTGCCTGCCCTCAGCAGCTGGGATTCAGAGGTACACTGCCACTCTTGAGCAGAACTGGCTACTCCAATGCTTGCTGTTAATCTAAATTAATTACTTTGTAGATGTATTATTTGTGGGGCTGTCCTTCTAAACTGTTGAGAAACTCCAACTGATGCAGAATGCTGCAGCCAAGATGTGTGTCATAGGCAACATATCACTCCAGTCTTGCCCTATCTAGATTGACTCTCAATTTGTTTCTGGGCACAATTCAAGGTACAGATGTTGACCTTTAAAATGCTATATAGCTTGGGACCAGTATACCTTGTGGACTGTCTACTTCCTTAAAAGTCAACTATACTAATCTTTAAAGCCCTGCTTTTTGTGCCCCTGTATTCTGAGATCAGGTAGGAGGTAACCTGGAAGATGGCCTTCTCAGTCATGGCATCAAAACTCTGGACTTCTTTCCCCAGAGAGACTAGCCTATCCCTCTCTGTTTCCATCTACCAACAGCAGGTGAAGACTTTTTTGTTTAATCTGGCATTCCCTCAGTGATCCCACCTGCCTGCCCTGTTCTAATTGTTTATGATTTTGTGTGTGCATTTTAGCTTCATTTTGTTTGATTGATTTTAAAGGTTTAAGACCTATTTTAAATCTGTTAGCCAACTTGGTGGCTCTGATGAGGAAAGAAAGGCAGGATTTTTTTTTTTTGGGGGGGGGGGGGGTAAATAAACTAAAGAAGTTCTGGGACAGTCTTAGTCAGCATTAAGCTGCATACCAAGCCAAGACAAGTTTTATGCAGAGAGTTTGTTCACCAATATTATGGGCAATACAGCCTACAATCAACAGAGAACTGCTTCTTCAACAAAAGCTTCACTGAAATGAATAAAGACTAACCAGTAGGGCTTTTTTTGTAGCAGGAACTCCTTTGCATTTTAGGCCACGCCCCCTGATGTAGCCAATCCTCTTGGAGCTTACAGTAGGCCCTGTACTAAGAACCCTGTAAGCTCCTGGAGGATTGATCAGGGGGGGCATAGCCTAATATGCAAAGGAGTTCCTGCTACAAAAAAAGCCCTGCTAACCAGTATTTTTGGGGGGAGGGGGGGTAAACTGGAAGGAAATTAGAGTTTCTTTTTCAGCTTCTGATGTAAGAGTCCCGTGGTGCAGAGTGGTAAAGCTGAAGTACGCAGTCCAAGCTCTCTGCTCACAACCTGAGTTTGATCCTGGTAGAAGCTAGATTCAGGTAGCCGGCTCAAGGTTGACTCAACCTTCCATCCTTCCAAGATTGGTAAAATGAGTACCCAGCTTGCTGGGGAGGGGAAGTGTAGATGACTGGGGAAGACAATGGCAAACCATCCCATTAAAAAAGTCTGCCGTGAAAACGTGATGCGACATCACCCCAGAGTCAGAAATGACTGGCACTTGCACAGGGGACTACCTTTACTTTCAGCTACCAATACAGCTAAGCCTGAATAAAAGCCGGTATTATTTGGCTTTTATTTGGGCACAGCATGGAGAAAGCATTAAAGAGACCACGGTCTCTTTAAATGCCTTCTAAGCTTACTTGCTGAGACATGCTGCTGTGTGGGGCTTGGAAGGTCACACTGCTGAGCAGGAGAAGCCTCCCAGCCAGATCTCTGTGGGGCAGCAAGAGGCCTTCCCATTTCAGGCAGATCCTGAGGCCACCCAGCAGTTTAAATCTCCAAACAAGAGAAGGCTCCAAGCCAGGTATGCATGCAACTGGGAGAAAGCTCCCCATCACATGCGATCCCAGGGCCAGCATCTCCTGTCTAGAGGTTTAAACTGCTGGACAGGGGAGGCCTTTCAGACAGGTCTGTGTGACAAAAAAAAATTGGCAATTCTGAATATTTCCCAAATATTGGGATATAACAATATTTTTCAGGTTCAGTATACACAAACCCCCAAAATACTGGGTTTTTTGGTGCACTCCCCTACTAACCATGACCACTGCTCAGATAAAACATATACTGCTGGTTAGGAAAGGTACAAATAAGTATTTTAAAAGGCCTTTATGGTTAATGAACAAAGCAACGGAAACAGCAAAAGGTAAGAAGGATTTGTTTAAGTGATGGAAGGATAGTTTGAGTGAGGTAAATAAAAGGGAGCACAGGTTGTGGCAAATAAAATGCAAGTTGGTGATCACACAAGCAAGAGGGGACAATGAGGAACATATATAAAGACTAACAATGGTTAGTTGGGGAGGGATGGTGGCTCAGTGGTAGAGCATCTGCTTGGTAAGCAGAAGGTCCCAGGTTCAATCCCTGGCATCTCCATAAAAGGGTCCAGGCAAATAGGTGTAAAAAACCTCAGCTTGAGACCTTGGAGAGCCGCTGCCAGTCTGAGTAGACAATACTGACTTCGATGGACCAAGGGTCTGATTCAGTATAAGGCAGCTTGGATGATAAAGAGGTGAAAGAATTGATACTTTCAAAACTTGAACCCAGGGGGGAAAAAATAAGTTAATCCCAGAAACAAAGTCTGCCTTCCTTTGAATTAGCTAGTTGTTTGCTTACCAAAGTGTCTACAGGGTATCCAATCAGAAGTTCTTTTGTGCTCAGAAAGGATCTGCTCCAAATCCCAAGGAAGTCTCTTCCAATCAGTGAATTCTAACAGAAAATTCAGGGCATCATTGTTTGCAGAGCAAATCCTAGTAGTGACAAAACACACCAAGATTTCTGTGTAATTGTATCACCAGTGTTTATAAGATCCATGCTTTTATTGGGGGACAGCATATAACAAATGACCATGAGAGCCAAGCACTAGTTCATCATTTCCTGCCCTCCCTCTCACAATCTGTCTAAATTCATAGAATCATGCTGGATGTCTAGCACTGGAGTCAGAGTCTAGCTGGAGTCAGAGACTCAGAGTGGCTTACAATCTCCTATATCTTCTCCCCCCACAACAAACACCCTGTGAAGTGGGTGGGGCTGAGAGGGCTCTCACAGCAGCTGCCCTGCTGACTAGTTTCTAAAATGGCACAGTTAGCATTTCACCATTCTTTGGCTTTTTACCCCAACATATTTCAGACCGCTGCCCACAGTGTTTTTCAGGTTTTAGTTCACTTTGTTCACAGGTTACACTTGCTTTCTAACACAGATACACCTTGATTAAAATCACAGAGCGATTTACACCAGCAGACATACACCTTCCACAATGTGTTGTAGATCCTATTTGTTGAAGATCTCCTACATGCCATGAGAATTTGTGACCTCTTTATTGTATTCTAGATGTTTACATTTGTCTCTCAATTTCCAGGCAGTCAAAGTCGCCCCGGTTCCAGGTGCCAAATGGGTCCCTGGAGTTACATGTCTGGTGATACTGGTAACCTCCAGGGAGGCTCCACTGACATTTCACACAGGGCTGAGAACCACGGCTTGCGAGGCCAGAAGGGAGCCACTAAGATGACTTCTGCCAATTGTTTTTTGAGCTTTCTGATGACTTTGGAGACAACCAGAACTGATAGGAAGGCAAATAGCAAGGTCTTTGGCCATGGAGATGTGAAGGCACTCGTTGCCTCCACCTGGGGAGTTGATGGTTGTTTGGGAAGGTCAGCCTGCCATGCCCTGAACTATAGCATTTTTCTTGCTGCTGCAGCAAAAAACATGGCTCTAGATGAAAAAATAAGCAAATCTAGTGTTGTGTCTGCTGTGGAGGAGGCTGCCTTCAGAATTCTGTTAGCCCCTTCTCTGGGATGTTTGCTGGAATCAGGAAGTAGGCTGGAGTGATTTCCAAGTCCATACAGTGGCTGCTCTGGAAATGGATGCAGTTGAGGCTGCTTTAATCACCACGGCCATTGCTTTGTGAGCCTTGCACAGTGGGACGTCCAGTTTTTAAATCTAGACTATTGCAGATGGAACCCTGACTACGCTCTGATAGCAGGCTGGAGGTCTGCAACACTGTAATGGGTGCATCCACCAATGGAACCTGAAAAAACTCAGTAGTAAAAGATGGTAATGCATATAACTTTTTAATAAACCCTGGGTATTGTCTGTGCTAGGCGGTTGGCCCATTCTGATTTTAATTGTTTTTCAAAGAACTCTGGAAAGGGTAAGGCATGCTCACTGGTGTCTAATCTGAGGGAAAACTTCTTATTTCTTTTAGGTCTAGTATTTTGCTCCAAATCTGGGATATCTTTTTCCTCTCCCATGGGGAACTCCTGCAACTCTAGGGCAGTGAGGATTTTGGACAGAAGGTACTGTTAGTCCTCCATCTTAAAAAAAGCCTATTGGGTTGCTCAGGCATTTCAATGTTGTCCTCCTGTTCACCTGACAAAAACTCTCCCTCCTCTCTATCATCAGAGTCAATACCAGAGGAGGAATCTGTATCCCAATCCAGTGTATTACATCTCCTTTTTCTATAACCAATATCTTTCTAAGCTGCTTTGGTGGGCTAGTGTGCACTTTTCTTCCTGGTCTATTGTCTCTAGGTGGGGAGGGGGGAACAGGACTGAGATCGCCCTGGTTTTTTTACCTCCTCCAGCCATTCAGTCCCCTTGGCAGTAATTGTGAATTTTCTCCTTCAAAGTTTGTCTAATTACAGAAAAGAACTCAGGAGGAAGGCAAGAGGCCCCAGGTTTCTGTACATTATCACCTGTACACTGATGCTTCTATCCTTGGACTGTGAGCCTTGATCTTCCAAAACTGAAGCTTGATCTCTAAGTCTCCGTTACATGTCTCTGACAGATAAAAGGCAAAGCCTATTCTGAAGCTGCTCTCCCTGATGATGCAAGAAAGAAAACTAGAGAGGGTGACTCATGACTCCCACTTTGGAGACAGGAAGTTAGAAAAAACTTGTTCTTGCCTTCCTGACAGGACAGTGCGAATCACCATCAAGATATCCTCCACTTCAGAGGGAGAAGAGCGGGATTTAAATACAGCACAGAAAGGCATGTGTTACACTTACATGCATATCTTCCTTACCATGACTTGCAGAGTAGACTAAGAGGATTAAATCCAGCAAGCAGGAGAGATGGCAGCCACTCTTTGTACTGGCCTTGTACATTAACAACATGAAATTCTTCCATATATTGGTCACAAGGAAGTTTGCAGCCCTTCTTCAAGAAATACTGAAATAAAGAGAACTTTTCATGGAACAGACAAAGGCCTAGATCAGTTTCATGAAGAGTGATCCCATATTTCAGAAGCATCAGGATAAATCTCAACCTGCAATAATGGACAGACAGAAGATTGGTTAATTTAATACAGCATCTGTGAAAATGTTCTTCCATGCAGGGAACTCTTCGGCACCAACTACTTCGCCAAGAAATGCGTATATGCCGCCATGTGCTCAAGGGCAAACAGTCATTTTAAAAACATTACTAAGTTTCAAAAGCCATTAAGGAACAGGGAGTCTATAAACCAGGGATTCCCAACATGGCACCTGCTGCCACTAGGGCTGACAAGCCCCCAGGCTAGGTGGGGGTTCTCCCTCCCTGGAGGTTCCCAATCCACCAGCCCACATTGGGCCGGCAGGGGGAACTTCCCCCGATGTCGCTGGCGCGATGACGTCACCTGCAGATGCCATCATCGCGCCAGTGATGTCGAGCATGACTGCTCTAGACGTTTCTGGAAAACCTTTATGGTTTCCCTGGACACTAACAATTTGGGAGGGAAAACTCTACAACACGTACAATAAGTCGTCGTGTACAATTGCATCGTATGTGCAAAGCGCACGCGAAAAAGTCCCCCGCCGGAAGACGCAGGAGACTTGGCAACCCTAACTGCCACCTTTTCTTGGTGCCCACTATGTGTTTTCAGAAAGTGGACAGGGCCAGGTAGGCTTCTGCCCTGCAAAGCTTCTGACTGGCTGTGCAGATTTTTAAAACATTGCTTTGGCAGCAGCTGCCACCCCAGCACAAGGAACTACACTGTGGGGCTAAAGGTAACCTGTGGCAGCCATTTTGTGACTCAATCCATCTCCTGCAGCAGTCACTTTGTAGCTGCGCCCACCACACTGCGTCAGAATCCCAAAGGTTCCCACTGGTTCAAAAAGGTTGGAGACCCCCCTCTGCCCTGCATACTCTGGTACCTAATTTCTAAAGGAAAGGGATGGCAGAAGGCATTCTGGCCATCAGCTAAACAATTTCACAGGTACAAGTAAAAAAATACTGAAGCCCTCTCCTCAAGCCATTAGAATATTGCTAGCAGAGAAAAATAACCCAGAAAAAAACTCCACCACAATCATCAGCCATTGCAACATGCTTAGAACAATATTTACTACACATTTATCTGTAGTTCCCAGGCACTCTCCTACCCAATTTTTTTAAACATCTTTATGTACTATTTTACTGTAATGTAAAAACAGCAAATAAGAATGTGAATGTAAATATCACAAAAGTAATTTTTGTGCTCAGTACAGTACCCTATGACATCTGGACCACACAGAGCTGCTCTTCAGCACAAAACTGACCCTAGAAAATAGGTACCCATCGCCTAGTCAAATCAATTACCTAATCCACATCAGCAAAATACAAAAGCTATTTTAGGTATTGCAGCCCTCAGTTTCCTGCAAACTCTTATTTTAAAAAACAAGGAAGCAAGAGGTGAAGATGTGGAAGGAATAAGCAGTTTCAGACAAAAGATTGTGGGAAATGAATTATGCTAATTACGCACTCAGCTCAATCACAAAATCATGTCAAGCTCCCAGGAGACAGAGATTGCCAATAAGGCCCTTTTAAAGCAAGGAAATCAGACTGAATGTATGTTCTACAAGCATCTGCTTCAAAGGAAAGAGCTTCCCAAGGGACAGTCTGCCAAGTTTCTTTAGTGCCTGGATATCACCCAGAACTGAGCTACATTTTTTAAAAGGTTACTGTTTTCTTAGTGACTTTAAGAGAGAAAAGCAAACCTATGTTTTTAAAAAATCTACTATTATGATCACCAGTAAACAAAGTATACGCTCCCTCCTCCAATCAGTGGTTCAGGTGCCATCCTATTCCAGACCCTTTTTGCATGACCCAGGAAACCCTCACTGAAGTACTAGAACAAAGGTGTCAAACTCATTTGTTATGAGGGCCAGATCTGACATAAATGAGACCTTGTTGGGCCGGGCCATGCATGTCATAAAATGTAATGCCAGGTAGCAGGGATATAAACTTTATAAAGGACACGAACACAAATATATATATTTTTTAAAAACCTTAAAACGCGCTTAAAACATTAGCACTCATTGATCTTAAAGGTGCTTTTTTATATCTCTCCTGTGCAATCCAGGGAACTGGGCAAAGGAAGCTGCCTCCTTCCTTCCTTCCCCAGGGGACTTGGAGGGGGAGGAGCTTCAGCTAAAAGAAGGAAGAGAGGCTTGGCTCAGTAGCTCTGCTGTGCTATTGAGAGAGCCTGGCAAAGCTGAGGGAGAAGGAAGAAGATGACAGCCAGTTGCTTGAAGGCCTAATAGGAGAAAGAAGCAGATGACAGCCAGTTGCTTGGGGGCCTGATAGGAGCCCTCTGGAGGCCTGATTCAGCCCCCAGGCCACATGTTTGGCACCCCTGTACTCACTCAGAGACTGACTTTTTTGCTTCCTTCAACTCAGCCATTTGCTAGCAAATGTGGGAAAGTGCTGATAGGCCACACAGCACTGCAATCTTCCCCTCTAAAGTTTAGGGAAGACTGGATGTGTTCTAGCATGCATTCTCATTCCATGTGTGGTCAGCATTCCAGCATTCTCATTCCAACTATGTGGTCAGCATCCCAGCTGAACTGCTGCACAGCCCAGAATCAGGAGGTACAGTAGGTTAATAGTAGTTACTCAGAGCAGAAAAGATTTCCTGAAGGCAGGGGCAGTCTAAGTGATTCCCAGACTCCAGGCAAAACTTGAGAATGGGACCTAAGAATCACTAGTCGGGGACACAGCCTCAAAGGAATCCCCCACTCCTCAGGTCACTGCCATCACCTGGCAGTCAAGCTACAGGAGATGTGCGTGGAAAATGCACAGTTTGTACATGTTCACCTGCCCTTACACATTTTGAGGAATGGGTTGGAGAACGTCTTGAGTGAAGGAGTGCCTGTGGTGCCTGCCCAATTTCTTGCAGTCCTCTTTAGCCAGGATATTCTATTGGCCAAAGTCTCTCCCATCACACACCACACAGAAACGAGACGCATGGCAGGGAGGAAGGGTGTACATGTTCTAACAGTGCAATGAGCTTGGCAGCAGTGGGGCCCTCTCATATTACAGCTAGCTATAGGGAAGTGGAAACAGATCTCCTCCCCCACCCCTCATTTCCCAGCTCATACCAGCTCCTCACTGCATGTCAGGCAGCCCAGGTGGTGGCAATAAGCTGGAGAGGCTCCCAGAGGTTAGCTCAGCAGTCAGAGGCCTCCCAATAAGGCCTCACCCAGTGCAGGGCCCAGGGCAGCTGCCCGTTTGCCCCATGCCCAAGTCCACCCCTGCTTGTAAAATCACTGGTAGCGTAATATTATCCAGTGCTCTTGTCTACTCTTTCACTTGTGGAGAAGTGCCATTTAGTGTGTGGGTTTAACTGTCTATGAGTTGGATGTGAAGAGTCTATCAAACTTCAGGCAAGCCTTGACCTAATATCCTCATTTCCCCCTCCCCTCCTGTCTATAACCAGTAATCTGCAGACAACTCCCCAAAGGATAGGAAATCCCTCAAGGTTAGAGTCTGCCCCAGAATACTGCAGGAGAGAAAGCCAGTACCTTGGTGGGAATTGCTGTTTATATTATTGAGTTTTGGGCGGGAAGCCAGTCAGTTGTCGGTTGTAACTTGCAACAGACAGAGCCCTGCCCTGGGCCAGAGTTAGTGGCCATTTTGAGAAATATGTTTGACCAGCTTACCCAAGAGTAACTAAGTAAGGTGCCTGCCCTGTGTACCATCTAGATAAGGTATGGGTTTATAAGAGAGAGAGAGAGATGGAGTCTTTCTGTCTATGTTGGGGGAGAGCGGTCCCGGAGGCACCCACTAGTGTGTGGGGTGCCACAAGGGGCAGTTCTCTCCCCGATGTTGTTTAACATCTACATGCGCCCCCTTGCCCAGATTGCTCGGAGGTTTGGGCTTGGGTGCCATCAATACGCAGATGACACCCAGCTCTATCTGCTAATGGACGGCCGACCTGACTCCGTCCCAGAAAACCTGGACCTAGCATTGCAAGCCGTGGCAGGTTGGCTCAGACTGAGCGGGCTAAAGTTGAATCCAACGAAGACAGAGGTCCTTTGCTTGGGTCGCCGTGCCCTGGGAAGGGAAATCCCCTTGCCGGCCTTTGACGGTGTGCTGCTGAAAGCAGCCCATAAGGTCAAGAGCTTGGGGGTTCTTCTGGAGCCTTCATTATCAATGGAGGCACAGATAGCGGCCGCTGCCAAGTCCGCGTTCTTTCATCTCCGACGGGCGAAGCAGTTGGCCCCCTTCCTGGAGCGCCGTGACCTAGCAATGGTGATCCATGCTACGGTCACCTCGAGACTGGATTACTGCAACGCCCTCTACATGGGGCTGCCCTTGTGCCGAACTCGGCGGCTGCAGCTGGTGCAGAACGCGGCGGCTAGGCTGTTGTTGGGGCTCCCAAGGTGGGAGCACATACAGCCGGGGCTACGCGGACTGCACTGGCTGCCAGTGGTATACTGAGTTCGTTACAAAGTGCTGGTTATCACCTTTAAAGCCCTATATGGTCGAGGACCTGCCTACCTGAGGGACCATCTCTCCCCATATGAGCCCCAGAGAGCGCTGAGGTCAGCTGGAAAAAAACAGCTGAATATCCCTGGGCCAAGGGAGGCCAGATTGAAGGCCATCCGGGATCGGGCCTTCTCTATTGCAGCTCCACTGCTGTGGAATCAACTCCCAGAGGAGGTACGGGCCCTACGATGCTTAGATCAATTCCGTAGGGCCTGTAAGACCCACCTCTTCAAAATAGCCTTCAACTAACGACAAGCTAGGAAGTGCCGTTGAAAATGCTTTTAGTTACTGAATTCTATTGAAGATCTAATGTTTATAGCACCATATTGTTAATGTTAATTTTAATATAATCTGTAATTTGTTTTAACCATGATTTTATAAGTATAACTCGATGTATAATGTATTTTATGCTGTGAGCCGCCCTGAGCCTGCCTTGGCGGGGAGGGCGGGATAGAAATATAAAGTTATTATTATTATTATTATTTATTATTATATGTTATTTTATTTCTTCTGTTCACTTCTGATATGCCTGTAAATAGTTGTGAGTTTTAAATAAATCTTTTAACTGCTGAAGGAGTGAAGTCCCTCTGTTCCACAT
This sequence comes from Heteronotia binoei, assembly GCF_032191835.1. Taxonomy (NCBI): domain Eukaryota; kingdom Metazoa; phylum Chordata; class Lepidosauria; order Squamata; family Gekkonidae; genus Heteronotia; species Heteronotia binoei. The sequence continues at coordinate 232,495,145 of NC_083223.1, forward strand.
AATTCCCCCAACCACTTGGAAACACTAGGATGGAGAAAAGAAGTAAAATGAACAATTTCCAGCTCTCTGGGGAACCTCAAAGATCCCTGGGAATCCCTGAGGTGGCTTCCTAGTGACACCGGAAGGAGATGAGGAGGCTTTCCCACCTAACCAGATCCCAATACAATGGTGGTAGCAGTATTCTGAGGCAGTGGAGCGGAATGGCTCCTTAAGGTCAGAATTCAAGGAGGGGTAGGCAGAGCTGGGGCCCGTCAGCTGATGCAGGCCCAGTCCGCAACAGCATTTTAGCTCCATAACAGACACAAACAACATACATACCCCTTCGTAAAAGCCAGAGACATGGGTGATCTGCAGCCAAAGACTGGACATGCTTGGGCATCTGGGCTGTAACCTTCCTCAAGCAAGAATTCCAAGCAATCTTCATGTCCACCATATATAGCTGAGTAGATGGGGCTCAGTTTGCCTTCAGCAGTGCCACAAAGCCGATCCGTAACTGGTATGAGGAAGCGCAGAATACTGCAGATATGCAGAACAATTAGTAACTTATGTACATACACGATCTTTCCTATAGCACTTTATAGATTAAACATAGCTCATAGCAGTCACTCAAAATTTCACTGCCTCTTAATCGTATATTACAATAAATTAACTAGCAGTCATGGTTTTCAAGTATTTTGATCCTTCAGGTGCATTCTCTGTTCTCTATTTTATCCTTTTATGTTTTAGCTACACTATTCGCATTTTAGCAAGATTTATATTTACTAGATGTTTGAATAGAAGAATTTTCTATTGCTTCATAAACTGTGTTGACCTGCTGCATCCTCCCATTTGAACAAAATTAAAGGAAGCACAACTCAGCAGTAGACTATATGATTTGCATGCAAAAGGTTCCAGGTTCAGTTTCTGCCATCTGCACTGGAAATACCCAAGACAGATCCCACCAATCAAATTCAAACTAAATGGTAGCTTCATATGTCCATATTTTAAAGAAAAATAAAACAAAACTTACAGACTAGCTCCAGGCAGAAGGCTGTGTGAAAAGCTGATTGTGCAAGAGATGGAATTTCAAATTTATTTGAACTAAAGGACCATCCTAAATCATCCCAAGAACAAGGAGGATCTTCTAAAAGCAATCTCTTAACACAACATGAAGATCTGTTGGAGGGGTGTTATAATAATGGCACCAAAAAGTGCTCTTTAGTTTGCCCAACAAGGAAAACGGAAAAGTGGACTGCACTGACATAGCATCCAACATTCAGAAATGAATACATAAAAAGCCCTACGCCAAAAAGGCAACTCATTTTGAGGTTCAGTCACCTATGTGTGAGTGATAACCTCTATCCAAAAGAATCTGTCTGAAAAAACCTGCTGTGAAACCAGAGCTGCCTCTTGTTGGAAAAGGGAGGGATATTACTTGTTTATAAGAAGAAACCCTTTTGCTGATAAACTGGATAGACAAGAGTGCTCTGGACAGGCATGGGTGTGTTTGAAGTATGGAACCATCTCTCTATAATGTTTCTGTGATCCTAATGGTTCAAGATTGCCAGGAGAGAAGATGTTTTCACATCACTTCAGAGTACAATATACTAAACACATTCTGGTGGTTTCTTAAAAAGTGTTACACTTGTTGAAGTTGATACACTTGGCTGTTTGTTTGCACCTCTGGCTGACTATATGGACTGAGAATGGGATGTTCAGCCAGCCATCATCCAGCCCAAGCACACATTCCTTCCTTTATATGCAACAGTGATGTCAAACACAAGAAACAGACGACGAGCCCATCTTTAAGGCTAAGAATACTGTCCTGGACAGATAAGCTTGCTTCTAGGGTTTCCAGGGCTTAACAAAGCAAAGGGGTTAGGAGCTGTTAAGTCTTCTAAGTGCACCTCCATATTTTTCCATTTTAACACCCAAGTCAAGTGGAGCTGAGAGTTTGGTATTAATTTCAAATGAGACTTGACAGATTTGGGTCAAAATTGCAGCTGCAGGCCCTGATCAACTGCAGAGGAGATGCAAAGGTTTTAGCTGTCCAGCCCCTCCAAGAACTTTATGCTCACTGGTTGAAAAGCCATGACCCTCCTTTCCTCAGTCTCTTTCACTTCAATATTACCCACTCATGCCAGTTCACAAATAGCTATCAGCAGTGTCTTAAAGCCTACCTGCGGTGCCCCATTTGTGCTGCAGCATGGATAGGTAACTGCCATTCATCTTCATTACAATAGGAGTTCGGATCTGCTCCCTTTGATAGCAACAATTCCACACATGTGCCATGGCCCTCTTGTGCAGCTATAAATAATGGTGTGGCCCGATCTTTGGCTCGACAGTCAACATTTGCTCCTAATAAGAGAATTTTAAAAATTATAAAGAAGACAGCTTCCACTGATTAGCAATACACATCACTTTAATAAGTTATTGAATTGTGGTTTAGACAGAAGTCATTTGAAGTTTACAATGATGACCAGGGCTTTTTTTGTAGAAAACGCATAGCAGGAACTCATTTGCATATTAGGCCAAACGCTGCTGATGTAACTGGAAGTGCTGTCACCCGTTCAGTAGCTTACTTGCTGCATATTGATACAGAACAGTACAGTGCCATCAGCTGCATTTCATGGATGTGTGTTCTCACACTAACCAACGAGAAACCTTTTTTCACTCCCACCTCACCCCGCGAGCACAGCCACAGAGATCCATGTGTAGCAGAGCAGGCAGCAGCAGGCCCATCTTCTCCTGGGAGGGAGCGCTCATGGGCAGCTCCATGTCTCTCACTATCTTTGCAAGCCTGTTGGAGGCTGGAGGCAGCAAATACAGAGTGCGCAGTCTGGGAGGCTTGGCTGCCTGGTGCCTTCCCTCTGCCAGAGACCTTTTTTTGAGCCAAAAACAGTAAGAAATATTCCCATGACAGTAAGAAATATTCCCCATATAATGCTTACATTTGATGACAGGATGACCCCATTGTGATGCTGGAAGTTCTGTAAACAGAGTTCCCTACAGATTATGTGCACAAGGCCTCAATTCTGGTAGACAGAAGCACAGAGGGATTTAAGCTTCCCATTCCCAACACTGTCCACGATTTAATATTTGCTGTATTGAGGGATACATACAAGCACTCATCTGTGGAACTCCCAGCATCTTATCTACTTCTGCCCTAAGAATCAGAAGTATGTTGCCTCAAAACATTGAAATTACATTTAGGAAAAGGGTGAATTGTGAATGAGACATAGTGTATCCATGTCTGTGAAGGTCAAGTAAAGAACTGAGGGGAACATTTGACCTAGTAATGAGACAGCGCTATCTTCTACGTATCCAAAATTCTGCATTCCTTGCCTCGTAGGACAAACTAACCTAGACTAACCTTTAACAAAGTGTCAAGGTGCTCACCCCAAGCCCAGGCTGAGAACTCCTTGGTTAGGAAGGCAAAGGCAAACAAAGTTACAAAATACCAGAGAGAGACTAATTCTCACTCTAGCCTAAGTTAATTGCCACCAGTCCTTTCTGACTACTCTCAATAGCACAGGAGTGAAAGGACATGTCTCCTGGCCTCTCAGGGAATTAACAAGAAAAGTCAGCCCTGCAGGTAGGACTGCAGTCTGAGTTTCCCAAACTAAAACATCCAGGAGGTGGTTAAGGGTCCAAGGTCCAGACTAGGCTTTGAGGCTAATGAAGGCAAAAGTCCACAACAAAATAAAAATATAATTATTTTTATGAAGGTAAAAAAATATTTAGAAAGAGACAAGACTATGAAGGAATAAAATAACAAACTATATGCTTATTCAGCTCAGCAAAGTTCCAAGTTACCAGATGTAAATCCAAAAACTGTCAGGTTCAGCAACAAAAAGACTCTGGACTTCAGAGACAAGGAAGGGCCATGGCCCACAGGAGCAGCAGTTCAAGATGGGTGCCAGTCTAGGGCTTTTTTTTTTTTTGTAGCAGGAACTCCTTTGCATATTAGGTCACACCCCAATGTAGCCAATCCTCCTGGAGTTTACAATAAAGGCCCTGTACTATGAACCCTGTAAGCTCTTGGAGGACTGGCTACATCAGGGGGGTGTGGCCTAATATGCAAAGGCGTTCCTACTACAAAAAAGCCCTTGGTGCCACACAAAGCTGAGCAGCCACTGACATCCTTCGTGCCAAATAGTCACTGAGCCCCCAAAGGGCAAAAGCTCATTAGATTTAAAGAGTAGGCTTCTGATGGACCCCAGGCCTAGTTGGGCAAATCAGAAACTTAAGAGATGATGTAACTCTGAGTTGCTAGACACTTGATTTACAAAGGGAAAGAAAAAAACCTACTGCAGATCAGTTCACACATTTTCCTCACAGGTGAAAATCATGGCTCAAGGACTTTGGTGCACACTAACTGAAAGGACCAAGGTGAGAGTGGTAGTCCCTTCTCTTCCAGATGTAAGCAATCTGAACTAATAAGGTCATACTGACTGTTGTCTTCAACTGCCTCTGGGAAAGAATTTACAGGCTGCAGCCTGAACTATAGTAGTCAGCAGTTAGTGTTGAGCTTCTACCATGCCATAGATAAGGTAGTAGCATTCCTTAAAGCAGGGGTGTCAAACTCATGAGGACCAGATCTGACATAAATGAGACCTTGTCAAGCAGGGCCATGTGGGTACCTATTTAAGATTAGGTAGCAGAGATATAAACTTTATAAACATGCTTTAAACATTAGCACTCATTGGTCTTAAAGGTGCTTTCTTTGTATTTTTCCCACAGGACTCAGGAAACTGGACAAAAGAAGTTCTGTTCTTTCCCTCCGCAGGGGACCTGGAGGGAGGGAGCCTCAGCCAACAGAAGAAAGAGAGGCTTGGCTCAGTAGTTCTGCTGTGTGATTGAGAGAGCCTGGCAAAGCAAGCTATTCCTCCCCCCTTCCTCCCCCAGGGAGGAGACTCAGCCAGTGGAGAAAGTAAAGTTTTTTTCTGTCGCTCTTGTGCAATTGAGCGAGCCTAGCAAAGCAAGCTGTTATGCAGAAGAAGCAAGAGAGAGGGAGAAGGAAGCAGGTGAAAACCAGTTGCTTGGGGGCCTGATAGGAGCCCTCCAGAGGTCTGATTTGGTCCCCAGGCTGCATGTTTGACATCCCTGCCTTAAAGTATGTTAATAAGGAAATATTGCTTTTCTATTGGTTTAGAATTTTCTATTGGTTTAGCATCTGGATCAAGGCGGCTCGGCGGTGCTGATGTTGTTGGACCTATCGGCAGCATTTGATACGGTCGACCATCGGCTTCTGGCGTGTCGCCTTGCCGACGCTGGGATTCAGGGGCTGGCCTTGCAATGGCTTTCCTCTTTCCTTGACGGTCGGGGACAAAGGGTGGCGATTGGGGAGGAACTGTCCCAGAGACACACGCTTGACTGCGGGGTGCCTCAAGGGGCGGTACTTTCCCCGATGTTATTCAACATCTATATGCGCCCCCTTGCCCAGATTGCCCGAAGGTATGGGCTGGGTTGTCATCAATATGCTGATGACACCCAGCTCTATCTGCTTATGGACGGCCGGCCCGCCTGCGTCCCAGAAAATCTGGACCGGGCGTTACAGGCAGTGGCTAGGTGGCTTAGGCTGAGCGGGCTGAAGCTGAATCCAGCGAAGACAGAGGTCCTTTGCTTGGGTCGCTGCGGCCCGGGAAGGGAAATCCCCCTGCCAGTTTTTGACGGCGCGCCGCTGACAGCGTCGGGCAGGGTCAAGAGCCTGGGGGTGCTATTGGAGCCTTCTCTGACGATGGAGGCTCAGATAGCAGCCACTGCCAAGTCCGCTTTTTTTCACCTTAGGCGGGCGAGGCAGTTGGCCCCCTTCCTGGAGCGTGACGACCTAGCAACAGTGACCCATGCTACGGCCACCTCGAGGTTGGACTACTGTAATGCCCTCTACATGGGGCTACCCTTGTGCCGGACCCGGAAACTGCAGTTAGTGCAGAACGCTGCTGCCCGGCTGCTACTAGGGCTCCCAAGATGGGAGCACATTCGGCCGGGGCTCCGGGATCTGCACTGGCTGCCAGTAATACTCCGAGTCCAGTACAAGGTGTTGGTCATTACCTTTAAAGCCCTATATGGCCTAGGACCTGCCTACCTTAGGGACCGTCTCTCCCCACACGTTCCCCAGAGAGTACTACGCTCTGGTTCACAAAATCTGCTGGTAGTCCCCGGGCCAAAGGAGGCCCGTCTAAAATCCACCAGGGATCGGGCCTTCTCAACAGCGGCACCTTATTGGTGGAACCAGCTGCCGGAGGAGGTGCGGGCCCTGCGGGACCTAGGGCAGTTCCGCAGGGCCTGTAAGACAGCCCTCTTCCGGCAGGCCTATAACACCTAACTGATAATGAGAACATCTCTGGATGGAACAAAAATGCTCTTATAGACCGCTGGTTTTATTTTATTTTATCTTGTCTTATTAATTATGGTTTTAATTGTACTTGTAAACGTTTTAAATTGAATTATATGAATCATTATGTTGTAAGCCGCCCTGAGACACTTCGGTGAGAAGGGCGGGATATAAGTCCATTAAATAAATAAATAAATAGTGCTGTGTTGAGTAGACATGCATTGATTGGTTATATATTACTGCCTTCTTGTGATGTAAGTCCTGCTGTAGAACCAATGATGAACAATGTAACAGTGTCAGCATTTTGGATTATCTTAGGAACAGATCCTTTCCTTGATCATGGTCAATCAACAGAGAAAAGAGTTTTTACTCCAGCTGTTAGTTATTTGGACCCCTTCTTTGAATCTAGCTAGGATTCGTAATTTCCCCATCAGCCATAAGTAGATCAAATCTATACTCATCTGATTTTTTTGAAAACAAAACCATATGCTTCCAATATGCCTTTCAGTAATTATCTTCAAATGTTAATTACAGCATTGCAGAAAGTACTCCCTTTCTTCTGTTTAGCATCTACCATCAATCCATGTAATGATTTTTAACTGAACAAAGAGAGATGGGATGGTTAGTTATCAAGCAAACATCCATTTTTTTCAAGTTAGAAGTGCCAAAGGTAGACTCTCTTTCTGTTGTAAAAAGTTAGCAGAACTTTGCTGTTGGCCCATTTTTACTTGCCAGTCTGGGGAGTCTCTCAATCACAGCCTCAGTCATAGCTACATCAAACAGCAAACAGAGTTGATCACAGATCTACCAAGAGCAGAGATAAAAATATCTGGAAACTCTGAAGCCATGGAGAAAAAAAGTGTGGTTTTTTTAAATGAACAGAAATTCTGAGGAAAAAACAGGTTGCTTACCTGTAACGTGATCTCTGAGTGGTCATCTGTGCAGTCACACATTGGGTACTGTGCCTGCACTGTAGCCCTCACTTGGAATGTTCTAGAGCTTAGACTTTTGGTGGGCTTTCCCTCAACTCTGAAGCAGGCACTGCACATGCCTGGAGCTGAGGGAAATTCAGCCCCCCCCCCTCAGTTCCTTCCTTACCACCTGCCTGGTGGTACCCAATGTGTAGCCTGCACAGAGACCATGAAGATCCTAAACCTATTTTGTTGCATGAATGTAACAAAATGACTAAAGTATAACTTAGCTACAATATAAGATTATATTAACTAGCATACAGGGAAGTATAAAATTCATCTTCCAGAAGCAATACTGCAAATTTAATCAAGTATTAAACTGAGAAAAAGCAGCCAACTGCTACACCCTATGCAACCTCAGAACATTTCACTAATTCAAAAGAATACACACACACACACACACACACACATATTCTTTTGAATATACACACACACAGGGCCTTTTTTGTAGAAAAAACCCAGCAGGAACTCATTTTCATATTAGGCCATACCCCCTGACATCACCATTGTTTGGCATAGAGCTTTTTTGTAGAAAAAGCCCAGTATAAGCTCATTTACATATTAGGCCACACCCCCTGGTGCCGAGCCAGCCAAAACTGTCCCTGTGCATTCCTGTTCAAAAAAAGCCGTGTGTGTGTGTATAGCGCTTAATTTTTTTCCGGTGGGTCCTGAAATGTCCCAATTTTTCCAATAGCAAAAGCTGAGTAAAGCTTAAGGAAGCATTTTAATCATTAGAAATTATAGGCGTTTTCACCGATTCTTTAAAACTTCCCAATTTTTCCATTAGAAAAACTGAGATGCAGTCCCTGGGAAGAAAGCAGGGTTTTGCTCTTCTAATCTTTTTTCTTCTTCCCCTTGGTCTTCACATCTCTAGACAAGTGGATGGGCAAGAATGCCATTCTTTAGCGAGGATCTCAGAATGTTCCAGGAGTTGACCGTCCACAGGCACAGAAGCCGTATGTGGGGAAAAGACCCCATAAAATTGAAATATTAGAAACTTAGAAAAACTTCATCTGTGAATCATTTTAGATACACTCATGACCATGACCCTTTTAAGACATTTTTTTTAAATTAAACTGTCCCAAATTGTTTTAATCTGTACTTTAAGAGAGAGCCATCATTTCCCTCTAGTCTTTTTATAAATATGATTTATTACACTTTATTTTATTAAACTTTATTACACTTTTTTTTACTTAACACAGAGACTGTGGCACATGCAACTTATTTTGCAGAAGGATGTCAACAACAACAAAAAAAGGAACCTCCTGGAGAGGGGCATGAATTTAGCAACTTGCTGTGCTTTTTTCATACTGAGGTGGAAATGCACAGCTTTAGAACTGTGGGTGTGATGTGTGGTCCAAGGTTAATCTTTCCTCTTGAAGTAGCCAGTAAGTTTCAGGACAATATGCTTACTCATACTGATCTGTGTATTTTGCTAAAGGGGAGGATACCAAAATCAGCATGATCATGAGTAGGATTTTTATTTCCAAGGTATTTTCAGTTTACATGTAGATAACAGTTTGAGGGCAGCTACATAAATGTTAATGGATACAATCCTGTGCTCCTGCTTCCTCCCCCTTCCACACACACACACACACACACACACACTTCCAAAGGCAGCTGTAAGTTCCAGGGAAGTGCAGTCTGGATGAGATGGCACTGCAGTGTTTTTATGACATTTGTTTATTTACAAATATAAAGCTACAGCATGGACCAGAGGCAGAGAGTCCACTGTGGGACAGTAGGTCAACTACATCACATTAAATCGTCTGTGAGTCTCTCCTCACCTGCTGCCTGTCTTTCTTCTCAGTTTAATAGATGACAAAATCTCCAAGCTTTGATGGCTACCACTCAAATTGATTCTAATCTGAAGTAGGCTATTTATGCCCCCCAAAACCTCTTTTGTATCTCCTTTTAAATGTCTAAGGAATTTAATTGCTTGCAAAGGCAGAAAAGAAGTTACTTGGTAATAACATGGGTGGAAACCCAAATAGGGCCATTGGTTCCACGCTAGGCAAGAATTCTCCATGTACTGTAACATCATAGCAGTAAGCAGACTGAGATGATAAAAGTGATCAAAGGCTAAGAAAAGCTAGGTACTGAATGTATAATTTCATGGGAAATGGCCAATTGGTTCAATGATCAAGTTCCCTATACCAGCCTAGTCTGTTACCTTGCCTTCAGCAGCAGCTGATATGGTCTGCATTCAAGGAAAATGCTCTGCCTGCCAACATCCACCCCCATCTTCCACCCCTTAACCAATAGTTACCATGAGATATAAGTATTCTTAAGCATTCCAGATTCCCATATTGTGCAGCAATGAATAAAGGTGTGATCCCAAAGTCATCTTCTGATTCTGTGTCAGCTCCTTTCTCAAGGAGTAATTTTAGTATTGCAGGATAATTCTAAAGAGGAAAAAAAAAGGAGATTATTGTCAGAGCAACAGAATTGGCATCCACTTACATATTTATCACTGAAACCTCCACAATAATTTTAATTCAATACAGCATTCAGAGAAAGCTATTATTTGTGGCTTCCATCAGCCCTTCTCAGGTTTCCAAACGTCTGTTCCAATTCGCAAAAATAAGTAAAAGTAAACTGTATGAAAACTTAGTCTTGAGAGTAAGGCTTAATTATCTTAGCTAGGAAGCGTCAGCTGGCTACCAAATAGCAACTAGCTAAGTTTTAAGATCAGAGGACTTGGTATGGAAAGGTTTCTTCTGTAAGTGAAAGTGCTACAGGGATGAGACAAATCAAAACCAGTTAGAAGATGACAGAAGGCTACTCTTTGATGGCTAGGCCAGGAGTGTCAAACTCATTTGTTATGAGGGTCAGGTCTGATATAAATGAGACCTTGCTGGGCCAGGCCATGTGTGTCATAAAATGGAATGTAATAAAGTGTAATGCCAGGTAGTGGAAATATGAACTTTATAAAGGACACAGATAAACGCAATTAAAGATTTTTTTTAAAAAACATAAAAATAAAATAGGCTTAAAAGATTGGCACTCTTACAATATTTTGTTTATTTAACAGTTTTTGATAACTGATACCTCTAATCTGAATTATTGCATCAAAATCTGGAGACAATGTCTGTGCTGTAGCAATCTTGAGTATGCTGTTTAGGTGTGTGTCTGTAAGTTGCAAACCTACTTTTGATTTATTGACATTCATTACAGAAATCTCATGGTCAAAGCTTTGAGCCTAAGACCCAGAGGAAAACATGAAACGGCTCAGCATTGGGAGCTTTTGTACGTAAATTGCTTCATGCATTGGGCAGCCAATAGAGAAAATAGAGCCTTGAGCAAGCCTGGCAAAGCAAGCAGTAATACAGAAGGTAGCAAGAGAGAGAGAAGGAAGCAGATCACAGTGAGCTGTTTAAGGGCCTGATAGGAGTCCTCCAAGGACTTGATCTGGCCCTCGGGCCATATGGGCTAGAGAGATCTGCTTACCCTTGTAAACAAGTTATTACAATGGTGGCACAGAAGCCATATGCCACAGCTCCTTCCTATATCACCAGGCTATCATAGGAAGACCCAAGCAATATGGGAGAACCTATGCTGTGGCTCTGCTCTGTGGATAATTCCAGCAAAAACTTGCATAAAACCGTCATGTGGAGAAGCCACTGCATGGCCTTTGTACCACGTTACTTTTATGCCATCACAACAATGAAATAACTTCTCTTAAGAAACCACAAGACACTCAGGCTACCTAAGTTTAACTTGCCATACTTTAAGGCATCAGAAATTATTTCTATGCGTAACAGCAACTCACATGCTAAATAACCTGCATCTCTCATCCCACGACTTTCGTCTATTCTGGTCCTATGATTCTTAGCAGACCCTTTCTTAATTGTCAAAGGGGATGCCCCCTTTCCTTTTTCACCAGCAGGAAAACATGCTGAATCCACCCCAGGGTCTGATTCTCATTCAACAGAAAATGGAGGACACCCAATGGAACCCAACATTCCCCATCCTTGTTCTGATTATCTGATTTAAGGATTCAAAGAGAAGACATAAAATCCTCACTCAAGAGCGTAGGAGGAGGACTGCATGCTGAAGCATGCTGCCCCCCGCCAAAATAAAGAGTATCCTGGCACATGGAAAACCAGCAGAAAGGCAAGAACACCATTCCTAAAGTATTAGTTTGCAAGTTTTCTACATGGGAAAGAATTCTAATAATTCTCACCGATTCTAGAAAGACTCCACCTATATACTGTACATTCTCTAAGTTTGAATCAGCTCTGAGCTGGGATATTTTCTAAATGCAGTATGAACTCTCATATAATCAAGCAGATCAGGGATAAATACTGACTTGTTTTGGTTTACTGCTTGATAATTTGATTTGGATTCAGCTGTACTTTTTGATCCCATTTACTCCATTTGCCACTTTGGAGACTGTCAGAAAAAGTTACAGTTACACGAGCATGTATAGCATTTCCACGTAAAATAAGCCTTTTAAAATACATTTAATTGTTCTCACCACCTTTGAGATAAAAGAGATTGAATGGGTAAAAATCTTAACACTACAGAACTGAATACAGTAGGAGACTCCACTGATACAAAAAAATCTTGTTTAAAACATGTTCCATTAATTTAAAGGAGACTTACTTCTCACATATGCATTTTTCTTGGTGTAAACGTTTACTGCAAGTTTTGTTCAAAACAGGACATTCCAATGGAAACCTTGCATTGTTTCCATTATTTAAATGGAAAGCCACAGAGCTAACAATATTTTTAAAATACAGCTGTGATCATTGAGCACAATGAGCTTATTTAAAAGGTTAAGAAATTAAAATAAGTATTTACTGCTTTATAACAGAAGCTCGTCTTCCACTAGTTAATCCTAACCAAGATTTCAGAAGACTGTGACTTACAAGAAGTACTGCAGTAGTAGGACATACAGTACCCTACGGAAGAACAAGGGAATTGGCACGCTGTTATCAAATGATGGACAGAGAGTCCAACACAAATTCAAAGTAAAGGTTTGAGGCTGGTTTGCTAGTCACAGAGTGGATGAACTATAGTTTGCTTTGACATCTGAATCCATCTGTAGTTAGCTGAGTAGCATTATCCCTTGTTTCTGCCAGAATAGCACTGGATTTGTAGACTAACCAGAGTTTGTTACTTAAGCCATGGTTTATTAGAGCATCTGGATGCAGCCTAAAACTCTAAAAGGCAAACATGCCAGCTAATGAATCGGAAGCTTGTCAGGCAATTGCTCCGGAAGATCCTGTGCAGGAGCACAAAAATGAACAAATTATTTTCAAGTAAATTAACGGCTGATATACTGTTACATCTGATATGCTGCCCACATTTTAAGAAACTATTTTTAATATTTAAAATTCTCACTGTTCAAACTGCACTGCAGCTTCCGCCATATTCAGAATGATCATTTGCATTTAGATGGACTTCTCTGCACTAGCCTGTCATAAATCAGAAAAAGGAATAGCAAGCAGAGACTATACAAAGTTGCCATTTTTTAAAAAAAGGAGAGAACAAAAGATTATTTATATGGATGAAACTAGATTTATAAATTACCTGAAAACAAGCCTGGTGCAAAGAGTTCCATTCAGACCAACAGTGCGGCCCATTAACATTTGCTTCATGTTGAAGTAGAAGCCTTATCACATCAATGTGTCCATTTTCAACAGCTTGAAACAGAGGTGAAAGCCATTATTGTCATCAAGTGTGTCACATGTAAGCTTAATCACCAACATTTTCAATTTACAGTTTTCTACCCACCACAGAAGTCAGAATGAATTCTCTAATTTATACTATAGTAAATCCAATCAAAATTCTAAATTCATAAAATTATTTGAGTTGGAAGAGGCCATGCAAGCCATCTAGTCCAACCCCTTGCTCAATGCAGTATCAGCACAGAGCATCCCTAATAGATGTTCGTCCAGCCACTGCTTGAGGACTGCCAGAGAGGGGAGCTCACCATCTCCTTGGGCAGCCAATTCCACTGCTGAACTACTCTGAAAAAACTATGTCTTGTGATTCGGAAATTATGCCTCGGTTGATACACCCTGACACCGCATTAGCCTTTCTTTGCCACTGCATCATACTGACTGCTGTTTAGTTACAACCCACACATGCCCCAAGATCTTGCTCACACACACTACTACTCAGAAGTATGCCTCCAATCCAGTATGCATGCTTCTCAGTTTTGTTAGCCAGATGCAGAACTCTGCACTTATCCTTGTTGAATTGCATCTTATTCACATCCACACACTTTCCAGTGAGTGCAGATCTTGTTGGATTCTATGTGTCTTCTGGTGTGTTCACTACTCCTCCCAATCTGGTGTCATCAACAAATTTAATGAATAGTCCCTCCACGCCTTCATTCAGAACATTTATAAAAATACTGAAAAGTACCGGGCTCACAAACAAGCCCTGTGGGACTCCACTGGACACCATTGACAACTACTCTTTGGGTGCAGTTCTCCAACTAGTTCCCTATCCACCTAATTATCCTAGAGTTCACTTTGCAGTCCTCCATTTTACCCTTCAGAACATCATGAGGAACCTTGTCAAAAGCTTTCCTGACATTACCTTCTACCGTCTGTGGCCAAAGGGTTGGATAAAAATACGGGACAGATTAAAACTAGGCTCAACAATTTGCTGTTCAAACTGATTGATCCATTGCTAATTTTCCTATATTTTTTGTGGTGTCAGCAATTAAAATTATCTGTATTCCTGAAAGGTAGCTATATTTTATCTTAAGGTAGTTATACTTTCTAAGAATAACCTTCTTAGATTAGCACTGTCTGCCTAGCTTTTCCAGGTATGCCCTCCTTTAAGGTTTTTGAGGGATATTGTCTTTCTAAAAAGAGTTCTGAATTGTGCTTTTTGTGGCAAAAGAGTAACAGTGTATCTCCCATGATATCTGATTGGCCCTTTTAAAATCAGCTTTTTGGACACGTTAGAAACCTCTTGACTTTCAAGCTTCTGCCCTGCTCATCCCTGTTTAGAAGGCAAGATCTGTAAAATCAATAAAACAATTTCACTTGCTTTAGCAACTGAAGACTCTGTACAATTTGGTTAAAGGAAGGGGTGCAGTTATATCTCCATACCAAAAAATACAGCATTTCCTGTTGGTTTAACACCTTTTGAATTCTTTGCCACTGTATTGCTTCAATGGATTGTTTATACTGGATGTATTACAATGGCAATTGTTTTATGATAGGGCATACAACTAATGCAGTGTAGTTGATGATGAATTATGTAAAGCAGGAGGAGATTCAATTTACACCCCGCCCTTCACTCGGCGTCTCAGAACAGCTTACAGTCTCCTTTTCCTTCCTGTCCTCGCAACAGACACCCTGTAAGGTAGGTGGGACCGAGAGGGCTCTTGAGAACTGCTCTTGAGAGAACAACTCTGCCAGAATTGTGGCTTGCCCAAGGTCACCCAGCAGCTGCATGTGGAGGAGTGCGGAATCAAACCCAGTTCTCCCAGATTAGAGTCCATGCACTTAACCACTATACCAAACTGGACCATCTAAATTTGAAAAATTTATCTAACATACTTGATAATTATTAACCTTCAGAGTAAGTGAAACTCACCTAGAAACAACGGTGTGGTTGCATCGTTAGCAACTTCATTTGGATTAGCTCCAGATTTCATAAGAATAGTAACACATTCCAAGCTTCCCTGACTTGCAGCAAGGTGCAATGGGCAAGTGCCTTCAAATGTCTTTGCTCTGATGTAGTCATCTGAGGGTGCTGGGGATAATAAAATGAAGATTACCCTTGCTAAATATTCAAGATTTTAACCTACTGGTTTTGAAAGGGAAGCAGTGAGAGAAAGGCATTTGCACAGAATGTAGTTCAGGTTGGGTTGGTTTTAAATTGCACACAAAAAAACTGTACATCATTTTTTGGCTGGAGGGCAGCTCACGGATTGCTTTGCATTTTCTCTAGCAACTGCAGGATGAAGCCATCACCAAATATGAGTTCTCTAGATCTCCATCAGGCAAGCTGGACATTTGAAACAAAAGAAAAGGGGAGGAAGGGAGCGAGAAAAGATGTTTCAGTGCTTAATGCACTTAAGACAGGAAATGGAGATCCAAAGACACTGAAGACTTAGGGCTGAGTCCAGTAATCCATCGGTGGAAAGTGCTTCCCATGAGGGACCTTTGCTGCCCTGTCCTCCACCTAGCACTCCTTTCTGACTATGGTAAAGTTTATTCCTGGAGTCCCACAAAGACAACAAACAACCAGAACAGTAGGCTCCAGCTGGGAGGGAAAAGAGGATTTTTTATTTATTTATTTATTTATTTGGGATTTATATCCCGCCCTTCCCACGGATGGCTTCCCACGCCCTTCCATCCCCAAATGAAGTTTGGAAGAGTGAAAGGCAAACAGTTCTATGGTATGGCACCCACTTCATCCCCCCTGCCTCCGTCCATTATCCTATGGCCACAGTTCCTTTACTATGGGGTACTGCATCAATCAGTGCAGAGAACCTCATAGTCCCATGGCCCGTAGCATCCAAAGCTCTTAAGCAAGGGCCCCAGTGACCCTTTTAAACATTAATCAAAGTTGAGCAGACCATCAAAGAGAACTGTTTGAGTCCACTTACACCTTTAAAACTAACAAAGAAGTATACAAAAGCTTATACTTTGAATAAAATTTTGTTGGTCTTGAAAGTGCCACTGGATTCAAACTTTGTTCTGCTGCTTCAGACCAACATGGCTATACACCTGAGACCACCAAAGAGTTTCACATATATTATCTTGATGTAATCCTTGTGACACAGAAGACTGCTGTTATCATCAGCCTAGTTAAGATAAGATGTTGGGAGAAAGAGTCTTGATTCACACTACCTAGTAAGATCATGGTAAAGTTTGACTTGGGAATTTCCTGATTTGTAGCTCACCCTCTTAGGTGTTATGCTACACCAACTGGTATTCCATACATATTCTGCAAATGCAGCAGTTCATGGACATTCTCCTTCCTAAGGGAATCTAAATGACCATATACCATCTGTGCATAAGCTCAACTTACTAGTAAAGCATTAACTGGCAAGGCAAGCAGTTCCAAATT
The DNA here is from genome assembly GCF_032191835.1 of Heteronotia binoei. NCBI lineage: Eukaryota > Metazoa > Chordata > Lepidosauria > Squamata > Gekkonidae > Heteronotia > Heteronotia binoei. The sequence goes on from NC_083223.1 coordinate 232,511,480, forward strand.
TTTTAAAAGGGATTTTTAAAAAGGAAACCCAAGAACTAGAGTGCTAAGAGGCCCTCATGAGTATAAAAACTGGCCTCCTCTGCCTTACAATAATATTTTCAGACAAGACACAATTTTTCCTTACCAGCATGAAGTAAGAACTTCAGACAGTCAGTCCTGTTATAAAAGGCTGCTTCATGAATTGCCATCCAACCCCTGTTATCTGGAACATCAACGCTGAATCCTTGTTTGATTAGCTTCTTCAAATGTTTGACATTCCCTTCTCTAGCTGCAAGCCCAACAGCTGAACATCTGTCAGAATAGGCTTCTGTGAAATCCATTCCAAGAGACCTAGGGAGGGAAACAGCAAGGACATACGCACTCATGTAAGTTGCAGTAGATCAGGAAGATAGCAATGGTACCGTAAAACATAAATTTGCTCATTTGATAGGAGACTCCTAAAGATTAATTTGAAGCATGTCCTCTTATGGATGTATAATAACAAGGATAAATACAAGGATGTATTTGCATTTTATGGACACCTGCGACATCTTCAAATTGATTTGATGCCTGAAAAACTAGATAATACTCCAGACTGGCAGTGATGACATGTGGCAGCCAAGAGAAAGAGATGGCTTTCAGCTGGATTTGGGACCAGGCACAATGGAAGGCATTTAAAGGAGGGGGAGATATTATATCTCAAATGGTTGTTGTCAGCCACAACTCCACCTGCTTTTTCTCTCATGCTTCATTTACCCTATGCTCTTACACTTAAATCATTGTAATCACAAACTAAAATCATGACCCTTTATTAGACAAGCTGAGTTAAAGTCCAACTGCTATCAAGGTTAAACCCAATAGGTCACATTGCATGATGAGTGTAGTCCTGAATTTTAAAAAAGCCAGCAAGTCAGAGGAGCGAAGATCCATGAGGCAGCATCCTAAACATCAGTGTTTCCATTGTTAGCAGAGTTGCTGCCACTTACTCTGCTCCTCCTCCCAAGTTCTAGGAAGCTGCCTCCTGGAACCACTTGAGGAAGAGAGCTTTTCTACTAAAGGAAGAACTTTTAACTGCCTGTTCATCCCCTGCCTGTAGATGACAGGTTCTAGTTAGTGGACTGTTGTAATTTTTCTTATATCGTATGCCACTCTGATTCCACACAGAGTGGAGAAAAGTGAGATAAAAGTACTACATGTCCACACATGAACAAAAAATCATCAAAAAATAAAGCTAGGTTTATTTTGGGCCACCAACCTAAAAATGATAGTGGGAGTTGCAGTGCAAAAAAAATTAAGGGAATGCAAACATCTTTAGCCTGATTATCTCTTGCTGGGTGACCTTGGGCCAGTGAAACACTCTCAGCCAAACCTACCTCACACAGTTGTTGTTGAGCGGATAAAATGATGAAGAGAATAGTGTAAGCTACTTTGGATCCACACTAACAACGCATAAGCAAGAAAAGGATGTGTGTCTTGTCCTGAGTTACGAAACCCTTGTTTTGCACTGTGGCTTAAAAGCAGAATTGAGCCTAAATGTTTCAAGGGACTCAGGAGCACCTGATAAATGAGAGACCAGACCAAATCTGAGAACAGCTCAAGTGTACAAAATTCAAGCATCAGCTATAGGACAGCAAACGTCCTGGAGGCACTCAGGCTTGAAAAGAAACTCCTGTGTACAAAGACATTTTAATGCATCACAACAGTCCTGGGAACTGACAGTCTTTTGTACTTGTGTGTAAAGTGCCATCAAGATACAGCCAACCCCACGGAGTTTTCAAAGAAAGAGACAAACAGAGCCTGTTATCTTTACATAGCCTGTTACCCAGCAACAAATTCTAATTTCCCATAACAGCACACACTCAGAGGAGATTCACAGCCAAACTAGCTTGCAGAGGAGCTAAACACAACATGTTTGCCTTTAAATACACATTTTATTATATTCTCATTTAAACAGCATTTTAAAGGGTTTAACTACACACTAAATGCAAACTAGATAGAGAAGTACCAACACTGCTCTCTAAACAAAGAAAACCATCAGATGGAGCAGCTAAATAAATAGTTGGTGGTACTAGGTATAGTTTCTGCACTCACAACTGCCCCTGCCAAGAACACTCACATTACATAAAAGGGGGGGGGGGAACCTTATGGTGTCACAGCAGTCCTTTCTCCCCCACAGCTTATCAATATAATGATAATTTAAATATTTTGAAAAATGGAACACAAGAAGAAATTGCAGCAATTGTGATCCAGAATATTTTATAGTTAAGGAAACCAAGAGATATGTAAACTTCATTTTTAAAACCACAATTTAGCTAACGCATATATATTTCTCTTAAGAAACCTCCTTTTACAAAACCGAAGGCTACACTATACTGCTATACTATACGCTTTCCAATACCCATTTTTTAAAACATAATTTCTTTTGGAAAACAAAGCATCAATTGTTCCTGACGCTGTACTCACTTATTCGTGAATATCACCGTCGATCACGTCAAGGAAAAGTCTCTTTAAAGTCCATTTGTGCACATTTCCACTTCTGCTGCTCCCTGTGGACACAGTTTCTCATTCGCATAACAGCTTCTGCAACGAAAAAGAAGACAATAAGGTGCTTCTCTCGTTGCCTTCTCAGTAGCCCATCACAGGGAAAGCTCCAACAACCCTCCAAACCGTTTTTTTGCTACGCCTTCCGCAGAATCTTCAACCGGCATAATGCTCCCGCCCTACGCAGGGCCAGAGACCGAAAGGGACACTGGGAGTTGTAGTTTAGCGCGACTATGAGGTGGAAACCCGGCGTAGCCTGTGACCCGTGAGTCACCTCCATCCACCGAGCAGTGTCCACGCGCAAGCAGGATACCGGGCCGAGGCGAAACTCCCTTTGGCAGGTCACGCACTACAAGCCCCAGCGTGCCTTGCTGAACCAAGCCCGGGAGCATGCAGAGCAACAGCAGCCCCCGGGGCCACCCCCAGGCTCCCCACTCCAGGGAGAGCGCCGCAGAGAGCGGCGGGGCGAAGAACATGTGGGTGTTTGGCTACGGCTCCCTCATCTGGAAGGTGGATTTCCCTTATGAGGACAAGATGGTCGGGTACATCACCGGCTACAGCAGGAGGTTCTGGCAAGGCAGCACGGACCATCGCGGAGTGCCAGGCAAGGTGAGCGGCAGGGCGGGGGTACTTTGCGGACCGTGTACAGGCGTGCTTCGCTTTGGTGTGAAGGAGCCAGATCCACCACCAGATTAGGGATGGTATTCAATTATAGGACAAAAAATAAGGGTGGGGGAAGAGTGAGCTGTCTGACCAACGGGAATGGCCCCCGCACCCATACCTCTCTTTTATACAGCTGCTGGACGCTTCACAGCCAAGAAGGCAGCCATCCCGCATGGGTCAGGGAAACAGAACGAACGGGCGGTTCCATTCATGTAAGGAAAGACCCCAGAAGCCAGGCGGACTTTCCTACACGAGTCTCCGCGATTGCTCTAGTAACGCAGTTAGATTCTTTCACGCACACAAGCCCCTCTTGGTAACCGGGCGCTCCCATGCCTTCATATTTTGCTATTTCTCTTACGCACAGAGAAAAATAAAAAGCTTTAAATCCCTCTACACCCTACAATAATCACGAATGCAAGTATCAAGGGAACAAGTGATACAAGATGCCGGCAATATTTTCCCATCTGATGTGGAGCCCGTGAAATCGATCCTGCCTGGGATTCAGGAACAGCTGTACAGTGTCTCAGTTGGAAAAGGGCATTTTAGGACACTGGCAAAAGCTTCAAAACTAGCCCCCCTCCTTGTATGCCTTCTCTTAAAGTCTTATGTAAACCCAGACACCCTGTTGTGGTCAGTAAAGACAGGCACAGAGGCTACCAATGGAAATAACTTCAACAAGATAAGCTTTAAAAAAAAATTTAAAAACCCTTCATGCCCTCTACAATTAAGCAAACTCTCTTAAATATTTTTTTCACCTGAATTACAAGAAGATAATGACGTTCAAGCCTGAAATTTTTCCTAGACTCAGTAGGGCTTCAAGAAGCGTAGAGAATTATCCTTTATATAAAACAGGTATTAGATGTACCAGTTCAGCATCTGTTGAGCAAGCTGTCTAATGCAGCCTCTTTATAAAAGTTTTCTAACTATTTCTAGAGCCAGTTTGGTGTAGTGGTTAAGTGCACAGATGCTAATCTGTGATAGCTGGGCTTGATTCCTCACTCCTCCACATGCAGCTGCTCGGTCAGCCACAAGTTTTCAGCAAAGCTGTTCTCTCAGAGCCTTCTCAGCCCCACGTACCTCCTCACAGAGTGTCCATTGTGGGGAGGGGAAAGGAGACTCTGAGACTCCAAGTGAAGGATGGGGTGTAAATCCAATCTCCTCTTCTTCTATCTTGAATATATTGGGGGAGGGATATATTAAGTCTCCTCTTTAGTTTGCCTGTAAATTTGGCCAGTTCAGTTTTTGATGTAAGGCACTTGAGAGATTCACAGCCCAGTACCTAAGCATATTTACATAAGTCCCAAACTTACAATGGGGATCTTTCCTGCCAAGTATACTTGAATGGTATTGCTAGAAATACCATTCCTTGTGTTTATATGTGGATTCTGAAGGCAGATCAACACAATCAGAAGAACCTTGTGTGGAAAGTCACACATTTATTTCTTCAAATAATAAAAAACAGCCTTAACAGTAGAATTCTGGCCAGTCAGGGTACTGTCCAGCCTAGCCTTCTCTCTAAAACCACAGCTTTCTAGGTGCAGAGCAGAATTTGACCTGAAGGAGCAATCTATCATGAAATCCCCTCTACACTCTACTAGCATTCTGAAGCCGTTTAGACACGTAAGGAGTATAATCTGGAATACTTTATATACTTAGTACTGAGTCCTTGCTCCATATTAAGATGCAAGCTCCTTCCTGGCTGCTACCCCCCACAAAGTATATCAGCACAAATGACATAAGCGAGTATTATTTGCCTAGACTGAAGAATTTTGTTGGAAAACAGAACAACCTATAGTTGTTGCCTCAGAAGCTCTCCCTGTCTCGCTCTCTTCAGGACCCATAAAGCACATCCTGTTCTCTCCCTTCCCATCTTTCTGTCTGCATCAATATTGTTGTCTCAGTTTTCGTTAAGGTGTCTCAAATCATTATGAGTTAACAATTTGAGTCACCCTAACTGAAACTGAGACAAGAAAACTGTGGCAACTAAGTGGAATGCTTCCTGTGACTAAGCTTGAGAGATTTGGTTTGGTTTGTGTATAACCTCTAAGAGCTCCTTGTCCAAACAGGCGAGTTAAATTGTTTGTCAGCTACTGACCAAATAATCACAAACACTGTTTCCAAAATGTATGCTACACCAATCACATTCTTCACTTAGTGTGAATATGATCCTGCTGCTAATGAATTCTATCATTGTGTGCTGAACCTATTCCTAAGCACTGTTATTGGATGATCCTGTAAGGAGAGAAATAACTTGTCTCTACTATTGCCCCAAGGTTTATTAAAGTCTTCCTTCTTCCTGGTCACCATTTGTGGGGGAGGGGGGGATTAAGGCACCCCTCTTAAAGACCAATGTTAAACCTTAAATTCTTAACAAGGTTTATTCCAGCCTAAGCTTTAAGAGCTTGTCCATAACAAAAGAAAAGAACAAGCCCCAGTTCAATGAGAAGTTTGGGTGCCTGTTTTATGCACCTTTTCTCACAACCCTATAGATTGCATTAAAAACACAAGCATTACCTCAGCCTAATTTCATAAGATGCATATTTTTCAAAACTACCTGCATTAAAATAACAGACCTCACAGTGCTTTGCAACCTTGTGTGCCTCATGCTATGCAAGGGGTAGAGAGCTTATATAATTCTAAATAGCATTTGTTGAGTGAAGAACACAATGGAGTTCAGAAACATCCAGCAATCTGGGAGAATGGCACTGAGGGAGCGGGGACAGGTTATTTACAGCTGCATGTGCGGCAAATCAGTCAGTCATCAAAAGCCCTTAGTTGACTGCCAACATACATGAAGCAAAACTTAGAAATAATTGGCATTCTTCTGTGAATGAAAGCATGCAATAACCCTGCTGTTTATTACAGCCTGTAATTCAGAGTATGAATGGTTTACCAAACATATATCTGCTGTATCCTTTGCAGTCTTTAAAACAGATTTGTTCCATGATTCATATCAAATCATACGTCGCTCATGACAATGTAATATGAAGAAAACTGTGTAGTTTTGGTCACCATATCACCAAAAGAACATTGCAGAGCTAGAAAAAGTACAGAGGAGAGCAACCAAGGTGATTAGGGGGTTGGAGCACCTTGCATGTGAGAAAAGGCTGAAGAATCTGGGACTCTTCAGTTTAGAAAAGAGATGAGAAAGGGAGGACATGATAGAGGTTTATAAAATTATGCATGGGGTGGAGAAAATTGACTTAAGAGAAATTTTTCTCCCTCTCCCAAAGTACTAGAACTCAAGGGCATCCAGTGAAGCTGATGGGCAGTAGATTCAGGACGGACACAAGGAAATACTACTTTATACAGAAAGTGATTAAAATATGGGATTTGTTGTCACAGGATGTAGTGAGAGCCACAGAAAAAACAGCTTTAAAGGGGTATTAGATAGATTCATGGAGGATAGGTCTATCAGTGGCTACTAGCCATGGAGACTGAAGGGAACCTTCACATTCAGAGGCACTAAACATCTGTATCCCAGAGCCAGCAGGCAACATTAGGGGAAGGCCTCAGCCTCTATGTCCTGTTGTTGGCTGTCGAGAGGAACTGGTTGGCCACTGTGTGAGACGGGATGCTGGACTAGATGCCCCATTGCATAATGGGGGAAGTTGCTAGATCTCAAATGTACACTTGTACAAATGTATCCCCCTGTGAAATAACGTCCTACATGAGGTGAGTGAATGTGCAATTTGGCTTATTTCCACCATTTTTCCTCTCCAAAAGAGATGGAAGGCAAATTGTACAACAGTCCCACTGAAACAAGATGTCAATAATATTGACTGGGATACATGTATTCCAAAGAAATGGGTTCCCATCTCTCCAAATTTAGAAGCCTGTCACTGAGCCAACCATCTGAACTGGCACTAAAATCCATTAGATATGCCCCACTTCCTACACCATCCCAGGCCCCCAGTCAACCTATTAGCAGGAACTGAAGCCTCCGGAAAATAAATTTTGGTTACTGACAGTAGCCATAAAGTAAGGAAACAGTTAAATCTTTAGGGGAGGGCTTTCTGTAAGCTATCATAACAGAGAGTACCCTCTTCTGCAGCCTCGCTCTCATCAGAGTAAAAGAATGAAAAAAGAGCCTCTTTAAATGAACTCAGGGAATGGAAAGGCACATACACAAGTAAATATCTAGGTCTTTAAGAACCTAGCACCTGTTACTGAACTCAGCAACAAATGAGTCTTGCATTAGTGGGAATTTTATGCAGTCTTTAAAAATGCATTGTAACAATAGCGACCAAAGCTTGTAGAGCAGTTTAAAAATGATGCAACAGCTAGTACATGGCTGGCATCAAAATATATATTTTAACAAAGCCTATAGACTTTCTAAACAAGATTCTGCCCAGCACTGTGAAAACCTCACTCATGCTTGACTAAGTCACCTCTGAAGCTCAGTAAACATAATTTAGCCATTTTAGTTGTACCTTTACAACCATAAGAACTAGAAACTCATTTTTTTAATGAGAAAATAAAGTTGATCCTCTTGGCAACCTAGATTCTGAACTCACCACAGTTTTCACTTTTTCTCACAAGTACTATACAAAAGCAAGCAATGTTGGTCACTAATCACAAGTGTCTGTTGTACAGAAGAAATATTGCATGAAATCTGTGTTCCTTTTGGACTTGTCAAGTTATATTTTTTGCACACTGCTTGGAACACTGGATTTTTATGAAAAATCAATGTACTTTCCATATTAAAAATAAAATTGGCATTATCTTCATTCAGAAACACCAATTCCATTCATCCCATTCGTAAACATGGAAAAATCATCACTTTAGACATTAATATAAAATGTTTAACTGCATGGAGGAAATATATCTATTCACAAAATCCACAAAACTTCAAATAGTTTTACACAGTATGCACTCTCTTTATTAAAAAGTGATGAACTAGATCAATGTATCATGATATGTAAAGAGATACAGAAAATTGAATGATGAAAGTAGAAAACAATGCAATTTTTATCATCATTAATATATCTGATTCTCAACATGGCCCTGAGGATACTGAAATATGGAGACTAGGAACATGAACAGACAAGAAGATTCATGTCAGCTGCTTTGGGTCCCAGCTGGGAAGAAAGGCAGAATATAAATGGATTAAATAATAAATCTGAAGGCTAGTGGGGCACGAGAGAAGAAAGCAGAGACAGGTGAAAGGATATGGCAGCTTCCAGGAGGAGGAAATACTGTGGGAAGGAGGATACAGGATAAAATAATACATTCACCCAAGTCCTTGTGGGTTCCCCCTATATAAATATATATAAATGATAAATAGAGTAAAAGGCCAGAAAGGGTAATGATGCCATACAGAGGTATTTCTGCACTATGTTTGATTATGGATGTCCCTAATCATTAAATACTGAATCTTAAGGGAGGGAGGTGGTAGACTACCATTATTTTATATACATTGTTCTTCAATGTTAAATTAGGTTATTGATTGTTACCAGTAACAGAAACATAAGAAGGCAATGCTGGTCTAAAAGAAGCTTTAGATGGCCATCAGATCATATGTGAGGGACTCCAATCAAAATTTGATTTCAGAACAGAAATCTAACCAATCCAAAGCCATGTTCAATAAGCTATAGTTTGTTAGTACTCTTCCAAAAAAAATGGTCCTAATATTCTATTCTTTTAGAATTGTAATTTAAATTGTTTTTATCATGACTGTTAGCCTCCCAGAGTCCGTTTCCGGAGTGGGCGGCATAAAAATCTAACATAAATAAATATTCCTGATGAAAACAGAATTACATCAACTTTAAAGTAATTTTTAAAAGCACAAATTGTCAAGCAGGATAGAAATATAGAATATTCTATATAGGTACAGCAGTTAAATTTCCAGAAATTTTGAAACAACAAGATGACCAAAAAAACCCCACCACCTTTTGTTTGTTTGTGTCTTGGGAAAATGGGCATTGCAGAGGAAACTATACGTAATGCTTAACATTTCCATCAAAACTAAACTTTTATTATACTGATTTAACAACTTAAAATGTATTGTTTATAATTTAATGCATAAAACTGTACTATTTGGTACATGTGCCCTACTTTTTTGTTTTTAAAAATTGCAAATATACCTAATACTTAGTAGAGTTGCCAATCTCCAGGTGGGACCTGGAGATCTTCCACTTTTACAACTGATCTCCTACTGGCAGAGATGAGCTCCCCTGAAGAAAATGGCTGCTTTGAAGGGTGGACTCTATGACATTGTACCATAGTGAGGTCCCTCCCCTCCCCAAACTCCAGCCTCTCCCAGATCCACCCCGAAGTCTATTTGAGAGAGAGCTGCATTCTATGCTACCCCTGCACGTGTATCTTTTATTTCTGTCATCTGAGAGGTAAGGGGGGAAATCATAATAGGTAAAACTATCAGTATATTTAGTTATTAAACTGCTAACATTGAAAACACTGAACTCTAATATATTGTCACTAAACACATAGCATATTAATTTTGCCAAATTTATATTTACACAAAAAATCTTGAAAATGTGTTGCATATGTATACATCATTAACACTGCAGACTGATTTACATTTTTAAAATTCCATAATACATATTCTGAGTTTTTCTGAGTGTTGTCTTGATTGCCTTTCTAGACAGTATATTCTGAGTAAAATATTTTCTTAAGGAAAAATATTTTATAGGATTTTTTTCAGTGTTCTCCAAAGTGTTCCAATTTTTCCAAGGGGTGGGGAGAGAGACACCTCAAAATTTTTTATATTGAGCAAGAAAACCCTCATCTTGAGCATAGATCCAGGTGGGCAGCCGTTTTGGTCTGAAGCAATAGAACAAAGCAGTAGACAAGTTGTACCTTTAAGACCAACTAAGTTTTATTCATCTTAAGCAGTTCACTCATTCCAAAATTTCATATGTATATTTTTCAGTGCTCTGCCAAATTGCTGAGACAACTGGGGGAAAAATAGTCCTCAAGCTTTTTATACTATATATTTTGAGTGAGAAAAACCTTAAGAGGCATTTCACTTGTCCAAAAAGAGAAAATATGTCACAGGCACTTTTTTCAAGTGATCCATAAGATTTCCCAAATTTTCTGTTAGAAAAAATTTAATGCCAATAGAAAAAAACTCTGCTTTTTCAAATTTTTATTTCCGGGCCTTCATATCTCTCTGTATACCACTCCTTACAAACCTGACATGGGCTTCTGGAAATAAGCAGAACATTTTTTGTGAACTCTGAAGATCATTACCTGCCTGATCTACAAACTCACTGAGCTGTATCAACTGTAACCTTTGCTATAAAGTGTGTATATATCCCATTCATTCCATTTTGTCACTATTTAACATGTACTTGCATTGAATGGAGAGAATGGAAAGAGTATATTAAAAAGACTGGAGGGCAGAAATGTGGAATGTACAAGCAGGTACAGCTGCCTTCGTGTTGGCGCATTGGTTTATCTAAGTCAGTATTATCTACTCTGATGGGCAGCAGCTCTCCAGGGTCTCAAATCTACCCTATCTTTTTAATTTGAGCCACCAGGGATTGAACCTGGCTGAGACCTTTTGCATGTAAAGCAGAAGTTCTTTCACTGAGTCACAGCCCCTAAAGGAAGGACCAAAAGAAGAAACAACATTGATGGTTTTGAATTGCCACTGGGCATTTGCCATTTCCCTTTATACTCAGGTTCGTTTTCACTAGCATGATTCATAGTTAGGCCTGATTATTAATGTTAGTCAGGATAAGGGCACTCCTAAACCACAGTTAACAAAACTGCTGTCAGCTGTACTTAGAATGTCCAGGTGGGGCATAAGGGAGATGAAAGTGTGCCGTTCCACAATTCTCTCATAGTTGCTACATTACAATCAGCATTTGGGTGGCATTATGGCTATACCAACTTTAAGCAGCAATTTTCTGACTGCGGTTACATAGCCCATTATAGAACAAGGTAATAAGCATACAGTGAGGTCATGCAATCACCAAGTCTGTCACACATCTTGTTTTTTAAGCTGATTGTGTGATGAATTTTATACTGCTGCTGCTATCTCTGAATCTTGATCAAACATAACATTTCCCTCATACTGATGCTAATATGTTGTAGGCTGAGGTCCCATACTCCCCATGGATTGAGTTTATTTGTATGAGTTGTTTCTGGTTTTGCCACTGACTTGACACAAAAGACATTTTTTAAAAATAGTATTATTATTTTTTAATTTTATTTTAGCCTGGAAGAGTCGTGACACTTATTGAAGACCCTGAGGTACAGTAATTGTCTTTTGTATGTACATTGTCTTGGACCAGTGGGAATATATTTGATAATACAATTTTATACAATTCCTCAAGGCTGTAGACACTCCCTGCATGGCATTTTGCCCGCAAGGATCCCCCACCCAAGTGGATAAATAAATCACATTATTCCCTTTCATACATCAAAGGGGCATATTATTGTGGTAAACCTGGATTCTTCAACATGTTTGGCAAGATATCAAGAGTGATGGGTGGAAAGGGCATTTTCAGTGGAGAATCTGTGAATGTAAAAAACTCCAGAACCCACCTCATTTTATATGATGAACTGGGCAGACACATGAATAAAGTACACATGGCTGTCCCATCATATCAATTCTGGCCTTTAGCTGCTAGCCTGCACCAATGCTCGTTTTTCTTGTAAATATGTCCATATACATACATACAAACCAGGCAACCACATACATAAAAGTGCAAATCAGCAAGTTTGCAATTCTGTTCTCTAGTCAGACGAGTACTCAGGGTGGTCTTTAGCAAAACCTCCCTTCCCTGGCATCTGCCATACGGGGATAATACAGTGGGATGATCCAGCATCATGTTATATGAAGTACTCCAAACATTCAAAAATGTTATGAATGCTAAATAGTGTATCACTACTCTTCAGCATGTAATTCAGTCATATCCTCTTAGCCAATTCAGAACCTCGGTTAATATGGAAGGTGTTGCATAACACTGATCTTGCTCGTCTCTGGCCCTGTTCCAGTTTCGTTGGCTTTATTTGTAATCCTTAAGAGCAACGTGGCACATAAAGTTCCCTGTGTTTTCAGGATTTATTTGGTCAAGGCAAACCACTTGAAACAATAGTTCCCCCCCCCCCCAAAAAAAAACATGCTAACAGCAAACAGAGATGAATTTAATAGCAGCCACAGACTTTAGCCAGCTTTGTAGTTGACAAAACAAGCAAGCAAAATGCTGCACAGTGTCTGTCATTGTGACTTTTCTGTACCTTTCTGGTAAGTGTTTTTCACATTGCTGTGCAGTTAGACCCCATTATGCCAACCAACAGATGCTTCTATAAGCACAGAATAGTTAGCCTTGTTTTTTTCCCCTACTGTAGTTGTAAAAACCAAAACCTATATCAAGGAAAATAATCTATATTCCATAATTATCTTCACCTATTAATATAATATAAGCACAGTGTAGAGGAAGCAACTATTAATTGGCATTTAAAAAAAAATCTTGCAATTACCATGCCACGTAAGCTTGGTCCACACCATGCAGGTGGTGCACCAAGTTTTGAAATGTTTTCCTATATAAAAACCACAATGCAAATGGAACCACACTGTAAATGGAACACTAGCACAGCAAGCACAAAGAAAGGGTAGAACCCTTCTACCTGTTGTACTGTTTGGCTACATGAATGGAGATTTTTAATGCAGTAAAACACTCAGAGCTGGAATCTACCACCTCCCACGGGAAGTATTCTACCATCTCAGGGCTCTGCTACCTCATTCTCTCGCATGTAACAACAGTACTTGTGCAAAATTAAATGCAGATATGCTAAGCTTAATCAGGGTGTTAAACAATCTGCCAAACAGGAAACGCAGATTTTCTTAAAAGTTGTTTAATAAATATTTGATAGCTATGTATAAGAGAAACACAGCATTATAAGCTAACTTTTAAATGTAAGCATATTTTAGGCCATAACCACACACCATGAGGCAGACAGTTCTCTATTTAATTCCACTTTTATTGCATTCTACCTCCCAATTAAGTGCAGAGTAAAATCTCATTTTATCCCCACAACAACACTGGAAGGAAGGCTAAGCTAAGAGTTACTAGCCCACTATCACTCCAAGAGCTACACTGGTAAGAAGAGATTTGAAGCCAGATCTCTCCAGTCCTAATCCAATATTCTAATCACAACATCACACTAGTCTTCATAAGATAAAGAATTCCCTATATTCCTGGTTACACTTATGTGGTAGAACAGTGTTCCCCAGAGAGAAGCTTTGGCTTGAATTTACACCATGTTGCCACAGGTACAACACTATTCTCTGCTGTGAGACATGCTTGCCTGGCACTAGACACTTGTACTCATTCAAGACTAGTGACTTTCAACGAGCCAAAAGCACCTAGTGCCGCACAAATTCACTCATATGAACATATGAAGCTGCCTTATACTGAATCAGACCCTCGGTCCATCAAAGTCAGTATTGTCTACTCAGACTGGCAGCAGCTCTCCAGGGTCTCAAGCTAAGGTTTTTCACACTTAGTCGACCATCGGCTACTGACGTGCCGCCTCGCCGACACGGGGATTCAGGGGTTGGCCTTACAGTGGCTTTCCTCTTTCCTGGAAGGTCGGGGACAAAGGGTCGCAATTGGGGGGGAGCTATCCCGGAGATGCACACTCAATTGTGGTGTGCCCCAAGGGGCGGTTCTCTCCCCGATGTTATTCAACATCTACATACGGCCTCTTGCCCAGATTGCCCGAAGGTATGGGCTAGGATGTCACCAGTACGCTGATGACACCCAGCTCTATCTACTGATGGACGGCCAGCCAGTCTGCGCCCCGGAAAATCTTGATCAGGCACTACAGGCCGTGGCTGAGTGGCTCAGACTGAGTGGGCTGAAGCTAAATCCTGCGAAGACAGAGGTCCTTTGCTTGGGTCGCCGCGGCCCGGGAGGGGGAATCCCCCTACCAGTTTTTGACGGTGCACCGCTGACAGCAGCGGACAGGGTCAGGAGCTTGGGGGTGCTATTGGAGCCTTCCCTGAAGATGGAGGCTCAAATGGCAGCCGCTGCCAAGTCCGCATTTTTTCATCTCAGGCAGGCAAGGCAGCTGGCCCCCTTCCTGGAGCGCGACGACCTAGCAACAGTGATCCATGCTACGGTCACCTCAAGGTTGGACTACTGCAATGCCCTCTACATGGGGCTGCCCCTGTCCCGAACTCGGAAATTGCAGCTGGTGCAGAATGCCGCGGCCCGGCTGTTACTGGGTCTCCCAAAGTGGGGATACATTCGGCCGGGTCTTCGGACCCTGCACTGGCTTCCAGTGATATACCGAGTCCGGTACAAGGTGCTGGTTATTACCTTTAAAGCCCTATATGGCCTGGGACCTGCCTACCTGAAGGACCGTCTCTCCCCACATGTTCCCCAGAGAGTACTGAGGTCGGGAACACAAAATCTCCTCACTATCCCTGGGCCGAAAGAAGCCCACTTGAAATCCACCAGAGAAAGGGCTTTCTCCATTATGGCCCCTACATGGTGGAATCAGCTGCCGGAGGAGGTGAGGGCCCTGCGGGACCTTGGTCAGTTCCGCAGGGCCTGTAAGACGACCCTCTTCCGGCTAGCTTACACCTAGCTAAGATGAGAACTCAAGGTAGCTTGCTAGACGTCTGTTTTATATGTATTGGAATGCCTACTGGTTTTTAAGGTTTTAACTGTTTAAATGTTTAATTATTTATATATTTAAAATTGTTTAATTTTTATGTTTGACCAATTTTTGGAAGCCGCCCTGAGCCACTTGTGGGAAGGGCGGGATATAAATCCTAAATAAATAAATAAAATAAAAAAATTTGCCTGGACCCTTTTAGTTGGAGATGCCAGGGATTGAACCTGGGACTTTCTGCTTACCAAGCAGATGCTCTACCACTGAGCCACTGTCCCTCCCACTTCACAGCACGAGAATGCTTCCTCAACAGACAAAGAAAGAGTTGTTGAAGCAAAGCATAGGATTCTGAGGGGAGAATCTGTAATCCTTCCTTGCCCACTAATTTTTCATTTAATTTTTCAATTCATACTCCCTCCTATCCTGCAAGCAGGCTCAGGATGGCTTACAACAATAAAAACAACATATAAAAAACTAAAAACCACATCTAAAAATTAAAACAGCATCATAAACAGGTATTATCAGAGGCATAAAACAGGTATTATTTTTTCCTCGCAATCCTTCCCTCCCTGGTATCTCTTCCCCCCACCTCCTATTTTTATTCCAGGTGGGTTCCAAGATCAGAAATAAGTCTGGCAGGGAGGAAAACAGTCAAAATTGAAGGATCGAGGTGGGGGAGATTCAGGGCTCCCCCTTGCATCTCTACGAATTTTCACCTGCAAATATGCCTTCAAAGGTTTTCAGTACCATTTTTCTATTTTAAAAACATGGATATGTTTAACTTTTCTGGTTGTATTCTTTGACAGGGCTGTGTATGGGGTGTGGCATACAAACTGCCATTGGGACAAGAAGGTGAAGTAAAAGCGTATCTTGACTTCCGAGAGAAAGGTGGCTACAGGACTACAACTGTCATTTTCTATCCAAAAGATCCCTCCGTGGAACCCTTCGATGTGCTGCTATATATTGGAACCTGTGAAAACCCTAACTACCTCGGGCCAGCGCCTCTAGAAGAGATTGCTGAACAGATTTTTAATGCTGTTGGGCCCAGTGGAAGAAACACTGAATACTTGTTTGAACTTTGCAACTCCCTCAGGGATCTTGTGCCAGAAGATGTAGATGAACATCTTTTTACTTTAGAGAAACTAGTAAAGAAACTTTTGGAACAGGAACAGACCCAAGGTCTTAACTGCATATAAACATCACTTTGTGGTTTCAAATACACTCTTCATCTCAGAGAAACACTTTCACTGACAGCAGAAATAGGACTTGGGGATGTTCCACATGGACTTTAGGATATCCATTTCAATGTTTCATTCAGGGTACTTTTGTTGTTGGTCAGTTTAAAGCTATGTTTTCAGGAGTTTACTGGGAAGAGTTTTGAACTTTGATAAATTTTAAAAACACTTTTCTCTCCATTTCTCAAAAATGAGGAAATCCTTTAGCTCTTTAAGTGTGAGGGAAAACGTTACTGATTTTAAGTTATTTAGAGTTTTATTTCCTTTTTTTAAAAAAAAAAATGTAGCTTGGGATTAAATCCTGCACTCAGATGGACTGCATTAGCACAACACAATCCTCAAAGTACACTTAGGAGCAGACCTAATGGGACCAGTCTGTAATGCCTTGTGGATTATAACACTATGCTGTTCTGTGCATACTAACTCAGGACGGTGCAAAACAAGACTTGATTCTGAGTAAACATGCATTGACTTGGGCCACAAGCCTCAATTTATACTTACTCAAGAGTTATCTCAATAGAGCCAGTCTATAGCAGCTTCCAGGTTAGAGCATTGTGGCAGTTATTCCTATGCAAGGACCAAGATCCTTCATACAGTTACATTAGGAGTATTTTAGTAAGTGGACATTATACTATAGGATATTAATTACCAAACTCAACTCCATGGACTCAATGGTTCTATCATTTCTATTTAAACTATTTGCCATTTGATAAAAATGAGCAAATAGTTACATGTGAAAAAAATTGTGCTTTCATTTTGCTCGTAGTGTCAAGATTTTTGGAAACTGAGTAACTTATCCTTATTGGTGCCTTATTTATTTAAATAGCAAGATTTTTTGTTTAAAAGTGAAAGTAAATGGGGGGTTAGCTTGAATCTACAATAACAGCAATGTTCAGTAATTTCCATCCTTAATCATTAATCATTAAGCATAGCATCTTTGGAAATATTTAAACATGTTGACAAAAGACAACCAGTCTTGAAATCTACACTGGAGCAATTTCAGTGACTTGAGCTCTGGGAATTAAACCAGTCTTCAAAATCCTCTATAGCCAAGGTAACTCTGAGGTAAGTGCCAAATTACTCCATGTACTGGAGTAACTCCCAGTGCTCAGCACACAAGTCATACTGCTGATCTTTTATCCATGCTTAAGAAATTGGAAGCAAGATGAAGGCACTCATGGTCCTTCCTTGGCATGAATTCCTCCTACCACCCTTTATTGGCTTTAACTTTATATTACAAATGTATCAGTGCTTAGCTATGGTGATTAACAGTGCAGTCCTCTGCAAAGTTACTCCAGTCTACAGCCATTAATTTCAAAAGGTTTTGACTAAAATTATTCTACAGGATTGTACTTGTATGTGGGAATAGCATTCATGCAGGTATGGTAGTCTGGTCAAAAATGAACAGCTAAGAAGGAATTCGTGCCAGAATGTGAAACAGCTGTATCAGCTTGCAGCCAACTCCTGATCACTTAACAGTGGTTAAGAGTTCAACAGCATGAGAAATGCATCAGAACACTAGAGTCAACTTGTTAAAGACTGATGCTTGAATGGCTCATCTAAAATAAAATCCATCCCTCTTTCAATGGCACTACCCTTTAAAAGACCTATTTAGTTTGGGGGAGCATGACTTAGTGATACAGCATTTGCTTGGCATTCAGAAGGGGCCAGGTGGCAGGTGATGTGAAAGACCTCAGACTGAGAAGCTGGAGAGGCACTGCAGGTCAGAGTAGACGAGGCTGACCTTGGCAGTCCCATGGTCTAATTCAGTGTAAAGCAGCTTCATGTGTTAGTTCTGTGTACCCAAGTGTGCCCTGGAATTCTGTTTTTCGTTTTATTTTTGAGGAGAACCCCATCTGCACCCAGGTTGCATAGCAAAACACTTTTGAAACTGATGGAAGTTGCCAAAGCATTTTATAATATGTTATGAGGAAGTCTGAACTTAAAGTCATAACTCCCACAAGATGAACCTAAAGTAGCTCTGTAGATCCAGACCACTGTATTAGAATGGAGGTACAGGTTACACACAAGACTTAACTTCAGTAATGATGCATGCACTTCTGAAAGTTCTGTTCCATTTACCTTCCTTTGTTCACACAATTTCCAACAAAATTGATAGACTCTGTGCTAACTTCTCTGAAGATAGACTAGGGCCTCATTCTTGCAATAGACTAGCATAAGGAGTTTCCGTCCCAATTGTGAATTTCCTTACTTCTTGGTTTATTTTCTTTAAGCCTTCACCAAAGCATATTTTTATATTTTAATATATAAAAAGGGTTTTTTTCCAAATGTCAAGTGCTTTCATATTCTATCAAAAATCTCTCTGTATATGTCCACTGTTCAAAATGAAGTCTATGATTTAACATCAGTAATGGCACAATCATTATTTACATTTGTGTTCATAAGCCAACTTTGTCTCTCTATCATTTACTTGTAAAAATTTCTCTCTCTCTCCTTTTTGGGAAAGAGGATACCTGTATTCAGTAAACCGAGAAAAGTGTTCTGGGGGAGGATCATATGCTAGACATTATTTAAAATGTGAAGATTTCACAAAAGGTACTTTGAAATGATAAACATGTTTTGAGTTTCTTGGAAAATGCAGTTACGAATGAGGCAAGGTTTGCAATGGAGAATTACTCCAAACAGTAATATTGATTATATATTAAAATAATTTATATAAGAACTTATAGATTAATCTCTACCCAAAAAAAGCTAAAGTCCTGCTCTGTTAAAATAATAAGAGATTTTTGCTGCGGATTTCTCTAAATCTAGAATTTTACCCTAATTTGCTTTCATTGGCCAGAAGGCAGTTCAACAATACATTAATATGTAAGGGATTTTTTTGTGTTGCACAGCCAGTTCTACCTTTCTCATAAACTAAGGAAGATGCAAGAGCAATAAGACTGTTGCTACTCAAGACAAAGGGGGGCAAACATTCAAAAATCCCATTCAGCATCCCCCCAAAAGCATGGCTTCTAGCCATGAAGTCCAAAAACCACTCTCTCCACATATAAAAATATATAAGAGGCCAAAAAGGGTAAAGATAGCACATGTAAGCACTCTGTGTTCAAAGAGAGAAGTCCCTCCTCCCTACTAGTAAGATGGTGGTGCTGGATCCAAAGGAAGCTTAGCAATGGACTTTACTACTACTTTATATACATTGCTTGTCAATATTAAACTAAGTTATTGATTCTTACTAGCAACTAAAAAGTAAGAATGCTGTTCTGAAAGTATGCTTTAACCCCAAAAGGGATTTAACCTCAGATCTGCTATACTATAGATGCCTTTCTGAACCTCTTTCACCAATTGATGGTGCTGCAATAAGGGGAACAAATCCATGGGGGCCAACTTATCTATTTTAAAATAAGCCTTAGTAATAAATGGTCAGATGAGTATCCAGTCTCTACTTTTCTACAGAAAAGTCATCGCCAAAATGGTGAGAAAACAGCACTCCCCAATTACATCTGCAATTGCTTGAAGACAGTCCTTATGAAAAGCTAGGAATTTCTTTCTGTGTAGGTGCAGTCCAAATTCTGCAGTTTCTATATACCATTGCAATAAAAACTGTTGTAATACATTGTTATATGCATATAAAGTCAGTGCAATAAAAGGCACCCCTTTTTATTCACTGGAAAAGATGTTTAACTCTGACTTTTTAGACATAAATTCATATCCCAAAAAGTACATTTTAACAGCAACCATGAAGTCACACCCATGCATTTTCATACTGCCTTGGACATTAAACCATAAAGGCTGGAATAAAAAGGAAAATATGAAACAGAATCCTCCATCAATACCAAATTCTGCTACACTGAGAACTAGCCTTTGTTAACAGAAAGGCACCAACTTTAGTGAGCTTATTTGGGGCTGATTCACACATACATATCATGATGCCTCCAGCAGGTTCTCTGGAGAGGCAGCACAAAAATATTCTCCATAAATAAATGACAACTGCAGCACCAAATGATTGCCAGCTTGTTTGTGTCACAATTCAGATACATTAGCTTGTTCTAAGTGATTAAACTTAGGAGATCATGAGGCTCATTTGTCCCCTTGCATTTCACCGTCATGGCAAACTACGCTTCACCAACTACGCTTCACCTGACCTGCCCTGGTTTGGGATTCTGCTTTAGAGGGAAGGCTACAAAATTCAATGCAGACAAAATGAGTTATGATTTATTGGTGAAGGCCCTCACTTACTGAGCAGCTTTTCTCATGCTCTGTAAGCAAGGATTTGTAGATTCCCAATTGTAGACTGGAGGGAAGGGGGGAGCGTGACCATTATTAATCCGACATCGTCCATGTCAGTGCTCTGCCCCCAACAAGTACGATCACTGCACCTAAAATATCAGGCAGTTAACGAGCATTTAACAAATTTCAAAGGTACACTTGCAAATGTAAATTAATAATTTCTATTTTTTTTTGTACCTTGGGAGTATTTTCCTACCTCAAAGGTTCTCTCTGTTGCAAAGTAAATACCCAAACTGTCAGGAACAGCCTTCAGATTCTCGTGATCTAGAGCACTTAAAGTAAAATGGTTTCCTGTATTAGTTTTCTTAAAGAACTCCTGGGGTAGTTTTTAATCCTTGTATGTTTCCAATAGAAAAACTATTCCACTGGTAAAATGCATAGATTTCTGGCGTTGTATTTTTACCCTGGATGCTTATTGTTCACAGAAAGCAACAATAGTAACTGGCTGTACTCTGGGGACACTGTTTACTACTGAACAAGTGTGAAGAGGAAAAAGATCTCCAGCTACTCTTCTGCGCATTCTGCAAAAAAGCTCAAAACACAACTGGGGCAGGGAATACAGCCCAAGGGTATTTCCAGGGATTTATGCATTAAACATTAAATTGGAAGAAGCCCTCAAGCTGCATAGTTCCAAAGAGATGGTGCCTACATCTTTAAAATGTTTAGGATAATTCGTATCTCAGCAGTTCCTTCCTGGCATTATTTCAATATGACAATTACATGAAATCCAACATTATGAAGATACAAAATCCTTTCTTTATGCACATTTCAAAATTCAAATAGTGGAACACAGTGACAGATAATTAGAGGGACACTGGATTCCCCAATAGGCTCTCACTAATAAGGTCCATTGAAATCTTCACTGGTATAAGTCAGAGACAACTGAATTACCAACAGCATTATTTCCTCATAAAACTAACAGGTAGATCAATAGCCATTTAACATGATGATGTCTCAGAAGGGTGGGAGGCCTAACAGCTCCAGAATAATCCTGCTTTTTAACTAAGTCACAAAACAATAGCTCTACCTGATATGACACACACACACACATTTTGGATATATGGACATATGAAGCTGCCTTATACTGAATCAGACCCTTGGTCCATCAAAGTCAGTATTGTCTACTCAGACTGGCAGCGGCTCTCCAGGGTCTCAAGCTGAGATTTTTCACACCTATTTGCTTGGACCCTTTTTTGGAGATGCCAGGGACTGAACCTGGGACCTTCTGCTTCCCAAGCAGATGCTCTACCACTGAGCCACCGTCCCTCCCCTAAAATTTTAAGTTTATACATGCTACCGTTATGTCACAGGCAACCTCTTAGAATCTGCTTCTGCTTGTTGTGGTACCCTGTGTGGTCTCACCAACAGACCACCACAATTTGAGATGAGAGAGGCAGCTCACAGGTACTGGCTAACTTGTTTGCTGTACCCTGCCAAGGAAGAGGAAAAGAAGTCACTGCTACCAACCATGCGCACATCAACCCATCCTCTTTTTAGCCAGCAACTACAACAATTTCTTAGCTTTGGGGGAGGTAAGCTAAGACAAGGCATTTTTTGCCTAGGAAGTGATAACTCCACTACAGCAGGCAGACATCTGTAAACAGACTTTGCTCCAAAAATCTTGGCATTCTGTTAAGGTATGGATAGCTGTGCCTTTGAGCTGCTTCTTCCCTCTTCACTTGTACAGGAATGTTGGGAGAATACAGAATTCTCCCATCAACAAGCACTCAGAAAAAGGATAGGAGGAACTTATCAGCTCTCTGTATGTGCATGGTTCTGCCATGGAAAATATGTATCGGTAATGAGAGAAGGGAGACAAAGTAATATGAATAAAACTAAGCATGCTTACAAGGGAGTAAATTCTGCTGAACTAAATTCTGTCTGAATTTTTTTCAAAATGTTTCAAGATCTGTCCATTTGTAGAGCAGCAGGCCACAGTTATTCTGATCTGAGATTGAAGTTTCAGCATACCACTTATCATATAGGGCTGTAGGTATTTACTATATAGAAAACACTTTGCACATTCTAAAAAGTTGCTCAAATGCCAAAATTACTATTATTTCTTTTTAATAATTTGACTTTTAAACTACTGGCATATACTGAGCTGTTGTCATCCAACCAAGTCATCAGGATAACACGTGACACACATTCCTCTATGTAAACAGTTCAATTGAGAGAGAAAAAAATTAAAATGTTTCAGATAAAGAAGAAATTGGATTTATGTCCCGCCCTTCACTACACAAAGCAGCCTGAGTGGCTACAATCTCTTTTCCCTTCCACTGCCCACAACAGACACACTGTGAGGTAGGTGGAGCTGAGAGAGCTCTTACAGAAACTGCTTTTGAGAGGAACAGCTCTGCAAGAACTTGTGACTGACCCAAGGCCATTCCAGCAGCTGAAAGTGCAGCGTGGAATCAAACCTGGTTCTCTCAGATAAGAGTCCGTGCACTTAACCACAACACCAAGCTGGCTCTCGTATTTTGTAGTCTACGAATGTTTTTCATAAGAACAATGAACATGGACCATGCCTAGGCTTCCCAAATCCCCCGCCTGGGTGGGGGACCCCAGATTTGGAGCCTCCTCCCGCCGCTCACCAAAAATCTAGAAAGCGGGGGGGAATGGCGGCCCTTTCCACCCAGCCCCGATCCCAGCAGCTTCTCCTCTCCCCTTCCTGTTTCGTCTTCTCGCCCTCCCCGCAGACGCCTCTTTTTCAATTCCTATGTCCCATCCTGGGTTGTGAGGAAAGGGGGGGGGGGGGGCTGTGAAGAAGGAAGGAAGGAAGGGGGGAGCGAAAAAGGGAGGGCCGGCGACGTGGAGCGCATGAAGCGCCTGGTGCGGCTGGAGAACGTGAACGGCAGAGACACGGCTGGCAGGAAATCCAGCCCCCTCCATTTCGCCGCAGGTACGACCAGCCCTGACCCTTCCCTTCTCCTTCTCCTCCGCCGCCTCCTCTCCGGGTCTCTTGTGGGGACTCTTCTCTTCCCTCCTCGAAGGTGCTGTTTGTTTATCTTAAGGCTGGAGCCAAAGGAAGGGATCATTTTCCCGGCGGCCTCTTCGGGCTCGTCCAGGCTTTGTGTGTGGAGACGAAAGGTGGAGACTGGCATCAGTACCAGTGTGCCCTCTAAGCTGCGGTAGTGTGAGCTAGCCCACAGATTTTTAGCCTCCAGCTCACACATTTTTTGTCTTAGCTCAGGAAGGATGACCCTAGAGCACAATAATTTATGCAGTAGCTCACAACTTTAATACCGGTAGCTCACAATTTTAATGCCAGTAGCTCACAACGTAGTTTTTTTGCTCACAAGACTGCAGCTTAGAAGGAACAGTGATCAGTACCCAAACTGAATGGAAATATGGGGCCAGGATTATGGCTCAGTAATTAGACCTCTCTTCCCCCCTCTCCCTGGGGGAGCTGATTTTTGAGGTAGAGGCACCAAATTTTCAGTATAGTGTCTACTGCCTCTCCCCAAAGTACCCCCCAAGTTTCAAAATGATTGGACCAGGGGGTCCAATTCTATGAGCCCCAAAAGAAGGTGCCCCTATCCTTCATTATTTCCTATGGGAGGAAGACATTTAAAAAGGTGTGCTGTCCCTTTAAATGTGATGGCCAGAACTCCCTTGGAGTTCAATTATGCTTGTCACACCCTTGTTCCTGGCTCCGCCCCCAATGTCTCCTGGCTCCACCCCCAAAGTCCCCAGATATTTCTTGAATTGGACTTGGCAACCCTA
This sequence comes from Heteronotia binoei, assembly GCF_032191835.1. NCBI lineage: Eukaryota > Metazoa > Chordata > Lepidosauria > Squamata > Gekkonidae > Heteronotia > Heteronotia binoei. The sequence goes on from NC_083223.1 coordinate 232,535,470, forward strand.
ACCATGCCACTTCTATATTTTTAAAAAAAAAAAAACCAATGACACAAACATTTCCCGTATTTACTGTTAAGCTTCCTATGCATGGTGAAGCATTATGAAATCAGTGGAGAGGGGCATGGCTCAAAAACGGACAAAGCCAAGATATGGGAGTCCCCAACCAGTTAACTGTTTTATTAGGAACAATTATTACATGCTTAACTTTCGCCTGCTTTGCTTTAAAGAACGGCGTTTCTTGACATTCTCATACAAACAAGCAGCAGCTCACATTGACTCATGACATTCGATTCCTTCCCCACCCCCAAAAAGAAGCAGAACAGCACAGTTACGCTCCTCCACTACCTCAAAACTACATTTTCTACGCCATCAAAATATCTACTGCGTGCGCATACCCAAACTAAGTCTGAGCATGCGCAATCACACGGTGCATTCAACCCAAAACCTTTTGGACGATGGCAGGATCCACAGTAATTTATAGATAAGCGAATCTTGATAGAATTACCCTAATCGGGCACAGGGGAAAAGAGCGCTAACAATCAGACTAGCTTCTGCCCCTTCAGCGCTCAAAGACCGCTAGGCCTTACCTCGTTCTGTCTTTCTAAGCAACAGGCACATACCCCGGATGTTGATACAGTTTGTTTCTTCATCAAAAGGTCACTGAGGCCCATTTGAGCGGGAACTCAGCGCAGAGACATAGAGAATGAAGAGCAGAGCGGCTCTTCTTTCTGGCGGAAGCAGCGGCAGTGCGCGGCCTTGAGTTTATTTCTGTGGGGGATTGTGTTTTAGAATGCGCAGGAAATGATGTCAGCTGTCCCTTCGGAAGTAGACGTGGCCGGCTTTTGGACGTGAGGTTACTGGAAGCGGTAGGAGCGCCCGCCGCCGCCGCCCCGGCTGGGCTTGACAACATGACGCGGCGGCAGCAGCAGCAGCTCCAGCGGGAAGCGGCGGCGTGGCGGTTGTTGTTGCTATGGGGGCTTCTGGAGGCGACCGGAACAGCCGCTGGTGGAGGCAGGTCGCTTCCCCAGTTCAGCGACGACGTCCTTTTCCGAGTGAACTGGCCGGGCAACGAATTCAGCCTGGTGGGTGGAGGAGAGAGGCTGAAGGGTTCGGCCAGGAGATCTTTGGGTAGCTGCTGCTCCCCGCGCAGTGTCCGTAGCAGAGCGTTTGGTTTGTGTGCGGAAGATCTCAGGTTCATCTTCTGACATTTAGAGTTAAAAGATTAATAGGCGTAGAAGATGATGCGAAAGGTTTGTAAACCCGGGTACAGCTATTGCTAGTCAGTAAGCAATACTGACTTTGATAGGCCCTGATCTGACTGTACAAGGAAGCTTCTTGTGGGACCTCCGTGTGCTGAGACAGCATAGCTGTGAAGGCCAGATGCTTCGGAGAAGCAAGAGGGATACAAGTCTAGCTGTTCAGCCTGCTTATGGCAGCTCTTGGTGGGAATAGATGGACCTCTCGTTTTTCAGTGCAGGGATTGCATTCTTCACAGATCTTCCATGTGTGTGAAGCTGTGTAAAAACACGTGGACAATGGGCAGCCTAGTTTTTTTAAAAATATATATTTAAGTTTCTAAGAGTGTGTTTTGAGTGGCATTTTGCAAGGCAGTGCCGGGATGTGGGGGGAAACATCTTAGGGTAGGAACAGACATAGTTGATGGACTCCATCTTCTGTGGGAAATGGATTGTATAGAATGTGTGACACTTAGGTCAGTGGTAAAATGCACAAACTGTTTGGGCTCAACAGTGAAAACAGATTGTTATTGAAGAGAATGAGCATCATTTTTTTGTATTTTGAAACCGTAAGTCTTAAACTGGGTATAGTGGTTTGCTTTTTTGAATTATTGTAATGAGAAGGGAGATAGTGCTATGTTTAGAACTGAGACTTCCAAATACATCTCTAAGAATAATCATGTATGAAGGCACAAATAAAAAAGGCCATTTCAAATAAAGTTTGTACTTTCTGAAGTGATAAACTTTAAAAGCTATATTTGGGTTACAATATGTTCTATACATCTTATAGCCTCAGATTTTGGTGGCTTTACCTTATGTAGTGACATCCTTTTTTCCCTGTATGGGCTGTTGTTGTGCCTTTAATATCTTGGATGATGGGCAGGAATTCTACATAAAAACATTTATCATCCACATTTTTCCTCCACCCCCTAAAAAGAGACTAAAAGCATATCACAATAAAAAAGTAAAGCATTCAGTAAAGGAAACCATAAATTCAGCAAAATAAATCAGGAAGCTAGATTAAAACGAAATCCTATCATATCTACTGGCTTCCTTTAGAAGCTCTGCTAAGATCAAGTGAAATATCTTAGCAGAACTTCTAAAGGCAGCCAGTAGATATGACACTTGTAAGATATTTCACTTGTTTTAGGTGCCTTCTTGACATGTTCAGGGAGGCTATTAGATAATGTGGGGGCACACTGCTGAGAAAGCCTGAAATCAGGCAGTGGCTGCTCTTATATGCCTGCATGAAGGTATGTAGAGAAGACGTGGTTAAAAAGATCAGAATTGCCAGTGCCACACATGTTCATTCTGGGAGAGAAGATCCTTCAATTATGTGGGCCATGAAGTCATGCCAGGGAGAGCAGTGGAGCCGTAACTTACACATTTTCTGCTACAGCCGAAGATACATGAAGCTTTCCATGAGAAGGAGCCATCAGCTGTTGTTTATGCTGTGACAAGGACAGAAATGGATGAAAGGGAAAGAAACCTGGAGGACTAGAGGCAACAATAGCAGGTTGAGCTGCTATTAAGCAAGAGGTAGAACAGGTTTTACTTTGGTTACCGAGAAGTAAGAGTTGGTTTGTATATAGGATGTTAAGTTGTTCAGAAACTGTTTAGTCACCTTTCTCTGGAAATTGTGAGATGAAACAGGAAAAACCCTGTACCTTTGGTACTTATTTAGAGGGTTATAATTAATATATAAATGTTGAGAACCATCGAAGTCCTGATCCAAATTAAGGTGATGTTACAATCAGTCTTACATAAAACCACTTGTGAAGATGTGAATGAGTAAAATCCCCTGGAGCCAGATGATACTCCACTGTTGTGAGTGTTCTTATAAAACCATTGACAAGAGCGCATTTTAGCGCAAGAGGGCTGTGCAGCAGCTATTTTAAGTCTTTCTGTATCGGGTCTGTGCTTGGGATTGTGCTGTGTGGCATATGCTGAAGACATGTAGTGGCAGAAGGACCTAAATTTAGAGTTTAGAAGCAGCAACAGCCATCCTTCCTGCCAGCATAATCCTACTGAGTTCAATGAATTTTACTCCCAGGTAAATGTGCAGAAGATTGCACCTCACACTTGTCTTTGTCCACTTACTTGGGAGTAAGCCCCGCTGAAATCACATGACTAAACCTACACAGGATTGCACTGCAAATCTTCTGTAAAGTGCAAACATTTGGAGCAGTGGATAGTCTTCTTCTGAATAAAGCTTTTGTTGGTTTGTTCATATTTACCATGCATGGTACTGTAGCCAGTTCCACTCAGAGCCAGATTGACCCAAAGAGCCCCACTGATTTACTGACTGATCTGTTTCTTTGTATCTGAGACAGTCCCAATAATCATAGCTCTACTTATGCTGCATTAATGCTACAACAATTTGTTTCTGAATTTAGGCTACTTAAAACTTGTTCTACCTCTTGCTTAACTGTTCTTGTAAACCTTTCTACTGCTACTTGAGGCCACATCTCTGGGTGTCTCGAATCTACTGTTACTAATTCTCCATTTCTGTTCTGTTTTTATATAGAACGGGTGGGGAGCGTCCAGCCCAAGAGCCATTTACAGCCCTCGAGATCACTTGATCTGGCCCTCAGGGATTGCTGGATCGAGCTGAGCCATGTGGTAGCCTCCCTGGGGCCCAGCCACGCTATGCAGTGGCCTCCCCGGGGCCCAGCTAAGGCTCTCTGTGGAGCCTGAGTAGTGGACATTATGAAGGACTGCTACTGGGGTATGTGGGTGCCTTTAACGGTCTGCTGGGAGCAGCTGCAGTTTCTGCATGAAGGGAGGGTGGAAGCCAGTTACCGTCAGTTCAGTTTGCACTTGATTATCCCAGATGGTGTGGTCTGATATGCTAAAGAGTTCCTGCTGGGCTTTTTCTACAAAAAAAGCCCTGGACCCAGGCATTTGCCTAGGCAGCAGGCAGGCGGGGGGTGTGTGTGTGCCAAATTAGGCTCTTCCCACATGATTTCAAATAGAAAAACAATTATTTGCATTAATTTTGCTGACCTGAATCATTCTTCCTCAGCAGAGCACTGTTTTTTAAGTTGATAATTTTGTATGGCCAGCAAATGATGTTATAAATATCCAAATAGCCGGCAGAAAAAGGTTCCCCACCCCGGATATTGTTCTTTTCATATTTGTTCCAGAAGTGAAATGATGGCTTTTGATTTGAAATTCTGTAATTTTCATTGTGCAGGAGAAGTTTGCATTCATTGTTAGTATTTATTTTTTTATCCCATTCTTTAAGAAGTTCAGTATAGCATATAGAGCTTTCCTCTGCTCAGATCTGTCTGTGGTAGTATAGAACAGCTATACTGTTCATGGAGCCTTGTCAACATGGAGCGTTGCTTATCCTCCCTTAGACTGCAAGAAGGAGGTATCCTTCTGATCTGCTTCTCTCCTTACCCTGCTTCTTTTAACCTGAGAAGCAAAAGCTAGCATGTCTTCTCTGATAAACTTCCATTTGCCTTGTGAAGGACCTGCCATGATCCTGAGGTCAGTCTCTTTGGCAGCTCCAACCCCTTATAACTCCCACGAGATCAGAGCAATTCCTTTGGGGGAGGCTGCCGATACATCTCAGGTGTGCCTCATCCCATCATTTCTCCACCCCAGCTGAGTGTCAGATAGTGGACCATTCACTGCTGACCAGCAGATGTTGCCTTAAAGGGACCTGTGTTGCTAACTTGGTAAATGGAAGCTGAAGGTGATTTCTCAGAGTCCGGGAACCTTGGGGTCCCTCAAGTTAAGTTGACAGGGAATTCTTGCAACTGTGTATAATAATGAATGCAAACTCTTGTTGTGTACACAAAAGGAAGTAAAAGTTAAATGTATAAAATGTATTTCTTTGTGCAGTTAGTATGTGTTCCACTTAATGTAGGAATGTAGAAAATGTTGCGGCAGGATTCCACCTAAATAGTAGAACTCCCAGCCATAATGTGTGGACTGCTTCCTGCAACCATAAGATGTGCTTCATGATCTTTATAGTCCCTACTTTTTTCTTTCTAATGAGTATTGGAAAGTTTGTTGCCCAATCAATCTGTCAGGTAAGCCCCAAATTTACAAACTCTCAAAAACATTTATCAGTCTGGTTGATACAAGTGATTGAGCAGATTGTATTTTATGTTTAGCAGTTACTGAACCTAGGCGGTTGTATAACTCTACTACTAAGCCAGAGACAGTAATCTTTCTGGCAGAGGTGTACAAACTCTATGGAGAAGAAAATTAGTATAGTGTAAACCATGTCCACCTTAAAATCATCATGCCAGCTTGGTGGTGGTGGAAGGTGCTGTCAAGTCTCAGCTGTAGGGTTCTGAAGGCAAGAGACATTTAGCCATTGCCTGCTTCTGCATAATTAATCCTGAACTTTCTTAATGGTCTCCCATTGAAATACTGACCAGAGCCAACCTTGCTCAGCTTCCAGGATCTGATGAGATTGAGCTGGCCTGGGCTATTCAGGTCAGGGTTCATGCCAGTCTACAGAATATCAAATTGACCCTGTGTCCATTTGAAAGACGTTTGTCAGGTAGTATTTGGGCAGGCTGATAAAATCCCACAATTCCTTTGATGGTCATAAGTATGTCTTGAGCATTCACAGTTTTTATCTACCTGCAAAAGCTTTCTGCATACACAACCACCTTACGTGCACATCTGTGTGCACTCTCCTTTTGAGGGGAAAATACTGGTCTGTTTGCTCCATGTTTTGTGAGATTTTCAGCTAGCTCAATCTTCTTAAAAGACTTGGAAATTTAAGATCTGGTGGCTGCTGATTTTGCTTAGTTAAGTAAAAGAATAACCTGTTGTGCCAGATTCCATCATAACTTAGAGCAGCCAGGGATTGGTTGTAGGCATCTGACTGAAGTTTAATTAGTGCACACATGAAGTTGCCTTGTACTGAGTCGGACCATTGGTTTACCAAGGAACCATGTGTGGTTCTTTCTTGAATTCCTTGATGGAAGAGAGGCGGAATATGAATCTGATAAATAATAAAGCATAGTGCACCCAGGCCCAAGTACACTTGGCCAAAAAAACGCTCTAAGCAATTGAATTATTTAAGGTCAGTTTTGTGAGCTATTTTAAGGTCAGAATGTTGGGTTCCTGAAGATTGCTGCTCTTCCTTCAGTAGAAAAAATAAAAGATGCAGGTTTTTCTAATCATCAGCAGGAAGAATAATCTGTAACTCCCATTTGCAGTGTCATAATGCTCACACCAAGGAGGAAACCACTTGTGTTAACCAGTTGTGCTGGGTCAGAGATTGGCCTTAATACTGTGATATTTCTCCTGTTAGCAGCCAGTTTGCAGATCTATTTTACCTTGTCTAGCATTAATGTGCCACTTTTTAAAGACATTTGTTGCCATCTAATGCATTCCTACCATCTGCTTTCCTTATTCGTATTTTAGCCTGCTGCTGGGGTTCTGTATAGAGAAGATCATTACGTCATGATGACAACTGCAGACAAAGAAAAATACAAATGTGTTCTTCCAGCAATAGCCAGTGGAGATGAGGCAAGTTTGGATTCTTTTTTTAAAGCCTGTATTTTTGCATCAACTCTTTTATATGCTTAAAATACTGGTGGCCTCTTCTTTCTGCATCTCCCTTCAAAAAGCCTCTTCTGAAGGCTGCCATTTACAGTATGAAGATAAGAACGTAAGAGAAGCCATATTGGAGCAAGCCAATGGCCCATCCAGTCCAACACTCTGTGTCATACAGTGGCCAAAAACCCCCAGGTGCCATCAGGAGGTCCATCAGTGGGGCCAGGACACTAGAAGCACAGGGTGCTGCGATGGAAGGAATCAGCAAGACACCATCATCTCTACTCTTGGGCAAGCTCCTGCTCCCTTCCTGCATCTCACACTGTCTACAGTTTCCTCCCAAACTTCAGGGACAGCTTTTTAAGGGACTGTACAAAGAAGAGGAAAATGGCAAAAATCCTATCTGAAAATTCTGCTTAAGTCACAGTACTTTGTATCCCATTATTGATTTCCTGGATCCTTGCCACATTCACACTACTCTCACCCCGTAACCATTAAGAAAATTAGTGGCAAATTTCACCATGTAGAGGATGAGAACAAGTACTGACCGAGCCATTTTTTAAAAAATCAGGAAATCTGTAGTGTTCCAGCTTTTAATTTGTTTTCCAGTAAGACGTTTTTCTTTGCCAGCTTTTAGTGGCATGTTAAATTGAACAAATGTTTCAAATATGACTCTTCAATAGTGTTTCATAAGTGTTTTGTGTCACTTTATGGCTGTGCTGACATACATTCTTAATTCTTCTTGTCCTAGGAGGAAGAAAAGGATTACAAAGGGCCAAACCCTGCAGAATTGTTGGAACCTCTTTTTAAACAAAGTAGCTGTTCTTACCGAGTACGTCCACTTAGGTTTGATATAAAAGTGCCCAGCTCCTTATGCCTATGTTAGTAACCAAGAACAAAAAGCTTTTTGCAAACCTTTATTGCATTTAGTTTTTCATTTTGCCTGCTGGACTACGGCCTTAAAACAAAATGATTATTCTCAAATAATTTGTAATGCTAAATGATAATGTGTCTGATTAATTACAGGGGGGAAATGGACCTTGGCTTGTTTTGTTAGTTGAAAGGGAACAACTGCATCATGTGCTAAATAGATTGGCCACGGGCTGAGAGGTGTTGAGCGGGTTTTAAACAGTTACAATGTGCTGAGTTCTTTTTCCCATCTCAAGCAGTTCTGGCCTTCCCTGGGTGAGCTTTAGAGATACTGGAGAAGTTTCTCTCTGAAGCTGAACATCACTGTTATCATCACACTTATTTCTCTTCCTTTTGGATGGCCTACTATAGAATATATAGTGTTGGTTCTGGCAGTTCTTTCCCTCTAACAATGGAATTATCTCCTGGGGAGGGGCTATTCTCTGATGCATGAACATCTTGTGTCAGAGGAGTTGTCTTTGCACCATGGGAAGATGCTGCTGTTTTTCACATAACCTGAGTGTTTGGGGCAGTAGACAAGCCATACATTCAAAAAAAGTTTCAGGTTTTCACACCTTTTGAGATGTTCATTAGCGTTGCAAATGGTTAAAGTCCCTGACTATTCAGTAGCCACCTAGTGACTTGGATTCACTCTTCCTTACATTTGTCCCCTGCCCACAAGTAGAAAAAGAGAGGCTGTCACTGATAGTACAAAGGGTCCAAATATTAGGATGCAGAGGTACACAGTTGGACCTGCTGTAATATGTATGTAGGGTATCAGGCAGGGGGTTGCAGCTCTTCATGTGCCCCAAGAATTGTAGTGGAGGGTGATAACATTGCTGGAATACTAAATGTTTTGACAATCTTTTTGCTGTCTGAGTTCTAAAAGACTTCCGTGGTTTTACCTTGATTGATGCTTTGCTGTTTAAAAATAGATCTTTCTTACAATTATATATATCAATTGATTATAATGCATTTTTAGATTGAATCCTATTGGACTTACGAAATCTGCCATGGTAAACACATTCGTCAGTATCATGAAGAGAAAGAAACTGGGAAGGTACATCTCATTAAAACTTTCATTCTCAGGGTCAAAATTAAACTTAAAATAAAATTTCACTGCTGAACTTTCTTCAGGTTTAGTTTCTGGTGAAATATCAACAAAGTAAAGATTAGGGCACTAAAATAAAAACACCTTTTTTTTTTGTTTGTAGAAAACAAACATTCAAGAATACTACCTTGGAAACATGCTGCGGAAGAGCCCACTGCTAGATCCAGGTTTGTCATTTTTATTTCTAAGTATGGTTCAGCCCCCTGTGTCTAAGACTGTATTGCCTTCAATTTTATATTATCTGTTTTTATGACATTAATTTTTAATCTGTAACATGTTTTGAAATTTGCTGCTGTAAACTGCCCTGAGCCCACTTGTGGAATAGGGTGGGATATAAATCCAAAAAATTAAGTGGAGATGCGCAGAAAGAGGAGAAACCACAGCCATTTACTGAAAGAAAGAGTATAGTTTCAAACTGCAGGAATGTAGACCTGTGTTAATTATTCAACCCTCTGATTCTAGTTTATAAATTGCCTTTGATAATTTCCAGTAGAAGAGAATTTAGAATGATGTAGAGCACCTTTTCCCTTCCAATCTTTGTGTGTTGTTTTTTAAATAGTACTCTGTCAGTCAGTAATTCCTGAGGCAGCTTACAGACAGCAAATCCTATAGCCTATGATGAAAATAAAGCAAAAATTTTACCTGATGCCAAAAGCTTCCACAAGGGGGGCATTCTAAACTTGAGTGTCCACTTCAGAAACTGTTCTGTGCTCCTTAATCTTGGAAGGAAAGCACACAGTTGGGCTTGTAATGGTGAGTTCAATTAATGGACAGGCTACTATGGGAGAAGGGAGTCATAGTAACACCTTGGATTATGCCCAGAAGCGAATCAGGAGCCTGAATCAAAACTAGAGAGATGATTCCTATAACCTGTACCAGGCAACAGTCTCATGCCTGCATTTTGTAGCATGAGTAGCTTCTGAACTGTCTTTTAAAATAGCCTTGCATAGAGTGTGTTCCAGTGATCTAACCTGGTCGTGGTCAGAGGATGGATAACTGTGACCAAACTGTATTACTCAAGGAAGAGTCTCAGTTTGCCATGTGTGCTGTAAGCCACAGAGGGAATCTTAGCCTTCAGCTGCAGGTCAGCATCTAATAATGACTTCAAGGTGCTAGGGAGAACCCATGCTTGACTCCTCATTTTCTGGGTGGCACAATCGGCAACCAACAGCCTCTCAGTATTATCAGGATACGATTTTTGGTTTTGACTCTCATCCAGTCCATTACTGTCTTCAGGCACTTGTACTGTCTCTGTACTGTATTGCTTCACTCCCTCACTTACGGGAAGTTAATTACTTAAGGACACTTGGCCTGGAGGATTGCTGAGGTGCACGTAAGCAAAATACAGTGAACAAAAGGGAATCAGTCATATCTTTGTGAGCCACTTCCCTGCACATTGTTTGGGAGCCTCTTCATACAAGCCTTCCAAGTGTGCATGACCTGTGTACCATGGTGGGGAGTAGGATTGTACCTACCCTGTCTACTGTGCGACCTCCAAGTCTTTTCCACATCTACTTCTTGGGCATGGTTCACATAGTATCTGCATAGATATCTTTGTAATGCTTATTTCCTAACAAAGTTATAAAATATGCTGCTGCAAGATGTGATAATGGACACTAGTTTTAAAAGAAGAGATATGGTCATAGAAGATAGCTATTATTGGTGACTATTAGCCATGATGACTATGAAGAACCTTCACACAATGTGCTGCTGAAGGGCTAATTGCCTCACTCCCTCACTTATACATTTCCCAAAGATACTTGCTTAACCACTGTGGGAATCTGTATGCTGGACTAGATGGACCTTTGGTGTAATCCAGCTGAGCTACTCTCCAATTCAAGGGTTAAAGATCACACAAATAGGGAGTACATGCATAAGCCCTACTTAAATACCATGCCTGTTGGAAGGAAGATTTAAAGGCAGGTTAGGCATCTGGCAGGTAAAGTGGGTGGTAAAACCATATGTAAATACTTTCGGAGTTATGTGGATAGGACTAGAGATTCATTGTGATACATGGTGATAGCAAAGACAGCCCAGCAGTGGTTTAAGTATCTTTAAGTGTCACCCCACTGCCACATCTCTTGTCCCACACACACATTAATGTCATTCAATATACATGGCATTGGGAACCTGTATTTGCTGAATGTGTAGCTTATCTCAAAACGTTGCTATCAAATCTGAGACTGATTTTAACTTAGACAACATAAAAAGTGAGTAGTGTATTGAGGGAGAATCTTGTTCCTTTCTTTGCTGTTATATATGACATATCTTTATATTAGTGGGTGAATCTGATGCCTTTGCTTTTCTTAATGTTTTCCAGAACAAGAGGATAATGACAATGAAAAAGACAGTGCAAAAGAGGCAAGTGGGAAGTCATTGAGTTCTCTCCTATATGTCTCCTCACAAGCAGTTCTGCTCAAGAGTTCAGCTCTGTGGTGAATTTCATGGATTCTTTCTGCTATCTGTGCCATTTTTCTCTTGAACTTTAAGCCCTCCCTTGGTGCAAGCCTCTTGCACTGAGGGAAAGGGCCACCATTAGAGGAAATATCCATGGCATCCAATTTTGCAGATTATTACAGTTCCCTTTTCCTTCTTTGGGTAATGTTACAAATGTATGTATATTTGCCTACTTGTCTTGTATGTAAAATACTGTGGCAAGAGCACTTACACTCGGCAGACCCATTTATTTATTCAGACCTATTAGTTCTTCCACTAGATGCCTCCCATTCAACTTCATGTGCAAAGAAGTTTGGGGGAACAAGCTTTGGAGCTCACTCACAAGTACATATGTGATACTTCCCAAACTAATGCTTGCTTTTTTTCTTTGCTTTCAAATCTAGATTCCTACAAAAAATATAGAAGGACAAATGACTCCATATTATCCTGTTGAAATGGGAAATGGCACACCATGTAGCTTGAGACAGAACCGGCCCAGATCAAGTACAGTGATGTATGTGTGCCATCCTGAATCAAAGCATGAGATCCTGTCAGTAGCAGAGGTTACTACATGTGAATATGAAGCAGTCATTTTAACTCCCCTGTTGTGCAGCCATCCTAAATATAGGTAAGAATTTCAGTTAAAACTTCAGTTAAAATCCTGTGGTTGCAGAATTAGTTTCCACCAGCAGAGAGGAGAAACAGTTCTGAATTTTCTCTTGTGTTGATTTGATGTGATTCATTTGTCCAGATTTGTTTTGTTAACTGGCGTGAGCATACTAGCAGAAAGGCATGTTAAGAACCTAATTAGATTCTGCAGTTCAGAGGGCTTGTTTTACAGGACCTTGTAGCTATTTGCCTATAATATTTTCTCAAGGATTCCTTCTTAAGAGCTGCTCCCTGTGAAACTCAAACAGCGGTTTAATCTGTCCAGTGGTGGTCCAGGACATTATGTGGGGTGCTACCAATAACAGTATCCCCATATTGAGCTCTTCTGCTCAATTACTTCCCTGCATCATTCTGTACTCCTTTGGTGTATCTTCCTGACACTGTTCCAAATCTTTGTTACGTTAGGAGAGCTTGGCATAAGGCATATTTCTGCCTTTAAAGTGCTGAAAGACAACAAGCAACAGCCTCACAAAACTAGCTGAAACCAAAATAATCCCATTGGAAGCATGACAGTATTCTGGAATATATCCAAAGTAGTAATGGATTACCATCAAAATGTAAAAGTGTACATACATATTACCTACAGTAAATGATATTCAAGGTTCAGGTGAAACAAACAGATGCTTAAAAATAGCTGTGTTCATAAGTCATGGTCCTGAAAGAAAAAATGTAGGGTAACTGTACATATCATTTGGCTTGTCTTTCCCAATTTTGTTTTGACAGTGCTTCTTTATCATTGTGAGATGCGTATATTAGCCATTATGTTTACAATCCGTTTCTCTTAAACTGGTAATTAAATAGCATGCCTGCTGTTTTGTTTTATGGTACAGCATCAGAATTTGTACAGGTGTATGGTGGTATTCCTTCCTTTTTAATACCTCATTCTTTTGCACATATTGTGAGGAGAGGAGGCTGGTCACCTTTCTGAATTGTGCAGGTGCTAATGTACCTGCCATTTTGAAGGTCATATATTAAGTTCTGGGGCCTGGGAAAGGGGTTGTTTGTTTTTTGTTTCTTTAGGGTCAAAGTTGGTGATATGGGGCATTTTGAGACAGGTTTTATTAACAGATGCATATCTTGCACTTCATCTTTCACCCTGTTTCTGAAAACCCACCTGCCCGTCCAGAAGTTCAGGTGTACACATATAAGTACTTTCCCTTTCATTGCAGTGATGGAATCATCTCTGTGAATCATCTTAACACATCTGTAGACGCTTGGGTCAGATTCCCTGGACATAATGAAGAAAAGTTCAATGTGCTTAAATCTTGATACTATATAAACAAACCTTTAATTTGTTTTTTTTAAAATTTTCTATAAATTGCCCACCCCCGCCCATGATTCAGAAGTTGAGGTTTATGCAGAATAACTGGAGGTTTCCTTTGGTCAGCAGTGGAAAAAGAAAAGGCTTTGCCTTTCCTCAGGTAATGGGAGTCCAAACACATATTCCTCTGCATGTCTGGCTGATTGCAGCCTCACACATAGTCAAGCCCTCTGAAGTATGCACTAGGTTTGCAGCAGTTGACTTGGATATTATTAGCTCTATTGATTTCACTGGGACTTGCTTCAAAGTATTTTTGTTTAGGATTTCAGCACTAAAGGTCAATTTAACCTGCATCTTACAACAAGTTTCAGTACAGGTGATTAATGAAAAAGAATTTCCAAAATCTGCTCTCCTCTTTTAATCTTCTTGCTCTTGATTTCATAGCCTGCTTAGAAGCTGGCTCAGACAGTTTTAGGGCTTGCTGATACTGTCTGTTCTTGTGATCCATGTAACAACAGAGGAGAGTCTCACGGAAGATCACAGCAGCTTCCCTGAAAAGCTATTTGTACATCTTTAATTTTGTGTGAAAAAAATCTATGAACACAAGGAAGCTAGGAAGTGGAGTACAGTAACAGAACATGGGATGCAAAGCAGACCAACACACACCACCGGCATGAATATTAGTGGAGATTGCCTCAAAGTTTAGCGTTTATTACTGAGAATGGGACTCTTCTTAATAATGTTAGTACAGGTGGTTCTAAGTAGGGTTGGTTACCCTGGTATTTCTTGACTCCCACAAGCCTGTAGTATTGGGAGCATAGTTCCTTTGGTTAGCTGTCACGTGGATGTAAAAGCTGTTAAAATCTGATACAAGTGCCAAGTCCTTCCCTCAAAACCGCCCCGGTCGTGCATTCACTGAAAGAATGGGGGGTGCTTAGGTGAAATCAATCTCAGCCCCCATCTGATCTGCAGCCCTTCAGAGGGCTGTTTGTTATAAAGGTTACTGGGAAGATGTGCCCAAAGTGTTTGTGCACAAAGTATTGACATAGTATTAACACAGTGCTTCTCTTGCACTTTCATTGCTGTTCTCTGGACAGGTTCAGATCTTCCCCTGTGAATGACATATTTTGTCAGTCACTGCCAGGATCCCCGCTGAAGCCTCATAACTTGGAGCAGCTAGAGAAGCAGCAAGAAATGCTAAAGATGCCTTTGAAAAGGGCCAAGGAGGTAGGAATACTGAAGCTCAATGATGACGCCACAAATGTGGAGTGTAGATTGTGTCTGATAATCTGCATCCACTGTGCTTTGAGAACCTGGGTCTTAATTTCCTCCACAACATCTTGTCTGGTTAAAGGACAAGCATAGATGTCACATCCAGTTAGTGAAATTATTTATTTTATATACCACCACTGATCAAGGAAAAACTTGCACCTTTAACTCAAGCAAGTTGCTGCTTCTATTAACTTTTAGATGCAGAGTACATTACAAGGTAGATTTTATAGCATCCTTTATGTAAACTTTCTTTTTTTCTACCTACATCAAAAAACTTGCATTGTCTGAACTTAGGTGCATAACGCTTAGCTATTATAAAGCAAGTTTCAAGTTTTAGCTATCTGGGGGTATACTTCCAGGCAAATGGTGCAAGATCATGTAATATGAATGTGACTATTTTAAAGGCTAAAAGGAGCATGGGAGCAATCAAAAAAACATTTTGGCACAAGGGTGGCAGATGTGTAATAGCAGCCCTCAGGTTGTTTAAAGCCAAAGTACTTAACCAACTTACATATTAATATCACCAATTAATATCACCGCAAAGCACAAAAGGTTAGAAATTATTCATTCTAAATTTTTGCGTTCAATTCTTCAGATACTTCAGGGCATTCCAAACGCCTTGATTCGGATAGAAACTGGTATGATCTCAGTGGAGGTGAGGCTTTGGATCATGACCATACAGTATTGGCTGAAATTAATCATTTTCCATAAGAGGCCGACAAGCTTAATCTTCCAAGATATCTCAATTCCACCATGGGTCATAGATGAAAAACTTCCCTATTTTGGCCTTACAAAACAATATCTTAGCTCTCTTACATAGGATAAAGCCAGAGAGCTGGTGAAACAGAGAATATCAGATATAGCCAGACAGAATGATCTTAATAGTACCTCAAAATGGCATGCCCTTGTAGAACCAGTTAATAGAATAGCATCCATGCCATATTTATACCAGCTGGAAAATTATGAGTACAGGAGAATTTTTACCCTTATGAGGTGGGACACCCTCCCTTCAGCAGTCTTGGAGGGCAGATATAACAAAATACCTTTTGAAGATCGTAAATGCCCCTGCTGTAATGAAGGGATAAAATCTTTACTGCATGTCCTGTATGACTGCAAGGTGTACAGTATTCACCGTGAAATCCTTCCTTTTCCTGCAATCTTGCCAACCACACTTAATAAAAAAATGCAACAACTGAAGGATCTTTTGAATGATAGGAACCCTGTGGTTATATTCAAATTAGCTAAATTTGGCTGGCTTGCCACTAGAACTAGAAAGTCACTTATAGCTCTGAAAGGAAATAGCTAGGCATTTTCCTTCTCTCTCTCTTAGTTGGTAGTTTTTAAAATGTTTAATTCCATTATAAACTATGTATGTTTTATAATTGATTGCAGCAAATTTTACCTCTGTTCTCTCTGCACAATTTATATGGGTTACTGTAACCAACATTGGTTTTATCTGTATTGTTTTTGCTGGCTTCTGCTGTGAATAAACGCTTAGCTGTAAAATTAAATGATAATCAGAAGCATGCCTTTGTATGATGTTTAACATGTTTCTAGAAAAGTCCTGAAATAGGGAAAAGGTTTCTTCAAAACAATGCCCTGCTTTGCCATTTTTGCCTATTTTTCATTGATCAGAGGCAGACCTTCCCATTCTTAGGAGAAGTAATATATTTCCCTTCATATCCATGATCTAAATTTATTTATCCAGTTTTAGAGAGGAGGGCTGGTCCAGTATGGCCAGTGTCTTCCCCCCAAAAAATTTTTTCATTAAACGAAATGTCTCAATTGACAATCCCATTCTCATCACCCAGTATAGGAATGTGCCACACCATTCAGTTCATCATAAAAATTAACTTTGCACTACTACTGTATTTTTCAGCTGTAGTATATGTACTTCATTCAGTATGCTTCTGTCATCAGTTATATGGCAAAGATATGTATTCTCTGTCTTCTCATCAGCCCAGTTGTTGATTAAGAGTTTTCATTGGCCCTTGTTGCATCTCTGAGGTCCCGAGACCACATCCCCTTGGTGCTTCCACATAAGCAAAATTCCTCAAAACAGGGCCTGTACCAAGCCAAACCTGGGGTTCTTCAGAATAATCAATCTGGATTTCTTGGGGCAGTTAGAGGCCGGGTTTGGAGACCAGAGCTGTTTATATATTTATTGGAATATGTATATGATACTTTTTTTGCACATAGCAAAGCCATAGCTGTTTACAAGCTATAAATACAGCCATTTTTGAAAACTTGGCTTGATTTCTTTCTCCAATGTATGTGTGCTCTAGAAGTCCTATTTGAGACTTGCCTGGTGTATAGCCTGGTCTCATCAGGTCTCAAAAGCTAAGCAGGGTTAAGTACTTGAATGGGAGGCCACCAAGGAAGGCTCTGAGGAGGAAGACAATGACAAGCCCCTTCTGTTTCTCACTTGTCCTGAGAGCCTTTTGCTGGGGTCGCCATAAGTCAGTTGCAGCTTGATGGCTCTTACATATGTACATTCCGGGGGCCATCTGTGAAACTTCCTTGTTGGGAATAAAGCCACCAGATCACTTTTGATGTCGAAACTTCTTCCGCGAGGCATTGTAATCCTTATTTGTCCAGGGGTTGAACGACTGGGGCCCTCACCGCTGTGCCTCCCCTCAAAACTTGTCCAGCTCAATTCTAAAGTATACTGCACATGGCAAGTGTTCTGTGCCATCTGAATCTTTTTTTTATTTCAGGAAGAAGCTAGTTCAGCAAAAGAAGAGAAATTTTCATCTATCCACAAACCAGTTGCTGTTGGAAGCAACCAGCTATTGACAGTTGGCACAACACACATTTCCAAACTGACAGATGAGCAGCTCATAAAGGAATTTCTTAGTGGGTCTTACTGCTTCCATGGGGTGAGCTTTATACACTGGGTTCTGTTTTGCACCTATGTGCCTTCTGCAGTTGCACCTGGTACTGAATGAAATCCAGTTTTCCCACAAAGCTGGGATCATCTGAACAAGCTAAAAATTCCATGGTGCAACAGTACCATTTTTGGAGCAATTTGATACGGATTTTAAAATTATTTTCTATGTCTGAGATCATATTTGATGAGGTCTCTAAAAAAACCCCAAACCCGCCCCCCCAATAAATAACACAGGATGACAAATAGTGTGCATACATATTTGACCTGCAGACCTTATGTTTTGTCCTCTTCTGAATGTCATTTTTAATGTTTCCCAGGGAATAACATGAATGGGATTCAGTGAATGGTAGTACCCATTGAGAGTATGCACCAAGCTTTTCCTGAATTCCCTTTCATAAAATCCTGCCTGCCACACTGAACCCCGAAAGTGGTCCTAAATTCAAAAAAATAGTTTAGGAAAATAGGGCAGATGTACCAAGACAGCTTGTTTAAAATGGTTTCCCTGCCTGATATTGAATGTGCTCTTGAACTGTGAGTTTAAAAGCAGCTTGGGGAGTTGTATGGGGCATCTGAGAAGAAGGGAAGCCACAACATCAGCCATTTGGGCAGCCACTGTGGGTAACAGGCACTTTAAAATACAATCTGACACACCTGTGTGGGGTTCTGGACCCTTTAAGGAGCCTCTATGTGCTGGTCAGCTGTTCAACAGCAGCCTATGAGACTTGCTGGGTGATGCTCAGGAAGTTTTTGATAAAAACAGGTGGATACACTGGGTATTGTATATTCCTCCACCATGCAATAATTACATCTGTTTAAAATGCACAAGTTATAGTGATAAGTGCATGCTAACTAACTCTTCTAAAGAAGATGCTGGATGTTGCATCACTTTTTTCTTATGCCTTTTGTAGGGGGTTGGCTGGTGGAAATATGAATTCTGCTATGGCAAATATGTGCATCAATATCACGAGGTATGTAGAAATGACATTTGAAAAGTTCTGCCACTAGATGGCCACATGTTTCTTGGCTGTTCAGGCAAACTCTTGAAAGCAGACAGTGAACGTGAAAGGGAGTAAAATTAATTGGGAAAGATGGTGTCTCCTTGTGCCTCTAGTGTTGGCTCCCTTTGGTGAAATGATATTGGGTAAAATTTTCCAAAATTCTGGCACTGCAGAGGGGATGAAAAGTTCTAACAATTTAGGAGTTTTGTGTATTTTATTTATAGTGTTGCCTTTGTAGCAGAGACTTGAGGTGGAGGTAGAATGTGCCATCAAGTCACAGCCAACTTATGACCCCTGTAGGATTTCAAGGCAAGTGACTTTCAGAGGTGGTTCACCATTGCCTATTTCCAGGTAGCAACCTTGGACTTCCTTGGCGGTCTCCCTGCGTAGTTTCCAGGATCTGACAAAATTGGGCTAGACTGTGCAAGACTCAAGATACAGAAAGTACTTCCTGGAAAATTTTATGAACTTAGAAACCCGGATGGCATCAATCTGGAATGCCAAAACTAGTTGGTGTTTGCTTGTTACTCAGATACAGCAATTTTGCCTGTATTTGCCCTGGAACAGCTTAAGCAGTGCTTGCCTAACTTCCCCCAGAATATTGTGCATGCTGGGACAGTTTTACTTCGGGTGGACAGTACGTGTGCTGTTATACAGCTCACATTCATTGGAATGGGATTTGTATATGAGAACTGTTCCCCTGCGCTGTGCAGTTTGACTGATTTGACTTCACACTCTGCAATCAGTTTGGGCAGTGGGTAAGTCACATGACCATATTTTGAGTCATGTGGTTTGTGAAAGCACTACACCTTTATAAAATCATGCTATTTTGCCTGAAAAATTGGTAATTTCTAGCCCTTTTCAGGATGTGGTAGTAGATGGTCTTTTGATACTGCGGCCTTTTCATAAGAATATGTTTCTTCTTGGCTTCAATGTGACTGTGCTTGTTACTGGATGAGTTGTTGTTAATTTACATATCTACGTGTTGTCAACTGGAAGCTGACTTACGGAGACCCCAGTATGGAGTTTCAAGGCAAGTGAGAAACAGTGGTGCCTTGCCATTTTCTTCCTCTGCAGAGTATCCTTTAGTGGTCCTCCATCCAAGTACTGACCTTGCTTAGCTTCTGAGATCTGGCATATCTTTCCACAACCCTGTTACTAACTTACTTTTGTGTATCTTTGGTTTTTTTAAGGATAAGGAAAAAGGCAAAACAACGGTAGTTGTGGGGACCTGGAATAAGGCAGAACATACTCATTGGGCACAGAACAACGAGGCCAGAGCATATCAGCTCAGAGATGACAGCCAGAAAACAGTGAAGTATGTCTGCATTAGTTTTCATGTAGAAACGCCCCCCCCCAAAAAAAGATTGTCACTTTATTCTAACACCTGCCTTAAAACCAACACAGCAGAGGTGGTCTTCCTCCATTTCAGCTGCTTGTTAAGCAAATTTGCATATAAGTCTTCAGAAGTTAATTGGTTGTTAAACTTGAATGGCTTGAGAGGAAACAAAGAGCCAGCTGCCCTCCACTTTACAAAAGCTTTCCTCGCTTATCACTAGGAATGAGATTTTATTTTGCCACAAATGAGCAGCTGCTTTCAAGCCTGTGCATTAAGGTAGCTTAAAGTCAGCTTTTGTGCTGGTGATTTCATGGGCACCAGGAGTTAGACTGAGTAATCTATGGATGCAAGGATCCCAGAACTTTCCCACGTATTCCCCTACCCCCAGCAGTCTTTCCAGTTCCAGGAAAACTGACTCCTGGGGAGCATGGGACCATACACTAATAGCCACATGAGTCAATGACCTATGTTGAGGAGGGAAAGGGAGTGAAATCACCTTCTCTTTCTCCTTCCATCAGTACAACTCCACTGATTGAAGAGACAGGAAGAGCAGATTTTCCCCCTTTCATACTGCAGCCCTGCTGATCCAAGTGGGCATCCACATGTGTCCTGCCAGTCTAGGAATCAACTGTCCAGGAGTGAGAGGTGACTTGGGGGTAGGGGGTACAGGAAAGATAGTCTGTGCCTTCCACTGATTAACTGATAGATCCATCACCATCTCTGAGCACTGTGATTTGGGCTAGTGTTCAGCAGCTTTGGCACTGTAATGTGGTAAAACCAAATTATCTAATAACTCAAGCTGAAGGGATTACTAGAAGATTGCATGACAAATCCAGGACAGGGTGGTGAATCTTGTACCTACAGGGTTATCTAAAGAAGGAGAGAGTGCTTCCTGTGTAAACCATCTATGTACACATTCAAGCCGCTTCACTGAGGGCTGTTAACTAGATGGCAACTTCATATGATGTGTGTGTAGCCACCAGGAAGACTGGTTGTCTCTGCTGTGCTGCCAAGTGGTGGGAATAATTTTATTCCTCAGTGCAGCAGATGTTCATTTACGTGATCTTTTTCTCTTTTCTCACTGAACTCAGAAATTTGAAAGTTACTTGGATCTTTTGGCTGATGGGGGATGAGGTCAGGGATGTTCAGTGAAATAATAAACTGTTATACCAGATGATGCCTCTTCAAAGCACATGATACAGAATGGCCGAGATAGTAGTGTGGAAAAAGACCCCTATGCTGCCCAGGGGCAACCCGATGCCCCATGGCGCCCTAGGCAGACTCACTGCCTGGCGCTCCCCAAGCGCCCCCGTGCCTCCCCCCCCATGGCTCCACGCCTCCCCCTACTCCCCGCCATGCCTCCTCCCTCCCTTCCCCATCCCATGTCAATTTCAGTGCCAGAACTGGCTCTAGTGCCACGTTTTGGCTATCTAACCCCCCCCCCCCCCACCTTCCCGGGCAATCACTCAATTGCGGGTAAAACTGTGCCGCAAGGCTGGGATGCGTTTACAGTGTCAGGACCAGCATCCTGAAAGGGCAACCCCGCTGCTGCTGACTCATCCCCTCCCCACTTCCTGGATGGGAGAGGAGGCAGCAGCAGCAGGGTCACCCTTTCAGAACACTGGTCCTGACAGACTGTAAGTGCGTCCCGTCTCCATGACACGGTTTTACCCACAATTGAGTGATCGACCAGGAAGGAGGGGGCTTTAGATAGCCAGAACGCGGTGCTAAAGCCAATTCTGGCATTGAAATTGACATGGGGTGGGGAAGGGTCCAGAGGAAGGGGGAGCGGGGTGCAGAACTGCGAGGATAAGGCAAAGGGAAGGGAAACGGTCGTGGCCAGCAGGCGGGGGAGGCAGGCAAACTCAGTGCTTGCCTGTGACACTGGGTTGGGCAGCAGTTGTGGCCAGCAGGCGTGGGAGGCAGGCAAACTCATTGCTTGCCTGTGACACTGGGAGGGGGGGTGGGGAGCCCAATTTGGTGCCCCCACCCTCCTGGCACCCTAGGCAACTGCTTAGTTTGCCTAGTGGGCAAGCCGGCTCTGATGCTGCCTACCCAAGTACCTAAGTGTAGTAAAATTCTCCACACAGCATGGCAGGGCAACACAGATAACCAGTTCTACACAAGCATACATGTATTTTGCCACTTGGAAAATCATGGTGTCCACCCCAGGTGATGCAGAGAAAGAAGTACAGGTCATCTATCTAGTCCATTTTTATTTCACCCATTCTCCAAGGAGCTTAGGGCAGTATACATTGTTCTCTCCTCCATTTTGTCCTCTCAACAGTCCTGTGGGTTAAAATGAGAATGAGTGACTAGCTCTAGGTCACCCAGCCAGCTTCCATGGGAGATAAGGATTTGAACCTAGGTTTCCCATTTCCTAGCACATCACCTTAGCCACTAAACTACACCAGCTCTGTGATAAGAAGTGCTTGTGCACTTTGGAGGTCTCTTGAAACTTGGGTGTCTCATCATAGTAAAGTTGGGCAAGGCCTACAAGTCTCCTATAATATTACAGAAATTTTACCATGCTCTACACAGAGCTAGTACTCAGTTTTGGTGCTCTGTGGTAGATGTGTGGAAGCTAGGGGGTGACTAGCTGACTGTTACTTAATGGGCAAGTTGAAATTGAATGTTGCATTAAAACTCTTCACTTTTTCCTGGCAGAACAGTGTCTCATTACTATGGAAATGGAGATCTGTGTGACTTAACTGGCAAGCCCCGACAGGTGACTGTGAAGTTGAAGTGAGTGGCATGCTTAACAAGTTATTCAGTTCAAGACTGAATTGCATATTGGAATTTGACCCTCATGACAGTGTTTGTAGTAAGCTGTGACATCTTAAAAGGACATATTTCTTGAAGAGATAACATTCTTACATTACTAACCCTGGGCACAAGCTGAAGAGCGCCAGTGGCTCATGTGTGCTTTGTAGAGGCTGTTCTCCTCTGAATAGCATTCTTTTTCTCCAGTTCTCAAAAGTAGTTTTGTCATGCAATGTCCAGAGTGTTAAAAATCAAAAGCACCCTAAAAGTGCAAGATACATTAACCCCTCTTCCCCGCCCCCCCCCCCCCCCGGGATTATGACCCATAATTACAACTCATTTTTTTAAAATACCTGCCTCTATTTTCTCTTTGTTTGTGATTGTAACAATATGGGTATATATAATTGCTCTGATTGATTTATGACTTGCAGCCCAACCTGATAGCTTCTGCATCAACATTTCCATGCTTAACTTGGGACATAGCAGTAACTATATCAGTGCAATACTATAAAATAGAGTGTTAAAAGTAGGGGGCCTGCAAGGACTTGCAGGGGGCACCTCATCTTCTTCTGTATGCCCACCCCCATTTTTTTATTTTTTCCCTTCCCAGCAGCCCCCATAGTCTCTGGTCTTTTCCTGCTTCCTTTTCTCCTTCCTAACTACCAGCCAACCTGCCTTTGTCTGTTCCCGTCTTCAATTTTCCCTCCTGAAAAGAGCCTAGCCAAGCCACTGCCACTCAGCCCAGCTGAGTTGTGTGGGTAGTGAGTTTTCAGTGGCCGCTGCTAGGCCTGTCTGCAATGAGTCCATCCAGGGACATGATACGGATGGGAGTAAGAACCTTTTAATGAGTTGTTTCAGCCTCCTCCCCTCCCTCCCCAATTTGTTTGAAAGGCTGCACAATATTGTTGATGTTGCCTAGAATCCCACAAAATGGTCCAGCGATCTCAGAACATTGTCTCAGTAGACATTATTTTCTTAAAGCTGTAAACGTTTCTATTTTGAGGAATTTCAATCCCCCAATTTTTTTTTTTAAGATTTTTCCTGAAAACCTGGGCCTTTATTCAGCTTTTTAGAGAAATCTCCCCTGTCTGTCCCCAGCACTGTTTAAGAAAAAAAATCCAAACTTTGTGGTCTGGTTTGCAGTTAGATATACAATGCTATATGCCAGTATCCTCGGAAACCTTGTAGCAGCCCTAAGACTCCTCCACAGACACAAACATTTATTGTAAGCCTGCAAAATAATCAGAATCCTATAGGTTTCAGAGGGCCTGCTAATGATCATTTCTGTCTTAAGGTGTAAAGAATCAGATTCGCCTCATGCAGTAACTGTGTATATGCTGGAGCCTCAGATCTGTCTATACATCCTTGGGGTATGTACAGCTGTTCCTGTATACTTGCTCTGAACTTAGTTGGTTTTTGAGAAAGATTTTGTCATGAAGATGCATTTTGCCTACAGAAAACTTGAGTGTTCATGCACAAAGTTTTTCATTTTCCATCACTTTGTGACTGACAACATATTGTTCCCATCCAGGATAAATTTTGTTCTTCCCAGTGGCTTTTTGCCCATTCTCAATGCATTTTTCTGGAGTACACTTTGAGGGAAGAATGAGTAAACTACAGAACCATGGCATATTTTCCAAGAGCCTTGGTTTAAAGTTAATGATGAATAATAGCACAAAATTGATTGTAAGAGCTCATTAAAAACCTTTTAGGCACCCTTCTTCATGGAAAGTGTTCAAATGCTGGGTGAAGTACTAAACCATTTTGCATTTCAAAAATTGGAATAGGCCAGGTAAGAGACTGCTATTTCACATGCAGTTTCATTTACCTTGAGAGATACTAAGCATGTTAAGAGGTTGGATGCCATATTTGTATTCAAATTTGTGTCAGGGTCATGTTTGAATTTAGTTCTAGCATTAGAATTAACATGGAATGTAAAGCTGTTTATTCCTCTGGCCAAAGTTGGAGTCCAGTGGCACCTTTAAGACAACAAAGTTTTATTGAGAATGTAAGCTTTTGTGTGGCCATCACTACATCATCTGGCAGCAAATTCCACATTTTAATCACTCTCTGTCCAAAGCAGTATTTCCTTATGTCCGTCCTGAAACCTGCTGCCCATCAGCTTCATTGGTTGCTCTCAAATTATAGTCTTTAGAGAGAGGGAGAAAAAGTTCTCTTTATCAGCTCTCTCTAACCAATGCATAATTTTATAAACCTCTATCATGTCCCCATTAGGTGTCTCTTTTCTAAAAAGAAAAGTCCCAGACTCTTCAGCCTTTCCTCATAGGAAAGGTGTCAAACCCTGTATTTTTTTCCAGCTCTGCAATGTCCTTTTGGAGATAAGGTGACCAGAACTGTATGCAGTTTTCCAAATAGATCTATACAGGGACATTACAAGATCAGCTGTTTTATTCAGTTCCTTTCGTAACAGTCCCTAACACAGTTTGCCTTTTTCAGTGCTGCAGCACATTGGGCTGACACTTTCATTATGCTATCCACTACAACCCCAAGATCGTTTTCCCTCTCAGTCTCAGCAAGTTCAGACTTCCATTAGCCTATACTTGAAGCTGGAATTTTTTGTCTCTGTGTGCATTCACCAAATTGTCACCCAGTCTCCTAGTTTGTGCAGGTCCTCTTGGAGCTCATGACAGTCAGCCTTGGTTTTCAACTTCTTGAATAATTTTGTGTCATCTTCAAACTTAGTCACTACACTACACACCCCTGGTTCCAGATCTCTGATGAATAAATTAAATAGTATTGGCCCCAATACCAATCCTTGCGAGACCCCACTGCTTACTTCCCTCCATCATGAGAACTATCAATTGATTCTTACTCTTTGCTTCATGTCACTTATCCAGTTGTTAATCCGTAAGAGAACCCATTTTATCCCATGTTTACTCAGGAGTCTTTGGTGAGGTACCTTGTCAAAAGCCTTTTGAAAGTCTAGGCATATAATGTCTGCTGGGTCACCATTGTCTATATGCTTGTTCAGTTTCTCAAAGACCACCACATGGTCCAAGGTTGGTGAGGCAAGATTCCCTTTGCAGAAGCAATGCTGATTTTTCCTCACCAGGCTTTGTCCCTCTAGGTACCTAACAATTCTGTCTTTGATTACAGTTTCTACTAATTTGCCTGGGACAGAAGTTAGGCTGACTGGCCTATAATTTCCTCTCTGGACCCCTTTTTAAGCATTGGTGTCACATTTACTACTCTCTAGTCTTCTGGTGCAGCAGCTGAATTTAGTGATAGGTTACATATACGGGTTAGTAGATTAACAGTCTCACATCTTTAAGAACTCCTGGATGTGTGCCATCAGGCCCTGGAGACTTACTAATTTTTAATTTCCCCAGTAGGTGTAGAATTTCATCTCTGGTCCCTCAGTTTGGCTCAGTTCTTCAGACTCCCTTCTTGCAAAGAGTGCCTCTGGCATGGGTACGTGCCCCATGCTTTCCAGAGTGAACACAGAAGCAAAAAGGGCATTGAGCGTCTCTTTCATCTCTCCACCTCCTTTAGCAATCCTTTTATTCCTTTGTTCTCCAAAGGCCCCGCTGGTTTTCTGTTCAGGATATATATTTTTTAAAATGTTTGTCTTGATGCTTTTAGCAACCCACTCCTCAAAATCTCTTTTTGCATGTCAGATTATTTACTTACACTTTTTTTTGCCAGAACCTGATCAATTCATTGGAGCAGACCTTCTATTTTTTAAAAAAAACATTTTTACTTTTTATAGCTTCCTTGACTTGTATTGTTTACCACTCAGGTCTTCTTTTAGACTTGGCAGTGCCTTTCCTAACCTGTGAAATGGATTCTTGGTCATGCCAGACATGAACAGAGCAATGCTCGCAGAAGCCAGCTTTCCTGCTTCCCCACTTTCACTGTATCCTGCTATACCATCTAAAAATTTGCCCCAGGGGTCAAGTAGGCTCTTGGGGGAAAACATAGGAAAGGTCTGTAGTACGGAGGGAGATCATCACAAAATTTCCCCCACATCTTTCCACCAATGGAAAACATGTTTAGGATCTAAGTAATTAAAATTAACATAGATGTAAGAAAGCCACAGTGTACATCAATGATGGTTCACAGGATTAAAATGAGATGGATATCCAGGAATCTTGGAACCCTCAGCTGATAGACATCACCTAATTCAGGTGCTTCACCTAGTATTTTTGTGACTTTTTCAGGTAGAGTCACCAGTTATCTGTAAAATTTTGGATACTGCGGATGAATATGGACTGCTTTCAGTGCCCAGTTAATGCAGCACAGAAAATGCAGAAGTTCAGAGCCTTGAAAGCTGCAAGAGGAGAAGTACACTGAGGATTCTCCATATGAGCCAACAGCAGATAGAAGAGCTGAGCCAGAAAGACCGCACCAGCAGACCCATAAAAAAACAAAGAATTATCATGACCACTTTGTGAATATTATATGTATATAAGAGGCTATTGATAAACTTTTAAAAAGTAAAATCTTATATTGAACGTTTTTACTGGTCATGTGTTATTGTGGGGATGAAGTCCTTTATGTATGGTTCTGCAGTGTCACCTTGATTGCAATGACAGTCCATGTAAAAGATTTGACAATTTTCTTTGAACACAGATGAGAATGAAGCTTGGAACATCTTCTGCCGTTAGACCTTGGAGACACAAACAAGCAATAATATTGGGGTTGTTTCTCCAGGCTGCTGTGCCTGCCTGGCCATTTTTTTCCTTGTGCATTCTTTCGGTGTTGGTTATCTTAAATTGGTGCTTGTTGCTGTTAAAGTGGTGTTCCTGTTAACATATTTGGCCCATGCTGCTTTGTGCTTGTGATACATTCTCCTTTTGGATGATCAGTTTCTTAACAGAGAGGAATAGATAGCCCATGTGGTGTATTGGTTAGTGTTGGATTAGGATCTGGGAAATCCAGGTTCAAATCTTCACTTTGCCATAAAAGCTTTCTGGGTGACCTTGGGCCAGTCACACACATATTTAGTCTAACCTACCCCACAGGCTTGTGAGGATAAAATAGAAGAGTGCAAAACCATGTTGTAAACCACTATGGATCTCTAGTGCTAGAGAAACTGGAGTATAAATGCATTAAATAAGACACTTCTCCTACCGCTTCACCACCACCACTCTTTCCTGGTTCTGAGAACAATTCTTGCAGTTGACGTACTCGAGGCAAGAAGTACTCAGCTCTAGTATAGATGTTTAAGTCAATCTTAGATGCTGCCAGACATGTCCAGTCATGTGGCATGAGAAGTGTCAGGCTTGTGACTTGGGAATACCTAACATTTCTTCACAAACTGTAGTTGTATGTCCCCAGCCTACCTTCTTGTCATCTGACTTTCTTATGTCATTTTTCTATATCACACCCAGACATCTTGCAGTTCATAAGTGAATGCAACATTTGTAGTATTTACCTTTGCTTAAGTGATTCTTTCTTAGGGCAGAAATCATGTTATTGTTGGAGCATCAACAATGCTCCTGCTTTTAAAAGACCTATAGACTTCCTGCCCCCTACACGTGATTGCTCAACAGAACACATGAAACTGCTCGCAGCTTCCTCATGGGTGAGGTAGCTACACTGCATGAAACCACCTCAGTCACAGTGACTTACTTTTTCTGAGATGATACAGCAAAAATAGCTGCTCAAACGTTTGGATTTGTATGGTCTCAGAATTTCAGATGATGATGACAAAAAGAATGGCAGTGCTGTCACATATGTTCTCTACCAGGCAAAGCTGTCCACGGTTTTATCCAAGTTTATGGGGAGAAAACAAACACTTGTTTGCTTGGGGACCTGCGTTTTGAAGCCAGCAGTAGCATTCAGCATGCAATGGGAGGAAGAAGTGAGCAAGCACACAAGCATGACAACAAAGTCAAGTTTGTGCCCATGATGAACAAGCAAAATGGTCTACAATGTCTGATTGTAGCTTTAGTTTCCATGCATGAAACCTCTTTGTAAACCAACCATAATACACCTGCAGCATCTCACAATCCTTCATTGTAGATGGCTAAATGCTGTGAGCGGAATACATAACCCTCTTTTTTAATGCAGAATTAAATTAAGAAACTTAAAATGTTGCAGGCACCCATTCCTTTCTATGTGTTAAGTGTCATTTTTAGATGTTTTCCCACAGTCCCAAAATAAGAGCTATGGGTGCATGACAAAGGCTGACAGAGAACCACTTTGGGCACTATGATGCAAAAAGAAGATGGAGCAGTCTGTTGGGGGTTTCTGTGCAGCACACTGATGGGTCTCTCTAAGGCTCTTGCATTGGTATGCCTAACATCATGAAGAAAAATGGGGTTCTCATGCAATGCCAGTGCAGGGGCTGGGCAGATCAGTGGACATGTGTAGGGGAAGTAACAGCAGACAGAAGTGAAAGCTTTCTCATCCAAGTCCATAGCTGAAATTTCCATTACCTAAGCAAATGCATGGTGACATCTAGTCCTGCTAAAGGAAAGCAAGGGGAAAAAACTTACTATGACTGTCAATTGTGTTATTTAATATCTCCACCCATAAGGAGTTTCAAAGGGCTCACTTCTGCCTGTTCTGTAGAATCAGATTTCCCCCTCTCCTGACATCATTATCTGTGAACCAGTTGGAAATTCCCAGAACCCAAGCCAGGAGGTAGGAAGCAATGCAGTGGAAAGGAAAGCAGTATTCAAACAAGACATTTCTATCCAGCTGGGGTTATAACAGAAGCAACAAGAACAGCAGCATATTCCAGGTATTAAATACATTTTCATAACTGAGCAAGTCAAAAGGCAAGTACGCCACAAAGGGAGAGGGTTAGGCTGAGTGGTAATTAATTGTACCTCATTGGTGGGTGGGTAGGCAATTGATGGAAGAGAGTATTTCATGCTACCATGTTTTTCACAGCAGTTTTAAGTCTGCATTTTTCTGTGTTTGCTCACTCTGCTAATATCTGCATTACAAATCTGAATGAGCTGAACAGCCATATTCCCTCCAAAGGAACCCTAATAATTGTAGTTCTGTGGGATGGTTGACGATCTCTGGTAAGTCTCATATATCACCAGAGTACATTTCTCAGGTTTCGGGGAGAAGGGAGTCTGCAACATTTAAGAGATTGGATTTATACCCCACCCTTCATTTCCCAAAGGCATCTCAGAGCATCTTACAACCCCCCCTCCTGTGAGGTAGGTGGGGCTGAGAGGGCTCTCCAAGAACTGCTCTTGAGCAGAACAGCTCTGAGACAGTTATGACTGACCCAAGATCACTTCAGCAGGTGCATGTGGAGGAGTGGGGAATCAAACCCAGTCTAGGCATTTAACCACTACATCAAACTGGCTCTCTTAAAAGGTAAAGGTAGTCTGCTGTGTAAGCACAGAGTTATTACTGACCTAACCTCAGAAGGATGGACGGTTGAGTCAACCTTGAGCCAGCCACCTGAACCCAGCTTCTGCCGCAATCAAACTCAGGCCACGAGCAGAGCTTGGACTGCAGTACTGCAGCTTACCATTCTGCACCACGGGGCTCTGTTCTGCTACATTTACACTGACATAAAACCAGGAAGTTTACAGCATAGGTCTTACTTTTGCTTAAGGGGGAACTTTACTGGTTGAGGATTCTTTGTTTTTTCCTTTTTTTTCTTAATATATTTCATAACAATGCTACTGAACAGAAATTATTTATAAAAGGGATTTTGAGCATGGTAGCTCAACATGAGAAGTTTTACTTGGTACAAACCAGTTTTCATGGTCTGCTTGCAACTAAATGATTTTCTACAGAACCATCATCATGTTCTGTGATATGCAATGATCTAACACCTTAGTTTATGTTCCTCTCCTGTCACTTCATTGTACATTTTGTCTTGCCCCCTTTCTGCTTTTACATACAGTTGTAGTTCACAAATTTGTTTTACTGTGCAAAAAGATGCTTTTGCAGAACCTCATGTTATCAATTTAGTAGCAAAGGGACAGTGGCTCAGTGGTAGAGCATCTGCTTGGTAAGTAGAAGGTCCCAGGTTCAATCCCCAGCATCGCCAACTAAAAAGGGGCCAAGGCAAGTAGACGTGAAAAATCTCAGCTTGAGACCCTGGGGAGCCGCTACTGGTCTGAGTAGACAATACTGACTTTGATGGACCGAGAGCCTGATTCAGTATAAAGCAGCTTCATATGTTCTTTATATGAACCCATGTATATCTGTCATAGCACCCCCAAATCTTAGAACAGTTGTGTGACTGATAGGATCACGGGTTGGTAACCTCATTAGAAAGGGCAAAATGAGTGATACCAATGTTATCCTGACAAGAGACATGTATTGTTGGCATACAACAGCTGCTGGACCCTGACCCAAATGGTTCAAGCTAACCCAATCTCATCAGATCTCAGAAGCTAAGCAGGGTCTGGCCTTGTTAGTAGGATGACAGACTACCAAGGAAGTCCAGGGTTGCCACACAGAGGCAGGCACCTCTTCGTTTCTTGCCATGAAAACCCTATGGGGTTGCCACAAGTTCACTGCAGCCTGACAGCACTTTCCACCAGCAACTGCCAGAATTGCAACAGCTTCTAAGTAGATCCCACTCAAAAAAGTCTTCCTTCTTTCTCTAACAAAGATTCCTCACTTAGAAGAAGGCAATTATTCCACCCATCCTTGTAATGTTTGGATGATAGACTACAACTATTAGCATTCAGACACTAACAATGCTTTGAAATCAGCATGTTCCCACAGTCATTTTTGTGGCAGAATCTAGTCTTTATGGGGGAAAGAGTGAATTTTCTGCAGAACAGGGTAAGTTCCTCCTATAAGTAAGCTGGATGTATTCTATACAAAGCATGTTTTGCTATTCAAATTTACTTTTAAAAGTGTTAAAATGGAAAAGTGGTAGAGAAATAAGAGTAAAGCAATAGTTAAATGGAAGTAAAGGTCTCTCTGATTACATAGAAACACTGGGAAACAATCTAATATTGATGCAACTACTGGAGATTTCTGACATTACTCCAGCATCAAAAAATTGTGGAAAATGTCTTTTGCTCTTCAAAACTATACTAAGCAGAAAGGTACAGTTAGATCCAAGCAGCTTGTCTACCAGTAAACATGGGAGTAAAAGATCCTCTTTGACCACCCAAAAGGCTATGCTGAAGATCATGGGATCTTAATAAATAAAAGCCATGAAAGACAGGAGGTGTGGAAAGAAAGGGAATTGAGCAAGACTAAATTTTAAAGATCTAACCCATAGTATTTATTTGTTTCCATTTTTCAGAATGGGAATCTTCACCAGAGGTTTATATTTCTACTTTATTATTCTCTTCTGTAATGGAGAAGGTGAATTTAAACATCCAGGCAATGAGATCTGTGTGTCTACCACAACCTCTAAGTGCTCATCAGTATCTGAGTCACAAACTCCAAGAAAAGTCCTCAACATCTTTCATGTTATTAAATACCTAACCAGAAGGAAGAGGCTTGTTAATAGTGTTCCCGAAGGTGTAAATTCATCACATAATCAGAACTTTCAAGTTGAGCCAACAGCTGTTTCCTTTAACAACCTACCACAGAAAATGTCTGATCAAAACTCTCATCAGAAATTGTCACAAAAGTTTGTTCAGTTTCTAGAGAATCAACTATTTCAATCACTGTGGGACACCACAAGGCCTCCCATGCCATCAGAGAAGCAGCAAGAAGACAAGCGGCTTCTAAATATTAATTCAATGTTGAAGCAGAGTGTTCTGGATCACAAAAGACAAGATATGCAGGAAACTTCATTTCCACCTTCTGCATTAAAGGGTGATAATGGTTGTGGGGTCCTGGTGAGTGGAGTGCTTGATCTATCAAACAGAAAACTGTCTGACAGCAAACTGAAGGAGAAAATAGATTCTTGGCATTGCAGAGCTACAATGGACAAAATCAGAGGACTTAATGCTAGTCACAATGATCTAAACATGGATCTCAGTGTCCTGATTTCACTCCTCCTGAAAATGAAGAATGTGCACTCTACTGACATGAGTTACAACAAAATAACTAACAATGGTACTCACAGAACCAAGATGTGTAATTTGAAGTCCACCAATCTTTTGTTTTTAAACCTTAGCCACAACCCACTCAGAACTCTGGACAATCTGTGTCTCCCTTCAACTCTCAAAAGTATCGATTTATCTTTCACAAGTATTAATAAAATACCAAAGGAGCTTGGTGGAGAACTTTTTCACCTAGAAGAGATGTATATTCAGGGAAACCATTTTATATACAGACCTCAGCCATATGGTCCTGCTTCTGACTTTTTTCATCAGGCTTTAAGAATTAATCCTATAATGGTCCATGTAAATGTTGTTTCACAAATTGATTTTCCACAGACTCCTATTCAAAGCCTCCCCCACCAGGTAAAGCATTTACAAATGTCAAATTGTTCTATTGTAGAGCTTCCAGAATGGTTTGAAAACACAATGGCAAAACTTGTTTTTCTAGACCTCAGTAATAACCCCCTGAATTTATTCCCTCAGTTGCCAACTTCTTTGCAGCACCTGGATTTAAACAACAGTAACATTGAAAGTTTAATTGATATGAGCCATTTCTCCAATTTAACAGTATTAAACATTCAAAACAATAAAATGATAGGTCGTCTTCCAGCTGAGCATCTTCCACTCTCACTGAAAGAACTTGATGTTAGTAAAAATAAACTACGTACGTTCCCACTCCAGGAAGCACAGCAAAAAATAGAATCCTTGAATGTTTCTGGAAATCTAATAATGCAGCTGAATCTGAATACTTCTTTCCCTTTGCTCACCAACTTAGATGTGAGCCATAATATAATTACAGAGCTTTCACATCACATGGGAGAATTTCTGCCAGCACTGAAATATTTTAATTTGTCTGGAAACAAAATTTCTTTTCTACAGCCAGGGTCTCTTCCTCAGTCATTGCTTGAATTAGACATAAGCAACAACGCTATTACCATAATCATGAAAGAGACATTTAACAATCTGCAAAAACTGCAAGTGTTGACTGTCCAAGGAAAACATTTCTTTTGCAACTGTGACTTATACTGGATTGTGAACACATATCTGTCTAGTACACGTGTGAAGGTAAATGGACGAGAAGACATGTTGTGCAGCTACCCA